>NW_024609839.1:49784641-50984641 GCF_016920785.2 Ixodes scapularis | reverse complement strand
GTGTTGGGCCCACCACCCTAAGGCCAATAGGCCCTTGTTACCATATGACTCATCCCACTCAAAGCTGGTTAAAAAAGGAATAGTCAATTTGTGTTTCATGAGCACCTTAAGGTCTTGCTACCATGCCATGCGCTCGAGTTCAACTGAGCAGTATGAGCGCTTGCTGTGTGCCGGTTTTCCAAAGGCTGTGCTTGTATCTGTAGCAGAAGGTGTCCTTAAGAAACTGCGAAGGGGTGTTAGGACGGATGGTTCTCATTTGAACCCGTTCGCATTTCTACCTTCTCGTTTTTACCTTCTCATATCAACCCAGCGCAAAACAACTTTCGCGTTTCTCCCTTTCTCATTTAAACCGTTCTCAAAACAAACTTTCGGGTTTTGACCCTTCTCAAAACGAGTTTTCTCATTTTAACCTTTCTCATCTCAAATTTTCTCAAAACATACTTTCTGGTTTTGACCATTGTCAGAAATACTTTTCTCATTTTAACCTCTCTCATTTCGAACCCAAATTAATCCAACATCATGATCTCGCAATCTTTCTGCGGTATTTATGGCGAATTCGGGTAATTAATTGCCTTTGAGCCCTTGCCTGTAGCACCGGCAGCCAAAAACGCGCCAGCGGCGCATCACGTGACCCTCTCCAGCCGAATGCAAAGCACAATGAACTGGCGTTTTTATTTGACTTGGTCGCTAGTGAGCTCTGTTAACTTCTTCGATCATTCTATGGTACCATGAGCACGCTGCATACGCCAACAACATAAATTACGACTCTTTGAGATGTGTGTAAACAGAAGCGGCTTCACAAAACTTTTAAAAATATTGGCATTACCACAGTCTGTACAGCTGACAGAATATTAAAATATAAAATCAATGAAAGGGCAGATGTATAAATCAGTGTGGTTCTGCCCGCACGCGCGTCAAATTTCAATAAACTTCGTTTGGATTTTCGATTAACTGTTGCCACGGAGGCTTGCCAGCGTCGCTTTCCATATTCTCTTTACTGTTAGTAGCGAGTTTTAGTAGATCGTTCCCATGACTCCGATAACGATACCTGATACTCCGCCACCGCCTCCCTTGCGCATGCATAGTATCGTTATCGGGGGTATCGGAACGATCTACTAAAACTCTCTAGTACCTCTTTTGGAATCCTCAATCTTCTCATTGCACCCACCCTCCTTGAAATTGTAATGCGTGTTCAAGTTTCAAACTGCATCACTATGCATACTTTTTTTTCAGCGGTGTAATAACTTGTTATTACAGAGTTGTAAAATAAAGTGATGTGTGATGCAGCCCGTGTCTCAGAGCAAACATACCTTGCTCAGGCTGGATAAATTCTTCCAAAAATGTTGACTTTCTTTGAAACATAAATTATCTTTCTCTTCGTTGTTTTTCCTATCTTGTCTCGGAGCAGGAAAGGGTGCCTGTCTCGATGGCTTCGTTTGCCACTCGAACCCGCTATTTGCCGCCTCAGCGAGCATTGTTTCGTTTGGTTCCCTAATCCGATTCGGATGTGACGATACCGGATACAGTCTGGCAGACAAGCTGCCCGACCTCTTGGAGCTCGGGAAAACTGCTGGTAAATTGGAGGTACACGCCTGAGAAGCGCAACCCGAAAAGCTTGCACCCGTCAGCCTTTGACCACGCGAATGCCCCTGCCGAAGGTATGGGAAAACCTTTTTTCAGGGAAAATAACCACCCGAATTGGCCATTACAAGCAATAACACACGACTAGCACAATGATCCATTTGCTCCACACGACGACATCTTAACGACATACAGCGACAGAAGAGAAATGAAGTACCGAATCTGCGCTAGCACTTTTGAAACCACGTCACCATGTGACCATGTAGCTACGTCAACAGGCTCGGGGTGGCACGCAGGCATAAGGAAAATTGTTTCATGTGCTATGCAAGAGATGGGGCCGCTTCGCTTCATCTTCAACCTTCATCCTTCAACTGTTTTTCCTTCTTTCTATACCTCACTGCGGTGTTGAAATGACAACGAGTTGAAATGAGAAAGGGCCGAAACGCGAAAGGTTAAAACGCGAAGGGCGTTTTGCGAATGGGTTCAGACGAGAAGGGTTCAAATGAGAATGGGTTCAAATGAGACGGGTATAAATAAGAAAGGGTCGAAACGCGAAAGGTTAAAACGAGAAGGGCGTTTTGCGAATGGGTTCAAACGAGAAGGGTTCAAATAAAAATGGGTTGTTTCGAGATACACCCGTTAGTACACGCTCAGATGCACTCCAAAAGGAGAGACAAAAGGTGGCAGTTGTGCCATACATGCCCAGAACAGCGCACAACCTAAAAAAGATAGCAAAACTTCTAAACACAAAAGTTCTTTTATCTGCACCTGAAAAGCTCGCCAAGATGTGCAAATTGACAGACCCGTTTCACAAAGCACCGGCAGGCAGCTTAAAGAAGCACAGGAGTCCCTTCGTCGCTTGCGCGAAAGGTGTAGTGTATCAGACTCCACTGTTATGTGGAAAGAAATATGTTGGCCAGCCAGGCAGGTGTTTTAATGACAGACTAAGAGAGCACAATCAGAGATTTCGGAATGGCCATCTTTCGTGTCATCGTCATGACGGGTGTATCTCGAAACAACCCATTCTTATTTGAACCCTTCTCGTTTGAACCCATTCGCAAAACGCCCTTCTCGTTTTAACCTTTCGCGTTTCGACCCTTTCTTATTTATACCCGTCTCATTTGAACCCATTCTCATTTGAACCCTTCTCGTCTGAACCCATTCGCAAAACACCCTTCGCGTTTTAACCTTTCGCGTTTCGACCCTTTCTCATTTGAACCCGTGGTCATTTGAACACTGTAGTGAGGTATAGAAAGAAGGAAAAACAGTTGAGGATGAAGGTTGAAGATGAAGCGAAGCGGCACCATCTCTTGCATAGCACATGAAACAATTTTCCTTATGGCTGCGTGCCACCCCGAGTCTCTTGACGTAGCTACGTGGTCACATGGTAACGGGGTTTCAAAAGTGCTAGCGCAGATTCGGTACTTCATTTCTCTTCTGTCGCTGTATGTCATTAAGATGTCGTCGTGTGGAGCGGATGGATCATTGTGCTGGTCGTGTGTTATTGCTTGTAATGGCCAATTCGGATGGTCATTTTCCCTGAAAAAGTTTTCCTATATCTTCGGCAAGGGCGTTCGCGTGGTCAAAGGCTGGCGGGTGCAAGCTTTTCGGGTTGCGCTTATCAGGCGTGTACCGGCAATTTACCAGCAGAAGTTTTCCCGAGCTCCAAGAGGTCGGGCAGCTTGTCTGCCAGACTGTATCCGGTATCGTCACATCCGAATCGGATTAGGGAACCAAACGAAACAATGCTCGCTGAGGCGGCAGATAGAGGGTTCGAGCGGTAAACGGAGCCATCGAGACAGGCACCCTTGTGTGCTCTGAGACAAGATAGGAAAAACAACGAAGAGAAAGATAATTTATGTTTCAAAGAAGGTCAACATATTTGGAAGAATTTATCCAGCCTGAGCAAGGTATGTTTGCTCTGAGACACGGACTGCATCATACATCACTTTATTGTACAACTCTGTAATAACAAGGTATTACACCGCTGAAAAAAAAAGTATGCATGGTAATGCAGTTTAAAACTTGAACACGCATTACAATTTCACGGAGGGTGGGTGCAATGAGAAGTCTGAGTATTCCAAAAAAGGTACTAGAGAGTTTTAGTAGATCGTTCCGATAGCCCCGATAACGACACTATGCATGCGCAAGGGAGGCGGTGGCGGAGTTTCGGGTATTGTTATCGGAATCATGGGAACGATCTACAAAAACTCTCTACTAACAGTAAACAGAATATGGAAAGCGACGCTGGCAAGCCTCCGTGGCAACAGTTAATCGAAAATCCAAACGAAGTTTATTGAAATTTGACGCGCGTGCGGGCAGACCCACACTGATTTATACATCTGCCCTTTCATTGATTTTATATTTTAATATTCTGTCAGCTGTACGGACTGTGGTAATGTCAATATTTTTAAAAGTTTCGTGAAGCCGCTTCTGTTTACACACATCTCAAAAGTCGTAATTTATGTTGTTGGCGTATGCAGCGTGCTCATGGTACCATAGAATGATCGAAGAAGAAGTTAACAGAGCTCACTCGCGACCCAGTCAAATAAAAACGCCAGTTCATTGTGTTTTGCATTCGGGTGGAGAGGGTCACGTGATGCGCCGCTGGCGTGTTTTTGGTCGCCGGTGCCACAGGCAAGGGCTCGAAGGCAATTAATTACCCGAATTCGCCATAAATACGGCAGAAAGATTGCGAGATCATGATGTTGGATTAATTTGGGTTCGAAATGAGAGAGGTTAAAATGAGAAAAGTCTTTCTGACAATGGTCAAAACCAGAAAGTATGTTTTGAGAAAATTTAAAATGAGAAAGGTTAAAATGAGAAAAGTCGTTTTGAGAAGGGTCAAAACCTGAAAGTTTGTTTTCAGAACGGTTTAAATGAGAAAGGGAGAAACGCGAAAGTTGTTTTGCGCTGGGTTGAAATGAGAAGGTAAAAACGAGAAGGTAGAAATGCGAACGGGTTCAAATGAGAACCACCCATCATGACTGCGGGCGCAAACATTTATATGCCACATGTACTGTTCTCGCCAAACATAAAGACAAGACAGAGAAATAATTGAGGCTGACATCATCAAAAGTTCTGGCATCAGCGTGGCCTCAATTGACTTGGCAGAAAAAGAGATAGCGTACAATGCAATCAGTGACGGGGCGTCGGATTGGTTGAGGGTTTTGCAGTTGCGCAGTGCGAATGCACGATGTTCTCTGATTAAACAGTTGAAAGTTAGCGTTTTGTGTTGTCTATTCTTCCACTGTCCATGTCCTAAAGTGCAATCATGTTTTCGAATTCACAATGCCAATTTGCCAAACAATCAGCACTTAATCATTTACTGTGGAAGTGCATTTTCCAAGTTTTATGTGGGAATTCTTTTTGTTTATTTTAATCTGCATGGTAATCATTTACTTTTTTTTTCCTGATTTGTTTCATGATCTTAGGAGTGGCATGCTCAAGCAAAGAAGAAATCATTCACTCTTCTTACACAGTTGCTGCATGGGTAAAACACTTTATACTTTTCTTGGTTGGTCTTGTTTTGTGAACAGTCGTGTGTAGCTCTCTGTAAAAAGGCAAATTTAAAGGGATGCTGCACAAGTTTCTTTCGGTTTCCTAAAACTGTTGTATTTTTGCTTGATTAAAGAATTTTTAAGATTAATAGCGTTTATTTTTAAGCATTCCTTCCTACTTTTGAGGCGGTGTCGTCAGTACGGTTCATTCATTTTGTGATTAATTTGTGGGACAAAACATTACTATCTGTATAGATTAGGCCTTGGACAGTGTTGTCTGAGGCACCTTTGCTAAATGCATCCACTAAAAAGATTCCTAAAAATCACTTTAGCTTTTCCCCAAGATTGTGGGGAGGTCTGTGTGAAAGGTAGATTTTTCCAGCACGACTGGCTGTAGAATGAAGAATTTTGATGAAAACGTTTAGACCTGCAGTTGTTATTTTGCTTAGTGTCATCTTCAGTGAGATGCTTATACAGCTCTTCTGAAGCTGTCCAGGGTTTTCCTCTTTCTATGGTCACTGGCAGGGTGAGGACGGCAGAGGGGAGTTTCGATCGTCCCTTCTCCAACACGAGCTTCATTCCTTTGATAACGCTTCGGTGTCTCTTGCAGCTCTAGCACGCACGTGCTGGAGGCCAGGCACTCGAAAGACACGCCCTGCCACTTTCATTCTGTTGGGGATTGTAGTACCCCCTTTCAACCGTGCCAATTTATTTACGAGTTTCACGTGCGGTTCTAGAGGTGTGCTCAGGCAGGTGTTGGCAGTACAGTCCTCCTTTCTGTTTAGTTTTACCTTTCTAGTTTTGAATGGAGAACCCTTTTTGTCTAGCCTAGAGTAGTGTACAGAGGCAACCTGATGCCAAGGTTCATGGTAGTATCAAACTGCTGCATCTCCAGGTTGTCAGATGCCCTCGAGTCGGCAAGCACTCAGCAAGGAAAGAACCTGGAAAGACTTCATGCCAGGCAGCGACACTTGAACTCCAAGAAGGTTCGGCTCTTCTGCTCCAACCAGGAACAGAAATATTTGGTCAGTATTGCCTCTCCAGAATAATTGACCCTGTGTATTGAGGTAACCTCCCACTCGTTCCTTCCTTTACTTTTTTTTTTTTAATTTTTTACATGTCCACGCATTGTGTAGCTCACTGCTGAAGGTCATGCCAGGGGCATTGCCCTCCCCATCAACTCTGCCATACTTGAGCGAGACCTCGGTGCCTATGCCGAGAGTCTAGTCACGGACTTTGCCAAGGAACTGGATAGTGTTCTTGAGGAAGGGGACAAGAAGACATACACCAGATCACTCAAGGTTTGCTCCTGCTTTGGTGCTGCTGTTCTCATATGAATGCTCAATCGTGCTTCGATGCAAAACAAGACATCTGCTGGAGGGTCTTTACAGTGATGGCTCGTAGCACACCTTCGAGTTAATAACGTAGACCCGCATGTACGACCTGCGGGGGCAAGAAACTGGGTGGAAATTGTGCAGCATAATAACAAAGCCTGTCCAGATAGCAGTGGTTGCTACCTTCCCATGCCTTCCTTATATTGTTGGGGTGAGAACGACAGGGCATCTCTTTGGAACACCCAACGTCCAGCACTCGCTTGTTACCTTTTGCCATGCATTGGCTGCACGCACACGCTCTAGGTTCTTGAGACGCCGCTGTCAAATGTAGGGTGCTCGCGCTGGAGACGGGACAACCGCGGTTCTCGCCCTGCCGTTCTCACCCTTTCGGTGACCATAGCTTCTGCTGTGCCGTTTTTGAGCAAGTCGATAAAGTGGATCCTAAATGTAGGAAATTGTAGCGCTAACCTGTTGCAAGGAACACTTAAGTTGCTAGTTCCAGAAAGGTTAATGTCTAACATGTAAAGGTGTGTTACATACACTGGTATTTGTGGCAAGTTTTTATTTTCTTTTACATAGTGTAAAAGAAGTTGTTTATGCACCAGTAATGCCTGTGTTTGCTTTGTTGGCTCCATTGTTGCCCGATTTTACTTTTATGCTGCACTGGCATGAGTAACAACTGCTTCATATACCCCAACAATGGTTAACCGGACAAAATGTTAAAAAAAAACTCCCTACACCATGTACTGATGCCCCTTTCCGTTGTAACATTTTTTGTGTTATGATCTGTAATTTGTGTGGGCTTCTGCTCTAGTGCTGTTTTATATTCTTTTTTTTTTCATCCCAATTTCCCTTCTGACTTTTTTGGGGTGAATCACAGCAATCACTTGCGCATTTGATCGATGCCACCCAACTCCAGAATGAGCTTTTCTTGGAAGCTGTCTTTGAGAAAGCTGTGGCTGCAGCGTCTGGTGAGAGAATGCCACTTATTTTTTTAATGAGTGAGATGTGACTGAAATGCTGCACGTTTGAATAAAAATGGATTGTGTATTCTCCTTTCATATCTTAGATACCTGCTCATCTAAAGCTGTCGTATCAGAAGCTCTAACTGATCAGCAACTGACGAGAGCAGCAAAAGAAGGGATGGACGCTGCTTTTCAGGTACATGCTTGTTTTTGTTATAGATGCCATGTTTGTGTCACAACTCGAGTTTAGGCCATGCTAACAAAGAGGCACAGCTTCAGTTTAGTCTTGGGAAGGTTAGTGTCTTATTTTGAGAGCCCTTACCATTTTCTTGGTGTTCTATCTCATTTAATGTCTTTCGACAATTGTGCCGATTTGAGTTGTACCATGACTTTATAGGTTTTCAATTCAGAATGCAAGAGGTTCTCAAGCGAAAAGAAGTATGGTCTTCATGAAGCACTGCTGAAGGTGAGTTTTTATGAGCGGTACATTTTGCAGCAGAGCCGAGTGCTTGAACACAAACCTGCTGTTACCATTGGTTTATGGCTTTGTGGCAACAGCTACCAAGCTGGAATGCATTTTGAGCAATCTGGGAAAGTTCAGTGAGGAGGAAGGGGAGGTGGGGGGGGACTTGCACTGTGCATCCAGAATAAGGCTCGCGAAAATGCTAGAAATCCAGTCATTTTTCCTTGCTCTCATTTGATGTATATAGTAGTATGCATTTTAATGCAGTCTTTTTTTGCATGTGCCTATGTGTTTGTGGTTTTCAGCTTTGTACATCCCAAGCTCTGTAGCTAATATATAATTTCTGGTCAAACAAACATCATTGGACCGAGTTTTTTGCCTTCTTGTTGCCTTGTCTTTCTTTAATGGAGGCACGGCAACTGGTGGACGCTGTTCAGGCATCTTTTATTTTATGGATATTTAGCCAAAACAATCGGCTGGGCAATCTCTCTAGGCTGGGCATTTGCTTGGGATTTTTTTGGTATGGTGCTTTGGAGTATGTATTCCAAGACCTAACTGTTCTTTTCTTCTTTGCACTCAGGATGTTATAAACCGTCGAATGGAAGACCTTAGAAAAGAGAATGATCAATTCATCTCAAAACTCATGGCTGATACTGTAAGTCTTGTTTTTTGTATAGCGTTTGACTTTCTGTCTATGCATGTCCAGAATTTTCCTGCATATCTTTAAGAGAAATGGGGCATTGAATTCATTACTTAGTTCAGTCGTGCATCACAAGTCCACTCTACAATGTGCCTGTTGTCATTTCTTTCAGACAAGGAAACTCGTGGAAAGGTTTGCTGAGAGAACTGGACCGCAGCATCTGTCCTTACCAGTGAATGATGCTGACCTTGATCTAAGGTACCTCCACCAGTACATTGCTTGTGGTAGTTCAAGGGAAACTCCTCCCACCTCTTTCCACTTCAGCAGAGCGAATGCTGGAGAGGAGGTCATCTCCTCCCCAGCGTTTGCTCCGCTCCGACTATTCGCAACTCCAGCGCACCGCTCGCCCTCTCGCGGACGGAGATCAGGAAAGTGGACGGAGATCGGGGGAGCGGGGACAGCAGTGGCGGCAGCGGCGCGGAAACGGTGGCAGGGGCTGTTGGCCTTGGCGCATGAAGCCGTTTAAAGGCCGACGACCAGACCCGAGATTCTGCAAATAAGAAGATCCTCCTAACCGTGGGGAAGGAGGAAACAGGCCAGGGTGGACAGGGTAGAAGGGGGGAGAGGAGGAAGCAGGGGAAAAGTGGAAAGTGCGATTTGGTTGTCGGTCTTTAAACGAAAAAAAGTGAGCGTGTTAAAATAGGGATTTTTGTGCTCTGCCTTGCAACAGCGTTGCACGAAGGACAGGGATGTATAATTTCTAGGGGTGTGCGAATATTCGAAATTTTGTATACAAATCGAATATTTTCCTTATTCGAAACATATTCGATTCGGAAATTGCATATTCGGAAGTTCCCGAATATTCCGCAATATTCGGGAAAAACAGCGAATATTTGCACACACTGTGAATTTTCGAGTAACGAATAATCTGCCTGCCATGCATTACCCTATGATAATGTTTATTCACTGAGAAAGGCGTATCATGCATGCGTTTTCGGTCTGCTTTGTTTCTATCTGTCCGATGGCAGCAAGACAGGATTAGTTTCGTTTCTTTCTTCGCCAAGCCCTTTGTTGTGGGGCATTTTTATAGCAATATGTGATGTAATTGCGCATTTTATAAATTGATACAGTACAATGAGCCTCGAGAGTGAAATATAAATATAAAATAAATCTCGAGAGTGTTATGTAAAAAAAATGTTTGGAAATTAAGAAAAAAAAGCTAGGTGCGAGCAAAACATTGCATCGCCATTGACAACAACTCCTGCCACTTCCGCGCTGTCAAAACTATGGATGTCAGGAACCTGCCCAGGTTCGAGCCGACCAAGTTAGACTTTTTCGAACTTTCAACGTGATGTTTGACAAAGGTTCGAGTGAAGTTCAACTTTTGTGCGCATGCACAAACATAAATAAAAAAAAAAAGCTAGTTGACTCTGCCTGGCGGAGGGAAAGTGCAATATTTGTTCGGTTTATTGGCATCACTGATTCTCATTAATAACTAATGAAAGCGTTAAAAGTGCATATTTTCACCTTTATATTGTGTAAACATTAACCATTTTATGAAATATAAAATAGAGTACTTTTTAAGTTATTTGTTTCCCAAAATTTGAAATATTTGTGTAGCACCTGGCCAACACTGTCCGTAAGTCGAACTCATTCGAACTTTAGTGAAATTTCACAGGTTTCCCGAGTGAAAGGGTCATTCTACTGGTGGAAATGTTGTCACGGCGCGTAGGGAGCGCTTACTTTCTCAATACGTTGAGCAGTTAATTTTCCTACATGATAATTTGTAATGAGTGCATTACTAGAGGTATCTTTAGCCTGCCGCAGTCAAGTAAAATGCAGTTGCGTTGATTTATTTTAAAAGGCAAAAAAAACCTACTGTTTGCCATAAGTAGGAGAAAACTCATCGCCGAACAGTATGTCGAGCTATACACATCGTGAATGGGTTTGCGTTTTAAGGTTATTACAAGGAACATGCACATTTACTCTGAGCACTTTCAAAAGACAGAATACCCGTACTTGCTTTTAGGTAATTACAAAGAAAATGAAGAAATGCTCGAAGCATTTTAAGCGCATCTGTGTTAGACAGCCGTTCGGAATGAGAGCTTAGAACGGTCACTTTTGGTGAGAGGGGCCGCAACGTTGCAAATATCAGGCACAAAAAATGTATGGTATATTAAAATATTTATTTTTGACAGAGTCATAAATATAACCCCTAAACACGCCGATTATGTTAAAAGGCAGGCATAGCGTTACTGCAGGTTACCGGCACGGCAACGCTCCTGGCGCACGCTGAAAATTGTGCTTCAAAGACGCTTCCGGTTGTAATGCTACACCGTACGGTAGCCCGCGGTAACAAACTTTTGTATCAATAACCATAGAGCAGTTTGATTACATGTTGCAATACACTAAAACCAAGACGGTGAGCAGCGAGTTGCGAGCCTGTGACACAAAGACAGCAATACTGTGAACGCTGTTCTTCCGAAGCTCGATGGTCACCGTGCATGCGCGGGTCACTTTTTGGAGCACTAATGGCCAGGCAAAGTGCAAACATAATATCTTCATCACCCTCGAAAATATTCTGCCACAAACAGGGACGTGGCCTAAAATGCGCTCACCCACCATAGTGCTTCACAAGTTGAGGTTTCTGCAACTTCTAAATATCAGCATGCTCATTTTCCTAGCGTACATCAGCATCTCCGTCACCTGTAATATGATCCCTCCCTAACCGCTTCACATTTGCAGACAAATCATTTTTAGCGCACGGGAAATCCTGGGTAGTCTATCCCCATCTCTTTCGCCACCTTTGAACTACCGCTTTGGAGTTGCGAATAATCTTCTAGGTCTAGTAGAGGGATAAAATGCATGTCATTGTGGAGTGTTGTGTAGTCTTAAAACAATATTTTTTTGTCTCGGGTGATAATATCAATAGTGTATCGATGGTGTCATGCAGGCACAAAGTTATCATGTATTTCGGGTAAAGAGTTCTTTGTAGTATCAGAAATGATCGGCAGTTATGGATTGTCTTGACTCTGACTTGGTCAAAGTCAAGACAAAAAATGACTTGCTTTTCAGCAGTCATTTTTTGTCAACACTGATAGCTGCTTTGCGCACATGTTTTAGTACACAAAATCTGTAGCAAGCATTTTTCCTCAACTAAGATCTTTATATTATCTAATAAAACCTCCATTTCTTTTTCTATTTTACCATTCTGGCGAATTGTTTCAGTAACTTCACCAATCATCAATCGAATGCAAAACGTATCTATCAAATTCTGTGTAATCAGTTCGAACAATGAAAGTATAGAGTTCTTCATACATTTTAATATGGAAAGAAAATGAGTCTGTTTGAGTTTTTCAATATTGATGCTCGTATTCCCGTCTCGAAAAGGGATGTGAATCAACCGGTGTTGTGGAACAAGTAGTATGAGCTAACATTTTGCATGTCATGGAACAGAACCATTTAATGTTTGACGTGGCTCCCATCTCATTACTTTATTAATATTCACAGAGTAATACCAGGCTGAGCAATTTTGCATCTGGCATGTGGCACAGGTCATGCCCTTGTGACACAGTGCTCAGGGCTTTTGGGAGAAGCTTGGAGAGTCCGTATCCATGAAGTCAGTTTCCTCATCCAAAGCGAGATCATTGGCAACGCCTCACAAATGTGGACTGTTCTATGTCATCTTGTTTGGGTAATGCTGCCGACGGCATTGCTTTGAACATAATTTAAGTTTGTTTTCTGCAAAGTTCTATGTAGCCAGACGAATGCTACAACGAATTAGCCCTGCCATGTCAACACGTGACAGAAAGAGTGCTCAGGGCAGAATCTCTCTGCAGCCAAGCTGTGGGAGGAGAAAGGGAAGTTGGGCTAGTTGGTATGGGTGCATGGTAGAAACAGCAGAAACCAACTCTTTCCTTAACATATGAAAAAAGGCTGTTATGAGGTGGCCCCAGTAGAAAAAATTGTTTAGCTGCAAATTTGGCTACTAAGTGTACTGAAGCATACCAAGATGTAGCTAAAGGAATTTTCTTTTCAAAAATGTAAATGTCAAACAAGATATTGATTATATATAGGGCTGCAGGTTTTCGGATAAATCCGAAAAACATCCGCTGGTAAAATTTTTGTCAATTCGGATTTATCCGATAAACTCCAGATTGTTATGTGCCCATGCCACCCCCCCCCACCCCCCCCCACACACACACACACACACATATACACACAGAGAAAAAAAAAATTAACGTACGTATATATATTTCTTTTTTTACAATTTGAGTAGCGCAGGATCAATGGTCCTGGGAAAATGACACCATAATTATCTTTCAAGCCTCGGACTGTTGTCAAAAGGGGGTCTTACGGCTTGTCTCGTCAAGGTTGGTTCAGGGAAACAGGTCATCGTACCATTCAAGTCGGGACAAAAGCCACTCTTTTGGTTTCCAGTTCGGGCCATGGGATTTGGGATTTAGAGAAAGGAGAGGGTATGTTTCTGGGGGTAACAGTGAAAGCTATGGACCGTAAAGGTTGTATAAAATAGGGAAGAGGGGCAGTTGAAACTTCTCTGTTACATCCTTAACCACTCCACCTCGCGCGGCCGCGGGATAGATTGATGGGATGATTACGAGCTTCCTTGTGGCTACCTCCGTCAGTTTATTGAGTTTAAGGTATCGACGTTTATCGAAGCCACACTTGTGTGCGACTTTTGTCGTGGGACAAATTAGTATTGCCAATGACGGCAATGCCAAATTCAACTGAATTTGGCGTTGGCGTCAAAAATACGGGAGGCGCACGTCACAAATGGTTTGGAAGACCCAGCAAGGTGGCCAGCGATTACTTGCAACTTGTTGTTTGCGACATGAAAAATGGTTCTTGGCATAGCTGCGCGAAGGTGAGTACGCGAGACGCAGTTGACCGCTCGCATTGCACTCTCATATTTGTAAACAATAATACATGTTACTTTCTGAGAAGAAAGCTTTATTTCTTTCTCAAGTTACAGCATTTTGTGCGTGAAATAAAACGTTTTGCTGTACCTTTGTGGCACTACAAGTGTGAGATGCTTAGGTTTTGGGGTCACAATGGGGAAACACTTTTAACACTTCCTTGCGTAGCATGAGCCGACGCAAGCTCTAAATTTAGAGCTAGTGTGCACTAAAATTGCCTATGTTATTCTAAAACTCCCTATTTATGGTTCTAGGTCGAGTCTATTTAAAAAATCTTTTCAAGATGTGTTTTAATTTTCATTCATGCAAGTTTACATTTTGCATGTTTATGCTTTGCTTAGGCTCCTACAAGAGGCCCGTACCTCGCACGCAGAGTTCAGACGCTCCCTGGGTGCCTTCCAGACTTCGCCCGAGTACAAAAAGTCTTCACAAGAGCTGCTGGTATGTGTATGCAGCAGTTGAACCTGTGCAACTGAAAGAAGTCTAAAATCAAATTTGTAAGATCTGAGAAAATATGCACAGGACATTTATACATAAATTTTTTATTTATTTATTTATATACCTTAAGGACCCCCGTAGGGGGTATTACATAAGGGGTGGCATGCAATAAACATCAACAAAAGGGTACAATGTCACAAAAGCAAATTATGCATATAAAATAAAACAAAATCGTCAAGACAATTAGTATGCAAACAAAAACAAAAAACAAACAAGAAAACTAAAAATACCTAGAACGCGATTGCACGTATTAATTCTTTAAATTCTAATGAGTCATGAGTAGTTACAATGTTCTGGGAGAGCCCGTTCCAATCGGAGGCTGTACGTGAAAAAAATGAGTTCTGAAATGTGGTGGTTCTTGCTTTTGGACGCTGTACATCAAGATTGTGACCCGTGCGACGGTTGAGGCGTACAGAAAGAACGATGTATGATAATCGGAGGCACGGGCTGTAAAAAAATTTTTGAAAAAGAGATAAACTAGCTAAACGGCGGCGTTCAGAGAGGAGGGGGAGATTGGCACGGGTTCGAAGAGATGTGACGCTAGTAAAAGAAGAATAATCTGAGTAAATAAAACGTAATGCTCGACGCTGAACTGATTCAATGTTATTGATGAGGTAGGCTTGGTGCGGATCCCAGATAGCAGATGCGTATTCCAGTTTAGGGCGGATAAGGGATGAGTAGGCAAGTTGTTTTATGTGAGGAGGGGCCAGTTTCAAATTGCGCCTTAAAAAACCTAGAGAGCGATTAGCAGAAGATATGGTGTGACTGATATGAGTAGCCCAAGAAAGATCAGATGTAAGATGAACTCTGAGATACTTGTAAGAATTAGTTTTTTCCAAAGGAACGCTGTTAAGGGAGTAGGAAAAGATAGAGGATTTAGAGCGATGTGTAAACGACACAAGCTTGCACTTATTGACGTTGAGACACATCTGCCATGTGTTGCACCATGCTTGGATGCGGTTGAGGTCATCTTGGATGAGTACGTGATCTGATGGGTTAGTCACTTGGCGATAGATGACACAGTCGTCAGCGAAAAGACGAACATGCGATGTTATTGATATAGGCATGTCATTAATGTAAATTAAAAATAGAAGGGGTCCGAGGACCGATCCTTGAGGAACACCGGAAATGACTGGAGCAAAAAAAGATGATGACTGGTTAGCGGTAACAAGTTGCTGTCTGTTAGTTAAAAAGTTAATGATCCAGTTCAGAATCGAGGAATCTAAGTTGAGTTTAGAAAGCTTGTATATGAGTCGTCTATGAGGAACCTTATCAAACGCTTTGGCAAAGTCCAGGAAGATAGCGTCAGTCTGAATGTTTGAATCAAGGTTAACATGTATGTCATGAGTAAACGATGCAAGTTGAGTTTCACATGAAAAATCTTTTCGAAAGCCGTGCTGGGATGGGTTGATGAAACAGTTGTCTGACAGAAATTGAATGATGTTAGTGTAGATGATATGCTCCATTAGTTTGCATGATACGCTTGTTAGGGAGATGGGTCGATAGTTAAATAGGGAGTATTTGTCACCATTTTTGAAAATCGGGACAATCTTTGCCACTTTCCAGTCATCAGGCAGAAGACTACTAGAAAGAGATTGCGAAAATATTTTAGCTAATATCACGCTCACCAAGTCTTTCGTGTTTTTTAGAATTTTTGCATTTACGTTATCCATGCCTGCTGATGAAGAGATTGACCAGAAAAGCGCCCATCCCCCAGTTTCTTGCAATTGTTTCTAAATTTTGAGTGGGCACTTGCCTGGTATTTTACGGTATGTTGAAGCAAGACACTACTGCCTCTGTTGTGCAACCATCTTGTGCATGAATTACGTGGTGCTTTATTCAAGCCTCACAAATTAAAAAAAAAAGCCATGAAAGCTACAATAATGTGGTTCGTGCAGGTGAGTTGTACGGCCAGGGGGGCATATTCAGTGGTGTCACTAGGGTCGGCGGTACCTGGGGTGCCCGCCGCGACACCCTCCCCCCCTCTCGTGGCCGACCGCAACACCCCCCTCTTTCACTGCCCAACTGCACCCCCGTGAGCGCTGCACCCCCGTGAGCGCTGCACCCAAGGAGGTGTGTGACACCACAGGACATATCTAGCGGCTAATTGTCACGATAAGTCAGACAATTAACTAAAATTTGTTGTAATCGGTGAAAATAAATATATTGTTCCAGATGTACTCCATTCACCCTTAAGCCGAGAGTAGAAGCTGTGCCTTCAGCGCAAGCTCGCTGGCTTTTGCTGTGCTTTGGTTGCGCGTGCCTACACGTTCACACTTGTGTTAGCAAGGGCAGGAAGCTTGTGCTATAGGCAGAGCCCCTGGTCTCGCCTTAAAGGGACACTGACGGGGTATTTATGCCCGCCAATGTTTTTATTTCTACATGACATTTGAGAGCCCAACTACCCAGAACACAATTTGTGGCTTGAAATTCATTTTCTTTTCTGCCCAAAAACCGCCGATCAAGAATTTGCCGGTTTAAGTCACGCTCACTCTTTTTTCCGTGGTCACGTGCCGTTTTCTATGATTTAGACACAATTACCAAAAATAATTAGTCTTGGTCATCGAAGGCACATATTCAATATTAAAATTGAAAGAAAAATATGATGACAATTTTTTGTGGCTTCTAAAAAACTGCACATACATTGAAAAAAAAAAAAAAAGGTTGCAATAGTTATGTGACATTTGGTGACTTTCTCCTCTATATTTCTTCCTGTACAAGTTCAATTTCGAACAGTTGCATTTTTTTACTTTATTAAAATTTAATGTGACGTTGGAGCAAAATGTTGACTGGGTAGTCTTCTGACACCATAATAAATGGCCTGGCAAAAAAAAAAGAAAAAACAATTTTGGGGGTGTTAGTGTCCCTTTATGGGTAGACGGAATATAGAAATTTGCTGAGCATCATTAAAAACCACTAAACAATTAAATGAGAAAGATTTGGAGCATGTGGGGCATGGTGGGGCACTGAAGTCACCACTCGTGCAATAGGTACACGGTTCGCAGTGCAAAAATGTGGATAATACTGATGTGTTCTTGTCATTTGTGCTTTTGCACTGCCAGCCTTGAGCCGGTTGCACGAATTGTAACGTTAGTGCACAACCATGCACTCCAAATCTTTCTAAAATTTACCCAGTTAGTGGTTTTCGACGGTACTCAGCAAGTTGTATGTTTATATGTTTGTTACCTCTAATTGAAAAATTGAGGAAGAAATTGTAGTTAGTTGTCCAACCTATTGCGACATTTTCGTTTATGTCCCCTTGGTTGTATAACTCGCCTGCAGAGACCATAATATTAGCGTAGCTTCTACGACCTTTAACGCATAGAGCTAGAAGCTTGTGCCGCAGAAAATCCGGTGTTGGTGTCGGTGGGGCCATAAAATCCCATAATGCTGTGTGCACTGCCACGTGTGACGTCACACGTGGCTGTGATGTCATGACCCTGTCAACCCGCTAAATTTGGCGCGAAAATTTGCAGCTAAATTTAGAGGAAAATTTCCCACCAAATTTAGCGGAAAAATTTCCCATCGAACCTAGCGGAAAGATTTCTCGCCAAATTTAGCCGAAAATTTTCCTGCCATATTTAGCCGAAGAGAGAGAGAGAGAAGGCTTGCGAAAGAGAAAATACTAATGTGTATGTCATAGCCAGAGGCCAGAAGTTCATCATTAGGTGGGGAGGAGGAGTTAACAGCTAATGGAAGGAAATGTTAAGAGAGACCTGACAAATTTAGCTGAAATTTTCCGCTAAATCTAGTGGGTTGATAGGGTCATGACATCACAACCACGTGTCACGTTGTGCGTCAAGGGACACGACATCACACATGATGTCATGTGACGTGACATGACATGTAACGCTACCGAACACGCTTGCACGGCTTGGGAACAAGTGCGGGTTGATATGAAAAGTCTTTGCAAACAGGGCCCGATAACGCTATTGCGTTCCATTCTTAAAGGCGAAGCTTACGCGTCCCCCAAATTTTTTGTAAAGTCTGTAAAGGCTATAAAAAATACCCTGTATAGCTAGCAGAGCCGCTTGAATAACAGACAAGGCTTAATCCCGTGAAAGGCACAACTGCTCACCAGCCGTGCCAAGTGCAGCACGCAGGTGCAGTTCATGGAGGATTAAAAACTTTAGGTGCATATCCAAATTGCTTCCAAATTGTCAGGATGCAGGAAATGAAAGTAGATGCTTCAAAGCTTCCTTCTGACAATTAATTTAGTGACCGTCGACACTGCTCGAGTACTTTTGAGCAGAACTTTCTTAATAAATAACAAATTAATTGTGCTAAACTTTTCATGGCTAATTATTTTTATTCAAAGATTTCTAAGACCTCTCCGAGTAAGCTCCTGGGAAATTACCACTACATCATGTTCTTTTTATGAAATTTAAAATGTCAAATTTTAAAACCTCCAATAATGCAAGTGGCTGGCGGAAGTGGCCGGCCAGAGTCATCTACGTAATAAAAGTATGTTATTAGTATATGCCATGCAGTCTTTTGCATAACTATGAAATCAGATTTTTGCTTATATAGTCATGTCTTGTTAATATGGGCCCCATTAATATTGGCCCTGTAATATGGATACCCCTCTATATAGATCAAATTTACGGGGATGAACTGCATAAATACATGCATTTTTGTCTCATTATTATAGACGACTGATATTATGGACAATTTTCTTGGGAGTAAAGAGGTGTACATATTAACGAAATGTAACCGACTTTGCAGAATATAGACCATTTTACTGAGTGCTCTCAGGGTGGCACCATTTTGTTACATCCAGGCATTTGAACAAATTGAGTGGCGTAAAAGAGGGAGAGTGCACCCAACCAATCCTGGTAGCGAACGACAAACCGGCCGCTTTCTATGTTTGGGCAGTACCCGTGGGTTGTACAAACATTTAACACTTACTCACTGCTGCCATTGTGAAGTGGTTCGCATCTCTAGAGCACTTACGCCTACTCGAGGAGCAATCTGTTGTGCTCTATTGTCTTATTTAAGTAAACAATAGGCTAGCATACTTTCGTTTGGTTACTTCAATAGTAATCGCTTTCACCATCAGTACAACCCTCAACTGCTGTATCTCTCGCATCAGCAGACAATAGAATCCTGATTATACAGTTCTGAGTTTAAAAGAGTCTTGCTTGGTTTTTGTGAAAAGCCACGCAAACATACAATTTTTCCTACTCTGGGCTCAGAAACATTAAAACCCAGATTTGTTTTCCTTCCATGTTCCCAGCCATATGTAAAATAATTTTGTTAGCCAAGAAAGCACCTTCGCGTCAAGGGTAGCTGTTTTTACTTTTTTATGAATTGCAATACACAACCTTGCACAAACATTGCTGTGTACTGTGTATTGAAGTCAATTGTGCACTCATTAGCCATTTCCTGAGTGCCGCCTATGCGTAAACATCACATAAAGTTGGGTATTTTGGTTACATAGAGACCACTACAAACATCTGCGATAATGTAAGCCCAATAAGGTCTTCATATCCAAGGCTAACAGGCAATTTGTGTAAACCCGTACCAAAAAAAAAAAAAAAATGTGCTGCTATTTATATTAAAAAACCTGTTTTGCTTTTTTTTTTTCATCTATACTTGTTTTCATCTCAAGAAACAAGCAAGTTTTGCACATTGTTCATACGCGGCACGAATTAGTTCTTACAAGATTCGGCTGTTGGAGGAAAAAGCTATGCTTTTGGCATTTGGATCATATATGTCTTGATAAGATAACATAGTATATCTAATCTAATATTCACCCGCATATATCTTGATTATCAACATAAAGGGGGAAATTAGTACTGCTCCACGAGTATCCCGTCTTTTTTTACTACGGTTTTTGAGGTGAAAATGGGTATAGACTTATCACACATAGTTGCTAAAGACCCTAATCAGTGCGAACAATCTTGCATAAAGCTACTGCAACTGCATGAATTTTTTGCGAGAGATGACAAACCAATCACACTGTTTACAGGGTTACATTTACTTTTCTTTTTTTATTTGCGCAACAGGTGACATCAGGATTGTGCCCAATCGGTCACTTTATTGGATATAGTAACATTTTACATTAACTTGCACATCTAAATCCGCACATTTGCGCCTAATATTGCAGAAATGACGTGATTTTCAACAGCGTTTGCACACCAACTGGATGTTTGGTACCGCCCAGTCTATGAAGCAGACAATGCGCCGGATAAGAGGAAAGAAGCCTGTTTTCCTCTCTGTTCTTTTTAGTGAAATGGTCTATAATGTTGCCCAAGAAAAATCATTTGGTGTCTGTGCTAAATATTTGTTGCGGGCCAATTTCAGGAAAAACTGAGGTCCGTGGAGACGCAACGCAGAACCGAGAATGTGGCCGCATTCACACGTGTCGTCGGAGAGCCCCTGAGACGGGCCAAGCAGATAATCCTGCTCTCTGCCGACAAGTTCGGAACCGAGTTTACTCTACGTTCTTTTGTGAGCGTTCTTGCTCTTCTCTCACTTACTCCTCACTTTCTCATTCGACTCTGCACTGTCACAGTACCATGGGCCCTTTGTTTTCGGGTAAAACCTGATATTTTTCTGTATTTACACCCCGATCTTTTATTGAATTTGGAACAAAAATTTTATGATTTTAGTGTTTTTGGCGATGTAGAAATGTGGAGATCATTAATGGAACTTGTTGAAAGCACGCATGACAGAAGCGCCATCCCAGACTACCGAATGCCACGCTGACCTTGCTAAGCTTTGCCAATGAAAGCTTTGATACTGAGAAACCATTCTCTCGGTTAGGATACGTCTGAAGACTCTATAGCTTTATCGGGACAAATTCTGCTCATACAGACACTTATGTTTGTCAAAAAAAATTTGCTGAAAATCGAATTGACCAAATGGGCTCTTGTGCCATGTTTTAATCCGATTATTTGCACATTAATGACTTGTTTGTGTAAATCAAACCTTCCATGACCTAAAACCAATCAATACTTTTTGCAAATTATAGTTGTTGATCTTTATATATAATGCAGAGAGTTCCGTAATAGTTTCTAGAGAATCCCTATGCTTCCCCACTTCCGAGCATAAAAAATACCACCAGATTTTTACCCCCCTTTCCCCCCATTCTTGGAAAATATAACACTTGACAATGAAGGGCCCTACTTACATCTAGGACAATGGTTCTCAAAACCTTTTTTTTATGTTGATGAACACTCATCTCAATTTATATTCATAGCCGAGGCTTCCAGTCTCAGCATTGATGCAGTAAGGCAGTTGAGAAGCCCACATACCTTGCAAACAATAATCCACATAGTACCACGGATTGTTTGGCTCATAGCTATACATCAGTGGAGGGCTCAGATCTGCTGAAATAGTGCTGAAACTGCAGAAATGTGCACCTAGGGGCAGGAACAGCTTAAGGAATTTATTGGGATACTTTGGGGAACCCAATAGTAATTCCTCCAACAGCCACCAGGATTTTTCAGCCCTGCAGAATTGCAGTTATCAAATCTGTAGCAAGACTCGCCGATACACTGTCAGATGGGCGTGGTGTTGGCTCGATGAATGCGCAATAAGTGCAATAACCGTTGTCCGACTTTTCAGATCATGGACATGTGCCTTCTTCAGCTCGGGGACGGAAAGCCAAAGTTCTGGCAGCAGGACCTCAAGAGGAATATTGTGAACAACTTCATGAACTCTGACCCCGAATTAAGGCAAAGGATAGACAGCATCAAGGGATTTTGGTCGAGTGTGGTTGGCTTCTTTCTCTGGATTCTTTGGCTGATTGGATTCTGATACTTTGCGAAATTTAAGTGCGACATATTTTATTCCTTAACATTTATGGAAGTCCCGTATGTTCAATGAAGACCTGTCTTATAGCAAGCTACTTTAGGGTTATAGTAAATGATGAACATGTTATTGATAGATGGCGGATTCTGATACTTCAAAAACTTTTAGTGCGACATATTTCCTTTTCTTAACATTTGTGGAAGTACCTTCAATGAAGATTTGTCTTATAGTAAGCTATTTTTTGGGTGACACTGTCTATAGTATATGATGCACAATGCTATCGATAGATGGCTACAATAAAGTGCAGATGTGATATCTTGATATCTCTGAGGATATGGTTTATCTGGATGTGGAAGGTCACAGTAATGCGAAAATGATGTATAATATCCAAACTCCTTGTTTCTGGTTGTTTTTGCTCTGCAGAATATAGTTTCTTTTGATCTATGCAATTTTTCTTATGTTTATGGTGGCTGGAGTTGCACCAATCAACTCTCTCATTGTGCTGATGAAATAAATGCTACATATTTGATTATCTTGTAAAAAGGCTCGAAATACACCTAAGCACTTACGAGTTTTGAATGCAAAAGCATGAATTCCGTTCTTCATGCCGCAGCTGCTTCTGATTTTCTCGGCACCGAGGCTGCTTCTGATCCTTTCGGCGCTGTGTGCCCGCGCCGGAGCAGGAACGGCTGAGGTGCCAAGAGGATCAGTGGGCGCCTCGACCGTTTCTGCTCCGGCGCGGGCACGCAGCGCCATAGGGTTACTCTAATTGAAACTGACGCACGACAGCTTCATAGCACTGCCGTTTTGCATGGCTTTTGCGTGGTTTCAAAGCTGAAATACCTCAAATTGCGGCTTTGGCAATTTATCTGCCGTTTGGCGTCGTCAAACATCGGCCCGCTCCACAAAACAGTTAATGCTTTTGCATTAAAAAAAATGAATCCAGAAAGCTACGAGGCTGCTGATATTGGCCTCAAGTACTACAGTTGCGATACTCCATTCACCCTGAAGCTGACAATACGGTCGAAGCTGTTCGCTCATTACACCAGTCTCATCTTTCGCCACATGATCACGCCCACTCCCATACCCATGCGCAGGGAGCAAGGTTGGGTGATGATTGGTTCGGTGGGCATGTAGCTAGCTCTCACCCTGCCATCAGCTCGGGGGTGTGCGAAGCATAGTGTGTAGGCACATTGTTTTTGTTTATCCACTGTCCCCTGTGCTCACACAGCAGGTAAGGACCAGGCATCCACAACGCTTAAACAGAATGCAGGGAACCATAGGACTGCAAGCTTATAGTCCACGAAAACTGCCTCAATTGATGAGCTTTACTTACGGAACCAGTGCCTCCCAAGGCAATGACCTCGTGCCTGTAACTTTCATGTGCTGCAAGCTAAGCTACGACAGAGTGTGGCGTCGCTGCACCAAAGTGCATATGGAGGTCGAACCTTGCAGCATCTACTATTCAGAAAATTTTCGATGCTAAGTTCTTGAGCGTTGGAGGCTACTTCCATGGTGCAAGCTCCTACATAGGGTAAGACCCTCCAAGGATATCGTCACACACACATACTTTCTTGTGCGCTACTAACTAATGGGGAATTCCCTCGGTGGATTCGGAGCGGTCCAAAAGCGCTACATGCTCGAGTGTTTTGAGCAGTCACAAACGTGCACGCAAACGGCCCTTCCAGCGTTTTGTGTCGTCGGCGCTGAAGGAAACGCAGGCGATTCTGGCGTGTGGTGACAATAGCAGATATGCAATTTCTACGCTTAACTGCGCCACAACGCTTACCTTGCTGTGTCTGCGTTGGCGGTGCTTCACGCGTGGCAGCTGTGCAAGGCGGGGAAGCGACATTTGCAGAGCAATCGCTCCGCAGCCGCTGCGCGGATTGCGTGAACCTCACACGCAGCCCGCGCTGCCTTCACAAATCGTAGCGTAAGTTACACTGCGTGTCGTATGACAAATGTTGCGTAAGTTGGTACCACGTGTGTCAAAAACCAATCGAAAATCGCACTAAAAACCTTAACTTATAAAAAAACTTTTACACATATATATATATATATATTTTTTTTTTAATAACACATGGGTATTTGCGGTACAGAACTCGAACTCGCGTGTATGCTTTTAACGAAACCTTATTTGCGATTTGCGTTCCTTGAACACGCTCTTTCGTGGAAAATCGCGTAAAACAATTTTCGCATAATCCGACCTTTTTTTTTTTTTTTTTTTTTGATATTTCGTGGTTTTTTTCGCACGTGTGCTTTTACTTTTTTTATTATTGATGGAAAACGGGCGCCATCTCGCAGACTCTTTGCGACTGGCGGCCCTTTGTTCTACAGCTGCCCCGGAGCGGAGCTGGGCAAGTAGGGGAAACGACTTAACGAAGTACAGCGCGCGTGCATCGTTTCTTTTCTTCTTTCTTTTTTTTTGTTTGAATTTAAAATAGTGATACCGTGTTATTCTAGAAATATCTAGAATTCTTGGCGGTGGCCTGGTGCACATACTTAGTCATAACTGAGAGGTTTTGCATGTGGGCTTTGTGAAATTGTTTTTCTGTGCTACCAACTTGATGTGGCTTAACAAATTCTTGTTTTGGTCAGATTCCCAATTTTCTTTGCTGCTTTTAAGTTGACCTAAGACTATTTATATTATACAGTGAGTAAGCAAAGTTTTTTAAATGGGTAATTAGCTTTAGCATTGAATATCCACAGTTTATTGACTCACTAACAATTTTATGCTGATATATTATTGCCTTTAAACTAAACAGCTAACTGCTCTTGCCGTGCGCTGCTTGATGATCAAAACTTTTTATTTATTTGAATATAAATTTTTCCGCTTTATTCCAGGTTTTACAATTTGTGAAAAGACTCTTTATTTCATACTCGTAATGATTCTTTTTCAAAATTGTTCCTCTTGAATGTTCATTGATTTTGCTTCAATTATCAATATTTTAAATGCACCATACTCTTACGATGTGGCCGAACCTGTCGCGAGTTAAGACAGGCATCCGGTGGTGGCTGAACAACTCCGAGGTTTATCTACTCTGAAAAAGACAAGGTTCGAACACGCCACGTGCCAAAACGAAAAAGCACACGATCAGAAGAAAAGAAAAGATATGCACGTGCTTCACACGTGACAAACATGATTACAAAATACACAAGAAAACGTTTGTGGAAAACAATAACATGGCACTGCGTTTTCCACACATACATACACATGCTTCATAAATCTATGTGATCATTTGTCTCTGAACACCTCCTGATCCTAAGTGGCTGCTTGAAACCAATGCTATCAATTTTATATATTGGATTTCAGTTAATTAAACTGCTTGACATTTTAATGGTGGTAGCTCTCGGGCATGCTGGACTAGCAAAGTAGAAAAGGCACTCTCTTTTTTAAGTATGAATGCAGGAAGTTGATAATAACAAAGGACATACATGTGCCCCAAATTTTCTACTCCACAATGCACTTCTGGCAGCTTTTGGATGCAGATCTGGGCTTCCAAATCAACTTGCTTGCTGCTCCACACCTCTTAATGAGGCAGCCGATGATGGAAGCAGAACCATAAACACGACAGCTCTAAAAGGTGCCTCAAACACCACTTCGGCTCATCACAATGCTGTGATACAATACAGCAAATGCACTTTTGTGTTATTGCCTAGTTGGCTTGGTCTGTCAAAGCACAAGCTCCATTTCATCTTCTTTTTTTTTTGTCTTTGCTAGTTCAAAGGCTTTTTATTGATTGATTTCACCATCATTATGCGTGTCTCAATCTGTCTTTGTCTTAAGACAACTTGATGTTGCAATTTAGGAGAAGTCAAGAGCTTGCCTTCATAGCTCTGACCAGCATTCAAGGTGTACAAGTGCATGGGCGCCTTTAGCTTTGACCGCGTTGCACTAGAAAGTTCTCGCGGTGTATGGCGTAACTTCACCGATCCCCGACCTGACACCGCACCCTTTCGTTTCTTTTTGCTGTCAGCAACGAATTCGCCCGGGTGGTAGCCGAGGAGTACCTCAAATACTTCGACTTCAATCAGCGGCCACTGGATGCCGCCCTGCGCATGTTCCTGCACCGGTTCTGCCTGATCGGCGAGACGCAGGAGCGGGAGCGCGTGCTCGTGCACTTCTCCAAGCGCTACCTCGACGCCAACCCGGGAGCCTTCAAGTCGCAGGGTGAGCACTACTGCAGGCTCTTGTCCGACGTGAAGACTGTTCTCGCGTTTGTTAAAACCGCTGAAGCGTACGTCGCAGCACTAAATCCACACTAGGGACAGTGCAGTGCCAATTCGAACGCAACTTAGCACCGATGCAGGATTTTAAAAGTGTTTTATCACTAAGATAGTATGAAGTCGTCACTGCATCGGCATAGTTAGCGCTATTTCCAGCACTGACTAACACTGCTGCGGTGTACGTGTGAACAGGCCTTGAGCTTGCCGACCACTTGTTGCAGATGCGGTGCACACACTGACTTGCGCGCTGATGCTCCTCAACACGGACCTGCACGGAGAGGTAGGCACCAGTCTTTCTTTCATTTTTTCTTCGACGGATCTTGAGTCAAGTAATCCTATAATGGCTCGCACAAAGGCAGCCTAGTCATTCCTAAGCTCCCGCTCAAGTTTATATCTGTACAGTCAAAGAGCGCTTCCGTCTTGCGTGGCACTCACTTTTGAGGTGCAGTCTTGAACGTTTTGTTTGAGGCATCACCCAGCCTTATGAGATGTTTTCCCATCTAATATATTTACGTCAACAAACATGCCGTGGTCTATGGTCCGCTTTCGGACAGTGAAGTTGTGCAAGTGAAACGACCACATTGGTATCTGTGCCAAGTGACCGAGTGTCGCTGACGCAAAACCAGCTTGTGGCACCATGAACTTTTTTTTTTTTTTCCGTAGCAAAGAAACTGCTGAAGGCTTCCTAAGAAAGGTATGCTATTTGCAAAGCAGAGTTAATGCTCCTTTTCTTTTAGTAGAGGCAAGGAAAAATTAACAACTTTTCCTGGGAGACTATCAAATAAAAAAAACTGACAATCTAAGTGCGTATTTTTAATTTGAACTTTGTTAAATTTGATGCGTTTTGCTGTCCCTATGAGGTCTTAATTATCGAGCTTCGACTGTGACAAGCATAACCTTTTTACGTATTCCTTCTAGCCATGGCAATTTTTCTATTTGTCCATGCGAGAAAATACTAGGGTTCAGTTTGCATGGAGGATAGGTTTTCTGGACTTTATACGGTGCTCTCCGTTTTGTTCTTGGCAGAGAAAGTTGTTTTTTTTTAAATGGGGAGTTTCTGTGGGCTAACCATGGAAGCTATATTTTTTTTCTGTGCTCATCTAAATGCAGAAAGGTCCGACCACCTCCATTTCTCACCACGGTTTCCCATTCCGGTGCCCTGTTGTTCCACACCGTTTGCATCACAAATTGCTTTTCAGCAAGAAGGATGGTCTTGCTGGAAAGGACGAATTTGCCGTCCTGCTTCGGAAGATGCTTGATTATGCATGCAGACCCTTCAGCTATGCATATCGGAGATATTTGCGGCGAAACCTCTCGTAGTCGCGTGTGCCTTCGACTCCTGAAAACATATCCCAAACAGGAGCCGAAGACTCAAGGACCCTCATTCTATTGTCGCTTGTTCTCCATTGTAGATCGAAAATGGTCTAGGATTTCGTCAGGGACCCAAATGAGGCATTTCAGGAGAATAGCAAGAGATAGAGAAAGGGGGTTCCCCCTTTAGATTTTAAGGTGCTTGTTTTCTTCGTTTTGTTTAACAACGCTAGGTACCCACGTTATTGGCAGATGTGGGATGGCATATGAAACTCGTTTGGCTCTGAAACTGAAAGTAACTTAGCATAGAATGGAGGCAGCATCCATTTACTGTTACCTTTTGTAGTGGCATCTTTGAATGCTCCACTGACGTGGCGACCTGCTGAAAGAGAATGGGCGAACACTGCAGACCAAGAGTGCCTGCTGGGTTATAGCGATCGTGTTCGAAAGCACGTGAGATGGTCAAGCCGGTGAAGCGTTGCGAAGTCACAAAACGAAAGAGTAGTCAGCTTGGCACCACTATCGCAGTTGGAACAAAAATTCATCGAAGTTGCAGATGATTGGACGTTGCCAGAATGCGCGCGAAAGAGAGCCAAGTCACGTGAAACCTGGATTGAAAATGAAATACCCTTGTCTAAGACTATGACCCAGACTTTCTTAATAGTTATCTCTTGTTTTTTTTTTTTTTTTTTTTTTTGTTGTTGATCTCATTGATTTACAATGTGGTGCCGTCACGGCGAACCCTACTATATGGCTCTGGCCGTATGCTGTATCTGTGCCGGCGTGAAAAAGTGTAAACTGCGTCGTCTTTTTCTATTAGATAATGCCATGGATGTTTACGAAGTATTTTTATGCCCCTGTCAGACGAGCACGTTACATGACATTTAGGCAAAATGACATTACAGCTCGGCAAATCCGCGTGTTTCATACGCCACGCTGCGCGTGCATGCGCCACGTGCAGCACCAGGATCACGAGCTGATTCTCCGAGCGGTGAATGACATTCGATAAAAATGACATTTACTTTCCCGTCTGACAGGGGTATTATTCAAATTGACTCCAGTTTTTTTTTTTTTTTTTTCATTTGAAGGGTTAGTAAACATCTTCTCACTCACTTAGGCATGCTTGAAGAAGTCCGTCAGGGACTGTGCGGTCAGTGCGGTTTTCTGGAAACAGGGGCATGTGAGGGCGCTTCTTTAAATTCTAGTTGTGGTGATCGATAGTTAGGTGTGTGCGAATAACAGCTCGATTTGAATAGCGCAGTGTCATCCCTAGCTTTAACACTGCTAAGAAAAGCACTTGTCGTGGCTTTCCTTTCTACTGAGAAGGTTGTGAAGGACGCACTTGCAACCGAATACGAGCGAGTGAGACAAGACCGGTTTTTAAGCCTCGCAGGACCAGATGCGCTGCTGCGGGGCAGGTCCTAATCCGTCGCAAGGGGCTTAAAAACCGGTCTCGTCTCAGCCGGTCCTACTCGGTTGCGAGTGTGTGAACGAGCCTTTATTCAATTCGAGCCGGTAATCGCACGCCCTCGATAATATTTTGAGTACACCTGTTTTCAGCTTGCTCGTTCAACCTCTAATTATCTTCTCCATTCCCCTACTAAGCTTCTTGAACAGCGCTACGTAACTGGCACAAGGTAATCCGTCTTTTCTGAAATCATAGTACCAGCGTTTTTGATATAAAAACGCATGTTCACGTTCTATAGAATCACAAGCTACAGTGAGAGGCGTTCAAGCGAGAGGTTCGTGCCACCGTCCGTGTTGAGCACAGGCGTTTTCTGCCCACACATCTTGAACCGGCGATTTCCTAAAAAGGTGAATTGTGAGAAAGCCAATTTGGTTCATTCTTGAGCTCAGTCTTTTAAAGGGGTACGGAGACGAAATGACGTGACCCCGAACTTTCCAGCTCTCGCTTCAAAGTCGGCCGGTGAGAAGAGCCATGCATATCGCGCCAGTGACGTCAAGAGTTCCTGCACGGGCAAGGACATCCGGCCACCTGGGTTTCTCCTGGGTGCCACCAACGGCTCAAGACTTCGGTCCACCATCCGGAGCGAGTCCTCAGTAGACTCGGACATCATCTAGGGGTCCTTCATCGATGCCTACAGTAACGTGACTCTCAAGTCCATCATGTTGCGGCGGGCGTCTACATTCTGCCGCCACGCTCGGTTCGTCTTCAAGATAGACGACGACACGTAGCTGAATGCAGACTTGTGCCCGTAACTTAAAAGATGTAATCGATTACAATTACAAATTACCGAGCCTCAGCCATTACCAAATTAACGGTAATCGTTACAAGTAATTTTTAACGATTACCGTTACAAATTACTTTCGTTGACGAGTAACGGATGACTTTACTCGTTCCGTTACAAATTACTTTCACATTACTTTTCTGGTACAGTTATCAAGAAAACATTTTGATGTTTTCAAAAATGTTCTGCAACACCACTTTCCATTTCTCATACGCCCGCATTATGGAAGTCCTTGTTCAAATAAAATATTGTATTTGAGAGAAAGAGTGTAGTTGCACTCCGTTCACCTGTAAGCTGACAAGGCAGCGAAAGATGCAAGCACACCCGCCATCCCGGTATATATATCTTACGGCGACCGAAAACTATCCCTGGAATTCTGCAGACGAAGCTACCGGTGCGCATGTTATATTATGCAAAAGTGAGGGAGATCGGTAGCCGAGTGGGCTAGCGCACACAATAGAGAAAAAAAAGGGGCTAGCGCACACCAGCTCGGAGCACGTGGAGCGAAAGCTCGCTCTGCAGAACCCCAGGGATCATGGGTTCAATCCCCACCCTTGCCCGTTTCGATCTGGATGAGCATCGTTCCGGTGTGTGGTTATGTATCACTACTGCGTGGTGCACGTTAAAGACCCCAAGCTAGCGGTTTGTGATGCACTGGCTAAATTTCTCGTCTACAGCTGGAGACAAGCCGCCCGTTGAGGCAGTTCTAGGCTGTACAAACCTACAGACATACCAACTTTTTTAACGCAAAAGTGTGTACACACTTTTTGTGCGTACGTACTTTTGTGTGCACACACTTGTGGGTACACGCGATATTATTATTATTTTTTTGTGTGTTTTATAGTTCTATCTTTTGCATTGTGGAATCATGATAACTGTCTTTTGAATTTTTTTATGGGCGTCATCATACAAGCCCTCTGCAGGCTTTGATATGCCCGTATCTAGTACAATTGAATTCCAATTTGTGTGAAATTATTATTATTATTATTATTATTATAACTAATAATAATAATAATAATAATAATCTTTATTGCACAAATATAAACACAATACATACATATGCGGGTCCGTCAAAAGCCAATAGCGGCTTGTGGGACTGAACCCGGCAGCGGTGTAATAAAACATCAAACCAGTCATTGAAGGATATCACGCAAAACAACAATGTAAAATAAAGAAGAAAAAAACACACACACACAGCAGTCAGGATACAGATACAAACTCCCGCAAAATACTCATTTAAATATAAAGCACATACACAACTGAACCAATAACCCAAATAACCACCAGACCGCAGACAGAAACCCTGTCAATAACTAGAGGCAGGCACGTGTTACGATTATTGCTCTTTCATATTGGAGGCAAAGGCCAAGAGGGAAACCAAGATTAAAGTCAGCATCGGGGACTATCTACAGATTATTCAAGATTAGTGTCAAATTAATGATATAAAGCCGAAGGGGACTAACATTGCATGTAAACTGGAAAACGAGAACGTAAGTACAACTTTAGCATATTGATCCTAGAGTGTTTTTTTTTTAATTGGCGCTTTGTGGTTATCCCAAAAAACGTGTCCGGTAAGCCGTTAAAGAGTTCGGGCACATAAAATGAGCGCAGTCGTTTTTCATATTTTGTATAAACACGTGGGATTATGAAACGTTCACCGTCTCTCAAGACACGTTCCACTACACGAGGCGTTTTAAAAGAACTTTGCCAGATATGCTTACTAATTACACATCCTTTAAATAGAGCTAGGAAACGCGGCAGGCACAGGGATGCAAATAATTCATTACTCGGCATAGAAATAGACGTGTACGCTACACCCCTCAAAATACTCTTTAGTTTATTTTGCCACAGCACAGAACAGTTTGCATAAATGGTAATACCGTACCGTAGCAACCCGTAGGCTAAAGCATTGACTATCATCTTTCGAACAGAAAATGGAAAAAAGGTTTTTGTAGAATACAACATACATGATACACTTCGCAGTCGCTTGGTAGCATAGCTTAGATGAGAATTCCACGACAGATCACTGTCGAAGAAGATTCCTAAATACTTGTTGGAAGGAACAAATCGAATAGGTGCACATAAGCAGCGCGTACATTTCGATGAGTGCAACACAAAGAGAATGTCTGGACATTTGCGTTTCAGGGGACTCCTGAAACACATTAGTTTTGTTTTATTAATTTTAATACAATTTGCCTCAAACCAGTCTATTACCCGGGTAGCATTGGTTTGCAGTAAAGAAATCGCGTTGCACAAATTGATATGCCGAGAAACTAACAAAGTGTCATCGGCATAATGATAAATATCGCAACCGGAAACAGCTTTGGCTAAGTCATTTACGTAAAGATTAAACAAGAGTGGCGATAAAACAGACCCTTGAGGCACTCCAGCTTTCAAATTTATGCTGACACTGCTGGGTTTGCCAACTGAAACGTGCTGCGTCCGACTCGCTTAGAAATCTTCAAGAATACAAAAAAAAGGGCCCCCGGAAACCGTAATCGTAAATTTTTTTCTTAAGTACTTTATGACTAATAGAATCAAACGCCTTTGAAACGTCTAGAAAGAGTGCGCAGGCATGTTTGTTGTTGTCAAAAGTTCTATTTAAAGTGTCAACGAATTCCTCAAGAACCGAGTCGGTACTACGCCCAGAAATAAAGCCGTGCTGGGACGGTGATAACATATCAAACTTTTCAAGAAACATGGTCATTGTTTTCAGTATATGCTTTTCGAATACTATAGGGCTAAACACGGCAAAATAGATATCGGTCTGTAGCTTTCAACACTGTCACGCTTACCTCCTTTGTAAATGGGTCTAACAATCGCACTTTTCAAACCAATAGGGATTACTCCACTGTGTATAATTCCGTTCAATACGTAAAGCAGGATGTTACTTAGTGCATCAAGATTGCGCCGTAAGTCGGCAAGGCGAATGTTATCTGCCCCGGGTGCTTTGCCGGGCTTAAAACTAAATAAAAGCGTATGTGAATCTTCTGCCGTAATGTTTGGTAGAAAGGCGGATGCTGAGCAGGAGCGTTGAAGATTAGAGGGCATGACATCTTCATCATGCAGCACACCCGAAACCGACGCGAAAAAGCGATTAAATCTTTCCGCAACATGTGACATGTCATTTCCAAAATGTTTCTTAATTGTATCGTCAATAGACGATCTAGTAGAACATCCCTTGACTTCATTTACAAGAGCCCACGTCTTCAAAACATCAAATCGTGATTGAAAAAACTTATCATGAAAATGGTGTCGCTTTCTTGAGCGAATGAGTGCATTTACACGGTTCCTCTGTGCCTGAAATTGCAGTTTTAATTCCTTGTTCTGTGGAGAGCGACGACATCGTGCCCATAAAATATCCTTTTCTTTTATAGCAGAAAGAACGTCTGAAGTTAACCACGGTCGATTTGGCCTGCGTTTTTTAACTGTAACAGTTTTCCTGCGCATGGCTCTGAAGCTTGAAAATATTTCAACCAGCTTTAAGTAGGCATCGTGATAGTTATAATTTTCAATGACCCGATTCCAGTCATATCTAGAAATTAATCTATCAAAATTACTTGCATTCATTATAGATATTTGGTTTTGTCGTTCTAATGGTTCAGAAATAAACTCGGCGTATATTCGACATGCCACAATAATAATAATAATAATAATGCATTTATTTTCCATCAATGGTACATCAATGGAGGAGACCATGGAAAAAAGCTGTGTCGAGACAGCTTGACGAGCCCACCGGCCCCCTTATTGTCAATGAAATACAACTTGGTGGTGCAAAAAAATGGTACAAGAGCAAACATGGAGAAACTATACAATCGTAATACAAGCACTGTCTGAAAGCAAAAATAGTGGTTTTATTATGGTTTCAGATCTAAAAACCCACCGCAAAGTGTGCGGTGTGCATAACATGCACACCGCAAGCTTTGTCTGCAGGATTCCAGAGATTCCGGTCGCCGTAAGCTAGCGGAATGTCGGCTGTGTTTGCACCCGCTACCCCGTCACTAGAAACGTATACCTCCACTATATCACGTGGACAAAGCCTGTTTTTCGCATATTTGTATATGCCTTGCACATTTTTCTAGTAAAAATTCATACGAAAAATCGTTTTTTTCCCCCCGGTAATTCTCCTCTTCACAGTTTTTTCTATTTTGTTGAACTTGTTGTCTTTATGCTGCTGAATTGCCTGCTCATATTTCTCCAGTTTCTGTATTACGCTCATATTTAGAAAAAAGTAACGTGTAATAAAGTAATGCGCTACGAATATTTAGTCACGAAATTACATTACAAATTACTGCCGCAAAGATGTAGCGTGGCAATTACAAAATTACTTGTAAGAGTAACGGATTACAAATAGTGCGTTACTTGTAACGGACTATTTCCCAAGTCTGCCTGAACGCTGCCAACATCTTCGCGACGATGGCTCCGCACCCACCGGATGCCATATATGGCCGGCTCTTCGAGGGCAGCAATCCTATCAGAGACCTGGCTGACAAGTATCACGTAAGCCTCAAAGATTACCCTGCGTCCTCGTATCCGAACTACGTGGCGGGTTCCAGCTACGTGCCGGGCGGACACGTCGTAGAGACGCTTTCCAGAGCGACGGGCCAAGTGAAGCTTTTCCCCATCGAGGACGTTTACATTACCAGCTCCCGCGCCGAGAGCGCCGGGGTCCGTCGTGTGGGCCTCTATAGGTTCCACTCGCAGAGTGGGGTCTCTCTGCTACACGCCGCCGCGGGAGATGTACGTACACCTTCAGGGACCAACTGCAACGCCTGGAATTCGTATGATACCGGCTCATATTCGACTTTGCGTGCTACCGTATATGCTATAGGACGTCGCTCCCGACTTGATTTATGCTGCCGGTGTCTGTGTTCTGTCAGTAGTGAACACGACAAGAGTCACGGAGCCAAGTGGATCTGAAGGCGTTCCCCCGCCCATAGAATACTTATATTTTTTTAAAGAAATACAACCTCTTCGCAACGTGTCTTTATGGCATTTTAAATGAGAAATTCGTTCTAGAAATTTAGACAGCGGGAAGCTCGTATGCCCCGAGGGGCGTGTGATGTTTTCGCTGCTGCCTATCATGTTAGGATCAGCACGCAAACATGCACCACGAGGTTATTATTTTTGGGGTTTTGCTGTCGGAAATCTCAATGAATGTTGTTGTTGTCAAAGTTGTCATCCATAGATGACAACTTTTTTCCAGTACAGTACGGCCGCTGACGTGCATCATACAGTAGTGGTATATCAACGCACAGCGACGCGGTACTATTACTCGTACAGATTTCGGGCTTGATCTAGCTACGTGCCGGGCGCTTTACACAGTGACAGGCTACGTGAAGTTAAGGATCGGGCCCAAAAACGCTGGCCCTCCGGCGGAAACTTTTGCTCCATGGCATTCTGGTTGGTGCCTCATACGTGCAAGCATGCATGTGCTTCAGCATGCGCGTGAAGGCTGGTTTACACATACGTCGCAGCGCTAAATCAGCACAAGGAAGAGCGCTGACGCAGCCCTGACTTGAGCGTAACTCAGCACTGATCCAGCGCTTCACCCACCGAGTTCAAGATGGCGGCGTCTGCGCGCCATTGTCAACGACGGGCAGCGTTAACGACGCACTTATTACAGAGGCTGGAATACTGAAGCGCTGTCCAAACAGAGGCGTATTTCACTTGTATGTGAACCGGGACTCGAATAGATTCCCGTCTCCGGTTCTGACTTCACCACTCCGTTTTTTAGTTGTTCAATATTTTTAACTTTTCCGGGTGCACGTATTGTGATGTAAGCCCACGGTCCCACTGAATGTGGCATTTAGGTACTTTTTGGCAGGTCATTACTCATCTCCTTTTAAATACTGTTTTGTGGGATTGATGTCATTCGAAAGGCAATGCAATCCTCTTTCATTTGATATTATGTAGGTGTTGGTTTTTACTGTTCATGCGCATTTGTAGTGTTGCGAATATGATGGCGCGGACCCTCACTTGCTCCACTAGTTCATGTTTTATGAACGATCCATTAAAGATAGCACGGTTCCAATATAGCAGTTTTGCTAAGATGATGTCGGAGCAGAATGTAACGATACACTTGTTTGGTATTTGCACTACTTTGTTTTTTTCATCCCTCCAAATATTGCCCTAAAATTGACATTTTTCAGCACAAATATGTTTTTAATGACACGCGCTAGGGCAATGACATTAGCTACAGTTGTAGTGCTTATACTTGGTAATAAGCAGAAAAAAAATTTAATGTTGTGTAAAATTTTTTTGTTTAGATATTTTATATCAAACGTAGCACTTTTTTGTGCTTCGAGTCATGGTACTTCAAATGCCGCTGAGGAAATAGTTAAACTATGACAAAATCTTTTATAACATTTAGAGCTACAATGGTTGCCCAAGAGGTGGACGATGGCTTTTTTTTCATTTTCAAAGTCATAACGCTCCAGGAGCGTTTCAAACTTACCTGTTTTGACACATTTCTTTTTTGGACATCAAACTGATTTCTTGGCATCTAATAATATTTATTGTTTGGAATAGATATACATTGCGATGTATTAATTTTTCACAATGATCTTGCTTTGATTTCTTAATAGGTGTAGAGCTTAGCTAATCTTAAAAACAATTAAAAACTGTTTGGGTATTTTGTTGTGCTACCTGGCGGATGGCAGACAAACTGCTGATTTCTATTGTTCAAAAAATTTCCGAGGGCGGCGTTGGCGTCTGTATCATCATCAATCTCCGTGTCTTTTTACCCTCACATTTAAAAAATATATTGGAAGATTTACTATCGATAACTGAATGGTTTAATTACTGGGTCAGGCTAATAAATCGAAGACAAATAATTACAGAAGCGTAGCGTGATATACTGTGTTCATTATTCGATATGATTGAAATCAATAAACAATGAAGACGAAGAGGAAAAGAATACACCCGAGACAACGAGGTAGAGGGGCTTAGAGCGATAAACCGGGGTTCCGATTTGCACTCGAAAGTGACCCCCATAAGGCGGCTGCCATTGTACGCAAATTTGACCACACGTCACATGACCAAACCAAATACGTGACGTCCCAGGAAAGATGGCAGCGCCCATGCAGCGGCTGGCCCCAGCTGGGCCGGAGCTTGTCGGATGCTTTTTTGGTTGTCGTTCGTCTCGGCGAGTTGATTTCAGACGCGGAAGCCGTCATATCAGGCCGGTCGAAAGCGAGTTCAGAGTTCAGCGTGTTGTTTGACGTAGGTATAACGTGAAAATACGGAGGAACGGTGTGCATTTCGCTGGTCACCGTCTGCATTTCGCTGGTGACCGACCGGGATATTGCCACGGAAGAGACAATCTGTCCTACGTTGCCTCGGACCTCAGATTAATTCGGATACCGCTAGGATAAAATTTAAGGCGACGTTTCTGTGCTCTCATTGACCATCGGAATCTTCGAGGTTTGCAGTGAAGCGTGTGCAATATATTTGGATACACAGTTTAACGACGGAAATTGCACGAGTCGTGCTTGGTGGTGTGCAATCGCGGTGCAGCTTCGGTCAAATGACCGAGGGCTCACTTCGGTTGTGCGGCGCACCGGAAGGCTGCCTTGAAGCTGGTAGTTCCCGTGCCGTGCTGAATGATGCTGTGCTGCTTACAAATTGTTCCGGCGTAGAAGTGCACTTTCACGGAGCACAGGTGTGCGGCGCATCGAAGAGCTGCCTTCAAGCTGGTAGTTCCTGTGCCATGCTTTAGGTGATGCTGTGCTGCTTCCGAAATTGTTCCGGCCTAGACGTGCACTTTCACAGAGCACAGGTGTTGCAGTTGGTATTGATCCCGCTGGTCTGTCGCACGTTTCGTCAACACAAACGTTTCATCCACACTCGTTACGCGAATTACAAGCTGTCCGGACATTTCATCGAGCGTGTTACCTACCCAGCTCACACCGCTTTGTGGCAACAGTCTGCAATGGCTCATTACCAGAAAAGTGGTCCCACATCCATTTCAGTTCAGTTCGTCCACGGCAGTCGCCAAACCCCGAAGGAGAGGATTTATTCGGACAAAATGCCACTAAAGCAATGCAGCTTCTTCAGTGGTCAGGATAGATTCTCTTCTGCGAGTTTTGTTATACTGTCACGGATCCTTGTTCCAGTCCTAGCTTCTATCAATATTCACTATTCTGGGACACTGCAGGTCATGCTCAGCTGTAATTGTATGTTCAGGTGGAGGTGCTGGGCACTTTACCCATAGCCCTTCACTCTGTGTGAACCTGGCGGCTCTTCAGCCGCGTTACCCGATAATGGGACACGGCTGGCGGACTATCCTGCGTCTTATACCCCTGTCGAGCCGTAAGCAAAGTCCTGACCCGAGCCTGGCAGAACAACCGCAAGACGACCGAGTACCACAAGGAGTAACCTCGGAAATACACCACGAAGCACCTGAAATCCGAGCCAGTTGCTGCTACCAGGAAAAACCACCGGAATTCGGTCTCCTGTCAGAAAATCCGAAGCTGACTAAGCCAACAATGACAAAGCTGTAGCAGCAAACCGTGTCCCCTACCACCATTGTTTGCATGCCCGTCGCAAATCACACTCCGACGCTTTTTCACACAAGCTGTATGAAGACGTCAAGGACTGGATTGAACATTATGACAGTGTCGCCCGCCACATTGGGTGGACAGACAACCAGCTCCTGCAGAACCTATACTTCTCGTGGAAGAAACTGCCGGCGCTGGTCTGAGAACCATGGATCCTCCTTAACGTCATGGGAAGTTTGCAAGATCGAGCTGAAGCGCGCATTCGTCAGCCAACATCAACGAGAGAGAGCCGCATTCTTGATTCTGCCCAGGACACTGCCCCAATGAGAGCGCCACCGCACTCGTGGAGGATGTTTTGCGCTTGATCGAGCGCCCACGCCCACGCCGACCTTGATGCTACAGAAGACAAGAACCTAAGAATCCCATGCCCCTCACGTGAGGGACAACACCTTTGGCAGCCTTGTCCGCAACCCCCCAACAACAGTCGAAGTGTTCATATCACTGAGGCTTCCGACATGGAATGTGCACTGCATGCCCGAGCCTGCCACTATGAACAACTTCCCGGCGTCTCGACACTCGAGTTGTCCAGCTACTACTTCGACGCCAGCCTCCCAGGCATCCACGACGTTGTCTGGGAGGAGATCAGGAAGCTACTTCCTGCCATCAGTTGCCTGGCTTTTATTTTGATTGCCGAGATTGTTTCGGAACAAGTTTGACAGGTATTTCAACCGAGACTTCTGCGAGCGAAGCGGCATCTGACAAACCAAGGGCAACTTACGCCACAATGGCACGACGACCGCCACCGGCTGCCCCTTAGTATTCAATGCCCATTCAATGAGACACTCTAACGCCGAAGCATTCCCGACATCGTGTGTAGGTCTGTGCTCAACAAAGTACACCGAGGAAAACGTAGGTGATGCGAATGTGCGACCGAAAACCACTTTGCTACCACTGCGTAAAGCCGACAATGTCTACCAAAGTAGCCCGCACCAATGAATTGGTCAGCAAGGGTTCATGCCAAACGACCCTCGATTACGTCTCGAGGAGCGACCACGGGAGATTAAGGATTACCTTCGGCGACCTTTGTCCCTGATGCCGAAGGTGCTGAATCGAAGATTCTGAATCCCTGATTACCCCAAAGCTCCTCATGTCCATCACCTCAACAAGAGGTAAGCACGACAAAGCAGGTGAGCGGCGATGCAGTGGCAGTGGATTTGGTGCCGGTTGTCGTCCAAGGACAATACCTAAAAATTTGCTGACACCAATTTTCTGTGTCCGCTCCACGAAGTACACAATTTCCAACTTTGAGGGAGAATGTCCCTGAGTGACTTGAAGGAATAGAATGGTTGGTTGCTCTCAAAAGTGAACTGCAAGCATCACCAGACTTGGATAGCAAACAAAAATTGTTGCCAGCTTTCAAGTCAACGGTACAGCAAAAGGCACAGCCACGTAAGCAATACATGCCCGAGCTTGCTACATTGATGCCGAAAACTACCAGGAAAATTTTCGGATTAAAAGCCAGCCCTGCAGCTTCAGTGCATCAGACGTCAGTGGCCGCATATGACGTATGATTACAAGACAGCATCAGTCGGTCAAAGTTGCCACTCGACCAAACTGAACACCGACGTGCCAGGAGCGTCATCCGACAACAAGGTCCACAGGTACTACGACTGAACGCCTGACACGAGACTGTCGCAGAAAGAACTGGTTATGGAACCATTTACTAAGAATCAATAATTATGTAATCAAGTGGAAATAAACATATTTGATACACTAACCAGATAAACATATTTCCGCTTGCCTTCATGCCTTGAGAGTCTACACACCGAGAATTGTGTCCACTGCACGCTCTGGACCTTACGAGGACACTCGCTTCTCTGACCCTTCAATATTAATTAAGGGGTCATACCAGACTCGCAGACTTCTTGCAAGGGGCTGCACTCGTTCAACCTTTCCTGAACATGTGGTGCATCCGAAAACCAACTCCGGTGATGTGAAAATGTTATTTATTAATTTATTCCTTCCAGGGGCCTTCGTAGGCATTGCAGAGAGGATACTTAAAACTACACACATGATAATAGCCTTAAAGCACACTGCTGTAACTTGTTAATTGGAAAAACAAACACACCTCTGAGCATATAGTTTAATAGTATTGTTGATGCATTGTTATATAGCACGACACTTCCTATATGTATGACACACTAGACCCTTTGCAGAACCTTATCAAGCAACACAACCGTCACCATTTTTTTCGGCGTAAAGCACACGAATGGGCCCCAGTTCACGTCGAACGCTAATGCAGCATTCGAGTCCAATAGGTGCTGAGCCGAATTCACAGGGATGGCGGACATGACATTCTTGTCGAACAAATACCCAAAGTATGAAAGCCTGGGGTAATTACAGTAGTAGCTGCTGTAATTTATTTTATCAGAATTTGGCAGACGGCAAAGGCTACAGTCTCGGTGAGTCAATACACACATTGGAGAGAGGCACATGACAGCATATCACCAGAGTGCTCGTCTGCACAGATTTGTCACACACCTTCGCTCCGTCTCTCTGATTGGCTCGAGGGGGCTGTGGCGGTTGACCTTTTCCAAGTTACGGTGATGCGAAGTATAGACAGCCCACACTTTTAAAAGAGTCTATTGAAGAGACCGAAAGGAATGGTAGTCAACATTTTTGAACAAGACTACTCTCCAGGCAAGGGATGAACACAAATATGAATCATCTTATCCAGGTAATTAGAACAATCAAATAATTGACCGACTAATACAATGCACTCTTGATGGAAAAGGGTATAGCTGCAATAAATCCTACAAAACAGAAAAAAATGCGCAGTTAATCTATGCATGCACCAAAACAGTTGTTCTTATAGCAAGTCGAATAGCTTTGAAGCAGGTGCCTGCAACGATTTATTCTTCCCCATACTCAATAAAACGCCAACCTCGTAGCTGAAAATAAGGGTACACGTCGCACTCACACACAAAAGAAAAAAGGAAGAAAAGCGATCGAATGTAGAATCGTGGATTAGCACAAAAGGTTAAAATCGCAGGAGCTTCCTCGCTAAAAGTTGCCATGATTGTTCGGTGACGCAGGGCTGAAACAACTTCCCCTAGGCCCTAACGCGACGTATACATTTCGCGTCGATTCTCAGATATTTCAACGTTCAAACAAAGTTAAGAGAATGCGAAAATTTCATGTTAAAAGCACTCAAAGTTCTATCGATCCTCGAATACATCCCGGAATCCGAGCACCGGTACGGCGATGCAGAGCTGATGCTGTCTCACAGGCGTTAATATCCAGATGATCCAGAGCGATCTTGCGCAAAGACGGTATGAAGTCTCATTCCTTCATATTTTCACATTATACCTGCGTCAGCGAGCACGAAGAAGCCCGAAGTCGTCGGAAAGCAGCTGCACATCACGGCTACCGCGCACCGAACAAACTCGCATCCGCCAGCTCTGGGCGCTGCCATCTTACCTGTGACGTCACGGCTCTTGGGAGGTCACGTGACGAGTGGTCACATTTGCGTAAAATATGGCGGCAACCGGGGGGGTGCCACTTCCGAACTTCCGGTTTATCACTCTAAGCCCCTCTACCTCGTTGACCCGAGATCACTTCATGCCTAGAGTCACTAAATGAGCTTTAAAGTATATCGGCACTCCGTTCTCCAAAATTGTTTTGGGCGCCGCCATTTTGGGTCTTGCTCAGAGCAAACGCATCATGATCCGAAAGTACGACTTCGTCAGCATTAGATGCGGTGCTAGGAAGCTGATGCAATATTGCAATGCTCTGTCCCGGGTTGTTTAAACATTTGTGAGGGACGGAAAAGCGTTTCCTGTGATTTTAGATAAAGCTTCATATAACTGGCAACCATGATTTTAAGCCACAAAATGACCAAGTGTCGTTACTCTGAACTTTCTGAACCGTAGCTAATTTACTGGCACAAGCGAGAAAAATGAAGAAGGGGCAGGGCGTCAAAAGGTAGTGGCTTGTGGAATCCACGGGGCTTACGTAATGGCAAGCCTGTTGAACAAGAGCATGAATAGTGTCATTAAATAAGCTACGCTTCAGAGTAGCGACACTTGGCCTTATTGTGGCTTAAAATCATGGTTGACAGTTATTTGAAGCTTTATCTGAAATCACAAGAAACGCTAATACATCTTTTCCTGTTAAATATGCGTTTATTTACACTATTACAGTTTAAGCCGAAAAGGAGCTAGCCATTGCGCATGGCGTTGTGGAATCAGACTGTCCCTCCTATCGCGGGTGCGCGCTTGCTTTTCTTGAGCCTCGTCTTCGTCTTGCTTGACCGCGATATATATCATATCCCCCTTCTTGATTAACATCCAGTACATAGTCTTTAAAGTGTGCTGGCTGCTTGATCCGGCGACCCCCTCGGGTATTCCTTGAACCGGGGTCTGCCTGGACGTCCGCGTTGTCGTCCACGGTGTCTCTGTCCTGGACGTTCGTATTATTGTCCACGGTGTCTCTGTCCTGGACTTCAGCATTATTGTCCACGGTGCCTCTGTCCTGGACGTCAGCATTATTGTCCCCGGTGCATCTGTTCTCGGGCTGTGTCATTTGTGACTCGTCTATGTCCTCCGTGGCTGGGTAGATTAAAAATGGCGAAGCTTTTTCTTTGCCCTCTAGAGTTTCCAAGTGTGATCTTCTGGGGCGAATATGATCAACGTGTCGACGCTGAAGTTTTCCGTCCTCCGTTCTTGTTTGGAATGATCGAATACCTAGCGGTTTCATGATTACCGCGGTAACCCATGCTGGTCTTCCACCGAAATTTCTCACGTAGACGGTTTGGCCTGCCGAGTAATCTGCCGTTATTCCGTCCGTCGGAGCTTCTCGGTCTTCGCTTGTCGACGAGCTTTGATTCATGAGATCGAGAGGTGTGGCGATCCGTCGGCCGATTGCTTCGGCGGGTGTTTTCCCCGTGGAGGTTGAAACTGTCGTATGCTGCCTGAACAAAAACCTGGCGATTCTGCACTGGATTGTTCCTTCCTTGAGTTTCAGGAAGGCCTTTTTTGTTTCGCCCTCCATACGCTCCGCTTGCCCGTTTGTGGCCGGATGATATGGGGCGCTGGTGTAGTGTTTGATGCCGTTTCTCGTTAAGAACTCATCCATTTCGTTCGACACGAAATTTGGTGCGTTGTCGGAGAAAAGGATTCTGGGTACTCCAAAAGTTGCAAAGGTGGAGTGAAGGGCGTCGATGATGCGTGTAGACGTCGTGGAGTGCATCGGCTTCACCTCCAACCACTTCGAGTAAGCGTCAACGACGATGAGGTACGATATCCCATCGATTGGTCCGGCGAAGTCGATGTGAATTGTCTCCCAGGGTCGAGTTGCAGGTGACCAGTCAGGCGTTGGTACCGTAGACTTGGCCCGATGATGTTGTTGGCACGTCTCACACGCAGCTGCGGTTGCTTCGATGTCTGCATCAAGCCTCGGCCACCAGAAATGGCTCCGAGCAGTACTTTTCATGGCAACAATACCCGGGTGGTTGGCGTGCAGCATTTTCAAAGCTTGCTCGCGTGCTGCTTTTGGTAGAACAACACGTGCCCCCCACGTCACACTGCCGTTGTGTGTTGCCAACTCGAGTTCTCTGCGCTTGTACGGTGCGAACTCGTCTCCTGTCCAGTTTGTGGTGGTTCCGTCTTGTAGTCCTTGGTAGACTTTTGACAAAACGGAGTCTTCCTTGGTCAAACGCGCGACGCGTTGACCCGTCAAGGGTGGGCACTCCATTGCTTCGAGCATAAGTATACATCTCCTGGTGGTGCGGCTTCGTCCTTCATAATTGGCAGTGGTAGACGGCTGAGTGCGTCCGCGTTCTGGTGCGCCTTGCCTTGTCGGTAACGCAACTCGTAGTCGTAACAGCCAAGTAGAAGGCACCAGCGGGTCATGCGTGGTGACAGCATTACCGGAATCTGTCGACCTGGGCTCATTATCCCCAGAAGTGGCTTGTGATCGGTGTACACGGTCACTTGTCGCCCGGCGACGTACTGGTGGAAATGTTTCATGCCGAAGATGATGGCTAGTTCTTCCTTATCCAGCTGAGCGTAATTACGTTCGCTTTTGCCCAGTGTTCTGGATGCGTAGGCAATTGGAGCTTCTTCTCCGGCGTCGTTCAGCTGCGACAGAACTGTCCCAACACCGTATGGTGATGCGTCGCAAGACAAAACAAGTTTCCGCTTGTCGTCATAGTGAGTGAGCAGGGGTGCTGAACTAAGCAGCACCTTCAGCTCTTTGAAAGCCTTGTGCTCTTCGTTCCCCCAGCGCCACTTGGCGTCTTTGTCGAGCAGTCGATGCAGCCTTTCGGCGGTGGATGTCCTGTTCCGCAGAAAACGACTGTAGAAGCTCAGCATTCCAAGAAAGTCTTGGAGCTCCTTTTTGTTTCTCGGTTCCGGGGCTTCCGTTATGGCCTTTACCTTCTCGGCTGTTGGTCTCACGCCATTAGCGTCAACGTGGTAGCCTAGGAATTCTATCGCTGGAACCCCGAATCTGCATTTGGCTTGGGAGACCCGAAGTCCGGCTTCCGCGAGGCGTTGAAGAACAGCTTTCAAGCGTTCTAAGTGTCGCTCTTCAGTTGCCCCTGTGACCATTATGTCGTCAAGGTATGCTCCCGTGCCTTCGATGCCTGACAACAGCGTGTCCATGAACTGTTGAAACAGCAAAGGCGCAACCGAAATTCCGAAAGGAACTCGTTTAACGCGAAAGAGCCCCATCAGTGTCGTTACAGTCAGTAACTCTGCTGTGGCGTCGTCCACTCGCAATTGTTGGTACGCTTGTTGCAGATCTATCTTCGAGAAGATCTTTCCTCCCCGTACGATGGACAACAGGTCTGGTGCTGTGGGAAGCGGATATGCGTTTGCCTTGAGTGCCGGGTTGACCGTGCACCGATAGTCCCCACATAGCCGTAGTGTACCGCTCTTTTTTCGGACGATGACTAAGGGTGTTGCCCAGGACGACGACTTTACCGGCTCCAAAATGTTCTGGGCCTGAAGCTTGTTCAGCTCTTCATGTACTGCTGTTCGCAGAGCGAAATGCACTGGTCGACTCTTCAGGAATTTTGGAGCTACGTCCTGCTTGAGGTCTATGTGTAGCGGTTCGCCGAGATGACCATCGAGCTGTCCCTGGAACACTTGCTCATGGGTTCTCAGTAGATCTTCCAGGTTTGGTGGAGACACTGAGTATACGCCGGAAACCTTGATGTTCAACGCGGGAAACCAGTCCCGACCAAGCAGACTTGCTCCCTTCCCGTTAACCACGTAGAGGTCCAGACGAGCGTCTTTGTCCTTGAATCGTACGTTGACCGGCACCTTGCCCGCTAGTTGCATCTTGTCTTCAGCCCAGACGCACAAGGAGAGGTCGCTAGGTGCTAGCTTAGGAGGTCGTCCCTGCCAAAGAGTTTTGTATGTTTCGGAGCTGATTATGGAGTGGGAAGCTCCGGAATCCACTTCCATGTCGAGGTGTCGTCCGTTCACGAGTAGCTCCGCGATGACCCGCGAGGTGTCTCCCTGGGTAACGCTGTTGACAGCAAAAAGATCACCATGCGTCTCATGCTCTGTTGCGTCCGCGTGATGCGCGCGACACTTCGATTCCTCTTGGGACTTGCGCTGGGCTCTGCGTTTGAAGCAGGCCTCTTCCAGATGACCTTTCTTGCGGCAAAATGTGCAAGTCGCTTTGATATGCTTGCAGACATCCGGCGTGTGCGAGCCTGTGCAGCGGAAAGAAGGTTTCTTCGTTGTTTATCCGCCCTTGGAGGTCTTTATTGTGGAGGTGCTCTGGACCTTCCCTTCGTTTTCACCTTGAATGTGACGCTGCTGGCTGGCAGCAGACTCGGTAGCCAAGGCAATCGCGTAAGCTCGGTCGAAGGTGATGTGACGTTCGACCAGCAAGCGTCGTTGTAGGCGTGAGTCCTTAATGCCACAGATGAAACGGTCACGGAGCATGACATCTAAAGGCAGAACGGTAGAAAATTCAGCTCCTGGTGTTTGTGCGGCCTGGGCCGCTTATGTCACCTCGCTAGACGAACTAGCGGTTGTAGCCGTAGCAGTTTTGGCCGGCACGTTAGTCACCGTTCCGAAGTTGCAGTCCGCTGCGATCTTGCGGAGGGCGGCGACGTAATCAGAGATGGTCTCTGCCGGTGCTTGGTTTCGCTGATGGAACTTGAAACGGCTGAGCAGTTCTGCCGGCTTCGGGTCGTATAGTGTTCGTTGAGGAGTTTCACAATTTCTCCAAACTTGACTTCCGAAGGCTTTCTCGGAGCCAGTAGAGCCCGTACGGTGTCGAAGGTCGACTCACCGCATGATGTGAGCAGAACTGCTCGCTTCTTCACGGGGCTGGTTATGTCCTTGGCTTCAAAGTAGAACTCAAGGCGTTCAAATCCATGAACTCCAGTTTCCTCCGTCCTCCACTTTAAACAGTTTGCGACAAAGCAAAGCAACATTACGGGAGCCTCCTAACACTGAATCTAATGCTGAGGATGTCGCACTTTTGAATCATGACGATCGGCATTTGCGCCTGCTCTGCACAAGCACCGAAATGGCGGCGTTCACAACACTGTCGGGGAAGAGAGTGCCGATACTCTAACCGTCGCTCATTTATTGGCTCTAGTTCCCGCGAAACTCTTTTTCCCTGAGTGAAACTGAAAGTAAATATGAATAATACACCAATATTATAGCGTATTTAGTTATAACCGAATACACATAATGAGAGGAGGAAGCGGGCGGGATAGGAGAAACGCGGGTTTTATGTGTGACCGTTCTAACCGTTTCAAAGGAGAGAACGCACGAGCTTGCGCTGGTCTAAAAAAAAGGCACCCAAAGAAAAAAGGCGGCACGCTATGTTCTTTGTTATTATGCGTCTAATTGCAAATTGTTGTGTGTATGTTTATACAGCCGGAAGTTGCCTGCCTTAGTGGGCGTCTGGTGTCTCAGCTGTAGATGAGCAATTTACCCAGTGCGGTACAACCGCAAACCTGGGGTCTTTTACGTGCACCACGCAGTAGTAATACACGACCGCACGCCGGTACGATGCTCTTCCAGATCGAAACGGGCAGGGGCAAGGTGGGTTCTGCAGCGCGAGCTTTCGCTCCAAGTGCTCCGAGCTGGTGTGCGCTAGACCATGCACTCGGCCACCGACCCCCCCCCCCCCCCCCCCCCTTTGTGCGTCTAATTTATATACAGGTATAAGTATTTGGAGATCGACGATGGACGTCGATTGTCTCGAGGTAATGTAACGTAATAACATTATATAAAAAATAAACTTGTTGCAGGACTGAACGACGTAATTTTTCAATTCTTGGATTGTAATATGGCGGTAGCCTATTGTACTTACTGTTGATGAAGAGCAATATGAGGTGACGAGGTAATGATTAAATGATGAGGCTCTATAAGGACGACGACATTAGTGGGTGTCGAACCACAACGTACAGTGCCAGACTTGTTTCACGTATCGTGTACCCAAAGACTTTCTTCACCCGCAACAGTATAATCAATGAGGATGCTGATTTACAACTGTACGCGGAACAGGAAAACTGCACTGTGCAGAAGTGCGGCTTATTCGGTAATATGAGGGACGGATTTCTAGCAGCGTTCCTTGATTGACATGGAACAAATGGCCTCGTTGACGTAAAGTGTCCCCGTTCCAAAAGATTCTTGAAGCATACTTAAACCGCAAAGGAGTATGAGGCGAAAAATAAGAGAAAAAGGAGCCTGGTGTGAAAGGTCCAAATCACCACCATAGCTTCTACTATCAAATAGAAGGGCAGTTACACAATACACAAACAGAATTTTGTGATTTAGTTATATTTACACTTAAGGGCATTGATATCCAACGTATTCAGAGAGATGACACCTCCTGGTAACCAACATAGAGCCTTTTCTACTCAAGTTTTACGTGGAAGGACCGACTTCCGCTGAAATTCCTCACGTAGACGAGTTGTCCGACCGAATAAACTGCCATTACTCCCGACCTGGGAATCTCTCGATCTTTGTTCGTAGGCCATAGTATCATGAGATCGAGGGGTGTGGCTCTTCGTCCGCCAAATATTGCTTCGGCGGGTTTTTTTTTTTTTTTTTTTTTTCGTGTAAGATGAGACTGTCGCGTGCTGCTGGAACAAGAACCTGGCGATTCTTCACTGAACTGCTTCTTCCGTAAGCTTCAAAAGGGCTTTTTTTCGTTTCGCACACCATCTGTTCTGCATGCCCGTTAGTTGCAGGATGGTATGGTGCACTAACGTGATGCCTGATGCCGTTTTTTTTTCTTCAAAAACTTGTTTATTTTATTGGAAGCAAGATTTGGCGCGTTGTCAGAGAAAACTATTTTCGGTAGGGCAAAAGTAGGTAAAATAGACCCTAGAACGTCAATGACGTGTTTGGACGTCGTGGCAGGCATCGTGTAAACTTCCAGCCACTAAGAGTACGCATCGCCCATGACTCTGCAGATGTGGATACTTTTCGCCACCCACCGACTGAATAGTGGATCGTTTTCAGTTACTGTTCATGATGGCGTTGGACTCAAGGAAGACTTCGAGTCTTTCCACAAAGTTAGCCCAGGTGCCAGGACGTTTGTCGAAAGCAATAAGTGTTCGAAACGTCGACAACGTCGGTAGCCACGTGTTGTGCTTGACACTGGACACTTACCATTCGCTGAGAAGAAACTTGCTTGTTCGTCTGCCATTAGTCGTCCGATATCAGGTCATCACCGCAACACCATCTCCCGACAAAACTGGTCTTCATTATCCGCATGTCCATAGTTAGCAATCACGTCAACTTATAAATTCCCGAACGCTCATAACTTGCCGTCGCTAAACGCCGTTCATTCATAGCGTCATCATTGCAAATTAACGTCTTCCTATTTCTTCTGATGGTTTTCATCATATTCCTCCTAAGCTGTACTTACAACATTATGTGTGTCGGTACTTCCGACAATATTGCAACGGCGTTTGTTTTCTGGGAGCTATAATGTAACAAACTTTACAACATCTTCCGGACCCCGTGAAACATAATGTTTCGTGACCTTTTTTTAGTCGTCATTAAAATGGTGAGGTAACTACCGTAAATCGCGAAGCAGTTTACTTGACGTCCGCTTCCCCTGGTGTCTTGGAAGATTGAGTCTACTGAGCGTTAGGGTGACCACCCGTCCCGCGACTCGCGGGACTGTCCCGCATTGAGGGCTCGTGTCCCGCGTCCCGCAAGAAATACCAAAATCTTTGTCCCGCATTTCGCATTGCCGTAGCATTCACTACGCAAATTCTGGCGCTTCTGAAGAGCGGGCCACGGGGTAGCGCGAAGGTCATTAATAAACGTGAATCTCGATGCTGTGCCATTTCCTACACAAACACTGCGGAAAGCGACCATCGTTCTTGCAGGACACGGACGCGCATGTGCCGTTGCGCCTCTCCCCTTGATGGCAAAATATTGTGAGCGAAAATTGCTCTCCTAAAGTTGAAAAAAAACTATTGTAATTATTTGCAAATCATACTGTGCAATGAGTTGTTCCGGAAAACTTTTTTTTTTTTTTTTGTGAAGACGGCCACACAAGGCAAAGACCGTGCAGTTCACAAAGGTCGAAAAAACAACATAAGGCTCTAATTTTATGCAAGAGCATGTTAGTATAAGAGTAAGTATTGTCAGGAAGCCGAAAAGGATTTACTGTTTCTTATTTCCCTTTCATGCATTGGGGTCCGCTGCAGTCGATTTTTATAATAATTAAAATATGGCAACCAACCAATTCCTAAACATGTAGGAGCCCTACGTTTCGAACCGACTCGGTTCTTCGTCAGGGGCGACTGTGGCCGTTGAGGAGCGACGTTTTTCGATCTTCTTTTTCTTTTCTCAGGGATGTGGCGCATTTCTCGATCTTCTTCTTTCATGAATATGGCGAAGCCCGTTCACATACACTGTTGGTAAAGCACCAAGGCTTTACCACCAAGGCTTTACCTCCGAAAGAAAAAACGCAGGGCGTGGTTTATAAGATCCCTTGTGCAGATTGTCCAGCCACTTACATCGGCGAGACAAAGAATTTCAATGAAAGAATACGCCAACACAAAAACGACGTTCGCAAGCTCGACCACGAGCGCAGCGCAGTCGCCGAGCACTGCGAAGTCAAAGACCACCGGATTGACTTCGACAACACCATGCATTATCGACGCAGAGACTAACAACCGACATAGGCTTTTCGTCGAGTCCTGGCATATTCAAACGATGCCAGGCAACATAAATAGGTGCCTTGGTGCTTTACCAACAGTGTATGTGAACGGGCTTCGCCATATTCATGAAAGAAGAAGATCGAGAAATGCGCCACATCCCTGAGAAAAGAAAAAGAAGATCGAAAAACGTCGCTCCTCAACGGCCACAGTCGCCCCTGACGAAGAACCGAGTCGGTTCGAAACGTAGGGCTCCTACATGTTTAGGAATTGGTTGGTTGCCATATTTTAATTATTGTATTCCCCAACCAGAGAGATTTCTCTCAAATGTTTAGTTTCAAGTCGATTTTTATGGTTTCGACTTAGAAACACTAATGTCTAAGTTGTATGTCTCAGACATACAACTTAGTCTTACAACTTAGACATACAACCGTAATAAAACATTTTCCATTACAGTTACACACAAAATGTATCACTGTGACTGAAAATAATTTTAGCTCAATTGCCGCCACACAAGTTTAGGTGTATAATATGCTTTCGGACATCACAGGATATCGGGGTGTGCGTGATGGTGATTTTTTTAAATACGTTTATCTTGTGTTGTGAAAATGCCGTCCTCCTCTTACTCCCTCCCTCCCCTCCCTCCCCTCCCTCCCCTCCAATCCCCCTCCCCTCCCCCGCGGTTAGGGTGTCCCGCATTTCGCCTGCAGGAAGGTGGTCACCCTACTGAGCGTGCACTCCTGCAGAAGAAATTTTCATTGATAGAATATTGACACGTCAATCAACATTTGATTCCTTCTTGGTAAGATTTATTGCGAAAGCCCGTTACAACCGCCGAACCGCATGTCCCTATATCAGAGAACAATTTATACCCAGCCTGACATTCTCGCATATATCCGTTTGCTGGGCCACGCTACTTGAGCTAGCTGAGCACAGCTGGTAGCGGCGCAAGCAAGGCCACGAGGGGAACGTGATGGTGCTCGAGCCATCCCACTGTGAACCAATGTTGCGGCCACCCCACGGGTGCGTGTCGCCATCTATTGGTTGAACTAACGCCTTGTTCAAGATGGCTGCCGTGGGACCGCAGCCTTAAGGAAGCGGCCAATCTCGGAGCGCACTTCCTTCCCGTCGGTGATCTCGTACTCTTCGCGTGCTTAAAGAGCACTGACACATCAACATCATTTTTTTTATTATTCCAAAACGATTGAAAACGATGCCGGGACATTACCCTCAAAATTCGAAACTTGGGAACCCAGGATTTGTCAAGCAAGCAAAAAAAAAAAAAATTTCCAAATGCCGAATTTGAAGTTCCCTCGCGATCCGCGCCGGTGCGTTGACGTCAAATATTGCGGAGTCCTGGGAGTCTACTTTCCTTCATGACTCCGTGCTCCAAACCGCTTTTGCCACCGTGACCCGAAGCGAGGAGGTGAAGAGCGGGAGATAAGGGCGCCAGCGGACCGGGAGAAAAACCGGTTTTATTCAGTGCGAGCGGTGCCGCCTCCCCCACAGTAAAAGTTTTTACACCTTTAAGGGTGTAGAAGGGGTGTTTTAGCAACTTACACCCTCAACTACACTTTTTTAACACCCTAAAATGTAGGAATACACCCTCATAATTTTACTGAAAGGGGTGCTGTTTCGTGCTACACCCTACATTTAGTGAAGTTGGTGAGAAGGGTGAAGAAGAGGGTGCTAAATAAATAATATAAAATGGTTTTGGAAAGCTTATATATGGCTCTGTCCATAATGTACAGGTGAGATTTCTGCTTGAAAGGCAACAGTTGTTAGCAGTCTAGTTTTTTATAATGTCAGTTGTAATTCATGCAAATAGCTGATAATAAAGTGCCTCTTTTGCATACAATTTTTATGTTTGCAAACAAAATTTTATATATGAGTTCATATATAATGTTCTTACAAATCACTCTATGCTCATAAATTGGAAACTAGGGTGAAATGCTCAATACTAGCATTTTTTTACAAATATTTATTGATGGAAGTGTACAGTAAGAAAATCAGTTAGTCTTGAGTTTATACCTGACAACATTAAATCAAAATATAGTGAAAATGTTTGACAAATATTTATGACATGCTGCTAGAACCCGTCACATGACCATGTCAACCTGGGAAAACTATTCATTTGAGAATATGATGACATGCACAAAAACTTACACACATAAAGAGGCAAAACCCATTATAAACCAGTCCAATACAGCCTATTCAAAAATGATCTATGGTTGTCTATGGAAAATTCAATGGCAGGCTATCACCCCCTGTAGCTTTGCATGGTCAGCCTTAGAAATTTATAAATACAGTTACAGCCAGCTATAGAAAAGTTTAGGGCCCTGTGTCTAAAGACTGGGAACCAATTAATTTTCTTTTCCCGTCTATAGAAAGACTGAGGGCTATGTTTCAATAACATTGATAGTAATAATAATCAATAAGTTAGTGTTTTAACAGTGTCCAGGAACATCCAATTGGTCTTCTTGCTGGCGCAGTGCAATAGAACGCACAAACAGACGCTTGCGCGCTCACAGTCACACACATACACGCGCGCACGCACGTACACACGCATGCACGCGCGCAAACACACGCCCGCGCTCAGACGCACACGCACGCACAAGCAGAAACGCACACACGCAAGCACGCGGACGCATCCACACGCGCGCGTACAAACACACGCACGCGCATGCACGCACACACACGCAAACAGAAGGAAACGTTGCTTGAGTTAGTTTCGGTTTCGGTTTACACAAAAAGAAACAACCTGGCACGGAGAGAGTAACTAAATATCAGTCCATCATATTTTAACCGGACGACGCGGAAACCACCTCCACCTACGGGGGCGACCCGTGTTGCCTAAAGCGCGCGATATGTGACGTCTTTGGTCCTGGGCTTACTACAGGTCCTGGGCTTACTACTGCGGGTAGTTACGTGCCCCCCCCCCCCCACCCCGAGGTCACGTGACCCCCCCCCCCCAGGTCACGTGATCCCCCGAGGTCACGTGACCCCCCTCCCCCGAGACCACGTGACCCCCTCGGGGTCACGTGACTACCCGCAGGTGACGTGACCCCCCTCAGTACCCTTCCCTACTCCTCCTCAAGAGCTGCGCTCCAATTCGGCGTTACAGGGATTTTAAACGGCTTTTATTTTTTTAGTCGAGATCAGGGTGTAAGATAGACAGGTGGGAAAACGGCCCATAGAAGCCTAACGCAGCGCCGTGACCGGATTGTGTACTCGTCTGCTTGCGGGTACCCCCGATTTGCGACAGATGGCGCTGCGGCGAGAGGAAAAAAAAGTCGGAATCGGATTTGCATTGAACTCGATGGGAGAGCGCACAAAATAAACCGAGAGCACGACATTCCTTCATTGAAAATCGACGAGAAACCATCTCCGTTACTTTAGCCGGTCGCCACCGGTCGCCCATTCGGAGTGAGAGTTCGCGGTGCTCCACATAGATGGCGCCACAGAAAAAAAAGAAAGCCGAGGGGGACACAATGCGGTCGATTTGGCTCTCGTTTCCCCACCTGTCTATCTTACACCCTGGTCGAGATACAAAATATAGGTGGTATTCACTGAGCCTGCAGGTTCGATTTTGCCAGGGAGCGCCACCGTCGATCCGCCATCTTCGAGGTCTCGGTTTGACTGGCTTGAATACGCTACGCGGTCGTCCGCTGCTAGTGTGTGCTAATTTCATATCTTTGAAGCTTCGTTGAACAGAAGAGAGAAGAAAAGTTGGTCTCGGGGGCTTGCCGTTTTCCTTGTTGCCGCCGAGTACCGTGTGTAAAGGCTGAACCGCATGTAAGCAATTTGGCGAGCGACGGGACGAGACGAGCGACAGCGACGAGACAAGCGACGACGACCCGCCTCGCTGTAGCTTGGTCACTCGCGCGACGTGGCAAACCGCATGAAGGCATTCTAGAAAACATAGCGCTCATCGCCTTGGTCGTGTGCTCCCGTCGCTTTCATGCGGTTTGCCTCGTCGCGCGAGTGACCGAGCGGCAGCGAAGCGGGTCGCCGTCGCTTGTCTTCCCGCTCGCGAAATCGCTTACATGCGGTTTTTAAATCGCTTTGGCTAATGAAAAATGCGATGCATTTTTCATAAGCTGCGCACTCTGTGAGCCGCACGGTATGTTTCTGCCTAGGAACGAACCCCGAAGGCACGACGTATGTACGACACAGCGGCGATGGAGCAACACGGTTACACGGCCGTAGTATTGAAAATCTGCTAGAGAAAAACAATAAAGAAACTAGCAAAACAAAACAAAGAGTAATCACACCGTGCTACAAAAGCACCAAAGTAGAAAAATTAGTTCTTGCAAGAGCTACCGCCGTCGGCACGGCGGGCGACACGGAGCGCTTCATGGAGCCGAGGGAGCAACGCGGCCGCGGTAAACAAGTTCGATAGCGACAAAAACGAACTAAAACACACAAAAAAATACTCCCAAGGCGCTTCAAAAGTACCAAAGTATAAGAATAACACCTAGTTTCGATCAAAAAGACCCTTTAAAGTTGTAAGATCCTGCTAAACCACGCTCAAAAGGTCCGGCCATATGGCATTCGCGATAGCAAGAGACCTCGAAGATGGCGACCGTGGTGGGCGATGGCAGCGAACCTAGCGAGTGACGTCAAGTGAATGTCACCTATAAGTATCGCCCCCGAACCGTTTCAATTATCTATAAAATTAGTTTTTGTTCAGTATTTTAGATCAGAAAATAAACAAATGCAGTTCATAAAGTACGGAAACAAGAAATGACCCGTCGACATACCCGCCACCAAGCGGTTGATAAGGCGGAGCATACTAGAAAGGTGTACTGGGATCAGGCACCAACGAGTGGTGGGCGTAGAAAGGTCCCGGATGTACGCGGCGGCGCTGCGGTCGTATGGACTGGAGGATCCGACTGGTTCCGAGCGTTTCCAAGGCCTTCGGCGAGCAGCTTTGGCTTGCGGTTTGGTCTTTTGGCGGTATGGCAGCGCGAAGTGGCTCCCATTCTGAACTGATCTTTACCCCGTGTTTGCTGTCGTTTCTGATCAATAGAGTCTCATGCCGAATTAGTGTTTAATCGCACAGCAAATGCAATGCAAGCCGCCCTGGCTGCCCGCTTCATACAGCCTATCCAGAACATGCTTTAGTATCGCGCCCTCTCGAGCCGTCGACACGGAGTGCGGCAGCCGTGAGCGCTCGCTGAGCTCACTACCCCTCGTCTAGTTCACGACCACTCAAGCAACCAAGGACGTCATGAAGGAGGTTATTTTATGCCTGTTTTGTAATTTTAATTTGCCCATAAATTTTAAAATAAAGCGGAATTTAAGAAAATAAAAGTTTCATTAAGTTACTACGCTCAATGCGCTCAGGTTCGGTGCAAACTAGAAACCAGTAAAAAAGTCCTTGCAAGGTCCCTTTAAGGCCCGTTCATACTATGCCATTTCTTACGTCAATATATGTGCGGTGCAGACGAAGGCAACGCCAGGCGAAGAGAGAAAGGAAGGTGGAACGTGATAGGAGGGCAATTGAGGGCAAGGGGAACATTGTTGACTAGTAAGTACATTCATCTTTGCTTCATTGTCCCGCTCCGTGATAAAATGTCTGACAGAAAAACATGATCTAAAAATTGTTGTTTTTTGTACTTTTTTTTATTTTACACGGATCGTTAGCCGATCTTCATTTTCGCCTGATTTGCTCTCGATTTTAGGTGGGCTATTTGCGGGATATTACGGTAAACGATATTTACTGAAGGTACGAAAATTGCTGCATTGCCCCTTTAGAACAAAATAACGAAAAATAAAAATGGTAAGGTTACCTTTGAAGTTTAACGGTCTTCGGTTCTAAGGTTATGGATTTACAAATAAATTGAATTCCTTCATTCTTACGATCCCTGAAAGATTTAAAAGTGCGTTTAAAAAAAAATGCCCCCCCCCCCCCCAAAAAAAAAAAAAAAAAAAGAAATGGAGGACAAGAAGAGAAAGTGTACAAACCACTGATCTCCACTAGAGGGGGCTGGATGGCGCATTGAACTAAAGCCCCTCGATGTGTTTGCGTTCGTCTTGCAAGTAGCGTCAAATGCGCGAGTGCACGAGGCCCATGCCTCGAGCGGCCCTTGGAAGCAAATGGCGGCGCAGCACTGAAATGAGCGGGCCTTGGAAGCGAATGGCGGCGGAGCACCCGCTCATGGCACGTCTCTCGCGCGCTTCCACAACAATGGTTGGCGGTACTTGTAAAAAGCGCTTTTATCAAGGGGCTTTACATTGAACAAACAGGTATGAAGCCACCGGAAGTAAGCGGCTTGTCTCGGAAGTGAGCGCTTGGCAGGCTTTGTAACCCTTCCGAGTTCTGGTTCGAAAAGCGTCGAGGGCGCTGGATTGTCGCCTGTTCCCTCAAGAGAGCCTGCTTGTTGCACAGTAATAGCGCATGCAGACCAGAGAAGTATCATGGGAAGTAATTTTATGTGAAATTTTTGAGATTCTAGTTGATCAAGTGTGAATATGTCACAAGTTCAAATGCCTCATTCCCGGGATTTAATCCAGAACGGGATTATTAAAACCCAATCAACGACACCAAAAAGCATGGTCCAAATTATCGACTGAATGCACTAGGAAGCCCAGCACCCCCTGACTTCCGGGACAAGCATCGAACTTCCGGTGGCTTCACTCGCGCCGGGCTCGGACAGCAGCTAAGCGCCATCCAGCCCCCTATAGTAGAGATCAGTGGTACAAACAGAGGGCTGTAGCATGGAAAAAGCTCGGAAAGTCCATGATGACCACAGGAATCTCACTGATCTTTATGGAATCAAAATAAGAGGAAGCCGGTTTAGGAGTTTGTGCGAATATGATTTTATGCAAATTAATGAATTTGAGAATAGTCTTTATTCTTTCCCCCGCGCACGGAACTAAGCAGTTTTGACAATAAATTAAATTTTAAAAAATTTTCGAATCACGATTTTATGAAAATTGCTCGCTGCCCTTACTACTTCGAAGTAAAGTCGACCACTAATATTTCTCTCCATAAACCATACTTGTTTTCGCCAACAACTTTTAGGTGGCTCTTTTTAACTGTGTAAGAACAAAAAAATCCTTGCAAAGACAACTTTTTTTTTTTTTTACGCCTGTATTATTTTATGTGCCCGTGTCCTCCGCGCGACGCTAGACCGCTTGCTGTGAAGAAGAAAAAAACATCGAACGAGCGCACGATCGGACCCGTGGGCCAGTAGTCCTGAAATTATGTTCCTCTCCCACGGTGCGTAGTAAAGAACTCCCCAGGACCGGAAGCTACAGCCATGGTGTCAGCAACGAGCGGCGGGTACCTGCTCCTGGTGGTATTCATCTGCCGGGGGCTGGGCTGCAGCTGCCAGGCTCAGGCAAACACGTCTGCAGCTTCTGAAACAACAACGTCTGCATCGGCTCACAACCAGGGCAGTTTCATTTTCGACTCTGTAACGTTTCCCGTGACCGATGGCGGCTCCAGCCCTCTAATATCCGGCGTAGGTGCAGGCATCTTAGATAGCCTTGCCGACACCCCCACCGACGCCACCCTTCTGGAGTTGACCTCATTCAGTCCCGATTATGACACCGTTAGAGACTACATAAAATCCAATCATAGTGCTATCAGCTCCTTTATTATGTATCTATGGGTAGCATTGGGTGTTTTCATAGTCGTCATCGTCGTTATCTTCCTCATGCGTCTCGCCAGTCTCTGTGGAGCGCGCCGCCAGCAGCGAGTCACCGAGAACTACATGCTGGCTTTCGTGTTTTATGCCATCAGTTTGACGGTTCTGTTTACTCTGTGCGTCATGTTTTTGGTCTGGCTCATCATCACGAGAGAGGCCATGAACGTTGCACTGAAGGAATGGGCTCCCGACTTGTACAACTCGACTTTCTTAAACCTCAAACTCTTTGTGAACTTGACGTTGGGTCAAATTGCGGAGAGTCGCAAAACACAGTTACCTTTTCATAACGTCAGCAGGGTACTTGGCCCCGATTTTGACCGGACCTTTGAAAAGTTTATCGCCAGCAGCGTGATGGAGGACGCCAGGGTGCCCTTGCACCACATGGCCCGGGACTGTGCGATGGACCACCGCTACCTCGGCCGCGTGTTAAATGCAGCGGGACATCGTCGCCTGGGCGTCACATTCAGAAAAATCGGCGACCAATGTGCTCGCGTTCACAGAGACAATGAGGAACTCTTCAGGAACGTCGTCCAGGCTGTTTCCCGGACTACTGCGCCATATCGGCTTAAACTCCTGGAGATTTTAGCAGACTCGATGTCGACGCTCGACGCCAGTGACGTGGACGTGAGTCCTTCGTACACCAGCATTGACATGCTCCAGATGAAGCTACAAGGGTTTGAGGAATATCATGGCGTGTACAAATATTTAACGGAAAAAGCAGTCGTTTGGCTTTTGGTTTTGGTGGCGTTGTTCTTCGTGGCATTGGCACTGCTCATAATTTGTCTGCTGACGGGCATTGCCGTCCATCGCCAATCAGTGAAACCTCAGAAGCGGAGTCAGGTGTCGAATTCCGTAGGCCATATGTTGATAGTCACAGCTTATGTCTTCTCCGCATTTGTAATTCTAGCCATCCTTACCGTGATTTACTTAACCGTATACAACACACTCGGATATTGCCACTTTTGCGGGCCTTACTTGAAAAAAGATTATGCCATTCTGGACGATGCCGTCGACAGAATGTGGCCTGTAGGCAACAGAAGCCAGCTTTTGTCAAAAATTATTCCCAGCGAGATCGCAAGTAAATGTCAAAATGAATCGGTCTCAATCTTTGACTTAGGACCAGTGCCACCTCATGGTCGCACCTTTCATTACCACAGCCTTGCTGTCCCACAAGTGAGTCTACAAGAGGTGCTGCAAAAGCTGCCTCTTCGTGAGCAGAGTCCCATCGTCAATGGTTCGCTATCCAGCCATGAAGACCCCTTCCAGCGCCTTTTGCTGTCGATCAAAAATGTGTTGTTCACTGATAATCGCTCTCGCAGAAATGTACAAAGAACTGCCAGGAGAATGTACGACAAATGGCATAGCTTTTGGGCTCGAAGAATCATGCCTAGACTCACCAGGACTTCCATTGAACGAGTGCTTGTGCCGATGGTGCCCTCGTACTTCAGGCGTTTTGTCAAACGTGTGACACAAGATGTTAAAAATTCGGCTGCATCTAAACCCGACGTGATTGGTCCGTGCTTCATTGTCTCTCAGCTTATAACTTCGGTCATGGATGTCGTTTGCAAGGGCTTTGTCATTGAGCTCGTAGGCTATTGGGCCACGCTTCTTTTCTCGATCTTTTCCGTCATTTTAATAATTATCATCTGCTTCTTGTTTTCAAAATACTTTTTTCGAACCCACGAACGCCGGAAGAGGACTTCCCGTAGACAAAGGCGATTGATCTCGTCTTTAGAGGAGTCCGAATCGACTGAGACGACCGAGTCTTCAGGACCGTCCTCCTCTCTGGTCGTTCGAACCATCTTCGTCCGCACAGACTCTAGAACGTCGCCAATTCCCTTTGGCATGCCGAGCGCTTATAATACCTCGATATCATCGCTTCACGTGCATTCTGCCATGCCGTTCAGTTCCTCTTTGGCTCCCATAGTGGTTCGGTCATGTATCAATCGTTTTGCCTCTGTACCAGCGATCATGCACTATCATCCCTTCGTCACCCTTACGTCTCAAACTTCCATGCACCAAGCCATATGTTCTGGAGCCTCGTTTCATGGCCCGTTGCGCAGGATCAGCTCGCTGACGGCACTTCACTCAACAGAGCACGTTCACGATCACCTGGTCACGCCGGTCCGACATGCTCATTCGTGCACTACGATAGAGACACTGCTTGCTCCTCCCCAACAGCGAGTTATCATCGCAACACCCCCGTTGTTACCTCCGGCGCCCATCATGATGCCGCCACCGATGATCATCCAGCCACCTCCGCCACCCCAGGCAAGTTAAGCTCATACATCTCATGTTCTAATTAAGAAACGTCTAGACAGAGTGATCAACTTACTTTTTTTTACGTTTCCTCCCGTTCCGCTTTTAACATTGTCAAAAGAAATTAGGGTGTACAAGGTCCTTAGCAACTTGGAAGGATTAGGGTGTATACAAGGTCCTCAAAACCTTGGCTTGGAAACTGCAGCCTTTGTGGATGTCTTGGGGCAGGAATGTTAGTTTCCTAGCGATGCACGGTTCACGATTTAGTATATACGCCGAATGAATGCCGTCACACACGCGATCGCGGCCTACATCCTCTGGCGTAGATCCTAAAAAAAAAAGAGTGCAAGTTGTGGATTATATTCGCAAGGTATCGCACAATTTAAAAAGAGCTGTTAGATATGGCATTAATCTACATTTCTCGGTTCTTTGCAAGTTTCAAGATATATCCCATACTTACTGGGCATTAAAGTGCCCAGTGTGCAAAAAGACATGCCGTCATGTACACTAAGTGCACGAGTGGGGTTGTTTAGAATATATTCACTTTAGCTGTGGCCCCATTTGCAATGGGCAAACGGGTCGCTGTTTCAATGAGAGAGCGCGTCAGCATGATCTTTCGGTACGAAGCAATTTGGATGGCCATCTTGGTGAGCACGTTAAACAATGTGGGTGTAAACCGATTTTGAAATGGACCAAGTTCCTGAAGAGAGCCAATGACAAGACAGAAAGGAAAATTATAAAAGCGTTTTTTTATAATAAAAAAAAAAATACGGGAGACAAGTGCGTCAGCATGCCGTCAGTGTCTCTTGTTGGCAAAAAATTATGGTTTCTTGGTGGTTTTATCTGAAGATAGGCGCGTGGTAGACGTACAATCTTAATGTACGCTTTGTTTTTTATGTCCGCAGGCTATAGTATATATCGCTTGGTGAATGATGCAATACACTTAGTTGGAAGTCAGCGCTAGTCCTGTCGTGCGTGCCTCTTTTCGTCCCCGTCAAGTTTGCGCCATTTTAATCGTGTCTATTATGAACCAACTAGCCCTCAAAACTCGTGTTACAAGTTGTTCTATCTGAAGGCATACCCTCCAAAAGCAGAGAACCATGGCGTATGGTTAGCGCACGCTACAACTGTTTGATTTATTTGAGAAATTGAGTGGGTTCGCATCACGTGATGGTCTGGTTCACTCAGCCCCGTTTTCTTACGTTACATTACGTTGCGAAAGCTTACGTCTGCTAAGCCACAATTCACCAGGACATCTGATAGCCCGGCACGCGACATTTGAGACACGAACGTTTCGGCGATTTGATGCGATTCACACACTTGCGTCGAGTCCGACTGTGTACAACTGCAACGGCTTGCGACGTACAGCTGCGCCGGCTCCAACAAAGCCTGTTTTTACCACGTTCTGTTGGAGCCGACGCGACTGTTGCTATAGCAACCCTTACGTTGCAAATCGTTGCAGTTATACTCGGTCGGACTCGATGCAAGTGTATCAATCGCCCTTTATACGTACCTTAAGAGAACCTAAGAAAACGGTGGTGTGTGAAACATCTTTTAGTTGGCTTCTTCGGCCATAACGGTATCCAAATCTTGTGGTGCACTGACAGCGACAATATTTATTTACGCTCTAGAATGTACGTACGGAAAAATAAAATAAATAAGCCTGCTGTATCTGTATTGGCCAATTTGGAGCGCGCGTTTCTCGATGCTTTAGTAAAGGTACTGGCAAGTCATTTTAAAAGAGCCCCCTCGTTCCTTATTTTCTTTTGTAACACAACGGGATCGCCGAGGGATAAGAGGGCGCCTAGAACAACCGCCTACACCTCTGCCTGCACCCAGAAGGGAACGTAGCCCATTATTTTCGTGAGCAGGGTCTCCACATGCCAGTTATCAACATTAACTGGCAATTACTTTAAGGTGACAAATCAAAACATGTTAGGAACCACTGCGCTACATTTAGGCCGCTTTACAAATATTCATGGGCCTTTTTCTATCTGCCTAGTAAAGGGTTCCTGCCTAACCTCCCAGCCTAGGCCTCCGCACCGCACTGCTTAGTTTCGAATGCCCCGTTGTCCTTGCGCCTCCATAAAATGCCGCATAGTCCGCTGCTTCCAGAGCAGCTTTTGTTCCGGGGTCCCGCTCGCGAGCACTCCGGTCTTTAGTGCGGGTTGCCCTTGTTGAGAGCAGCCAGATGCCTTGGACTGCCATTTCTCTTCGAAGCCTTTTCCGCAGACTCCCGCTGGACTTCATCACTTCACTCCTCACACTGGAGTCGTTCTTTTCTTTCTCTGTCTTCCTCCTGAATGTCGTCTCTCGGGGCCCCGTCGGCTTCACACTCGGAGATGACGCTTTCTCGGTCTCGAAGCTGTTGCTCTTCCGTAACGAGGACGCTTCCCTTGCTCTCTTGGCCCGCGCGTTTTAATTGGCTCTCGCCGTCCTCTTCTTGGACCTCGGCTTTCGATGCCCGTGCGGCTGGACGACCGGTGGACCTTCGCATGACTCCAGGTGTCTCCTCCCGTTCTTGTGCGTCGCCGGCTGGCTGGCGGGCGAATCTGCCTTGCTGCCGCCAGCTCTGAACTCTGCAAGCTCCCCCTTGATGATGTCGTCTTTGTCGCCGCCGCCTTGCTCGTTGCGGGCTCCGTTCCGGGACGTCTCTCGCTCGGGCGGCCGGAGTGTTCCTTTCTTGTCCTTGTCCGAAGCGATTCTCAGAACCTCCGGCAAGTCCTCACTTCCCGACGACCTCGACCAGCTGATGCGCCTCTTCTTGGGCGATCGCTTCTTGTCAGCATGGGACGGACTGTATTTTCAATGAAGCCGGTGCCCGGGTTCTGGTTCTCCGGACCGTCCCCTTCAATCTGGACCCCATCTTCGTCCAACTTTCGGGGCCTTGGCACGGAAGCATCCCTCTCTGTCAGGGTCTCCATGTGGGCCACGCCCTGCTCCCTCTCTGGGGCTTCTTCCTCGGACTCGAGCAGTCGAATCGTCCTTTCTATGCAACAGACTTCGTCCCGCATTCGTCCTTTGTCCACCACGTTCCACTTCTTGGTGAATACGTCCACATCTTCGGTCCAAAGGCCCTGCGGAGCCTTCTCCCTCGACGTCTCGAGGCTTACCTTCTCATGGTCTGTGGCTCGCAAAAATTCTAACGTTTCTTCCAGCTTTCGAATTTCGGCCTCAGCTTTTGTTCGGTACTCGAAAAGCTTATCTGCTCGGTTTTGGGATTCTCATTCTCCTTTGAGGAGTTCACTCTCCCAGTCTTGGACTAATTCCAAGTCCTCCTTAGCAGTCCCTAGCTGAGTTTGTAACCACTCCTCAAGGCTAGCCTCATCGAGACCCAAATCTTGCCCTAAGGCCAATAGCTCCTTAAGCTTCATGTTTTGGTCGAGTGGCCCTTCTAGTTCCCTTTACCGTAGGATATAGACTTTCTCCATACCACCGGTTGGAAAGCTTGGCTTTGAGCTCCCGCAACGGCGTCAGCCACACAGCGCACTTCCTACGGCCCAGGCGACCTCAATCTCATCCCCCGCTCCTCACGGACTGAGCCGTCACCGTGGTCAGGAGGTCCTGTCGCGGACGCCAGTTTGTCACAGGTTCGGAAAATTTAAAATGAAGATCCAAATGATCCCCATGCAAACAAAATTTATAATTTTGTTAGGACCGCTGACCGGAGGATAGGTCCACGCCCTGGTGGACGGACTCACTGTGAGGGGCGAGGAACGAGACGGAGACGTTGCGTTAAAATAATTGAACTATTTACTGGACTCACGTTCAAAACTGCAACACCAAACGCAAAAAAAAAAATAAATAACAAGCACAAGCCAACTCCTCCCTTCTCGCGCGTGGCGCTTTTACACAACGAAATTCAAAGAAAAAAAATCACACCGCTTTTCTTAGCGCTCAGGTGCTACTCACAGAAAAAAAAAAAAACCGGCGCAGCAACGGTTCAAAGGCGTTGTCCACACTGGACACTAAACAAGAACAAACAAACAAACGAAGGTATAACACAATGATAGCACTAAATGTTATACAATTCTACGAAAATAAGTGAACCGAACCTGGGTCCGGAGAGTGGTGTGGGGGACGCGGGCCCTGTGCGACGCTGGACGAAACGGGGAAGTCTGTGCGCGCTTGGATGCTCCGTGCGATGCTCCTCGGCACCACACTCATCCACGAGCACGCACACTTGGGGGCCTGCAGAGCCGCGCCGAGGTCTTCCCGCGTTCCGCCCTCCGCCGCACCCGCTGTCGCTCCCAACTTTCACGTCGTGTCCACCCCCCGGTGCAGTCTCCGCATGCACTGCCTAGACTCGGCTCGAAACCAAGCCGAGGTCCTCACTTTCCCGTTACTTTTCTTATCGAAACAGCAACAACACACACACACACACACAGAAAAAAAAAAAAGAAAAAAAGGAAGAAACCGCCCGAGTTTGGGACAGAACATTCCGCCGCGCACTCCTCCAGAGGGGACCTCTCCCACGGTTTTCAATATCAGCGGGGGCCGCGAAACAGCCCAAGCCGATGGCCCCAGCTCTCCCGCTCAACGCGTGGGGCAAGGGGGAGTCCAACGACCGGATGCGCTCCCTCACGAAAACTCCTAAAAAAGATAAAAAAATAGTCGAATGCTGTGACACATCGTTTGTTTTTAAATTTCCAAAAGACACAATGGATGGATGAATGGATGGATGGTAATGGCTATACCCTTTGTAACGGGCGGCAGCTTGCGCCACCTAGCCTAACATTTCGTTATCCCTTCTTTTTTAAATTTGTATAAATTGTGTTCAACCCCCCACCCTTTTTTTTAAAGTGCTCCCATTGCTTATTTTTATCTGCATTTTCACCCCTCCCTAGATCTTTTCCAATAATCTTCACCGCAATTCATTCCCCATCAATTCGTCCATTCATGTAGGCAAATCCCAATGCCCCCTCCAAATCCGTAGTCATCCCCCCCTTCGAACGAGTGGGACGAAGCCCCGTGCAACTTAAAATTACATGTTCAATAGTTTCCCTTTCGCGGTTGCATACGTCGCATAGAGTGTCATTTCCTGGAATTCAGCCCTATATGTTTTCGTTCTTAGCACCCCCATTGTAGCTTCAAACAGCATTGAGCTCCCCAATTAATTATCATACAACTGCTCCTTCTTTATTTCTTGTTTTTGTGCCCTGTATATTGTTACAGCTGATTTTCCCTGCATTCTCTCTTCCCACAGTTTCCTCCCAGTTTCCTTTACTCCTTTTTCTAGAGCCATGCTCTCATCGGCCCCATCTCGTTGAATGTATTTAGATCTCAGCTTGCGGGTTATGTTTGTCCGCTTAGTGATTAGACTTTTCATATATAGATACTTGTACACTTTCGCTGCCCACCGTGTATCCTTAATTTCAGCTACTCTTTGTTCAAAGTTTACTCTACTGATCGCTCCTTTACTCTAGAAAGATGCCCAACCCATACCCCCCTTTACTCTTTCATTTGGTGTATTCCCATGTGCCCCCAATGCCAACCTACCCACACTCCTTTGCTGTATCTCTAAACCTGCCTGGATTTCAGATCTCATACAAAATATAGGATTTCCAAATGACAGTCCTGCCACTCCTAACGACTTCATATCTATTATAGTTCGAGAGTGCCCTGCGTTTTATAATAGCTGCGTCTCGTTTTCCTTTCTTTATTACAGTATCTTAATGTTCTTTTAGGTACTTTCTTCCCTCATTTAACCGTACTCCCAGAAATGTGTGCTTTTCTACGTGTTCTATCACTGTGTTCTGCATCTCCAGGGTTTTCACCTTCTCGTCGTTGAAAACTATTATACCCAACTTTTCCCTACTGAAGTTTAGGCCTAAACTGCCTCCTCCCTGCTGAAAATCCTAATTAGTTCCTGTATTGTCTCACGACTTCCTGGTACGAGTACAATGTCGTCTGCGTATATTAACCCTGGCAATACTTGATTTACTTTATGTCCTTCCTCCATGTAAGTCAGGTCAAAACTTAGGTTGCACTGCTCTAATCTTTTTTTCATCTTACTGAGGTGCATCATAAAGAGCAGGGGAGACAATGGGCATCCCTGTCTAAGTCCTCTTTTTATTGCTGCTGGTCTTGTAGTTTCAGCTTCCCATGTTATAACCACCCTATTTTCCGTATATACCCGGCCATGGTTCCCCCTAGCCCATATTTCTTCAGTGGGTCCCAGAGTTTTAGAGCGTAGCTCTTAGGCGCCCGTTTCCGGCTTGAGTGGCGTCGCCGTCGCCGTCGTCGTAACCGCGCGGTGCATTATGGGGCGCGTGACGTCACTGATGACGTCATAAATGACGATGACGTCACTTGACGCCACTGGTGACGTCACGCGTGATGTCACCGATGACGTCATCACGATGATAATGGCGTCATTCTGATGACGTCATCGTCACGTGACCTCACAGGGGTCACGCCGGTGACGTCACGTGACCCTCGTGAGGTCACGTGACCCTCGCAAGGCGACGGCGATGCCGCTCTGAGGGAGGAGTAGCAGTGGTAGCAGACAGGATGAGGAGGTGAGGAGGAAGGACGAGGGGTATACACCTTCCCCTCAGTATCCTTCCCTCCTCCTCCTCAAGAGCTGTGCTCTAATTCGGCATTTATTTTTTTTATGATTGACACTGTCATACGCCCCTTTGTCCTACAATGCTACGCCTAATGGCCTTTGACTTGTCATTGCTATCTGCACTAAGTGATTACGAATAAGTTATCATCTAGTCGTCTATCCCTCCTGAAACCGTTTAGAAGCTCCCCCAGAATCTGCTTTCTCTCTGCCCATTCTTCCATTCTTCTTTTTACAATTTGGATAGTTAGTCTGTATATTACTGAGGTTACTGTGATTTGTCGGTATGATTTGATACTCTCTTTGTCTCCCTTGCCCTTGCCACAACTGGCGGTGATGATGTCAAATGTAAGGGCATCGTCCCAAAAAGCAAAGAAAAAGCTGCAGGGGGAAACTGTGGACACTGCGCATGTGCAGTTACCCATTACTCGAGAAGCGAGGCGCCTGCCTGTGCCTTGTTCCTCAGCCGGCGCCGCATCATTAATCTGAAGTCAGAAACATAGGCCGGTACATCACGTTAACACCTGCAAGCAAATGTAGGCCGATGCCAACCAAAGTCAGCGGGTGTCCACGCGGGTCGCTTCTGAACGCCTATAGTTAGGGTTCCGCGTTTTCGGTTTCTATTTTTTCGAAATTCGGCATACTTTTTTCGGTGTTTATTTTAAAATTCAGTTTTCGGTTTTTTTCGGCGCATATTTATGCGCACAAAATTTTATCGGCTTTTTTCGGTGAATATAAAATAAACACCAACGGACGCCGGATCAGATGATCCTTTTTTCTCTGGTATTTGTGATCACTCAAAGAATAATGGCACATATATATTGAAAAAGAAATGGACACTTTATTTGGCAAATGTGTGCAACTGTAAAAGAATAAAGAAAAAAACACAGAAGTACAAACAAGTCACATATGAAGCTTATGCCCCCCAAAAGTACGGAACTTCACCTTCTGTATATCAGGATGACGTGATCTTATTATACTACACACATGTACTTTCCCAGGTTCTTCTCCTTGATCCGCACTTTTTCTTTCCTGTTAATATGACCCTGAGCTTCAAGAATGCCCTCTCAACGCTAACACTGGATACTGGCAGGCTGAGGAGATAAAGCGCTGCCTGAGCCAAAATTGGCCAATCAACCAATTGTGACTGGCACTGACCGCCAAAAGGGACATGGTGGGACGTTTTGAAGCACAACATAACATGCAGAGCTTGCATCAAGTCAGCCTTTTCTTACAACGAGTACATGGTGAAGTCATGGGAAATTTCAGGGAAGCTATGTTGCGCTTTTTGCACTCCCAGGAGACTAGGGAGAAGGAACTGACGCCAATAACGCAGCAAATGCAGGTTGGATGTTGATTTGTTTTCTTCTGTCAACATCCAATCTGCGTTTGCTCTAGTCGTTGACGTCACTTCCTTCTCCCAAGTCTCCTGGGAGTGCAAAAAGCGCAACATAGCACCCCAGACTTCACGTTCCGATCGATCATGCGCACATTAAACCAAAACGTCGTGATGGCATCCGTGTATCCCATACATTCGGACACGTTTCCATAGACACTGTCATTCCACTTTTTCGCCACGGCTCTGCGGTACGACTGGAAGGTTAAAGTGATCTTTTCCGGTTAAAACAGAATTTTAGAAAATGGATTCGACGTACTTTTATCGGTTTTTAACGGTTTAAATTGAAAATGCCGAACCTAAAAACTGACCTTTTTCGGTTAAAACCGAATTTCCGAAAATGAATTCGGCTTACTTTTATCGGTTTTTATCGGTTTAAACCGAAAACTCCGAACCCTACCTATAGTGCACACAAAACGTATTAAGTCTAAAGTTGTTTTTATTATCTCTCTTCTGACGTCACGGTTTCGAATGTCTTCAATTTGAGCACTACTATTCCTTTGGAGTGACCCTAACATTTTTGTGAATCCAGTTCAAAAACCAGATGAGGGCTCCGACGGTTCTCGGCAATCCCTGAGGAAGAAAGAGGTTATGGTTGTCTCCGGCGACGTATTTGTAGTAACCTAGAAGATGAAGGTCACCTAGTTAGCTATAGATTGCTTGCGCCTTCATGCGCCACTAACTTCTCCGAAACCGAACAAGCATACAGCCTGGACAAACAATGGCATCGCGAGACGCTTTTCATATTGCACTATCAGCTTTGTCTCAAACCGTCTAAAGATGGCAGAGACTGACCGCTTTGATGTTGGTACTTATTTTATCGCCATGTTTGTCCTTTTTATGTACGATAAGAAAAATGTAGGCTAATAATTACCCATGCTTAAAAGGACAACATTTAAGAAGGAATGCGTTAGTAGTCAGCTTGTCTTGCGCGATAAGTTGATAATTTATTAATGCATTGCACCTGTTAATAGGCTCTGTTCATTCCGAAGCTGACAGCGCAGTGGAAGCTACGAGCTAATTGGACCACTCATACGCCTATCTTTTGCCACGTGACACACTCTCGCCCACACCCAAGCGCAATGAGTCAGGAGATGAGGGGAGGCAGTTGATTGGTTCCGCGAGCGTATGGCATTCTCCGCCATGTCAGCTTAAGGGTGTAAGCTTAACATGAAAGGTAACCTTACAATGTATGTATGATTTCGCAACAAAAAATATGTCACATCAGGCTACTGGAATTGAAAAAAAACTATCTGGGGAGTGTGTTAAGTATCTATACGATGCAAAAACCATGCGCACTATTTTAATTTGTTCTGACTGTCAGGAATGTCTTCGAAAGAACACCTCGCAGGGGGCACCTGTGAAAGCAGGTGTTGGGAGAGTGGCGTCTCCATAGACATCAAGCCCCGCAGGGGGTGCCTGCACCTTAGGTGCTAGGTGCTTGTTGAGGAGCGTCACCACGGACCCCAGCCACGTGGGTTCGCTCACCCACGCCTGGCTGTGCGTGACTTAACCCGTGTCCGGGGAAAAGGGGATCCTGGTGATTGAGCTGAGCCCGGGGTACGTCTGGACCCTTCTGGGCCCCCCGGGCGAGGCAATATACCGCCTCGGCCCCTGTTTCTCGTAGATGGGTGTCCTGGCTTGGCCCGACCAGGATGATTCAGTCAGTCGCCTCTTCTACATTCTTCCTCCTTCTTTCACTTTTCCTTCCACCTCTTTCCCTTTTCTTCTACACTCTCTTCCTTCCCTTTTCACCTTTTTAGGTGGCAAGGGCCAACCTTGAGTGGAAACACTCCACTCAAGCACGAGAAGTCGGCGCTGGGACCTGGCCTCAGTGAGAAGAACGCAGAGCAATCTTGTGATACAAAATAATGAACTCTCGAATGTCGGTCCACATTACCTTGTTTTTGTTTAATAATTTTGACGATCAATGAGTGCTGACGTAGGTTTAAATTAATTTAGAATTTATTTATTTGTTCAATAATTTCAAATACCTCCAGGGTCACGAGGAGATTTCAGAGGTGAGTGGATAGCAGAGTTTATGAACCAAAGAAATAAGGCAATAAGTTCTAAAAATGCCAATAACGTCCTGCTAATAAATACTAAAATACTGTCATTGCTAATGCAGTTTTAAAGGCAACGCCATCAAGGATAAATAAAAATATAGAATGAAAGATGAAAAGTCTAATACAAAAATAAAACAGTATTCATTTTCAGTTCAAGGGTCGAAACACCCTCCGAAATTTCAAGGTTTTTTCTTCCCCCTTTCCCATTTCTGGTGTCAGTTTGTGTGTGTGTGTGTTTGTTTTGTTGTCAAGGCAATAAAAATCATATGTTTCTCTTTCTGCTCGACAACCCACTACGGCGAGGGGCCGGGCCTACAACATTCCAAAGCAAAACGAAGATGACAACACTGTCCATATGGACTGCGTGAAAATTGAAATACGCAAGTCCGGCTCCGGCTCTCCGAAGAGCTCTCGCCAAACTCGGTCGTGTGAAGTGCGAGACACATGGACGGCAGAATAGTCCCATCCGACAGTCCGAACGCCGCTCCGAATTGCCGCACGCGACAGATTGAGGCACACGCTTCCGACCTTGCATGCGACACAACGGTCCGTTCGGCTTCGCCCAGGAGATCCAAGCGCCCCAGCGGAGGTCCGCGATCTCTGGTCCCAGGTTGACGGATCAGCTCGCACGAGCGAAATCAGGGGCTCGTTCTCGGTAGCGCGTGCGTTCTTTGCTGGGGCCATCTTTCTGGAATGCGTGAGCGGGATTCACGCGTCCGGCTTCCCGTCGCCCAGGTCACTTACAAGTTATAACTAGGATTCCGTGTTTTCGGAGTTTATTTTTCTAGAAATTCAGAGGGTGTTTTTCGGAGTTTATGTTTCGCCGGGAATTCGGGGTTTATTGGAGTTTATTTTTGTTAGATTCCCGATTCTTTGAAATTCGGAGTTTATTTTACTGCGTAAAATTTTAAAATTTGAAAACAAAATAAATAAGGTTCGGATGCCATGACCCGCTGGCCCGAAGGAACCTCGACGTGCTAAAAAGCAAACCCCCTTTTTGTCAGAAGTTCGAAATTTCAAAGGAAACTGAAGTGGAATCACCTCAGGACCACTAACCTTGTGCCCTTATAAAGTTTAGTTGTAAAACTTTGGCTTTTCTACTCTTTATTTTGTCGCTGCGACCTCTAAATTTTGAGTTTTTCGAATAAATCCGGATTGACGGAAAATTTATCCGCGGGTGATTTTTCGGATTTTTTTCGGATTTATCCGAAAACACGGAACTCTACTTATAACTTTTGAATAATGTGTCCGTTCAGGCTGAAACTTTGGCATCTGGTTGTGACCTCTAAAGCTATCTTTGGGCGTAAAATGAACGTTCGGCGATGCCTAGTTTATTTTTGCAATTAAAAAAAACAAAAACAAAAAAAAATCTTGTATTTTTTTTTGTGACACCTTGTAAATAGCGAACAGTGTGATTTACCAGACTCATGAGCTCAATACGGGTGCTCTGAGGCCTCAAAGGCTTATCGATGCCGACAAACGAGCTGGATTCATTTCCTTGGTCTCGTCAAAACACCGCGAGCACTTGCACCATTTGTCTTTTCATTTCAGTCATATTCTTTATGAATCTCTGTTCCAGCTGAAGGGGAAGCTAGGGAAACACAAGTAGAAAAAAAAATACTCCATGTCAAACCTAAAAAAAAAAAAAGAAAAAAAGAATACACTATTACATTTCGTAGTATTCTAAAAAGCCCGCTTATCAGGGTTTAAGAGAATAAGATTCTGAGTTTAGAAGCCCTATATCATGTGATTTCGGCCCCTTAAGTTTGTCAACCGTTCCAGACCATTTTTACTTCGAGTCTGGCACAACCGAAGACGCTACACTGTAGATGACTACCGAAGAAAAACAAGAACGGAGATGAGAAATTACGTTTTTCAGAAAATTTTTGAAACCTAGAACATTAGAGACTTCTTATTGAGTAAACACTTTGATATAAACAATGATTTAAATTATTAAATAAAAAAGAAATATTTGGCACTTTCACCGCAGCCACTTATTTGTCCCCGGAACACTTATTCAAAGGACATTTAACTCCAGTCACTTGTTCTAGATTATCAGGTCTCAAATGTTTATCCTTAGATCAATGTTTGTTGAATAAAAATGAAGCATATGAAATATACAGGGAGAATCCGAAGGTGACTACACTCTTAATTTGAACACCCATGCAAATGGACTTTTTAAACAAATTTCGGTTCACATAGGTACACAACTATAATAAGGCGGTGAATTTGTTTGGTAAAGTATGGAATGATTGGTTTATTTAGTAAAGTAGCATAGAAACAAAAATCCGCATTTTCTATACTTAGATCACGTGTAAACAACAAATGATATTTGGTTCACTGCCGTGTTTACTTTGACGAAATAACTGGGGCGGGGGGTATATCTAAGTAATGTTTGCTTACTTTCTATTGCAATTTTTCTTGCATTCTTTATAAACACTACAATGACCCAATATGCCATTTGATGATTTCGCATGAAAAGGCTCAGCGTAAATTCGTTCGTAAGCAAAAAAAAAAAAAAGCATTTTATTTTTACTCGAAGAAGTTTATAATTTTATTCAATGAATTCACCCTGCTGTACTTCATTTTCACTGCTATCGTGGGACCATTTTTTTTTATTTTCTACCTTGTACTTGGGACCAGTTGTTTCGGGACCATTTTCTTCTAGCTTTGAGTGCTACGGAAGAAAGTACTATACGAATGTATGCTGCCTAGCCATAATGAGGTATAGACGCTTTACACACGCGCCAGATTGAACCGCCATAGCTGCCCTTCTCTTGTCTTACCGAGATGCCGAGCCACTGAAGTGGGCCTTGACGGGTCTTCACAAGGGCCTACGCTGGGCACAAGAACACAGTAGCATCTAAAATCGCAATAACCTGTCCTACTGTGGTAATGATGAAGTGAAGCGAACGGAATAAGAGGGAACAAAAACTGAAGGTCAGTTATGGCGGCGCCCATGCACAGCTGCTGTAAAGCGTCTATAGCATGCTCTCACAAATGTCCAACACTACTCCGATGATGATAGCCAGTGAAGTGAGCAGACTGAATTTTGGAAAGGCTCCAACCCGTCGAGCAGAAATGTCTTTTTTTTCTCACCCTACCAACCCTCGGTATCAAAAAAAGAGAGAGAGAAATAGAGAGAGAGACGAGGTTTAGAGGGGGCGTCCCTCTACTTGCTTCGAACGTATATGTGCTTGCACATAATTATGTCATCATGTCTAGAGCCAACGTGCCGTGTCTTTTGTATGCTGTACAAGTAGGGTCGACGCCCTTTGTTTTAGAGTAAAGCCCAATGTTTCCTGATATTTACAGCCCGGACATGTTTCTGGAAAATCGAATTAAACCGCAATATAGGCACCAAATAAAGCCGAGTATTGATTCTTGAATATTATTTTTATTAATATTATTATTATTATCCTCATCCTCGTCGAACAGGTCTTTCACATTGTTGAAAACTTTACGTGCACACTTTATATCTCCGTTTGCATGTTTTCTTTTTTTGCAAAATTGCATTGCCGAGAGAAAATCTGCGTCCTCTTAGCCCTGCGGGCTGTTACCCATTATCCAAAGACACCGAAAGTCGTAGGTTGCTATCGCACATTTTTTGCTTGTTGCTTACGCTCCGGCGCCATTAGACAGCTTTTCCGTCATTGCACTATTTTTTTCCGGTTGTTAAAATAATGCTCCAGCCAACGCACATGTGCTGCAAAACCTCACTCGCAACTTATATAAAAAAAAGAACATGCAAAGGAAAAATAAAATTTTTAGAACAGCCTAGATGGAAAAGGAATGTCGTAAAACGAATTTACAACGAAAAAAAAAAAATTGGAGCTATATTTACGGCGCGAAACGAGTTTGTGCTTAGCGCCCGCGGGAGCTGGCCGCTATGGTCACGTGACTTGCCGCTATCGTCACGTGGTGCTTGCGCTCTTTCGGGAGCTTCAAATGGGTTTTAAAAGTTATTTATTCACCTTCGTTTGAAGTGCAACAAAAGACGAAGATTAATAAGTAACTTTTAGAGCCCAAAAGAAGCTCTTGAAAGGTCGCAAACACCAGGTGACAGACCTGTGCGCCGGTCAAAAACTGACGGCGGCGGCGCGCCGGAGTGTTCCCTTCCAACGGCGGCGGCGCTGCACAGGTCTACCACGTGACCAGTGGCAGGGCCCGCGGGCGAAATTCGTTTCGCGCCCCGTAAATATAGCTCTTTTTTTTTCTTCGTTGTAAATTTGTTTTATGACATTCTTTTTCCATCTAGGCTCTTAAAAATTGTTTGCTTCCTTTGCATGTGTCCTTTAAAAGGCGTGAATTACGACCTTTTCGCTTCGTGTTTGCCTCTTCGACGTTATTATATTGCCTAACGCTGCATTCTCATCAGCTGCGGAGCTATAATAATGAGATGCATAGAGTTACCCACGCCGTACGTTTCTTTAAAAAAACAAAAAAGAAAAAAGAAAAAAGCAGGTTGCTAGCGCAATATGGTTTACGCTATTTCATCCCAGCTGTCGACGTTGTCGCGGCGGTGCAACAGGAAATGCGCCGAACCTAACCCTCTGCCTCAAACTCAGACGCCCGTTGTGTTCGTATATCGACATCTGCTTGTCCTTGAATAATTTATGAACCCCATTTTTTTCCGCCAATGAAGAGTCGGCAGCGAAAGCCCGCGATACTCTGGCTCCGTCACTTAGGTGTAATACTTGGTGGCCCCCGCGCAAGGATCGTTACCAAAGCTCACTCGCGCTTCTGCTGTTGCATCGGCGCTACCTGAATTCGATGGGACCCGCGGTGGCCGACCGGTGGCTGGTTGCTGCGGCATGCTGCTGGATGAACGTCTTCGGATCCGGCATGCTCCGTTCGACGGCAGTTGTCTTTGCGGGCAGTCTGCAGTCGTTCCACGTCACCAGGGAACAGGCGGCCTGGCCCGTCACTCTCGCCGGATTTTCCTACATGTTTTCAGGTAAAAGTAATCGTGTTAAGCGGATATTTTTCGTGAAGTCAGTGATCCCCAACGGGCGTCTGGATCATTCCCTGTCGATAGGAAATTTAGCCAGTGCAGTATAACCGCTAGCATGGGGTCTTTAACGTGCATCACGCAGTAGTGATACACGACCGCACGCCGGTAAGATGGTTATTCAGATCGAAACGGGCAAGGGTGGAGATTGAGCCCAGGATCTCTGAAGTCTGCAGCGCAAGCTTTCGTTCCACGTGGTCCAATCTGGAGTGCGCGGATGTGCGCTAGCCCACTCCGTGACGACGTCTCTGGCAGGTCTACGGCGTCGCTCGCTTCGTCGAAGTCTTCGACACTGAACGCAGCAGCTCCGAGAATAATCTTTATCAAAGGAGATTGGAAGCTGTTCATTTTGACAGCGACCCGCTGGCGACCAGGTCCAGCGACGGCGAGTCGCGGTCGGAAGACAAACTTGCCGCGGTCGCCGTGGTCCGAGACAATCTCGCAGGCGTATGCAGGGTGGAAGGCCAAAGGGCCAGGGACGAGAGCGATAATAGACCCTTTCCCAAAACGTCAATTGATGCATAGATCAAATACTTTACCAGGGGGAATACATTCCACTCCGCTCATTTGCATTAGACAGAACGCCTACAGCGCCGAATCCAGCCCTGACGAAGTGGAGGTCCGTATCAGTCCACGCGCATGTGCACGTGAATGTTCGCGGCGGCCGCGGCGGTGTCGTCTCCGATTCCACCTAAAGCCCCTTCATGTTTCAAAACTAGCGCAAGATGCGTCGATGCACGAGTCACGTGCAACGTGCAACCCTTGGAAAGATCATGGCGGCACAGCGCAGCAAAGTATTTGGCGCAGCACTGAGCTAGATTTTAGACGCCATATTCTTCCTTGAAGTGGCGCGCGGCACGTGTCTTGAGCATTTCCACAACAATAAATTTGGTATGTAGAACAAACATCATCATCATCATCATCATCATCATCATTTACCGCCCGATAGCCGAGACCTCCCCGACGATAGACGGGTCTCGCCAAGCACAGAAAACCTGTCCGCGCCGAGGCTAATTGTGTTTGAGAAAAGTGGAATGTATTCCCCCTAGTAAAGTATTTGCATAGATTATTCAATGCCGCCATTAGTTGGTCTCGTCGCTTCCGGCGACTAGCCCGTGATTGCCTCCGAGTTAGCGCGGAGCTCTGACACACCACTCGTGTGGAATGCGTTTCGATCCGAGTGCACTCTGAATGCTCAGTGCATGGCCGACTAATGGCGGCCGCATGCGGGTGATCCATGCATCATTTGCCGAATTGCATGAGCGGGTCTGATCGTACCGCAGCGAGGCGCGCGCTTGGGCGAGAAGGAGCCGTGTATACACCTTTCCGAAAAAACGCTCGACCCCAGGGGCAACAAACCGTTTTCGAGCACAGTCACTGATTTGAGGCTAGACTCTCACCGGCGTCCCTCCTAACCCTAACCGAGTGGACTGTGATTTCAATAGGCGTAGCCTGCGTAGGCGCTGTTTCAAACGCTGCCTAAATTCTCGTCTTTTCCCGCTATATTTTGTGTTTCATGGTATATGTATTTTCCCGAGGACATTGAGAAAACATTGTACCACATTTGAAAAAAAAAAAAAAGCAAAAAAAAAAAGAAAACACTGTAAACTATTTTTGTTGGGTACGCGCGCGACAGAATGAATGCGACTGGATTGTATAGTTCTAGTTATTTGTGTTTTTCTCTTACGATAAGTTTTGACGCCGCCGCGGGATTCGCCGCATGTGAAACGACAAAGCGCTTTGCTGTTAAAAATAAATTGCAACAGAAGAGGGCCGAAAGGCATGCATTTTTCAAGCTTACAAATAACGTGTTTACCGATGGACAGGACACAGACATACAATTGAGGAAGATGCAGCGTTATTCGAAAATAATTTATTTGAGAAAGATCTCAAATAACACAGTCACAGACTCACAGTCGACGACAGTAACATCTTGACGATCGGACGGAATCCGAGATGACTTTGTTTTGGGGCACGCTTTGGGGAGAGCTTTCTTTTTTCAGAACCGCATTAAAGGAACGAACATGACTGACCCGTTTCCCAACCCAACCCGGACAACTATTTTTGGAAATGACTGATGATTCTACGCGGATTATCTTTGGGAGGGTGGAGAACAATATTCGCAAAATCGCGTCGAGGTTCGTTCGACGTCCTTCACCTCCTTCGTTTCCCGTGATTGTAAAGCAGAAAAAACTTGAATGGCAGGCACTTACCAGCCTTATTTCTCACAGTGGAAGATAACACAAAAAGGGTACGCAGCACACATTAAAAACTTTCAAGAGCGGCGAGAAAACGTCGATTGCAAAACCGCAAAAACGTAGGTAGAAAACCGCGCTGAGCGGGTCTTCACAGTCCAGGAGAGTGGCAGAAAATTTCTAGCTGATAGAGGGTGCGAGAGTCGCACCAGCCGCTTCAGCATCAGCAACATGGCGGCGGCCTAGGAGCGTTTTTTGGAAAGGTAGAGTGTGGTCAATGCGAGGAGCGGGCAGAGTCAGGGCGTGCACCAGACGCAGAGGGAGGGCCTGGCATGCTCTGTTGGTCAACCAGAAGCCGAAAAAAATTCGGTGGTAGCGAGAAGAGTTTTAATAAGACCGTAAGGGTTAAATGTAGTAACTCTTCATGCTTGAAAATATGCTGCACGTGATGTTTCGGTTATGATAATTCAAAAAGATGTTAGAAACGAATGTGCCACTCGGACAGTGTGTGACCGCTCGGACGACAGATTCTCGCCCTTCGGCACCTGACGTACGGATTATGTCGATCGTTCCGCAAGTCGCGCTCTTCCACCATGATTTTGGATGACTGTGATTGAAACATTATGTGGACCATAATTGCAGTCACTGAGAGTTACTCCGACGCACTTATTAATTTCGTTTCTCGCGACCACCGAAAGAGTATTATTTCCGGCTTCTGGTTGGCCATATTTGAATATGTGAAGACACCCTGGAACACGCCCAGCCGCCATGTTGCTGATGCTGATGCGGCTGGTGCGACTCTCGCGCCCTCTATCAGCTAGAAATTTTCTGCCACTCTCTGGGACTGTGAAGACCCGCTCAGCGCGGTTTTCTACCTACGTTTTTGCGGTTTTGCAATCGACGTTTTCTCGCCGCTCTTGAAAGTTTTTAATGCGTGCTGCGTACCCTTTTTCTGTTATCTTCCACTGTGAGAAATAAGGCTGGTAAGTGCCTGCCATTCAAGTTTTTTCTGCTTTACAATCACGGGAAAAGAAGGAGGTGAAGGACGTCGAACGAACCTCGACGCGATTTTGTGAACATTGTTCTCCCCCGTCCCAGAGATAATCCGCGTAGAATCCTCAGTCATCTCCAAAAATAGTTGTACGGGTTGCGACATTTTTAAAACCAATGAAATGGCCGCTTTCGCGTCGCGCCGAAGGGGGCGTGGCCAGGCACTGTACGGGATATGGTTTGCTTATACGCGTCCGGGTTGGGGTGAGAAACGGGTCAGTCGCGTTCGTTCCTTTGCCTTGGTGCGGTTGTGAAAAAAGGAAGCTCTCCCCAAAACGTGCCCCAAAACGAAGTCATCTCGGATTCCGTCCGATCGTCAAGATGTGACTGTCGTCGACTGTGATTGTGTTATTTGAGATCTTTCTCAAATAAATTATTTTCGGATAACGCTGCATCGTGTGGTACGTACGATTTATTGTTCGAATGTTAACACTTCCTCAAGTGTATGTCCGTGTCCTGTCGATCGGTAAACACGTTATTTGTAAGCGTGAAAAATGCATGCCTTTCGGCCCTCTTCTGTTGTAATTTATTTTTGAGAGCAAAGCGCTTTGTTGTTTCACATGCGGCGAATCCCGCGGCGCCGTCAAAACTTATCGTAAGAGAAAAACAAATAACTAGAACTGTACATTCCAGTCGCATTCGTTCTGTCGCACGCGTACCCAACAGAAATAGTTTACAGTTTTTTGTTGCTTTTATGTTTTTTTTTAAATGTGGCACAATGCTTTCTCAATGTCCTTGAGAAAATACATGTACCATGAGACACAAAATATAGCGGGAAAAGACGAGAATTTAGCCGCCAGCAGCGTTTTAAACTGCGCCTACGCAGGCTGCGCCTATTGAAATCACAGTCCACTCGGTTAGGGTTAGGAGGGACGCCGGTGAGAGTCTAGCCTCAAATCAGTGACTGTGCTCGAAAACGGTTTGTTGCCCCTGGGGTCGAGTGCTTCTTGGAAAGGTGTATATACGGCTCTGGATTGGGCGAGTATGGGGACGCCTAGAATGAGATAGCGTTCATGATCACGTGGTTTATGGACACAGTAGTGTAGCTACCTTGGACAGTGTTGCCTGGTCGCCAGATGAAAAGGATAAAAATTCGGAAATTGAATATTAGCAGTCACTAGAGCTCTGAAAATCTCGAAACGTAGTGTATATACTAAGTGGCCTATAAGCATTCCACTTGAAGAATAATATATTCGTTTAATTTTCGTGTACGAGCCGCTTTCAGGCGTCACCAGCGGTATGAACCCTTCAGGACCACAAACTTGGACAACTGATGTCTACGTCTATGCACCGCCGTTCCGAAGCGGCCCGAATGCGTGGGACTTTTCTCTCTTGATGAGTACATTAGCGCTCAGGGGGTCGGTCTTCCGTCGCAGACGGAGGCAGTGCAATACCCGTCGGTCGGCACTCGGGGAGGCGCGAGGCCACATCACCGTTGAAATGCTGCGATATATCTCGTATTTCTTCTACCATAGTCCCATAAATTATGCCCATCGATGAGTTTCGTCTTCTAGGATTAAATAAAAGTCGCGTTTTGATTTGCACTTGTTTCGACTGTCCGTGTGATTTCTGATTTAAATGCGCTTGGGTTGTGTCTTGACGCTTGTTAAGTTTACCTTATGTTTAAATATTTGTTTCGTTCGATTGATTCCGCGAGTAACCAAGAAATGCGTTCCCTTTCATACTTGAGTTTCATGCCATTACTTCCGTTACATCGAAAGAGATTTGTTACTTTCGATGCACGCGTTTCATTTCACTGGAGGCACTTGGACGTTGTCACACGTATACCACTTCCGGAGGTGCCGTGTACACAGCCTACCCGATATTTTTTTTTAATGTTTTGTTTATAGAATGGACGGTACATCTAGACAACACCGCAGCCAATGAAACTCCGCGATGTTTCGTTGGAACAAAAATAGTCCGGCATACGTGCGGAACCATGCTCCCATGTATGCGTGATGAGTATTCTGCACATGCGAGTAAACCTTCTTTCGTCCCCGAAATGCAGCGCTTGCAGCGGGAGTCCTCGCAAGATACATCAGCGTCTGGAAGCTGACCCTGGCGGGATCTGTGGTCAGCGCCATGAGCGTTTCGCTCTGCTACTTCGCCAATGGCATACCCTATCTTATCGCCTTCTACGGAATATTACAAGGTACGCAAGTACTAGGGGCATGTTCGATTTTCCTGTACCGGCGCAGAAAAGTGTAGGGCGGTCGGTGTAGTACCGGTCGTACCTCAATACACATAACGGACGCACACTTGCCTATACACCTTTTTGCTTCGGTGCAACAGGTGCAAGTTAATCGAAACAGCCTACTCTTATCGGTCAGTGGCGTCAAAACATTTAAAAAAAGAAGGGGGAAGGGGCCTTTTCATGTTTGACCAAGACCTCACTCCGAGCTGCTTCCCGTCAGTTTCGAGCAAAGAAGGAGGAAGAGGAGGGGGATTCGGTGGGGAGGGGGGATGGGGGGGGGGGGGGGGGGGGTGGGGGGGCGTCTTTATTTCGAAAGTGCGAAGGAACAAAAAAATGGGGATCGTTGAACTTGGGCTTAGTTTACGGGTTAGCCGTCAACAATTCCTTTTTTCTTTTTGCTTACCGCTGTATAGGCTCCTTGCACTGAGGTCACATCGCACATAATTGAACACCAAGTAAAAGGAGGAGAGGGAAGCTGCTTTTGTAAGAATTTTGAGTGACAGGTTAATCTTCTATAATCTTCTGGGAGGCGAATGGCGACGCCTGTGCAAATCCGGGAGGCACAGCGGAGGATCCTGATAAGAGGGGTCCTCCGCTGTGCCTCCCGGCACAGCGGAGGACCCCTCTTTCCCTCTTCTTTGGAGGGCAACGAAAATGACGTCCTGTGCAAGCCACGTATTTATCACGGTACAGCGGTGTGTGCGTGCGTGTGCGTGCGTGTGCGTGTGTGTGTTTGTCCGTGTCCGCGCGTGGGTGCTTCCGCACGTGTGCGTGCGCGTCTGCGTGCGCGTGCGAGTGCGTGTGTATGCACACATAGTCTTGTTTTCGCTCCTCGTTTTGTTCGTTTCTTTGGCGTTTTCCTTGGCTTCCAATCGAACCCCGTGGTACACCCCAACGAACCGAAAAAGAGAGAGCGCGACCCTTATATTTGTTTTTCTTACAGGGAAAGATTGCGCCTTGCTCAATAGGCTGGACGTTCGGGAGCTTGAAATTCCAGTTTTAGGCATCTAAAAACGGCACAATACTCAGTCATTGGCTAATTGAGGCCCAATCATTTCTTATCGAAAAGAGCATCTTCGATACCATTTTGCATTTACGTAAGCAATAGAAGGGTTGACTAAAGTTGTAACATTGTATATCTACGGAGCTGTGCATATAGTTTATTACGGCTTCAATTCAGCACCTTTATTGCTTACAGAGACAAAACGTGTATTCCCAGACCTTGTCACTGAGAACTAATTGCGCTTACATGGGCCTGGTATAGTTGTTTCCACCGTTTAATGGGTATGAAACTAGATTTTTAGTGCCCCCGACATCTGACTTCTAATCATGTCAGAACTCTAACTCTTACTTTTTTATTAATGTCTATGATAAACTTATAAAATTATCAAACAGCAAAAAAAAAAAAATATATATATATATATCTATATATATATATATATATATATATATATATATATATATATATATATTTAGAAGATGTCATTCGGGCCTGATTCAAATCAACACACCAAAAACAAGGGGATTAAAATCATAATTTAAATCAACTTTTTTTTATTCTCCACCCTGGGTGTGGTTTCGTTCATAAACACGCCTCAGGAAGGAACAATCAATGTTGCGCAATACTTTGTGCCCGGCATTTGTCGATGTAGCTAGACTGCCTCGTCAGATGCATGGTTTGTTAAAGATGAGGCCAGCGTTTATAGTGTAAGCTCTTGCAATGTAAATACTTGGATGGTTTGCTGACAAACATTCTGAACAACATTTGCCTTTGTGGATATTCAGATCACGTTGTCCCTGCTTGGTGGTACATCGCGGGTTGCACGGCTTGTTTTAGCATTGTTCCTAATTTGGCTTTCTACTCTGGCAAACATTTCTAGGGTATGCTTGTAAACGAGGCATTCGATTACACATTGAAAATGTGCCCCACCGGTGATAGTTTATGCTATGTGTCTGTTCGTAGCCTCTACCTTCGACTCAGGTTTGAAAACATTTGATGGGACGATCCCGCAGGACGTTTGAGATGCCTCTTACCCGCGTGCATTTGGCAAGCGAGCTAAAGATATATGTAAAAAAAAAACTGATAATTTCGCTTTGTGTGACCAGTCGTGGGCACAAACTTGGAAAAACTGAATACGTGGAAAAACAATGGTGCAGAAAAGGTAAAGACAGGTAGTGTGTTTGACAAATGAGCGCCGAACACGAGACGCCGCATCGGGACGAAAACACGATCGGAGGCAAGCACGATCTTACGGCACCTCCGACCCAGGGGTCACTCCGCGGGTTCTGTAAGTTTTCTCCCATTTTCAACAACAGCGCAATCAGAATCCGCGTGAGTTTGCTTTCGCGCACACAATGTTGATTACCTATAGCTTTCTAAAACCAGCGAATTACCGTCCCTTACTGCCTTCTTGGCGAACTTTGGCGATCCCTCCAGCTCTCATCTGCCGGTCCTTCGGAAAACTATGAAACCAGACGTCCTTGTATGTGTCTGGTGCTATTGTTGCTGCAGCCAGGGGCGCAACACGTGAATCCCACCATAACGGTGGAGCAAAAGAAAAGCAATTTGATAGAACAACATTGCTAACGCCGTCCGTGCGAGGACGGCCGTCAGCCACATCTTCACTGCATCTCGGCCCGCGACTGCACCAGCCCCGCTGCGCAGACTATAAAGCCGGAGTTACACTCCTTATTCGTCATACAAAAGACAGTCTGCAAACAGATTCGAACGCAAGTCACCACAAGATCCTAAAGCCCCTTCATATTTCAAAAGTAGCGCAAGGTGCGTCGATGCACGAGACACGTGCAACCTGCAGCCCTTGGGAAGATCATGGCCGCACAGCACAGCACTGGGCTAGATTTCGGACGCCATGAATTTCCCAGAGGTGGCGCGCGGCACGTGCCTCGAGTAGGGTGCCTAGATGTCTGTCTGTCTCAGGGTGAAGACATCCATTGTTGTCCGGAATGTGCCAGCGCGTGACGCTTTCGCGCACTCGGTGCGTGACTTGGGCGGTAAGATGGCGTCTATGCATCAGCCAGAGCTACGCGCTCGAGCTGAGTGACACCGGATTGCGCGCACTTCAAAATGCATAGAAGGAACGATTGGGCGGAAAAATGGCTGAGATGTCACCACTCAAGCAAAAGCGCGCGTGTGTATGAAGGCACTCTAGCCTCGAGTATTTTTACAACAATGAATGGGATCCGCGCTTCGAGTGCCGCATGGCAACGAGTTCAAGGAGAAACTGGGCACGCGGCACCCGAACCACGGATATCGCGGTGTCTGGTGTCTGCCAGACCGTCTTTTGTGTGACATATAAGCAGTGTGCTGCCGGCTTAAAGGTCCCACAATGCATCGCGGCAGCGGTGGCGTGGCAAAACTTGCTGGTGAGATCAGTCTATTGGAGGAAAGGGGAGATAAACCCCTTCCCCCCTTCTTGAGCACTCATCATTTGTGACGTACGACAAATATTTAAAAAAGTTAATGAACAAATTTTTGCTTTAATAAGTAATATTTTTTGTGACTGCTATCCCCTTTTCTATAGTCAGTTGCAGGTTAAGAAACCAGCACAAGCTCCTCCCGTAGAGCCCTTTCCTCTTTCACTTTAGCAAAGAGAACGCTGGAAAGGAGGCGATCTTCTTGCCTCTTTTCCAGTGTTCTTTACTCTTTCCACTTTATCACTTCAGCAGGCGCTAAAGTGGAAAGAGAAAAAAGCTCTACGGGAGGACCTTGTCCTGGTTTCTTAACCTGCAACAGACTATAGTGTTTGCCAGGTCTGACAAGTGTAGGCTAAAGACAACACCCGTGATAACTCTCACCCCCTAATTAAAGGGATGTTCAACCGAAATTCGGAGCTCACAAAACAAGGCTGGAGCGATAGGGGGGACGCTGTAAAACCCCAAAGCATCCCTCACACAGCGATATCTCTTAAAAATGGCCATATTTTTTTAGAAAAAAAAAAAAAAAAAGTGCACGATTGAACAAGGCCAACGAGACATCTTACGTCACGATTCTCATTCCCTCTCCTTTTCGCTTCGTCTCTTCGAGCAAGTGAACGGAAGCGAGCAAAAGAGAAGCCAGGCCGCTTCCCCTCATTCTCAACCGTTCCAGGAGAATCGAAACGTCACATTTCTCGCCTTGTTCCCGCCCTTCTTTTCCAAATAGACGGTCATCCGCTTGAGATATCGGATGTATGATGTTTTGGAGTTTGTAGCGTCCCGTTCAACGCTTCTGCGGCCCATGCATTTTGTGAAATGCTAAGTTTGGTTCGGCATCCCTTGAAAAGATCGGTTCGAACTAAAATCAAACAGACCGTATATTGTAGTGAATTATTGTTCTTCTGCAGGCATCACCGCCGCGTACACGACGCTTACTACCACGGTCATCAACCGACACTTCACTAACTACAAGACAGTCGCTTCTGGCATTAGCAACGCAGGATTCACGATCGGAGGCCTCGCCTTCCCCCCGATTGCACAGCTCTTCTTCGACCGTTACGGCCTAAGAGGAGGTCTGTTGTTGGGGGGTGCTTTGATGCTCAACGCTGCCGCCGCCGCCTTGCTACAACGAGATCCTCGTGTGGTGTCTGTTCCTACTTCTCACGAGAAAGCACGGACTGATTCTCCTAGAGCCAAGGCATTACAAGGAGCCACCCTTGAGAATGAGGGTTCCCGCGCTCCAGGAGAGCTCTCAGCCGGACTCCTGCCAAAATCTGCGCGGTCGTCAAGTGAAGATAATTTAAGCACCGAAGATGAAGACATAAATATTCTTTTGTCTTCAAGAGTGACAGACAACCCCGGAACTGATCAGCTCAATGCACAAAATATAGAACTAGTGGAACCACAAGTTCAGGATGCGCTAAATATGTACGACGTTTCGAGGACAGCACAGAAGCTAGTAACAGGGTCAAGTGTTCGAAGCCATATACTCGGATCATTGTCGTTCTTTGCCATCCCCAAGTTCTACGCCATTGCATTCTCATATTCACACATTTTTCTTAGCGTTACCACCTACATAACCGTCGTCGTGGACTTCGCAATGGATCAGAAAATATTGAAATGGAACGCTGTTCTCTTGATCACGATCTTTGCAACAGCGGAGATGGTGTCGAGTTTTGCATCCGGATGGGTTACAGACAAGGGCTTCTTGAGAAGGAGCACCATGATGACGCTGCACTTTCTCCTCTCGGCCATGGCCTTGTTTCTTTTGCCCCTTTGTTACTCGTATTCCCTCATGGTCCTTATGTCCGTGATTCTAGGCTGGTCCACTGGAGCCACCGAGATCCTGATACATGTTTTCTTCATGGAACTGGTTGAGTCCGCCAACTTCAGCGTCTGCTTCGGTGCGGCGTCCCTCATGGCTGGCCTGTCCGGGCTTGCCAGGCCTCCGATAATTGGTATGTCTCGACGTGGTACTATCGTGGATACAACTGACTATAACATCGGCATGAGCTGTGGCGTCGTCTGCTTAGCGCCTAGCAGACGACCAAGTGGGGATGTCATCACAAACTGGAAGAGCGAGAGTGCCGGATCGCGCATGCGCAGTGTACGCCCAGCGCCGCGAGCATGCGCGGCTCTCAGAGATTTCGAAACGGTCACAGGTTGCGTGTTACAGCCAGCGCTGTGTCCACGATCACACACTAATAGGATCACTTTTAATTGCTATTGTAATGTCCATCTCGCAATATGCTATTGGAATGTCCATCACGAGGCGAAGATCTTATCCACCAATCACTGGTATAACCGGCGACAGGTTAAGAGTTGAGGGAAAGATCCTCGCACCCCTTTCCACTTTAGCAGAACAAACGCTGAGAGGAGGGAACCTCTTCTCCAGCGTTCGTCTGGGGAAGAGTTGAGGAAAAGATCCTCGCTGGAGAAGAGAGAACCTCTTCTCCAGCGAACGAACGCTGGAGAAGAGGTTCCCTCCTCTCTAGCGTTTGTTCTGCTAAAGTGGGAAGGGGTGCGAGGATCTTTCCCTCAACTCTTTGCTTTAGGTTGCTTTATAAAGACATTTTTTTTTAAAAACCGAGATTTTGCTATCCACACACTGGCGAAACAAGCGGACATCTTCGTACTGCCACCACAGGTGGCGTTGGTACTTGGCAGCATTGGAAAAAATAATTTTCCTGTCTTTCAATACGCAAGAATATTATTGTAAGAGATCTGTAGAGATAAGCGTAGTTGATGTATTGCATGCACAGTTTCAAAGACGCTTATTTTGACGAAGAACGCTGTCCTTACCGCGATGCTCCATAGCGATGTTGGCGCGACTGGTTCAGGACGACCCTTCTGGAGCTTCGAAGATTTGAATGAACCAAAATGGCGATGGCCATGGCAACTAAGACCGGTCAGCCAATCACATTGCGAGGTCTGGTTGTCTGTACGTTAGCATCTGTTTGTGTCCGACTAGCAGGCATGGGAGACAATGGCTTACTTTCCCAGTATCCATTTGGACGAAGCAGCCAGCTTACCGGCGACGACCAAAGCGGTCCATAAAGTGACGTCACGGCGGTTCCCGAGGCGGCCAATCGCAATCTAATGTAATGTCACAAACAACGGCCAATGAAAATCAATGGAAGAGCGCTTCATGTGGTGATTTTTTTTTTTTTTTTTTTTTTCACTGATTGCAGCGGGGAGAATGCAAAAGAAGTGACTTAAAGCCTCGGTTTGTCCCTTTTGTAAGCAAGGCCAAGATTCCGAGACATTCGGGCTAGTTTCAAAACTTCCCACCACGCGGCGCTCAAAGACCAACCTGCAGAATATTTTTCGACCAGAAAAAAAGTTCCCCTCGCCACACTTCCCATTTCCTCCTCTCCCACAGTTGACTTGACGGCGGGGAGACTCCTTTTGTTGCTGCATCTCGGGGCCAGATAAGCCAAGATAAGCGCATAATGGGCGATTTGCGGCGGGAGGCACAGCGACCCCTTTCCTCCGGCGATACCAGAGAAGCGCCCGAAACCGAACTCTCTTTTCTGCAGCATTTCAGAGCCTAGCTTCTCGGTTTTGTCTCTGAATTTTTGTTTTGTTTTGCGATAAGCATGCTTGGCTACTCCGAGCATTTGACTGCTTCTGCCGTCCATGTAAAGTGACCCAAGGCCATGTGAGGATGGGCATAGGCTAAGGGCCATCGTCCAAGAACCCTAGAGTTCGAAGGAACTACCGCATTTTCCGGACTATAGCCCGGGCCCGGTGCATAGTCCGCAGGGAAATATTTTGCGTCAAAAATAAAAGTGCTTGCTTAGATAGTCCGCACCCGGTACACAAACGCCACCCAGTGCAAAGCCCGCACTTAGCACCTAGTCCGAACGTAAAAAGTATCATACTCAGCAGACCTTGACAAACGCCTACTGTATTAGCTCACGGTGAAGCTTCATCGTACGTAAATCAACATTAGTATAGTCCGTTACTCATAAAATCCTTCACGATTGTCATAGTGAAGGATCTAGAAAAATTATATCATTGTATTGTCCGCACCTGTAGATAGTCCGCATCGGGCGAATTTTCAACTTTTAAACTTATATAGTCCGGAAAATACGGTACTACAGAGTGTATTGTGACCCTGGGTACTTGAAGAGGAAGTGGCGAGCCTTGCAAAAAGTGTTTACGGGACAGGAATTCATGCCAGCGTGAGTACTCTAACATGTCCGGTGCTTTTACCCCAACCCACCTGGTGGTGCCTAAATGGGACACACGTTGAAATAAACAGTGCTGGGGGCTGTCAGACCGTTGTTTTTGTTCTGAAATTTGACCGAAACTCCAAATATTGAGATCTGCAAAAATCCATAATACAAAGCAGAGCCTTTTTTTTTTTTTTCGGTTCCTTGCATTTTTATATTGCGTTTTGAGATCCTGCTAGTGACCAGTGCCGCGTTTAGACGTCATATTGCACGTGGCCACACCGGTGACTAGAACTCCACCTTTCCGTAAACAAAAGTTTAAAGTACAAGTTCACCCGTCAAATTTCGGGAGTGTAATTACAATATTGCGTTAATTTTTCTCAACTCATTATCTCTTCTCGAAATGGTTAATCACTTTAGTACAGTCGCCCTCTTGAGATTTCTAGGCGAGAGATGGCAAAAGCATTTTCCAAAACTAACTGTTTTACATTACCGAATCCTTTCTTAAAAATCACTAAAATTTAATTATATCACATTACAAATTACTGATTACTAAAACTATGAGCATTCTCTTCGTATTACATTTAATTTTTGCAGGTAGAGTTTGCTTGTCGATAATGAAATATCAGTCTGCTGTTGCAAACAGTGCAATGCAGGCGCAATATAATATATTACTGTCATGCCGCAACCTTGTTCAGGAAGCCGCCGATGACAACGAGGTTTTACGATGCGCTAGTAACTCCAAAGTATCTGAATCGGTTCCCGGACATTTCATCGAACGCCGTTTCGTCGAACACCGTTTCATCGAAAAATTGGACGTTTCATCGAACGCCGTTTCATCGAAAGCCGTTTCATCGAATCGCTGACGGCCATTTCATCGAATGTCTTTTATATAAAAAATGTGAAAGATGCTCTTTGATGCACGGATCGAGTGCATTTTCGTGTCATTCTCCCATTTCATCTTCAGGTTTTTTGATGTCCAAACTTGTAGCTGTTGCAATTTATTTTGATGCTAGTAACCCATGAGGATATTTGTACCGATTTTTATGTTTGTTTCGCATATTGTGCGTATCTGTACACCCCTTCTGTATTACTCGATGAGCCTTGAGGGTGTTGTAACAAATGAATAAAAAGTCGCACTCCCGGTAAGAGCGCGCTCCAACTCATGGAGGCCAGAAGACACTTAGGTTTTGTGCAGGCGCAACAACTTAAGCCATGTGAGCCTCCTAGCCTCTCATGTCTTGCTATTGATACTTTTTTACTGCCCGAAGCTTGCAGTAGCTAAAGCTGAGGTGCTATTTATGAAACTACAACGAAACATTTTTTTTGTTTAGTTTTAAGACTCAATGAAGTCAAAAGTAAGTACGTCACTTCAAATTTTATTTTAAAACTTTAAGGGGGTCATGTGTTCGTGCGACAGCCATTCACCGTTTCAAATGATGAGCAATTGCTCTCAAGAAGTCCCCCACAGCCATGCTCCGTCGGTTCTCATAAAAAAGGCGGACCTTCCCATTTCTTGCCGCTATGGCCTTCTTCTGGCGAGGAGGCTCTTGGGAACTCAGCATCGCGTCCAGCTTGTCTTCCGTCAGTTGATGTCCTGCGGCGATGCAAGCCAAATACTTCCAGAACCCCGGATGGGCACCTCCAACCAGCTTCAGGAAGCGGGAATGTCACCCTGGCGTTCGATAAAACGGCATTCGATGAAACGGCTTCGATGAAACGGTGTTCGATGAAACGGTGTTCGATGAAACGGCGTTCGATGAAACGGCATTCGATGAAACGGCTTCGATGAAACGGCGTTCGACGAAACGGCGTTCGATGAAATGTCCGGTCCCAATCTGAATCAGTGGTGTCGCCATGCTGTACTACAGCGCAACATATGAGATGAGACCACAACCGTGCTCTCGCAAGCTGGTTTTTAATAAAAAAAGATATTTTTTTCTTTAATTCTCTACTTGTGCTTGTAAGTTGCAACACAGCAAGAGCTACTCAAGTCTATTGTAATGTATGACTGATATCCGATAAGCTGAGGTGGCGTAACCTGTGCAGCATAAAATGCTTTGACGGAATCGTTTGTTCTTAGGTTCACGCGTGAGGTGCGAGCTAACCTAACCTATACCTACAACCAAGAATAAAGGCTTCGTGCATTAATTGGAATGCGACGGAAGCACTTCGACTTTCCGGACTGCCGTGACTATATCTGGAATGACTTCTCTAATCGAGGTGAACACACGCACACATATACCGGAGGCACTGTTGAAGTCTCAGGGGCTCGGGTTTGCGTATAGATTATCATTTGCGGCGATACCCGGTTTTCGCTTTGCTAAAATATTTCAACAACTGCCAGTCTTGAACGGGTCAACAAAAGAACTGATCGTTTTCACGTAGTTGGGTTAAAACTATGTGGTCAGGCTACTGTATGGGTGCACTACTAAAACCAATTATAATGACATCTAAAGCGACAATCACTTTCCTGTGTACTTTATCTTGTAAATAACACTTTTGCGATTGACATGTACTTTTGCGCGCGTGCACCGTCGGCAAAAGTCGCACCATTAAATGATCTCCCTTCTTTTTCTTTTCTTTTTTTCTGAGCGAGAAAAAAAAAGGGGGGGGGGGAGAGAAGGTTGTTGAGGGTAAAAAATGTTGGAGATATGTGCTCTGATTGTCATGATTGTGCATTTTTGATCACCCAACCTTTACTGCTCCCACACGAACGCGACGTCCCATGATGTCAACCGCAGAAACAGTTTGATCACTACTCGTACATCAGCCACTGCATTCGGCTTTCAGGTTATTGTGTACCTTCGTGCGTGTGTGCGTGCGTGTAACTTTGATATTTGTATCTGATGTCTAGGAGTGCATATCTCGTAATATTTTCTAGATATAGCGTTGAATTTTTTTTTTGTATATTCTTTCCGGAACGGTAAATCATCTAAAAATATTTTTTTACTCGAGTTTTATAACTGAAAATATTTACAACGCTTCAAACGTGCTTCAATGTGAAAAGTTCCCCAACTTCAGCGTGCAATTAAAAAAAAACTTCGTTTTTCTTTTTTTTCTCGAGGAAAATATTTTACACTATATCGCGTGGCGTTCCATTAACATGTTGCATTATTTTGTCTCCAAGCAAAATGCAGCGCTTCAAAATACACGAACTAGGCAACTTTGACATTTTTACCCAATATTTGTGAGTTGTTATCTGGCAATGTCTTCAAGATATAGCATTGAACTATTTCTGATATTTTCTTCCCAAGAGGGCCTATCACCTACATAAAAATCATTACACTCCCTAATAACTGGACAAATTTACAGTGCGGCAAACAGCTTCCAGGGCCGAACTCGGTCCCAAGCAATAACAAAAGTTACAAGTAAAAAAAGAAAAACGATACCGACATTTTCAGAAGCTTTTATTTCTACGCCACATAGTTTTATTGTGTCCAGAGTTTGCGAGCTCAGGCTGAACTCAAGCAGGATTTACCAGTGAACCACTCTAAGCGATCCATTATTCGCAAACACAAAGCAGCGTACTCTGTTACGATCCGTTCTACCTTAAAATGGACCGCAGCGGACGCTACGAGCCATCGGAGGTAAATCAGTTCCGAGTGTGTGACACGTGACATGCGCTGAGTGTGGCACGAGGCCAAATGAAGCGCTCGCAGCGCTGCATTGGCTGGAACGACTTGCAGCGTCCGGTGTGGTCCATCCCTGTGTATACAGAACATAATCTTGTACCAAAGCAGTATGTCTGACTTCTCGGATTACCCCGAAGACATCTCCAAGCAGCTCACAAAAGTGTCATTGTATATTGTCAGAATGTCGAACCGGACAAAACCATTATCACGGAGTATACTTCCGCACAAGACAAGGCGAGGGGTTAAGTGCTCGCCCAAGCGTTGTGAAAGCCAGTCCTTTGAAGACAGGATATAAAGCTACGACCCTCGTGAGCCAATCGGGGCATCGGAGCAAAGCACTTGACGATGTGCCATAGAAACACGATCCTCCCACGGAGAGCTGTCTCGTGCGTCGCTCCCTTGCTCTGATTGGCCAACGGGGATCGTAGCTTTCGCCGTTTACCAAGTTATGGTGAAACGGAGATACACTCAGTCCGTGTAGCTTTTCTATCTGATCGTTTTTTCTGTTCCACGTATTTTTAAAGTTCAATGTCACGGTTTGAGTGGAGAACGTAACGTGGCTTTTCGAAGCTACTGGAGAATCCAGTGTATGTCTGTTATCTGTTTCAACGGTCGTTTACTTACAAAAGCAAGCCGGGTCTTCCTGACAGAATAAAGTGCTCCTCGCCGACATTTACGATTCTGCCCCATTCCATGATTAGTTTAAGAAATAATCCAAATCCGAAAGCCCCGTTTCCATACCCCTGCCGCAAACCCCCGCGTTTTGTCACACATCTTCAAGATCCCCGGCTTTTAAAAACCAACGCCCGCTTAACAATTTTCCAAGCTTCTCCCCTTATATTGCTATCAACGCGTTTCTTCCTACGCATTGTATACATGATTAAGCAAGGGATGGAGTTGACGGTTCCCGGACATTTCATCGAACGCCGTTTCGTCGAACGCCGTTTCATCGAAAAAATGGACGTTTCATCGAACGCCGTTTCATCGAACGCCGTTCCATCGAATCGCTGACGGCCGTTTCATCGAATGTATTTTATACAAAAAGTGTGAAAGGTGCTCTTTTACGCACGGATCGAGTGCATTTTCGTGTCATTTACCCATTTCACCGTCAGGTTTTTTCATGTCCAAGCTTGTAGCCGTTACAATTTATGTTGATGCAAGAAACCCATGAGGATGTTTGTACCAATTTTTTTATGTTTGTTTTTCATATAGTGCTTATCTGTTCCTCCCTCTGTATTACCCGATGGGCCTTGAGGGTATATTGTAACAAATAAATAAAAAGTCACACTCCCGGTAAGAGCGCACTCCAACTCATGGAGGCCAGAAGGCGACTTAGGTTTTGCGCAGGCGCAACAACCTTAGCCATGTGAGCCTCCTAGCCTTTCATGTCTTTCTATTGATACTTTTTTACTGCCCGAAGCTTGCGGTAGATAAAGCTGAGGTGCTATTTATAAAACTACAACGAAACTTTTTTTTTTTTTTTTTAGTTCTAAGACTCAATGAAGTCAAAAGTAAGTACGTCACTTCAAATTTTATTTGAAAACTTTCGGGGGTTCATGTGTTCGTGCGACAGCCATTCACCGTTTTAAACGATGAGCAATTGCTCCCAAAAAGTCCCCCTCAGCCATGCTCGGTCGGTTCTCATGAAAAAGGCGGACCTTCTCATTTCTTGCCGATATGGCCTTCTTCTGGCGAGGAGGCCCTTGGGAACTCAGCATCGCCTCCAGTTTGTCTTCCGTCAGATGATGTTCTGCGGCAATGCAAGTCAAAAACTTCCTGAACCCGGGATGGGCACCTCTGACCAGCTTCAGGAAGCGGGAATGCCACCCTGGCGTTCGATAAGACGGCGTTCGATAAAACGGCGTTCGATGAAATGGCTTCGATGAGACGGTGTTCGATGAAACGGCGTTCGATGAAACGGCATTCGATGAAACGGCGTTCGACGAAACGGCGTTCGATGAAATGTCCGGTCCCAGGAGTTGACAACGCGACCACAATTACTACTTTTGTGTACTTGTTTATCGAATGCGCTCTCGTGGCCCGAAGTCGTTATAGAGCGGAAGGTAAATGCACTGCCAAAATAGTCTGTACATCTGTAACAAATAATTGCTACTAATAAAAAGAAACAAAGAAGCAGGTCACGGGCCACCGCAAAAACGTCACTGATGGCATTTATAATAAAGTTAGGTCATTGATATTAGCAACTAACCAGATGAGGTGGTTTTATCCGTGGACTGAGCAAGGTAGGAAAGATTAACTCGTATTTCAAATTAATGCTGGCGATTGGGTCCGGACACTTCATCGAACGCCGTCTCATCGAAGCCATTTAATCGAACGTTATTGAATCAAACGCCATTTGATCAAAGCCGTTTAATTGGATGCTTTAAAATAGTATTTGGAGATCGTTTTTCGTTTTCGGAAATAGTTCCTTTTGCATCGAAGGGCAACTATATTCTATGCCATATTTTCAATTAAATGTCAGGACCAAGAAAAGAACTGCTTTTCTATGGCAATATAATGGTAGTCGCATGAGGACAAACACGCGTACACTATGCAGTGCTGACTACCCCGCGACAACCAGAAAGTTTCTGGCTCAGTGACTTGGTGTGCGCCGCCTATTTGTGTCACACTTGTGCTACTAAGCTTGTCTAAAGTAGGGAACACCCTAGATCAGAATTGTTTTAAAGATGTCATTTACGCACGAGAAAACCAGAAAGTTTTAGATGAGGCGATGAAAGGGATAAAAAAAGGGTACAAATATTTTCGGACATTTCATTATGCACGTAGTTCGGAGCTCAGGCTCAAATCAATCACGATTTCCACAAGAAGCTGTCTGGTTTTCGAAGCTTTCTCCCAAGCCTCCCCGTTATTTACAGACTTGGGCTTGAAGCATTGAACCCAAACACAAGAACGCAGTGGCGACTCCTCTCCCCCCCTTCCCCCTCGAGCGCCTCGATACCATGAGACATCGGAGGTGACTCAGTGCTGGGAAAAGTGACACGTGGCATTCGGATTTGGTGCAGCGATGCGCGCCAAGGAGCGAGAAGTCATATGAAACCCTCACAGCAGTGCCTCTGCTGGAACAGCTTGTAGCGTCCGGATGTCCTACTTCCATCAAGCCCCACCTCAGCGACCCGAAGGAATTCCTCAAGCAGGCTCTAAAGCGACCCATTGTGCGTTTCGAAAACCTTGAACGGGCAATAACGTTATCACAGAGTTCCTGGTATACTGAACAAAGAAGAATGATAAGTGCACCCCCCCCCCCCCCCCCCCCCTTCCTCGCTTTCAGCATGAATCACACACACCCCGTTCCGGTATTGCTTCTTTCTTTTTTTAATTCAATATTTTCAAGCGCGGGAGGCATGGGGTAGTGCGAGAGCGCCCTGTTTCAACGACTGCTCTTGTGAAAGATTGCATAAGTTTTGTTTTTATATATTATTATGAAGCCACCAGTCGCTGCAGTTATGGCTTAAATCTCTGATGAACCCGGATACTTGGCGTTTTACAAATTTAGAAAAATACAAGGAGAGTCAAATGGCTCTGTCTTTATTCGCAAGGTTATTGGATTCTTCAGACTGGGGATCAGAACAATTCAGTGTAGGAAGTTTCGGTGTAGGTCGTTTCGGTGCCGACATTTCGGAGCACGGACTTTTCGGTGCAGAGACTTTTTGCTGCATGGATATATTTGTGTAAATACACGTTTGGAAGTTCAAATAGCTGAGCTTTCCAGCAGGCATTGCGGACGGCTAGCGGACATTTCATCGAACACCGTTTCATCGAACACCGTTTCATCGAATGAATGGACATTTCATCGAACGCCATTTCATCGAACGCCGTTTCATCGAATCGCTTAGGGCCGTTTCATCGAATTTCTCTGTATCGAGTTTTGGGGCATAACAGTGCTTTGTAGATGTTTTACCTTACATTTGTTAAGACTAAGGTAGTCACTTAAGAAACAGTCTTTAGGGTGGAGCCAAATTACTAGAAATAAAAACCATTGGTATAAAAACAAATGGGTATGCGACTTACTGAAAAGTTTTACTCATGTACCTGTCAGAAAACATGATACTGGAGGTAAAGGACCGACACTTAAAACACTTTTGAATGTCTGTCGTTTTTTTTTACCGGCTGTCCGGGGGTTTCGGTAATGTGCCATTCACACCAGCTCATTTGCACACTTACGCTTAGTTGAAGGTTTATTCACGAAAAGCATTTAACTGCCAGGGCAGCACGCTTATAATAAAACGATGCTCTGCCAGGAGAGCACACGAAATAAAATATAATGATACTCTGATTATCAACTTTATGCTCAGATTGAACGTTTCTGCTTTTTTTTATAAGTTTTCAAGCTCTACAGAGTCGAAAGCTGCACAAAGTGTCAGCCAACATGGTTTCGGGCTACACCTGGACTGGAACCACCTCCCCTTCACTGTCAACTTTATTACCGACCCTTTTGCCTATTATGAATCGTCTTCAGGACGCTTTCTTAGGAAGGCCAACCCGCACCAGACAATAGTAAAGCCCTGGGTGTACTCTGTCACCCTTTCGGATCCTCACATAACCCAAGGTTACAGGTACACGCTGTCAAACAATAAAACACTACCCGCTTCCCAGAAAGCACATCGTGCTTTCTGTTTCTTTTGTTGTTTTTTTTTTTTTGTCTAATTTTTAATTGTTTCATGTGACATGAAGAGGGGTCATTGTTTCATGGAGGCTGTCTTCTCGAAGCAGGACATGTTCACAATGGAACTTATCTCGTCACTGCATACTGTGATTTAAAAAAATGGAGAATTAGATGACGTTGTATATAAAAATCAAAATAAATTGCAAAAATATTGCAGGCTGTAAGAGCGTTCGATGAAAAGGCGTTCGATGAAGCGGCTTCTATGAAAAGGCGTTCGATGAAACGGCGTTCGATGAAACGGTGTTCGATGAAACGGCTTCGATGAAACGGCGTTCGATGAAACGGCGTTCGACGAAATGTCCGGACCCAATATAAGGGATGTAATTATCGAGATGTCTTATTTGACTATGTTTTTCCCCCTAATGAAAATATACGATAGGTGTAATCAAGCAATTATTGGCCTGTGTGATCCTGTGAGGACATGTTCATAGAAGACGTAAGGTACACGGATATTTCGGTGTAAACGGCCCGTCATTTCTGGCAATAGCATGCTTTAATATTTTAAAGGTTGGAATATACGTCTAGGACATCTTTATTAAGATTTGTCATAATTATGTCTGGATGATAGGTATGTAACGTGCATAAGCATACGCATATAAAGTTATTCGCATGTGTGGCTTGATAATAATATATTCCGGAAAGAATGCCAGTTTCTAGCCCTCCCAAACACTATAATGGCCACGTATCACAAGTGAGTCGTCGTATACGTAATAAAGTCTGAGGCCAGCTGCCTTCAAAAGAAATATAATCATGCACAAAGGGTAATGTGGGCCCCTTTTATTTACAAAACGCGTGTGCTCACTGCTCTGTGACCTAATCAGCGTTGCTAGCAACGCCCCTGAGGAATCGTCGAGCACCATTGCAGTCCCTGATCCCGGCTTTCCAAAAGACGCTACACGGGGGTGCAAGTTTATTCATTGTGGTCGGAGGCGAGAAACACATGCTCTAACCCCCGTGGGGCGGTGGTATCTGCTAAAAGGTCGAGCAGAAAGAGAAGATGACATTTTTTAATGAAGTTCGGGCAAAAAATAATCGTAAAATAAGGACAAAAGCGACTCTTTGCGTCGCTTTGCGTTCCACGACCATGCAACAAAAACTCCGCACACCAAATATTTCGAGCACCGAAATGTCCTAGACTCTTCAGACTGCTAGATGAAGCCTAAAACAAACCATTGTACTATACATGGGCTGCACCTACGCCACAGAAGGACGTCGCACGCCGGTTTCGACCATGCTGGTGGTTGAGACGACCGCGATTTGCAGCGGAGCTATGGAAGACGGTGGTGCGTTGGGCTGCAGCAAGCGCTCGCGCAACAAAAAAGAAGCGGAAACTACACGGCCAGCTTCTACCGTACTCCGGCGATCGCAACATCGGTGTGCACTGCGACGGAGATGCTGTCCAGAAAAAGAAGGCACGAATGGCATGCAGTGCCGGCTCAGGACAGACGTCGATGATGCGGCCGCTCATTATTGAGTTTGCGGGGCGCATTTATTTGTTAGCGGTGTGTGACGCACTTTCATAACGTGTTTGTGAATGCTGTGAGGGCCAATACGACACCGACGCGCTAAAGTTAGTGGCACAAGTGATGACTTTCCACTACACCACAAGTTTGTGTGGTAGAAAGAAACAGTCTAGTGAGGTGCACCTTGTGTTGTTGAGCAGCGCTTCGCAAACATGGAACTCAGAAAATGTGGTTATGGTTGAGTTGGAAGTCACTTCCTAATGTACACAACTTCACCATTCGAAATAACACTCAATCTCGGCTCCTGCACCCAGCCGATCGATCGTCAAGTGGTTCTGTGAGCTTTAAAGTGTTTGCGTACAATAAAGCTTCTTTTTCGGACAAGGTAATCAATCTCGTGACATGCGCTCTACTGGTCATGCGCTCTTGTGACGTGCACTCTAATGGCAAGCGCGCTCCTATCGCAGCGCCCTCGAGTCGAGCGTTCTAACGTCGGCGCTCTAGTTACACTGAACTAGAATATAGGGGCAGTGGAAAAAATGGCGGCGGCGTCCCATCGGCCAGAAGCTAGAAGGACATGGCTACTGTAACATGGGATATGGCGTCGCGTACGTTCTCGGATGGTTTCTGTAGTGTCTATGGTCGTTTTTGCAATTTGTTTTTGTGATTATCAAGTGCTTGGCATTGTGATTACATAGGTTCGAGTTTTGTCGCTATGCAATGAAAACGAAGAGAAAGAAGACGGATGCGCAGCGCTACGCGCCAGCATGCAAGACTGGTTACCCCAGTTTTCACTAAATTGTGGAAGTAAGCTTTAACCAATTTATTCATACACGTTGAAACACCCATGAAGCATTCAAAGGCCACACTAATGAACCGCTAATATCAAAAACAGCTACGCTTGGCGCGAGCTTCGCTGGCAGGAGTGCTCCGGAATCGAACACCAGCGCCACCCGGGAGGTTCTACACGAAGCGCCTCACCTGGAGGCCGGCTAGTGTCGTGCGCTCGAAAGGGCCTCTCCCGTCTGAGTCCACCTTTGGAGAGCGATAACTAAATAAATTCTGGGCCGCTTCAAAAGCACTCGGGCATACGCGTCATAGACCTAGAGGAGATTCCTTATAATGAATTACAGACTGCTGAGTGTCGCCATTGATGGTACAATTGACGGCGCGTATGCCCGAATTTGTGGGAAACGCCCCCTTTTTGGCCGATTTTGACGTCTGAGGCAACATTTGGAGAGCGATAACTAAATAGATTCTTGGCCGCTTCAAAAGCTCTCGGGCATACGCGTCATAGACCTAGAGGAGATTCCTTATAATGAATTACAGACTGCTGAGTGTCGCCATTGATGGTACAATGGACGGCGCGTATGCCCGAATTTGTGGGAAACGCCCCCTTTTTGGCCGATTTTGGCGTCTGAGGCAACATTTGGAGACCGATAACTAAATAAATTCTTGGCCGCTTCAAAAGCACTCGGGCATACGCGTCATAGACCTAGAGGAGATTCCTTATAATGAATTACAGACTGCTGAGTGTCGCCATTGATGGTACAATTGACGGCGCGTATGCCCGAATTTGTGGGAAACGCCCCCTTTTTGGCCGATTTTGGCGTCTGAGGCAACCTTTGGAGACCGATAACTAAATAAATTCTTGGCCGCTTCAAAAGCACTCGGGCATACGCGTCATAGACCTAGAGGAGATTCCTTATAATGAATTACAGACTGCTGAGTGTCGCCATTGATGGTACAATTGACGGCGTGTGTGCCCGAATTTGTGGGAAACGCCCCCTTTTTGGCCGATTTTGACGTCTGAGGCAACATTTGTAGAGCGATAACTAAATAAATTCTTGGCCGCTTCAAAAGCACTCGGGCATACACGTCATAGACCTAGAGGAGATTCCTTATAATGAATTACAGACTGCTGAGTGTCGCCATTGATGGTACAATGGACGGCGCGTATGCCCGAATTTGTGGGAAACGCCCCCTTTTTGGCCGAATTTGGCGTCTGAGGCAACCTTTGGAGACCGATAACTAAATAAATTCTTGGCCGCTTCAAAAGCACTCGGGCATACGCGTCATAGACCTAGAGGAGATTCCTTATAATGAATTACAGACTGCTGAGTGTCGCCATTGATGGTACAATTGACGGCGCGTATGCCCGAATTTGTGGGAAACGCCCCCTTTTTGGCCGATTTTGGCGTCTGAGGCAACCTTTGGAGAGCGATAACTAAATAAATTCTTGGCCGCTTCAAAAGCACTCGGGCATACGCGTCATAGACCTAGAGGAGATTCCTTATAATGAATTACAGACTGCTGAGTGTCGCCATTGATGGTACAATTGACGGCGCGTATGCCCGAATTTGTGGGATTCGCCCCCTTTTTGGCCGATTTTGGCGTCTGAGGCAACCTTTGGAGACCGATAACTAAATACATTCTTGCCCGCTTCAAAAGCACTCGGGCATACGCGTCATAGACCTAGAGGAGATTCCTTATAATGAATTACAGACTGCTGAGTGTCGCCATTGATGGTACAATTGACGGCGCGTATGCCCGAATTTGTGGGAAACGCCCCCTTTTTGGCCGATTTTGGCGTCTGAGGCAACCTTTGGAGACCGATAACTAAATAAATTCTTGGCCGCTTCAAAAGCACTCGGGCATACGCGTCATAGACCTAGAGGAGATTCCTTATAATGAATTACAGACTGCTGAGTGTCGCCATTAATGGTACAATTGACGGCGCGTATGCCCGAATTTGTGGGAAACGCCCCCTTTTTGGCCGATTTTGGCGTCTGAGGCAACATTTGGAGAGCGATAACTAAATAAATTCTTGGCCGCTTCAAAAGCACTCGGGCATACGCGTCATAGACCTAGAGGAGATTCCTTATAATGAATTACAGACTGCTGAGTGTCGCCATTGATGGTACAATTGATGGCGCGTATGCCCGAATTTGTGGGAAACGCCCCCTTTTTGGCCGATTTTGGCGTCTGAGGCAACTTTTGGAGAGTGATAACTAAATAAATTCTTGGCCGCTTCAAGAGCACTCGGGCATACGCGTCATAGACCTAGAGGAGATTCCTTATAATGAATTATAGACTGCTGAGTATCGCCATTGATGGTACAATTGACGGCGCGTATGCCCAAATTTGTGGGAAACGCCCCTTTTTTGGCCGATTTTGACGTCTGAGGCAACCTTTGGAGAGCGATAACTGAATAAATTCTTGGCCGCTTCAAAAGCACTCGGGCATACGCGTCATAGACCTAGAGGAGATTCCTTATAATGAATTACAGACTGCTGAGTGTCGCCATTGATGGTACAATTGCCGGCGCGTATGCCCGAATTTGTGGGAAACGCCCTCTTTTTGGCCGATTTTGGCGTCTGAGGCAACCTTTGGAGAGCGATAACTAAATAAATTCTTGCCCGCTTCAAAAGCACTCGGGCATACGCGTCATAGACCTAGAGGAGATTCCTTATAATGAATTACAGACTGCTGAGTGTCGCCATTGATGGTACAATTGACGGCGCGTATGCCCGAATTTGTGGGAACCGCCCCCTTTTTGGCCGATGTTGGCGTCTGAGGCAACCTTTGGAGACCGATAACTAAATACATTCTTGCCCGCTTCAAAAGCACTCGGGCATACGCGTCATAGACCTAGAGGAGATTCCTTATAATGAATTACAGACTGCTGAGTGTCGCCATTGATGGTACAATTGACGGCGCGTATGCCCGAATTTGTGGGAAACGCCCCCTTTTTGGCCGATTTTGGCGTCTGAGGCAACCTTTGGAGACCGATAACTAAATAAATTCTTGCCCGCTTCAAAAGCACTCGGGCATACGCGTCATAGACCTAGAGGAGATTCCTTATAATGAATTACAGACTGCTGAGTGTCGCCATTAATGGTACAATTGACGGCGCGTATGCCCGAATTTGTGGGAAACGCCCCCTTTTTGGCCGATTTTGGCGTCTGAGGCAACCTTTGGAGAGCGATAACTAAATAAATTCTTGGCCGCTTCAGAAGCACTCGGGCATACGCGTCATAGACCTAGAGGAGATTCCTTATAATGAATTATAGACTGCTGAGTATCGCCATTGATGGTACAATTGACGGCGCGTATGCCCAAATTTGTGGGAAACGCCCCTTTTTTGGCCGATTTTGGCGTCTGAGGCAACCTTTGGAGAGCGATAACTAAATAAATTCTTGCCCGCTTCAAAAGCACTCGGGCATACGCGTCATAGACCTAGAGGAGATTCCTTATAATGAATTATAGACTGCTGAGTATCGCCATTGATGGTACAATGGACGGCGCGTATGCCCGTATGTGTGGGAAACGCCCCCTTTTTGGCCGATTTTGGCGTCTGAGGCAACCTTTGGAGAGCGATAACTAAATAAATTCTTGCCCGCTTCAAAAGTACTCGGGCATACGCGTCATAGACCTAGAGGAGATTCCTTATAATGAATTACAGACTGCTGAGTGTCACCATTGATGGTACAATTGACGGCGCGTATGCCCGAATTTGTGGGAAACGCCCTCTTTTTGGCCGATTTTGGCGTCTGAGGCAACCTTTGGAGAGCGATAACTAAATAAATTCTTGCCCGCTTCAAAAGCACTCGGGCATACGCGTCATAGACCTAAAGGAGATTCCTTATAATGAATTACAGACTGCTGAGTGTCGCCATTGATGGTACAATTGACGGCGCGTATGCCCGAATTTGTGGGAAACGCCCCCTTTTTGGCCGATTTTGGCGTCTGAGGCAACCTTTGGAGAGCGATAACTAAATAAATTCTTGGCCGCTTCAAAAGCACTCGGGCATACGCGTCATAGACCTAGAGGAGATTCCTTATAATGAATTATAGACTGCTGAGTATCGCCATTGATGGTACAATTGACGGCGCGTATGCCCAAATTTGTGGGAAACGCCCCTTTTTTGGCCGATTTTGACGTCTGAGGCAACCTTTGGAGAGCGATAACTAAATAAATTCTTGGCCGCTTCAAAAGCACTCGGGCATACGCGTCATAGACCTAGAGGAGATTCCTTATAATGAATTACAGACTGCTGAGTGTCGCCATTGATGGTACAATTGCCGGCGCGTATGCCCGAATTTGTGGGAAACGCCCTCTTTTTGGCCGATTTTGGCGTCTGAGGCAACCTTTGGAGAGCGATAACTAAATAAATTCTTGCCCGCTTCAAAAGCACTCGGGCATACGCGTCATAGACCTAGAGGAGATTCCTTATAATGAATTACAGACTGCTGAGTGTCGCCATTGATGGTACAATTGACGGCGCGTATGCCCGAATTTGTGGGAACCGCCCCCTTTTTGGCCGATGTTGGCGTCTGAGGCAACCTTTGGAGACCGATAACTAAATACATTCTTGCCCGCTTCAAAAGCACTCGGGCATACGCGTCATAGACCTAGAGGAGATTCCTTATAATGAATTACAGACTGCTGAGTGTCGCCATTGATGGTACAATTGACGGCGCGTATGCCCGAATTTGTGGGAAACGCCCCCTTTTTGGCCGATTTTGGCGTCTGAGGCAACCTTTGGAGACCGATAACTAAATAAATTCTTGCCCGCTTCAAAAGCACTCGGGCATACGCGTCATAGACCTAGAGGAGATTCCTTATAATGAATTACAGACTGCTGAGTGTCGCCATTAATGGTACAATTGACGGCGCGTATGCCCGAATTTGTGGGAAACGCCCCCTTTTTGGCCGATTTTGGCGTCTGAGGCAACCTTTGGAGAGCGATAACTAAATAAATTCTTGCCCGCTTCAAAAGCACTCGGGCATACGCGTCATAGACCTAGAGGAGATTCCTTATAATGAATTACAGACTGCTGAGTGTCGCCATTGATGGTACAATTGACGGCGCGTATGCCCGAATGTGTGGGAAACGCCCCCTTTTTGGCCGATTTTGGCGTCTGAGGCAACCTTTGGAGAGCGATAACTAAATAAATTCTTGCCCGCTTCAAAAGTACTCGGGCATACGCGTCATAGACCTAGAGGAGATTCCTTATAATGAATTACAGACTGCTGAGTATCGCCATTGATGGTACAATGGACGGCGCGTATGCCCGAATGTGTGGGAAACGCCCCTTTTTTGGCCGATTTTGGCGTCTGAGGCAACCTTTGGAGAGCGATAACTAAATAAATTCTTGGCCGCTTCAGAAGCACTCGGGCATACGCGTCATAGACCTAGAGGAGATTCCTTATAATGAATTATAGACTGCTGAGTATCGCCATTGATGGTACAATTGACGGCGCGTATGCCCAAATTTGTGGGAAACGCCCCTTTTTTGGCCGATTTTGGCGTCTGAGGCAACCTTTGGAGAGCGATAACTAAATAAATTCTTGCCCGCTTCAAAAGCACTCGGGCATACGCGTCATAGACCTAGAGGAGATTCCTTATAATGAATTACAGACTGCTGAGTGTCGCCATTGATGGTACAATTGACGGCGCGTATGCCCGAATTTGTGGGAAACGCCCTCTTTTTGGCCGATTTTGGCGTCTGAGGCAACCTTTGGAGAGCGATAACTAAATAAATTCTTGGCCGCTTCAGAAGTACTCGGGCATACGCGTCATAGACCTAGAGGAGATTCCTTATAATGAATTATAGACTGCTGAGTATCGCCATTGATGGTACAATTGACGGCGCGTATGCCCAAATTTGTGGGAAACGCCCCTTTTTTGGCCGATTTTGGCGTCTGAGGCAACCTTTGGAGAGCGATAACTAAATAAATTCTTGCCCGCTTCAAAAGCACTCGGGCATACGCGTCATAGACCTAGAGGAGATTCCTTATAATGAATTATAGACTGCTGAGTATCGCCATTGATGGTACAATGGACGGCGCGTATGCCCGTATGTGTGGGAAACGCCCCCTTTTTGGCCGATTTTGGCGTCTGAGGCAACCTTTGGAGAGCGATAACTAAATAAATTCTTGCCCGCTTCAAAAGTACTCGGGCATACGCGTCATAGACCTAGAGGAGATTCCTTATAATGAATTACAGACTGCTGAGTGTCGCCATTGATGGTACAATTGACGGCGCGTATGCCCGAATTTGTGGGAAACGCCCTCTTTTTGGCCGATTTTGGCGTCTGAGGCAACCTTTGGAGAGCGATAACTAAATAAATTCTTGCCCGCTTCAAAAGCACTCGGGCATACGCGTCATAGACCTAGAGGAGATTCCTTATAATGAATTACAGACTGCTGAGTGTCGCCATTGATGGTACAATTGACGGCGCGTATGCCCGAATTTGTGGGAAACGGCCCCTTTTTGGCCGATTTTGGCGTCTGAGGCAACCTTTGGAGACCGATAACTAAATACATTCTTGCCCGCTTCAAAAGCACTCGGGCATACGCGTCATAGACCTAGAGGAGATTCCTTATAATGAATTACAGACTGCTGAGTGTCGCCATTGATGGTACAATTGACGGCGCGTATGCCCGAATTTGTGGGAAACGCCCCCTTTTTGGCTGATTTTGGCGTCTGAGGCAACCTTTGGAGACCGATAACTAAATAAATTCTTGGCCGCTTCAAAAGCACTCGGGCATACGAGTCATAGACCTAGAGGAGATTCCTTATAATGAATTACAGACTGCTGAGTGTCGCCATTAATGGTACAATTGACGGCGCGTATGCCCGAATTTGTGGGAAACGCCCCCTTTTTGGCCGATTTTGGCGTCTGAGGCAACCTTTGGAGAGCGATAACTAAATAAATTCTTGGCCGCTTCAGAAGCACTCGGGCATACGCGTCATAGACCTAGAGGAGATTCCTTATAATGAATTACAGACTGCTGAGTGTCGCCATTGATGGTACAATTGATGGCGCGTATGCCCGAATTTGTGGGAAACGCCCCCTTTTTGGCCGATTTTGGCGTCTGAGGCAACTTTTGGAGAGTGATAACTAAATAAATTCTTGGCCGCTTCAAGAGCACTCGGGCATACGCGTCATAGACCTAGAGGAGATTCCTTCTAATGAATTATAGACTGCTGAGTATCGCCATTGATGGTACAATTGACGGCGCGTATGCCCAAATTTGTGGGAAACGCCCCTTTTTTGGCCGATTTTGACGTCTGAGGCAACCTTTGGAGAGCGATAACTAAATAAATTCTTGGCCGCTTCAAAAGCACTCGGGCATACGCGTCATAGACCTAGAGGAGATTCCTTATAATGAATTACAGACTGCTGAGTGTCGCCATTGATGGTACAATTGCCGGCGCGTATGCCCGAATTTGTGGGAAACGCCCTCTTTTTGGCCGATTTTGGCGTCTGAGGCAACCTTTGGAGAGCGATAACTAAATAAATTCTTGCCCGCTTCAAAAGCACTCGGGCATACGCGTCATAGACCTAGAGGAGATTCCTTATAATGAATTACAGACTGCTGAGTGTCGCCATTGATGGTACAATTGACGGCGCGTATGCCCAAATTTGTGGGAAACGCCCCCGTTTTGGCCGATTTTGGCGTCTGAGGCAACATTTGGAGAGCGATAACTAAATAAATTCTTGGCCGCTTCAAAAGCACTCGGGCATACGCGTCATAGACCTAGAGGACATTCCTTATAATGAATTACAGACTGCTGAGTGTCGCCATTGATGGTACATTGGACGGCGCGTATGCCCAAATGTGTGGGAAACGCCCCTTTTTTGGCCGATTTTGACGGTTGAGGCAAGCTTTGGAGAGTGATAACTAAATAAATTCTGGGCCGCTTCAAAAGCTCGCGGGCATATGTGTCGCAGAACTGGAGGAGATGCATTATTATGGCTTATAGAGTACTGAGTGTCGCCATTGATGGTACAGTTGGCGGCGCGTATGCCCAAATTTCTGGGACACACCCCTTTTTTGCCTGATTTTGACGTCTGAGGTTGTGATGACCTAAGAGATACTGGGCCGTTTCAAAAGCTCTTCGGCGCACGCGAAGGAAACCTACATAAGATTGATTAATTAGCAGTAACAGCGTGCTAAATATCGCCATAAACGGTACTCTTCATGTCCCGTTTGCCAAAGTGTCTGGACCACGCCCAGTCATTTTGGCATTTTTATTTTTAATACCATTCTTGGAAGTGGAATAGCTGGTGAAATGAAATTTGGACACTTCGTAAAAGATAGTTCGGATCAAAAAACGCTTTGACTCCTTAATTATTCAGCGCTTTAAGTATAATGTATTTGAGCTAATTACGCGATAAGAACAAAAACAAAAAAAAAACACGAAAAAACAACCTGCATTTAGGTTTTGTGTTTATCAATTAAGAAAATATTCAGTGTAGTTGCCGTTTTGTGATACATTACATATGTTGCTAAATAATGTATTTAGGAACGCAACAACGTCACTGATTCCTCGAGTCTCCTTACCAACTGCGGATTCTTTTTGGTATTTAAAGCCCTGGGGAACCACTTTAAGTTTAATTAATTGGAAAATAAAAACTGTTTCCATGGAGCTAGAGACATTGGCTATATATATAGCAAAATGCAACTAAATTGATCTTGTGGTTTTTTTAGGGTTTGCATCGAATGTTGAAAAGACGTATGATTTTTCTGCGGTTCGCCATAGGAACCAATGAGTAAAAGTTTGGTTGCATTTTGGCCAGACTTAATATAAACGCAGGACCACGAAAATTCTCGTGAAGGTTAAGGGAAACGTATTAAAACGTGACACAAAAGTGCAAAGGGATTGAGTGATTAGTTTTCTTTGTATAAAAAAAGATCGCTTTGGTCCATTGAGTTACGGGCGCCGGCGCAGCGGCGGCCGATAGATGGCGTAAGTGGTAACGGCGCTCGCCTGTCCGAGAATCTTGGGGTTGGTTCCCGAGAATCGAGGAACGCCTTTCAATCCTTGCCCGGTAATTGCGGACCGCCAAATGTTGAAATTTTTCCAGCTCTGATTACGGCCTGCGGAACAGAGAATACGTCACGAATGACGCGACACCACTCGAAAAACAAAAATAAAGTGTCCGGGCGGCCGCATTCCTGTTTGGTTTGGACTGCCTTTTAGTGGCTAAATTCTCATGCGTTATTAGAAAAGGCGCACGAAGGGCAGAAATTGGACACGACTGCTGTGCCGGCGTTTGGCTGGAACCAGACATGTGCAAGTTACTAAAAAGAGTAAGTTACTGAGTATCTGCCTCAAAAGTAATTTGAGTAGAGTAGAACTTCCTGAGTTAGAAAGTAATTGAGTAAAGAACTAGCTATAGTAAAAAGTAGCGAATTACTCTTGACGATGATTTTTATATTTTTTTTTTATCGTAGCAAGAAAGTACAAAGGTTTTGATAGACGGTCATTTTAGAAAAACGGCCATTCTCTCGCTCGCGTTTTAATGAAAACCTTTTATTGGCTCGAATAATCAATATGCTGTCAAAGTTCTTGTCTGGAGGTTCTGCGCCTGCTCGCCTTAAATTTTGTTCTTTTGTTTTTAACCTTATTGTTAGGTGACGTACAGTCATGCATAAATAACTTCTCGCGAGCAGACGTTTTATTCCGAGGAGCGCTTGGGCTGATGGCTTACATTCGAGCTATACTTCGTTTCAGCTTCGGTCCGAGCGCGGCCGATGTTATGAGCTGAAGGGCCAATCAAACAGCGAAAGAGGCACAACGTCATGGCGTGCTCTCTGCCGTTGATAGGGCCAGCTGGTATTCGCCGTCTCTCTGTGCGTGCTCCTCCGCCGGCTAGTCCTATCAAGCGCAAAAAACACGCCATGACGTTGCGCTTTTTGCGCTCTTTGATTGGCCCTTCAGCTCATAACATCGGCCGCGCTCGGACCGAAGGTGAAACGAAGTATAGCGGTGACGTCAGGTCCCGTCCATGAGAAGCGGGTAGGGGGGAGCCCACGGATTAATGCGAACTGCCATTATCATCTGCGCCTGTGTCACCGCGGTCTGATCGAAACGGCAAGCTCGGTGACTGGCGTCTACGTGTTTGAGGACGACGAGATAAAAAATATGAATCAAAACAAAGCAAAAACTGCGTTTGCCGCAGTTTTTGCGCGACAACGTGAGAATCCAGCGACGATATCGCCAACGAAAATTTCGAAGCGGGCGCGAGGCTTAGCACTGCTGAGAGGTGAGAAGCTACGCTGGAAGACGGTATGTTAGACAGTATCTTGGACAGAAACTGAATTGGGAAGACGGTACATTGAACATGACTTTCTTTCTTTACCAAACAGCTATTTCGTTGACGAAAACGTATTCTAACTTATTTAAATGTCCTGAATGAATTAAATAAATATTGTAGTAGTTTAAGACACGTTTCCTGGAGGAAGAAAAAGCAACGTTGCTAGCGAACTACTTTCTCGACGGCGGAGGCACTTCAGATGGGCGCAATGCGCTTGTGGGTGGAGCTAAAAGATTGTTCTCAGGTTGCATCCGACTATAATGAACAACTTAAATGTAATCGAAATTTACTCAGATTAATCAGAATAGTAGTTAAACTGTGCAGTAACTTGAGTTGAAGTAGTTGAATTACGTACCTGGCTGGTCCGGTTGAACGCGGTCGTTGCAGTTGTGTCCGACCTGTGCCTTACGTGGCCTTCTTTAGTGACGCTGGAAAATTCCGCACTAAGGCTTTCTAATCTAAAAGGTGTTGATGAAATTCACGCGAGGGTGAAATCGGACAAATTTCCCAGCAGAACGCGCATCACGAGACGAAAACGTCACGCCTGCTGTGAGGCCCGGTTACGTCATCTCCGCAGCGGAAGGGCAGATGGGATATACGCTAGAGCGATACCAACATTCTCCCGTTTGGCAGTAAAGCAGGTTGGCTCCGAAATACGATTTGTTGTCAGAAGTGGTGGTGTCAAGATTAGAAACCACTATTTTGTTCGTTTTGCGCGGTGCCAAATAAAAAAAAAAAAAACAAAAAAACAAAAAAAGTATTTTGTTGCTAAACGCTGATTATCCATACCACCGGCACTTTGCCCGTGTGATCGACGGAACTCAAGGAGTTTTGGTGGCTGCTAACGCCACGCACATCCGACCGTGGATCTTATTTATTTATATTTTTGGACAGCATTATTTTTAATATTGGAGCACCTCCTGGACTACGTCGGATTCCGCGGTCGCGCTGGGTTGGGGCGAAAGCATACCATTTTCATCCTCCATTGACGTGCGAAAAAGAAAATGCTCCGATGAGATACAGTTTCACGACCACCATCCGGGTCTTTCTCCCGTTTGTCCCAACCCAGCAAGGAGCAAAGTGCGCGGCAGCCCTTTCCCACTTCTATCCCGCCCTCTTTCAGTAAAACGGTGTAAGACCGTGTTAATGTCTATACCATGTGACCCTGACTCACGGTGTAGGAAGCCCTGACTTTTGAAAAGGGTATATTGCTCACTAGCATCGTTACGTAGCATTATCAATTTACAGTCAAGTCCACGTTTGCCTTGTATGCTCCGCTTGCACAAAAATCATATTCGCGGTAAATATTTTGCGCTTGCGCCGGGCCGACATAAGCGCCACCTGTTGCAGGTTTAGAAAATTAGAACAAGTTGCTCCGCCGCTCTGTCCACTTCAGCAGAGTGAAGGCTCCAGAGGATTTAAAAGGTTAAAAAGCGCAACGAATCAAGGACAATAAAGACACAAACAGTGTTTGACAGTGTTTTTTCTAATAAAATCAGTTGTGAGTTAGCGCCCGTCCGGTCGTCTTTGTGTCTTTATTGTCCTTGTTTTGTTGCGCTTTTTAACCTTTTAAATCAGTATGAACCAACTCGCCCAAACAGAAGATTTAATACTCCAGAGGAAGCAAGAGGCGAGCAGGGTCTCGCCTCTTCTCCAGCGTCCGCTCTGCAAAAGAGGAAAGAGTGGAGGGGGGCTTGACCCGCCTTTCTTAAACTGCAACGGGTATGGCTATGCATATACTTCACAAAACACAACGTGTGCACTTATGCGTGCTGTTTTGTATTTTGTCGATGTTGTATTCTGACGTCCGCATTTTCTTTCTTTCTTCAGGACACTTCAGGGACGGATTGGGAAGTTATCGCGGATTGTTCTGGCTCCTAGGAACTTTGTCAGCCTGCAACGTCGTCTTATGGTGCGGGCTTTGCTTGAGAGAGAGGCGGAGATGCAACGAGAGAAATCTCGACAAGCGGCAACCGAAGGAACATCCCCAGGCATGACAATCTGCCGCTGGCTGTTGTCACGGTCTGCACCCGTCCAAAGCTCTGTTCTATTCCCTCTTTACGTACCAATAAACCAACAGGGTTCAAGAAGACAGTCACCAACGGGCATCTCCGTCGTGAAACCTGGACTAAGGGCAAAAACTCACCCCGACTACGGACGCGGTCAGAACTTACCATACTCGCCCTTTTCACAGTGATAGCCGTTGCTCGTCGCACCACCACTCGAACCTTTATGTCGCTGTGTCACGTGTCCTTGTGTCACAGTGTCATCAGGGTATCGCGTGACGTCACGGTGGCTTATAAGATCACGGTGTCACGTGATATTGTGACGTCTCGTGACACGGCGTCACGGCGACATGTGAAGCTGGGATGTCACGTTACGTCACGGTGTCGTGGGACGTACGGGCGTCACATGACCGCGAAGACGACATACAAGAGACAGTCTTCCTTGTATGGTGGTCACGTTAGTCATACAGCCTGCAGGCATGTTCATGAGCATTTACAAACACAACATGTGCTTCAAACATGCCTGGGACGTGCCGCAGTTGCCGCTGCCATCATGTCTGAAACGAACACCGCGTCTTCTGTATGGCGACTGACCGGTCAGGGTTAGTCAGGGTGACCGCGTGTTAGGAGTGCTTCGTGTGTGTGTGTGAAATAAACGAATGCGTCAATCTCCGAGCAGGCGTTGGCGATGGTTCCTCGACGGAAGGTGCAAGGTACATAAGGATATATACGGTGTCTGAATTTACTAGGCTCGATCTAAAATGGACCGTAAAAATCGACGCGTGCACGAAGCATTCTAAACTTTTCGTCAAAGGTCTATTGCACAGGTCCGTTTTTTTCTTGTAAAATTACAAGGCATAGCTCCCTTTCTGTAAAAAGATAGGGCCGAAAACTTGCCATGGTTAACGGCGGGTGCATGGCGACGCAGACGACTGTGCCGAGCGGCGGGGGCGCGTTTGGCGCACGTATTGCATGGCGTCGGGAGCAGCGTCCGAAGGTGTTGCCAACGTTACTACACTACCTCAACTGTGAAACTCCCGTGGAAGGGGGTCCTTCCTCCCCCTTACTCACTTCAGTCTGCCTCCCGTCGTTTGAAGCGCCATCTAGTTTTCGGTTTCAAAACTGTGTTTTCCATAGAGTACGATGGAACGCCATTTAGACGGACTGTGCTTCGAGAAGTATACGTACTGCATAGAAGACATTGTAATTATCAACCGTCCGGCGCTTTGAACAACGGGAGGCGAGTCGTGGTGATTGAGGGGAGTACTGCTCGTGCAAGCAGCGTCAATGAGCAGTTCCCTATAACTATGGTGCTTGGAACGCGTCTCCGACTGGTGTGTTTACTGTCCTATGCTGCCCATACATCAAAAGTGGTCCCCAAGTGGCAACAAATGACGTCACAGAAGCCGGAGTGTCATGCTGTTGACTGTCGCGATCCTGGCGGTTGGCCGAGAAATGCTGGCGAAAAGCGCGAGCGAACGCGAGTGTCGCTGTCGTCACGGCGTCCCAGGCGTCCCAACTTTCGGCTGCTGTAGCTTCCGTGGACTGTCACAGTAGATGCGACCTGCAGCAGAACAGGCGTCTGCCATATCCACCACAGCTGCTGAGACACCACCAGGGTCGCGACCGCCGACAGCATGACACTTCTATGACGTCATCAGGCGGAAATTGAGGGACCACTTTTTCGGACGCGGTAAACACACCAGTCGGAGACGCGTTCCAGGCACCATACTATAATCTAATAACGTTGAGTGTAGCCGACCAGCGAAAGAATGACACGCAGACGAAATCCGTCGCAGCAAAAACGCCGTTGTTTTGCCACCGTTTTTTTTTTCCTCTTCAAGTTTTGTTTTTATTGTCCGAATTTATTTGTAAACCAAAGGTACACTATAAAAATATTATCTTCATTTTAGTAAATCAAGGTCGTTGTGAACTGTCTCGATTAGAGTTCTTAGGCAGCGCCATCTATCAATACGTGCGCCAAACGCGCCCTGCGGCTCGGCTCAGTCCTCTGAGTCGCCGCCCGCCGTTGTCCTGACAAGATTTTCGCCCCGTTTTTTGTTTTTTTTGTTGTTTTTACAGAAAGGGAGCTACTCTCTGTAATTTTACAAGAAAAAACGAACCTGCGAAATACACGTATGACGAAAAGTTTAGATTGCTTCGTGTAGGCGTCGATCTTTATGCTCCATTTTAGATGGAGCCTGGTGACTTGAGACATCCTATATTAGGGTCCGATAAGGTGTCGCATGGTTTCGCTGCGACTGCGCACGGGACTGGTCCTTTTTTGTAAGTACACATGGTCAAAAAAATCCCTGAACGAAAAGATGTTTAGCTTTCATGGATTCGGAGATGAGCGCAGCGTTTGCTTCATTTTTTTTTTTGTTTTTTGTGGTTTCTTTCTCTGTGGTGGTTAGGGCAGTGAAAAAGGACAGAGTTGCAAGATATATTTTAACCGGACAACGCGGAAACGCCTCGACCTACGGTGGCGCCAGACGGTGTTGAAAGCGAGCGGCGAGTGACGTCACGCGCTCGATGCTGTCAAAATATATTGGAAAAAATATTAAAAACGTTTACAAATCTTTGTAACGCGAAATTGGAACGCAGCTCTTGAGGAGGAGGGGAGGGTATGGAGGCGAGGGTATGCCCCGCCTCCTCCTCCGTACCCTCCTCCTCTGCTCCTCGCCCTCCCCTCCTTTTCCCCTCCTCCTTTCCTGCTCCTCATCCTCTCCCCTGCCCTACTCCTCCTCCTCTCCCCTCCTCCTCCTTAGCACGTGACGCCAATTTTCCCGCTAAATCTATAGACCTTTGCAGAAATCGCCTCCTGCGCGCTGCCATCTTTGTCTGCTGGGCTGTGGAACGCCTTCCAAGCATGCGCTGTTGATCTGCTCTGGAGTATATCGGACGCTGCGCATGCGTCCACAGCTCAGTGACTCAGCATTTTTTGCCCGCTCGCTTCGTTCGAGACTGCCGCTGGAAAGGTCTATAGCGGAGAAACTAAATGTGTTCATAGGTGACGTGCACCTCGTCATGTGACGTTATTTTCCCCGCTAGATTTTGCGGGGAAACTAAACCGGTGTTGAGGTCCCGTGACGTTAATTTTCACGCTAAAATTAGCGGGAAATTGAATTGCTGCTGAGGTTACGTGACGTCAAATTTCCGGTACATCTCGCGGAGAAACTGAATTTGTTCAAAAGTGATGTGACACCAAGTCATGTGACGTCATTTTCCTTGCTAAATTTAGCGGGAAAACCGAATTGGTGTTCTGGTCACGTGAAGCCAATTTTGCCGCTAAATGTAGCGGGAAGTTAATTGCTGTTGAGATCGCGTGACGTCAATTTTCCCGCTAAATTTAGCGCGGTTACGTAGACGCCGCTCAACCCGGAAACGGGCACCTAAGAGCAGCGCCCTAAAACTTTTATGCGGCCAACCGTCCCAATCTTTAATTTTTTTTTTATTGAGTATCACGGTTAACTAAACGCATTCATATTTACGATTCTGGCTCTGTTAGGTGCAGTCATAGCCTCCTTTAAACTCACAAAGCCTGTCAGTTTGACGACGGAGCCGTAGAGTGCTCGGTCGCAGATTTAGAGCGAGAGGATCTGGTAGCACAGAGCATTTCTCGGGGAGCCTGTAGTCAGCGCACAGCTTTTGCAGCGGCGAGGACCCGGATAGTGGTTTTCAAACCCTGCGAGAAAAGAAGCGGTAGCCCGAGGAACGCGAGGAGCACGAGCAGACATTTCATCGCTCGATACTAGTATGTTTCGGCGTCTCGCCGCAGCGGGGCGCCCGTTACATACCTCTCCTCTCGTTCGTTGTTTCTGCCGCTCTATCTTTTCACTTTCAGGGGCCGCGTCTCGTGGCGATCTGCCAGGCTTCGTCAGTATAGAGGAGGCTATGGTACAGTTCACCCTGATCATACCCAGATAGCACAAGGGGGCCTCACGTGGGCTGGGTCAGCCCCTACATGGGCAACCCATGGCGTTTCGGGCTGCCCATGTAACACCACCGTGGGTCCCACCCTGGGTTATGTAAGGACAAATTTATCGTAGTTGTGGGCCAATCGAGGGCCCGCCCACCTGGGCTGCCGACGCAGTACCCTCGTGAAACCTACTTAGGCTACGCGCAGGCGTAGCCAAAGTGGGTTTGGGCTGCCCAGGCGATGCCCCTGTGGGTACCATTTGGGCTATACAGGGGCAGAGTCTTACACAAAGGTGGGCTCGCCTCGGGGGCACTGCGTGGGCACGCCCATCTTGGGCTGTCCGTGCAATGTCCCCGTGTGTCCCACCTCGGCTATATGGGTGAAAGTTGAGCATAGATGTGGGTTCCGAGGGGACAGAGTGTCGGCATGCCCAGCTTGGACTACCTGTGCAGCTTCCAAAATGGCACTTTCCGCTAAGAAAAACATTTAGTGCACGTCCTGAAGATTCAACGTAAAAGATCGACCTAATTCGACACGACATTACCGAGCATTGTAATTTTAGGCGTGAGAGAAGTTCTAAGTTTGCACACTTTATTACTAGCTATTACATGCTTATCAGAATGTCGTCATCTGCTCTAAACTTCGGTGTCTGTAGCCGGCTCAAGTTTGCGATAGTCCACCAGGATGTTATACGGAAACATGCACAGTTTTCTGCTTCAATTGGTACAATTGAAATGTACAGTTTTCGATGGTCTTGTTCAATATGTTTCATCGATCTATCAAAATGTATCAAGCTGGTAATCATATTTCCAGTATAGTCACACGGGGAAACTGAGGCATGCTCAATTTGGGATGCACTGCAATACCTCACATTGTTGGGGAATGACGAAATAACCACGAACGGGATTTCGTTCCCGGGGGACCTTATGTGAGCTGCCTTCCTAGGCCCCCTGAGGGCCCAACGAGGATTGTCATTGTGGGCTACCTAGGTAGACCCAGGTTCCTACGAGGGGACTGGGCTGTCCAATAGGCTCCCTGTGGGTCTCCCGATGCAGTCCACTTGGGCCGCTTAAGTGGGCCCCACTTGGGCCAGACTTGCAAAACCGACGTGGGACCCGCGTCGGCCCTCCTTCCACAACGCACTTTGTGCTACTTCGGTAACGTCGCAAGAATATGGTTCGTTTTTTGGCACTTTTTGTGCTATTCTTGAGCCTGTCTGTCGAACATCGCGGTGAAGTTTTAACTCCCCGATCATAACCCAGCCCCAGGGAAGACGCTTCAGCTGCTGCGATGTCCAATTTAGCGTTGAGTAGCCGGCAACAGCTCAATATTTGGACAACCGAGTGGCGGCCCTATGTTTGAGGAGCATTGTTCATTAAAAATACATAGGCTTCCCGCGGTTAAAAATTTGCAGTCATTACGAGATAATGAAACAATGCTAAGTATTGAATTGCCACGCGTTTTTTTTTTCTATGTGATTTGACGACGACTACGTGCTGTGTAGTTGTACCAAATGGTTGACGTGGCAACCTAATGATTCAAAGGGCAGTTTCTTTGGATTTTCTTTATAAATTTTTACATTGAGAAATAAGTTCTGAAATTTGTTTTTTAATTTGTTTTTGCAGTCACTCCCAAAGTAGGCAGTAGAACTATAACCCGAGCCTTCTTTGGGCGCTCGGCATCCTATTTGCGTTTTGTCTTTTTGCTCCCGTTGTTTTAGCTCGCCTGTCGTCTCAGAGTAGTTTTGTTAATTTTTGAGCTGGTTTTTACGTTGTTCGCGTACGTGTATGTATGTGGTTGCCTTACACTTTTGCCTAACTTTCAAGGTTTTGACTTCACGGTGTCAAATTTGCGTGCGACGACGTTGCTCAAGGCACTCGCTCTTCCCGAGTGCCCTTACACTCGCGCGCTCTTCTTGTCATTTGCGCTTTTAACAGTGGCCGACGTGAGGCTTTCCTATAGATTTCTCGTGGGCACGTTCAAACTCTTCGAGGAACAGACCTTTAGTCCGATTACCCAAACACCAAGGAGCACGCGTTAAGCAACAACCTAAAAACAAATGGCACTTTGCACGCGGGTTCATCAACGCCTTCTTTTTATTATTTACTTATAAGGCGAGCACATGCATCGCGCGTACCTATACGTTCCCAGCATCCTCCTTGATGCTTGGGTAATTCGGCAAAATATATTTGGGCTGTGCTTCTGAGTAACGATACCTCCGCCATCTTAGTGCTTCAAATTATTGTTGCCAGTTATCTTGTATATAAAATTGCAGGAAATGCTTTTCCGTCCTCCAGAGATGTTAAAACAGTCGAATACTTTTTAAACGCAACGATCGATCAACTGCGCCCGCTTTGCACAAAGCACCAAAATGGCGGCGCCACCAAGAAAATCGGGGACTGAAGTGGCAGTGCTTTAGGCGTATACTTACTTAGTAACTCTATAGACAACACTTCGTGGTTGTTCACTACCTATTTTATTTTTTATTAAAATAAAATGACACGCGAGAAGGCACACAGTCAATATGTTTACCTGTTGTTCTTGTCATCCGCAGCCTCCGCTGGATGCATACCGTACCAAAATGTTTACCTCGTTCGACGTTCTCTTTCACCGACTTGCTCTTTCTCGTTTTCATGTTCTCTCTTAAAAAGCGTGGTTTGCATTTGCTTAGTTCCACAAACCGCTTACAGATGACTAGTGTCCCGGGATCGTATAGCCCCTTTCTCCTTTCTGAAAAATCTTATCTCTCCATCCCATAGACTTTGCAAGCGACCAGGCTTCAAAAGCTAGCAAGGCCACCATGGATAAAAAATATGTTTTGTTTGGCCGCCACTCCGTCACCCATGGCAATTCGTATGTTTTCAGTGTATTCTTTAGGCAAAGTGGCGCAAGGCCGCCCGTTATAAGGGGTACAGCCGTTAACATTCATCCATCCAGCAAGGCTTGACTATCAGGCGATCTGCACACACCCAGAAGCAAGATGGCGGCGCCCTAAGGCCGTATCGCGGTTTGGCAGACACTGATCTCATTTCGACAAAGTTCTGTTTGGTAGTGGCTGAAAATTGGTTACCAGAGGGTATTGTCACCCTATGGCCTAATATGGAATGTAGCTAATGGCGGAAATCGTCTGCTATAACCGCTGTCCTTTGTCGTCTGAGGCGGTGATGTCGGCTTGAGGCAGATGCCGAGTCTTGGAACGTTTGGCTTTCTTCAGCACCTCGCACCTTTCCCTTGCGAGAACCCAATACCAAAGTATGGCCATTGCCAATGTGAGTCCTCCCAGCAGGGTAAACAGTCCTTCGTAGTCGCCATGGCTGTCTCTGTAGTAACCTGCACAAACAGAGTCAGGGAGGTTGGAAACGAAAAGTAATTTCCTTTGGTTTCAAGCTAAACATTGTGGCAGAGCCTTAGGCTCCTCTGTGCTGTCTTGTATCCCTTGTTTCCGTTTCTTTGAAGCGTTTTCGTCTGAATGATCATGAACCAACTAGCCCAATCAGCCATTTTGTTGAAATACTAGTTTATGGAGTCGCACGAAAACTCTATGATATATCGATTATCAACCAAAGAAACTGGCGGTTCCTTGCTGTGTCCAACAAGCAACAAGAACAGCAAGATATGCTGTTCTTGTCGTTTGCAATAAGAACAGCAAGATATGAAGTACTCTCTGAATGTTGACGTAAAACTATGACGTCACGTCACACGATAAAGTCGGATAAAATCACATGACCTGGTGACATGACATCGCGTTACGTCATGGCATCAGGTGACACCATTTTTTTGTTAAACAAAGCTGAAATTGTGGTGGCTTGTTACGTCACTATGACATCACAATGTCACGTGACACTATGATTCCTCTAAATAGAGCGGAGAAATTTTCCCGCTAAATTAAGCGGGCAATAAACACACCCTGGGATTCGATGCGAAACCCTGCAAAAAAAGAATTATTGTCGTCACGAAAAAAGAAGAAAAAAGGATCGAACGAATTTTACAAACGTTGTAAGCAACTTATGGAAAACAACACGTATACTTTCGTACACGTTTATGTTGTACGTTACTCTCTAGGTGACTAAGTGCTTAGTTGGTCATCCCAAGTAATTCAGAAACTTTTAAGCGTCGCGCCGCACCAACATATTCCAGCGTTTGATACGGAACTGTCAGTTCACATTGAGACGCGCGTGCATGTGCTGAGAAACATATAAAAATAAAGAGAGGGAATATTAAAAGGTGACGTGCCTATGAGCGTAGGTCTGAGGAGTCCCAGCAGTCCAGCCAGGAACGTGGCAATCCCAAAACACACACCCAACTTTTCGATGCCCACAAGTTCCACAAAGAACACGGCGATAAGGATGAGCGTCGAACCGTTGCACCATCCGCACACCATAGAGAGCAGCGCTTGACAGTAGTAAGGCCTGCAGACCGGCATCAGGTATAAGGATACTCCCCACATCGTCAGGTGGACGGCCATCATGGTACTCCTCTTCAAGTATCCCTTGTCCGTTATCCAGCCAGACCCCAGTCTGGCCACCAGGTCCATTATGGTGTAATACGAGACGAGGAGAACAGCGTGCCACTTGGAAACGTCCCTGTCCAGAGCAAAGTCCACGATGACCGTCATGAAAGTGGTCATGTTGTTGAGGATCTGGGACAAGGAAAAGGCAATCAGGTAAAACCTGGGCAGAATCAGAAACGACAGCAAATGTTTCCTCTTGGGCTTTAGTGAAAAAGACTGCGAATTTCTAATGCCGACGGCCTGTATTTTGAGCTCTTTCTTCGAAGACACCAGTTCACTTTTTACCATGACGCGACAGCTGATATCTTCGTCGTCTTGATCGGCTGGGATTAGCTTGCATTCTGGATCATTCGTGCGACTGATGTTTCGCGACACTTTCTGGGCGATTATGGTTTCTTCTTTGACCCCTGGTTCACCATTCTGGCTCTGCTCTTGAACGTCGGATGAACTCAGCTTAACTTCTGGAGGACAGGGCTGAAGCATTTTTTCCGTCTCTTGGTGGTTGCGCAATGTCTCGCTCTTGTCCTTCACAGTCTGCAGGATGGGTAAAGGAGGAGAGCGTTGCAAGAAAGCGCCGGCCGTTGAGTTGAGCATGAGCGCCCCGCACAGCAAGAACATGCCTCTGACTCCGAATCTGTCGAAGAGCTCTTGTACTAAGGGCGGAAATATGAGTCCGCCAATTGTGAAACCGGCATTGCTGATTCCGGAGGCCATGGCGCGGAACTTGAGGAAATGCTGGTTTATTACGACGCTGCAAAGTGCCAGCAAACCAATGCTTGTTCCTGAAAAAAAAAAGAAAAAAAAATACACGAAACTAGTTGTTTATTGTTGCTTAATTATTCTACATATTAAACTTGTTGATATAGTTTCATTTAAAAAAAAAAAAAACACCTTTCGCCGTCCAAAAGTTAAAGAAAAGTGTATATTTTTCAGTCTTGGGTAAGTTACTTTTAAAAAGTAATTCGTTACAGTTAGTTACTTTCAGAAAAAAAGTAGAGAAGTTACCGTTACAGTTACCGCAACAAAAAAGTAATCCGTTACAGTTACAGTTACTTTTAAAAAGTAACGACGTTACTTTTCAGTTACTTTTCTATAACACAAAAAAATTAGGAAAAACTGAAAACGCTCCTCACCAAGTTTTTTTGCATGAAATTAAAAAGTGCGCTTTTTACTTCATATTGTAACTTAGCAGAAGTTGCTTCTCGAAATTAGTGTTTGAAAATTTACACGCCAGAGTAGCGGCGCAAATCAAAATATGAAACATGCGCAGTGCCCTCCACGTGTATTGTTATTTCACGGTTGATTCACCCGATTAAAAAACGTTTGCACAAAAAAAAAAAGAAAAAAAAACACAACATAGATAGTGCTTCAAGACACTAAGATGTAAGTGTTCAGTCACAAAGTACAAGCGCATGCGTAAAGATAACTAGATTTTTTTTTTCATGAAATCTACAGGTGGCTATATTTGGGTCGTGACTCGTGAGAACGAAGGTATTCACAAGTTTGTGCAAGGCCAACTTGACACTCGAAATGTCGGAATAGACGATTTGAAAAGTGCGAGGAATATATAAATTGGTACTCGTTCAGTGATATATTATTTATAAAACACTGGAAAGTAACGACAAAAGTAACGTCGTTACTTTCATCGTTACCTCAGAAAAAGTAATAGAACTACAGTCACAGTAACATTTAGAAAAAAAGTAACTCGTCACAGATACAAGTTACCAAAAAAGTAACGAAATTACAGTAACGCGTTACTAGTAACGCGTTGCTACCCAAGACTGATATTTTTGCAGACATAATGCAGAGGTTGTGAAATACCTGTTCGTAACACTGGAAGGGCTTTGTTTTATTTATTTATACTGTGGGAACACGAGACAGAATCTAAACATCAGTGTGCTCAAACAGTGCAAGTAAAAAACAACATACATCACCGAACAAGGCCATAGGCTCTTCATGAGAATGGCCGAGCCGATAAGAGTCAATATTACTTGTAGTGTGGCAGCTTCTTACACGCGTCAATATTGTAAGAGACAAATATGTGTAATTGAACCGGGGCGGGGCGGTGTGCACAGGACACCGCTCCGGCCTGAAAAGCGTCGGCATTCTCACAGCAGCGTTTAAGGTCATTTACTTTAGACTGCGGTACGCCCAGCCGAGCAATAACCATTCACCATAACACTAGTATAATGAAATATTCCTACAGTATTTTCTGTAGATGGTACGGACAAAAATACGACCCATCTGAATTGGTGCACTTGAATGTAGAGAGCCAAGTTCCTCTGTTCTAGTATGGTATCCGGAACGCGTCTTCAACTGGCGTGTTTTTGCACTCTTGATTTCCACCTGATAACGTCAAAGATATGTCCTATCGCATTTACAGTTATTCTATCCCACCGTTGCCTGCTGCGATCTTGGCGGTAGCACAGCAGCAGATGTGAATACGACAGACGCCTGGTTCCCTGCCATAGCCTTCTTTATTCTAAAAAAGCCTGTCAAATCACGAAAGAACGTAGCCGCTGTAAAACGGAAAGGAGATCAGAGAAGGGGGCGCGCGCAGGGGCTCTCTCGTGCAGCGCCAAACAATGCTCCAGCGGTAAAATCCGGAAACACGCACACGCGCCTTTTCATTTCGGTTTTCTCAGGAAAGGATAACGTTTTGGGTCGACCTCCCTCCTATTCCGCTTCTCTCCCGTTTCTCCACGCGCCGGAAGCTTTTTTTTTTTTTTTTTTTTTTTTTCCCCCTTTTTTTCCGTTGCGGTTTGTTGTTTTGTTTCGCGGAGAAGCCGCCGCGCGTATTGTTTGCACTGGCTGAAGGGATACCCCAGAAGTGGCTTTGCGCTACCATATGGATAACCGTTCGGCGCTGCTCCTCGCCTTTTTCCGGCGACCGCGCGCTCAGTGGCTCCGTCGTGGAATTGACGGGCTTTCTAGAATTAAGGAAGCTATGATTCTGCTGTAGATCGCTCCCGAGTTTGGTGACCCATGGAAGCTTCAACAGCCACAGGTTGGGACAATGCGACGACAGCTACACTCTTGTTTACTCGTCTTTTCTTTTTTTTTGTCAGAACTTCTAGAACCAACCGCCAGGATCGCGACATCCGATAGCATTGCACACCCGCTCTTAATTGTGACGTCATCTGTTGCTACTTCGGAACTACTTCCGGTGCGTCGCGGTATAGACCCTTTTTCTGTTTATAAACATGAACTGCCGCTTGCGTCCCAAGCGACTTCAGATCGCTTCGTCTTTGCAAGCCTGTCGAGCTTGTTTATGTTACCAGTGCTAGAAAGCACAAATGCTACACGAATAACAAAGTTGGAGATTTAACATAGGCCTTTGGTTGTACGATTTAAAGTCTTGGAGGAGGGAAGTTGGTTTCCGGGAATATTCGAAACATTTTAACAGACCTAGCACTTCTTTGTTCTTTTGGCGTTCACCTGGAGAAATGCCGGTTAAAGGTTTCATCGACATTTCAAGCAGCGGTGTTAAGGTGGGCTTTGTTCATTCTTTTTATGAACCGCAAGTTCTTTGGGACGTCACAGAGCCTTATATACTGGGAGGGTTTGGCCGATGGGTGGAGCCTGTCGCCCGCTAAAACAAGCGCACTTTACAATAACACAAAATGAAGGATTTTGCTTTTGGCCGCTCTACTTTTGTGCGCTAGTCCAAATGCGCGGTTAGCCGTTGTTTTATAAACACAATTTCTTATACTCTGACATGTATTATACATACCTGCAATTGGGCACATATTCAAGCACTGGCCATCCTTCATTGATCTTCAAAACATAACTTAAAAATAAGCATTATTCCGTTTGGTTTTGAACAAAACTAGCTTCCTCAAACAAAAATTAATATGGTGATTGAGTGCAAGGGTACGCAGCGCCTCTCCTAGATGGCGCCCGTCACGGCACTGAATTTTTCCGGTGGCAATTTTCGAGACTTAGTATTCAAGGTATTAAAAATTCACTTAAAAAAAGGAATCAGGTTAGGTTCATATAATTTTAAGACATCGTAGCAGATAAGTAAGTTTGAGATTCTGACTACGTGTGCAGCGCCAAAAACACTTACATTAGCGATAAACACTTTTATTACAATGATGGGTCGCAGCATACCTTGCGTGCCTAATCCAGAGTGGGTTCGAAATTCGAAAACACAAAATGGCGGAGGCAAGGTGCCACCTCCTGGTTGCCTTAGTACCAGCTGTGGTTGCTGGTGTCGGCATCTTCAAAAGAGTGCACAACTCTCCCAGTATAAAGGGCTCTGAGACGTCAAGGACTGGAGCACCGCCTGGAGGCATTTGCCATGAAAAGGGACTGGACGCTAAACGCACCAGAGATTAGGGAGTTTTAGTAGACCGTTCCGATAACTGTGGTTACGATACACGATACTCCGCCGGCATCTTTGCGCAATCATCGTTTCATTATCGGGTATATGAGTTCTAAAACTTTCCTGGCGTAACGTCGCTACGGTGGCCCTGCTATTGGCGGGGCGCATGCGCAGAGTCCACACCTGGTGGGGGACAGCTCCTTCACCTAATCGCGGTAAGAAGCTCGCTAGGGGCGCTTCTGTTTTCCTCACTATGAGTATAGTGCACGTGCTATATCCACGCGGTTGTGTTTTAATTTTCGTAGTGCGAAGAAGCTTGGCATTGCGCGTGCTTGCATTGCAGTCTTGAGTTTACTGCACACACGTGCCGGTCGTATTCGGTCGTAAATTGCATAAATTTTTAGAACGTTTTATACTAATATCAAACACTATAGTGAAGTTCCAGTAGATGCTGTTGGCGCCAGAATAGTTTGCAGTAATTTTCTGGAGCACTTCATCTGGGACCATGTATCTTGACTTAAACAGCGCAAAAACGTTACGTAAGGAAGAGACAACAGGAAGGAAAGAGCGCTGACTCACAACTGAGGTTTTAATAATGATGTAGTGAAAGAGAAGGAAGGTGTCAAGTGCAGTAATATTATTAAATTAAAGAAGGTTATAATTATTAACCTCTTTCTAAGGGCCATATTAACGGAATGACAATTTGCAATTCTAAGTAACCCAAGTGAATATATCTACGTACAAATATTCAGATGTGATCTACAAAGTTGTCGGTGACCCCTTGACACCTTCCTTCTCTTTCACTACATCATTATTAAAACCTCAGTTGTGAGTCAGCGCTCTTTCCTTCCTGTTGTCTCTTCCTTACGTAACGTTTTTGCGCTGTTTAAGTCAAGATGTCTATCCAACTCGCCCAGCAACTCATTTTGGGACCATGTATCTAGATTATGTTTTCTGCTGCAGTCAGAGGCCAAACTTTATTTTTTGGATGAACCTCGGAAGGTCAAGCTTTATCTTATTGCAAAGTTCAGTTTTGGTCAGCGCTACGTGGGAGAATACTCTCTGCTTCGGCATTTGAGACTGGAAGCGTCAGAATCTTGTCGGCACCTGCGATTACTACACTCTCAAGAAAAAAGGGTGTATCGTTACACCCTTTGTCCCATATAATACACCCCAAAACTTCATTTCGATGTACTGAGCCTAGGGTGACCACCTTCCTGCTAGCGAAATGCAGGACACGGGGGGGGGGGGGGGGGGGGGGGGGAGGTTTAGAGGAAATTTTTTAACACACACACACCACAAACCGAGGCTTTGTTAATACATTTAACATCATGTGCTGTTTATAACCTGCTAATCGTATTGCAGCAATTAAGCTCAATTAATTTTTACTAAAAGTAATATATATCTTATGGCAAATGTGTTATTAAAGGTGTCGAAGTTGAAAGCATAAAAATCGACTATAGCAGAACTCAATGTATCTGATAAAAATAAGAAACATTAAATCTCTTTCGGGCTATTGTTTCCTGTCAACGCTTACTTTTATCAACATAGTCATGCACAAAGTTTTAACATTGTGTTATTTTTCGACCGTTGCGAGTTGCAGGCTTTTTGCCTTGTGTAGGTGTCTTCACAAAAACAAAGATCCACCGCAACCCTTTTGCACTGACAGAGCGATTTAAAAATAATTAAAATATTTTATATTGAAACTTTTGGCAAGCAATCTTTCTTAGAATATTTTGCCACCAAGGGGAGTGGCACAATTTTGGAATATGTATAGCGGGTCTAAAAATACAGTGCTTTCGCTGACATGTGATGATGGCGTGGTAGTTCCTAGTCAAAGTTGTGCTTCCGTTTTTAATGAATATTTTGTCAAAGAATTCGCTAGTGATGTTGTTCCTGTTTACCCTGGTACTTTCCCGAGATATGGTTTTTTTCAAATGGATCCACTTGCTTTTGACTATGACGGAATTATAAAACTTATTGATGATTTAAAACCATCTTCCTCCTGTGGCGTTGACAATATCACACCGAAATTTCTTAAGAGAACTAAAAATTACATTTCCATTTTTCTTTGCAAAATATTTCAACAATCTGTTAACCTTGGCGTTTTACCAGACGACTGGAAAATTGGGAAGGTGATTCCGCTTCACAAATCAGGCAGTAAACATAACCCTTCCAATTATCGACCCATTTCCCTTATCAGTACTCCCTGCAAAATTTTAGAGCACGTAATTTACTCACATCTTGCTAACTTTCTTGATTCAAATTCTTTTTTTACTGCATCACAACACGGTTTTCGCAAATCACTGTCCTGCGAAACCCAGCTTATCACTTTCACTAATGACCTACTTTCCATCCTCGACCGTGGTTCCCAGGTTGATTGCGTCTTTCTAGATTTCTGTAAGGCATTCGATAAAGTCTCTCACAAACTTTTACTTTTCAAGCTCAGTCACTTGCATGTTGATCCTAATATTTTGTCTTGGATTGAATGTTTTCTTACTAATCGTTCTCAGTTTGTGTATACTAATGATGCTAACTCTTCTCTAAGTCCAGTCACTTCCGGTGTCCCCCAAGGGTCCGTTCTGGGGCCCTTATTGTTTCTTATTTACATTAACGACTTACCTACGTGTGTATCCTCTTCTATAAGCTTATTTGCCGACGACTGTGTGATATATCATGAGGTTACTAATGAATCCGATTCACTCCTCCTCCAAAATGATTTGTGTGCTGTATCCCAATGGTGTGAATTGTGGCAGATGTCCCTTAACATTAACAAGTGCAAGTCTATGAGAGTTTCTCGTCGTCACACGGTTCTTCCACCTCTCTCAATTTGTAACACTCAACTTCAGTCTGTGACCTGTTACAAATACCTGGGTGTCCATATTACCTATAACATGTCATGGAAAACCCACATTGACCACATTATTGCTAACGCTAACTCTATGCTCGGTTTTCTAAAAAGAAATTTTACACTGGCCCCCGTTTCTTTGAAATTACTGCTTTATAACTCCCTGGTCCGGTCAAAATTAGAATACGCTGCTGCAATCTGGGATCCCGGTCACTCGACACTTATAACTAACCTGGAAGCCATGCAAAATCGCGGAGTTCGTTTCATACTTTCTAACTATCATCGTACAGCAAGCGTTTCCTCCATGAAACTCAGTCTATCCCTACCCTCCCTCTCTTTACGTCGCAAAATATCGCGCTTGTGCCTCTTTTACAAGATCTATCATTCTAACACGTCATTGAAAGATAAACTATTCCTTGAGCCCCCATTGATTTCTCCGCGTTTTGATCATCCATTCAAAGTTGGTGTCCCTCATTGTAACACATCAGCCTTTTTGAACGCGTTTATTCCAAAAACATCTCTTGAGTGGAACCACCTTCCCGCTTCGTTTGTTAATATACCTTCAATTGATTTATTTAAAAAAACCTTATCTGCTCACCTTTTGTCGTGATTGTCCTTTTGTTTATTTTTTGACCAGAGTGCTGTGTTTCCAGCTGTTGATGTTTATTCTCGGCTGGGTTTGCTCTCTTTTTGTACCCTTTTTTTTCATTTTTTGGTTGCCCCACTCCCTCTGTAATGCCTTTTGGCCCTGAGGGTATTGTAATAAATAAATAAATAAATAAATAACTAAACTGAGCATGCGCGTCGGTTCTCCTTCAAAAACGATGGTCGCTTCCAGCAATGCTTGGATAGAAAATGGTGTGCCATTGCGATTCACACGATTACGAGCGACCTCCGGGCTTCCCCGTGCCTTATTGTTCGGCAGCGCCATAAGTTGCAGAGTGAATTTTACTACAGTATGAAATGCGGGACATTTTAAAGATTTGGGAATTTCTTGCGGGACGCGGGACACAAGCCCTCAATGCGGGACAGTCCCGCGAGTCGCGGGACGGGTGGTCACTCTAACTGAGCCCTATAGTCGAATAGACGGCCCCCATATTTTACGAGGGGCTTGATAACGGTGCGATATAACTTTTATAAATAGCTAAAGTACGTATCAAAGACCACATAAGGAGAACACCGAGTTTTTAGTGTAGAGTCAAGAAAACCCCGATTTTTTTTTTGTAGTCAGTAAAACGTACATTAGCTATTTTAATAAGTTGTAACACACGGCTATCAAGCCCCTCGTAAAATCTGGAGCCGTCTGTTCGACTGTAGGGCACTGTACGTCTAACTGAAGTTTTGGGGTGTATTATATGGGGCAAAGGGTGTAACAATACACCCTTTTACACCCTTTTTTCCTGAGAGTGTATGGGGAAGGGCATATTGCGGCAGCATCCCTGAAAATCAGTGCCTGGTACCAACAGATTAACGCAGAGCTCGTCTTGTTCGTGGCAAATGCAGACGACAGTAGTCGGATATCCGCTTCCAGCTGATTCCTAGAGGTGCTGAAAAGGTGAGAAGACAAGCTGGAAACTTTCCGGCAAGCATTGGGCCCCATTACAATGTCCGGGCTGATTGCTTGAAGTCTGCAGAGTGCAAATGTTGCGTTAGGAATGTGCGTTTGCAGTTGACTCGCCAATTTCTCTAAGAACTAAAAGCATCGTTGTCGAATGCAAAGTTGCTCCTGGGAAAGCAATCCTCTCGTAGCAAGCCGTTCTGAAAATTCTGCGATGCTGCCTCGAGGTCAGCTTGTGCAGAGTCCAGGTCGTCCAGGTAAATGCTCTCAGTGTTTCTTTATTCTTTCAGTCAACTTGCCCGTTTCCAGCAGTGAAAGATACATGAACACAGCTTGCAGAACGAGCAAGTTTTGGCCCGGAAACGTGTCGGTCCGATACTGCTGATAGCCGCAACAGGCCGCCGAAAGTAGCCAAAAATTCGTCAAATCGCCAAACGTAATTTTCGGTAGCCAAGCGCCCCCAAAAGTAGCCAATTTGGCGAAAAGTAACCACCAGTGGCAACCCTGAAGAGATGTTAATTTTGAAATATCTGGTGAGACAATCTCATGTACTCCACCCAGCTCCACCTCAGAAACGGTCATTTCATTTTTCGCCGCTTGCTAGTCTTAAGCGATGCCATCAGTAGCGATTTTTAGTGATAACATGCAGACTTTTGCATATTTTTAACCTTGTAGGACGGAAATAAAGTTGGCGAAAATCTGGTTTCACATCATTCTCTTTTCTTTTCTTTTTATTGTACTACAAAACGAACAACAAACGGAGTAGGGCGACGAATATTGCAAGGACGTTTCTAAGCTGTTGTCGGTACTGAAACTTTTTGGATGCTTTTCAATAAGCCCGTCAAATAGCTTGCGTCCAAGCGATACTTCAACGAAATTTGAAATATATCGGTTGTGTTCAAAAATAGGTTGAATATGATCCACAATATCCGTAAATGACAATCGCACGTTTGTATTTTGAGCCTGGTGGCTGTATTTTTTGTTATAAGCGGCCCACTCTAGCGATTGCCCGGAGAAGGCCCAGCTTAGAGCACGTGACATCCGACGCAATCGTGACGTAGGTCGTCTCGAGACGAGCAAAGCTACGGCGAAGCTACCGTCGAGGGGATGGCCTAGTCGTTCCAGCCACCGAAGCGGCTGCTTTTGTACGAATTTTGAGTGACGGGTTAATCTTCTATAATCTTGTGGGGAGACAATAGCTACTTCTGGAACACTCAAAAGGGATTCTCGGGAAGACGGGAGTTTTTCCTTCCCCTCTTCTCTCGTCGTGGCCGGAGGCGAGACACTCACCGTCACTAGCTGTCAAGGTTCCTAGACGGGCATTACAAGCGAGGCGTTAGCGACATCCACCAGGTCTCTAAGCTAATTGTTTAATTCGTTTTAAAATTCCTTTTCGTGACTTTTTGTAACAAGATATTGGTGTGTTTGATGTGATACTGCTCCTTTGAACACATATAGGCTATAAAATAAGCGCCGAATTTTCATTGTAGTATCCCTTTAAATGGGTAGGGAAACGAAATTCCAGCGCTCATTTTCTAGCTTGAATGTGTTGCATGTTGCACCCTAACCTCAAAAACACCAGTCTTCCGTTGAAAAGCACAAGAAAACTAATTTTAAAGCTAAACAAACGATCTTTCAAAGTGCACCTGGTGGATGCATGCGGAGCCTATTTGGGAGGTAATCTAGCAACGTTGGGGAACTTGCTACGTTGTCGTGACGTAGCAGTACAGTGTACTATAATATATATATATATATATATATATATATATATATATATATATATTTAAAGAAGCGGACTGCAAGTTGTTTCAGCTTAAGCGCGAAACACATGTACGACGAAACCGTCCGATCCGACGTCCGACCGCGCAATACGACGGTCGGAGGCGAGGGTTTTCAACGCTCTCCGATGCTACGAAAACCCTCTCCCCCCAAGGTCATTCCGGCAGTCCTCACGTCGGATCGGAAGGTTTCGTCGTACCATAGCCTCCTCTATACGGAGGCTATGGTCGTACATGTGTTTCGCGCTTTAGAATTAGCTGCGACTTTCTGCTTGTCGAATGGTGAGCATTTTAAATGAAATGCCTATTTCCTTGAGTCGCAAAGGCCGAACATTTGATATTTGAAAGGGATATCTAAAACTCAAAAGCAGTTTTTTTTTCTTCCCTATCTTATTTTATAATGGAACGAACGGCACATACTAAAGTCCGAGATTGCTTTAGTATGTTTTTAATACCCCAGGTTAACTTCTCCGTCTTCTTTTCAGCCCGTCTCATTTTCTTGACCTTAATCATCTCGCTTCACTTGTCACTCATTCTTGAGTTCATTTATGGGACGAACAGCCCAAGCGACGGTCGCAAAGGGTGAGAATATTTTATTTCTTCATGGCTGCCACGACCATCCGAGGACCACCCGACGTTCACTTGTAAGAAATGGCTTATAAGTCGTGACAATTTTTATCACGCGTTTTAACATTGAACTTGAGTCCAAAAACTGAGACAACGTGGGCTGAACAAGTAATGCTTTATAAGATTCAAAGAAAACAAGCAACTATTTCACATCATTTTGAGCAGAAAACATGAACACACGTGGATCAGGCAAGGAAAAAGTTGTAATAGCTTACAGCACGGCATTGAAATACATGATTACAATGTGGGTTGCATACATGGTTACAATGCGCAGCGCATTCATGGCCCTGAAGGTATACTTGGCATACCACATCTGGTAAGTTGTCGAAACAAATGAACACCGCCCTTTCGATGCTGCTCTTGTTTGACTTCGGCTCAAGAGCAGTCTCCAAATAAGCCACACCGTCGAAGTTGCTAAACTTAAAGGGATACTGAAGCGAAACTCGAAATACACCTATTATGGTCAGAAATAGGTTCAATATGATCAATCATATTCATAAATCATAATCGCGCGTTTGTATTTTGAACGGATGGCTATATTTTTCACCCTGATGGGCCCGATTGGGCGCGCGCTCAAAAATCGGCCATCGGAGAGCGCGTTGCGTCTTGGGATATTGGGCGCATTCGTGACGTCACTTGTGCCAGTCGGGAAAGGCTACGGCGTGAATGTTGTGGTTACGAGCGTTGCCACTTGGTGGCGCGTCGACGATTTACGACCTGTGACAACGTGGCCGTTTGAGATGTGCAAGGGTTGCACGCACGCTGCACCACGGGACCACGGCAAGTCGGCAACCACGGCAGCACTGACAAAACCAGCTCTGAGGCCGGATTCTCAAAGCGAATTCACGACGAAAAAAGTGCGTACGACAAATTTGAGAGAAAACCCGTGCTCTCGAAACGAAATTGTCGTAACCTTTGCGCAGGTTACGACAGAATCCTACGACAGTTCCGAAGCTGTCTTACGCACTTTTTACGATCAAATCAACAAGGCCGACAGCGTCGCTCAGTTACTTGGTATCGGCCACCAACGGACATTTATTTTTCTTCGTGCTCTTCTCGTGCGTCCCGACGTCAACCAGCAAGAAAAAAGGAAGGAGTACTTAAAACAGACCACGACGATCAAGAACGCAGGATCCACAAACACACGAGAAGAGCTACAACAGCCACGATTCTGCCGACCGAGCGAGCTCGGCAGAATATAGTAGGCCTAGCAGCAACATCGACTCGGCGCACCGTTGCTCCGGCGGTCCTTGGCCAAGACCGTCTGTCCATGACTGGCTGGCCTGCTGAATGGAATATGCCCGCGCGACCCTTGTGGACCCTTACCGGATGAGTAGTTTGATCCCTGAACTAAATTTCAGAGGTCAATATTTTCTCCTTGTCATCTCGATCTCCTTGTTTTCCGAGACAGCGGTGACGAACGCTGTCGTCGAAAAGGGACTCTCATTGATTCTATCTCCTTGTTTTGTGTGATGTAGAGCTCAAATAAACGCCATACGGATTACCTTGGCAAGTCGGTATGTACACTCTGTTATTAGTATGCCATTTTTATTCTGACTCGACGCTACGTCAGTGTCGAGCTATAGCAGTTCGTGGGAGCTACGCGATGTCGGTCTAACCTTTCTTTGCCGAGTGTCATGTCAGTATCGAGTTGCAATCGTAAAAGATCGGTCCAGAAGCGCTTACCGAAACGCGGTCTAACAGAGCGAATCCAGCACTTCGATCAAACGCGCGTGTCCGCTCCGAGTGTGAACAGGTATTTGGCATTTGCGTGGCTCTTGCTGACACCCTCGTAGTTCAAACATATCCTTTTTAACGTCGGCTTGCAGCTCGCGACTCGCAGCAACTAACACCGGCCGTGCCAGAAGCATGCTCGGGCCGTGTCGTGCAAAGAGCCGCAACGAGAACGAGCTCACTGTGGCCAACTACGCTTTGGCCACTTTGGCTTTCTCCGCCAAGGCTTTGCAAACGCGTTCAGGCCTAGGCGAATTCTGCCGGCACGCCGTATTGCCGCAGAACGGCGCTGCTATTTTGGCACAAGTGATGTCACGAGAACTTCCCCCCATCCACCAGATGAGAATTTGAAATCGTTTAATTATGTTTAAAATTAGTTCTGCAGTGTTTTACAGCGCAATATTTATATTTCCGAGGTGGTGCCTGTCCCTAGCCCATATTTATGCAACAAGATCGGCGCTAAAATTTCGTTTCACTACCCCTTTAATGTGAACAGCCCAGTAAGGAATTGGCACATTTAGAGAGCCTAGTGCGTCGCGATCGATGCCTTGTGGGATCACGGCAGGAGCTTCGCTATTTACCACTGGTGACAACGGGTCAGTTTCCCAAACGAGCCCCGAACGCTTTGCAACGATGGGCTCTGGTGAACTTGCCTTCCGCTTCCTTTCCTCTCGTCCTCCGGAGAGGTCATCACTCAAGTCCTGGGGTACACTTGGCCGCAGAGTGGGTACCGCGTCTGGCGTAAGCGCTGGGTGTCCACGAGGGATCCCCACTTCCTTTCCGCCGATGATATGGACGAAGTCTGGAAGGATGAAGCGGGCTCGAAGTGCAGCTCGCATGCAAACAGCGCTTGTTTCTTCAAGACGCTTGTCCGATCGCTGGAGATTCTCCTCACAAAGATCTCTTTTGGCTCTGTCCTTTGGAACACCGAAAAGGGACGCCGTTTTCACTCCTTTCACTCGGATGAGGCCCGTTTTGAAACCATGGTGCAGAGCAAGAGTTCTGTCGCTGTTTCGCCGACGGCATTTTGGCACTACCCTCAAGCGGGTTTCACATGCAGCGATTTTGGCCCTGGAGCGGCGCGATTTCTGCCGTCGCGGCGCTCGTGCCGCTCAACCGCTGGTGCTGGCCAGAACGCCGCGACGGCAGAAATCGCGCCGCTCTAGGGCCAAAACCGCTGCATGGGAAACACGCTTCAGGGGTATTCACACGAGGGAGAAATCCCGGGGATTTCTCCCTCGTGTGAATACTTCACCATCCGCAAAATCAGAACACAAGATTCAAAGCATATTACGATCGAACACACGGAACTAGGAAATCGTGGTCCCGACACGCGCACCGCTCGAAGTGAAAAACACGCGGAACTATACTGTTTCACCTTGTGTCGTACCGCAGGAAAGCCTACAAGCGCGAGCTCCTTGCTCTATAGGGCACATTTCGGCGGCACAAGCTCTCGTGCATCAAGGGCAGCTGCCACCGCTATGAGCTCGTGCTTCTAGCCTTCGCTGCGGTACAACATAAGGTGAAACGGAGTATATAAAATCGTCATACCGACACGTGCACTGCTCAAAGTGAAAAAAAAAGGCGGGCTGCGCGATTTTTTTTCGGATAACTCCACTACAGCGCCGCCACGAACTATCGCGAGCCGCTCCGGTCCTAACACTACCTAAGTATTTTAGTACACTGTAGTAAGTAACAGATTCCTTCGGAGCAGCGCCACTCTTTGGCATTTCAACATTTTCCTTCTCAGCTTTCCTCCTCAACTCACAAATCGCGCATTGTACCAAACGGTCGAAGAAGACAGAAAGGAAGGACTCCCCTCTTTCTCGGACTCTCGTTCGTGCAACCGGACACAGCCATTCTCCCCTTAGAAGATTATCTCGTCGCTCCAAATTTGAACAAAAGTTGCTTTCCCCACCCCGTTCAGCCCTAGGCTGACAGTGTTGTGGAAGCTACGTGCTCTTTGGGCTAGGGTGCCTTCATGTGCGAGCACATGGAGGCTCCCTCTTGGGCCAGCCACACGCTCGTCACCCCACGGGTAGCTCGAGCTGCTCGGTTCTAACGCGTTGACCAAAACGCTGCCAACGCCACCAACGGCAAAGCTCATAACCACGCCAGCCTTGCTACGTCACGAATGCGGGGAATCCTTTCTTTCTGTTTTTGTTTGCGCCGGATATCCCATGACGCATCGCGCTCTCCGTTCGCTTCTCTTCGAGCGCTTGCTCGAGTGCACCATATGGAACGAAAAATATAGCCAGTCGTTCAAAAGACAAACGCGCGATTATCATTTACGGTTATTATCCGTCATGCTTGACTCATTTCCGAACGAAATTTGAATATTTAAATTTTCGTTTCCGTACCCCTTTAAAGACCCCATGCTCATCCAGATCGAAACGGGCAGGGGTGGGGATCGAACACAGGATCCCTGGATTCCTGGGTTCTGCAGCGCAAGCTTTCGGTCCACGTGCTCAGAGTACAATATTTGAGAAGGTGAAAACACTGTGAAGACGAATCACGCACGACGACGACGATGTGTATCAAGGAGGTCGAAGTGCAAGCCAACAGATGTTTCAAAGATTTCTGACAGCAGAGTGGGTTCAGTCCACATCTGTGTGATAGCCTGGTGTTTCACGAAAGGTGGACAAATTCGATATTGCAAATAAAGCATCCTACCAAAAAAAAAGAAGAAAACAAAGGCTTGTGTTGTTTTGGTCTGAGGCCAAGGGCCTATTAAGGAAAATTATTAAAGTTTGGCATAATTAAGTTAATTATTTTCACATAATTAATCTTTTTTTTTAATATTGAGTTTAAGGACATGGTTTAATTTGGAAACTTGCTCAGCATCATCGAGAAACACTAAATAAGAAAACTGGAGTGTGACAGAAGGCACGCGCTGTATTTTACAGCTTTCTGAAAAACTGCAATCCGAGCGCTTCTCGGCACCGACGGCACCTCGCCCCGTGGAGAAATAGTGGAACCTGCGCCCCTGCTGCGTTGAGCGAGGGCAGCGAAGCAGATGTTGGTTTTCCCTTTGCACGGTGCGAGCTCAAAAAGATTTCCTTCCCTAGCTATAAATGAATAGGTAAAAAAATAACAACATAAAGTAACTGTCTCGTTTTCTGCCACCACGGGTGCTAATACCCGCGTCCCACTAGAGCCACATACAGAAACAAAAGACAACGACAAGCCTCAAACCAGTCTTTCGGGATTTGAGAGGCTTTGTAGAGTAAAGGAGGCTATGCTCAAACACGAGCATTATGCACGCGAGGGTATCTTCGGCAGGCTTGCAATCGCTCGTGCTTACTTCGCGAGCACCGAACGACTAAACGCCTGCCAAAGGTACCATCCCGAGCATGCTGCATGGGTTTGAGGCTTGTCGCTGTCGTTTGTCTCTGTCTGTCGCTCTAGTGGGACACGGGCATAAGCAAGACGGCGAGACCAGAGCGGGAAGAATGAACCGGGACATCGCCGCCTGCTGCGATTGGTCAGCGGCATGGAGTCGACCAATCGCAGAAGGTCGCGATGTCTCGGTCTTTTTTTCCCGCCGTCTTGCATTCCACCCCAGTGTGTTCAAGCCTCACCTTCGTCCTCTGGACAGCCCCTTACATGCTGCGCCATCTCGCGGCGCTTGTCAGAAATGCGAGCGAACCTTGGCAACACTTGCCCCGTGGCGAGGCAATGCCGTTCAGTAACCTCTCTTCTGCCACCGTGGACTGGGATACAGCGTATACGTGCACGACAGGCAGGGGGATCATTCGATTAACTAGCACCAGCCTGCACCGATGCAGAAAAGTGAAGAGCAATGTACCCCCGTCTTTTTTTTTTTTTTTTTCCAGATAGGCTGCACTCGTAAATCAAATACGGCGTTCTGCACCGAGTGCAGCAGGCGCAGGTCTTGCAGGTAGATCGAATATAGCAAGTCTTCGCAGCGGTGTCAATGCGCAAAGCTTACGTTCCGCCGCGCAAAGTTTATCGATTGTTCCCCTCGCTCTAAGATATTCGAACAAAATTCCAAGTATAGAACAAACAGACAAATAAGCCAACAAACATACAAACACATTCGCCCCGCTTGTCTTTAAAGATGCACAAAACAAATCAAACCACCACCTTTTTTTTTTTGTCTGTGTGTGTGTTGAGTTCGACAGTGGATTGACGGCACACCACTGACGGTACATGGCACATTGATGATTCAGTGGTGACGACGTGCCCGGAATCACGCACTGTCGGATAGGGATTATCGCGGATGTGTCCACCTGTGTCGTTGCGCGGGTTACCGACGCCCTCCCTTGGGGCACTTCATACACCGTCGGATAGACGTATTGGTATATAGCTGAGGCCGTCGGCACCTGCGCTCCTCCTCGTCACATCTGCGACGCGGACACGACGCGAGTCACTGACGTCGTAGCCCCCTGGGGCGTCTGCGTTACTGTGGGGCACTCAGCATACTGGACAGTCGTCGTGGCTGGAATTTGAGTGTTCACTTGACACGGCTGCGACGTGGAACCGACGCGACGGAAGGACACCGTCCTTTGGGACACCGGCGCTGCCGTGGGGTACGCGTACTGGTACTGCGGGTAGGCTGGAGCGGTGGCGACGGTGCTGCTGTACAGCTGCGACAGCGACGTGACGCGGCGTACCGACGTGGTCCCCTGGGTCACGGGTGCCGTCGTCTGGTAGGCGTACTGGTACGCCGGAGCCTGCGCAAGGGCAGCACTGGTCGGCATGGCATACTGGTACGCAGGGGCTTGTGCAATAGCCGCGCTGGTTGGCATGGCGTACACGGGAGAACTGGGCATGGCGAACATGGGCTGTGCCTGAGGCATCAGGCCGTAGCCAGAGGGGGCCGACGACCCGTAGAAGTTAATGGTGGTGTGGGCCGTGGCGGCCTGCTGATTTTCTGCCAGAGTTCCACCCGACGCGACGGACGAGCGCTGTTTAAACGGTAACAATGGAGCTGGTGGGGGTGGCGGGGGTGGCGGGTAGACAACCTGCGTATGCGCGGGCGAATTAGACACCGTCCTGTAACCTTTCAAGCGACGAGACATCGTCCATATCACGGAACTACATAAATATGCTTCAAACCCGACGCATGTACTACTTCGTGCACATCGAGCACTGCGTGACAAGGAGACCTTAGCTTTCTTTTATATTTCACCGGGGTTCCACTCACTGAAACCTCGCTAGTCCTCATTTTTCTCCTGTACAATCCACACCCACACCCCCTCCGCTCTTGTCTTACCTCGTTTTTTTTTTGTGTTCTATACATCACGTACTAAAGGTATATTGTAGCACCTTTAGTCTAAGTATACTAAAAGTATGTACAACCGTTAGTTCACGTTATATATAAAATACACGCACACACACACAATAAAAACGTACCTCAGCGTACCACATAGAACTCGTTATCATAGAAATAAAACACGTGTGCACGCAGGGATCAGAGGTGTAAATTTAGTTCGTACGCACCCACACGCACCTTTAGTCCCGAACATATTTCATATTAGTATAGAACCACGTACAGAATTCAGTTTAGATTAGTTCATTATACGCGGCGACACGTACAGAATACGTACAAAGTGCATTCAATATTTGTGGACTAAAGCCGAAGTGCAGTCAGTAGGTAGCACCACAATCCTGGTGCTTTATGACGAAATGACACTTAACCGACGAGATATCTTTCTATAAAGGGAGAGGTGCGAACACGTGCTTTCTAACTGAGAGCGAAACTCGCTGCTCGGGACTTGGACGTTGTGGCAAAGAAAGGAATTCAGAAGCAAATCTCGGATTTTTCGCAACAGAAAGATCACCGACTTCCCCTTGTCCTCAGTGCCGCTTCAGTTTGCAACGAGATTGTGTTCAAGTAATTATTTTAAAAAAAGGATAACTTATTTACATCTTCAACGATCCTTCAGACTTTGGCTAAACTGTTTCCTAAATGTCACCTCGATACTATATAAAACGCCCCACTAATGTACACCCAAGGTCTTGACCGGAAATATGAAGAAAATCAAGACGCGTGAGCAACTCGGCCCCCGAAGAAAAAGATCGCCTAGTAAGGAGGCGGTTGTTCTAAAAGCCTTCATATCTCTCGGCGATCCCGTTGTGTTACAAAAGAAAATAAGAAACGAGAAGGCTCTTTTAAAATGACTTGCCAGTACCTTTACTAAACATCGAGAAACGCGCGCTCCAAATTGGCCAATATAGTCACAGCAGGCTTATTTATTTTATTTTTCCGTACGTACATTCTAGAGCGCAAATAAATATTGTCGCTGTCAGTGCACCACAAGATTTGGATACCGTTATGGCCTAAGAAGCCAACTAAAAGATGTTTCACACGCCACCGTTTTCTTAGGTTCTCTTAAGGTACGTATAAAGGGCGATTGATACACTTGCATCGAGTCCGACCGAGTATAACTGCAACGATTTGCAACGTAAGGGTTGCTATAGCAACAGCCGCGTCGGCTCCAACAGAACGTGGTAAAAACAGGCTTTGTTGGAGCCGGCGCAGCTGCATGTCGCAAGCCGTTGCAGTTGTACGAAGTCGGACTCGACGCAAGTGTGTGAATCGCATCAGATCGCCGAAACGTTCGTGTCTCAAATGTCGCGTGCCAGGCTATCTCCTTGAACTGGTAGCCACGCTTAATACGAAGCACAGATGTCCTGGTGAATTGTGGCTTACCAGACGTAAGCTTTCGTAACGTAATGTAACGTAAGAAAACGGGGCTGAGTAAACCAGACCATCACGTGATGCGAACCCACTCAATTTATCAAATAAATCAAACAATTGTAGCGTGCGCTAACCATGCATACGCCATGGCTCTCTGCTTTTGGAGGGTATGCCTTCGGATAGAACAACTTGTAACACCAGTTTTGATTGGACTAGTTGGTTCATAATAGACACGATTAAAATGGCGCGAACTTGACGAGGACGAAAAGAGGCACGCGCGACAGGACTAGCGCTGACTTCCAACTAAGTGTATTGCATCATTCACCAAGCGATATATACTATAGCCTGCGGACATAAAAAACAAAGCGTACATTAAGATTGTACGTCTACCACGCGCCTATCTTCAGATAAAACCACCAAGAAACCATAATTTTTGCCAATAAGAGACACTGACGGCATGCTGACGCACTTGTCTCCCGTATTTTTTTTTTTTTTTATTATAAAATAACGCTTTCATAATTTCCCTCTCTGTCTTGTCCTTTGCTCTCTTCAGGAACTTGGTCCATTTCAAAAGCGGTTTACACCCACATTGTTTAACGTGCTCAGCAAGATGACCATCCAAATTGCTTCGTACCGAAAGATCATGCTGACGCGCTCTCTTATTGAAACAGCGACCCGTTTGCCCATTGCAAATGGGGCCACAGCTAAAATGAATATATCCTAAACAACCCCACTCGTGCACTTAGTGTACATGACGGCATGTCTTTTTGCGCACCGGGCACTTTAATGCCCAGTACGTATGGGATATATCTTGTAACTTGCAAAGAACGGAGAAATGCAGATTAATGCCATATCTAACAGCTCTCTTTTTAAATTGTGAGACACCTTGCGAATATAATTCACAACTTCGACTTCTTTTTATGATCTGCTCTATAGTACGTTTTTGTTTTTTTTATTCTGTGATCCTTTAAGTTTCTGTAATTTGCTTTCGCAAACACTTGATAGTAGCATGTTAGGGTACCCCGCAGATTTTAACTTCCTAAACTGAAAGGCTGCATTTACTTTAAGCAAACGGGTCGAGTGAGAGGGCGCACCAGCATAATCTTTCTGTGCCAAGCAATTTGGGTGGTCATCTTGCTGAGCACGTTAAACGACGTGGGTGTGAATTGCTTTTGAAATCGACCAAGTTCCGGAAGAGAGCAAAGGAAAGACACAAAAAACAAAACAAAAAGAAAACAAGAAATTATAAACATTAAAAAGAAAAAGCGGGAGGCAAGTGCGTCAGCATGGTGTCGGTGTGTCTTATCGACAAAGCATTATCGATTCTTGATATTTTTTTACGTGGAATTTGGAGATGCTTTTTAACGCTACTTCCATTCCCATAATTTCGCCCGTCCACCCGGCCGTGCATTTTCCGCGAAATTTAGCGGGGAAAGTGGCGTCACATGACGTCACCTCACTTAAATTGACGGCACCTGAACCATATGTCAACTTAGTTTTCCGCTAAATTTAGCAGGGAAATTCACGTCTTGTTTCCAAAACATCAATCCAGTTTCTTCGCTAAATTTAGTGGGAAGATACATGTCACGTGACACACAAATTTTCTATATTGAATTTCATGCGTTATAAAAAGTCAAAGGTCGCTGGAAATTAGGCTCAAGTGACACGTGCTTTTCTAAGTTATTATCGTTATTATTATTAAACGATCAAGTACCGCGTCGGGAATACGTGCGTCGTGCTCTGTTGTCGGCAAGCTTTTTAGTTTGCTGACAATGAAACTGGCGATTGAAATCAAAACAACACTGAAAGCAGGCATCAAGCAAAAACCGCGATCCCCGTGACACCCACGATGTGAACGCAAGCGATCTAAGCTGTTATAAACTTTGAACTATGCGGCCTAGAAACCGCTATGACAGCTCGTACGCGGCACGGTACGCCGGGCATTTCAGAAAATCTCAGACTTACCTTTGTTATATATCCGTAAACAGATATTTACATACAATCCAAATAGAGAACAGTGGCATTCTTAAATGTTTTCCCGACGCACAATAAAGCTATAGTTGCTAGAAAGCGGGGCTGTGAGATATCGCTAGCAAGCGTGTATTTAGCTATAAGCCGGGGTCAGACTCCTTATCCGTCATACAAATGACAGTTCGCATACAGGTTTGAAAGCGAGTTACCGCGAGACCCTTGCTTCAAATGCCGCATGGAAATGAGTTCAAGGAGGCAACTTGGCACGCGGCATTCGAACCATGGATATTGCGGCGACTCGTGTTTGCAAAATGTCTTTTTTATGATGTGTGAGCAGTGTGACCCCGGCCATAAGATGCTAGCAAACGTGCGTGGTTTTTGCACGCCAGAGGATGTAGGCCGCGGTCGCGCGTGTGACGGCATTCATTCGGCGCATACTAAATCGTGAACCGTGCATCGCTAGGGAAACGAGCATTCCTGCACCAAGACATCCACAAAGGCTGCAGTTTCCAAGCCGAGGTTTTGAGGACCTTGTACACCCTAATCCCTCCAAGTTGCTGAGGACCTTGTACACCCTAATTTCTTTTGACGATGTTAAAAGCGGAACGGGAGGAAACGTAAAAAAGTAAGTTGACCACTCTGTCTAGACGTTTCTTAATTAGAACATGAGATGTATGAGCTTAACTCGCCTGGGGTGGCGGAGGTGGCTGGATGATCATCGGTGGCGGCATCATGATGGGCGCCGGAGGTAACAACGGGGGTGTTGCGATGATAACTCGCTGTGGGGGAGGAGGAAGCAGTGTCTCGATAGTAGTGCACGAATGAGCATGTCGGACCGGCGTGACCAGGTGATCGTGAATGTGGTCTGTTGAGTGAACTGCCGTCAGCGAGCTGATCCTGCGCAAAGGGCCATGAGACGAGGCTTCAGAACATATGGCTTGGTGCATGGAAGTTTGAGACGTAAGGCTGACGAAGGGATGATAGTGCATGATCGCTGGTACAGAGGCAAAACGATTGATGCATGACCGAACCACCATGGGAGCCAAAGAGGAACTGAATGGCATGGCAGAATGCACGTGAAGCGATGATATTGAGGTATTATAAGCGCTCGGCATGCCAAAGGGAATCGGCGACGTTCTAGAGTCTGTGCGGACGAAGATGGTTCGAACGACCAGAGAGGAGGACGGTCCTGAAGACTCGGTCGTCTCAGTCGATTCGGACTCCTCCAAAGACGAGATCAATCGCCTTTGTCTACGGGAAGTCCTCTTCCGGCGTTCGTGGGTTCGAAAAATGTATTTTGAAAACAAGAAGCAAATGATAATTATTAAAATGGCGGAAAAGATCGAGAAAAGAAGCGTGGCCCAATAGCCTACGAGCTCAATGACAAAGCCCTTGCAAACGACATCCATGAGCGAAGTTATAAGCTGAGAGACAATGAAGCACGGACCAATCACGGCAGGTTTAGATGCAACCGAAGTTTTAACATCTTGTGTCACACGTTTGACAAAACGCTTGAAGTACGAGGGCACCATCGGCACAAGCACTCGTTCAATGGAAGTCCTGGTGAGTCTAGGCATGATTCTTCGAGCCCAAAAGTTATGCCATTTGTCGTACATTCTCCTGGCAGTTCTTTGTACATTTCTGCGAGAGCGATTATCAGTGAACGACACATTTTTGATCGACAGCAAAAGGCGCTGGAAGGGGTCTTCATGGCTGGATAGCGAATCATTGACGATGGGACTCTGCTCACGAAGAGGCAGCTTTTGCAGCACCTCTTGTAGACTCACTTGTGGGACAGCAAGGCTGTGGTAATGAAAGGTGCGACCATGAGATGGCACTGGTCCCAAGTCAAAGATTGAGACCGATTCATTTTGACATTTACTTGCGATCTCGCTGGGAATAATTTTTGATAAAAGCTGGCTTCTGTTGCCAACAGGCCACATTCTGTCGATGGCATCGTCCAGAATGGCATAATCTTTTTTCAAGTAAGGCCCGCAAAAGTGGCAATATCCAAGTGTGTTGTATACGGTTAAGTAAATCATGGTAAGGATGGCTAGAATCACAAATGCGGAGAAGACATAAGCCGTGACTATCAACATATGGCCTACGAAATTCGACACCTTACCCCGCTTCTGAGGTTGCACAGATTGGCGATGGACCGCAATGCCCGTCAGCAGACAAATTACGAGCAGTGCCAATGCCACGAAGAACAACGCCACCAAAACCAAAAGCCAAACGATTGCTTTTTCCGTTAAATATTTGTACACGCCATGATACTCCTCAAACCCTTGTAGCTTCATCTGGAGCATGTCAATGCTGGTGTACGAAGGACTCACGTCCACGTCACTGGCGTCGAGCGTCGACATCGAGTCTGCTAAAATCTCCAGGAGTTTAAGCCGATAGGGCGCAGTAGTCCGGGCAACAGCCTGGACGACATTCTTGAAGAGTTCCTCATTATCTCTGTGAACGCGAGCACATTGGTCGCCGATTTTTCTGAATGTGACGCCCAGGCGATGATGTCCCGCTGCATTTAACACGCGGCCAAGGTAGCGGTGGTCCATCGCACAGTCCCGGGCCATGTGGTGCAAGGGCACCCTGGCGTCCTCCATCACGCTGCTGGCGATAAACGTTTCAAAGGTCCGGTCAAAATCGGGGCCAAGTACCCTGCTGACGTTATGAAAAGGTAACTGTGTTTTGCGACTCTCCGCAATTTGACCCAACGTCAAGTTCACAAAGAGTTTGAGGTTTAAGAAAGTCGAGTTGTACAAGTCGGGAGCCCATTCCTTCAGTGCAACGTTCATGGCCTCTCTCGTGATGATGAGCCAGACCAAAAACATGACGCACAGAGTAAAGAGAACCGTCAAACTGATGGCATAAAACACGAAAGCCAGCATGTAGTTCTCGGTGACTCGCTGCTGGCGGCGCGCTCCACAGAGACTGGCGAGACGCATGAGGAAGATAACGACAATGACGACTATGAAAACACCCAATGCTACCCATAGATACGTAATAAAGGAGCTGATAGCACTATGATTGGATTTTATGTAGTCTCTAACGGTGTCATAATCGGGACTGAATGAGGTCAACTCCAGAAGGGTGGCGTCGGCGGGGGTGTCGGCAAGGCTATCTAAGATGCCTGCACCTACGCCGGATATTAGAGGGCTGGAGCCACCATCGGTCACGGGAAACGTTACAGTGTCGAAAATGAAACTGCCCTGGTTGTGAGCCGATGCAGACGTTGTTGTTTACGAAGCTGCAGACGTGTTTGCCTGAGCCTGGCAGCTGCAGCCCAGCCACCGGCAGATGAATACCACCAGGAGCAGGTACCCGCCGCTCGTTGCTGACACCATGGCTGTAGCTTCCGGTCCTGGGGAGTTCTTTCCTACGAACCGTGGGAGAGGAACATAATTTCAGGACTACTGGCCCACGGGTCCGATCGTGCGCTCGTTCGATGTTTTTTTCTTCTTCTTCACAGCAAGCGGTATAGCGTCGCGCGGAGGACACGGGCCCTTAAAGTAATACAGGCGTAAAAAAGAAAAAGAAAAGTTGTCTTTGCAAGGATTTTTTTGTTCTTACACAGTTAAAAAGAGCCACCTAAAAGTTGTTGGCGAAAACAAATATGGTTTATGGAGAGAAATATTAGTGGTCGACTTTACTTCGAAGTAGTAAGGGCAGCGAGCAATTTTCATAAAATCGTGATTCGAAAATTTTTTAAAATTTAATTTATTGTCAAAACTGCTTTGTTCCGTGCGCGGGGGAAAGAATAAAGACTATTCTCAAATTCATAAATTTGCATAAAATCATATTCGCACAAACTCCTAAACCGGCTTCCTCTTATTTTGATTCCATAAAGATCAGTGAGATTCCTGTGGTCATCATGGACTTTCCGAGCTTTTTCCATGCTACAGCCCTCTGTTTGTACACTTTCTTTCTTGTCCTCCATTTTTTTTTCGAGGGGGGGGGGGGGGGGGGGGGAAGGAGAGAGGGCATTTTTTGATTTTTTTTTTTTTTAAACGCGCGTTTAAACTTTTTAGGGATTGTAAGAATGAAGGAATTCAATTTATTTGTAAATCCATAACCTTAGAACCGAAGACCGTTAAACTTCCAAGGAAACCTTACCATTTTTATTTTTCGTTATTTTGTTTTAAAGGGGTAATGCAGCAATTTTCGTACCTTCAGTAAATATCGTTTACCGTAATATCCCGCAAATAGCCCACCTAAAATCGAGAGCGAATCAGGCGAAAATGAAGATCGGCTAACGATCCGTGTAAAACAAAAAAAGTACAAAAACAACAATTTTTAGATCATGTTTTTCTGTCAAGCATTTTATCACGGAGCGGGACAATGAAGCAAAGATGAATGTACTTACTATTCAACAATGTTCCCCTTGCCCTCCATTGCCCTCCTCTCACGTTTTGCCTTCCTTTCTCTCTTCGCCTGGCGTTTCCTTCGTCTACACCGCACATAGTAACGTAAGAAATGGCATAGTATGAACGGGCCTTAAAGGGACCCTGCAGGGACTTTGTTACTGGTTTTTAATTTTCACCGAACCTGAGCGCATTGAGCGTAGTAAGTTAATGAAACTTTTATTTTCTTAAATTCCGCTTTAGTTTAAAGTTTATGGGCAAATTAAAATTACAGAACAGGCAAAAAATAACCTCCTTCATGACGTCCTTGGTTGCTTGAGTGGCCGTGAACTAGACGAGGGGTAGTGAGCTCAGGGAGCGCTCACGGCTGCCGCACTCCGTGTCGACGGCTCGAGAGGGCGCGATACTAAAGCATGTTCTGGATAGGTATATATACCGGGCAGCCAGGCGGCTTGCATTGCATTTGCTGTGCGATTAAACACTAATTCGGCATGAGACTCCATTGATCGCAAACGACAGCAAACACGGGGTAAAGATCAGTTCAGAATGGGAGCCACTTCGCGCTGCCATACCGCCAAAAGGCCAAACCGCAAGCCAAAGCTGCTCGCCGAAGGCCTTGGAAACGCTCGGAACCGGTCGGATCCTCCAGTCCATACGACCGCAGCGCCGCCGCGTACATCCGGGACCTTTCTACGCCCGCCGCTCGTTGGTTCCTGATCCCAGTACACCTTTCCAGTATGCTCCGCCTTTTCAACCGCTTGGTGGCGGGTATGTCGACGGGTCATTTCTTGTTTCCGTACTTTATAAACTGCATTTGTTTATTTTCTGATCTAAAATACCGAACAAAAACTAATTTTATAGATAATTGAAACGGTTCCGGCGACACTTATATCTTGTATCTCGACTAAAAAAAGCTTTTTAGCGGCTCTGACCCGTAGTAAGCCCAGGACCAAAGACGTCACATATCGCGCGCTTTAGGCAACGCGGGTCGCCCTTGTAGGTGGAGGTGGTTCCCGTGCCGTCCAGTTAAAATATGATGGACTGATATTTAGTTACTCTCTCCGTGCCATGTTGTTTCTTTTTGTGTAAACCGAAACCGAAACTAACTCAAGCAACGTTTCCTTCTGTTTGCGTGTATGTGCGTGCATGCGCGTGCGTGTGTTTGTACGCGCGCGTGAGGATACGTCCGCGTGCTTGCGTGTGTGCGTCTCTGCTTGTGCGTGCGTGTGCGTCTGAACGCGGGCGTGTGTTTGCGCGCGTGCATGCGTGTGTACGTGCGTGCGCGCGTGTATGTGTGTGACTGCGAGCGCGCAAGCGTCTGTTTGTGCGTTCTATTGCACTGCGCCAGCAAGAAGACCAATTGGATGTTCCTGGACACTGCTAAAACACTAACTTATTGATTATTATTACTATTATTGTTATTGAAACATAGCCCTCAGTCTTTCTATAGAAGGGAAAAGAAAATTGATTGGTTCCCAGTCTTTAGACACAGGGCCCTAAACATTTTTATAACTGGCTGTAACTGTATTTATAAATTTCAAAGGCTGACCATGCAAAGCTACAGGGGGTGATAGCCTGCCATTGAGTTTTCCATAGACGACCATAGACCATTTTTGTATGGGATGTCTCGGACTGGTTTATAATGGGTTTTGCCTCTTTATGTGTGTAAGTTTTTGTGCATGTCATCATATTCTCAAATGAATAGATTTCCCAGGTTGACATGGTCATGTGACGGGTTCTAGCAGCATATCATAAATATTTGTCCAACATTTTCACTATATTTTGAATAAATGTTATCAGATATAAACTCGAAACTGATTTTCTTACTGTACACTTCCATCAATAAATATTTGTAAAAAAATGCTAGTATTGAGCATTTCACCCTAGTTTCCAATTTATGAGCATAGAGTGATTCGTAAGAAAATTAAATATGAACTCATATATAAAATTTTGTTTGCAAACATAAAAATTTTATGCAAAAGAGGAACTTTATTATCAGCTATTTGCATGAATTACAACTGACATAAAAAAACTAGACTGCTAACAACTGTTGCCTTTCAAGCAGAAATCTCACCTGTACATTATGGACAGAGCCATATATAAGCTTTCCAAAACCATTTTATATTATTTATTTAGCACCCTCATCTTTACCCTTCTCACCAACTTCCCTAAGTGTAGGGTGTAACACGAAACAGCACCCCTTTCAGTAAAATCATGAGGGTGTATTCCTACATTTTAGGGTGTTACAAAAGTGTAGTTGAGGGTGTAAGTTGCTAAAACACCCCTTCTACACCCTTAAAGGTGTAAACACTTCTACTCTGGGGGAGGAGGCACCGCTCGCACGGAATAAAACCGGTTTTTCTCCCGGTCCGCTGGCGCCCTTATCTCCCGCTCTTCACCTCCTCGCTTCGGGTCACGGTGGCAAAAGCGGTTTGGAGCACGGAGTCATGAAAGAAAGCAGACTCCCAGGACTCCGCAATATTTGACGTCAACGCACCGGCACGGATCGCGCGGGAACTTCGAATTTGGCATTTGGAAATTAATATTATTATTTATCATTTTTTTTTTTTTTTTGCTTGACAAATACTGGATTCCCAAGTTTCGAATTTTGAGGGTAATGTCCCGGCATTGTTTTCAATCGTTTGGAGATTTTGATGTGTCAGTACCCTTTAAGCACGCGAAGAGTACGAGATCACCGACGGGAAGAAAGTGCGCTCCGTGATTTTCCGCTTCCGGGCGCTTACGTCACAATACGGGCACCCGGAAAAGTTAAAAATATTGAACTATTAACAAACGGAGTGGCGAAGTCAGAACCGGAAACGGGAATCTATTCGAGTCCCGGTTCACATACAAGTGAAATACGTATCTGTTAGGACAGCGCTTCAGTATTCCAGCCCCTGTAGTAAGTGCGTCGTTAACGCTGCCCGTCGTTGGCAATGGCGCGCAGACGCCGCCATCTTGAACTCGGTGGGTGCAGCGCTGGATCAGTGCTAAGTTACGCTCAAGTCAGGGCTGCGTCAGCGCTCTTCCTTGTGCTGATTTAACGCTGCGACGTATGTGTAAACCAGCCTCCACGCGCATGCTGAAGCACATGCATGCTTGCACGTATAGACCCTTTCGGGCAACATTTCATGGGCACCGCCATCTTGGCGTCACGTGACCCTGCCGCCATAGCCGCCCTTCAGTTTCTCGCCATTCCTCCGCGTTGTGTGCTGCACCGGCCGCTACCGGAGCTTTGTTTTCGCGTTCTTTTACGTTCCGCGTTGAAATCGTGTGGTTTCTTTAGGTCTTTTCGATATTTCGGGCTTTCATTTAATCATTTGATATCTATATTTCAACGTAGCTCTTGTATTTCCTTATTTATGAAATGGAATCGGACAGCGAATGGATCGACGATACAAGATTATGGCTTCAGAGACCATGTAAGTTCGTCCCAATCTAATGTTTTTCTCGCTAATAAAGGGAAGTCAACACCATTGCGACATATTCAAATTTCAACTGACGCAGTAAGGCTATCCAGTCGTGCTGCTCGCTGCATATGCGCGCTCGTTTCCGTAAAGCCAACCCGCATGTAAGCGACTTAGCGTGTGACGAGACGAGCGACGGCGACAACGACGAGAGTCAGCGACGAAGATTTCTCACTGTCGCCTGTTGCATCGCTCGGTTTTTTTGGGTTTCTAGAAAACGTCGCTCGCCGTCTTTGTCGCTTGCTCCCGTCGCTTCCGTGCGGTTTGTCTTGTCGCGCGACTGACCGAGCGACAGGGAAGCGGGTCACCGTCGCTTGTCTCGTTGCTCGCCAAATCGCTTGCATGCGTTTTATACTTAATATCGAGGCGCCAATGGTTCAATGATGTGCGCATGGAAATTAATTGAGTATAAACCGCATGTAAGCGATTTGGCGAGCGACCAGATAAGCGACGGCGACCCGCTTCGCTGTCGCTCAGTCAGTCGCGCGACGAGGCAAACCGCATGGAAGCGACGAAACAAGCGACCAAGAAGGTGAGCGACGTTTTCCAGAAATCCCAAAAGCGAGCGATGCGACGGGCGACAGTGAGAAATAGCCGTCGCTCGTCTCGTCGCACGCTAAATCGCTTACATGAGGGTCGGCTTTAGGAAAATGAGCGCGCACATGCAGCAAGAAGCACGACTGTGACGTTGCAATTTACATATATCGCAATAGTGTTGACTGTCCTTTATTAGCGACAAAAATGTAAGAATGGGATGAACTTACATGGTCATTGAAGCCTCATAATCTTGTATCGTCGACCCATTCGCTGTCCAATTCCATTCCATAAATAAGAAAATACAAGAACTATGTCGAAATATAAATATCACATGATTAAATGAAAGTCCTAAATGTCGAAAGGACCTAAGGAAAATACAAGATTTCAACGCGGAACGTAAAAGAACACGAAAACGGAGCTCCGGTAGTGGCCTGTGCAGCACACAACGCGTAGCAACGGCGAGAAACTGGAGGTCGGCTATGGCGGCCCGGAAAGCGCGCGAAGGGCGCGCCGACTGGTGGCAGCTCGAGTAACTGACTCGCTGAAAGCGTCTATATGAGGCACCAACCGGAATGCCATGGAGCGAAAGCTTCCGCCGGAGGGCCAGCGTTTTTGGGCCCGATCCTTAACTTCACGTAGCCTGTCACTGTGTAAAGCGCCCGGCCCGTAGCTGGACCAAGCCCAAAATCTGGACGAGTATACCGCGTCGTTGTGCGTTGATATACCACTACTGTATGATGCACGTCAGCGGCCGTACTGTACTGGAAAAAAGTTGTCATCTATCGATGACAACGACAACATCAACATTAATTGAGATTTCCGACAGCAACACCCCAAAAATAATAACCTCGTGGTGCATGTTTGCGTGCTGATCCTAACATGGTAGGCAGCAGCGAAAACATCACTCGCCCTTCGGGGCATACGAACTTCCCGCTGTCTAAATTTCTAGAACGAATTTCTCATTCAAAATGCAATAAAGACACGTTGCAAAGAGGTTGTATTTCTTTAAAAAATATAAGTATTCTATGGGCGGTGGAACGCCTTCAGACCCACTTGGCTCCGTGACTCTTGTCCTGTTCACTACTGACAGAACACAGACACCGGCAGCATAAATCAAGTCGGGAGCGACGTCCTATAGCATAACGGTAGCACGCAAAGTCGAATAGGAGCCGGTATCATACGAATTCCAGGCGTTGCAGTTGGTCCCTGAAGGTGTACGTACATCTCCCGCGGCGGCGTGTAGCAGAGAGACCCCACTCTGCGAGTGGAACCTATAGAGGCCCACACGACGGACCCCGGCGCTCTCGGCGCGGGAGCTGGTAATGTAAACGTCCTCGATGGGGAAAAGCTTCACTTGGCCCGTCGCTCTGGAAAGCGTCTCTACGACGTTTCCGCCCGGCACGTAGCTGGACCCCGCCACGTAGTTCGAATACGAGGACGCAGGGTAATCTTTGAGGCTTACGTGATACTTGTCAGCCAGGTCTCTGATAGGATTGCTGCCCTCGAAGAGCCGGCCATATATGGCATCCGGTGGGCGCGGAGCCATCGTCGCGAAGATGTTAGCAGCGTTCAGGCAGACTTGGGAAATAGTCCGTTACAAGTAACGCACTACTTGTAATCCGTTACTTTTACAAGTAATTTTGTAACTGCCACTCTACATCTTTGCGGCAGTAATTTGTAATGTAATTTCGTGACTAAAAATTCGTAGCGCATTACTTTATTGCGCGTTACTTTTTTCTAAGTAGGAGCGTAATACAAAAACATGGAGAAATATGAGCAGGCAATTCAGCAGCATAAGGACAACAAGTTCAACAAAATAGAAAAAACTGTGAAGAGGAGAATTACCGGGGAAAAAAAACGATTTTTCGTACGAATGGTTACTAGAACCACTAGAAAAATGTGCAAGGAATATACAAATATGCGAAAAACAGGCTTTGTCCACGTGATATAGTGGAGGTATACGTTTCTAGTGACGGGGTAGCGGGTGCAAACACAGCCGACATTCCGCTAGCTTACGGCGACCGGAATCTCTGGAATCCTGCAGACAAATCGCGCACAAAGAGACGAGGACAAACGAGGAAGGAACACAGAACACAGACAGGCGCGCCTGTCTGTGTTCTGTGTTCCTTCCTCGTTTGTCCTCGTCTCTTTGTGCGCGATTTTAACCATGTTCCACGCTTACCAACTCGCCCAACTTACTACTCTTCTGCAGACAAAGCTTGCGGTGTGCATGTTATGCACACCGCACACTTGGCGGTGTGTTTTTAGATCTGAAACCATGATAAAACCACTATTTTTGCTTTCAGACAGTGCTTGTATTACGATTGCATAATTTCTCCATGTTTGCTCTTGTACTATTTTTTGCACCACCAAGTTGTATTTCATTGACAATAAGGGGGCCATGGACTCGTCAAGCTGTCTCGACACAGCTTTTTTCCATGGTCTCCTCCATTGATGTACCATTGATGGAAATAAAATGCATTATTATTATTATTATTATTAGTTATAATAATAATAATAATAATAATTTCACACAAATTGGAATTCAATTGTACTAGATACGGGCATATCAAAGCCTGCAGAGGGCGTGTATGATGACGCCCATAAAAAAATTCAAAAGACCAGTTATCATGATTCCACAATGCAAAAGATAGAACCATAAAACACACAAAAAAAATAATAATAATATCGCGTGTACACACAAGTGTGTGCACACAAAAGTACGTACGCACAAAAAGTGTGTACACACTTTTGCGTTAAAAAAGTTGGTATGTCTGCAGGTTTGTACAGCCTAGAACTGCCTCAACGGGCGGCTTGTCTCCAGCTGTAGACGAGAAATTTAGCCAGTGCATCACAAACCGCTAGCTTGGGGTCTTTAACGTGCACCACGCAGTAGTGATACATAACCACACACCGGAACGATGCTCATCCAGATCGAAACGGGCAAGGGTGGGGATTGAACCCATGATCCCTGGGGTTCTGCAGAGCGGGCTTTCGCTCCACGTGCTCCGAGCTGGTGTGCGCTAGCCCCTTTTTTTTCTTTATTATGTGCGCTAGCCCACTCGGCTACCGATCTCCCTCACTTTTGCATAATATAGCATGCGCACCGGTAGCTTTGTCTGCAGAATTCCAGGGATAGTTTTCGGTCGCCGTAAGATATATATACAGTATAGACCACTTACAACGTAACCGCTTATAGTGCAGGACCGGGTATAACGCGGTTTTTTTAAACCACCGGTTCGCCTCCCATAGAACTCCATGTATTTACATACCGCTTAAAATGCAGGCGCGCGAAGGGAAATACCGGCTACAGTGCGGTTTTTGGCACAGCCCGCCGACCGCGCCGACGACCGGAGCAGCGGGCACGCTTCCCTGTGCGACACTAGATAACGGCGCTGACGGCGCGGGGCGAGGATGTTGCTCGAAGAAGTGGGGAGAAGCGAAGAGAGAGGCTTCAGTCGCCGTAGCGACAGAGGGACGCACGCACGTGTCGTTCACGTGCGTGCGTCCCTCCGCTGCGTTGGAAACAAAGAAACAAACAACCGCACCGACAGACCAATCGCAGATCGAGGAGAAGTGTTCGCGCGCGTTGCGTATCGGTCGCGGGCCGGCAGCTTCTCCGCAAACATGGTGTCGGTTGTGATCGTCGTCGTAGACGGAGTTCATCTCATCGTTCTGCGTAAAAGCGCTATCCTTGACTGTGAATTTTCGTTGTGTGTCGCTATGATAACCCAGCACGTACTAGAAGGGAAGATCCACCTACTCGTGCAGCGATGTCGTGGCGGCGCTCTCAAGACGACAGAAACGCCCGTGTCGTCGTGTTTGTTTACTTCGACTACAGTGGTGATTTCTAAGCATTTGTGACCTCAAACATCGCCCGGATTTCTTATTTGGCGCATTTCATGCGTGTGCTAAAGTTCAAGGTATTACTGGCGCGTACCGTATGAAGGATGCGAATTTTCACGCGTTTTCATCTCCCGAGAAAAGTGATTAGGGTTAGCAATCCTGAACGCTCGCAACGTCCGTCCGCAACCCGCGACGCCGTTAAAAGGCTGCGCCAGGTAAAAGCCGCTAATTTCTTTCAAAATGTGTGACACACTTGAGACATAACTGTACTAGTCTGGTGAAATAAAGACTTTCCTCAAACTAAGCTTTATTTTTCATCTAACATAAAATAAATTCTTTTACAAAGGTAAGTTGTCTCATGGCATGTATTTTGGCCTGAAAAATTGATGTTTTGGTTATAACGCGGTACCGCTTATAGTGCGGATTTTCGCGACTCCCGCGACATACGTTATATGCGGTCTACACTGTACCGGGATGGCGGGTGTGCTCGCATCTTTCGCTGCCTTGTCAGCTTACAGGTGAACGGAGTGCAACTACACTCTTTCTCTCAAATACAATATTTTATTTGAACAAGGACTTCCATAATGCGGGCGTATGAGAAATGGAAAGTGGTGTTGCAGAACATTTTTGAAAACATCAAAATGTTTTCTTGATAACTGTACCAGAAAAGTAATGTGAAAGTAATTTGTAACGGAACGAGTAAAGTCATCCGTTACTCGTCAACGAAAGTAATTTGTAACGGTAATCGTTAAAAATTACTTGTAACGATTACCGTTAATTTGGTAATCGCTGAGGCTCGGTAATTTGTAATTGTAATCGATTACATCTTTTAAGTTACGGGCACAAGTCTGCATTCAGCTACGTGTCGTCGTCTATCTTGAAGACGAACCGAGCGTGGCGGCAGAATGTGGACGCCCGCCGCAACATGATGGACTTGAGAGTCACGTTACTGTAGGCATCGATGAAGGACCCCTAGATGATGTCCGAGTCTACTGAGGACTCGCTCCGGATGGTGGACCGAAGTCTTGAGCCGTTGGTGGCACCCAGGAGAAACCCAGGTGGCCGGATGTCCTTGCCCGTGCAGGAACTCTTGACGTCACTGGCGCGATATGCATGGCTCTTCTCACCGGCCGACTTTGAAGCGAGAGCTGGAAAGTTCGGGGTCACGTCATTTCGTCTCCGTACCCCTTTAAAAGACTGAGCTCAAGAATGAACCAAATTGGCTTTCTCACAATTCACCTTTTTAGGAAATCGCCGGTTCAAGATGTGTGGGCAGAAAACGCCTGTGCTCAACACGGACGGTGGCACGAACCTCTCGCTTGAACGCCTCTCACTGTAGCTTGTGATTCTATAGAACGTGAACATGCGTTTTTATATCAAAAACGCTGGTACTATGATTTCAGAAAAGACGGATTACCTTGTGCCAGTTACGTAGCGCTGTTCAAGAAGCTTAGTAGGGGAATGGAGAAGATAATTAGAGGTTGAACGAGCAAGCTGAAAACAGGTGTACTCAAAATATTATCGAGGGCGTGCGATTACCGGCTCGAATTGAATAAAGGCTCGTTCACACACTCGCAACCGAGTAGGACCGGCTGAGACGAGACCGGTTTTTAAGCCCCTTGCGACGGATTAGGACCTGCCCCGCAGCAGCGCATCTGGTCCTGCGAGGCTTAAAAACCGGTCTTGTCTCACTCGGTCGTACTCGGTTGCAAGTGCGTCCTTCACAACCTTCTCAGTAGAAAGGAAAGCCACGACAAGTGCTTTTCTTAGCAGTGTTAAAGCTAGGGATGACACTGCGCTATTCAAATCGAGCTGTTATTCGCACACACCTAACTATCGATCACCACAACTAGAATTTAAAGAAGCGCCCTCACATGCCCCTGTTTCCAGAAAACCGCACTCACCGCACAGTCCCTGACGGACTTCTTCAAGCATGCCTAAGTGAGTGAGAAGATGTTTACTAACCCTTCAAATGAAAAAAAAAAAAAAAAAAAACTGGAGTCAATTTGAATAATACCCCTGTCAGACGGGAAAGTAAATGTCATTTTTATCGAATGTCATTCACCGCTCGGAGAATCAGCTCGTGATCCTGGTGCTGCACGTGGCGCATGCACGCGCAGCGTGGCGTATGAAACACGCGGATTTGCCGAGCTGTAATGTCATTTTGCCTAAATGTCATGTAACGTGCCCGTCTGACAGGGGTATAAAAATACTTCGTAAACATCCATGGCATTATCTAATAGAAAAAGACGACGCAGTTTACACTTTTTCACGCCGGCACAGATACAGCATACGGCCAGAGCCATATAGTAGGGTTCGCCGTGACGGCACCACATTGTAAATCAATGAGATCAACAAAAAAAAACAAAAAAAAAAAAAACAACAAGAGATAACTATTACGAAAGTCTGGGTCATAGTCTTAGACAAGGGTATTTCATTTTCAATCCAGGTTTCACGTGACTTGGCTCTCTTTCGCGCGCATTCTGGCAACGTCCAATCATCTGCAACTTCGATGAATTTTTGTTCCAACTGCGATAGTGGTGCCAAGCTGACTACTCTTTCGTTTTGTGACTTCGCAACGCTTCACCGGCTTGACCATCTCACGTGCTTTCGAACACGATCGCTATAACCCAGCAGGCACTCTTGGTCTGCAGTGTTCGCCCATTCTCTTTCAGCAGGTCGCCACGTCAGTGGAGCATTCAAAGATGCCACTACAAAAGGTAACAGTAAATGGATGCTGCCTCCATTCTATGCTAAGTTACTTTCAGTTTCAGAGCCAAACGAGTTTCATATGCCATCCCACATCTGCCAATAACGTGGGTACCTAGCGTTGTTAAACAAAACGAAGAAAACAAGCACCTTAAAATCTAAAGGGGGAACCCCCTTTCTCTATCTCTTGCTATTCTCCTGAAATGCCTCATTTGGGTCCCTGACGAAATCCTAGACCATTTTCGATCTACAATGGAGAACAAGCGACAATAGAATGAGGGTCCTTGAGTCTTCGGCTCCTGTTTGGGATATGTTTTCAGGAGTCGAAGGCACACGCGACTACGAGAGGTTTCGCCGCAAATATCTCCGATATGCATAGCTGAAGGGTCTGCATGCATAATCAAGCATCTTCCGAAGCAGGACGGCAAATTCGTCCTTTCCAGCAAGACCATCCTTCTTGCTGAAAAGCAATTTGTGATGCAAACGGTGTGGAACAACAGGGCACCGGAATGGGAAACCGTGGTGAGAAATGGAGGTGGTCGGACCTTTCTGCATTTAGATGAGCACAGAAAAAAAATATAGCTTCCATGGTTAGCCCACAGAAACTCCCCATTTAAAAAAAAAACAACTTTCTCTGCCAAGAACAAAACGGAGAGCACCGTATAAAGTCCAGAAAACCTATCCTCCATGCAAACTGAACCCTAGTATTTTCTCGCATGGACAAATAGAAAAATTGCCATGGCTAGAAGGAATACGTAAAAAGGTTATGCTTGTCACAGTCGAAGCTCGATAATTAAGACCTCATAGGGACAGCAAAACGCATCAAATTTAACAAAGTTCAAATTAAAAATACGCACTTAGATTGTCAGTTTTTTTTATTTGATAGTCTCCCAGGAAAAGTTGTTAATTTTTCCTTGCCTCTACTAAAAGAAAAGGAGCATTAACTCTGCTTTGCAAATAGCATACCTTTCTTAGGAAGCCTTCAGCAGTTTCTTTGCTACGGAAAAAAAAAAAAAAAGTTAATGGTGCCACAAGCAGGTTTTGCGTCAGCGACACTCGGTCACTTGGCACAGATACCAATGTGGTCGTTTCACTTGCACAACTTCACTGTCCGAAAGCGGACCACAGACCACGGCATGTTTGTTGACGTAAATATATTAGATGGGAAAACATCTCATAAGGCTGGGTGATGCCTCAAACAAAACGTTCAAGACTGCACCTCAAAAGTGAGTGCCACGCAAGACGGAAGCGCTCTTTGACTGTACAGATATAAACTTGAGCGGGAGCTTAGGAATGACTAGGCTGCCTTTGTGCGAGCCATTATAGGATTACTTGACTCAAGATCCGTCGAAGAAAAAATGAAAGAAAGACTGGTGCCTACCTCTCCGTGCAGGTCCGTGTTGAGGAGCATCAGCGCGCAAGTCAGTGTGTGCACCGCATCTGCAACAAGTGGTCGGCAAGCTCAAGGCCTGTTCACACGTACACCGCAGCAGTGTTAGTCAGTGCTGGAAATAGCGCTAACTATGCCGATGCAGTGACGACTTCATACTATCTTAGTGATAAAACACTTTTAAAATCCTGCATCGGTGCTAAGTTGCGTTCGAATTGGCACTGCACTGTCCCTAGTGTGGATTTAGTGCTGCGACGTACGCTTCAGCGGTTTTAACAAACGCGAGAACAGTCTTCACGTCGGACAAGAGCCTGCAGTAGTGCTCACCCTGCGACTTGAAGGCTCCCGGGTTGGCGTCGAGGTAGCGCTTGGAGAAGTGCACGAGCACGCGCTCCCGCTCCTGCGTCTCGCCGATCAGGCAGAACCGGTGCAGGAACATGCGCAGGGCGGCATCCAGTGGCCGCTGATTGAAGTCGAAGTATTTGAGGTACTCCTCGGCTACCACCCGGGCGAATTCGTTGCTGACAGCAAAAAGAAACGAAAGGGTGCGGTGTCAGGTCGGGGATCGGTGAAGTTACGCCATACACCGCGAGAACTTTCTAGTGCAACGCGGTCAAAGCTAAAGGCGCCCATGCACTTGTACACCTTGAATGCTGGTCAGAGCTATGAAGGCAAGCTCTTGACTTCTCCTAAATTGCAACATCAAGTTGTCTTAAGACAAAGACAGATTGAGACACGCATAATGATGGTGAAATCAATCAATAAAAAGCCTTTGAACTAGCAAAGACAAAAAAAAAAAAAGAAGATGAAATGGAGCTTGTGCTTTGACAGACCAAGCCAACTAGGCAATAACACAAAAGTGCATTTGCTGTATTGTATCACAGCATTGTGATGAGCCGAAGTGGTGTTTGAGGCACCTTTTAGAGCTGTCGTGTTTATGGTTCTGCTTCCATCATCGGCTGCCTCATTAAGAGGTGTGGAGCAGCAAGCAAGTTGATTTGGAAGCCCAGATCTGCATCCAAAAGCTGCCAGAAGTGCATTGTGGAGTAGAAAATTTGGGGCACATGTATGTCCTTTGTTACTATCAACTTCCTGCATTCATACTTAAAAAAGAGAGTGCCTTTTCTACTTTGCTAGTCCAGCATGCCCAAGAGCTACCACCATTAAAATGTCAAGCAGTTTAATTAACTGAAATCCAATATATAAAATTGATAGCATTGGTTTCAAGCAGCCACTTAGGATCAGGAGGTGTTCAGAGACAAATGATCACATAGATTTATGAAACATGTGTATGTATGTGTGGAAAACGCAGTGCCATGTTATTGTTTTCCACAAACGTTTTCTTGTGTATTTTGTAATCATGTTTGTCACGTGTGAAGCACGTGCATATCTTTTCTTTTCTTGTGATCGTGTGCTTTTTCGTTTTGGCACGTGGCGTGTTCGAACCTTGTCTTTTTCAGAGTAGATAAACCTCGGAGTTGCTCAGCCACCACCGGATGCCTGTCTTAACTCGCGACAGGTTCGGCCACATCGTAAGAGTATGGTGCATTTAAAATATTGATAATTGAAGCAAAATCAATGAACATTCAAGAGGAACAATTTTGAAAAAGAATCATTACGAGTATGAAATAAAGAGTCTTTTCACAAATTGTAAAACCTGGAATAAAGCGGAAAAATTTATATTCAAATAAATAAAAAGTTTTGATCATCAAGCAGCGCACGGCAAGAGCAGTTAGCTGTTTAGTTTAAAGGCAATAATATATCAGCATAAAATTGTTAGTGAGTCAATAAACTGTGGATATTCAATGCTAAAGCTAATTACCCATTTAAAAAACTTTGCTTACTCACTGTATAATATAAATAGTCTTAGGTCAACTTAAAAGCAGCAAAGAAAATTGGGAATCTGACCAAAACAAGAACTTGTTAAGCCACATCAAGTTGGTAGCACAGAAAAACAATTTCACAAAGCCCACATGCAAAACCTCTCAGTTATGACTAAGTATGTGCACCAGGCCACCGCCAAGAATTCTAGATATTTCTAGAATAACACGGTATCACTATTTTAAATTCAAACAAAAAAAAAGAAAGAAGAAAAGAAACGATGCACGCGCGCTGTACTTCGTTAAGTCGTTTCCCCTACTTGCCCAGCTCCGCTCCGGGGCAGCTGTAGAACAAAGGGCCGCCAGTCGCAAAGAGTCTGCGAGATGGCGCCCGTTTTCCATCAATAATAATAAAAAGTAGTTTTGCTCATCGTACTCATCACTATTCACAAGCCTTTTTCTTCTTCTTCTTCAACATCAAGATCTAACGATTTTACGGCTATCCTAGCTGCTATTAGTTCCCGAGCTGCGCTCGGTAACGTAAAAGCAGCAGACGAGATCAATCGTTATTTGGCGTTTACAGAGGAGTGGGCGCGACTGAAGGCTGAAGCACACGTGCGAAAAAAACCACGAAATATCAAAAAAAAAAAAAAAAAAAAAGGTCGGATTATGCGAAAATTGTTTTACGCGATTTTCCACGAAAGAGCGTGTTCAAGGAACGCAAATCGCAAATAAGGTTTCGTTAAAAGCATACACGCGAGTTCGAGTTCTGTACCGCAAATACCCATGTGTTATTAAAAAAAAATATATATATATATATATATATATATATATATGTGTAAAAGTTTTTTTATAAGTTAAGGTTTTTAGTGCGATTTTCGATTGGTTTTTGACACACGTTGTCGCGGAGTTGAGTGACACGCAGACGCGTCGGATTCCAGTCGGCAAGTGAAGTGCTTTATTCGAGCCGCCGATTATATAGCCTCGCAACGGAGGAGCGACAGAGTGAGGGGGCGCCACTTGCGACCTCTACATCTCCCCTTCAGGGAAAAAGACACAAACTTGTTGTCTTTATAAATTAAGTCTCTCGGGCGTCTTGATGCGTCGCCCGAAGCGAGAAACTCTGCCCGGTTGCTGAGGGCACACTGGTGACTGCGGCGTGGGCACCGACGCTGTGCCCAGCACTGGGGATTCCGCCAGAGACCGCGGAGACCCAGTGGAGCGTTGTAGGGGTTGCGGAGGCGGCGAAGCATCATGAGGCACTGGAGGTAGAGTCGATGCAGCTGGAGTGTCGGAGACCGGCGAACTAGCAGACTCTACTGCAGGCTGAGATGGTGTAAATGGAACCAGATGACGACGGTTCCGCTCAAGTATGCCTGTGGGCGTCTGCACAACGTACGAGCGAGGTCGTCTTGCTGGCCCCAAGACACGCGCAGCTCCAGGTACATCTGCAAGCCAAACATCTTCGCCCGGAGACAGCGGACGAAGTGGACGAGCGGCGTGGCGCCTGTTGTAGTCCTGTGCCTGTCGGCGTCGTGCACACGAGTCTCGCTGGTGGAAGAGAGTCCTTGGAGGCGTTCGAGGGATCAGGGCCTCCTCAAGCTTCGGCACCGTGGTCTGCAGTCTTCTCCCCATCAAGAGTTGCGCTGGGCTCCATCCACTTACTCCCGGGGTGTCGCGATAGACGAGCAGGGCCAGGTAGGGATCCTTCGTCTTGGCCAGCAGGTCCTTCACTGTCCGCACCATGCGTTCAGCCTCTCCGTTGGCCTGCGGGTACCGGGGGCTGCTGGTTACGTGATGGAAGCCGTAACAAGCAGCGAAGGAGGCGAAGTCCCTTGAGGAGAACTGTGGCCCATTGTCGGAGACGACCACTGTGGGAATGCCAAAGCGGGCAAAAATGCTCTTCATTGCTGCAATAACAGCCGAGGAAGATGTCGATGATAGGGTAATCACCTCCGGGTAGCGCGAATAGTAATCTACCGTGAGGAGGTAGTGACGTCCACCTACTTCAAACAAATCAGCCCCCACCCGAAACCAGGGCCTGCTCGGAGTCTGGGAACCCATGAGTGGCTCGTGGCGCTGTACCCGAGTCTGAGCGCAGGTCTCACAGCCGGCCACCAGCTGTTCCAGTTCAGAGTTCAGTGTCGGCCACCACACGGACTCGCGCGCCCGTGCCTTGCAACGGCCAATCCCCTGGTGGCCCTCGTGCAGTCTGGTCAGCATGTCACGTCGGAGCACCGCAGGAACCAGGATCCGGTTGTTGTAGAGCAGCAGCCCCTCACAGACTGTGATGTTGCTCCTCGTGCTCCAGAAGCAACGTAGATGGGCAGGAACTTGCGACGCTCGCCGCGGCCACCCACGTTCGCAGAGACGAGCCAGATCCATGCAGGTTCCGTCTTCCTCCTGGTGTTTGCGCAGTTGCTCAAGACCCGGAGCAGTAAGGTCTTGCCACCCCTTCACGATGTTGTTTACGAAGCGCTCTACATCGAGGGAGTCGACTTCCAGACTGGCAACCTGCGTAGTAGCTGGAGCCCGGGAGAGGGTATCGGCGGTGGCGATAAGCTTCCCAGGGACGTAGAGCACCCGGAACTGGAAGCGAAGGAGCCTCATCCGCAGCCGTTGAATTCTTGGAGGGACGAGGTCTAACTCGGCGTTGCCCAGAAGTATGACGAGAGGCCTGTGATCAGTCTGGACGTCGAACTGGATACCCCGCACGAACTGTTCGAATCGTTCAACTGCCCATGCCACGGCGAGTGCCTCCTTTTCGGTTTGGCTGTATCTGGACTCCGTCGGAGTTAGTGAACGACTTGCAAATGCCACTGCACGATGCTCTCCGGAAGGTTGCTGCTGCAGGAGAACTGCTCCGAGGCCGTAGGAGCTGGCGTCGGCGGACACAGTCGTGGGGTAGGTAGGGTCGTACCGGGCCATGCAGGCGGTTGAGCTGAGCAGCCCTTTCAGTTTCTGGAACGCTTGCTGCTGTGCAGGACCCCAAACCCATGTACTGGACTTCTGAAGAAGAGCCCGGAGGGGTGCTGTCGTGTCCGACAAGTGGGGAAGAAAACGTCCCAGGTGATTGGCCATCCCCAGCAGTCGTCGCACTCCACTGACGTCTGAGGGAGCCTCGAGATCTGCGAGCGCTTTGATCTTCTCCGGATCAGGACTGATGCCTCTGTCGCTGACCATGACGCCCAGGAACTTGACTTCACGCGCCGAAAAGACGCACTTGGAGCGGTTGAGCTTGACCCCGGCTGCCTGGAGACGCTGCAAGACGTTGTTCAGGCGACGGTCGTGCTCAGCCTGAGTGCTGCCGAAGACCAATATGTCGTCGATCATGTTTACCACACCCTCGAGGCCTTCCAGGACACGGCTCATCTGTCGCTGGAAGTATTCCGGCGCCGAGCAGATGCCGAAGGGGAGGCGTCGGAAGCAGAACCGCCCGAAAGGGGTGATGAACGTAGTCAGTTCTTGGCAGCTTTCTGCAAGCTTCACCTGATGAAAGCTCGCCGTTGCGTCGAGTTTGGAGAAGACCTGGGCTTGTCCAAGTTGTCCCAGGGTGTGCTCGACGGAGGGGAGGATGTGTCGCTCTCGTAGGACGACCTGGTTGAGGCGGGTCAGGTCGACGCAAATTCGGTAGTCGCCAGACTGCTTCGGAACGACGACGATGCCGGAGCACCACTCTGTGGGGCCGTCAACGCGGCGAATGACCCCGTCGGCTTCAAGCTTCGCAAGTTCGCGCCGGACAGCGTCATGGAGTGGAAGGGGAACCCTTCTCGGCGTGCTCAACGAAAAGGGTCGTGTCCCGGGTTGGAGACGGATGACGTACTCCTCTCGCAGTTCGCCCAACCCGTCGAAGATGTCTCGGGAAAGAGGCGTGCGCTGCTGTGGCCCTTCAGAGCTTGTGACAGCATCTGCGAACCGGACGACGCCCAGGGCCTGGATTGCGGGGAACCCAAGTAATGGCGTGGTCGATGCTGGCAGCACGTAGATACGCTGGACCGTGGTCGTTCCCTTCCACGTGAGAGTGGCGTCGAAAGTGCCCAAAACGGTCAACACGTGGTTTCCTGGTCCCGTGAGCTGGCCTTCTACCGGTTGAAGTTGTGGAGGGAGGCCTGGAAAAGTCTCGGGTACGGCTGTGACTTCGGCGCCGGTGTCGATCTTGAAGTTCACGGAGTGACCGTCGACGGAGACTTGCGTGAACTTGGCTAAGGGGCGCGGCGTCACCGCGTGCAGCTGAAGAGAGCCAAGTCGGTCCCGCTGTTCGCAAACGGCTGCGTAATGACCTTTCCGCTTGCAGCGGCTGCATATGGCGTCCCGTGCCGGGCAGTTCGCACGGGGGTGAGCGGTGCGGCCGCAGTAACGGCAGGGGCTGTCGCCGTCGTGCTTGTCGCGGGCCGCGTGCTTGCCAGTGCGAGTGTTCTTGCGCTGTAGGTTTTTCCCGGAGCGTTGTCGACCCTCGGAGTCGTGCTTGCGTGTCTCGGCGACCACGTGGCCGGGAACAGACTCTGCGAAGAGCGTGTCACGTGCACGTCCGGCGTCCTCGTGGACACGAGCCTGGAGGCGGGCTTCGTCCAGCGATAGCTTGGGACTTCGGCATAGTTTGTCGACGAGCGCCTTGTCGCGAAGCCCCACGACGAAGCGTTCCCTTACGAGTCGGTCTTCAACTGCGGTCGACGCATAACCACATTTCATGACGAGCGACCGGAGCCCCGTGAAAAATGCGTCCACGCTTTCGCCGGGTTCTTGGATGCGACGATGAAACACGACGCTTGCGTATACCTCGTTGGTAGGATGCACGAAGTGGCGTGTGAAGGCTTCTTTGACGGCGTCGAAGGACAGTAGCGCTTCCGAAGACAGGCCGAATGTCTCAAGTACGCGCCGAGCCTCGTGGGAGCCCATGAGGTAGAGAAGAGTCCGCACCTGAACCTCGTCGGCGGCGTGGTGTAGTCCCGAAGCGAAGCGGAAGTCTTCGAAGACTGTAATCCATTGTTCCCAAGTGCTGGGGTTCGCGAAGTCGAACGGAGGCGGCGACGGGAGGGACGTGTGGGGACTGTCGAGCGGTTGTCCGCTAAGCCTTGTCTCCTGCTGCGTAGCTGGCGTAGCCATGCCGGCCGTGTCGAGCGAGCGAGCGAGCCGAGGCGAGGCGAGGCGAGGCGAGCGAGCGGGCGGGCGAGCGAGCGTTACGTCGCTGCCGTCGTGACCGCTTCTGACACCATGTCGCGGAGTTGAGTGACACGCAGACGCGTCGGATTCCAGTCGGCAAGTGAAGTGCTTTATTCGAGCCGCCGATTATATAGCCTCGCAACGGAGGAGCGACAGAGTGAGGGGGCGCCACTTGCGACCTTTACACACGTGGTACCAACTTACGCAACATTTGTCATACGACACGCAGTGTAACTTACGCTACGATTTGTGAAGGCAGCGCGGGCTGCGTGTGAGGTTCACGCAATCCGCGCAGCGGCTGCGGAGCGATTGCTCTGCAAATGTCGCTTCCCCGTCTTGCACAGCTGCCACGCGTGAAGCACCGCCAACGCAGACACAGCAAGGTAAGCGTTGTGGCGCAGTTAAGCGTAGAAATTGCATATCCGCTATTGTCACCACACGCCAGAATCGCCTGCGTTTCCTTCAGCGCCGACGACACAAAACGCTGGAAGGGCCGTTTGCGTGCACGTTTGTGACTGCTCAAAACACTCGAGCATGTAGCGCTTTTGGACCGCTCCGAATCCACCGAGGGAATTCCCCATTAGTTAGTAGCGCACAAGAAAGTATGTGTGTGTGACGATATCCTTGGAGGGTCTTACCCTATGTAGGAGCTTGCACCATGGAAGTAGCCTCCAACGCTCAAGAACTTAGCATCGAAAATTTTCTGAATAGTAGATGCTGCAAGGTTCGACCTCCATATGCACTTTGGTGCAGCGACGCCACACTCTGTCGTAGCTTAGCTTGCAGCACATGAAAGTTACAGGCACGAGGTCATTGCCTTGGGAGGCACTGGTTCCGTAAGTAAAGCTCATCAATTGAGGCAGTTTTCGTGGACTATAAGCTTGCAGTCCTATGGTTCCCTGCATTCTGTTTAAGCGTTGTGGATGCCTGGTCCTTACCTGCTGTGTGAGCACAGGGGACAGTGGATAAACAAAAACAATGTGCCTACACACTATGCTTCGCACACCCCTGAGCTGATGGCAGGGTGAGAGCTAGCTACATGCCCACCGAACCAATCATCACCCAACCTTGCTCCCTGCGCATGGGTATGGGAGTGGGCGTGATCATGTGGCGAAAGATGAGACTGGTGTAATGAGCGAACAGCTTCGACCGTATTGTCAGCTTCAGGGTGAATGGAGTATCGCAACTGTAGTAGTTGAGGCCAATATCAGCAGCCTCGTAGCTTTCTGGATTCATTTTTTTTAATGCAAAAGCATTAACTGTTTTGTGGAGCGGGCCGATGTTTGACGACGCCAAACGGCAGATAAATTGCCAAAGCCGCAATTTGAGGTATTTCAGCTTTGAAACCACGCAAAAGCCATGCAAAACGGCAGTGCTATGAAGCTGTCGTGCGTCAGTTTCAATTAGAGTAACCCTATGGCGCTGCGTGCCCGCGCCGGAGCAGAAACGGTCGAGGCGCCCACTGATCCTCTTGGCACCTCAGCCGTTCCTGCTCCGGCGCGGGCACACAGCGCCGAAAGGGTCAGAAGCAGCCTCGGTGCCGAGAAAATCAGAAGCAGCTGCGGCATGAAGAACGGAATTCATGCTTTTGCATTCAAAACTCGTAAGTGCTTAGGTGTATTTCGAGCCTTTTTACAAGATAATCAAATATGTAGCATTTATTTCATCAGCACAATGAGAGAGTTGATTGGTGCAACTCCAGCCACCATAAACATAAGAAAAATTGCATAGATCAAAAGAAACTATATTCTGCAGAGCAAAAACAACCAGAAACAAGGAGTTTGGATATTATACATCATTTTCGCATTACTGTGACCTTCCACATCCAGATAAACCATATCCTCAGAGATATCAAGATATCACATCTGCACTTTATTGTAGCCATCTATCGATAGCATTGTGCATCATATACTATAGACAGTGTCACCCAAAAAATAGCTTACTATAAGACAAATCTTCATTGAAGGTACTTCCACAAATGTTAAGAAAAGGAAATATGTCGCACTAAAAGTTTTTGAAGTATCAGAATCCGCCATCTATCAATAACATGTTCATCATTTACTATAACCCTAAAGTAGCTTGCTATAAGACAGGTCTTCATTGAACATACGGGACTTCCATAAATGTTAAGGAATAAAATATGTCGCACTTAAATTTCGCAAAGTATCAGAATCCAATCAGCCAAAGAATCCAGAGAAAGAAGCCAACCACACTCGACCAAAATCCCTTGATGCTGTCTATCCTTTGCCTTAATTCGGGGTCAGTGTTCATGAAGTTGTTCACAATATTCCTCTTGAGGTCCTGCTGCCAGAACTTTGACTTTCCGTCCCCGAGCTGAAGAAGGCACATGTCCATGATCTGAAAAGTCGGACAACGGTTATTGCACTTATTGCGCATTCATCGAGCCAACACCACGCCCATCTGACAGTGTATCGGCGAGTCTTGCTACAGATTTGATAACTGCAATTCTGCAGGGCTGAAAAATCCTGGTGGCTGTTGGAGGAATTACTATTGGGTTCCCCAAAGTATCCCAATAGGTTCCTTAAGCTGTTCCTGCCCCTAGGTGCACATTTCTGCAGTTTCAGCACTATTTCAGCAGATCTGAGCCCTCCACTGATGTATAGCTATGAGCCAAACAATCCGTGGTACTATGTGGATTATTGTTTGCAAGGTATGTGGGCTTCTCAACTGCCTTACTGCATCAATGCTGAGACTGGAAGCCTTGGCTATGAATATAAATTGAGATGAGTGTTCATCAACATAAAAAAAAGGTTTTGAGAACCATTGTCCTAGATGTAAGTAGGGCCCTTCATTGTCAAGTGTTATATTTTCCAAGAATGGGGGGAAAGGGGGGTAAAAATCTGGTGGTATTTTTTATGCTCGTAAGTGGGGAAGCATAGGGATTCTCTAGAAACTATTACGGAACTCTCTGCATTATATATAAAGATCAACAACTATAATTTACAAAAAGTATTGATTGGTTTTAGGTCATGGAAGGTTTGATTTACACAAACAAGTCATTAATGTGCAAATAATCGGATTAAAACATGGCACAAGAGCCCATTTGGTCAATTCGATTTTCAGCAAATTTTTTTTGACAAACATAAGTGTCTGTATGAGCAGAATTTGTCCCGATAAAGCTATAGAGTCTTCAGACGTATCCTAACCGAGAGAATGGTTTCTCAGTATCAAAGCTTTCATTGGCAAAGCTTAGCAAGGTCAGCGTGGCATTCGGTAGTCTGGGATGGCGCTTCTGTCATGCGTGCTTTCAACAAGTTCCATTAATGATCTCCACATTTCTACATCGCCAAAAACACTAAAATCATAAAATTTTTGTTCCAAATTCAATAAAAGATCGGGGTGTAAATACAGAAAAATATCAGGTTTTACCCGAAAACAAAGGGCCCATGGTACTGTGACAGTGCAGAGTCGAATGAGAAAGTGAGGAGTAAGTGAGAGAAGAGCAAGAACGCTCACAAAAGAACGTAGAGTAAACTCGGTTCCGAACTTGTCGGCAGAGAGCAGGATTATCTGCTTGGCCCGTCTCAGGGGCTCTCCGACGACACGTGTGAATGCGGCCACATTCTCGGTTCTGCGTTGCTTCTCCACGGACCTCAGTTTTTCCTGAAATTGGCCCGCAACAAATATTTAGCACAGACACCAAATGATTTTTCTTGGGCAACATTATAGACCATTTCACTAAAAAGAACAGAGAAGAAAACAGGCTTCTTTCCTCTTATCCGGCGCATTGTCTGCTTCATAGACTGGGCGGTACCAAACATCCAGTTGGTGTGCAAACGCTGTTGAAAATCACGTCATTTCTGCAATATTAGGCGCAAATGTGCGGATTTAGATGTGCAAGTTAATGTAAAATGTTACTATATCCAATAAAGTGACCGATTGGGCACAATCCTGATGTCACCTGTTGCGCAAATAAAAAAAGAAAAGTAAATGTAACCCTGTAAACAGTGTGATTGGTTTGTCATCTCTCGCAAAAAATTCATGCAGTTGCAGTAGCTTTATGCAAGATTGTTCGCACTGATTAGGGTCTTTAGCAACTATGTGTGATAAGTCTATACCCATTTTCACCTCAAAAACCGTAGTAAAAAAAGACGGGATACTCGTGGAGCAGTACTAATTTCCCCCTTTATGTTGATAATCAAGATATATGCGGGTGAATATTAGATTAGATATACTATGTTATCTTATCAAGACATATATGATCCAAATGCCAAAAGCATAGCTTTTTCCTCCAACAGCCGAATCTTGTAAGAACTAATTCGTGCCGCGTATGAACAATGTGCAAAACTTGCTTGTTTCTTGAGATGAAAACAAGTATAGATGAAAAAAAAAAAGCAAAACAGGTTTTTTAATATAAATAGCAGCACATTTTTTTTCTTTTTTTTTGGTACGGGTTTACACAAATTGCCTGTTAGCCTTGGATATGAAGACCTTATTGGGCTTACATTATCGCAGATGTTTGTAGTGGTCTCTATGTAACCAAAATACCCAACTTTATGTGATGTTTACGCATAGGCGGCACTCAGGAAATGGCTAATGAGTGCACAATTGACTTCAATACACAGTACACAGCAATGTTTGTGCAAGGTTGTGTATTGCAATTCATAAAAAAGTAAAAACAGCTACCCTTGACGCGAAGGTGCTTTCTTGGCTAACAAAATTATTTTACATATGGCTGGGAACATGGAAGGAAAACAAATCTGGGTTTTAATGTTTCTGAGCCCAGAGTAGGAAAAATTGTATGTTTGCGTGGCTTTTCACAAAAACCAAGCAAGACTCTTTTAAACTCAGAACTGTATAATCAGGATTCTATTGTCTGCTGATGCGAGAGATACAGCAGTTGAGGGTTGTACTGATGGTGAAAGCGATTACTATTGAAGTAACCAAACGAAAGTATGCTAGCCTATTGTTTACTTAAATAAGACAATAGAGCACAACAGATTGCTCCTCGAGTAGGCGTAAGTGCTCTAGAGATGCGAACCACTTCACAATGGCAGCAGTGAGTAAGTGTTAAATGTTTGTACAACCCACGGGTACTGCCCAAACATGGAAAGCGGCCGGTTTGTCGTCCGCTACCAGGATTGGTTGGGTGCACTCTCCCTCTTTTACGCCACTCAATTTGTTCAAATGCCTGGATGTAACAAAATGGTGCCACCCTGAGAGCACTCAGTAAAATGGTCTATATTCTGCAAAGTCGGTTACATTTCGTTAATATGTACACCTCTTTACTCCCAAGAAAATTGTCCATAATATCAGTCGTCTATAATAATGAGACAAAAATGCATGTATTTATGCAGTTCATCCCCGTAAATTTGATCTATATAGAGGGGTATCCATATTACAGGGCCAATATTAATGGGGCCCATATTAACAAGACATGACTATATAAGCAAAAATCTGATTTCATAGTTATGCAAAAGACTGCATGGCATATACTAATAACATACTTTTATTACGTAGATGACTCTGGCCGGCCACTTCCGCCAGCCACTTGCATTATTGGAGGTTTTAAAATTTGACATTTTAAATTTCATAAAAAGAACATGATGTAGTGGTAATTTCCCAGGAGCTTACTCGGAGAGGTCTTAGAAATCTTTGAATAAAAATAATTAGCCATGAAAAGTTTAGCACAATTAATTTATTTATTAAGAAAGTTCTGCTCAAAAGTACTCGAGCAGTGTCGACGGTCACTAAATTAATTGTCAGAAGGAAGCTTTGAAGCATCTACTTTCATTTCCTGCATCCTGACAATTTGGAAGCAATTTGGATATGCACCTAAAGTTTTTAATCCTCCATGAACTGCACCTGCGTGCTGCACTTGGCACGGCTGGTGAGCAGTTGTGCCTTTCACGGGATTAAGCCTTGTCTGTTATTCAAGCGGCTCTGCTAGCTATAAAGGGTATTTTTTATAGCCTTTACAGACTTTACAAAAAATTTGGGGGACGCGTAAGCTTCGCCTTTAAGAATGGAACGCAATAGCGTTATCGGGCCCTGTTTGCAAAGACTTTTCATATCAACCCGCACTTGTTCCCAAGCCGTGCAAGCGTGTTCGGTAGCGTTACATGTCATGTCACGTCACATGACATCATGTGTGATGTCGTGTCCCTTGACGCACAACGTGACACGTGGTTGTGATGTCATGACCCTATCAACCCACTAGATTTAGCGGAAAATTTCAGCTAAATTTGTCAGGTCTCTCTTAACATTTCCTTCCATTAGCTGTTAACTCCTCCTCCCCACCTAATGATGAACTTCTGGCCTCTGGCTATGACATACACATTAGTATTTCCTCTTTCGCAAGCCTTCTCTCTCTCTCTCTTCGGCTAAATATGGCAGGAAAATTTTCGGCTAAATTTGGCGAGAAATCTTTCCGCTAGGTTCGATGGGAAATTTTTCCGCTAAATTTGGTGGGAAATTTTCCTCTAAATTTAGCTGCAAATTTTCGCGCCAAATTTAGCGGGTTGACAGGGTCATGACATCACAGCCACGTGTGACGTCACACGTGGCAGTGCACACAGCATTATGGGATTTTATGGCCCCACCGACACCAACACCGGATTTTCTGCGGCACAAGCTTCTAGCTCTATGCGTTAAAGGTCGTAGAAGCTACGCTAATATTATGGTCTCTGCAGGCGAGTTATACAACCAAGGGGACATAAACGAAAATGTCGCAATAGGTTGGACAACTAACTACAATTTCTTCCTCAATCTTTCAATTAGAGGTAACAAACATTTAAACATACAACTTGCTGAGTACCGTCGAAAACCACTAACTGGGTAAATTTTAGAAAGATTTGGAGTGCATGGTTGTGCACTAACGTTACAATTCGTGCAACCGGCTCAAGGCTGGCAGTGCAAAAGCACAAATGACAAGAACACATCAGTATTATCCACATTTTTGCTCTGCGAACCGTGTACCTATTGCACGAGTGGTGACTTCAGTGCCCCACCATGCCCCACATGCTCCAAATCTTTCTCATTTAATTGTTTAGTGGTTTTTAATGATGCTCAGCAAATTTCTATATTCCGTCTACCCATAAAGGGACACTAACACCCCCCAAAATTGTTTTTTCTTTTTTTTTGCCAGGCCATTTATTATGGTGTCAGAAGACTACCCAGTCAACATTTTGCTCCAACGTCACATTAAATTTTAATAAAGTAAAAAAATGCAACTGTTCGAAATTGAACTTGTACAGGAAGAAATATAGAGGAGAAAGTCACCAAATGTCACATAACTATTGCAACCTTTTTTTTTTTTTTTTTTTTTTCAATGTATGTGCAGTTTTTTAGAAGCCACAAAAAATTGTCATCATATTTTTCTTTCAATTTTAATATTGAATATGTGCCTTCGATGACCAAGACTAATTATTTTTGGTAATTGTGTCTAAATCATAGAAAACGGCACGTGACCACGGAAAAAAGAGTGAGCGTGACTTAAACCGGCAAATTCTTGATCGGCGGTTTTTGGGCAGAAAAGAAAATGAATTTCAAGCCACAAATTGTGTTCTGGGTAGTTGGGCTCTCAAATGTCATGTAGAAATAAAAACATTGGCGGGCATAAATACCCCGTCAGTGTCCCTTTAAGGCGAGACCAGGGGCTCTGCCTATAGCACAAGCTTCCTGCCCTTGCTAACACAAGTGTGAACGTGTAGGCACGCGCAACCAAAGCACAGCAAAAGCCAGCGAGCTTGCGCTGAAGGCACAGCTTCTACTCTCGGCTTAAGGGTGAATGGAGTACATCTGGAACAATATATTTATTTTCACCGATTACAACAAATTTTAGTTAATTGTCTGACTTATCGTGACAATTAGCCGCTAGATATGTCCTGTGGTGTCACACACCTCCTTGGGTGCAGCGCTCACGGGGGTGCAGCGCTCACGGGGGTGCAGTTGGGCAGTGAAAGAGGGGGGTGTTGCGGTCGGCCACGAGAGGGGGGGAGGGTGTCGCGGCGGGCACCCCAGGTACCGCCGACCCTAGTGACACCACTGAATATGCCCCCCTGGCCGTACAACTCACCTGCACGAACCACATTATTGTAGCTTTCATGGCTTTTTTTTTTAATTTGTGAGGCTTGAATAAAGCACCACGTAATTCATGCACAAGATGGTTGCACAACAGAGGCAGTAGTGTCTTGCTTCAACATACCGTAAAATACCAGGCAAGTGCCCACTCAAAATTTAGAAACAATTGCAAGAAACTGGGGGATGGGCGCTTTTCTGGTCAATCTCTTCATCAGCAGGCATGGATAACGTAAATGCAAAAATTCTAAAAAACACGAAAGACTTGGTGAGCGTGATATTAGCTAAAATATTTTCGCAATCTCTTTCTAGTAGTCTTCTGCCTGATGACTGGAAAGTGGCAAAGATTGTCCCGATTTTCAAAAATGGTGACAAATACTCCCTATTTAACTATCGACCCATCTCCCTAACAAGCGTATCATGCAAACTAATGGAGCATATCATCTACACTAACATCATTCAATTTCTGTCAGACAACTGTTTCATCAACCCATCCCAGCACGGCTTTCGAAAAGATTTTTCATGTGAAACTCAACTTGCATCGTTTACTCATGACATACATGTTAACCTTGATTCAAACATTCAGACTGACGCTATCTTCCTGGACTTTGCCAAAGCGTTTGATAAGGTTCCTCATAGACGACTCATATACAAGCTTTCTAAACTCAACTTAGATTCCTCGATTCTGAACTGGATCATTAACTTTTTAACTAACAGACAGCAACTTGTTACCGCTAACCAGTCATCATCTTTTTTTGCTCCAGTCATTTCCGGTGTTCCTCAAGGATCGGTCCTCGGACCCCTTCTATTTTTAATTTACATTAATGACATGCCTATATCAATAACATCGCATGTTCGTCTTTTCGCTGACGACTGTGTCATCTATCGCCAAGTGACTAACCCATCAGATCACGTACTCATCCAAGATGACCTCAACCGCATCCAAGCATGGTGCAACACATGGCAGATGTGTCTCAACGTCAATAAGTGCAAGCTTGTGTCGTTTACACATCGCTCTAAATCCTCTATCTTTTCCTACTCCCTTAACAGCGTTCCTTTGGAAAAAACTAATTCTTACAAGTATCTCAGAGTTCATCTTACATCTGATCTTTCTTGGGCTACTCATATCAGTCACACCATATCTTCTGCTAATCGCTCTCTAGGTTTTTTAAGGCGCAATTTGAAACTGGCCCCTCCTCACATAAAACAACTTGCCTACTCATCCCTTATCCGCCCTAAACTGGAATACGCATCTGCTATCTGGGATCCGCACCAAGCCTACCTCATCAATAACATTGAATCAGTTCAGCGTCGAGCATTACGTTTTATTTACTCAGATTATTCTTCTTTTACTAGCGTCACATCTCTTCGAACCCGTGCCAATCTCCCCCTCCTCTCTGAACGCCGCCGTTTAGCTAGTTTATCTCTTTTTCAAAAATTTTTTTACAGCCCGTGCCTCCGATTATCATACATCGTTCTTTCTGTACGCCTCAACCGTCGCACGGGTCACAATCTTGATGTACAGCGTCCAAAAGCAAGAACCACCACATTTCAGAACTCATTTTTTTCACGTACAGCCTCCGATTGGAACGGGCTCTCCCAGAACATTGTAACTACTCATGACTCATTAGAATTTAAAGAATTAATACGTGCAATCGCGTTCTAGGTATTTTTAGTTTTCTTGTTTGTTTTTTGTTTTTGTTTGCATACTAATTGTCTTGACGATTTTGTTTTATTTTATATGCATAATTTGCTTTTGTGACATTGTACCCTTTTGTTGATGTTTATTGCATGCCACCCCTTATGTAATACCCCCTACGGGGGTCCTTAAGGTATATAAATAAATAAATAAAAAATTTATGTATAAATGTCCTGTGCATATTTTCTCAGATCTTACAAATTTGATTTTAGACTTCTTTCAGTTGCACAGGTTCAACTGCTGCATACACATACCAGCAGCTCTTGTGAAGACTTTTTGTACTCGGGCGAAGTCTGGAAGGCACCCAGGGAGCGTCTGAACTCTGCGTGCGAGGTACGGGCCTCTTGTAGGAGCCTAAGCAAAGCATAAACATGCAAAATGTAAACTTGCATGAATGAAAATTAAAACACATCTTGAAAAGATTTTTTAAATAGACTCGACCTAGAACCATAAATAGGGAGTTTTAGAATAACATAGGCAATTTTAGTGCACACTAGCTCTAAATTTAGAGCTTGCGTCGGCTCATGCTACGCAAGGAAGTGTTAAAAGTGTTTCCCCATTGTGACCCCAAAACCTAAGCATCTCACACTTGTAGTGCCACAAAGGTACAGCAAAACGTTTTATTTCACGCACAAAATGCTGTAACTTGAGAAAGAAATAAAGCTTTCTTCTCAAAAAGTAACATGTATTATTGTTTACAAATATGAGAGTGCAATGCGAGCGGTCAACTGCGTCTCGCGTACTCACCTTCGCGCAGCTATGCCAAGAACCATTTTTCATGTCGCAAACAACAAGTTGCAAGTAATCGCTGGCCACCTTGCTGGGTCTTCCAAACCATTTGTGACGTGCGCCTCCCGTATTTTTGACGCCAACGCCAAATTCAGTTGAATTTGGCATTGCCGTCATTGGCAATACTAATTTGTCCCACGACAAAAGTCGCACACAAGTGTGGCTTCGATAAACGTCGATACCTTAAACTCAATAAACTGACGGAGGTAGCCACAAGGAAGCTCGTAATCATCCCATCAATCTATCCCGCGGCCGCGCGAGGTGGAGTGGTTAAGGATGTAACAGAGAAGTTTCAACTGCCCCTCTTCCCTATTTTATACAACCTTTACGGTCCATAGCTTTCACTGTTACCCCCAGAAACATACCCTCTCCTTTCTCTAAATCCCAAATCCCATGGCCCGAACTGGAAACCAAAAGAGTGGCTTTTGTCCCGACTTGAATGGTACGATGACCTGTTTCCCTGAACCAACCTTGACGAGACAAGCCGTAAGACCCCCTTTTGACAACAGTCCGAGGCTTGAAAGATAATTATGGTGTCATTTTCCCAGGACCATTGATCCTGCGCTACTCAAATTGTAAAAAAAGAAATATATATACGTACGTTAATTTTTTTTTTTCTCTGTGTGTATATGTGTGTCTGTGTGTGTGTGGGGGTGGGGGGGGGGGGGGGGTGGCATGGGCACATAACAATCTGGAGTTTATCGGATAAATCCGAATTGACAAAAATTTTACCAGCGGGTGTTTTTCGGATTTATCCGAAAACCTGCAGCCCTATATATAATCAATATCTTGTTTGACATTTACATTTTTGAAAAGAAAATTCCTTTAGCTACATCTTGGTATGCTTCAGTACACTTAGTAGCCAAATTTGCAGCTAAACAATTTTTTCTACTGGGGCCACCTCATAACAGCCTTTTTTCATATGTTAAGGAAAGAGTTGGTTTCTGCTGTTTCTACCATGCACCCATACCAACTAGCCCAACTTCCCTTTCTCCTCCCACAGCTTGGCTGCAGAGAGATTCTGCCCTGAGCACTCTTTCTGTCACGTGTTGACATGGCAGGGCTAATTCGTTGTAGCATTCGTCTGGCTACATAGAACTTTGCAGAAAACAAACTTAAATTATGTTCAAAGCAATGCAGTCGGCAGCATTACCCAAACAAGATGACATAGAACAGTCCACATTTGTGAGGCGTTGCCAATGATCTCGCTTTAGATGAGGAAACTGACTTCATGGATACGGACTCTCCAAGCTTCTCCCAAAAGCCCTGAGCACTGTGTCACAAGGGCATGACCTGTGCCACATGCCAGATGCAAAATTGCTCAGCCTGGTATTACTCTGTGAATATTAATAAAGTAATGAGATGGGAGCCACGTCAAACATTAAATGGTTCTGTTCCATGACATGCAAAATGTTAGCTCATACTACTTGTTCCACAACACCGGTTGATTCACATCCCTTTTTGAGACGGGAATACGAGCATCAATATTGAAAAACTCAAACAGACTCATTTTCTTTCCATATTAAAATGTATGAAGAACTCTATACTTTCATTGTTCGAACTGATTACACAAAATTTGATAGATACGTTTTGCATTCGATTGATGATTGGTGAAGTTACTGAAACAATTCGCCAGAATGGTAAAATAGAAAAAGAAATGGAGGTTTTATTAGATAATATAAAGATCTTAGTTGAGGAAAAATGCTTGCTACAGATTTTGTGTACTAAAACATGTGCGCAAAGCAGCTATCAGTGTTGACAAAAAATGACTGCTGAAAAGCAAGTCATTTTTTGTCTTGACTTTGACCAAGTCAGAGTCAAGACAATCCATAACTGCCGATCATTTCTGATACTACAAAGAACTCTTTACCCGAAATACATGATAACTTTGTGCCTGCATGACACCATCGATACACTATTGATATTATCACCCGAGACAAAAAAATATTGTTTTAAGACTACACAACACTCCACAATGACATGCATTTTATCCCTCTACTAGACCTAGAAGATTATTCGCAACTCCAAAGCGGTAGTTCAAAGGTGGCGAAAGAGATGGGGATAGACTACCCAGGATTTCCCGTGCGCTAAAAATGATTTGTCTGCAAATGTGAAGCGGTTAGGGAGGGATCATATTACAGGTGACGGAGATGCTGATGTACGCTAGGAAAATGAGCATGCTGATATTTAGAAGTTGCAGAAACCTCAACTTGTGAAGCACTATGGTGGGTGAGCGCATTTTAGGCCACGTCCCTGTTTGTGGCAGAATATTTTCGAGGGTGATGAAGATATTATGTTTGCACTTTGCCTGGCCATTAGTGCTCCAAAAAGTGACCCGCGCATGCACGGTGACCATCGAGCTTCGGAAGAACAGCGTTCACAGTATTGCTGTCTTTGTGTCACAGGCTCGCAACTCGCTGCTCACCGTCTTCGTTTTAGCGTATTGCAACATGTAATCAAACTGCTCTATGGTTATTGATACAAAAGTTTGTTACCGCGGGCTACCGTACGGTGTAGCATTACAACCGGAAGCGTCTTTGAAGCACAATTTTCAGCGTGCGCCAGGAGCGTTGCCGTGCCGGTAACCTGCAGTAACGCTATGCCTGCCTTTTAACATAATCGGCGTGTTTAGGGGTTATATTTATGACTCTGTCAAAAATAAATATTTTAATATACCATACATTTTTTGTGCCTGATATTTGCAACGTTGCGGCCCCTCTCACCAAAAGTGACCGTTCTAAGCTCTCATTCCGAACGGCTGTCTAACACAGACGCGCTTAAAATGCTTCGAGCATTTCTTCATTTTCTTTGTAATTACCTAAAAGCAAGTACGGGTATTCTGTCTTTTGAAAGTGCTCAGAGTAAATGTGCATGTTCCTTGTAATAACCTTAAAACGCAAACCCATTCACGATGTGTATAGCTCGACATACTGTTCGGCGATGAGTTTTCTCCTACTTATGGCAAACAGTAGGTTTTTTTTGCCTTTTAAAATAAATCAACGCAACTGCATTTTACTTGACTGCGGCAGGCTAAAGATACCTCTAGTAATGCACTCATTACAAATTATCATGTAGGAAAATTAACTGCTCAACGTATTGAGAAAGTAAGCGCTCCCTACGCGCCGTGACAACATTTCCACCAGTAGAATGACCCTTTCACTCGGGAAACCTGTGAAATTTCACTAAAGTTCGAAGGAGTTTGACTTACGGACAGTGTTGCCCAGGTGCTACACAAATATTTCAAATTTTGGGAAACAAATAACTTAAAAAGTACTCTATTTTATATTTCATAAAATGGTTAATGTTTACACAATATAAAGGTGAAAATATGCACTTTTAACGCTTTCATTAGTTATTAATGTGAATCAGTGATGCCAATAAACCGAACAAATATTGCACTTTCCCTCCGCCAGGTAGAGTCAACTAGCTTTTTTTTTATTTATGTTTGTGCATGCGCACAAAAGTTGAACTTCACTCGAACCTTTGTCAAACATCACGTTGAAAGTTCGAAAAAGTCTAACTTGGTCGGCTCGAACCTGGGCAGGTTCCTGACATCCATAGTTTTGACAGCGCGGAAGTGGCAGGAGTTGTTGTCAATGGCGATGCAATGTTTTGCTCGCACCTAGCTTTTTTTTCTTAATTTCCAAACATTTTTTTTACATAACACTCTCGAGATTTATTTTATATTTATATTTCACTCTCGAGGCTCATTGTACTGTATCAATTTATAAAATGCGCAATTACATCACATACTGCTATAAAAATGCCCCACAACAAAGGGCTTGGCGAAGAAAGAAACGAAACTAATCCTGTCTTGCTGCCATCGGACAGATAGAAACAAAGCAGACCGAAAACGCATGCATGATACGCCTTTCTCAGTGAATAAACATTATCATAGGGTAATGCATGGCAGGCAGATTATTCGTTACTCAAAAATTCACAGTGTGTGCAAATATTCGCTGTTTTTCCCGAATATTGCGGAATATTCGGGAACTTCCGAATATGCAATTTCCGAATCGAATATGTTTCGAATAAGGAAAACATTCGATTTGTATACAAAATTTCGAATATTCGCACACCCCTAGAAATTATACATCCCTGTCCTTCGTGCAACGCTGTTGCAAGGCAGAGCACAAGAATCCCTATTTTAACACGCTCACTTTTTTTCGTTTAAAGACCGACAACCAAATCGCACTTTCCACTTTTCCCCTGCTTCCTCCTCTCCCCCCTTCTACCCTGTCCACCCTGGCCTGTTTCCTCCTTCCCCACGGTTAGGAGGATCTTCTTATTTGCAGAATCTCGGGTCTGGTCGTCGGCCTTTAAACGGCTTCATGCGCCAAGGCCAACAGCCCCTGCCACCGTTTCCGCGCCGCTGCCGCCACTGCTGTCCCCGCTCCCCCGATCTCCGTCCACTTTCCTGATCTCCGTCCGCGAGAGGGCGAGCGGTGCGCTGGAGTTGCGAATAGTCGGAGCGGAGCAAACGCTGGGGAGGAGATGACCTCCTCTCCAGCATTCGCTCTGCTGAAGTGGAAAGAGGTGGGAGGAGTTTCCCTTGAACTACCACAAGCAATGTACTGGTGGAGGTACCTTAGATCAAGGTCAGCATCATTCACTGGTAAGGACAGATGCTGCGGTCCAGTTCTCTCAGCAAACCTTTCCACGAGTTTCCTTGTCTGAAAGAAATGACAACAGGCACATTGTAGAGTGGACTTGTGATGCACGACTGAACTAAGTAATGAATTCAATGCCCCATTTCTCTTAAAGATATGCAGGAAAATTCTGGACATGCATAGACAGAAAGTCAAACGCTATACAAAAAACAAGACTTACAGTATCAGCCATGAGTTTTGAGATGAATTGATCATTCTCTTTTCTAAGGTCTTCCATTCGACGGTTTATAACATCCTGAGTGCAAAGAAGAAAAGAACAGTTAGGTCTTGGAATACATACTCCAAAGCACCATACCAAAAAAATCCCAAGCAAATGCCCAGCCTAGAGAGATTGCCCAGCCGATTGTTTTGGCTAAATATCCATAAAATAAAAGATGCCTGAACAGCGTCCACCAGTTGCCGTGCCTCCATTAAAGAAAGACAAGGCAACAAGAAGGCAAAAAACTCGGTCCAATGATGTTTGTTTGACCAGAAATTATATATTAGCTACAGAGCTTGGGATGTACAAAGCTGAAAACCACAAACACATAGGCACATGCAAAAAAAGACTGCATTAAAATGCATACTACTATATACATCAAATGAAGGCAAGGAAAAATGACTGGATTTCTAGCATTTTCGCGAGCCTTATTCTGGATGCACAGTGCAAGTCCCCCCCCCCCCACCTCCCCTTCCTCCTCACTGAACTTTCCCAGATTGCTCAAAATGCATTCCAGCTTGGTAGCTGTTGCCACAAAGCCATAAACCAATGGTAACAGCAGGTTTGTGTTCAAGCACTCGGCTCTGCTGCAAAATGTACCGCTCATAAAAACTCACCTTCAGCAGTGCTTCATGAAGACCATACTTCTTTTCGCTTGAGAACCTCTTGCATTCTGAATTGAAAACCTATAAAGTCATGGTACAACTCAAATCGGCACAATTGTCGAAAGACATTAAATGAGATAGAACACCAAGAAAATGGTAAGGGCTCTCAAAATAAGACACTAACCTTCCCAAGACTAAACTGAAGCTGTGCCTCTTTGTTAGCATGGCCTAAACTCGAGTTGTGACACAAACATGGCATCTATAACAAAAACAAGCATGTACCTGAAAAGCAGCGTCCATCCCTTCTTATGCTGCTCTCGTCAGTTGCTGATCAGTTAGAGCTTCTGATACGACAGCTTTAGATGAGCAGGTATCTAAGATATGAAAGGAGAATACACAATCCATTTTTATTCAAACGTGGAGCATTTCAGTCACATCTCACTCATTAAAAAAATAAGTGGCATTCTCTCACCAGACGCTGCAGCCACAGCTTTCTCAAAGACAGCTTCCAAGAAAAGCTCATTCTGGAGTTGGGTGGCATCGATCAAATGCGCAAGTGATTGCTGTGATTCACCCCAAAAAAGTCAGAAGGGAAATTGGGATGAAAAAAAAAATGAATATAAAACAGCACTAGAGCAGAAGCCCACACAAATTACAGATCATAACACAAAAAATGTTACAACGGAAAGGGGCATCAGTACATGGTGTAGGGAGTTTTTTTTTAACATTTTGTCCGGTTAACCATTGTTGGGGTATATGAAGCAGTTGTTACTCATGCCAGTGCAGCATAAAAGTAAAATCGGGCAACAATGGAGCCAACAAAGCAAACACAGGCATTACTGGTGCATAAACAACTTCTTTTACACTATGTAAAAGAAAATAAAAACTTGCCACAAATACCAGTGTATGTAACACACCTTTACATGTTAGACATTAACCTTTCTGGAACTAGCAACTTAAGTGTTCCTTGCAACAGGTTAGCGCTACAATTTCCTACATTTAGGATCCACTTTATCGACTTGCTCAAAAACGGCACAGCAGAAGCTATGGTCACCGAAAGGGTGAGAACGGCAGGGCGAGAACCGCGGTTGTCCCGTCTCCAGCGCGAGCACCCTACATTTGACAGCGGCGTCTCAAGAACCTAGAGCGTGTGCGTGCAGCCAATGCATGGCAAAAGGTAACAAGCGAGTGCTGGACGTTGGGTGTTCCAAAGAGATGCCCTGTCGTTCTCACCCCAACAATATAAGGAAGGCATGGGAAGGTAGGAACCACTGCTATCTGGACAGGCTTTGTTATTATGCTGCACCATTTCCACCCAGTTTCTTGCCCCCGCAGGTCGTACATGCGGGTCTACGTTATTAACTCGAAGGTGTGCTACGAGCCATCACTGTAAAGACCCTCCAGCAGATGTCTTGTTTTGCATCGAAGCACGATTGAGCATTCATATGAGAACAGCAGCACCAAAGCAGGAGCAAACCTTGAGTGATCTGGTGTATGTCTTCTTGTCCCCTTCCTCAAGAACACTATCCAGTTCCTTGGCAAAGTCCGTGACTAGACTCTCGGCATAGGCACCGAGGTCTCGCTCAAGTATGGCAGAGTTGATGGGGAGGGCAATGCCCCTGGCATGACCTTCAGCAGTGAGCTACACAATGCGTGGACATGTAAAAAATTTAAAAAAAAAAGTAAAGGAAGGAACGAGTGGGAGGTTACCTCAATACACAGGGTCAATTATTCTGGAGAGGCAATACTGACCAAATATTTCTGTTCCTGGTTGGAGCAGAAGAGCCGAACCTTCTTGGAGTTCAAGTGTCGCTGCCTGGCATGAAGTCTTTCCAGGTTCTTTCCTTGCTGAGTGCTTGCCGACTCGAGGGCATCTGACAACCTGGAGATGCAGCAGTTTGATACTACCATGAACCTTGGCATCAGGTTGCCTCTGTACACTACTCTAGGCTAGACAAAAAGGGTTCTCCATTCAAAACTAGAAAGGTAAAACTAAACAGAAAGGAGGACTGTACTGCCAACACCTGCCTGAGCACACCTCTAGAACCGCACGTGAAACTCGTAAATAAATTGGCACGGTTGAAAGGGGGTACTACAATCCCCAACAGAATGAAAGTGGCAGGGCGTGTCTTTCGAGTGCCTGGCCTCCAGCACGTGCGTGCTAGAGCTGCAAGAGACACCGAAGCGTTATCAAAGGAATGAAGCTCGGGTTGGAGAAGGGACGATCGAAACTCCCCTCTGCCGTCCTCACCCTGCCAGTGACCATAGAAAGAGGAAAACCCTGGACAGCTTCAGAAGAGCTGTATAAGCATCTCACTGAAGATGACACTAAGCAAAATAACAACTGCAGGTCTAAACGTTTTCATCAAAATTCTTCATTCTACAGCCAGTCGTGCTGGAAAAATCTACCTTTCACACAGACCTCCCCACAATCTTGGGGAAAAGCTAAAGTGATTTTTAGGAATCTTTTTAGTGGATGCATTTAGCAAAGGTGCCTCAGACAACACTGTCCAAGGCCTAATCTATACAGATAGTAATGTTTTGTCCCACAAATTAATCACAAAATGAATGAACCGTACTGACGACACCGCCTCAAAAGTAGGAAGGAATGCTTAAAAATAAACGCTATTAATCTTAAAAATTCTTTAATCAAGCAAAAATACAACAGTTTTAGGAAACCGAAAGAAACTTGTGCAGCATCCCTTTAAATTTGCCTTTTTACAGAGAGCTACACACGACTGTTCACAAAACAAGACCAACCAAGAAAAGTATAAAGTGTTTTACCCATGCAGCAACTGTGTAAGAAGAGTGAATGATTTCTTCTTTGCTTGAGCATGCCACTCCTAAGATCATGAAACAAATCAGGAAAAAAAAAAGTAAATGATTACCATGCAGATTAAAATAAACAAAAAGAATTCCCACATAAAACTTGGAAAATGCACTTCCACAGTAAATGATTAAGTGCTGATTGTTTGGCAAATTGGTATTGTGAATTCGAAAACATGATTGCACTTTAGGACATGGACAGTGGAAGAATAGACAACACAAAACGCTAACTTTCAACTGTTTAATCAGAGAACATCGTGCATTCGCACTGCGCAACTGCAAAACCCTCAACCAATCCGACGCCCCGTCACTGATTGCATTGTACGCTATCTCTTTTTCTGCCAAGTCAATTGAGGCCACGCTGATGCCAGAACTTTTGATGATGTCAGCCTCAATTATTTCTCTGTCTTGTCTTTATGTTTGGCGAGAACAGTACATGTGGCATATAAATGTTTGCGCCCGCAGTCATGACGGGTGGTTCTCATTTGAACCCGTTCGCATTTCTACCTTCTCGTTTTTACCTTCTCATTTCAACCCAGCGCAAAACAACTTTCGCGTTTCTCCCTTTCTCATTTAAACCGTTCTGAAAACAAACTTTCAGGTTTTGACCCTTCTCAAAACGACTTTTCTCATTTTAACCTTTCTCATTTTAAATTTTCTCAAAACATACTTTCTGGTTTTGACCATTGTCAGAAAGACTTTTCTCATTTTAACCTCTCTCATTTCGAACCCAAATTAATCCAACATCATGATCTCGCAATCTTTCTGCGGTATTTATGGCGAATTCGGGTAATTAATTGCCTTCGAGCCCTTGCCTGTGGCACCGGCGACCAAAAACACGCCAGCGGCGCATCACGTGACCCTCTCCACCCGAATGCAAAACACAATGAACTGGCGTTTTTATTTGACTGGGTCGCGAGTGAGCTCTGTTAACTTCTTCTTCGATCATTCTATGGTACCATGAGCACGCTGCATACGCCAACAACATAAATTACGACTTTTGAGATGTGTGTAAACAGAAGCGGCTTCACGAAACTTTTAAAAATATTGACATTACCACAGTCCGTACAGCTGACAGAATATTAAAATATAAAATCAATGAAAGGGCAGATGTATAAATCAGTGTGGGTCTGCCCGCACGCGCGTCAAATTTCAATAAACTTCGTTTGGATTTTCGATTAACTGTTGCCACGGAGGCTTGCCAGCGTCGCTTTCCATATTCTGTTTACTGTTAGTAGAGAGTTTTTGTAGATCGTTCCCATGATTCCGATAACAATACCTGATACTCCGCCACCGCCTCCCTTGCGCATGCATAGTGTCGTTATCGGGGCTATCGGAACGATCTACTAAAACTCTCTAGTACCTTTTTTGGAATACTCAGACTTCTCATTGCACCCACCCTCCGTGAAATTGTAATGCGTGTTCAAGTTTTAAACTGCATTACTATGCATACTTTTTTTTTCAGCGGTGTAATACCTTGTTATTACAGAGTTGTACAATAAAGTGATGTATGATGCAGTCCGTGTCTCAGAGCAAACATACCTTGCTCAGGCTGGATAAATTCTTCCAAATATGTTGACCTTCTTTGAAACATAAATTATCTTTCTCTTCGTTGTTTTTCCTATCTTGTCTCAGAGCACACAAGGGTGCCTGTCTCGATGGCTCCGTTTACCGCTCGAACCCGCTATCTGCCGCCTCAGCGAGCATTGTTTCGTTTGGTTCCCTAATCCGATTCGGATGTGACGATACCGGATACAGTCTGGCAGACAAGCTGCCCGACCTCTTGGAGCTCGGGAAAACTTCTGCTGGTAAATTGCCGGTACACGCCTGAGAAGCGCAACCCGAAAAGCTTGCACCCGCCAGCCTTTGACCACGCGAACGCCCTTGCCGAAGATATAGGAAAACTTTTTCAGGGAAAATGACCATCCGAATTGGCCATTACAAGCAATAACACACGACCAGCACAATGATCCATCCGCTCCACACGACGACATCTTAACGACATACAGCGACAGAAGAGAAATGAAGTACCGAATCTGCGCTAGCACTTTTGAAACCACGTTACCATGTGACCACGTAGCTACGTCAACAGACTCGGGGTGGCACGCAGCCATGAGGAAAATTGTTTCATGTGCTATGCAAGAGATGGTGCCGCTTCGCTTCATCTTCAACCTTCATCCTCAACTGTTTTTCCTTCTTTCTATACCTCACTACAGTGTTCAAATGACAACGGGTTCAAATGAGAAAGGGTCGAAACGCGAAAGGTTAAAACGCGAAGGGTGTTTTGCGAATGGGTTCAGACGAGAAGGGTTCAAATGAGAATGGGTTCAAATGAGACGGGTATAAATAAGAAAGGGTCGAAACGCGAAAGGTTAAAATGAGAAGGGCGTTTTGCGAATGGGTTCAAACGAGAAGGGTTCAAATAAGAATGGGTTGTTTCGAGATACACCCGTCATGACGATGACACGAAAGATGGCCATTCCGAAATCTCTGATTGTGCTCTCTTAGTCTGTCATTAAAACACCTGCCTGGCTGGCCAACATATTTCTTTCCACATAACAGTGGAGTCTGATACACTACACCTTTCGCGCAAGCGACGAAGGGACTCCTGTGCTTCTTTAAGCTGCCTGCCGGTGCTTTGTGAAACGGGTCTGTCAATTTGCACATCTTGGCGAGCTTTTCAGGTGCAGATAAAAGAACTTTTGTGTTTAGAAGTTTTGCTATCTTTTTTAGGTTGTGCGCTGTTCTGGGCATGTATGGCACAACTGCCACCTTTTGTCTCTCCTTTTGGAGTGCATCTGAGCGTGTACTAACGGGTGTATCTCGAAACAACCCATTTTTATTTGAACCCTTCTCGTTTGAACCCATTCGCAAAATGCCCTTCTCGTTTTAACCTTTCGCGTTTCGACCCTTTCTTATTTATACCCGTCTCATTTGAACCCATTCTCATTTGAACCCTTCTCGTCTGAACCCATTCGCAAAACGCCCTTCGTGTTTTAACCTTTCGCGTTTCGGCCCTTTCTCATTTCAACCCGTTGTCATTTCAACACCGCAGTGAGGTATAGAAAGAAGGAAAAACAGTTGAAGGATGAAGGTTGAAGATGAAGCGAAGCGGCCCCATCTCTTGCATAGCACATGAAACAATTTTCCTTATGCCTGCGTGCCACCCCGAGCCTGTTGACGTAGCTACATGGTCACATGGTGACGTGGTTTCAAAAGTGCTAGCGCAGATTCGGTACTTCATTTCTCTTCTGTCGCTGTATGTCGTTAAGATGTCGTCGTGTGGAGCAAATGGATCATTGTGCTAGTCGTGTGTTATTGCTTGTAATGACCAATTCGGGTGGTTATTTTCCCTGAAAAAAGGTTTTCCCATACCTTCGGCAGGGGCATTCGCGTGGTCAAAGGCTGACGGGTGCAAGCTTTTCGGGTTGCGCTTCTCAGGCGTGTACCTCCAATTTACCAGCAGTTTTCCCGAGCTCCAAGAGGTCGGGCAGCTTGTCTGCCAGACTGTATCCGGTATCGTCACATCCGAATCGGATTAGGGAACCAAACGAAACAATGCTCGCTGAGGCGGCAAATAGCGGGTTCGAGTGGCAAACGAAGCCATCGAGACAGGCACCCTTTCCTGCTCCGAGACAAGATAGGAAAAACAACGAAGAGAAAGATAATTTATGTTTCAAAGAAAGTCAACATTTTTGGAAGAATTTATCCAGCCTGAGCAAGGTATGTTTGCTCTGAGACACGGGCTGCATCACACATCACTTTATTTTACAACTCTCTAATAACAAGTTACTATTACACCGCTGAAAAAAAAGTATGCATAGTGATGCAGTTTGAAACTTGAACACGCATTACAATTTCAAGGAGGGTGGGTGCAATGAGAAGATTGAGGATTCCAAAAGAGGTACTAGAGAGTTTTAGTAGATCGTTCCGATACCCCCGATAACGATACTATGCATGCGCAAGGGAGGCGGTGGCGGAGTATCAGGTATCGTTATCGGAGTCATGGGAACGATCTACTAAAACTCGCTACTAACAGTAAAGAGAATATGGAAAGCGACGCTGGCAAGCCTCCGTGGCAACAGTTAATCGAAAATCCAAACGAAGTTTATTGAAATTTGACGCGCGTGCGGGCAGAACCACACTGATTTATACATCTGCCCTTTCATTGATTTTATATTTTAATATTCTGTCAGCTGTACAGACTGTGGTAATGCCAATATTTTTAAAAGTTTTGTGAAGCCGCTTCTGTTTACACACATCTCAAAGAGTCGTAATTTATGTTGTTGGCGTATGCAGCGTGCTCATGGTACCATAGAATGATCGAAGAAGTTAACAGAGCTCACTAGCGACCAAGTCAAATAAAAACGCCAGTTCATTGTGCTTTGCATTCGGCTGGAGAGGGTCACGTGATGCGCCGCTGGCGCGTTTTTGGCTGCCGGTGCTACAGGCAAGGGCTCAAAGGCAATTAATTACCCGAATTCGCCATAAATACCGCAGAAAGATTGCGAGATCATGATGTTGGATTAATTTGGGTTCGAAATGAGAGAGGTTAAAATGAGAAAAGTATTTCTGACAATGGTCAAAACCAGAAAGTATGTTTTGAGAAAATTTGAGATGAGAAAGGTTAAAATGAGAAAACTCGTTTTGAGAAGGGTCAAAACCCGAAAGTTTGTTTTGAGAACGGTTTAAATGAGAAAGGGAGAAACGCGAAAGTTGTTTTGCGCTGGGTTGATATGAGAAGGTAAAAACGAGAAGGTAGAAATGCGAACGGGTTCAAATGAGAACCATCCGTACTAACACCCCTTCGCAGTTTCTTAAGGACACCTTCTGCTACAGATACAAGCACAGCCTTTGGAAAACCGGCACACAGCAAGCGCTCATACTGCTCAGTTGAACTCGAGCGCATGGCATGGTAGCAAGACCTTAAGGTGCTCATGAAACACAAATTGACTATTCCTTTTTTAACCAGCTTTGAGTGGGATGAGTCATATGGTAACAAGGGCCTATTGGCCTTAGGGTGGTGGGCCCAACACACATGCTGCTCAGAGAGGGCGAGTTTAATGTCTAGAAACTGTATACCAGTAGTACTGTATTCGACGGTAGAAGGTCTTCTGACCATTTTATGGCGAGGTCTTTAATCCCCTTCAGCTTATGCATGAGGTTCCCGTAAAAAGTGTTCTACCATTTCCAGACATTAAACTACCCTCTTTGAGCAGCGTGTGTGTCGGGCCTACCACCCTAGGGCCAATAATAAGGGTACTGTGTAGCCAGAGTTTTGCAGTTTGCCATGCCAACATTCACTCACCACAAGGACACCTTCTTTGACAGGTCCGTCGTCGTTTTTCTTAAAAAGGACTTGCATCTCAGACTCATAGAAGTGAGTGCAGTCTTCGGTAGAAGAATCCATTATTCGTTCGACAAAGGAAGTCCAACGGCTTGGTACCTATTCGTGCAGTTTTATTGAGATGGCCAAGTTAGTTTGCGACAAAAAAGAACTGCACCATGCATCCCAAACAAAATGAAGACTCAGAAAGTGGCCCTTATCTGCCACAAATACATAAAGCAGAGGAGCTTCACTCACATCAGCAAGAGAGCCATCATTAGAGGCCTCCACAAGGACCTCAAAAAGTGTGACGAGTTCAGCTCCTGTGATTGGTCTTCCTGAAGAAGGTATAATTACGAAGACATTAGGGTGGTTTCATCTTAACCAAGGCAGGGTTCTGGGGTAAAATTTTTAATTATAATGGAGCAAATATTTAAATACATGAAAACACAAATAATAAGAATATCATCCATGTTTTCGCATCGTCCACCTTGTACCTGCTGCATGAGTGCAAACTTTAGTGAAACCCCCACTTCCCACATGCTTCAAGTCGTCCTAAAATTGACAGATTTAAGGGTTTTCAATGACACTCAGCAAGTTTCTAATTGGAACCTTATGTTCATTATCCCTAATTAGAACATAATTTTTAGATAAATATTTTGCAAATTAATATTTTTTTTTTGCAATCCCCGACACTCGTTGTGGCTGGCAGTTTGTTCCTGGAAAGTTTGTTTTCTTCTAAACCACCCTCATTTTAGAAATTTTCGAGTCTTGACAAAAACACTGGGTATGTGAAACTTTTTCAGCCCGCAATGCTACATAAGGAACAAGTTGAAGCAATTGAAAAAAAATTTGAAATGAAAAGATGCTGTCCCTCACTGGTATAATACTGCACTTATTCACAGGTTCTATAAGCACCACTCTTTCATTCAAACTTTTCAGGAACTTTCTGTAATAATGTAGAGAGTTAAGCTACCTGGCACTAAGAAGACATATCCAAAACAGCACACAAGCACAGGAGGAAGAAAATAGAACACAGGAAAAAGTGCTGACTCCCAACTTATGACTCCCAACTTACTCAATGCCCTGGAAAAGAGCCTGTAAGGTATTGTGAATAAATAAATTATGTATTCGGACAAAACAATATTAGGACGATATTGAAATTGGCAAACTAGAGAAATTTTAGAAGGCTACAACATCCGAAAATCAGGCCAGCGGGGCCGGCCTGTACTTTATGCAAATGTTTTTTTTGTTATTTTTTTTTCTTACTGTTTTTTCTTTCTTTTTTTTTTCTCTTTTTTGTTGTGACCTCATAATGTCTTCGTTTTCTCCTTTTCTACCGCAACTTAGTAATGTATCCGTTTTTTCTTCTTCTTTTTACCTTGTGGGTACACGTAGGCTTCATGTCTGAAGCTTTTTTCTCTTTCTTTGACAATACATAAGCTGGAAGTAAGCACTCTTAGCTGTGTTCTAGTTTCTTCCTCCTGTGCTTGTGCGCTGTTTTAGGTAACCCTTCCTGTAACGTCTGCAGCGTTGGGTAAAGTACATCTAAAAAGTCCTTGACATAAAGTACAAAGTAAATGAAAGGTCGTGTACTTTAAGTAGAAAAAGTAAAGTAGTAAAATAAAAAAGTATGCCAAGCACAATGTACTTCAAGTAAAGTACTATAAATACAATAACCTTTCAAACAGCTTGTGCGTGTTCTTTCATTGAACAGTACTTATTGTATTTTGCCATTGCATTTATGTTCGTGAGTATGTGTTTTATTTTGTGTTTCCCTGCTATAATGCTTCGGCGCTGCAGGTTGTTTCTGTAAATAAAATAAATAAGTACTTTTTGACACAGCCTTTCCTAATAAAGAGAGCATGACAACAGCCCAGTAGCTTCCGCAAGCAATGCTCAAGTGAAGGATAACCTCCTTGCTTCCGCTGACCAAGCGAGTAGTAGTAAGAGTTTGAAATGCAACGGGAGAGTCGTTCCCCGCAGAAAAAGAGCAAAACGTCTCCTCGCGTTTTGGTGAGAGTAGAATATTCCTCCCAGAATTTCTTCAGAGTTGACAAAGCATAATTTTGTGATATAAATTTAACAAGACCACATTTGGGGAACATACTTTGAAGTCGGGAGTTATACTTTTCTCTGAAAAGTACCAGAAGAAATACTTTAAGTACTTTTTCTGCAAAAAATACTTTTTCTGGAAAAATGCCGCAAAATACCAAGCAAGCGCTCACTCAAAATTCAAAAATAAGTGCAAAAAAAGGGGGCTGGGCGCTTGTCCGGTCATCATTTTTACATATAAATGTACTGTGCGTATTTTCCCAGATCTTACAAATTTTGGAATGGGCACTTAGTGTAGAATGGGTGGATGCGCTGTACTCTACGGTAGTACTTTTAGTGTAACATACTTAAAGTATTTCCCAACAATTGATCTTTTGTGCATGGCACCATACTTGAATGAAAAGTGATGACTAACTCTGGTAGGGTTACACTTTTGGACAGAGTTTCAGAGTTTTGCACTGCAAAAAATCTTGTACATTCTTTTTAGAAAAAAAAATAAATAAATAGCAATAGAAACACAGTGATACCATTCTTTGTCTTTGGCACTAAGGTTGCAAGGAGCTTTTTAGAAAGAGCATCTCTCTCCTCAATGTACTCTTCTGTGAGGTCTTCTTCCCTGGCCTGCATACAGAAAAAAACTGTTCTGAAAAAGTACCCTATGTATAAACTAAAATTATTAACAAATACTTATGGGCAGCTTGCCAGGTTTTGTAGCGAGATATTTGTGAATACAAAGAGTTACTGCATACTAATGTTATTGTTTTGTCAACTTTTGTGAACAAGATGATGTAAAAGCTTACTTTTTCTTTCCTGCCTTCAATGTAAGCGAAAAAATTAAAGGGCCATGAAATGATTTTTCTATTTCTTCGTTCTTAGCTTTCCTCCTCAACTCACAAATTGCAGAGTGTTAACAAAGGTACAGGGCCGAGTTTACTGCACGCAACTATCCTCCATTACCCATAAGCTCACAGTGCTGTGGAAGCTACGTGCTCGTTAGGCCAGTCACACTTCTATCTTTTTGCCACATGATCACGCTTCCTCACGTATACCCACGTGCACAAAATGGGGTCAGGTGATGAGAGGGAGGCAGCTGATTGATCCAACAAGCCTGTAGCTCCCACTGCACTGTCAGCTCAAGGGTGAATGGAGTATAGTCAGATAGCACAGGGATGCAGTGCTTGTGTCCAATGCGTGAGCTGGGGCCGGCTGACGTGATTTCGGTACTTGGGCACCGCAGATGTATCGCACTAAAAAGGCAGAGAGCTTTCAAAGAAAAAATAGTCCGCTTTGTTTTAAAAATTTTGTATCGAAAAGCAGGCTTTTGCCTTTCTACCTTCTTTCTTTTGCCCATTAAACAATATGCTATTAGTAAAATCCCATTCTAAATTAATTTATTCCAGCCAAAAATTTGCTTCATGGCCCCTTTAACGTCAGCACTATGTTAGACAGGTGAGCTCAGGAAGGCACTTCAAAGTAATTGCTTAAGGGGTATTCACACGAGGGAGAAATCCCGGGCATTTCTCCCCGGCAAGCGGATCCAGCGACGAAAACGTCAGGCTTTGCGATGTGCAAAAGCCTCGCGTTTTCATCTCGTGATGCGCGCGTGTCGGGGAGAAATCCCCGGGATTTCTCCCTCGTGTGAATACCCCTTTAACGACGAAGGGAATGAATAGACCAATCTTAAATAACCTCCCCTCCCCCTCTCCTCAACTCTGTAAGCAGTTAAGGCTCGTTGACACTCTTGCAACCGAGTAAGACCGAGAGACAGAACCGGTTTTTAAGCCTCTTGCGACATCTTAGGATCAAGTGCACTGCTGCGGAGCTGGTCCCAAGACGTCGTAAGAGGATTAAAAACCGGTCTTGTCTCTCTCGGTCGTACTCGGCTGCAAGAGTGTGAAAGAGCCTTTATTAAGGGGAGACACTGGCTAGAGGTTAAACTTCTGAACTGCCCAAGTGATCGGAATGAAATTTGCAGGGGAGATTTAACTTCAAATGTATGTGTACTGTGCAAATTTTCAGCTCTCTAGGACAATTTTACATTCCTGCATAATAAGATTTGTCACTCTTCGTTAAGGAATCTATGATATGCAAATGAAGCTATTAAAGGGGTACTCCGCCGATTTCTTCATGGTCCCCGATTTGCTTGAAATTTTGCTAAACTCGCCAAACAACATCGCCAAAATAGTATACCAAATATTAGGTCAAAATAATTTTTTTTTCACGAAGTTATTGAATTTACAATTTTGGTCCTCACCGTGTTTTTCAAACTGAAAGTCTCTACTGGCAACAATGAAAACGTGACGTCAGTGGAAGTGCAGGGGTTCACTCTTTGGACTGTAGAATTTGTTCCCAACTGATTCGAAGCAGTTTCATGGTGTTAAATGAACGCTTTGGAAGCTCGCTCCAGTCCCCGCGCTCCAGCACGGAACAAATGATTGGCATATTCTATTTTTTAGACTGCTCGCCCGACTGGCAAGCTAACCTTCCACTGACGTCACGGCCCTGAAAAGGGCGGGTATATTTGAATGTTTGTTTTTGCATCATTTTCATTTCCCGATTTCGCAGTAACTATTATGAATTTCACGATACTAAATAGCATACCAGAAAGGGTAAAGGCCGGGGAGTCAGAAAATTTAGTTAGTTGAGGACGCTCAAAAATCGGCGGAGTACCCCTTTAATCATCATTTTAACTGCTTGAATATAAAGTGGAAGATGTGGGACTTCGGGCTATCTAGTTTTTATAACCCAAATGTAAATATTTCAGGAAGAGTGATTACCTCAAAATATGAGATGCATACCTGTCCAATGTCCATCTTTGAAAACATAGCTTTTTCTCAATGAGGACATTAAATTAAAACAAAATAAAGTAGATAGCCCGATTCCCCAGTAAATTTCAGTTCAGAAACATCTTGATTGTGATACCAGAATAATTTTATCTTCAAACAAAAGATTCCTTCGTATAAAATTTCCAGCAAAAAGCAGAACTGAGAAAAATGCATACACTGCTTTACTTTGTTACTGCTTCACAATGTGTCGAAAATATTTTATATCAATGTAACTATTTGGCACATGGCTATGAAATTTAGTGTAAGAGTGTATAATATGTTTTTAATACCAAAAACCTCAAAATTGAAAAATTAACTTTTTAAAAAAAATTTGAAACTTAGGCCCATGTCCCCCCTTAAAAAGTACGACAGAAATCAGTGTCATTATGCTCTTACCTCGGATAAATCAGTCAGAAGAAGGCGCTTGACGGCAGGCAAAAAGAGAGTGTGACACTCCAGCGATTTAAAAATATCTGGAGGACAAAGGAAACAAACTTTGCACCACAGACACCTATTAGGCACGACATCAACACACACTAACATAGTTACGTCTTATATCTTTCTTTCAACTGGGTACATTTTGCCATCAACAGCACAGGGGCGGATCCAAGGGGGGGCGACGGGGGCAGCCGCCCCCCCCCCCCCCCCCCAAAACTAAGTCGACCCCCCCCCCCTTCCTCCTTCTCGGAGGGCAATTTTAAGTGGGTAGACCCCTGACCCTGACCCCGACCTCGACTCCCGACCCCCGACCCCCGACCCCCCCCCCCCCCCCCCCCAAATAAAACAGATTACCGGCCTGCCAGGTGGTAGAAGGCTCGGTACTTAAGGATGGGGGTTCAAAATAGGGTAGGTCACAACCTAGCAGGCACACTTGTACTCTGAACTTGGAGAACCACTCAGTCGAATGGGAGAATAGTATCCTTGCAAATTTTTTCGTCCACCCCAAAACGGAGTTCTGGATCCGCCCCTGCAACAGCATAAAAAAAAAGCTCGAGGTACACCTAAGCATTTCTTACGAGTTCTGAATGCGAAAGCATGCAAGCCACTCGTCCGCTCCCTTTGTCTTCTGCTGTGTACTAGCACACGCGCGCTTCGGTATCTCGGAGGCCATGACGCAGCGGCCAACGGGAGTCCCGTCGACGTGCGCCAGCTAATGGAACCGAAGGCACGCGGAAACTATCTGCCGTTTCCGCGCTTCCAACTGATGACGTCAGCTCGCTCCATGAAACAGTTAAAGCTTTCACATTAAAAGCCTGCTGGGAAATCAAGATTAAGAAAATGGCCAACCTACAAGGGCAAGCATGAGAACTTTATGGAGATGGCATAAGAAGTTTATGAAGATGATGAAGAAGGCATCTGCACATAAAAAGTATGCGTCCTTCTCTCACCAAGAAGGCTGACCTTGTAGTCTTCGCTCTCTCTGCTGTGAGTTTCCATGAGCCGGTGCAACCACTGGGTAGGTGTCTCATTGTCAAGAGTTGTCTGCACAAAGTCCTGCACCACCTGCACTTCCAGACGGGAAAGGGAACAGTCTATAACTTAACACCACCGCCTTTAACAATTCGCGAGAGCTCTGAACAGCACCCCGATCTCAAGCAGCGAAGTAAGGAAGGTGTCTTAGTTGCACACGTGCCCTTGATTCCTTTGTGCATCGTTGCAAAAGGCACGAGGCATTCATTTTTGACTCACAAGTGCCTCACTTTGGACATTGCTTATTACAAACTGAGCTATGAGATTGCTTTTCATGCTTCACATAGCCCCTAATGAGTTGTTGGGCACAACTTGAGAAATTAATGCAAAAGAGTTAGCAAAATGCCAGTACATGTCACTTTCCTTGCGGAGAGTTTAACAGTAGAACTTGATGCAAAAGAAAACAGATGCAAACCCACGCAATTAACAGGGTGACGACCAGTTCCCTTCGCCTACTACAAGTAGACCTGGGTTTCTTGTCTCCCCGGGTCTCTAGCAAATTTCTAGAACTGAGGCCAGATTCACGAAACGATCTTACGGCAAAAATGTGCGTAAGAGAAAACGTAAGAACAAATTCGTATTCACGAAAAAAAAATTATCGTAAGTTTTCCGCAGGTTACGACGGAATCCTACGACAGCTCCGGAGCTGTCTTACGCACTTTTTACGATCAGATCTGCATGGCCGACAGCGTCGCTCAGTCACGTGGTCGCGACGACCAATATATGTTTACTTTTCTACGTGCTCTTCCTGCGCGTCCCGACTTCAAGCAGCAAGAAAAAAGTAAAGAGTACTTGAAACAGACCACGACGAAACGACGAACAAGAATGCTGGACCCCCAAACACCCACAAAAAGCTCCAACAGCCACGATTCCATAGACCCCGACCAAGCGAGCTCGGCAGTATAGGCCTAGCAGGCACTCCGACTCGGCACAGCATTGCTCCGACGGTCCTTGGCCAAGACCGTATGCCCACGAGCGGCTGGCGTGCTGAATGGAATATGCCCGTGCGACCCTTGTGGACCCTTTCCGTATTATAGTTTGATCGCTGACCTCAATTTTAGATTACGAGGTTAATCTTCTCCCCGGACCCCTTGTTATCTTGTTTTCCGAGGCAGCGGTGGCGAACGTTGTCGTCCAAAAGGGACTCTCATTGATTCAATCTCCGTGTTTTATGTGATATAGAGCTCAAATAAACGCCGTATGGATTACCTTCGCAACACGGTATGTACACTTCGTTATTAGTATGCCGTTTTTATTCTGACACAACTGCACGTCACTGTCGAGCTATAACAGTTTGTGAGAGCAACTGAATGTCGGTCCAACCTCTCTTGGCCGAGTGTCACGGCACTATTGAGTTGCAATCGCAAAAGATCGGTTCCGAAGCGCTTACCGATTCGCGGTCCAACACCGCGAATCCAGCACCTCAATCAAAAGCGCACGTCCGCTTCGAGTGTAAACAGGTATTTACGTGGCTCTTGGTGACATTCTCGTAGTTCGAACGTATATATTTTTAACGTCGGATCGCTCCTGCATCTTCGAGGCTGCGAGAAACGTTGCGGCGATTTGTTTTCATCTACGTCGCTTTGCAAACGACTGGCACAGGCCGTCTTTTACCAACGATGACAGTTGTGTTGACTTCGTAGCGATCGAGTTCGTAGGAGTCAACGGAAGCGGTTATGCATCCCGGCCTTGGCATTCGGGCGCGTTTAAATTGTGCTAGCGTCGACATATCCCTGCACGGACACGGACCCCAGACAATCAGTGGTGGAAAGGCCGTCTGTGTTTGTTGTTAAAAATCCAAGTGCTCCAAACCATGCCGAGCTCTCCGATTCGTTGTTTGTGCTTTCAAAGACGCCATCGCTATAGCAACAGCACCGGTAAGTTCTAGTTTTTCCGTACAAGAACGTCGCTTTTCTCCTCTGACTTAAAAGCGCGTTTGTGAACACCGATTTCTCCTTTTCTTACGATGTTCTTAACTTACAAAGGAAACTTCTTAGCTAAGTTGTTGTAAAATAAGAAGCTCTTCGTGAATCTGGCCTCTGGTGATTGCATTTTGGGGGGTTTCTTTTGGGTTTTATTACTTTGTGCATTGCTCCTTCATTACACTTCTTGCCATTATCTTCAAGTAGAAAGTGTTTTCTTAACAGGGTATTCGGGCAGCCTCCGGCCGCCATGACAGGAGGTGAGAAATACTTCCAGGTTGTCTTGTTCTCGCTTGTTTCTGGGTGGGTGCGCGATGACTCTTGGACCACTAGCGAGCAACTGGGTGAGAACTACGCTCTAGAAATGCACCAGTGTTGTGCTCTTGGGAGCTCGATGCGCAATGGTACAATCAAAGTGTCCCAAGTGAAGTTCTTTTGATTTCCTCAAGATGGAGGATGCCACCGAGCTTGGATTCATCTCCTGTCAACATTCCCGCAGAAGCTTGCCATGTTCCCACAAGTAAGGGTGCCCGCGAGTTTTATTTAATTATTTACAAAAACCCACGGTGCTGAAGCATTATGGCAGGTACAGCCCAATACATTAAAAGATAAATTTCTTTGTGAAATAGGGGGTTTAACACGAAATAGTGGGGCTCGATTAGGAGACTATGGAAGATACCTATGAAAGGTGGGGAAAGGACGAGAAAACACTTCTATTTTTCTTTTGGAAGGCTAATAACTTTTAGCAAAAAATTAATATTTTAGAAGATGTTCACTTTGTTGGATATGTTCTGCTCGTTTTTGTCTGCTTATCCACTTGTGAATGAAACCAAGTACATCCGAGCGCCTCCAGTGCAAAGAACTAAACGTGACTAATGCACAAATTAAACAGGAAGATTACTTTTACAAACTTACCCAAAGCAGTGGCGGAAAGCTGAGCAGATCATGGACGAAACCGCCGTTCCATTTGGCACGAGACAATTGCGACCGCAAGGCAAAAAGCTGCAACAGAAAAAACCAATGATGGACCACTAATAACCGACACCTCCCAGGTATTACAACTGACACAGAGCAAATGACATGTCCACATAACACAACAGTGACTCATTCTAACTGCCAATGCAAAATTTTTAAAAAGAGAATGACATCTACATATGGTTATATGGTAAAGTAACCATTACCTAAACTGAAAATAATCCTCTAAATTTATTGAGAAGTTTCGATCATTTGGAGGCTACAGTAATATCCCAAGAGATAGCTCACCTAAAATCGAAGGCAAATCATGTTAAAATAAGGAGTAAGCTAACTTTCAATGTGCAAATAAAAAAATGAGAAAAAAATGCTACCGTAATGTTTCGAAAGAACGCCCACACAAATTGAAGAGATAGATGGTTAAAAAACATGGGGTGGGCTATCTTTGAGGATGCCACAGGAAAACTTTATTGAAATTAATTATAAACACCCCGGCACGGGCTACAACTACCCAAAGCGGGAACCCATACCGCAAATTCGCGTTTCACGATGCAATAAACACGCAGGAATTCGCTACAAAATCCTGCATCACGGGAAAGGATACCGCAGGTTGTGGACACAGCAGATTCGAGCTTCACGATGCGAAGGCCTTGCGGAAACCAGTCAGGAACTCGCATCTCACAGGAACAAATACCGCAAAGCGTGGACGGAGCAGATTCAAGTTTAATGGTGCAATAAACACGCGGGAACCCGCTACGAACTGGCCCGTCACGGGAACCGATACCATGCGCGCAGATCGCGGACAAAAATGCGGGAATCCGCTACAAACCCTTATATTAAGGGAAAAAGTAACACAGATTGCGAACGCAGCAAAATCGTATTTCACGATGCAACATACAGGCGGGAATCCGCTACAAACTTTATGTCACGGGAACGGATACCAGATTGCAGACGCAGCAGATTCGCATTTCACGGTGGAACATACACGTGGGAACAACTCGCGTGTTAAGAAAGCCGATATCGTGTGCGCAAATCGCAGACAAAACCTTGGGAACCTGCTATGAACTCGCTTGTTAGACGTGCCGGTACAGCAAACTGCGCAGTTGATGAGATTCTCGTCAAACATCGCGCGACGTCCAACAAGAATCAAGGGGTGGGCAATGTTTGGGAATTCTTATTTTTACAGATATTTAGCCAGAAAAACAGGATGGGCGATCTCCCAGGGCCGGGCGTTCTCTCAGAACTTCACTGTAGTTTTGGATTTTGTGACCTATGGAACTAGTGACTGACCTTCCCAGTCAACAATGCTCGCTTATCTCCCGTCGTGGCTAAGTAACATTATTTCTGCCAAGGTCACAATTGGCCAGGGCCCTGGAATTACTGAAAGTTGACTATCTTACGGTGTTTTTAAAACAATATCAAATTGTGCCAAACATAGGGGTGGGTTATCTTTCGGGGGTGGAGCATGTTTTTGATGGCAGATTCGTTTTAGGAAATCTAATCACATAAAAAGGAGGTATCCTGCCTGTGTGCGTCTGGCCAACAGCTCCAGGTAGTCAATGTCAGCTTCGTCGATTATCTTGACCGAGTTGTAGATCAGGTGCGAGCTGATGAGGGTTGCAACAGCAAATATCTTGGCATTATAGTTTTCAGAGACATTGTTTGCGGCAAAGCCTGCAACAAAATTTATTAGGCTTAACTTTGGCTCTATGAGATGCAAGATATAAAACCATTTGCCTTCAGTGTCCAAGAAGATTAGAGATAAATTCTGCCCTGAGGGTAGCCTGACCTTCAGTGGCTGAAAACGAGGTAAGGTTGTACATAATAACAAAATACACAGCGCAAAAGGACATAAAGGGAAGAGACACACCGGATAGAACAGAGCGCTGACTCACAACTAGATATTTTAATAGAAAAGGAGGAAGAAAAATATTTTGGTCACCATAAATCGCACGTGTAGCCTGTGCCATGATATGTGGTCGTTATGGCACATGCTGGGCCTTCATAGTCAGTTTCTTTATATTCTTCCTATTTCTTCTTCATAGGTAAGGTTGGCAATTTTCTAGGTCAATACTTCTAAAGATTTCTCCATTATTCAGAAAATTCAGAGTTAATAGCTTCGTATTATACTACTCGCCACAATCATATAGAAACACAGTGTTTGATGAGTAAGGAAGAAAAGAGAAATAGCAACTTAAAGGGAAGCTCAAAGAAGTCAGGAATGACTTTCCATGGTTTGGCTCCTGAATTCAGTTCCTGCACAAAAATTGGGCAGGACTGAACCTGAAAAGTTTGTATTAGAAAACACTTGCACCGATTGCCACACGGCTTGCAACAAACCTCTCTCCCCCCGTTAACTGTAAAAAGTGTCGACACATAATCGGTGACATCTGATGTAATTTTTACTCTTACAGCTTTTTAAAATTAAAAAAAAATGTGGTGTCTAGCGTTACGTCCGACGTAACCCAAAATCAAAAGTTAAAGTTACGTCCGACGTAACCTACAAAACAATTTAAGGTTACGTCCCACGTACTAGGAAACTGGGTCTTGTGTCCGGCTTTGTCAGATTATTCAAACAAAACTGAAATGAAGTTACGATGTTGTAATCATAAAATCACGTAGTTCCACGCCCCTCAGCCGTGGCCTTAGTTGACGTCATGGCAGAGGGGGCTGGACAAAGTCGTTGCATTCAGTTGGTTTCAACACGCAAAAGAGGTTTTTCTTTTTGCAGTTCTTAGAAGGTTACATACTCAAACTTCCTGTAACGATTTGGTAACTGGTTGCTGCATGCGATACCAATACCACGGTCAAAGAGCGGAGAACCCCCAGTGCGTTTGTGTCACGGCTACACGCTAAATCAAGTTGCCACTGAAGAGTGGTGAAGGCATGGACCCTCACGTTAGAGATTTCACAAATTTTTTTTCAAAATTTCAGGACAGTCAGAACATGATTTTAAGTACTAAACTAGAATTGCGCCAGGCATAACATGAAATATTTAAGTAGAGTTATTTCGGACGTAGCTTTGATTTTTATTTTACATTATGTCGTATATAACTTTAATTTTGTTTTTTTAGGGTTATGTCGGATGTAATTAAAAAAAATGTATGTACAGCGACGTCGGGTTCTCTCGGACGTAACTCTAGACACTGCGATTAAAAAAACTGTTCAGCTTTCGTTTAGTTGAACCGGAGGGGTACATTGCTGCCAGTAAAAATGTGATTACAACCTGCATTGCTACAAGATGTGTCGAGTATACCGCTGAGAAAATTGTTTATTGTTGTTGACAAAAACACAAAGAGCAAGGCAGCGTAAAAGAGGTATGTAAAAAAAAAAAAAAAACCAGGAAGCAAGCGAACCACGAAAGACAAACGTTCGTGGACCCTACCTCTTGAGTGGCGGGCTGGCAGACGCGCTCGCGTACGGGTTCTAACCTTTCTGCACAGCCTTGCACGCCACCCAGAATCACATTGTAGTAAGCACAAATATTATCACACTCTATTGAGTAAAGCTATACGCACTTCGGAGTGCACTTCGGACGGAAATGGCTATATGCACTCCGCTAAACTCGTATAAAACAAATGGTCACAACGAGTTTTCTGAGCGATGGCATAGCATAGGAAACTATTCAGAGGAAACAAACGATAGAGTATGAGACCGCGTCAACAGTTTTGCAATCTGTACGAAAACAATATATATATAAATCGAACAATATAGACGTGCAATTCCAAGGGGGAATAGCCACGGTCCACTTTTGCGCACCACGCACCTCAGCCAACGCCAACGCGCCTACAGTTCACAGGAACTCGCCAGTTTCCCACGCTTGACGTACGTCGTTGCACGCATTGGCGACGCCCTTCCTCAAATTCTCGCTCGATGCACTCCCAATCACCCGTATTCACCCGCCGCGACGTCACCGAGAGCACCCACCCCAACGTGGACACGAAGTAGCTCCAGGTTGGACGCGCGTCGAGGTGGCATTGCACCATTGAGGTACGCGACTGCCAGATGGCGTGCAGACCTAGCAACATCATCACGTGCACCATTTCAGTCTTATCCCCCTCCTCGAGTTGCAGATACTTGAAAGCGCTCCACTCTACTTCGAAGGAGTCCCGGAGCTTAAACATCGTCCTCATCTCGTCCCAGGAGAGGTAGGCGTTACTACACTCGACTAGGACGTGCTGGATGGTCTCGGGCACCCCGCAAAGGTTGCAGTTTAGGGACCATGGCATGAAGAACCCCTTGTGATGAAGCCAGGTTTTAACTGGAAGGACCTCCATGTGCATCCGGACGAAGAAGTCCCTTGTCGCCACAGGGACGGGAGGATTCGCACGAGTTTGTAAAGTTGCGCTGCGTCGTGGGGCGTCAATGGTTGTCTGTAGAGCGATGGCAAGAAGGATGCGGAAATGGCATCCCAGTACAGCCGCCTCTTTCTGACGGTCGCCAGGTACTCCCAGGAAAATTGGGCCTGCAGAGACTCGATGAAGCTAACAATTTCCTTGTAGAACCGCAGGGCGGCTTTCTTGGTCGTACGACCACTCGTGCTCACCACCTAATTCCCGAGATGTGGGAATCCAAGGTGGTGCAGGACGGCGACGAAGGTCGGGTCCCTCGCATCGCGGAAGAGCAGAAAACACTGCACGTGCAACTTGAGCACGATGTTAACGAGGCCCAGACCGCCGCTCTCTTGGTGCAGAAAGAGGTTGCTCCTTCGTGTGCTTTCCATGGCGGTCTTCCACACGAACATGTCCCAGCTCCGGTGTACCTTTCCGGCCTGCCTGCCCGGGCAGCAGACGGCCTGAGCCTTGTACAGCACGGCGGGGTAGCTGACTGTGTTGCACACGTGAGCTCGGCTGAAGAAAGACAAGTTTCTGCACCGCCAGGGCGACAGCTTGGCGGCAACGGAGCTGGCGGTCGGTCTCCACACTGCGGCCGTTGATCGCTGCGGGTCCACCGGCACACCCAGGTAGCCGTCGAGCGAAGTGCTCCATCCTCCGAAAGTTCTTGGCATAGTCTCCCATGCACCGAGCCACGCCCCCGCCGACTTGTTGATCATGGCCCCTGAGGCAGCGCAGAACCGGTCCACGTGTTGCAGGATGGTGTGCACCTGCACCTTGGACGAGCAGATAAACAAGTCGTCGTCTGCGAAGGCCAGCACGCGGACGTCTTTGTCCCCAAGCCGTAAACCTAAGATGGATGGGTCCGCATTGACTGCCCGGCAGAGTGGCTCCAACTGCAGCGCGAAGGCGATGGGCGAGAGGGGGCAGCCCTGCCGAACCGACCTCCCGGTGGAGATGGGACCTCCCCTCTGACCGTTGATGAGAAGGCGCGTGGAGATGTCTCGGTAGCAGAGCGCGATCCACCCCCGCAGCTCCTCCCCCACGCCGAATCGATCCAGCGCCGCCAGGAGGAACCTGTGGGACACCCGGTCGAAGGCCTGCTGCAGGTCCAGCTGCAGGACCGCCAGGGACTGGTGACCCTCCGCCGTCGCCTCGCCGATCGCCCGCATGATGTGGAGGTTCCTGGATATTTTCCTCCCGCAAAGGCTGTAGGTCTGATGGGGCCCCTATGATGGACTTGAGCCCTGTGTCAAGTCGCCTTGCGAGGATCTTGGCCAGGATTTTATAATCAGAGCAAAGAAGACTGATGGGCCGAAATTCCCCGACCTCGGAAATAGGGCCCTTTTTAGATTTCTTCGGGAAAAGTACCGTGAAGCTTTGCCGCATGGTCGGAGGAAGTAGCTTTCGTCTCCGGAATTTTTCAATTTGGCCTTGTATAATCTTTGCGGAACCTACTGCAAGGATATCTGAAAATAACATGTAAATAAACTTGTTTCGTTTGCCAAAAAAAAAAAGAGATGGCATAGCATAGCGGTTAAAGTTTCCGCTTTATACGCAAGTGGATGCAGGTTCGATCCACCGGTGGACCTGCTTTGTTTTTTTCTCAAACATTTTGTTTTGTCGAGGCATTTCATTTCATTTCATTTCATTTATTATACCGTCAGGGCCCGAAGGCATTACAGAGGGGGAGAGCAACAAGAAGGTTAATGCAAATAACATAATACATATTTAGACACACTCAGTAATAAAGTAATTAGTTATTGTACTTTGAAAGAGCTCAGAGTCCGTGATAATGGCGATCGACCGGGGAAGGTGGTTCCACTCCTGAGATGTACGGGGAACGAAAGATGAATAAAACGTGGTCGTGACAGAGTTAGGAATGCCCACCTTATGTTGATGATCCAGACGGGAGGAAACATAGACAGGCCAAGCAATTATTTTGTCGCGCAGGAAAGAATTATGGTGATATATCTTATGGAATAGGGAAAGACGAGAAATTTTACGACGTAGAGATAAAGGTGGTAATGAGAGAGTTGTTTTCATAGAGGTGACGCTAGCGGTGCGGTGATAGTTTGTGAGGATGAAACGAGCGGATCTGTTCTGAACGGCTTCCAATGTAGATACGAGAGTGACTAGTCCGGGATCCCAGACAGAAGCTGCATATTCTAACTTGGGACAAATTAAAACTTTGTAAAGAGTTAATTTCAGTGAGACAGGTGCTAATGAAAAATTTCGTTTGATATAACCTAACATGCGGTTAGCGTTAGCTGAAATATGCTGAATATGTGTTTTCCATGAAAGGTTAGAAGCTATATGTACGCCTAAATATTTGTACGAAGATACCGGTTCTAGATGAGCATTATTAAGGAAATAGTTAGGACAGTCCTGAGACTGGCGAGACACACGCATGACCTTGCATTTGTTAGAGTTAAGCTTCATAGACCACGAGTCAGACCAACGGTAAATAGCATTAATGTCTGATTGGAGTATGCAGGTGTCATTATGATGGAGAATCTCACGGTAGAGTACACAGTCGTCAGCGAACAAAGACACGGACGAAGAGACACTAGTGGGTAGGTCGTTAATATAAATTAAGAATAGCAACTTCCCTAAGACTGTCCCTTGCGGAACCCCTGACGCAACTTTGACAAAAGAGGAGTTATTGTTATTCACAGTGACAAATTGAGACCGTTGAGTTAAAAAAGACTGTATCCATGCGAGAACGTTATTGTCTATGTTAAGTTTGGAAAGTTTTAGAAGCAAAAGATTGTGAGAAACTTTGTCAAATGCTTTGGCGAAGTCCAGGAAAATGCAGTCCGCCTGGGATCCTCGGTCCAGAATGTGATGTAGGTCATTCGTGAAAGATAGTAGTTGGGTTTCACATGAAAATGATTTTCGAAAACCGTGTTGGGCATTGTTGAAGAAGTTGTTAGATTCTAAGAAGTTGACAAGGTGAGAAAAAATTATATGTTCAAGAAGTTTGCAAGGAATGCTGGTTATTGAGATCGGACGATAATTAAGAGGGGAATATTTATCTCCAGCCTTGTGAATGGGTACCACCTTCCCTACCTTCCAGTCTGATGGGAGAACAGCGTCTTGTATAGACTGTTCAAATAATTTTGTTAAAATAATTGAGGAGTATTGTTTAGTGTTTTGTAAAAACTTGGAATTAATACCGTCCACTCCTGCTGAAGATGACAGTTTCAGTTTATCTATGATATGACCGACACCAACGTAATCAAGAAAAAGAGGATCCATGGGCAAGTAATCGGCACTCTCTTGCGAAGAGAAATCGTGCATGTTATCAGTAGAGAATGAATCTGCAAAAGTACTATTTAATAAATTTAAACACTCATCGCTGGCTATACAATCACCATTTGCGGTTTTAGTGTGATAGATGACTGCGTCTTTTTGTTTATTGTATTCCAGAATTGTCTAGGATTGTTGATCAACATTGCGGGTAGGCTATGAGTCATGAATTCTAGTTTGGCGTTTTCAATTGCTTTTTTGTACACTTCAGCAGCAGTACGATAACGCAACCAACGGTGCTCGCACGTGGATGATTTTGCGGCGCGAAATAGACGCTTTTTTTTGTTTGATAAGCGTTTTAAGGCTCTGGTGAACCAGGGTGACTGAGAGTTTTCGATAACTCTCCTTAAGGGAATGTACTGATTTGTTAGTTTATTAACTTCGGTTTTGAAAAAGTTCCAGTTTTCTTCTACTGAGCGACTTGAAAAGAGTGATAAATATTCATCGAGGAAAGTTGCAAGGTCAAGATTAATTTTATCAAAGTTAGCTTTGGCGTAATCTCGAATTTGCTTTACATTAGTTGATGGTTTTGGTACTGCTGCTTTTACATTAAAATGCAATATGGAATGATCACTAAGTCCTGGAAGATAGGAGATGGGTGAAACGAGTTCAGGATGAGTAGCGAAAACAAGGTCCAATATGTTCGCCGTCAATGGGGTCACTCTGGTTGGTTGAGTAACTAATTGCGTGAAACAAAAATCTAAACAGAGGCCAACAAAATCATTGCATTCAGATGAGGCAGATGAGGGTGTGCCTGTTGGTGGGTTATTACCTGTCCACACAATATCAGGATAATTAAAATCTCCCAACAGAAAAATCGGCGAACTGGGAAAGCGAATGACGACCAGATTTATGGAGTCCTGCAAAGCTTTAATGAAAGATGATGAGCACGAGGGCGGCCTATAGCAAACTCCCATGATCCACTTCATGTGATTAGTGCCAAGACATACCCAAACTATTTCTAAATCGCTAGCTATGTTTAAACAAAAAGAATCAATATGACTTGCAATGGCAACTAAAACGCCCCCACCGCACCTATCTTGCCGATCGTTCCTGTAAATATTGTACCTTTTAGGTCCATAAAAAGGTTCCCAATCACGCACCCTCCCAGTGAGCCAAGTTTCCGTTAAAACAACAAGATTAGCAGCTGTTGAATCAACAATAGAACACAGGTCGTCTCGTTTTTTAATGAGGCTTCTAATATTTGTAAAAAGTACTGATACATCAGAGACTGGTGAAAGAGACACTCTACCCCTCGCGGCCTGTTATTGCGATGTTGATGGCTGAGATGAGTCATTACCGGGCAGGGAATTCTGTGTGACAGTAACAACCGGCGTAGTAGAGGGACCAACCTCGTACACATTTTCGGTGGTTAGGTCAAAAGCATAGCATTTATTGTTAATGTGAATTCTGTTATGTCGAAGCTTAAAAGTGCCGCCTTTTTCTTTCGCGAAATCGATTAGTTTTTTTCGTGCGATACGTGTCCCAATTGAGTAGTCTTCGCTTACTGTTATGCGTTTTGCTTTCAGGGGGGCCCTTGAGAGAAGAACGTTGTCTTTCAATTTGTAGGACGCGAATTTGACGATGACTGGGCGGCATTTGTTCTGACAGAACGTGCCGATTCTATGGGCCCGAACAATAGCTTCGTCCGATACTTGTAGATTAAAGGGGTATTCACACGAGGGAGAAATCCCGGGGATTTCTCCCCGGCACGCGCGTATCACGAGATGAAAACGCGAGGCTTTTGCACATCGCAAAGCCTGACGTTTTCGTCGTGGGATGCGCGTGCCGGGGAGAAATCCCCGGGATTTCTCCCTCGTGTGAATACCCCTTAAGGGACTGTCTAAATATGTTCAGAATTGTTTGTTCTGTCTGTGCCCATGTTTCAGATATTGTGTCGGCCATCCCGAAAAAAACCAAATTATCACAGCGTGAACGATCTTCAGCATCATCTAGACGTGTTCTTAGTACTAGGTTCTCTTTTTGCACTTCTTCCGCCAAGCTTCGCGCTGTGGTTACTTCAAGATTAGGGACTGCAGCAGTTTTATTTTCAACCTCGTTCAGTCTCGTTTTTATTTCCGTTATGGCCCCCTTGATAGATTCTTGACTTTGTTTAACTTCGTTAAGTGTAGCAATTATACCCGATTGAGCCTGATCCATCCTAAGGGAGCGCCCGTTAACGGCTGTCAGCATTGAGTGCATTTCGTTAAACAGTTTGTTGGGCCTCATTCATCGGTCCGGGATTAGATTCCACGTCTCCGGAAGTTTTTAGTAGAAGGTACACCATATCAACTGAGTCACAAACAGTTTTTTTAAACACTTGTGAGCACGGAAATAGCCATAACCATATATCGCTTGTTTTTTTAGCGTATAACGAGGGAGGTGGACCAACCTGTACGAGCAAGATGACAAAATGAGTGGTCCGCATGGTTCGGCTGATCCCGTGCTCACTCAAGGGCTGAAGAAGTTCGAAGCCGCATTTATGGGCGTTTGTAGGCGGCGCAGATGACAGTGTCGCCGACGATGCTTGGTAGATGTCGAGGGAACAAGGAGAGATTGCTTGCAGATTATCCCACAGATAGGTGGCAGCCTGCCGATGTCGAGGCGATCCAGCACGATGATCCGAAGAACCGCTCACGAGAACGGCGGCGTCACGGCTGGGCAGGGACTCAGGCACCGGAAACTGGAGGGCCGAAATCTGTACGAGCAAGATGACAAAATGAGTGGTCCGCATGGTTCGGCTGATCCCGTGCTCACAATATTTGCGACATTTTTTTTTTTGCGATGAACACTAAAAAAAATTAAATGTTGTCGACGGATTAAGTACGAAACGAGCGTGCTCGTAACAGTAATTCCTCATGTTTCATTATTGTCGACGAAACATCACAGAACTAAATGGTATGGGACTCCCTTTTCGTAGGTGCGATCGGGAAAAGCGGGGCTTGGGTTTCCGGCTGGACGCCGCGAAGCAGCGTGTACTGGTTAAGTTTTGTAATTAGCAGCCGCATACTGTAGCCGCGAAGCGGCGTGAACGCAGGCGGGGGGCTGTGTTAACGAGCTCCCCAGTGATACACGCGTCGTTCGGAAAGGGTTGCCCAAGCGACATGAGCTCTCCGCGGAGTGCGTATAGCCATTTCCGTCCGAAGTGCACTCCGGAGTGCGTATAGCTTTACTCATCATGAGTACCTGTCCCCACATCCAGATGCCCATCGTTTCAGGTCGGACCGTGGGGCCTATTCCGAATCCCTTGGTCTTCCCCATCAGTTGGTTCATGAGGAAAGACTTGCCGGAGTGGAACTTCCCGACGACGGCTATGGTCGCCACGGGCCCCTCAATTTTAGACACGACCTGAGAGGAAGACCCCACACGAAGCATGAATCGGATTGTGGAAGACCCGCCATAGAGCAATAAAACGCGCCACATCGTGACTTTTTTCTTCTTTTTCTTTGTTAGCTTGCCACACTCAGACGTTTTCAACTCTTCACAAAGAGCCTCAATGCGGTGATCTTCCTTCGTGGAAGACACTCTCGGCAGAGACTCTTCAAATTTGCGCAGAGATTTGTCATCATCGGCGGTCGAACACGGAATGAATGAAGCCGAAGCCTCGAAATGTAAGTTAAGTTCCTCACCTTTATATTTTCCTTCACCAACACGAGCCTTTTGTGGCTTAGGTCTTGTTTAACTAGTTGCAGAGGCTCGTCCGCAAATTGTCTGAAATCTGAAAATGCAGGAATTTTAAAGCGGGTCGAATGCGACTGCCGACTGCATCCTACGCCAAATGTCTGGTTCGAGTGAATAAACGCAGCACGCGAACTCATCTCAGCAGGCTTACTTGCTTTTCCGAAGGAAACCAAGCAGGAAATAAGTATGAATAAGATAGGTACAGGGATATTCTGAAATATTTTTGAACCAGCCGCGGTCGCCATGCTTCGAAGCGCGGAAGCAGCAAAGAGATGCAGGGTTGCCACTGGGTTGGGAGTCAAAGTAGCCAAATCACGTACAGAAAGTAGCCAAAAGTAGCAATTTTATTCAAAATTTCGCCAAAAAGTCGCCACACCAAATATTTGCATTATAAAGGTACTAAAAATAAAGAAGAAATATCGAACACTATATTAAAGTTTAATAACTAGCAGTCTTGAGTTTACTGCACACACGTGCCGGTCGTATTCGGTCGTAAATTGCATAAATTTTTAGAACGTTTTATACTAATATCAAACACTATAGTGAAGTTCCAGTAGATGCTGTTGGCGCCAGAATAGTTTGCAGTAATTTTCTGGAGCACTTCATCTGGGACCATGTATCTTGACTTAAACAGCGCAAAAACGTTACGTAAGGAAGAGACAACAGGAAGGAAAGAGCGCTGACTCACAACTGAGGTTTTAATAATGATGTAGTGAAAGAGAAGGAAGGTGTCAAGTGCAGTAATATTATTAAATTAAAGAAGGTTATAATTATTAACCTCTTTCTAAGGGCCATATTAACGGAATGACAATTTGCAATTCTAAGTAACCCAAGTGAATATATCTACGTACAAATATTCAGATGTGATCTACAAAGTTGTCGGTGACCCCTTGACACCTTCCTTCTCTTTCACTACATCATTATTAAAACCTCAGTTGTGAGTCAGCGCTCTTTCCTTCCTGTTGTCTCTTCCTTACGTAACGTTTTTGCGCTGTTTAAGTCAAGATGTCTATCCAACTCGCCCAGCAACTCATTTTGGGACCATGTATCTAGATTATGTTTTCTGCTGCAGTCAGAGGCCAAACTTTATTTTTTGGATGAACCTCGGAAGGTCAAGCTTTATCTTATTGCAAAGTTCAGTTTTGGTCAGCGCTACGTGGGAGAATACTCTCTGCTTCGGCATTTGAGACTGGAAGCGTCAGAATCTTGTCGGCACCTGCGATTACTACACTCTCAAGAAAAAAAGGGTGTATCGTTACACCCTTTGTCCCATATAATACACCCCAAAACTTCATTTCGATGTACTGAGCCTAGGGTGACCACCTTCCTGCTAGCGAAATGCAGGACACGGGGGGGGGGGGGGGGGGGGGAGGTTTAGAGGAAATTTTTTAACACGCACACACCACAAACCGAGGCTTTGTTAATACATTTAACATCATGTGCTGTTTATAACCTGCTAATCGTATTGCAGCAATTAAGCTCAATTAATTTTTACTAAAAGTAATATATATCTTATGGCAAATGTGTTATTAAATGTGTCGAAGTTGAAAGCATAAAAATCGACTATAGCAGAACTCAATGTATCTGATAAAAATAAGAAACATTAAATCTCTTTCGGGCTATTGTTTCCTGTCAACGCTTACTTTTATCAACATAGTCATGCACAAAGTTTTAACATTGTGTTATTTTTCGACCGTTGCGAGTTGCAGGCTTTTTGCCTTGTGTAGGTGTCTTCACAAAAACAAAGATCCACCGCAACCCTTTTGCACTGACAGAGCGATTTAAAAATAATTAAAATATTTTATATTGAAACTTTTGGCACGCAATCTTTCTTAGAATATTTTGCCACCAAGGGGAGTGGCACAATTTTGGAATATGTATAGCGGGTCTAAAAATACAGTGCTTTCGCTGACATGTGATGATGGCGTGGTAGTTCCTAGTCAAAGTTGTGCTTCCGTTTTTAATGAATATTTTGTCAAAGAATTCGCTAGTGATGTTGTTCCTGTTTACCCTGGTACTTTCCCGAGATATGGTTTTTTTCAAATGGATCCACTTGCTTTTGACTATGACGGAATTATAAAACTTTTTGATGATTTAAAACCATCTTCCTCCTGTGGCGTTGACAATATCACACCGAAATTTCTTAAGAGAACTAAAAATTACATTTCCATTTTTCTTTGCAAAATATTTCAACAATCTGTTAACCTTGGCGTTTTACCAGACGACTGGAAAATTGGGAAGGTGATTCCGCTTCACAAATCAGGCAGTAAACATAACCCTTCCAATTATCGACCCATTTCCCTTATCAGTACTCCCTGCAAAATTTTAGAGCACGTAATTTACTCACATCTTGCTAACTTTCTTGATTCAAATTCTTTTTTTACTGCATCACAACACGGTTTTCGCAAATCACTGTCCTGCGAAACCCAGCTTATCACTTTCACTAATGACCTACTTTCCATCCTCGACCGTGGTTCCCAGGTTGATTGCGTCTTTCTAGATTTCTGTAAGGCATTCGATAAAGTCTCTCACAAACTTTTACTTTTCAAGCTCAGTCACTTGCATGTTGATCCTAATATTTTGTCTTGGATTGAATGTTTTCTTACTAATCGTTCTCAGTTTGTGTATACTAATGATGCTAACTCTTCTCTAAGTCCAGTCACTTCCGGTGTCCCCCAAGGGTCCGTTCTGGGGCCCTTATTGTTTCTTATTTACATTAACGACTTACCTACGTGTGTATCCTCTTCTATAAGCTTATTTGCCGACGACTGTGTGATATATCATGAAGTTACTAATGAATCCGATTCACTCCTCCTCCAAAATGATTTGTGTGCTGTATCCCAATGGTGTGAATTGTGGCAGATGTCCCTTAACATTAACAAGTGCAAGTCTATGAGAGTTTCTCGTCGTCACACGGTTCTTCCACCTCTCTCAATTTGTAACACTCAACTTCAGTCTGTGACCTGTTACAAATACCTGGGTGTCCATATTACCTATAACATGTCATGGAAAACCCACATTGACCACATTATTGCTAACGCTAACTCTATGCTCGGTTTTCTAAAAAGAAATTTTACACTGCCCCCGTTTCTTTGAAATTACTGCTTTATAACTCCCTGGTCCGGTCAAAATTAGAATACGCTGCTGCAATCTGGGATCCCGGTCACTCGACACTTATAACTAACCTGGAAGCCATGCAAAATCGCGGAGTTCGTTTCATACTTTCTAACTATCATCGTACAGCAAGCGTTTCCTCCATGAAACTCAGTCTATCCCTACCCTCCCTCTCTTTACGTCGCAAAATATCGCGCTTGTGCCTCTTTTACAAGATCTATCATTCTAACACGTCATTGAAAGATAAACTATTCCTTGAGCCCCCATTCATTTCTCCGCGTTTTGATCATCCATTCAAAGTTGGTATCCCTCATTGTAACACATCAGCCTTTTTGAACGCGTTTATTCCAAAAACATCTCTTGAGTGGAACCACCTTCCCGCTTCGTTTGTTAATATACCTTCAATTGATTTATTTAAAAAAACCTTATCTGCTCACCTTTTGTCGTGATTGTCCTTTTGTTTATTTTTTGACCAGAGTGCTGTGTTTCCAGCTGTTGATGTTTATTCTCGGCTGGGTTTGCTCTCTTTTTGTACCCTTTTTTTTTCATTTTTTGGTTGCCCCACTCCTTCTGTAATGCCTTTTGGCCCTGAGGGTATTGTAATAAATAAATAAATAAATAAATAACTAAACTGAGCATGCGCGTCGGTTCTCCTTCAAAAACGATGGTCGCTTCCAGCAATGCTTGGATAGAAAATGGTGTGCCATTGCGATTCACACGATTACGAGCGACCTCCGGGCTTCCCCGTGCCTTATTGTTCGGCAGCGCCATAAGTTGCAGAGTGAATTTTACTACAGTATGAAATGCGGGACATTTTAAAGATTTGGGAATTTCTTGCGGGACGCGGGACACAAGCCCTCAATGCGGGACAGTCCCGCGAGTCGCGGGACGGGTGGTCACTCTAACTGAGCCCTATAGTCGAATAGACGGCCCCCATATTTTACGAGGGGCTTGATAACGGTGCGATATAACTTTTATAAATAGCTAAAGTACGTATCAAAGACCACATAAGGAGAACACCGAGTTTTTACAGTAGAGTCAAGAAAACCCCGATTATTTTTTTTTGTAGTCAGTAAAACGTACATTAGCTATTTTAATAAGTTGTAACACACGGCTATCAAGCCCCTCGTAAAATCTGGAGCCGTCTGTTCGACTGTAGGGCACTGTACGTCTAACTGAAGTTTTGGGGTGTATTATATGGGGCAAAGGGTGTAAGAATACACCCTTTTACACCCTTTTTTCCTGAGAGTGTATGGGGAAGGGCATATTGCGGCAGCATCCCTGAAAATCAGTGCCTGGTACCAACAGATTAACGCAGAGCTCGTCTTGTTCGTGGCAAATGCAGACCACAGTAGTCGGATATCCGCTTCCAGCTGATTCCTAGAGGTGCTGAAAAGGTGAGAATACAAGCTGGAAACTTTCCGGCAAGCATTGGGCCCCATTACAATGTCCGGGCTGATTGCTTGAAGTCTGCAGAGTGCAAATGTTGCGTTAGGAATGTGCGTTTGCAGTTGACTCGCCATTTTCTCTAAGAACTAAAAGCATCGTTGTCGAATGCAAAGTTGCTCCTGGGAAAGCAATCCTCTCGTAGCAAGCCGTTCTGAAAATTCTGCGATGCTGCCTCGAGGTCAGCTTGTGCAGAGTCCAGGTCGTCCAGGTAAATGCTCTCAGTGTTTCTTTATTCTTTCAGTCAACTTGCCCGTTTCCAGCAGTGAAAGATACATGAACACAGCTTGCAGAACGAGCAAGTTTTGGCCCGGAAACGTGTCGGTCCGATACTGCTGATAGCCGCAACGGGCCGCCGAAAGTAGCCAAAAATTCGTCAAATCGCCAAACGTAATTTTCGGTAGCCAAGCGCCCCCAAAAGTAGCCAATTTGGCGAAAAGTAACCACCAGTGGCAACCCTGAAGAGATGTTAATTTTGAAATATCTGGTGAGACAATCTCATGTACTCCACCCAGCTCCACCTCAGAAACGGTCATTTCATTTTTCGCCGCTTGTCTTAAGCGATGCCATCAGTAGCGATGTTTAGTGATAACATGCAGACTTTTGCATATTTTTAACCTTGTAGGACGGAAATAAAGTTGGCGAAAATCTGGTTTCAGATCATTCTCTTTTCTTTTCTTTTTATTGTACTACAAAACGAACAACAAACGGAGTAGGGCGACGAATATTGCAAGGACGTTTCTAAGCTGTTGTCGGTACTGAAACTTTTTGGATGCTTTTCAATAAGCCCGTCAAATAGCTTGCGTCGAAGCGATACTTCAACGAAATTTGAAATATATCGGTTGTGTTCAAAAATAGGTTGAATATGATCCACAATATCCGTAAATGACAATCGCACGTTTGTATTTTGAGCCTTGTGGCTGTATTTTTTGTTATAAGCGGCCCACTCTAGCGATTGCCCGGAGAAGGCCCAGCTTAGAGCACGTGACATCCGACGCAATCGTGACGTAGGTCGTCTCGGGACGAGCAAAGCTACGGCGAAGCTACCGTCGATGGGATGGCCTAGTCGTTCCAGCCACCGAAGCGGCTGCTTTTGTACGAAGTTTGAGTGACGGGTTAATCTTCTATAATCTTGTGGGGAGACAATAGCTACTTCTGGAACACTCAAAAGGGATTCTCGGGAAGACGGGAGTTTTTCCTTCCCCTCTTCTCTCGTCGTGGCCGGAGGCGAGACACTCACCGTCACTAGCTGTCAAGGTTCCTAGACGGGCATTACAAGCGAGGCGTTAGCGACATCCACCAGGTCTCTAAGCTAATTGTTTAATTCGTTTTAAAATTCCTTTTCGTGACTTTTTGTAACAAGATATTGGTGTGTTTGATGTGATACTGCTCCTTTGAACACATATAGGCTATAAAATAAGCGCCGAATTTTCATTGTAGTATCCTTTAAATGGGTAGGGAAACGAAATTCCAGCGCTCATTTTCTAGCTTGAATGTGTTGCATGTTGCACCCTAACCTCAAAAACACCAGTCTTCCGTTGAAAAGCACAAGAAAACTAATTTTAAAGCTAAACAAACGATCTTTCAAAGTGCACCTGGTGGATGCATGCGGAGCCTATTTGGGAGGTAATCTAGCAACGTTGGGGAACTTGCTACGTTGTCGTGACGTAGCAGTACAGTGTACTATAATATATATATATATATATATATATATATATATATATATATATATATATATATTTTTTTTTTTTTTAGTATTACAGTGGCCACTGTACTAGTATCAACTTGGGTAGTGTTGGGACCGGACCGGAGGGGCTTGCCTGAAGCGCGCGGTATTGATCGCGACAGGTGTCGACACCGGCGCGTTATCCAGAAGGTGTGCGCATGCGCGGCTGCACGCGCGAAAATATGAATTTGGTGCCGCTTTGGTAAAGTGCACATAGGATTTCTGATACAGCTACATCCTGCCAGCGGTCGTACCGCGGCATCAATTACGCTGCATCACGATCGTTAGCAAAATGATGCTTCAATCTATTGGACGGTACAAGCTACATTACCCTTCCTTTACATAAAAACAATTGCGACTTTAAAGAAGCGGAGTGCAAGTTGTTTCAGCTTAAGCGTGAAACACATGTACGACGAAACCGTCCGATCCGACGTCCGACCGCGCAATACGACGGTCGGAGGCGAGGGTTTTCAACGCTCTCCGATGCTACGAAAACCCTCTCCCTCCAAGGTCATTCCGGCAGTCCTCACGTCGGATCGGAAGGTTTTGTCGTACATGTGTTTCGCGCTTTAGAATTAGCTGCGACTTTCTGCTTGTCGAATGGTGAGCATTTTAAATGAAATGCCTATTTCCTTGAGTCGCAAAGGCCGAACATTTGATATTTGAAAGGGATATCTAAAACTCAAAAGCAGTTTTTTTTTTCTTCCCTATCTTATTTTATAATGGAACGAACGGCACATACTAAAGTCCGAGATTGCTTTAGTATGTTTTTAATACCCCAGGTGAACTTCTCCGTCTTCTTTTCAGCCCGTCTCCTTTTCTTGACCTTAATCATCTCGCTTCACTTGTCACTCATTCTTGAGTTCATTTATGGGACGAACAGCCCAAGCGACGGTCGCAAAGGGTGAGAATATTTTATTTCTTCATGGCTGCCACGACCATCCGAGGACCACCCGACGTTCACTTGTAAGAAATGGCTTATAAGTCGTGACAATTTTTATCACGCGTTTTAACATTGAACTTGAGTCCAAAAACTGAGACAACGTGGGCTGAACAAGTAATGCTTTATAAGATTCAAAGAAAACACGCAACTATTTCACATCATTTTGAGCAGAAAACATGAACACACGTGGATCAGGCAAGGAAAAAGTTGTAATAGCTTACAGCACGGCATTGAAATACATGATTACAATGTGGGTTGCATACATGGTTACAATGCGCAGCGCATTCATGGCCCTGAAGGTATACTTGGCATACCACATCAGGTAAGTTGTCGAAACAAATGAACACCGCCCTTTCGATGCTGCTCTTGTTTGACTTCGGCTCAAGAGCAGTCTCCAAATAAGCCACACCGTCGAAGTTGCTAAACTTAATGTGAACAGCCCAGTAAGGAATTGGCACATTTAGAGAGCCTAGTGCGTCGCGATCGATGCCTTGTGGGATCACGGCAGGAGCTTCGCTATTTACCACTGGTGACAACGGGTCAGTTTCCCAAACGAGCCCCGAACGCTTTGCAACGATGGGCTCTGGTGAACTTGCCTTCCGCTTCCTTTCCTCTCGTCCTCCGGAGAGGTCATCACTCAGGTCCTGGGGTACACTTGGCAGCAGAGTGGGTACCGCGTCTGGCGTAAGCGCTGGGTGTCCACGAGGGATCCCCACTTCCTTTCCGCCGATGATATGGACGAAGTCTGGAAGGATGAAGCGGGCTCGAAGTGCAGCTCGCATGCAAACAGCGCTTGTTTCTTCAAGACGCTTGTCCGATCGCTGGAGATTCTCCTCACAAAGATCTCTTTTGGCTCTGTCCTTTGGAACACCGAAAAGGGACGCCGTTTTCACTCCTTTCACTCGGATGAGGCCCGTTTTGAAACCATGGTGCAGAGCAAGAGTTCTGTCGCTGTTTCGCCGACGGCATTTTGGCACTACCCTCAAGCGGGTTTCACATGCAGCGATTTTGGCCCTGGAGCGGCGCGATTTCTGCCGTCGCGGCGCTCGTGCCGCTCAACCGCTGGTGCTGGCCAGAACGCCGCGACGGCAGAAATCGCGCCGCTCTAGGGCCAAAACCGCTGCATGGGAAACACGCTTCAGGGGTATTCACACGAGGGAGAAATCCCGGGGATTTCTCCCCGGCACGCGCATCCCACGACGAAAACGCCAGGCTTTGCGATGTGCAAAAAGCCTCGCGTTTTCATCTCGTGATGCGCGCGTGCCGGGGAGAAATCCCCGGGATTTCTCCCTCGTGTGAATACTTCACCATCCGCAAAATCAGAACACAAGATTCAAAGCATAGTACGACCGAACACACGGAACTAGGAAATCGTGGTCCCGACACGCGCACCGCTCGAAGTGAAAAACACGCGGAACTATACTGTTTCACCTTGTGTCGTACCGCAGGAAAGCCTACAAGCGCGAGCGCCTTGCTCTACAGGGCACATTTCGGCGGCACAAGCTCTCGTGCATCAAGGGCAGCTGCCACCGCTATGAGCTCGTGCTTCTAGCCTTCGCTGCGGTACAACATAAGGTGAAACGGAGTATATAAAATCGTCATACCGACACGTGCACTGCTCAAAGTGAAAAAAAAAGGCGGGCTGCGCGATTTTTTTTCGGATAACTCCACTACAGCGCCGCCACGAACTATCGCGAGCCGCTCCGGTCCTAACACTACCTAAGTATTTTAGTACACTGTAGTAAGTAACAGATTCCTTCGGAGCAGCGCCACTCTTTGGCATTTCAACATTTTCCTTCTCAGCTTTCCTCCTCAACTCACAAATCGCGCATTGTACCAAACGGTCGAAGAAGACAGAAAGGAAGGACTCCCCTCTTTCTCGGACTCTCGTTCGTGCAACCGGACACAGCCATTCTCCCCTTAGAAGATTATCTCGTCGCTTTAAATTTGAACAAAAGTTGCTTTCCCCACCCCGTTCAGCCCTAGGCTGACAGTGTTGTGGAAGCTACATGCTCTTTGGGCTAGGGTGCCTTCATGTGCGAGCACATGGAGGCTCCCTCTTGGGCCAGCCACACGCTCGTCACCCCACGGGTAGCTCGAGCTGCTCGGTTCTAACGCGTTGACCAAAACGCTGCCAACGCCACCAACGGCAAAGCTCATAACCACGCCAGCCTTGCTACGTCACGAATGCGGGGAATCTTTTCTTTCTGTTTTTGTTTGCGCCGGATATCCCATGACGCATCGCGCTCTCCGTTCGCTTCTCTTCGAGCGCTTGCTCGAGTGCACCATATGGAACGAAAAATATAGCCAGTCGTTCAAAAGACAAACGCGCGATTATCATTTACGGTTATTATCCGTCATGCTTGACTCATTTCCGAACGAAATTTGAATATTTAAATTTTCGTTTCCGTACCCCTTTAAAGACCCCATGCTCATCCAGATCGAAACGGGCAGGGGTGGGGATCGAACCCAGGATCCCTGGATTCCTGGGTTCTGCAGCGCAAGCTTTCGGTCCACGTGCTCAGAGTACAATATTTGAGAAGGTGAAAACACTGTGAAGACGAATCACGCACGACGACGACGATGTGTATCAAGGAGGTCGAAGTGCAAGCCAACAGATGTTTCAAAGATTTCTGACAGCAGAGTGGGTTCAGTCCACATCTGTGTGATAGCCTGGTGTTTCACGAAAGGTGGACAAATTCGATATTGCAAATAAAGCATCCTACCAAAAAAAAAAAGAAGAAAACAAAGGCTTGTGTTGTTTTGGTCTGAGGCCAAGGGCCTATTAAGGAAAATTATTAAAGTTTGGCATAATTAAGTTAATTATTTTCACATAATTAATCTTTTTTTTTAATATTGAGTTTAAGGACATGGTTTAATTTGGAAACTTGCTCAGCATCATCGAGAAACACTAAATAAGAAAACTGGAGTGTGACAGAAGGCACGCGCTGTATTTTACAGCTTTCTGAAAAACTGCAATCCGAGCGCTTCTCGGCACCGACGGCACCTCGCCCCGTGGAGAAATAGTGGAACCTGCGCCCCTGCTGCGTTGAGCGAGGGCAGCGAAGCAGATGTTGGTTTTCCCTTTGCAGGGTGCGAGCTCAAAAAGATTTCCTTCCCTAGCTATAAATGAATAGGTAAAAAAATAACAACATAAAGTAACTGTCTCGTTTTCTGCCACCACGGGTGCTAATACCCGCGTCCCACTAGAGCCACATACAGAAACAAAAGACAACGACAAGCCTCAAACCAGTCTTTCGGGATTTGAGAGGCTTTGTAGAGTAAAGGAGGCTATGCTCAAACACGAGCATTATGCACGCGAGGGTATCTTCGGCAGGCTTGCAATCGCTCGTGCTTACTTCGCGAGCACCGAACGACTAAACGCCTGCCAAAGGTACCATCCCGAGCATGCTGCATGGGTTTGAGGCTTGTCGCTGTCGTTTGTCTCTGTCTGTCGCTCTAGTGGGACACGGGCATAAGCAAGACGGCGAGACCAGAGCGGGAAGAATGAACCGGGACATCGCCGCCTGCTGCGATTGGTCAGCGGCATGGAGTCGACCAATCGCAGAAGGTCGCGATGTCTCGGTCTTTTTTTCCCGCCGTCTTGCATTCCACCCCAGTGTGTTCAAGCCTCACCTTCGTCCTCTGGACAGCCCCTTACATGCTGCGCCATCTCGCGGCGCTTGTCAGAAATGCGAGCGAACCTTGGCAACACTTGCCCCGTGGCGAGGCAATGCCGTTCAGTAACCTCTCTTCTGCCACCGTGGACTGGGATAGAGCGTATACGTGCACGACAGGCAGGGGGATCATTCGATTAACCAGCACCAGCCTGCACCGATGCAGAAAAGTGAAGAGCAATGTACCCCCGTCTTTTTTTTTTTTTCAGATAGGCTGCACTCGTAAATCAAATACGGCGTTCTGCACCGAGTGCAGCAGGCGCAGGTCTTGCAGGTAGATCGAATATAGCAAGTCTTCGCAGCGGTGTCAATGCGCAAAGCTTACGTTCCGCCGCGCAAAGTTTATCGATTGTTCCCCTCGCTCTAAGATATTCGAACAAAATTCCAAGTATAGAACAAACAGACAAATAAGCCAACAAACATACAAACACATTCGCCCCGCTTGTCTTTAAAGATGCACAAAACAAATCAAACCACCACCTTTTTTTTTTGTCTGTGTGTGTGTTGAGTTCGACAGTGGATTGACGGCACACCACTGACGGTACATGGCACATTGATGATTCAGTGGTGACGACGTGCCCGGAATCACGCACTGTCGGATAGGGATTATCGCGGATGTGTCCACCTGTGTCGTTGCGCGGGTTACCGACGCCCTCCCTTGGGGCACTTCATACACCGTCGGATAGACGTATTGGTATATAGCTGAGGCCGTCGGCACCTGCGCTCCTCCTCGTCACATCTGCGACGCGGACACGACGCGAGTCACTGACGTCGTAGCCCCCTGGGGCGTCTGCGTTACTGTGGGGTACTCAGCATACTGGACAGTCGTCGTGGCTGGAATTTGAGTGTTCACTTGACACGGCTGCGACGTGGAACCGACGCGACGGAAGGACACCGTCCTTTGCGACACCGGCGCTGCCGTGGGGTACGCGTACTGGTACTGCGGGTAGGCTGGAGCGGTGGCGACGGTGCTGCTGTACAGCTGCGACAGCGACGTGACGCGGCGTACCGACGTGGTCCCCTGGGTCACGGGTGCCGTCGTCTGGTAGGCGTACTGGTACGCCGGAGCCTGCGCAAGGGCAGCACTGGTCGGCATGGCATACTGGTACGCAGGGGCTTGTGCAATAGCCGCGCTGGTTGGCATGGCGTACACGGGAGAACTGGGCATGGCGAACATGGGCTGTGCCTGAGGCATCAGGCCGTAGCCAGAGGGGGCCGACGACCCGTAGAAGTTAATGGTGGTGTGGGCCGTGGCGGCCTGCTGATTTTCTGCCAGAGTTCCACCCGACGCGACGGACGAGCGCTGTTTAAACGGTAACAATGGAGCTGGTGGGGGTGGCGGGGGTGGCGGGTAGACAACCTGCGTATGCGCGGGCGAATTAGACACCGTCCTGTAACCTTTCAAGCGACGAGACATCGTCCATATCACGGAACTACATAAATATGCTTCAAACCCGACGCATGTACTACTTCGTGCACATCGAGCACTGCGTGACAAGGAGACCTTAGCTTTCTTTTATATTTCACCGGGGTTCCACTCACTGAAACCTCGCCAGTCCTCATTTTTCTCCTGTACAATCCACACCCACACCCCCTCCGCTCTTGTCTTACCTCGTTTTTTTTTTTTTGTGTTCTATACATCACGTACTAAAGGTATATTGTAGCACGTTTAGTCTAAGTATACTAAAAGTATGTACAACCGTTAGTTCACGTTATATATAAAATACACGCACACACACACAATAAAAACGTACCTCGGCGTACCACATAGAACTCGTTATCATAGAAATAAAACACGTGTGCACGCAGGGATCAGAGGTGTAAATTTAGTTCGTACGCACCCACACGCACCTTTAGTCCCGAACATATTTCATATTAGTACAGAACCACGTACAGAATTCAGTTTAGATTAGTTCATTATACGCGGCGACACGTACAGAATACGTACAAAGTGCATTCAATATTTGTGGACTAAAGCCGAAGTGCAGTCAGTAGGTAGCACCACAATCCTGGTGCTTTATGACGAAATGACACTTAACGGACAAGATATCTTTCTATAAAGGGAGAGGTGCGAACACGTGCTTTATAACTGAGAGCGAAACTCGCTGCTCGGGACTTGGACGTTGTGGCAAAGAAAGGAATTCAGAAGCAAATCTCGGATTTTTCGCAACAGAAAGATCACCGACTTCCCCTTGTCCTCAGTGCCGCTTCAGTTTGCAACGAGATTCTGTTCAAGTAATTATTTTAAAAAAAGGATAACTTAATTACATTTTCAACGATCCTTCAGACTTTGGCTAAACTGTTTCCTAAATGTCACCTTGATACTATATAAAACGCCCCACTAATGTACACCCAAGGTCTTGACCGGAAATATGAAGAAAATGAAGACGCGTGAGCAACTCGGCCCCCGAAGAAAAAGATCGCATAGTAAGGAGGCGGTTGTTCTATAGGCGCCTTCTTATCTCTCGGCGATCCCGTTGTGTTACAAAAGAAAATAAGAAACGAGAAGGCTCTTTTAAAATGACTTGCCAGTACCTTTACTAAACATCGAGAAACGCGCGCTCCAAATTGGCCAATATAGTCACAGCAGGCTTATTTATTTTATTTTTCCGTACGTACATTCTAGAGCGTAAATAAATATTGTCGCTGTCAGTGCACCACAAGATTTGGATACCGTTATGGCCTAAGAAGCCAACTAAAAGATGTTTCACACGCCATCGTTTTCTTAGGTTCTCTTAAGGTACGTATAAAGGGCGATTGATACACTTGCATCGAGTCCGACCGAGTATAACTGCAACGATTTGCAACGTAAGGGTTGCTATAGCAACAGCCGCGTCGGCTCCAACAGAACGTGGTAAAAACAGGCTTTGTTGGAGCCGGCGCAGCTGCATGTCGCAAGCCGTTGCAGTTGTACGCAGTCGGACTCAACGCAAGTGTGTGAATCGCATCAGATCGCCGAAACGTTCGTGTCTCAAATGTCGCGTGCCAGGCTATCTCCTTGAACTGGTAGCCACGCTTAATACGAAGCACAGATGTCCTGGTGAATTGTGGCTTACCAGACGTAAGCTTTCGTAACGTAATGTAACGTAAGAAAACGGGGCTGAGTAAACCAGACCATCACGTGATGCGAACCCACTCAATTTATCAAATAAATCAAACAATTGTAGCGTGCGCTAACCATGCATACGCCATGGCTCTGTGCTTTTGGAGGGTATGCCTTCGGATAGAACAACTTGTAACACCCGTTTCGATTGGACTAGTTGGTTCATAATAGACACGATTAAAATGGCGCGAACTTGACGAGGACGAAAAGAGGCACGCGCGACAGGACTAGCGCTGACTTCCAACTAAGTGTATTGCATCATTCACCAAGCGATATATACTATAGCCTGCGGACATAAAAAAAAAGCGTACATTAAGATTGTACGTCTACCACGCGCCTATCTTCAGATAAAACCACCAAGAAACCATAATTTTTTGCCAATAAGAGACACTGACGGCATGCTGACGCACTTGTCTCCCGTATTTTTTTTTTTTTTATTATAAAATAACGCTTTCATAATTTCCCTCTCTGTCTTGTCCTTTGCTCTCTTCAGGAACTTGGTCCATTTCAAAAGCGGTTTACACCCACATTGTTTAACGTGCTCAGCAAGATGACCATCCAAATTGCTTCGTACCGAAAGATCATGCTGACGCGCTCTCTCATTGAAACAGCGACCCGTTTGTCCAATGTAAATGGGGCCACAGCTAAAATGAATATATCCTAAACAACCCCACTCGTGCACTTAGTGTACATGACGGCATGTCTTTTTGCGCACCGGGCACTTTAATGCCCAGTACGTATGGGATATATCTTGTAACTTGCAAAGAACGGAGAAATGCAGATTAATGCCATATCTAACAGCTCTCTTTTTAAATTGTGAGATACCTTGCGAATATAATTCACAACTTCGACTTCTTTTTATAATCTGCTCTATAGTACGTTTTTGTTTTTTTTATTCTGTGATCCTTTAAGTTTCTGTAATTTGCTTTCGCAAACACTTGATAGTAGCATGTTAGGGTACCCCGCAGATTTTAACTTCCTAAACTGAAAGGCTGCATTTACTTTAAGCAAACGGGTCGAGTGAGAGGGCGCACCAGCATAATCTTTCTGCACCAAGCAATTTGGGTGGTCATCTTGCTGAGCACGTTAAACGACGTGGGTGTGAATTGCTTTTGAAATCGACCAAGTTCCGGAAGAGAGCAAAGGAAAGACACAAAAAACAAAACAAAAAGAAAACAAGAAATTATAAACATTAAAAAGAAAAAGCGGGAGGCAAGTGCGTCAGCATGGTGTCGGTGTGTCTTATCGACAAAGCATTATCGATTCTTGATATTTTTTTACGTGGAATTTGGAGATGCTTTTTAACGCTACTTCCATTCCCATAATTTCGCCCGTCCACCCGGCCGTGCATTTTCCGCGAAATTTAGCGGGGAAAGTGGCGTCACATGACGTCACCTCACTTAAATTGACGGCACCTGAACCATATGTCAACTTAGTTTTCCGCTAAATTTAGCAGGGAAATTCACGTCTTGTTTCCAAAACATCAATCCAGTTTCTTCGCTAAATTTAGTGGGAAGATACATGTCACGTGACACACAAATTTTCTATATTGAATTTCATGCGTTATAAAAAGTCAAAGGTCGCTGGAAATTAGGTTCAAGTGACACGTGCTTTTCTAAGTTATTATCGTTATTATTATTAAACGATCAAGTACCGCGTCGGGAATACGTGCGTCGTGCTCTGTTGTCGGCAAGCTTTTTAGTTTGCTGACAATGAAACTGGCGATTGAAATCAAAACAACACTGAAAGCAGGCATCAAGCAAAAACCGCGATCCCCGTGACACCCACGATGTGAACGCAAGCGATCTAAGCTGTTATAAACTTTGAACTATGCGGCCTAGAAACCGCTATGACAGCTCGTACGCGGCACGGTACGCCGGGCATTTCAGAAAATCTCAGACTTACCTTTGTTATATATCCGTAAACAGATATTTACATACAATCCAAATAGAGAACAGTGGCATTCTTAAATGTTTTCCCGACGTACAATAAAGCTATAGTTGCTAGAAAGCGGGGCTGTGAGATATCGCTAGCAAGCGTGTATTTAGCTATAAGCCGGGGTCAGACTCCTTATCCGTCATACAAATGACAGTTCGCATACAGGTTTGAAAGCGAGTTACCGCGAGACCCTTGCTTCAAATGCCGCATGGAAATGAGTTCAAGGAGGCAACTTGGCACGCGGCATTCGAACCATGGATATTGCGGCGACTCGTGTTTGCAAAATGTCTTTTTTATGATGTGTGAGCAGTGTGACCCCGGCCATAAGATGCTAGCAAACGTGCGTGGTTTTTGCACGCCAGAGGATGTAGGCCGCGCTCGCGCGTGTGACGGCATTCATTCGGCGCATATACTAAATCGTGAACCGTGCATCGCTAGGGAAACGAGCATTCCTGCACCAAGACATCCACAAAGGCTGCAGTTTCCAAGCCGAGGTTTTGAGGACCTTGTACACCCTAATCCCTCCAAGTTGCCGAGGACCTTGTACACCCTAATTTCTTTTGACGATGTTAAAAGCGGAACGGGAGGAAACGTAAAAAAGTAAGTTGACCACTCTGTCTAGACGTTTCTTAATTAGAACATGAGATGTATGAGCTTAACTCGCCTGGGGTGGCGGAGGTGGCTGGATGATCATCGGTGGCGGCATCATGATGGGCGCCGGAGGTAACAACGGGGGTGTTGCGATGATAACTCGCTGTTGGGGAGGAGCAAGCAGTGTCTCTATCGTAGTGCACGAATGAGCATGTCGGACCGGCGTGACCAGGTGATCGTGAACGTGCTCTGTTGAGTGAAGTGCCGTCAGCGAGCTGATCCTGCGCAACGGGCCATGAAACGAGGCTCCAGAACATATGGCTTGGTGCATGGAAGTTTGAGACGTAAGGGTGACGAAGGGATGATAGTGCATGATCGCTGGTACAGAGGCAAAACGATTGATACATGACCGAACCACTATGGGAGCCAAAGAGGAACTGAACGGCATGGCAGAATGCACGTGAAGCGATGATATCGAGGTATTATAAGCGCTCGGCATGCCAAAGGGAATTGGCGACGTTCTAGAGTCTGTGCGGACGAAGATGGTTCGAACGACCAGAGAGGAGGACGGTCCTGAAGACTCGGTCGTCTCAGTCGATTCGGACTCCTCTAAAGACGAGATCAATCGCCTTTGTCTACGGGAAGTCCTCTTCCGGCGTTCGTGGGTTCGAAAAAAGTATTTTGAAAACAAGAAGCAGATGATAATTATTAAAATGACGGAAAAGATCGAGAAAAGAAGCGTGGCCCAATAGCCTACGAGCTCAATGACAAAGCCCTTGCAAACGACATCCATGACCGAAGTTATAAGCTGAGAGACAATGAAGCACGGACCAATCACGTCGGGTTTAGATGCAGCCGAATTTTTAACATCGTGTGTCACACGTTTGACAAAACGCCTGAAGTACGAGGGCACCATCGGCACAAGCACTCGTTCAATGGAAGTCCTGGTGAGTCTAGGCATGATTCTTCGAGCCCAAAAGCTATGCCATTTGTCGTACATTCTCCTGGCAGTTCTTTGTACATTTCTGCGAGAGCGATTATCAGTGAACGACACATTTTTGATCGACAGCAAAAGGCGCTGGAAGGGGTCTTCATGGCTGGATAGCGAACCATTGACGATGGGACTCTGCTCACGAAGAGGCAGCTTTTGCAGCACCTCTTGTAGACTCACTTGTGGGACAGCAAGGCTGTGGTAATGAAAGGTGCGACCATGAGGTGGCACTGGTCCTAAGTCAAAGATTGAGACCGATTCATTTTGACATTTACTTGCGATCTCGCTGGGAATAATTTTTGACAAAAGCTGGCTTCTGTTGCCTACAGGCCACATTCTGTCGACGGCATCGTCCAGAATGGCATAATCTTTTTTCAAGTAAGGCCCGCAAAAGTGGCAATATCCGAGTGTGTTGTATACGGTTAAGTAAATCACGGTAAGGATGGCTAGAATTACAAATGCGGAGAAGACATAAGCTGTGACTATCAACATATGGCCTACGGAATTCGACACCTGACTCCGCTTCTGAGGTTTCACTGATTGGCGATGGACGGCAATGCCCGTCAGCAGACAAAATATGAGCAGTGCCAATGCCACGAAGAACAACGCCACCAAAACCAAAAGCCAAACGACTGCTTTTTCCGTTAAATATTTGTACAAGCCATGATATTCCTCAAACCCTTGTAGCTTCATCTGGAGCATGTCAATGCTGGTGTACGAAGGACTCACGTCCACGTCACTGGCGTCGAGCGTCGACATCGAGTCTGCTAAAATCTCCAGGAGTTTAAGCCGATATGGCGCAGTAGTCCGGGCAACAGCCTGGACGACGTTCCTGAAGAGTTCCTTATTGTCTCTGTGAACGCGAGCACATTGGTCGCCGATTTTTCTGAATGTGACGCCCAAGCGACGATGTCCCGCTGCATTTAACACGCGGCCGAGGTAGCGGTGGTCCATCGCACAGTCCCGGGCCATGTGGTGCAAGGGCACCCTGGCGTCCTCCATCACGCTGCTGGCGATAAACTTTTCAAAGGTCCGGTCAAAATCGGGGCCAAGTACCCTGCTGACGTTATGAAAAGGTAACTGTGTTTTGCGACTCTCCGCAATTTGACCCAACGTCAAGTTCACAAAGAGTTTGAGGTTTAAGAAAGTCGAGTTGTACAAGTCGGGAGCCCATTCCTTCAGTGCAACGTTCATGGCCTCTCTCGTGATGATGAGCCAGACCAAAAACATGACGCACAGAGTAAAGAGAACCGTCAAACTGATGGCATAAAACACGAAAGCCAGCATGTAGTTCTCGGTGACTCGCTGCTGGCGGCGCGCTCCACAGAGACTGGCGAGACGCATGAGGAAGATAACGACGATGACGACTATGAAAACACCCAATGCTACCCATAGATACATAATAAAGGAGCTGATAGCACTATGATTGGATTTTATGTAGTCTCTAACGGTGTCATAATCGGGACTGAATGAGGTCAACTCCAGAAGGGTGGCGTCGGTGGGGGTGTCGGCAAGGCTATCTAAGATGCCTGCACCTACGCCGGATATTAGAGGGCTGGAGCCGCCATCGGTCACGGGAAACGTTACAGAGTCGAAAATGAAACTGCCCTGGTTGTGAGCCAATGCAGACGTTGTTGTTTCAGAAGCTGCAGACGTGTTTGCCTGAGCCTGGCAGCTGCAGCCCAGCCCCCGGCAGATGAATACCACCAGGAGCAGGTACCCGCCGCTCGTTGCTGACACCATGGCTGTAGCTTCCGGTCCTGGGGAGTTCTTTCCTACGAACCGTGGGAGAGGAACATAATTTCAGGACTACTGGCCCACGGGTCCGATCGTGCGCTCGTTCGATGTTTTTTTCTTCTTCACAGCAAGCGGTCTAGCGTCGCGCGGAGGACACGGGCACAGAAAATAATACAGGCGTAAAAAAAAAAAAAGTTGTCTTTGCAAGGATTTTTTTGTTCTTACACAGTTAAAAAGAGCCACCTAAAAGTTGTTGGCGAAAACAAGTATGGTTTATGGAGAGAAATATTAGTGGTCGACTTTACTTCGAAGTAGTAAGGGCAGCGAGCAATTTTCATAAAATCGTGATTCGAAAATTTTTTAAAATTTAATTTATTGTCAAAATTGCTTAGTTCCGTGCGCGGGGGAAAGAATAAAGACTATTCTCAAATTCATAAATTTGCATAAAATCATATTCGCACAAACTCCTAAACCGGCTTCCTCTTATTTTGATTCCATAAAGATCAGTGAGATTCCTGTGGTCATCATGGACTTTCCGAGCTTTTTCCATGCTACAGCCCTCTGTGTGTACACTTTCTCTCTTGTCCTCCATTTTTTTTTCGAGGGGGGGGGGGGAGGGGAGAGAGGGCATTTTTTAATTTTTTTTTTTTTTAAACGCGCGTTTTAACTTTTCAGGGATCGTAAGAATGAAGGAATTCAATTTATTTGTAAATCCATAACCTTAGAACCGAAGACCGTTAAACTTCAAAGGAAACCTTACCATTTTTATTTTTCGTTATTTTGTTTTAAAGGGGCAATGCAGCAATTTTCGTACCTTCAGTAAATATCGTTTACCGTAATATCCCGCAAATAGCCCACCTAAAATCGAGAGCGAATCAGGCGAAAATGAAGATCGGCTAACGATCCGTGTAAAATAAAAAAAGTACAAAAACAACAATTTTTAGATCATGTTTTTCTGTCAAGCATTTTATCACGGAGCGGGACAATGAAGCAAAGATGAATGTACTTACTAGTCAACAATGTTCCCCTTGCCCTCCATTGCCCTCCTCTCACGTTTTGCCTTCCTTTCTCTCTTCGCCTGGCGTTTCCTTCGTCTACACCGCACATAGTAACGTAAGAAATGGCATAGTATGAACGGGCCTTAAAGGGACCCTGCAGGGACTTTTTTACTGGTTTTTAATTTTCACCGAACCTGAGCGCATTGAGCGTAGTAAGTTAATGAAACTTTTATTTTCTTAAATTCCGCTTTAGTTTAAAGTTTATGGGCAAATTAAAATTACAGAACAGGCAAAAAATAACCTCCTTCATGACGTCCTTGGTTGCTTGAGTGGCCGTGAACTAGACGAGGGGTAGTGAGCTCAGCGAGCGCTCACGGCTGCCGCACTCCGTGTCGACGGCTCGAGAGGGCGCGATACTAAAGCATGTTCTGGATAGGTATATATACCGGGCAGCCAGGCGGCTTGCATTGCATTTGCTGTGCGATTAAACACTAATTCGGCATGAGACTCCATTGATCGCAAACGACAGCAAACACGGGGTAAAGATCAGTTCAGAATGGGAGCCACTTCGCGCTGCCATACCGCCAAAAGGCCAAACCGCAAGCCAAAGCTGCTCGCCGAAGGCCTTGGAAACGCTCGGAACCGGTCGGATCCTCCAGTCCATACGACCGCAGCGCCGCCGCGTACATCCGGGACCTTTCTACGCCCGCCGCTCGTTGGTTCCTGATCCCAGTACACCTTTCCAGTATGCTCCGCCTTTTCAACCGCTTGGTGGCGGGTATGTCGACGGGTCATTTCTTGTTTCCGTACTTTATAAACTGCATTTGTTTATTTTCTGATCTAAAATACCGAACAAAAACTAATTTTATAGATAATTGAAACGGTTCGGGCGACACTTATATCTTGTATCTCGACTAAAAAAAGCTTTTTAGCGGCTCTGACCCGTAGTAAGCCCAGGACCAAAGACGTCACATATCGCGCGCTTTAGGCAACGCGGGTCGCCCTTGTAGGTGGAGGTGGTTCCCGTGCCGTCCAGTTAAAATATGATGGACTGATATTTAGTTACTCTCTCCGTGCCATGTTGTTTCTTTTTGTGTAAACCGAAACCGAAACTAACTCAAGCAACGTTTCCTTCTGTTTGCGTGTATGTGCGTGCATGCGCGTGCGTGTGTTTGTACGCGCGCGTGAGGATACGTCCGCGTGCTTGCGTGTGTGCGTCTCTGCTTGTGCGTGCGTGTGCGTCTGAACGCGGGCGTGTGTTTGCGCGCGTGCATGCGTGTGTACGTGCGTGCGCGCGTGTATGTGTGTGACTGCGAGCGCGCAAGCGTCTGTTTGTGCGTTATATTGCACTGCGCCAGCAAGAAGACCAATTGGATGTTCCTGGACACTGCTAAAACACTAACTTATTGATTATTATTACTATTATTGTTATTGAAACATAGCCCTCAGTCTTTCTATAGAAGGGAAAAGAAAATTGATTGGTTCCCAGTCTTTAGACAGCCCTAAACTTTTTTATAACTGGCTGTAACTGTATTTATAAATTTCAAAGGCTGACCATGCAAAGCTACAGGGGGTGATAGCCTGCCATTGAGTTTTCCATAGACGACCATAGACCATTTTTGTATGGGATGTCTCGGACTGGTTTATAATGGGTTTTGCCTCTTTATGTGTGTAAGTTTTTGTGCATGTCATCATATTCTCAAATGAATAGATTTCCCAGGTTGACATGGTCATGTGACGGGTTCTAGCAGCATATCATAAATATTTGTCAAACATTTTCACTATATTTTGAATAAATGTTATCAGATATAAACTCGAAACTGATTTTCTTACTGTACACTTCCATCAATAAATATTTGTAAAAAAATGCTAGTATTGAGCATTTCACCCTAGTTTCCAATTTATGAGCATAGAGTGATTCGTAAGAAAATTAAATATGAACTCATATATAAAATTTTGTTTGCAAACATAAAAATTTTATGCAAAAGAGGCACTTTATTATCAGCTATTTGCATGAATTACAACTGACATAAAAAAACTAGACTGCTAACAACTGTTGCCTTTCAAGCAGAAATCTCACCTGTACATTATGGACAGAGCCATATATAAGCTTTCCAAAACCATTTTATATTATTTATTTAGCACCCTCATCTTTACCCTTCTCACCAACTTCACTAAGTGTAGGGTGTAACACGAAACAGCACCCCTTTCAGTAAAATCATGAGGGTGTATTCCTACATTTTAGGGTGTTAAAAAAGTGTAGTTGAGGGTGTAAGTTGCTAAAACACCCCTTCTACACCCTTAAAGGTGTAAACACTTCTACTCTGGGGGAGGAGGCACCGCTCGCACGGAATAAAACCGGTTTTTCTCCCGGTCCGCTGGCGCCCTTATCTCCCGCTCTTCACCTCCTCGCTTCGGGTCACGGTGGCAAAAGCGGTTTGGAGCACGGAGTCATGAAAGAAAGCAGACTCCCAGGACTCCGCAATATTTGACGTCAACGCACCGGCACGGATCGCGCGGGAACTTCGAATTTGGCATTTGGAAATTAATATTATTATTTATCATTTTTTTTTTTTTGCTTGACAAATACTGGATTCCCAAGTTTCGAATTTTGAGGGTAATGTCCCGGCATTGTTTTCAATCGTTTGGAGATTTTGATGTGTCAGTACCCTTTAAGCACGCGAAGAGTACGAGATCACCGACGGGAAGAAAGTGCGCTCCGTGATTGGCCGCTTCCGGGCGCTTACGTCACAATACGGGCACCCGGAAAAGTTAAAAATATTGAACTATTAACAAACGGAGTGGCGAAGTCAGAACCGGAAACGGGAATCTATTCGAGTCCCGGTTCACATACAAGTGAAATACGTATCTGTTAGGACAGCGCTTCAGTATTCCAGCCCCTGTAGTAAGTGCGTCGTTAACGCTGCCCGTCGTTGGCAATGGCGCGCAGACGCCGCCATCTTGAACTCGGTGGGTGCAGCGCTGGATCAGTGCTAAGTTACGCTCAAGTCAGGGCTGCGTCAGCGCTCTTCCTTGTGCTGATTTAACGCTGCGACGTATGTGTAAACCAGCCTCCACGCGCATGCTGAAGCACATGCATGCTTGCACGTATAGACCCTTTTAGGCAACATTTCATGGGCACCGCCATCTTGGCGTCACGTGACCCTGCCGCCATAGCCGCCCTTCAGTTTCTCGCCATTCCTCCGCGTTGTGTGCTGCACCGGCCGCTACCGGAGCTTTGTTTTCGCGTTCTTTTACGTTCCGCGTTGAAATCGTGTGGTTTCTTTAGGTCTTTTCGATATTTCGGGCTTTCATTTAATCATTTGATATCTATATTTCAACGTAGCTCTTGTATTTCCTTATTTATGAAATGGAATCGGACAGCGAATGGATCGACGATACAAGATTATGGCTTCAGAGACCATGTAAGTTCGTCCCAATCTAATGTTTTTCTCGCTAATAAAGGGAAGTCAACACCATTGCGACATATTCAAATTTCAACTGACGCAGTAAGGCTATCCAGTCGTGCTGCTCGCTGCATATGCGCGCTCGTTTCCGTAAAGCCAACCCGCATGTAAGCGACTTAGCGTGTGACGAGACGAGCGACGGCGACAACGACGAGAGTCAGCGACGAAGATTTCTCACTGTCGCCTGTTGCATCGCTCGGTTTTTTTGGGTTTCTAGAAAACGTCGCTCGCCGTCTTTATCGCTTGCTCCCGTCGCTTCCGTGCGGTTTGTCTTGTCGCGCGACTGACCGAGCGACAGGGAAGCGGGTCACCGTCGCTTGTCTCGTTGCTCGCCAAATCGCTTGCATGCGTTTTATACTTAATATCGAGGCGCCAATGGTTCAATGATGTGCGCATGGAAATTAATTGAGTATAAACCGCATGTAAGCGATTTGGCGAGCGACCAGATAAGCGACGGCGACCCGCTTCGCTGTCGCTCAGTCAGTCGCGCGACGAGGCAAACCGCATGGAAGCGACGAAACAAGCGACCAAGAAGGTGAGCGACGTTTTCCAGAAATCCCAAAAGCGAGCGATGCGACGGGCGACAGTGAGAAATAGCCGTCGCTCGTCTCGTCGCACGCTAAATCGCTTACATGAGGGTCGGCTTTAGGAAAATGAGCGCGCACATGCAGCAAGAAGCACGACTGTGACGTTGCAATTTACATATGTCGCAATAGTGTTGACTGTCCTTTATTAGCGACAAAAATGTAAGAATGGGATGAACTTACATGGTCATTGAAGCCTCATAATCTTGTATCGTCGACCCATTCGCTGTCCAATTCCATTCCATAAATAAGAAAATACAAGAACTATGTCGAAATATAAATATCACATGATTAAATGAAAGTCCTAAATGTCGAAAGGACCTAAGAAACGGAGCTCCGGTAGTGGCCTGTGCAGCACACAACGCGTAGCAACGGCGAGAAACTGGAGGTCGGCTATGGCGGCCCGGAAAGCGCGCGAAGGGCGCGCCGACTGGTGGCAGCTCGAGTAACTGACTCGCTGAAAGCGTCTATATGAGGCACCAACCGGAATGCCATGGAGCGAAAGCTTCCGCCGGAGGGCCAGCGTTTTTGGGCCCGATCCTTAACTTCACGTAGCCTGTCACTGTGTAAAGCGCCCGGCCCGTAGCTGGACCAAGCCCAAAATCTGGACGAGTATACCGCGTCGTTGTGCGTTGATATACCACTACTGTATGATGCACGTCAGCGGCCGTACTGTACTGGAAAAAAGTTGTCATCTATCGATGACAACGACAACATCAACATTAATTGAGATTTCCGACAGCAACACCCCAAAAATAATAACCTCGTGGTGCATGTTTGCGTGCTGATCCTAACATGGTAGGCAGCAGCGAAAACATCACTCGCCCTTCGGGGCATACGAACTTCCCGCTGTCTAAATTTCTAGAACGAATTTCTCATTCAAAATGCAATAAAGACACGTTGCAAAGAGGTTGTATTTCTTTAAAAAATATAAGTATTCTATGGGCGGGGGAACGCCTTCAGACCCACTTGGCTCCGTGACTCTTGTCCTGTTCACTACTGACAGAACACAGACACCGGCAGCATAAATCAAGTCGGGAGCGACGTCCTATAGCATAACGGTAGCACGCAAAGTCGAATAGGAGCCGGTATCATACGAATTCCAGGCGTTGCAGTTGGTCCCTGAAGGTGTACGTACATCTCCCGCGGCGGCGTGTAGCAGAGAGACCCCACTCTGCGAGTGGAACCTATAGAGAGAGGCCCACACGACGGACCCCGGCGCTCTCGGCGCGGGAGCTGGTAATGTAAACGTCCTCGATGGGGAAAAGCTTCACTTGGCCCGTCGCTCTGGAAAGCGTCTCTACGACGTGTCCGCCCGGCACGTAGCTGGACCCCGCCACGTAGTTCGAATACGAGGACGCAGGGTAATCTTTGAGGCTTACGTGATACTTGTCAGCCAGGTCTCTGATAGGATTGCTGCCCTCGAAGAGCCGGCCATATATGGCATCCGGTGGGCGCGGAGCCATCGTCGCGAAGATGTTAGCAGCGTTCAGGCAGACTTGGGAAATAGTCCGTTACAAGTAACGCACTACTTGTAATCCGTTACTTTTACAAGTAATTTTGTAACTGCCACTCTACATCTTTGCGGCAGTAATTTGTAATGTAATTTCGTGACTAAAAATTCGTAGCGCATTACTTTATTGCGCGTTACTTTTTTCTAAGTATGAGCGTAATACAAAAACATGGAGAAATATGAGCAGGCAATTCAGCAGCATAAGGACAACAAGTTCAACAAAATAGAAAAAACTGTGAAGAGGGGAATTACCGGGGAAAAAAAACGATTTTTCGTACGAATGGTTACTAGAACCACTAGAAAAATGTGCAAGGAATATACAAATATGCGAAAAACAGGCTTTGTCCACGTGATATAGTGGAGGTATACGTTTCTAGTGACGGGGTAGCGGGTGCAAACACAGCCGACATTCCGCTAGCTTACGGCGAACGGAATCTCTGGAATCCTGCAGACAAATCGCGCACAAAGAGACGAGGACAAACGAGGAAGGAACACAGAACACAGACAGGCGCGCCTGTCTGTGTTCTGTGTTCCTTCCTCGTTTGTCCTCGTCTCTTTGTGCGCGATTTTAACCATGTTCCACGCTTACCAACTCGCCCAACTTACTACTCTTCTGCAGACAAAGCTTGCGGTGTGCATGTTATGCACACCGCACACTTGGCGGTGTGTTTTTAGATCTGAAACCATGATAAAACCACTATTTTTGCTTTCAGACAGTGCTTGTATTACGATTGCATAATTTCTCCATGTTTGCTCTTGTACCATTTTTTGCACCACCAAGTTGTATTTCATTGACAATAAGGGGGCCATGGGCTCGTCAAGCTGTCTCGACACAGCTTTTTTCCATGGTCTCCTCCATTGATGTACCATTGATGGAAATAAAATGCATTATTATTATTATTATTATTAGTTATAATAATAATAATAATAATAATAATTTCACACAAATTGGAATTCAATTGTACTAGATACGGGCATATCAAAGCCTGCAGAGGGCGTGTATGATGACGCCCATAAAAAAATTCAAAAGACCAGTTATCATGATTCCACAATGCAAAAGATAGAACCATAAAACACACAAAAAAAATAATAATAATATCGCGTGTACACACAAGTGTGTGCACACAAAAGTACGTACGCACAAAAAGTGTGTACACACTTTTGCGTTAAAAAAGTTGGTATGTCTGCAGGTTTGTACAGCCTAGAACTGCCTCAACGGGCGGCTTGTCTCCAGCTGTAGACGAGAAATTTAGCCAGTGCATCACAAACCGCTAGCTTGGGGTCTTTAACGTGCACCACGCAGTAGTGATACATAACCACACACCGGAACGATGCTCATCCAGATCGAAACGGGCAAGGGTGGGGATTGAACCCATGATCCCTGGGGTTCTGCAGAGCGGGCTTTCGCTCCACGTGCTCCGAGCTGGTGTGCGCTAGCCCCTTTTTTTTCTTTATTATGTGCGCTAGCCCACTCGGCTACCGATCTCCCTCACTTTTGCATAATATAGCATGCGCACCGGTAGCTTTGTCTGCAGAATTCCAGGGATAGTTTTCGGTCGCCGTAAGATATATATACCGGGATGGCGGGTGTGCTCGCATCTTTCGCTGCCTTGTCAGCTTACAGGTGAACGGAGTGCAACTACACTCTTTCTCTCAAATACAATATTTTATTTGAACAAGGACTTCCATAATGCGGGCGTATGAGAAATGGAAAGTGGTGTTGCAGAACATTTTTGAAAACATCAAAATGTTTTCTTGATAACTGTACCAGAAAAGTAATGTGAAAGTAATTTGTAACGGAACGAGTAAAGTCATCCGTTACTCGTCAACGAAAGTAATTTGTAACGGTAATCGTTAAAAATTACTTGTAACGATTACCGTTAATTTGGTAATCGCTGAGGCTCGGTAATTTGTAATTGTAATCGATTACATCTTTTAAGTTACGGGCACAAGTCTGCATTCAGCTACGTGTCGTCGTCTATCTTGAAGACGAACCGAGCGTGGCGGCAGAATGTAGACGCCCGCCGCAACATGATGGACTTGAGAGTCACGTTACTGTAGGCATCGATGAAGGACCCCTAGATGATGTCCGAGTCTACTGAGGACTCGCTCCGGATGGTGGACCGAAGTCTTGAGCCGTTGGTGGCACCCAGGAGAAACCCAGGTGGCCGGATGTCCTTGCCCGTGCAGGAACTCTTGACGTCACTGGCGCGATATGCATGGCTCTTCTCACCGGCCGACTTTGAAGCGAGAGCTGGAAAGTTCGGGGTCACGTCATTTCGTCTCCGTACCCCTTTAAAAGACTGAGCTCAAGAATGAACCAAATTGGCTTTCTCACAATTCACCTTTTTAGGAAATCGCCGGTTCAAGATGTGTGGGCAGAAAACGCCTGTGCTCAACACGGACGGTGGCACGAACCTCTCGCTTGAACGCCTCTCACTGTAGCTTGTGATTCTATAGAACGTGAACATGCGTTTTTATATCAAAAACGCTGGTACTATGATTTCAGAAAAGACGGATTACCTTGTGCCAGTTACGTAGCGCTGTTCAAGAAGCTTAGTAGGGGAATGGAGAAGATAATTAGAGGTTGAACGAGCAAGCTGAAAACAGGTGTACTCAAAATATTATCGAGGGCGTGCGATTACCGGCTCGAATTGAATAAAGGCTCGTTCACACACTCGCAACCGAGTAGGACCGGCTGAGACGAGACCGGTTTTTAAGCCCCTTGCGACGGATTAGGACCTGCCCCGCAGCAGCGCATCTGGTCCTGCGAGGCTTAAAAACCGGTCTTGTCTCACTCGGTCGTACTCGGTTGCAAGTGCGTCCTTCACAACCTTCTCAGTAGAAAGGAGAGCCACGACAAGTGCTTTTCTTAGCAGTGTTAAAGCTAGGGATGACACTGCGCTATTCAAATCGAGCTGTTATTCGCACACACCTAACTATCGATCACCACAACTAGAATTTAAAGAAGCGCCCTCACATGCCCCTGTTTCCAGAAAACCGCACTGACCGCACAGTCCCTGACGGACTTCTTCAAGCATGCCTAAGTGAGTGAGAAGATGTTTACTAACCCTTCAAATGAAAAAAAAAAAAAAAAACTGGAGTCAATTTGAATAATACCCCTGTCAGACGGGAAAGTAAATGTCATTTTTATCGAATGTCATTCACCGCTCGGAGAATCAGCTCGTGATCCTGGTGCTGCACGTGGCGCATGCACGCGCAGCGTGGCGTATGAAACACGCGGATTTGCCGAGCTGTAATGTCATTTTGCCTAAATGTCATCTAACGTGCCCGTCTGACAGGGGTATAAAAATACTTCGTAAACATCCATGGCATTATCTAATAGAAAAAGACGACGCAGTTTACACTTTTTCACGCCGGCACAGATACAGCATACGGCCAGAGCCATATAGTAGGGTTCGCAGTGACGGCACCACATTGTAAATCAATGAGATCAACAACAACAAAAAAAAAAAAAAAAACAACAAGAGATAACTATTAAGAAAGTCTGGGTCATAGTCTTAGACAAGGGTATTTCATTTTCAATCCAGGTTTCACGTGACTTGGCTCTCTTTCGCGCGCATTCTGGCAACGTCCAATCATCTGCAACTTCGATGAATTTTTGTTCCAACTGCGATAGTGGTGCCAAGCTGACTACTCTTTCGTTTTGTGACTTCGCAACGCTTCACCGGCTTGACCATCTCACGTGCTTTCGAACACGATCGCTATAACCCAGCAGGCACTCTTGGTCTGCAGTGTTCGCCCATTCTCTTTCAGCAGGTCGCCACGTCAGTGGAGCATTCAAAGATGCCACTACAAAAGGTAACAGTAAATGGATGCTGCCTCCATTCTATGCTAAGTTACTTTCAGTTTCAGAGCCAAACGAGTTTCATATGCCATCCCACATCTGCCAATAACGTGGGTACCTAGCGTTGTTAAACAAAACGAAGAAAACAAGCACCTTAAAATCTAAAGGGGGAACCCCCTTTCTCTATCTCTTGCTATTCTCCTGAAATGCCTCATTTGGGTCCCTGACGAAATCCTAGACCATTTTCGATCTACAATGGAGAACAAGCGACAATAGAATGAGGGTCCTTGAGTCTTCGGCTCCTGTTTGGGATATGTTTTCAGGAGTCGAAGGCACACGCGACTACGAGAGGTTTCGCCGCAAATATCTCCGATATGCATAGCTGAAGGGTCTGCATGCATAATCAAGCATCTTCCGAAGCAGGACGGCAAATTCGTCCTTTCCAGCAAGACCATCCTTCTTGCTGAAAAGCAATTTGTGATGCAAACGGTGTGGAACAACAGGGCACCGGAATGGGAAACCGTGGTGAGAAATGGAGGTGGTCGGACCTTTCTGCATTTAGATGAGCACAGAAAAAAAATATAGCTTCCATGGTTAGCCCACAGAAACTCCCCATTTAAAAAAAACAACTTTCTCTGCCAAGAACAAAACGGAGAGCACCGTATAAAGTCCAGAAAACCTATCCTCCATGCAAACTGAACCCTAGTATTTTCTCGCATGGACAAATAGAAAAATTGCCATGGCTAGAAGGAATACGTAAAAAGGTTATGCTTGTCACAGTCGAAGCTCGATAATTAAGACCTCATAGGGACAGCAAAACGCATCAAATTTAACAAAGTTCAAATTAAAAATACGCACTTAGATTGTCAGTTTTTTTTATTTGATAGTCTCCCAGGAAAAGATGTTAATTTTTCCTTGCCTCTACTAAAAGAAAAGGAGCATTAACTCTGCTTTGCAAATAGCATACCTTTCTTAGGAAGCCTTCAGCAGTTTCTTTGCTACGGAAAAAAAAAAAAAAAAGTTCATGGTGCCACAAGCAGGTTTTGCGTCAGCGACACTCGGTCACTTGGCACAGATACCAATGTGGTCGTTTCACTTGCACAACTTCACTGTCCGAAAGCGGACCACAGACGACGGCATGTTTGTTGACGTAAATATATTAGATGGGAAAACATCTCATAAGGCTGGGTGATGCCTCAAACAAAACGTTCAAGACTGCACCTCAAAAGTGAGTGCCACGCAAGACGGAAGCGCTCTTTGACTGTACAGATATAAACTTGAGCGGGAGCTTAGGAATGACTAGGCTGCCTTTGTGCGAGCCATTATAGGATTACTTGACTCAAGATCCGTCGAAGAAAAAATGAAAGAAAGACTGGTGCCTACCTCTCCGTGCAGGTCCGTGTTGAGGAGCATCAGCGCGCAAGTCAGTGTGTGCACCGCATCTGCAACAAGTGGTCGGCAAGCTCAAGGCCTGTTCACACGTACACCGCAGCAGTGTTAGTCAGTGCTGGAAATAGCGCTAACTATGCCGATGCAGTGACGACTTCATACTATCTTAGTGATAAAACACTTTTAAAATCCTGCATCGGTGCTAAGTTGCGTTCGAATTGGCACTGCACTGTCCCTAGTGTGGATTTAGTGCTGCGACGTACGCTTCAGCGGTTTTAACAAACGCGAGAACAGTCTTCACGTCGGACAAGAGCCTGCAGTAGTGCTCACCCTGCGACTTGAAGGCTCCCGGGTTGGCGTCGAGGTAGCGCTTGGAGAAGTGCACGAGCACGCGCTCCCGCTCCTGCGTCTCGCCGATCAGGCAGAACCGGTGCAGGAACATGCGCAGGGCGGCATCCAGTGGCCGCTGATTGAAGTCGAAGTATTTGAGGTACTCCTCGGCTACCACCCGGGCGAATTCGTTGCTGACAGCAAAAAGAAACGAAAGGGTGCGGTGTCAGGTCGGGGATCGGTGAAGTTACGCCATACACCGCGAGAACTTTCTAGTGCAACGCGGTCAAAGCTAAAGGCGCCCATGCACTTGTACACCTTGAATGCTGGTCAGAGCTATGAAGGCAAGCTCTTGACTTCTCCTAAATTGCAACATCAAGTTGTCTTAAGACAAAGACAGATTGAGACACGCATAATGATGGTGAAATCAATCAATAAAAAGCCTTTGAACTAGCAAAGACAAAAAAAAAAGAAGATGAAATGGAGCTTGTGCTTTGACAGACCAAGCCAACTAGGCAATAACACAAAAGTGCATTTGCTGTATTGTATCACAGCATTGTGATGAGCCGAAGTGGTGTTTGAGGCACCTTTTAGAGCTGTCGTGTTTATGGTTCTGCTTCCATCATCGGCTGCCTCATTAAGAGGTGTGGAGCAGCAAGCAAGTTGATTTGGAAGCCCAGATCTGCATCCAAAAGCTGCCAGAAGTGCATTGTGGAGTAGAAAATTTGGGGCACATGTATGTCCTTTGTTACTATCAACTTCCTGCATTCATACTTAAAAAAGAGAGTGCCTTTTCTACTTTGCTAGTCCAGCATGCCCAAGAGCTACCACCATTAAAATGTCAAGCAGTTTAATTAACTGAAATCCAATATATAAAATTGATAGCATTGGTTTCAAGCAGCCACTTAGGATCAGGAGGTGTTCAGAGACAAATGATCACATAGATTTATGAAACATGTGTATGTATGTGTGGAAAACGCAGTGCCATGTTATTGTTTTCCACAAACGTTTTCTTGTGTATTTTGTAATCATGTTTGTCACGTGTGAAGCACGTGCATATCTTTTCTTTTCTTGTGATCGTGTGCTTTTTCGTTTTGGCACGTGGCGTGTTCGAACCTTGTCTTTTTCAGAGTAGATAAACCTCGGAGTTGTTCAGCCACCACCGGATGCCTGTCTTAACTCGCGACAGGTTCGGCCACATCGTAAGAGTATGGTGCATTTAAAATATTGATAATTGAAGCAAAATCAATGAACATTCAAGAGGAACAATTTTGAAAAAGAATCATTACGAGTATGAAATAAAGAGTCTTTTCACAAATTGTAAAACCTGGAATAAAGCGGAAAAATTTATATTCAAATAAATAAAAAGTTTTGATCATCAAGCAGCGCACGGCAAGAGCAGTTAGCTGTTTAGTTTAAAGGCAATAATATATCAGCATAAAATTGTTAGTGAGTCAATAAACTGTGGATATTCAATGCTAAAGCTAATTACCCATTTAAAAAAGTTTGCTTACTCACTGTATAATATAAATAGTCTTAGGTCAACTTAAAAGCAGCAAAGAAAATTGGGAATCTGACCAAAACAAGAACTTGTTAAGCCACATCAAGTTGGTAGCACAGAAAAACAATTTCACAAAGCCCACATGCAAAACCTCTCAGTTATGACTAAGTATGTGCACCAGGCCACCGCCAAGAATTCTAGATATTTCTAGAATAACACGGTATCACTATTTTAAATTCAAACAAAAAAAAAAGAAAGAAGAAAAGAAACGATGCACGCGCGCTGTACTTCGTTAAGTCGTTTCCCCTACTTGCCCAGCTCCGCTCCGGGGCAGCTGTAGAACAAAGGGCCGCCAGTCGCAAAGAGTCTGCGAGATGGCGCCCGTTTTCCATCAATAATAATAAAAAGTAGTTTTGCTCATCGTACTTATCACTATTCACAAGCCTTTTTCTTCTTCTTCTTCAACATCAAGATCTAACGATTTTACGGCTATCCTAGCTGCTATTAGTTCCCGAGCTGCGCTCGGTAACGTAAAAGCAGCAGACGAGATCAATCGTTATTTGGCGTTTACAGAGGAGTGGGCGCGACTGAAGGCTGAAGCACACGTGCGAAAAAAACCACGAAATATCAAAAAAAAAAAAAAAAAAAAAAAGGTAGGATTATGCGAAAATTGTTTTACGCGATTTTCCACGAAAGAGCGTGTTCAAGGAACGCAAATCGCAAATAAGGTTTCGTTAAAAGCATACACGCGAGTTCGAGTTCTGTACCGCAAATACCCATGTGTTATTAAAAAAAATATATATATATATATATGTGTAAAAGTTTTTTTATAAGTTAAGGTTTTTAGTGCGATTTTCGATTGGTTTTTGACACACGTGGTACCAACTTACGCAACATTTGTCATACGATACGCAGTGTAACTTACGCTACGATTTGTGAAGGCAGCGCGGGCTGCGTGTGAGGTTCACGCAATCCGCGCAGCGGCTGCGGAGCGATTGCTCCGCAAATGTCGCTTCCCCGCCTTGCACAGCTGCCACGCGTGAAGCACCGCCAACGCAGACACAGCAAGGTAAGCGTTGTGGCGCAGTTAAGCGTAGAAATTGCATATCCGCTATTGTCACCACACGCCAGAATCGCCTGCGTTTCCTTCAGCGCCGACGACACAAAACGCTGGAAGGGCCGTTTGCGTGCACGTTTGTGACTGCTCAAAACACTCGAGCATGTAGCGCTTTTGGACCGCTCCGAATCCACCGAGGGAATTCCCCATTAGTTAGTAGCGCACAAGAAAGTATGTGTGTGTGACGATATCCTTGGAGGGTCTTACCCTATGTAGGAGCTTGCACCATGGAAGTAGCCTCCAACGCTCAAGAACTTAGCATCGAAAATTTTCTGAATAGTAGATGCTGCAAGGTTCGACCTCCATATGCACTTTGGTGCAGCGACGCCACACTCTGTCGTAGCTTAGCTTGCAGCACATGAAAGTTACAGGCACGAGGTCATTGCCTTGGGAGGCACTGGTTCCGTAAGTAAAGCTCATCAATTGAGGCAGTTTTCGTGGACTATAAGCTTGCAGTCCTATGGTTCCCTGCATTCTGTTTAAGCGTTGTGGATGCCTGGTCCTTACCTGCTGTGTGAGCACAGGGGACAGTGGATAAACAAAAACAATGTGCCTACACACTATGCTTCGCACACCCCCGAGCTGATGGCAGGGTGAGAGCTAGCTACATGCCCACCGAACCAATCATCACCCAACCTTGCTCCCTGCGCATGGGTATGGGAGTGGGCGTGATCATGTGGCGAAAGATGAGACTGGTGTAATGAGCGAACAGCTTCGACCGTATTGTCAGCTTCAGGGTGAATGGAGTATCGCAACTGTAGTACTTGAGGCCAATATCAGCAGCCTCGTAGCTTTCTGGATTCATTTTTTTTAATGCAAAAGCATTAACTGTTTTGTGGAGCGGGCCGATGTTTGACGACGCCAAACGGCAGATAAATTGCCAAAGCCGCAATTTGAGGTATTTCAGCTTTGAAACCACGCAAAAGCCATGCAAAACGGCAGTGCTATGAAGCTGTCGTGCGTCAGTTTCAATTAGAGTAACCCTATGGCGCTGCGTGCCCGCGCCGGAGCAGAAACGGTCGAGGCGCCCACTGATCCTCTTGGCACCTCAGCCGTTCCTGCTCCGGCGCGGGCACACAGCGCCGAAAGGGTCAGAAGCAGCCTCGGTGCCGAGAAAATCAGAAGCAGCTGCGGCATGAAGAACGGAATTCATGCTTTTGCATTCAAAACTCGTAAGTGCTTAGGTGTATTTCGAGCCTTTTTACAAGATAATCAAATATGTAGCATTTATTTCATCAGCACAATGAGAGAGTTGATTGGTGCAACTCCAGCCACCATAAACATAAGAAAAATTGCATAGATCAAAAGAAACTATATTCTGCAGAGCAAAAACAACCAGAAACAAGGAGTTTGGATATTATACATCATTTTCGCATTACTGTGACCTTCCACATCCAGATAAACCATATCCTCAGAGATATCAAGATATCACATCTGCACTTTATTGTAGCCATCTATCGATAGCATTGTGCATCATATACTATAGACAGTGTCACCCAAAAAATAGCTTACTATAAGACAAATCTTCATTGAAGGTACTTCCACAAATGTTAAGAAAAGGAAATATGTCGAACTAAAAGTTTTTGAAGTATCAGAATCCGCCATCTATCAATAACATGTTCATCATTTACTATAACCCTAAAGTAGCTTGCTATAAGACAGGTCTTCATTGAACATACGGGACTTCCATAAATGTTAAGGAATAAAAAATGTCGCACTTAAATTTCGCAAAGTATCAGAATCCAATCAGCCAAAGAATCCAGAGAAAGAAGCCAACCACACTCGACCAAAATCCCTTGATGCTGTCTATCCTTTGCCTTAATTCGGGGTCAGAGTTCATGAAGTTGTTCACAATATTCCTCTTGAGGTCCTGCTGCCAGAACTTTGGCTTTCCGTCCCCGAGCTGAAGAAGGCACATGTCCATGATCTGAAAAGTCGGACAACGGTTATTGCACTTATTGCGCATTCATCGAGCCAACACCACGCCCATCTGACAGTGTATCGGCGAGTCTTGCTACAGATTTGATAACTGCAATTCTGCAGGGCTGAAAAATCCTGGTGGCTGTTGGAGGAATTACTATTGGGTTCCCCAAAGTATCCCAATAGGTTCCTTAAGCTGTTCCTGCCCCTAGGTGCACATTTCTGCAGTTTCAGCACTATTTCAGCAGATCTGAGCCCTCCACTGATGTATAGCTATGAGCCAAACAATCCGTGGTACTATGTGGATTATTGTTTGCAAGGTATGTGGGCTTCTCAACTGCCTTACTGCATCAATGCTGAGACTGGAAGCCTTGTCTATGAATATAAATTGAGATGAGTGTTCATCAACATAAAAAAAAGGTTTTGAGAACCATTGTCCTAGATGTAAGTAGGGCCCTTCATTGTCAAGTGTTATATTTTCCAAGAATGGGGGGAAAGGGGGGTAAAAATCTGGTGGTATTTTTTATGCTCGTAAGTGGGGAAGCATAGGGATTCTCTAGAAACTATTACGGAACTCTCTGCATTATATATAAAGATCAACAACTATAATTTACAAAAAGTATTGATTGGTTTTAGGTCATGGAAGGTTTGATTTACACAAACAAGTCATTAATGTGCAAATAATCGGATTAAAACATGGCACAAGAGCCCATTTGGTCAATTCGATTTTCAGCAAATTTTTTTTGACAAACATAAGTGTCTGTATGAGCAGAATTTGTCCCGATAAAGCTATAGAGTCTTCAGACGTATCCTAACCGAGAGAATGGTTTCTCAGTATCAAAGCTTTCATTGGCAAAGCTTAGCAAGGTCAGCGTGGCATTCGGTAGTCTGGGATGGCGCTTCTGTCATGCGTGCTTTCAACAAGTTCCATTAATGATCTCCACATTTCTACATCGCCAAAAACACTAAAATCATAAAATTTTTGTTCCAAATTCAATAAAAGATCGGGGTGTAAATACAGAAAAATATCAGGTTTTACCCGAAAACAAAGGGCCCATGGTACTGTGACAGTGCAGAGTCGAATGAGAAAGTGAGGAGTAAGTGAGAGAAGAGCAAGAACGCTCACAAAAGAACGTAGAGTAAACTCGGTTCCGAACTTGTCGGCAGAGAGCAGGATTATCTGCTTGGCCCGTCTCAGGGGCTCTCCGACGACACGTGTGAATGCGGCCACATTCTCGGTTCTGCGTTGCTTCTCCACGGACCTCAGTTTTTCCTGAAATTGGCCCGCAACAAATATTTAGCACAGACACCAAATGATTTTTCTTGGGCAACATTATAGACCATTTCACTAAAAAGAACAGAGAGGAAAACAGGCTTCTTTCCTCTTATCCGGCGCATTGTCTGCTTCATAGACTGGGCGGTACCAAACATCCAGTTGGTGTGCAAACGCTGTTGAAAATCACGTCATTTCTGCAATATTAGGCGCAAATGTGCGGATTTAGATGTGCAAGTTAATGTAAAATGTTACTATATCCAATAAAGTGACCGATTGGGCACAATCCTGATGTCACCTGTTGCGCAAATAAAAAAAGAAAAGTAAATGTAACCCTGTAAACAGTGTGATTGGTTTGTCATCTCTCGCAAAAAATTCATGCAGTTGCAGTAGCTTTATGCAAGATTGTTCGCACTGATTAGGGTCTTTAACAACTATGTGTGATAAGTCTATACCCATTTTCACCTCAAAAACCGTAGTAAAAAAAGACGGGATACTCGTGGAGCAGTACTAATTTCCCCCTTTATGTTGATAATCAAGATATATGCGGGTGAATATTAGATTAGATATACTATGTTATCTTATCAAGACATATATGATCCAAATGCCAAAAGCATAGCTTTTTCCTCCAACAGCCGAATCTTGTAAGAACTAATTCGTGCCGCGTATGAACAATGTGCAAAACTTGCTTGTTTCTTGAGATGAAAACAAGTATAGATGAAAAAAAAGCAAAACAGGTTTTTTAATATAAATAGCAGCACATTTTTTTTTTTCTTTTTTTTTGGTACGGGTTTACACAAATTGCCTGTTAGCCTTGGATATGAAGACCTTATTGGGCTTACATTATCGCAGATGTTTGTAGTGGTCTCTATGTAACCAAAATACCCAACTTTATGTGATGTTTACGCATAGGCGGCACTCAGGAAATGGCTAATGAGTGCACAATTGACTTCAATACACAGTACACAGCAATGTTTGTGCAAGGTTGTGTATTGCAATTCATAAAAAAGTAAAAACAGCTACCCTTGACGCGAAGGTGCTTTCTTGGCTAACAAAATTATTTTACATATGGCTGGGAACATGGAAGGAAAACAAATCTGGGTTTTAATGTTTCTGAGCCCAGAGTAGGAAAAATTGTATGTTTGCGTGGCTTTTCACAAAAACCAAGCAAGACTCTTTTAAACTCAGAACTGTATAATCAGGATTCTATTGTCTGCTGATGCGAGAGATACAGCAGTTGAGGGTTGTACTGATGGTGAAAGCGATTACTATTGAAGTAACCAAACGAAAGTATGCTAGCCTATTGTTTACTTAAATAAGACAATAGAGCACAACAGATTGCTCCTCGAGTAGGCGTAAGTGCTCTAGAGATGCGAACCACTTCACAATGGCAGCAGTGAGTAAGTGTTAAATGTTTGTACAACCCACGGGTACTGCCCAAACATGGAAAGCGGCCGGTTTGTCGTCCGCTACCAGGATTGGTTGGGTGCACTCTCCCTCTTTTACGCCACTCAATTTGTTCAAATGCCTGGATGTAACAAAATGGTGCCACCCTGAGAGCACTCAGTAAAATGGTCTATATTCTGCAAAGTCGGTTACATTTCGTTAATATGTACACCTCTTTACTCCCAAGAAAATTGTCCATAATATCAGTCGTCTATAATAATGAGACAAAAATGCATGTATTTATGCAGTTCATCCCCGTAAATTTGATCTATATAGAGGGGTATCCATATTACAGGGCCAATATTAATGGGGCCCATATTAACAAGACATGACTATATAAGCAAAAATCTGATTTCATAGTTATGCAAAAGACTGCATGGCATATACTAATAACATACTTTTATTACGTAGATGACTCTGGCCGGCCACTTCCGCCAGCCACTTGCATTATTGGAGGTTTTAAAATTTGACATTTTAAATTTCATAAAAAGAACATGATGTAGTGGTAATTTCCCAGGAGCTTACTCGGAGAGGTCTTAGAAATCTTTGAATAAAAATAATTAGCCATGAAAAGTTTAGCACAATTAATTTGTTATTTATTAAGAAAGTTCTGCTCAAAAGTACTCGAGCAGTGTCGACGGTCACTAAATTAATTGTCAGAAGGAAGCTTTGAAGCATCTACTTTCATTTCCTGCATCCTGACAATTTGGAAGCAATTTGGATATGCACCTAAAGTTTTTAATCCTCCATGAACTGCACCTGCGTGCTGCACTTGGCACGGCTGGTGAGCAGTTGTGCCTTTCACGGGATTAAGCCTTGTCTGTTATTCAAGCGGCTCTGCTAGCTATACAGGGTATTTTTTATAGCCTTTACAGACTTTACAAAAAATTTGGGGGACGCGTAAGCTTCGCCTTTAAGAATGGAACGCAATAGCGTTATCGGGCCCTGTTTGCAAAGACTTTTCATATCAACCCGCACTTGTTCCCAAGCCGTGCAAGCGTGTTCGGTAGCGTTACATGTCATGTCACGTCACATGACATCATGTGTGATGTCGTGTCCCTTGACGCACAACGTGACACGTGGTTGTGATGTCATGACCCTATCAACCCACTAGATTTAGCGGAAAATTTCAGCTAAATTTGTCAGGTCTCTCTTAACATTTCCTTCCATTAGCTGTTAACTCCTCCTCCCCACCTAATGATGAACTTCTGGCCTCTGGCTATGACATACACATTAGTATTTCCTCTTTCGCAAGCCTTCTCTCTCTCTCTCTTCGGCTAAATATGGCAGGAAAATTTTCGGCTAAATTTGGCGAGAAATCTTTCCGCTAGGTTCGATGGGAAATTTTTCCGCTAAATTTGGTGGGAAATTTTCCTCTAAATTTAGCTGCAAATTTTCGCGCCAAATTTAGCGGGTTGACAGGGTCATGACATCACAGCCACGTGTGACGTCACACGTGGCAGTGCACACAGCATTATGGGATTTTATGGCCCCACCGACACCAACACCGGATTTTCTGCGGCACAAGCTTCTAGCTCTATGCGTTAAAGGTCGTAGAAGCTACGCTAATATTATGGTCTCTGCAGGCGAGTTATACAACCAAGGGGACATAAACGAAAATGTCGCAATAGGTTGGACAACTAACTACAATTTCTTCCTCAATTTTTCAATTAGAGGTAACAAACATATAAACATACAACTTGCTGAGTACCGTCGAAAACCACTAACTGGGTAAATTTTAGAAAGATTTGGAGTGCATGGTTGTGCACTAACGTTACAATTCGTGCAACCGGCTCAAGGCTGGCAGTGCAAAAGCACAAATGACAAGAACACATCAGTATTATCCACATTTTTGCTCTGCGAACCGTGTACCTATTGCACGAGTGGTGACTTCAGTGCCCCACCATGCCCCACATGCTCCAAATCTTTCTCATTTAATTGTTTAGTGGTTTTTAATGATGCTCAGCAAATTTCTATATTCCGTCTACCCATAAAGGGACACTAACACCCCCCAAAATTGTTTTTTCTTTTTTTTTTGCCAGGCCATTTATTATGGTGTCAGAAGACTACCCAGTCAACATTTTGCTCCAACGTCACATTAAATTTTAATAAAGTAAAAAAATGCAACTGTTCGAAATTGAACTTGTACAGGAAGAAATATAGAGGAGAAAGTCACCAAATGTCACATAACTATTGCAACCTTTTTTTTTTTTTCAATGTATGTGCAGTTTTTTAGAAGCCACAAAAAATTGTCATCATATTTTTCTTTCAATTTTAATATTGAATATGTGCCTTCGATGACCAAGACTAATTATTTTTGGTAATTGTGTCTAAATCATAGAAAACGGCACGTGACCACGGAAAAAAGAGTGAGCGTGACTTAAACCGGCAAATTCTTGATCGGCGGTTTTTGGGCAGAAAAGAAAATGAATTTCAAGCCACAAATTGTGTTCTGGGTAGTTGGGCTCTCAAATGTCATGTAGAAATAAAAACATTGGCGGGCATAAATACCCCGTCAGTGTCCCTTTAAGGCGAGACCAGGGGCTCTGCCTATAGCACAAGCTTCCTGCCCTTGCTAACACAAGTGTGAACGTGTAGGCACGCGCAACCAAAGCACAGCAAAAGCCAGCGAGCTTGCGCTGAAGGCACAGCTTCTACTCTCGGCTTAAGGGTGAATGGAGTACATCTGGAACAATATATTTATTTTCACCGATTACAACAAATTTTAGTTAATTGTCTGACTTATCGTGACAATTAGCCGCTAGATATGTCCTGTGGTGTCACACACCTCCTTGGGTGCAGCGCTCACGGGGGTGCAGCGCTCACGGGGGTGCAGTTGGGCAGTGAAAGAGGGGGGTGTTGCGGTCGGCCACGAGAGGGGGGGAGGGTGTCGCGGCGGGCACCCCAGGTACCGCCGACCCTAGTGACACCACTGAATATGCCCCCCTGGCCGTACAACTCACCTGCACGAACCACATTATTGTAGCTTTCATGGCTTTTTTTTTTTTTTCATTTGTGAGGCTTGAATAAAGCACCACGTAATTCATGCACAAGATGGTTGCACAACAGAGGCAGTAGTGTCTTGCTTCAACATACCGTAAAATACCAGGCAAGTGCCCACTCAAAATTTAGAAACAATTGCAAGAAACTGGGGGATGGGCGCTTTTCTGGTCAATCTCTTCATCAGCAGGCATGGATAACGTAAATGCAAAAATTCTAAAAAACACGAAAGACTTGGTGAGCGTGATATTAGCTAAAATATTTTCGCAATCTCTTTCTAGTAGTCTTCTGCCTGATGACTGGAAAGTGGCAAAGATTGTCCCGATTTTCAAAAATGGTGACAAATACTCCCTATTTAACTATCGACCCATCTCCCTAACAAGCGTATCATGCAAACTAATGGAGCATATCATCTACACTAACATCATTCAATTTCTGTCAGACAACTGTTTCATCAACCCATCCCAGCACGGCTTTCGAAAAGATTTTTCATGTGAAACTCAACTTGCATCGTTTACTCATGACATACATGTTAACCTTGATTCAAACATTCAGACTGACGCTATCTTCCTGGACTTTGCCAAAGCGTTTGATAAGGTTCCTCATAGACGACTCATATACAAGCTTTCTAAACTCAACTTAGATTCCTCGATTCTGAACTGGATCATTAACTTTTTAACTAACAGACAGCAACTTGTTACCGCTAACCAGTCATCATCTTTTTTTGCTCCAGTCATTTCCGGTGTTCCTCAAGGATCGGTCCTCGGACCCCTTCTATTTTTTAATTTACATTAATGACATGCCTATATCAATAACATCGCATGTTCGTCTTTTCGCTGACGACTGTGTCATCTATCGCCAAGTGACTAACCCATCAGATCACGTACTCATCCAAGATGACCTCAACCGCATCCAAGCATGGTGCAACACATGGCAGATGTGTCTCAACGTCAATAAGTGCAAGCTTGTGTCGTTTACACATCGCTCTAAATCCTCTATCTTTTCCTACTCCCTTAACAGCGTTCCTTTGGAAAAAAACTAATTCTTACAAGTATCTCAGAGTTCATCTTACATCTGATCTTTCTTGGGCTACTCATATCAGTCACACCATATCTTCTGCTAATCGCTCTCTAGGTTTTTTAAGGCGCAATTTGAAACTGGCCCCTCCTCACATAAAACAACTTGCCTACTCATCCCTTATCCGCCCTAAACTGGAATACGCATCTGCTATCTGGGATCCGCACCAAGCCTACCTCATCAATAACATTGAATCAGTTCAGCGTCGAGCATTACGTTTTATTTACTCAGATTATTCTTCTTTTACTAGCGTCACATCTCTTCGAACCCGTGCCAATCTCCCCCTCCTCTCTGAACGCCGCCGTTTAGCTAGTTTATCTCTTTTTCAAAAATTTTTTTACAGCCCGTGCCTCCGATTATCATACATCGTTCTTTCTGTACGCCTCAACCGTCGCACGGGTCACAATCTTGATGTACAGCGTCCAAAAGCAAGAACCACCACATTTCAGAACTCATTTTTTTCACGTACAGCCTCCGATTGGAACGGGCTCTCCCAGAACATTGTAACTACTCATGACTCATTAGAATTTAAAGAATTAATACGTGCAATCGCGTTCTAGGTATTTTTAGTTTTCTTGTTTGTTTTTTGTTTTTGTTTGCATACTAATTGTCTTGACGATTTTGTTTTATTTTATATGCATAATTTGCTTTTGTGACATTGTACCCTTTTGTTGATGTTTATTGCATGCCACCCCTTATGTAATACCCCCTACGGGGGTCCTTAAGGTATATAAATAAATAAATAAAAAATTTATGTATAAATGTCCTGTGCATATTTTCTCAGATCTTACAAATTTGATTTTAGACTTCTTTCAGTTGCACAGGTTCAACTGCTGCATACACATACCAGCAGCTCTTGTGAAGACTTTTTGTACTCGGGCGAAGTCTGGAAGGCACCCAGGGAGCGTCTGAACTCTGCGTGCGAGGTACGGGCCTCTTGTAGGAGCCTAAGCAAAGCATAAACATGCAAAATGTAAACTTGCATGAATGAAAATTAAAACACATCTTGAAAAGATTTTTTAAATAGACTCGACCTAGAACCATAAATAGGGAGTTTTAGAATAACATAGGCAATTTTAGTGCACACTAGCTCTAAATTTAGAGCTTGCGTCGGCTCATGCTACGCAAGGAAGTGTTAAAAGTGTTTCCCCATTGTGACCCCAAAACCTAAGCATCTCACACTTGTAGTGCCACAAAGGTACAGCAAAACGTTTTATTTCACGCACAAAATGCTGTAACTTGAGAAAGAAATAAAGCTTTCTTCTCAAAAAGTAACATGTATTATTGTTTACAAATATGAGAGTGCAATGCGAGCGGTCAACTGCGTCTCGCGTACTCACCTTCGCGCAGCTATGCCAAGAACCATTTTTCATGTCGCAAACAACAAGTTGCAAGTAATCGCTGGCCACCTTGCTGGGTCTTCCAAACCATTTGTGACGTGCGCCTCCCGTATTTTTGACGCCAACGCCAAATTCAGTTGAATTTGGCATTGCCGTCATTGGCAATACTAATTTGTCCCACGACAAAAGTCGCACACAAGTGTGGCTTCGATAAACGTCGATACCTTAAACTCAATAAACTGACGGAGGTAGCCACAAGGAAGCTCGTAATCATCCCATCAATCTATCCCGCGGCCGCGCGAGGTGGAGTGGTTAAGGATGTAACAGAGAAGTTTCAACTGCCCCTCTTCCCTATTTTATACAACCTTTACGGTCCATAGCTTTCACTGTTACCCCCAGAAACATACCCTCTCCTTTCTCTAAATCCCAAATCCCATGGCCCGAACTGGAAACCAAAAGAGTGGCTTTTGTCCCGACTTGAATGGTACGATGACCTGTTTCCCTGAACCAACCTTGACGAGACAAGCCGTAAGACCCCCTTTTGACAACAGTCCGAGGCTTGAAAGATAATTATGGTGACATTTTCCCAGGACCATTGATCCTGCGCTACTCAAATTGTAAAAAAAGAAATATATATACGTACGTTAATTTTTTTTTCTCTGTGTGTATATGTGTGTGTGTGTGTGTGTGGGGGGGTGGGGGGGGGGGTGGCATGGGCACATAACAATCTGGAGTTTATCGGATAAATCCGAATTGACAAAAATTTTACCAGCGGGTGTTTTTCGGATTTATCCGAAAACCTGCAGCCCTATATATAATCAATATCTTGTTTGACATTTACATTTTTGAAAAGAAAATTCCTTTAGCTACATCTTGGTATGCTTCAGTACACTTAGTAGCCAAATTTGCAGCTAAACAATTTTTTCTACTGGGGCCACCTCATAACAGCCTTTTTTCATATGTTAAGGAAAGAGTTGGTTTCTGCTGTTTCTACCATGCACCCATACCAACTAGCCCAACTTCCCTTTCTCCTCCCACAGCTTGGCTGCAGAGAGATTCTGCCCTGAGCACTCTTTCTGTCACGTGTTGACATGGCAGGGCTAATTCGTTGTAGCATTCGTCTGGCTACATAGAACTTTGCAGAAAACAAACTTAAATTATGTTCAAAGCAATGCAGTCGGCAGCATTACCCAAACAAGATGACATAGAACAGTCCACATTTGTGAGGCGTTGCCAATGATCTCGCTTTGGATGAGGAAACTGACTTCATGGATACGGACTCTCCAAGCTTCTCCCAAAAGCCCTGAGCACTGTGTCACAAGGGCATGACCTGTGCCACATGCCAGATGCAAAATTGCTCAGCCTGGTATTACTCTGTGAATATTAATAAAGTAATGAGATGGGAGCCACGTCAAACATTAAATGGTTCTGTTCCATGACATGCAAAATGTTAGCTCATACTACTTGTTCCACAACACCGGTTGATTCACATCCCTTTTCGAGACGGGAATACGAGCATCAATATTGAAAAACTCAAACAGACTCATTTTCTTTCCATATTAAAATGTATGAAGAACTCTATACTTTCATTGTTCGAACTGATTACACAGAATTTGATAGATACGTTTTGCATTCGATTGATGATTGGTGAAGTTACTGAAACAATTCGCCAGAATGGTAAAATAGAAAAAGAAATGGAGGTTTTATTAGATAATATAAAGATCTTAGTTGAGGAAAAATGCTTGCTACAGATTTTGTGTACTAAAACATGTGCGCAAAGCAGCTATCAGTGTTGACAAAAAATGACTGCTGAAAAGCAAGTCATTTTTTGTCTTGACTTTGACCAAGTCAGAGTCAAGACAATCCATAACTGCCGATCATTTCTGATACTACAAAGAACTCTTTACCCGAAATACATGATAACTTTGTGCCTGCATGACACCATCGATACACTATTGATATTATCACCCGAGACAAAAAAATATTGTTTTAAGACTACACAACACTCCACAATGACATGCATTTTATCCCTCTACTAGACCTAGAAGATTATTCGCAACTCCAAAGCGGTAGTTCAAAGGTGGCGAAAGAGATGGGGATAGACTACCCAGGATTTCCCGTGCGCTAAAAATGATTTGTCTGCAAATGTGAAGCGGTTAGGGAGGGATCATATTACAGGTGACGGAGATGCTGATGTACACTAGGAAAATGAGCATGCTGATATTTAGAAGTTGCAGAAACCTCAACTTGTGAAGCACTATGGTGGGTGAGCGCATTTTAGGCCACGTCCCTGTTTGTGGCAGAATATTTTCGAGGGTGATGAAGATATTATGTTTGCACTTTGCCTGGCCATTAGTGCTCCAAAAAGTGACCCGCGCATGCACGGTGACCATCGAGCTTCGGAAGAACAGCGTTCACAGTATTGCTGTCTTTGTGTCACAGGCTCGCAACTCGCTGCTCACCGTCTTCGTTTTAGCGTATTGCAACATGTAATCAAACTGCTCTATGGTTATTGATACAAAAGTTTGTTACCGCGGGCTACCGTACGGTGTAGCATTACAACCGGAAGCGTCTTTGAAGCACAATTTTCAGCGTGCGCCAGGAGCGTTGCCGTGCCGGTAACCTGCAGTAACGCTATGCCTGCCTTTTAACATAATCGGCGTGTTTAGGGGTTATATTTATGACTCTGTCAAAAATAAATATTTTAATATACCATACATTTTTTGTGCCTGATATTTGCAACGTTGCGGCCCCTCTCACCAAAAGTGACCGTTCTAAGCTCTCATTCCGAACGGCTGTCTAACACAGACGCGCTTAAAATGCTTCGAGCATTTCTTCATTTTCTTTGTAATTACCTAAAAGCAAGTACGGGTATTCTGTCTTTTGAAAGTGCTCAGAGTAAATGTGCATGTTCCTTGTAATAACCTTAAAACGCAAACCCATTCACGATGTGTATAGCTCGACATACTGTTCGGCGATGAGTTTTCTCCTACTTATGGCAAACAGTAGGTTTTTTTTGCCTTTTAAAATAAATCAACGCAACTGCCTTTTACTTGACTGCGGCAGGCTAAAGATACCTCTAGTAATGCACTCATTACAAATTATCATGTAGGAAAATTAACTGCTCAACGTATTGAGAAAGTAAGCGCTCCCTACGCGCCGTGACAACATTTCCACCAGTAGAATGACCCTTTCACTCGGGAAACCTGTGAAATTTCACTAAAGTTCGAAGGAGTTCGACTTACGGACAGTGTTGCCCAGGTGCTACACAAATATTTCAAATTTTGGGAAACAAATAACTTAAAAAGTACTCTATTTTATATTTCATAAAATGGTTAATGTTTACACAATATAAAGGTGAAAATATGCACTTTTAACGCTTTCATTAGTTATTAATGTGAATCAGTGATGCCAATAAACCGAACAAATATTGCACTTTCCCTCCGCCAGGTAGAGTCAACTAGCTTTTTTTTTTTTTTTATTTATGTTTGTGCATGCGCACAAAAGTTGAACTTCACTCGAACCTTTGTCAAACATCACGTTGAAAGTTCGAAAAAGTCTAACTTGGTCGGCTCGAACCTGGGCAGGTTCCTGACATCCATAGTTTTGACAGCGCGGAAGTGGCAGGAGTTGTTGTCAATGGCGATGCAATGTTTTGCTCGCACCTAGCTTTTTTTTCTTAATTTCCAAACATTTTTTTTACATAACACTCTCGAGATTTATTTTATATTTATATTTCACTCTCGAGGCTCATTTGTATCAATTTATAAAATGCGCAATTACATCACATATTGCTATAAAAATGCCCCACAACAAAGGGCTTGGCGAAGAAAGAAACGAAACTAATCCTGTCTTGCTGCCATCGGACAGATAGAAACAAAGCAGACCGAAAACGCATGCATGATACGCCTTTCTCAGTGAATAAACATTATCATAGGGTAATGCATGGCAGGCAGATTATTCGTTACTCGAAAATTCACAGTGTGTGCAAATATTCGCTGTTTTTCCCGAATATTGCGGAATATTCGGGAACTTCCGAATATGCAATTTCCGAATCGAATATGTTTCGAATAAGGAAAATATTCGATTTGTATACAAAATTTCGAATATTCGCACACCCCTAGAAATTATACATCCCTGTCCTTCGTGCAACGCTGTTGCAAGGCAGAGCACAAGAATCCCTATTTTAACACGCTCACTTTTTTTCGTTTAAAGACCGACAACCAAATCGCACTTTCCACTTTTCCCCTGCTTCCTCCTCTCCCCCCTTCTACCCTGTCCACCCTGGCCTGTTTCCTCCTTCCCCACGGTTAGGAGGATCTTCTTATTTGCAGAATCTCGGGTCTGGTCGTCGGCCTTTAAACGGCTTCATGCGCCAAGGCCAACAGCCCCTGCCACCGTTTCCGCGCCGCTGCCGCCACTGCTGTCCCCGCTCCCCCGATCTCCGTCCACTTTCCTGATCTCCGTCCGCGAGAGGGCGAGCGGTGCGCTGGAGTTGCGAATAGTCGGAGCGGAGCAAACGCTGGGGAGGAGATGACCTCCTCTCCAGCATTCGCTCTGCTGAAGTGGAAAGAGGTGGGAGGAGTTTCCCTTGAACTACCACAAGCAATGTACTGGTGGAGGTACCTTAGATCAAGGTCAGCATCATTCACTGGTAAGGACAGATGCTGCGGTCCAGTTCTCTCAGCAAACCTTTCCACGAGTTTCCTTGTCTGAAAGAAATGACAACAGGCACATTGTAGAGTGGACTTGTGATGCACGACTGAACTAAGTAATGAATTCAATGCCCCATTTCTCTTAAAGATATGCAGGAAAATTCTGGACATGCATAGACAGAAAGTCAAACGCTATACAAAAAACAAGACTTACAGTATCAGCCATGAGTTTTGAGATGAATTGATCATTCTCTTTTCTAAGGTCTTCCATTCGACGGTTTATAACATCCTGAGTGCAAAGAAGAAAAGAACAGTTAGGTCTTGGAATACATACTCCAAAGCACCATACCAAAAAAATCCCAAGCAAATGCCCAGCCTAGAGAGATTGCCCAGCCGATTGTTTTGGCTAAATATCCATAAAATAAAAGATGCCTGAACAGCGTCCACCAGTTGCCGTGCCTCCATTAAAGAAAGACAAGGCAACAAGAAGGTATAAAACTCGGTCCAATGATGTTTGTTTGACCAGAAATTATATATTAGCTACAGAGCTTGGGATGTACAAAGCTGAAAACCACAAACACATAGGCACATGCAAAAAAAGACTGCATTAAAATGCATACTACTATATACATCAAATGAAAGCAAGGAAAAATGACTGGATTTCTAGCATTTTCGCGAGCCTTATTCTGGATGCACAGTGCAAGTCCCCCCCCCCCCCCCCCCCCCCACCTCCCCTTCCTCCTCACTGAACTTTCCCAGATTGCTCAAAATGCATTCCAGCTTGGTAGCTGTTGCCACAAAGCCATAAACCAATGGTAACAGCAGGTTTGTGTTCAAGCACTCGGCTCTGCTGCAAAATGTACCGCTCATAAAAACTCACCTTCAGCAGTGCTTCATGAAGACCATACTTCTTTTCGCTTGAGAACCTCTTGCATTCTGAATTGAAAACCTATAAAGTCATGGTACAACTCAAATCGGCACAATTGTCGAAAGACATTAAATGAGATAGAACACCAAGAAAATGGTAAGGGCTCTCAAAATAAGACACTAACCTTCCCAAGACTAAACTGAAGCTGTGCCTCTTTGTTAGCATGGCCTAAACTCGAGTTGTGACACAAACATGGCATCTATAACAAAAACAAGCATGTACCTGAAAAGCAGCGTCCATCCCTTCTTTTGCTGCTCTCGTCAGTTGCTGATCAGTTAGAGCTTCTGATACGACAGCTTTAGATGAGCAGGTATCTAAGATATGAAAGGAGAATACACAATCCATTTTTATTCAAACGTGCAGCATTTCAGTCACATCTCACTCATTAAAAAAATAAGTGGCATTCTCTCACCAGACGCTGCAGCCACAGCTTTCTCAAAGACAGCTTCCAAGAAAAGCTCATTCTGGAGTTGGGTGGCATCGATCAAATGCGCAAGTGATTGCTGTGATTCACCCCAAAAAAGTCAGAAGAGAAATTGGGATGAAAAAAAAAATGAATATAAAACAGCACTAGAGCAGAAGCCCACACAAATTACAGATCATAACACAAAAAATGTTACAACGGAAAGGGGCATCAGTACATGGTGTAGGGAGTTTTTTTTTTAACATTTTGTCCGGTTAACCATTGTTGGGGTATATGAAGCAGTTGTTACTCATGCCAGTGCAGCATAAAAGTAAAATCGGGCAACAATGGAGCCAACAAAGCAAACACAGGCATTACTGGTGCATAAACAACTTCTTTTACACTATGTAAAAGAAAATAAAAACTTGCCACAAATACCAGTGTATGTAACACACCTTTACATGTTAGACATTAACCTTTCTGGAACTAGCAACTTAAGTGTTCCTTGCAACAGGTTAGCGCTACAATTTCCTACATTTAGGATCCACTTTATCGACTTGCTCAAAAACGGCACAGCAGAAGCTATGGTCACCGAAAGGGTGAGAACGGCAGGGCGAGAACCGCGGTTGTCCCGTCTCCAGCGCGAGCACCCTACATTTGACAGCGGCGTCTCAAGAACCTAGAGCGTGTGCGTGCAGCCAATGCATGGCAAAAGGTAACAAGCGAGTGCTGGACGTTGGGTGTTCCAAAGAGATGCCCTGTCGTTCTCACCCCAACAATATAAGGAAGGCATGGGAAGGTAGCAACCACTGCTATCTGGACAGGCTTTGTTATTATGCTGCACAATTTCCACCCAGTTTCTTGCCCCCGCAGGTCGTACATGCGGGTCTACGTTATTAACTCGAAGGTGTGCTACGAGCCATCACTGTAAAGACCCTCCAGCAGATGTCTTTTTTTGCATCGAAGCACGATTGAGCATTCATATGAGAACAGCAGCACCAAAGCAGGAGCAAACCTTGAGTGATCTGGTGTATGTCTTCTTGTCCCCTTCCTCAAGAACACTATCCAGTTCCTTGGCAAAGTCCGTGACTAGACTCTCGGCATAGGCACCGAGGTCTCGCTCAAGTATGGCAGAGTTGATGGGGAGGGCAATGCCCCTGGCATGACCTTCAGCAGTGAGCTACACAATGCGTGGACATGTAAAAAATTAAAAAAAAAAAGTAAAGGAAGGAACGAGTGGGAGGTTACCTCAATACACAGGGTCAATTATTCTGGAGAGGCAATACTGACCAAATATTTCTGTTCCTGGTTGGAGCAGAAGAGCCGAACCTTCTTGGAGTTCAAGTGTCGCTGCCTGGCATGAAGTCTTTCCAGGTTCTTTCCTTGCTGAGTGCTTGCCGACTCGAGGGCATCTGACAACCTGGAGATGCAGCAGTTTGATACTACCATGAACCTTGGCATCAGGTTGCCTCTGTACACTACTCTAGGCTAGACAAAAAGGGTTCTCCATTCAAAACTAGAAAGGTAAAACTAAACAGAAAGGAGGACTGTACTGCCAACACCTGCCTGAGCACACCTCTAGAACCGCACGTGAAACTCGTAAATAAATTGGCACGGTTGAAAGGGGGTACTACAATCCCCAACAGAATGAAAGTGGCAGGGCGTGTCTTTCGAGTGCCTGGCCTCCAGCACGTGCGTGCTAGAGCTGCAAGAGACACCGAAGCGTTATCAAAGGAATGAAGCTCGTGTTGGAGAAGGGACGATCGAAACTCCCCTCTGCCGTCCTCACCCTGCCAGTGACCATAGAAAGAGGAAAACCCTGGACAGCTTCAGAAGAGCTGTATAAGCATCTCACTGAAGATGACACTAAGCAAAATAACAACTGCAGGTCTAAACGTTTTCATCAAAATTCTTCATTCTACAGCCAGTCGTGCTGGAAAAATCTACCTTTCACACAGACCTCCCCACAATCTTGGGGAAACGCTAAAGTCATTTTTAGGAATCTTTTTAGTGGATGCATTTAGCAAAGGTGCCTCAGACAACACTGTCCAAGGCCTAATCTATACAGATAGTAATGTTTTGTCCCACAAATTAATCACAAAATGAATGAACCGTACTGACGACACCGCCTCAAAAGTAGGAAGGAATGCTTAAAAATAAACGCTATTAATCTTAAAAATTCTTTAATCAAGCAAAAATACAACAGTTTTAGGAAACCGAAAGAAACTTGTGCAGCATCCCTTTAAATTTGCCTTTTTACAGAGAGCTACACACGACTGTTCACAAAACAAGACCAACCAAGAAAAGTATAAAGTGTTTTACCCATGCAGCAACTGTGTAAGAAGAGTGAATGATTTCTTCTTTACTTGAGCATGCCACTCCTAAGATCATGAAACAAATCAGGAAAAAAAAAAGTAAATGATTACCATGCAGATTAAAATAAACAAAAAGAATTCCCACATAAAACTTGGAAAATGCACTTCCACAGTAAATGATTAAGTGCTGATTGTTTGGCAAATTGGTATTGTGAATTCGAAAACATGATTGCACTTTAGGACATGGACAGTGGAAGAATAGACAACACAAAACGCTAACTTTCAACTGTTTAATCAGAGAACATCGTGCATTCGCACTGCGCAACTGCAAAACCCTCAACCAATCCGACGCCCCGTCACTGATTGCATTGTACGCTATCTCTTTTTCTGCCAAGACAATTGAGGCCACGCTGATGCCAGAACTTTTGATGATGTCAGCCTCAATTATTTCTCTGTCTTGTCTTTATGTTTGGCGAGAACAGTACATGTGGCATATAAATGTTTGCGCCCGCAGTCATGACGGGTGGTTCTCATTTGAACCCGTTCGCATTTCTACCTTCTCGTTTTTACCTTCTCATTTCAACCCAGCGCAAAACAACTTTCGCGTTTCTCCCTTTCTCATTTAAACCGTTCTGAAAACAAACTTTCAGGTTTTGACCCTTCTCAAAACGACTTTTCTCATTTTAACCTTTCTCATTTTAAATTTTCTCAAAACATACTTTCTGGTTTTGACCATTGTCAGAAAGATTTTTCTCATTTTAACCTCTCTCATTTCGAACCCAAATTAATCCAACATCATGATCTCGCAATCTTTCTGCGGTATTTATGGCGAATTCGGGTAATTAATTGCCTTCGAGCCCTTGCCTGTGGCACCGGCGACCAAAAACACGCCAGCGGCGCATCACGTGACCCTCTCCACCCGAATGCAAAACACAATGAACTGGCGTTTTTATTTGACTGGGTCGCGAGTGAGCTCTGTTAACTTCTTCTTCGATCATTCTATGGTACCATGAGCACGCTGCATACGCCAACAACATAAATTACGACTTTTGAGATGTGTGTAAACAGAAGCGGCTTCACGAAACTTTTAAAAATATTGACATTACCACAGTCCGTACAGCTGACAGAATATTAAAATATAAAATCAATGAAAGGGCAGATGTATAAATCAGTGTGGGTCTGCCCGCACGCGCGTCAAATTTCAATAAACTTCGTTTGGATTTTCGATTAACTGTTGCCACGGAGGCTTGCCAGCGTCGCTTTCCATATTCTGTTTACTGTTAGTAGAGAGTTTTTGTAGATCGTTCCCATGATTCCGATAACAATACCCGATACTCCGCCACCGCCTCCCTTGCGCATGCATAGTGTCGTTATCGGGGCTATCGGAACGATCTACTAAAACTCTCTAGTACCTTTTTTGGAATACTCAGACTTCTCATTGCACCCACCCTCCGTGAAATTGTAATGCGTGTTCAAGTTTTAAACTGCATTACTATGCATACTTTTTTTTTCAGCGGTGTAATACCTTGTTATTACAGAGTTGTACAATAAAGTGATGTATGATGCAGTCCGTGTCTCAGAGCAAACATACCTTGCTCAGGCTTGATAAATTCTTCCAAATATGTTGACCTTCTTTGAAACATAAATTATCTTTCTCTTCGTTGTTTTTCCTATCTTGTCTCAGAGCACACAAGGGTGCCTGTCTCGATGGCTCCGTTTACCGCTCGAACCCGCTATCTGCCGCCTCAGCGAGCATTGTTTCGTTTGGTTCCCTAATCCGATTCGGATGTGACGATACCGGATACAGTCTGGCAGACAAGCTGCCCGACCTCTTGGAGCTCGGGAAAACTTCTGCTGGTAAATTGCCGGTACACGCCTGAGAAGCGCAACCCGAAAAGCTTGCACCCGCCAGCCTTTGACCACGCGAACGCCCTTGCCGAAGATATAGGAAAACTTTTTCAGGGAAAATGACCATCCGAATTGGCCATTACAAGCAATAACACACGACCAGCACAATGATCCATCCGCTCCACACGACGACATCTTAACGACATACAGCGACAGAAGAGAAATGAAGTACCGAATCTGCGCTAGCACTTTTGAAACCACGTTACCATGTGACCACGTAGCTACGTCAACAGACTCGGGGTGGCACGCAGCCATAAGGAAAATTGTTTCATGTGCTATGCAAGAGATGGTGCCGCTTCGCTTCATCTTCAACCTTCATCCTCAACTGTTTTTCCTTCTTTCTATACCTCACTACAGTGTTCAAATGACAACGGGTTCAAATGAGAAAGGGTCGAAACGCGAAAGGTTAAAACGCGAAGGGCGTTTTGCGAATGGGTTCAGACGAGAAGGGTTCAAATGAGAATGGGTTCAAATGAGACGGGTATAAATAAGAAAGGGTCGAAACGCGAAAGGTTAAAACGAGAAGGGCGTTTTGCGAATGGGTTCAAACGAGAAGGGTTCAAATAAGAATGGGTTGTTTCGAGATACACCCGTCATGACGATGACACGAAAGATGGCCATTCCGAAATCTCTGATTGTGCTCTCTTAGTCTGTCATTAAAACACCTGCCTGGCTGGCCAACATATTTCTTTCCACATAACAGTGGAGTCTGATACACTACACCTTTCGCGCAAGCGACGAAGGGACTCCTGTGCTTCTTTAAGCTGCCTGCCGGTGCTTTGTGAAACGGGTCTGTCAATTTGCACATCTTGGCGAGCTTTTCAGGTGCAGATAAAAGAACTTTTGTGTTTAGAAGTTTTGCTATTTTTTTTAGGTTGTGCGCTGTTCTGGGCATGTATGGCACAACTGCCACCTTTTGTCTCTCCTTTTGGAGTGCATCTGAGCGTGTACTAACGGGTGTATCTCGAAACAACCCATTTTTATTTGAACCCTTCTCGTTTGAACCCATTCGCAAAACGCCCTTCTCGTTTTAACCTTTCGCGTTTCGACCCTTTCTTATTTATACCCGTCTCATTTGAACCTATTCTCATTTGAACCCTTCTCGTCTGAACCCATTCGCAAAACGCCCTTCGCGTTTTAACCTTTCGCGTTTCGGCCCTTTCTCATTTCAACCCGTTGTCATTTCAACACCGCAGTGAGGTATAGAAAGAAGGAAAAACAGTTGAAGGATGAAGGTTGAAGATGAAGCGAAGCGGCCCCATCTCTTGCATAGCACATGAAACAATTTTCCTTATGCCTGCGTGCCACCCCGAGCCTGTTGACGTAGCTACATGGTCACATGGTGACGTGGTTTCAAAAGTGCTAGCGCAGATTCGGTACTTCATTTCTCTTCTGTCGCTGTATGTCGTTAAGATGTCGTCGTGTGGAGCAAATGGATCATTGTGCTAGTCGTGTGTTATTGCTTGTAATGGCCAATTCGGGTGGTTATTTTCCCTGAAAAAAGGTTTTCCCATACCTTCGGCAGGGGCATTCGCGTGGTCAAAGGCTGACGGGTGCAAGCTTTTCGGGTTGCGCTTCTCAGGCGTGTACCTCCAATTTACCAGCAGTTTTCCCGAGCTCCAAGAGGTCGGGCAGCTTGTCTGCCAGACTGTATCCGGTATCGTCACATCCGAATCGGATTAGGGAACCAAACGAAACAATGCTCGCTGAGGCGGCAAATAGCGGGTTCGAGTGGCAAACGAAGCCATCGAGACAGGCACCCTTTCCTGCTCCGAGACAAGATAGGAAAAACAACGAAGAGAAAGATAATTTATGTTTCAAAGAAAGTCAACATTTTTGGAAGAATTTATCCAGCCTGAGCAAGGTATGTTTGCTCTGAGACACGGGCTGCATCACACATCACTTTATTTTACAACTCTGTAATAACAAGTTATTACACCGCTGAAAAAAAAGTATGCATAGTGATGCAGTTTGAAACTTGAACACGCATTACAATTTCAAGGAGGGTGGGTGCAATGAGAAGATTGAGGATTCCAAAAGAGGTACTAGAGAGTTTTAGTAGATCGTTCCGATACCCCCGATAACGATACTATGCATGCGCAAGGGAGGCGGTGGCGGAGTATCAGGTATCGTTATCGGAGTCATGGGAACGATCTACTAAAACTCGCTACTAACAGTAAAGAGAATATGGAAAGCGACGCTGGCAAGCCTCCGTGGCAACAGTTAATCGAAAATCCAAACGAAGTTTATTGAAATTTGACGCGCGTGCGGGCAGAACCACACTGATTTATACATCTGCCCTTTCATTGATTTTATATTTTAATATTCTGTCAGCTGTACAGACTGTGGTAATGCCAATATTTTTAAAAGTTTTGTGAAGCCGCTTCTGTTTACACACATCTCAAAGAGTCGTAATTTATGTTGTTGGCGTATGCAGCGTGCTCATGGTACCATAGAATGATCGAAGAAGTTAACAGAGCTCACTAGCGACCAAGTCAAATAAAAACGCCAGTTCATTGTGCTTTGCATTCGGCTGGAGAGGGTCACGTGATGCGCCGCTGGCGCGTTTTTGGCTGCCGGTGCTACAGGCAAGGGCTCAAAGGCAATTAATTACCCGAATTCGCCATAAATACCGCAGAAAGATTGCGAGATCATGATGTTGGATTAATTTGGGTTCGAAATGAGAGAGGTTAAAATGAGAAAAGTATTTCTGACAATGGTCAAAACCAGAAAGTATGTTTTGAGAAAATTTGAGATGAGAAAGGTTAAAATGAGAAAACTCGTTTTGAGAAGGGTCAAAACCCGAAAGTTTGTTTTGAGAACGGTTTAAATGAGAAAGGGAGAAACGCGAAAGTTGTTTTGCGCTGGGTTGATATGAGAAGGTAAAAACGAGAAGGTAGAAATGCGAACGGGTTCAAATGAGAACCATCCGTACTAACACCCCTTCGCAGTTTCTTAAGGACACCTTCTGCTACAGATACAAGCACAGCCTTTGGAAAACCGGCACACAGCAAGCGCTCATACTGCTCAGTTGAACTCGAGCGCATGGCATGGTAGCAAGACCTTAAGGTGCTCATGAAACACAAATTGACTATTCCTTTTTTAACCAGCTTTGAGTGGGATGAGTCATATGGTAACAAGGGCCTATTGGCCTTAGGGTGGTGGGCCCAACACACATGCTGCTCAGAGAGGGCGAGTTTAATGTCTAGAAACTGTATACCAGTAGTACTGTATTCGACGGTAGAAGGTCTTCTGACCATTTTATGGCGAGGTCTTTAATCCCCTTCAGCTTATGCATGAGGTTCCCGTAAAAAGTGTTCTACCATTTCCAGATATTAAACTACCCTCTTTGAGCAGCGTGTGTGTCGGGCCTACCACCCTAGGGCCAATAATAAGGGTACTGTGTAGCCAGAGTTTTGCAGTTTGCCATGCCAACATTCACTCACCACAAGGACACCTTCTTTGACAGGTCCGTCGTCGTTTTTCTTAAAAAGGACTTGCATCTCAGACTCATAGAAGTGAGTGCAGTCTTCGGTAGAAGAATCCATTATTCGTTCGACAAAGGAAGTCCAACGGCTTGGTACCTATTCGTGCAGTTTTATTGAGATGGCCAAGTTAGTTTGCGACAAAAAAGAACTGCACCATGCATCCCAAACAAAATGAAGACTCAGAAAGTGGCCCTTATCTGCCACAAATACATAAAGCAGAGGAGCTTCACTCACATCAGCAAGAGAGCCATCATTAGAGGCCTCCACAAGGACCTCAAAAAGTGTGACGAGTTCAGCTCCTGTGATTGGTCTTCCTGAAGAAGGTATAATTACGAAGACATTAGGGTGGTTTCATCTTAACCAAGGCAGGGTTCTGGGGTAAAATTTTTAATTATAATGGAGCAAATATTTAAATACATGAAAACACAAATAATAAGAATATCATCCATGTTTTCGCATCGTCCACCTTGCACCTGCTGCATGAGTGCAAACTTTAGTGAAACCCCCACTTCCCACATGCTTCAAGTCGTCCTAAAATTGACAGATTTAAGGGTTTTCAATGACACTCAGCAAGTTTCTAATTGGAACCTTATGTTCATTATCCCTAATTAGAACATAATTTTTAGATAAATATTTTGCAAATTAATATATTTTTTTTGCAATCCCCGACACTCGTTGTGGCTGGCAGTTTGTTCCTGGAAAGTTTGTTTTCTTCTAAACCACCCTCATTTTAGAAATTTTCGAGTCTTGACAAAAACACTGGGTATGTGAAACTTTTTCAGCCCGCAATGCTACATAAGGAACAAGTTGAAGCAATTGAAAAAAAATTTGAAATGAAAAGATGCTGTCCCTCACTGGTATAATACTGCACTTATTCACAGGTTCTATAAGCACCACTCTTTCATTCAAACTTTTCAGGAACTTTCTGTAATAATGTAGAGAGTTAAGCTACCTGGCACTAAGAAGACATATCCAAAACAGCACACAAGCACAGGAGGAAGAAAATAGAACACAGGAAAAAGTGCTGACTCCCAACTTATGACTCCCAACTTACTCAATGCCCTGGAAAAGAGCCTGTAAGGTATTGTGAATAAATAAATTATGTATTCGGACAAAACAATATTAGGACGATATTGAAATTGGCAAACTAGAGAAATTTTAGAAGGCTACAACATCCGAAAATCAGGCCAGCGGGGCCGGCCTGTACTTTATGCAAATGTTTTTTTTGTTATTTTTTTTTCTTTCTTTTTTTTTCTCTTTTTTGTTGTGACCTCATAATGTCTTCGTTTTCTCCTTTTCTACCGCAACTTAGTAATGTATCCGTTTTTTCTTCTTCTTTTTACCTTGTGGGTACACGTAGGCTTCATGTCTGAAGCTTTTTTCTCTTTCTTTGACAATACATAAGCTGGAAGTAAGCACTCTTAGCTGTGTTCTAGTTTCTTCCTCCTGTGCTTGTGCGCTGTTTTAGGTAACCCTTCCTGTAACGTCTGCAGCGTTGGGTAAAGTACATCTAAAAAGTCCTTGACATAAAGTACAAAGTAAATGAAAGGTCGTGTACTTTAAGTAGAAAAAGTAAAGTAGTAAAATAAAAAAAGTATGCCAAGCACAATGTACTTCAAGTAAAGTACTATAAATACAATAACCTTTCAAACAGCTTGTGCGTGTTCTTTCATTGAACAGTACTTATTGTATTTTGCCATTGCATTTATGTTCGTGAGTATGTGTTTTATTTTGTGTTTCCCTGCTATAATGCTTCGGCGCTGCAGGTTGTTTCTGTAAATAAAATAAATAAGTACTTTTTGACACAGCCTTTCCTAATAAAGAGAGCATGACAACAGCCCAGTAGCTTCCGCAAGCAATGCTCAAGTGAAGGATAACCTCCTTGCTTCCGCTGACCAAGCGAGTAGTAGTAAGAGTTTGAAATGCAACGGGAGAGTCGTTCCCCGCAGAAAAAGAGCAAAACGTCTCCTCGCGTTTTGGTGAGAGTAGAATATTCCTCCCAGAATTTCTTCAGAGTTGACAAAGCATAATTTTGTGATATAAATTTAACAAGACCACATTTGGGGAACATACTTTGAAGTCGGGAGTTATACTTTTCTCTGAAAAGTACCAGAAGAAATACTTTAAGTACTTTTTCTGCAAAAAATACTTTTTCTGGAAAAATGCCGCAAAATACCAAGCAAGCGCTCACTCAAAATTCAAAAATAAGTGCAAAAAAAGGGGGCTGGGCGCTTGTCCGGTCATCATTTTTACATATAAATGTACTGTGCGTATTTTCCCAGATCTTACAAATTTTGGAATGGGCACTTAGTGTAGAATGGGTGGATGCGCTGTACTCTACGGTAGTACTTTTAGTGTAACATACTTAAAGTATTTCCCAACAATTGATCTTTTGTGCATGGCACCATACTTGAATGAAAAGTGATGACTAACTCTGGTAGGGTTACACTTTTGGACAGAGTTTCAGAGTTTTGCACTGCAAAAAATCTTGTACATTCTTTTTAGAAAAAAAAAATAAATAGCAATAGAAACACAGTGATACCATTCTTTGTCTTTGGCACTAAGGTTGCAAGGAGCTTTTTAGAAAGAGCATCTCTCTCCTCAATGTACTCTTCTGTGAGGTCTTCTTCCCTGGCCTGCATACAGAAAAAAACTGTTCTGAAAAAGTACCCTATGTATAAACTAAAATTATTAACAAATACTTATGGGCAGCTTGCCAGGTTTTGTAGCGAGATATTTGTGAATACAAAGAGTTACTGCATACTAATGTTATTGTTTTGTCAACTTTTGTGAACAAGATGATGTAAAAGCTTACTTTTTCTTTCCTGCCTTCAATGTAAGCGAAAAAATAAAAGGGCCATGAAATGATTTTTCTATTTCTTCGTTCTTAGCTTTCCTCCTCAACTCACAAATTGCAGAGTGTTAACAAAGGTACAGGGCCGAGTTTACTGCACGCAACTATCCTCCATTACCCATAAGCTCACAGTGCTGTGGAAGCTACGTGCTCGTTAGGCCAGTCACACTTCTATCTTTTTGCCACATGATCACGCTTCCTCACGTATACCCACGTGCACAAAATGGGGTCAGGTGATGAGAGGGAGGCAGCTGATTGATCCGGCAAGCCTGTAGCTCCCACTGCACTGTCAGCTCAAGGGTGAACGGAGTATAGTCAGATAGCACAGGGATGCAGTGCTTGTGTCCAATGCGTGAGCTGGGGCCGGCTGACGTGATTTCGGTACTTGGGCACCGCAGATGTATCGCACTAAAAAGGCAGAGAGCTTTCAAAGAAAAAATAGTCCGCTTTGTTTTAAAAATTTTGTATCGAAAAGCAGGCTTTTGCCTTTCTACCTTCTTTCTTTTGCCCATTAAACAATATGCTATTAGTAAAATCCCATTCTAAATTAATTTATTCCAGCCAAAAATTTGCTTCATGGCCCCTTTAACGTCAGCACTATGTTAGACAGGTGAGCTCAGGAAGGCACTTCAAAGTAATTGCTTAAGGGGTATTCACACGAGGGAGAAATCCCGGGCATTTCTCCCCGGCAAGCGGATCCAGCGACGAAAACGTCAGGCTTTGCGATGTGCAAAAGCCTCGCGTTTTCATCTCGTGATGCGCGCGTGTCGGGGAGAAATCCCCGGGATTTCTCCCTCGTGTGAATACCCCTTTAACGACGAAGGGAATGAATAGACCAATCTTAAATAACCTCCCCTCCCCCTCTCCTCAACTCTGTAAGCAGTTAAGGCTCGTTGACACTCTTGCAACCGAGTAAGACCGAGAGACAGAACCGGTTTTTAAGCCTCTTGCGACATCTTAGGATCAAGTGCACTGCTGCGGAGCTGGTCCCAAGACGTCGTAAGAGGATTAAAAACCGGTCTTGTCTCTCTCGGTCGTACTCGGCTGCAAGAGTGTGAAAGAGCCTTTATTAAGGGGAGACACTGGCTAGAGGTTAAACTTCTGAACTGCCCAAGTGATCGGAATGAAATTTGCAGGGGAGATTTAACTTCAAATGTATGTGTACTGTGCAAATTTTCAGCTCTCTAGGACAATTTTACATTCCTGCATAATAAGATTTGTCACTCTTCGTTAAGGAATCTATGATATGCAAATGAAGCTATTAAAGGGGTACTCCGCCGATTTCTTCATGGTCCCCGATTTGCTTGAAATTTTGCTAAACTCGCCAAACAACATCGCCAAAATAGTATACCAAATATTAGGTCAAAATAATTTTTTTTCACGAAGTTATTGAATTTACAATTTTGGTCCTCACCGTGTTTTTCAAACTGAAAGTCTCTACTGGCAACAATGAAAACGTGACGTCAGTGGAAGTGCAGGGGTTCACTCTTTGGACTGTAGAATTTGTTCCCAACTGATTCGAAGCAGTTTCATGGTGTTAAATGAATGCTTTGGAAGCTCGCTCCAGTCCCCGCGCTCCAGCACGGAACAAATGATTGGCATATTCTATTTTTTAGACTGCTCGCCCGACTGGCAAGCTAACCTTCCACTGACGTCACGGCCCTGAAAAGGGCGGGTATATTTGAATGTTTGTTTTTGCATCATTTTCATTTCCCGATTTCGCAGTAACTATTATGAATTTCACGATACTAAATAGCATACCAGAAAGGGTAAAGGCCGGGGAGTCAGAAAATTTAGTTAGTTGAGGACGCTCAAAAATCGGCGGAGTACCCCTTTAATCATCATTTTAACTGCTTGAATATAAAGTGGAAGATGTGGGACTTCGGGCTATCTAGTTTTTATAACCCAAATGTAAATATTTCAGGAAGAGTGATTACCTCAAAATATGAGATGCATACCTGTCCAATGTCCATCTTTGAAAACATAGCTTTTTCTCAATGAGGACATTAAATTAAAACAAAATAAAGTAGATAGCCCGATTCCCCAGTAAATTTCAGTTCAGAAACATCTTGATTGTGATACCAGAATAATTTTATCTTCAAACAAAAGATTCCTTCGTATAAAATTTCCAGCAAAAAGCAGAACTGAGAAAAATGCATACACTGCTTTACTTTGTTACTGCTTCACAATGTGTCGAAAATATTTTATATCAATTTAACTATTTGGCACATGGCTATGAAATTTAGTGTAAGAGTGTATAATATGTTTTTAATACCAAAAACCTCAAAATTGAAAAATTAACTTTTTAAAAAAAATTTGAAACTTAGGCCCATGTCCCCCCTTAAAAAGTACGACAGAAATCAGTGTCATTATGCTCTTACCTCGGATAAATCAGTCAGAAGAAGGCGCTTGACGGCAGGCAAAAAGAGAGTGTGACACTCCAGCGATTTAAAAATATCTGGAGGACAAAGGAAACAAACTTTGCACCACAGACACCTATTAGGCACGACATCAACACACACTAACATAGTTACGTCTTATATCTTTCTTTCAACTGGGTACATTTTGCCATCAACAGCACAGGGGCGGATCCAAGGGGGGGCGACGGGGGCAGCCGCCCCCCCCCCCCAAAACTAAGTCGACCCCCCCCCCCCTTCCTCCTTCTCGGAGGGCAATTTTAAGTGGGTAGACCCCTGACCCTGACCCCGACCTCGACTCCCGACCCCCGACCCCCGACCCCCCCCCCCCCCCCCCCAAATAAAACAGATTACCGGCCTGCCAGGTGGTAGAAGGCTCGGTACTTAAGGATGGGGGTTCAAAATAGGGTAGGTCACAACCTAGCAGGCACACTTGTACTCTGAACTTGGAGAACCACTCAGTCGAATGGGAGAATAGTATCCTTGCAAATTTTTTCGTCCACCCCAAAACGGAGTTCTGGATCCGCCCCTGCAACAGCATAAAAAAAAAGCTCGAGGTACACCTAAGCATTTCTTACGAGTTCTGAATGCGAAAGCATGCAAGCCACTCGTCCGCTCCCTTTGTCTTCTGCTGTGTACTAGCACACGCGCGCTTCGGTATCTCGGAGGCCATGACGCAGCGGCCAACGCGAGTCCCGTCGACGTGCGCCAGCTAATGGAACCGAAGGCACGCGGAAACTATCTGCCGTTTCCGCGCTTCCAACTGATGACGTCAGCTCGCTCCATGAAACAGTTAAAGCTTTCACATTAAAAGCCTGCTGGGAAATCAAGATTAAGAAAATGGCCAACCTACAAGGGCAAGCATGAGAACTTTATGGAGATGGCATAAGAAGTTTATGAAGATGATGAAGAAGGCATCTGCACATAAAAAGTATGCGTCCTTCTCTCACCAAGAAGGCTGATCTTGTAGTCTTCGCTCTCTCTGCTGTGAGTTTCCATGAGCCGGTGCAACCACTGGGTAGGTGTCTCATTGTCAAGAGTTGTCTGCACAAAGTCCTGCACCACCTGCACTTCCAGACGGGAAAGGGAACAGTCTATAACTTAACACCACCGCCTTTAACAATTCGCGAGAGCTCTGAACAGCACCCCGATCTCAAGCAGCGAAGTAAGGAAGGTGTCTTAGTTGCACACGTGCCCTTGATTCCTTTGTGCATCGTTGCAAAAGGCACGAGGCATTCATTTTTGACTCACAAGTGCCTCACTTTGGACATTGCTTATTACAAACTGAGCTATGAGATTGCTTTTCATGCTTCACATAGCCCCTAATGAGTTGTTGGGCACAACTTGAGAAATTAATGCAAAAGAGTTAGCAAAATGCCTGTACATGTCACTTTCCTTGCGGAGCGTTTAACAGTAGAACTTGATGCAAAAGAAAACAGATGCAAACCCACGCAATTAACAGGGTGACGACCAGTTCCCTTCGCCTACTACAAGTAGACCTGGGTTTCTTGTCTCCCCGGGTCTCTAGCAAATTTCTAGAACTGAGGCCAGATTCACGAAACGATCTTACGGCAAAAATGTGCGTAAGACAAAACGTAAGAACAAATTCGTATTCACGAAAAAAAATTATCGGAAGTTTTGCGCAGGTTACGACAAAATCCTACGACAGCTCCGGAGCTGTCTTACGCACTTTTTACGATCAAATCTGCATGGCTGACAGCGTCGCTCAGTCACTTGGTCGCGACGACCAATAAATGTTTACTTTTCTACGTGCTCCTCTCGCGCGTCCCGACTTCAAGCAGCAGGAAAAAAGTAAAGAGTACTTGAAACAGACCACGACAAAACGACGAACAAGAATGCTGGACCCCCAAACACCCGCAAAAAGCTCCAACAGCCACGATTCCACAGACCCCGACCAAGCGAGCTCGGCAGTATAGGCCTAGCAGGCACTCCGACTCGGCACAGCATTGCTCCGACGGTCCTTGGCCAAGACCGTATGCCCACGACCGGCTGGCGTGCTGAATGGAATATGCCCGTGCGACCCTTGTGGACCATTCCCGTATTATAGTTTGATTGCTGACCTCAATTTTAGATTAAGAGGTTAATCTCCTCCCCGGACCCCTTGTTATCTTGTTTTCCGAAGCAGCGGTGGCGAACGCTGTCGTCGAAAAGGGACTCTCATTGATTTTATCTCCTTGTTTTATGTGATATAGAGCTCAAATAATTGTCGTATGGATTACCTTCGCAACACTATATGTACACTTCGTTATTAGTATGCCGTTTTTATTCTGACACAACTGCACGTCACTGTCGAGCTATAACAGTTTGTGGGAGCAACTCAATGCAAATCCAAACTCTCTTTGCCGAGTGTCACGGCACTATAGAGTTGCAATCGCAAAAGATCGGTTCCGAAGCGCTTACCGATTCGCGGTCCAACACCGCGAATCCAGCACCTCAATCAAAAGCGCGCGTCCGCTTCGAGTGTAAACAGGTATTTACGTGGCTCTTGGTGACATTCTCGTAGTTCGAACGTATATATTTTTAACGTCAGATCGCTCCTGCATCTTCGAGGCTGCGAGAAACGTTGCGGCGATTTGTTTCCATCTACGTCACTTTGCAAACGACTGGCACGGGCCGTCTTTTACCAACGATGACAGTTGTGTTGACTTCGTAGCGATCGAGTTCGTAGGAGTCAACGGAAGCGGTTATGCATCCCGGCCTTGGCATTCGGGCGCGTTTAAATTGTGCTAGCGTCGACATATCCCTGCACGGACACGGACCGCAGACAATCAGTGGTGGAAAGGCTGTCTGTGTTTGTTGTTAAAAATCCAAGTGCTCCAAACCATGCCGAGCTCTCCGATTGGTTGTTCGTGCTTTCAAAGAAGCCATCGCTATAGCAACAACACCGGTAAGTTCTAGTTTTTCCATACAAGAACGTCGCTTTTCTCCTCTGACTTAAAAGCACGTTTGAGAACACCGATTTCTCCTCTTCTTACGATGTTCTTAACTTACGAAGGAAACTTCTTAGCTAAGTTGTTGTAAAATAAGAAGCTCTTCGTGAATCTGGCCACTGGTGATTGCATTTTGGGGGGTTTCTTTTGGGTTTTATTACTTTGTGCATTGCTCCTTCATTACATTTCTTGCCGTTATCTTCAAGTAGAAAGTGTTTTCTTAACAGGGTATTCGGGCAGCCTCCAGCCGCCATGACAGGAGGTGAGAAATACTTCCAGGTTGTCTTGTTCTCGCTTGTTTCTGGGTGGGTGCGTGATGACTCTTGGATCACTAGCGAGCAACTGGGTGAGAACTACGCTCTAGAAATGCACCAGTGTTGTGCTCTTGGGAGCTCGATGTGCAATGGTACAATCAAAGTGTCCCAAGTGAAGTTCTTTTGATTTCCTCAAGATGGAGGATGCCACCGAGCTTGGATTCATCTCCTGTCAACATTCCCGCAGAAGCTTGCCATGTTCCCACAAGTAAGGGTGCCCGCAAGTTTTATTTAATTATTTACAAAAACCCACAGTGCTGAAGCGTTATAGCAGGTACAGCCCAAAACATTAATAAAAGATAAATTTCTTTGTGAAATAGGGGGGTTTAACACGAAATATTGGGGCTCGATTAGGAGACTATGGAAGATACCTATGAAAGGTGGGGAAAGGACGAGAAAACACTTCTATTTTTCTTTTGGAAGGCTGATAACTTTTAGCAAAAAATTAATATTTTAGAAGATGTTCACTTTGTTGGATATGTTCTGCTCGTTTTTGTCTGCTTATCCACTTGTGAATGAAACCAAGTACATCCGAGCGCCTCCAGTGCAAAGAACTAAACGTGACTAATGCACAGATTAAACAGGAAGATTGCTTTTACAAACTTACCCAAAACAGTGGCGGAAAGCTGAGCAGATCATGGACGAAACCGTCGGTCCATTTGACACGAGACAATTGCGACCGCAAGGCAAAGAGCTGCAACAGAGAAAAACCAATGATGGACCACTAATAACCGACACCTCCCAGGTATAACAACTGACACAGAGCAAATGACATGTCCACATAACACAACAATGACTCATTCTAACTGCCAATGCAAAATTTTTAAAAAGAGAATGACATCTACATATGGTTATATGGTAAAGTAACCATTAGCTAAACTGAAAATAATCCTCTACATTTATTGTGAAGTTTCATTCATTTGGAGGCTACAGTAATATCCCAAGAGATAGCCCACCTAAAATCGAAGGCAAATCATGTTAAAATAAGAAGTGAGCTAACTTTCAATGTGCAAATAAAAAAATGAGAAAAAAAATGCTACCGTAATGTTTAGAAAGAACGCCCACACAAATTGAAGAGATAAATGGTTAAAAGACATGGGGTGGGCTATCTTTGGGGATGCCACAGCAAAACTTTATCGAAAATTAATTATAAACACCCCGGCACGGGCTACAACTACCCAACGCGGGAACCGATACCGCAAATTCGCGTTTCACGATGCAATAAACACGCAGGAATTCCCTACAAAATCCTGCGTCACGGGAAAGGATACCGCAGGTTGTGGACACAGCAGATTCAAGCTTCACGGTGCGAAGGCTCCGCGGAAACCAGTCAAGAACTCGCATCTCACAGGAACAAATACCGCAAATCGTGGACGGAGCAGATTCAAGTTTAATGGTGCAATAAACACGCGGGAACCCGCTACGAACTGGCCCGTCACGGGAACCGATACCGTGCGCGCAGATCGCGGACAGAAATGCGGGAATCCGCTACAAACCCTTATGTTAAGGGAAAAAGTAACACAGATTGCGAACGCAGCAAAATCGTATTTCACGATGCAATATACAGGCGGGAATCCGCTACAAACTTTATGTCACGGGAACGGATAACAGATTGCAGACGCAGCAGATTCGCATTTCACGGTGGAACATACACGTGGGAACAACTCGCGTGTTAAGAGAGCCGATATCGCGTGCGCAGATCACCGACAAAAACGCGGGAACCTGCTATGAACTCGCTTGTTAGACGTGCCGGTACAGCAAACTGCGCAGTTGATGAGATTCTCGCCAAACATCGCGCGACGTCCAACAAGAATCAAGGGGTAGGCGATGTTTGGGAATTCTTATTTTTACAGATATCTAGCCAGAAAAACAGGATGGGCGATCTCCCAGGGGCGGGTGTTCTGTCAGAACTTCACTGTAGTTTTGGATTTTGTGACCTATGGAACTAGTGATTGACCTTCCCAGTCATCAATGCTCGCTTATCTCCCGTCATGGCTAAGTAACACTATTTCTGCCGAGGTCAGAATTGGCCAGGGCCCTGGAATTACTGAAAGTTGACTATCTTACGGTGTTTTTAAAACAATATCAAATTGTGCCAAACATAGGGGTGGGTTATCTTTCGGGGGTGGAGCATGTTTTTTGATGGCAGATTCGTTTTAGGAAGATCTAATCACATAAAAAAGAGGTATCCTGCCTGTGTGCGTCTGGCCAACAGCTCCAGGTAGTCAATGTCAGCTTGGTCGATTATCTTGACTGAGTTGTAGATCAGGTGCGAGCTGATAAGGGTTGCAACAGCAAAAATCTTGGCGTCATAGTTTTCAGAGACATTGTTTGCGGCAAAGCCTGCAACAAAATTCATTAGGCTTAACTTTGGCTCTATGAGATGCAAGATATAAAACCACTTGCCTTCAGTGTCCAAGAAGATTAGAGATAAATTCTGCCCTGAGGGTAGCCTGACCTTCAGTGGCTGAAAACGAGGTAAGGTTGTACATAATAAAAAAAATACACAGCGCAAAAGGACATCAAGGGAAGAGACACACCGGATAGAACAGAGCGCTGACTTGCAACTAGATATTTTAGTAGAAAAGGAGGAAGAAAAATATTTTGGTCACCATAAATCGCACGTGTAGCCTGTGCCATGATATGTGGCCGTTATGGCACATGCTGGGCCTTCATAGTCAGTTTCTTTATATTCTTCCTATTTCTTCTTCATAGGTAAGGTTGGCAATTTTCTAGGTCAATAATTCTAAAGATTTCTCCATTATTCAGAAAATTCAGAGTTAATAGCTTCGTATTATACTACTCGCCACAATCATATAGCAACACAGTGTTTGATGAGTAAGGAAGAAAGAAAAGAGAAATAGCAACTTAAAGGGAAGCTCAAAGAAGTCAGGAATGACTTTCTATGGTTTGGCTCCTGAATTCAGTTCCTGCACAAAAATTGGGCAGGACTGAACCTGAAAAGTTTGTATTAGAAAACACTTGCACCGATTGCCACACGGCTTGCAACAAACCTCTCTCCCCCCGTTAACTGTAAAAAGTGTCGACACATAATCGGTGACATCTGACGTAATTTTTACTCTCTTACAGCTTTTTAAAATTAAAAAAAAAAATGTGGTGTCTAGTGTTACGTCCGACGTAACCCAAAAACAAAAGTTAAAGTAACGTCTGACGTAACCTACAATACAATTTAAGGTTACGTCCCACGTACTAGGAAACTGGGTCTTGTGTCCGGCTTTGTCAGATTATTCATACAAAACTGAAATGAAGTTACGATGTTGTAATCATAAAATCACGTAGTTCCACGCCCCTCAGCCGGGGCCTTAGTTGACGTCATGGCAGAGGGGGCCGGACAAAGTCGTTGCATTCAGTTGGTTTCAACACGCAAAAGAGGTGACATTATATTTTTTCTTTTGCAGTTCTTAGAAGGTTACATACTCAAACTTTCTGTAACGATTTGGCAACTGGTTGCTGCATGCGATGCCAATACCACGGTCAAAGAGCGGAGAACCCCCAGTGCGTTTGTGTCACGGCTACACGCTAAATCAAGTTGCCACTGAAGAGTGGTGAAGGCATGAACCCTGACGTTAGAGATTTCACAAATTTTTTTCAAAATTTCAGGACAGTCAGAACATGATTTTAAGTACTAAACTAGAATTGCGCCAGGCATAACATAAAATATTTAAGTAGAGTTATTTCGGACGTAGCTTTAATTTTTATTTTACATTATGTCGGATATAACTTCTTTTAGGGTTATGTCGGATGTAATTAAAAATAAATATATGTACAGCGACGTTGGGTTCTCTCGGACGTAACTCTAGACACTGCGATTAAAAAAACTGTTCAGCTTTCGTTTAGTTGAACCCGAGGGGTACATTGCTGCCAGTAAAAATGTGATTACAACCTGTATTGCTACAAGATGTGTCGAGTATACCGCTGAGAAAATTGTTTATTGTTGTTTACAAAAACACAAAGAGCAAGGCAGCGTAAAAAAGGTATGTAAAAAAAGTGAAAGCCGCTTACAACTCCCTGTAACGCCGAATTAGAGCGCAGCTCTTGAGGAGGAGGAGGGAAGGGCGCTGGGGGGGGGTTAGACTAACCAGGGGGGGGGGTCACGTGACCTTGGGGGGTCACGTGACCCCCAATGCCAATGATGTCATCAGTGACGATGACGATGCGGCTACCGATGACGTCATTAGTGACGTCACTGATGACTTCACCAGTGATGATGACGATGCGAATGTCGGTGACGTCATCAGTGATGATGACGATGACGATACGGATGCCGGTGACGACATCAGTGACGTCACTGATGACGTCATCAGTGATGATGACGATGACGATGCGGATGTCGGTAACGTAACTGGCATCCACATCGTCATCGTCATCATCACTGATGACGTCACCGGCATCCACATCGTCATCATCACTGATGACGTCACCGGCATCCACATCGTCATCGTCATCATCACCGATGACGTCACCGGCATCCGCATCGTCATCGTCATCATGACGTCATCATCACTGATGACGTCACCGGCATCCACATCGTCATCGTCATCATCACTGATGACGTCACCGGCATCCACATCGTCATCGTCACGTCACCGGCATCGTCATAGTCATCATCACTGATGACGTCACTGGCACGTGACTTCAGGGGTCACGTGACCTCGGGGGGGTCACGTGACCCCGGTGGGGGGCTTGCACGGTGCATTATGGGACATTTCCCATGATGCAGCGCGCGGTTACGCCGACGCCGACGCCGCTCAAGCCGGAAACGGGCCCCTAAGAGCTGCGCTCTAAAAAAAAAACACCAGGAAGCAAGCGAACCACGAAAGACAAACGTTCGTTGACCCTACCTCTTGAGTGGCGGGCTGGTAGACGTGCTCGCGTATGGGGTCTAACCTTTCTGCACAGCCTTGCACGCCACCCAGAATCACATTGTAGTAAGCACATAAATATTATCACACTCTATTGAGTAAAGCTGTATGCACTCCGGAGTGCACTTCGGACGGAAATGGCTATATGCACTCCGCTAAACTCGTATAAAACAAATGCTCACAACGAGTTTTCTGAGCGATGGCATAGCATAGGAAACTATTCAGAGGAAACATAAACGATACAGTATGAGACCGCGTCAACAGTTATGCAATCTGTACGAAAAAAATATATAAATAAATCGAACAATATAGACGTGCAATTCCAAGGGGAATAGCCACGGCCACGGTCATCATGAGTACCTGTCGCCACATCCAGATGCCCATCGTTTCAGGTCGGACCGTGGGGCCTATTCCGAATCCCTTGGTCTTCCCCATCAGTTGGTTCATGAGGAAAGACTTGCCGGAGTGGAACTTCCCGACGACGGCTATGGTCGCCACGGGCCCCTCAATTTTAGACACGACCTGCGAGGAAGACCCCACACGAAGCATGAATCGGATTGTGGAAGACCCGCCATAGAGCAATAAAACGCGCCACATCGTGACTTTTTTCTTATTTTTCTTTGTTAGCTTGCCACACTCAGACGTTTTCAACTCTTCACAAAGAGCCTCAATGCGGTGATCTTCCTTCGTGGAAGACACTCTCGGCAGAGACTCTTCAAATTTGCGCAGAGATTTGTCATCATCGGCGGTCGAACACGGAATGAATGAAGCCGAAGCCTCGAAATGTAAGCTCCTCACCTTTATGTTTTCCTTCACCAACACGAGCCTTTTGTGGTATAGGTCTGGTTTAACTAGTTGCAGAGGCTCGTCCGCAAATTGTCTGAAATCTGAAAATGCAGGAATTTTAAAGCGGGTCGAATGCGACTGCCGACTGCATCCTACGCCAAATGTCTGGTTCGAGTGAATAAACGCAGCACGCGAACTCATCTCAGCAGGCTTACTTGCTTTTCCGAATTAAACCAAGCAGGAAATAAGTATGAATAAGGTAGGTACAGGGATATTCTGAAATATTTTTGAACCAGCCGCGGTCGCCATGCTTCGAAGCGCGGGAGCAGCATCCGGTGAGACAATCTCATGTACTCCACCCCCCCCCATCAGAAACGGTCATTTGATTTTTCGCCGCTTGCTAGTCTTAAGCGCTGCCATCAGTAGCAATTTTTAGTGATAACATGCAGACTTTTGCATATTTTTAACCTTGTAGTACGGAAATAAAGTTGGCGAAAATCTGGTTTCACATCCTTCTCTTTTCTTTTCTTTTTATTTTACTACAAAACGAACAACAAACGGAGTAGGGCGACGAATATTGCAAGGACGTTTCTAAGCTGTTGTCGGTACTGAAACTTTTTGGATGCTTTTCAATAAGCCCGTCAAAAAGCTTGCGTCCAAGCGATACTTCAACGAAATTTGAAATATATCGGTTGTGTTCAAAAATAGGTTGAATATGATCCACAATATCTGTAAATGACAATCGCACGTTTGTATTTTGAGCCTGGTGGCTGTATTTTTTTGTTGTAAGCGGCCCACTCTAGCGATTGCCCGGAGAAGGCCCAGCTTAGAGCACGTGACATCCGAAGCAATCGTGACGTAGGTCGTCTCGGGACGAGCAAAGCTACAGCGAAGCTACCGTCGAGGGGATGGCCTAGTCGTTCCAGCCACCGAAGCGGCTGCTTTTGTACGAATTTTGAGTGACGGGTTAATCTTCTATAATCTTGTGGGGAGACAATAGCTACTTCTGGACACTCAAAAGGGATTCTCGGGAAGACGGGAGTTTTTCCTTCCCCTCTTCTCTCGTCGTGGCCGGAGGCGAGACACTCACCGTCATTAGCTGTCAAGGTTCCTAGACGGGCATTACAAGCAAGGCGTTAGTGACATCCACCCAGGGGGGTAAAGGTGGGTGAGGAGGAGTGGCAAATCCCGTGCGCCGACATCCTGGGTCCCGAGTGAACGATCGCAAAAGAGAGCGACAGAACACGAGAGAAAGAAAGCAACGTTGCCATGGTAAACACGAAGAGTGAAAACTCTCAGCAATATAAACAGTGATAATTTAACGTTGTAAACTAAATTCTGAGCTATTCTAACGCTTATAAAAAGCAATAAAGTCATTACGCTGCATTAACTTCCCTTCTGTCGAAATCTCGGAAATCTGGTAGTTGCGCAGTTTCGTATTCCTCAACCGCGCCCAGCCGCGCCCCACCAGCGAAGCCGGGTATACGGTTTAGTTTAGCGTTAACGCGAGGCCGTACATCTGCGCGCTATGCAAAAAGAAACCTTCGAAAAGAACGCGAGTATCTTTTCACCGGTAAGTTCGTGGATTGTTGAAGTTCACGAAACTGCTCTGATGATGTAACCGTGTTTGGGACCCAGAGGGTCTGCCTGCATGGTCCGCCGCTTGCGGCAGCCAGAATGTAGGGGAAAATGGCGGACCTTTTCCTCTAGATTTAGTATATGATCTCTATGCATCCACCAGGTCTCTAAGCTAATTGTTTAATTCGTTTTAAAATTCCTTTTCGTGACTTTTTGTAACAAGATATTGGTGTGTTTGATGTGATACTGCTCCTTTGAACACATATAGGCCATAAAATAAGCGCCGAATTTTCATTGTAGTATCCCTTTAAAGGGGTAGGAAAACGAAATTCTAGCGCTCATATTCTAGCTTGAATGTGTTGCATGTTGCATTCTAACCTCAAAAACACCAGTCTTCCATTGAAAGGCACAAGAAAACTAAATTTAAAGCTAAATAAACGATCTTTCAAAGTGCACCTGGTGGATGCATGCGGAGCCTATTTGGGAGGTAATCTAGCAACGTTGGGGAACTTGCTACGTAGTCGTGACGTAGCAGTACAGTGTACTATCTTGATCATTCACACAGCGGAAAAACGCGCGTCGGGGGGGGGGGGGGGGATTTTTAGCTTATTTTTGTATTGAAAAAAGTCGCGCGCCGAGGAGGACGACGCAGGGAGACGACGCCTCGGAACCCAATTTCTCCCTCGACGCGCGCGCTTGAGCCAATCAGCGAGCGTCCGGACGTGACGTACCGCCCTTTTCCGGATGGGACATGTTTTCGCTGTTTTTTTTTTTTTTATTTTTGACTCACAATGAAGGCGAAAAGACTGAGAGCTCGGGGGATTCGTACACTCGCCAAACGTGGCTGGAAGTATTCCAGCGTGGAAAGAAGCAAGCCGATTGGAACATCTGACTGTGAGCAGTGTTTTATGTGCGTGTACGACGCTGTGAAGCTACTCTTCACAGCGTCGTACACGTGACCCCCCGAGGTCACGTGACCCCCGCCGATGTCGCGTGACCCCCCGATGACGTCATCGTCACTGATGACGTCACCGGCATCCACATCGTCATCGTCATCATCACTGATGACGTCACCAGCATCCACATCGTCATCGTCATCATCACTGATGACGTCACCGGCATCCACATCGTCATCGTCATCATCACTGATGACGTCACCGGCATCCGCATCGTCATCGTCATCATTACTGATGACGTCACCGGCATCCACATCGTCATCGTCATCATCACTGATGACGTCACCGGCATCCCCATCGTCATCGTCATCATCACTGATGACGTCACCGGCATCCACATCGTCATCGTCATCATCACTGATGACGTCACCGGCATCCACATCGTCATCGTCATCATCACTGATGACGTCACCGGCATCCGCATCGTCATCGTCATCATCACTGATGACGTCACCGGCATCCCCATCATCATCACTGATGTCACCGGCATCCACATCGTCATCGTCATCATCACTGATGACGTCACCGGCATCCACATTGTCATTGTCATCATCACTGATGACGTCACCGGCATCCACATCGTCATCGTCATCATCACTGACGACGTCACCGGCATCCGCATCGTCATCGTCATCATCCCTGATGACGTCATCAGTGACGTCACTGATGTCGTCACCGGCATCCGCATCGTCATCGTCATCATCACTGATGACGTCATCAGCGACGTCACTGATGACGTCACCGACATTCGCATCGTCATCGTCATCATCACTGGTGAAGCCATCAGTGACGTCACTAATGACGTCATCGGTACCCGCATCGTCATCGTCACGGATGACGTCATCAGTGACGTCAGTGATGACATCATCGGCATTGGGGGTCACGTGACCCCCAAGGTCACGTGACCCCCCCCCCTGGTTAGTTTACCCCCCCCCCCCCGTGCCCTTCCCTCCTCCTCCTCAAGAGCTGCGCTCTAATTCGGCGTTACAGGGAGTTGTAAGCGGCTTTCATTTTTTTTCTCAGTGTGAATGCGCCTTTAGCGGGAACGCCGGAGCGCGTGGCAGCGGTCTCTACCGGACTGGCGCGCAACTGCTGCGCATGCGCATCGCGCGTGCGGCGAGATCGTCGCGCGCATCACGTCATCTGAGCATACCTCGGCAAACCTCACTCATGAGGGCCCTCACTCACCCTCACTCACCCTCCCCTTCACAGGTGAGGTGAGGGTGAGTGAGTTTCTGAACCAGGAAAATTCATGAGTGTGAGGGTGAGTGAGGGCCGTGAGGGCCGTGAGGGCGTGAGGGCCATGAGGGCTGTGAGGGCGGTGAGGGCGGTAAGGGGTATGAGGGCCATGAGTGCGTGAGGGGAGTGAGGGCGGTGAGTGGCGTGAAAGCCATGAGTGCGTGAGTGCATGAGGGGTGTGAGGGCCATGAGTGGCGTGAGGGCCGTGAGGGCGGCGAGTGAATGAAGTGTGTGAGGGCCATGAGTGCGTGAGGGCGGTGAGTGCGTGAGGGCAGTGAGTGCGTGAGGCGCCCTTCAGATCGAGCATCTTTCTCAGCAATTTTGGTGTTAATGGCGGGTTGTTCTCTAGCTTTCCCTAGATCGACACGAATTGCTGAGATCGGGTCCGGCTCGAAATAAGCAAGCAACTCGGAGCAATTCGAATACGTTTGAAGCGGCTGCATCCAATCAGGGACGCAAAATTTTCACGTGATACCTCGTGCCGGTGATAATGACACCGAAAGACTTGGTTCTGGTTTGAAATCGATCGTTTTTTTTTTTTTTGGAAATAAACTGTTTCAGAAAGGTGCATTAGTATTCTTAACGAGATCTAAATGCAAAAAAAAAGAAAAAACACGTTTATAACGCGTAATTGTGTCTAAATAGTGCAAGAAAAATAAAATTTTATGATGACGATGGCAAATTGCAGCAATTGGTTGCTGCGTGTGATCGCGGACGGCCCGTGTTGCTGGTGTTGCGACGTAAAGTTTCTGGGCGAAATTGCCCCATCTGAAGCTGGCCTGAGTGGCATGAGGGCCATGAGTGCGTGAGCGGCGTGAGGGGTGTGAGGGCCGCAAGGGCGGTGAGGGGCGTGAGGGCGGTGAGTGGCGTGAGGGCGGTGAGTAGCGTGAGGGCGGTGAGTGGCGTGAGGGCGGTGAGTAGCGTGAGGGCGGTGAGGGCGGTGAGTGGCGTGAGGGCTATGAGTGCGTGAGGGCCGTGAGGGCCGTGAGGGCGGTGAGGGCGGTGAGGGCCGTGAGGGCGGTGAGGGCGGTGAGTGGCGTGAGGGCGGTGAGTGGCGTGAGGGCCATGAGTGAGTGAGGGCCGTGAGGGCCGTGAGGGCGGTGAGGGCCGTGAGGGTGGTGAGGGCCGTGAGGGTGGTGAGGGCCGTGAGGGCGGTGAGTGCGTGAGGGCCGTGAGGTTCAGTGAGGGTGAGTGAAGGGCTGAAGGTGAGTGTGACTGAGGGTGAGGATGAGTGAGGGGCTGAAGGTGAGTGTAGCTGTGAGGGTGAGGGTGAGTGAGGGGCTGAGGTGAGTGTGGCTGTGGGGGTGAGGGTGAGTGAGGGCGACCTAAAATGCCGACCTCTGCATCTGAGCGCTCGTCTGTCGTCTGCTACGCGCGTCGTCTGCTACGTGTATCGTCTGCTACGCCTGTCGTCTGCTACGTGTATCGTCTGCTACGCCTGTCGTCTGCTGCGCGCCTCGCTTTCTACGTGTGTTGTCTGCTACGTGTGTTGTCTGCTACGGCTGTTGTCTACACTGTTAGCAAAAATAACACGCCCAGACGTGTAAACCGTTGTCCCATAGCGGACACGTCGAAACGTGTTCGTTTTACACGGAGCCATCTGTGTTTTTCGTCTACACATGAGGTGCTCTGTAAAGTTGACACGCTACACCGTGTTTGCCTTCCGAGAAGCACGGTTCAACGTGTTCCTTATGAAACATGGCGGCCAGCAGCCGAGAACAGGCGAGGGACGAGCCCAGCCAGCCGCGCCTTTCAGCCGAACTGAAAGCATACAGGGCGCGTTCGTTCTCGTTCGATGTCTTTTATGCACAGTAAACAGTCTCCGAACGGCGGACGTAGCTACGTGCAAAGGTACGTACGTGCATCGTCGGCAGCTACGACAAAACCGCTAGACAAAAACAAAAACAAAAAAAAAGAATATAGAACTTACATGGATAAATTGCTCAAGCAAACTCTTGTAATCGGACGGTAACTTGCGCCACCTAGTGCGATTTCTAGCAACCAATGAAAAAAAAAAGCAGGAGTCGGTTAATACGCTGTTGACTATCACGAGTAGACTGCAACTCTACATACATCACAGACAACACGAGCACCACGTAGGACACAGCAGCGACACATACACAAACACAACACCGACACTACGCCCGACACTTCCTGCTAACAACGGACTCTCCCCGCGGCGTATATATGCTTGACATGTACGGGTGAGCTCGTTAGTCGCTGACCGTTACCGATTTATAGAAGAAGACACAAAACACGGCACAATGGACAGCCGTATGTAAGAACTGTTTGCATTTAAAAAGTATGGAGGCAAAATCTGTAAAATTAGTCCTTTGCGAAAAACAACGATGTACTAACAATAAATCTTAAACCGGCCATGAAAAAGTTCAAATTTTTGTTATTTTCATGCTCGACCAGTGTTATGAGCAGTCCGACTCGCTTGAATCAGATAGAAAAACAAATGATTGGGATTTTATCAGTACGTATTCAATAATCAATGGAAATTATACTTGCGCAAGGCATTTTTTATATATATTATTGTGAAGGACATCCGCCCAACACTTCACTTCCGCTAGTTGTAGTACGCGTACGGGAGCAGACGCCTTCACTTTTGGGGCGTTTTGATGCAGATTGTTGTCGTATGTCGTGTTGGTGTCGAGCGAAGCGGTGAGGCTTGGGAGTTTGTGACCGGTGTTATTCGTGATCATTATTGTGGCGCTGATGCGTTCTTTTTTTTTTTTTTTTTGAATATTTCTATATAGCCACATTGAAAATTCATGGGCCCGTGGCACTGCATTATGCTGAATCGCGAGCTCCTTCTCTGTTGACGTCGCTTTCCTGGTATCACTCGTGGATACTGCAAGCGTTTAAACAGTGTGCACCGTCTCGCCTACATCCCCGGTGACGTACTCGACCTGTTGAAACTTATTGCTTCCGTGATTTTGGAGTACGCAAGGCAGTTATCTCGCTGCTCTGGTTTCGGTTATAAAAGCAAGGCAAAACGCTCGTAGTTCCCGCCCTCAGTACACGTTGGACATCTTCCACACTTTGACACTGGATAACTGGATGAACGAGGATTTACATTTACTTCAGAGGTCACACTCGCCGCTTCCTCACCGTCGAGCAGCAGGATCAGCTGGCGACAGGCCGCGTATGAAAGGCTCGAGCATCAACAGCCCAAGTGCACTCGGTGCCGATGTGGGCGATGCGGGTTTCTGTCAACCGCTAGCCCAGCACAGACCGTGACCGTTCCAGCTCTTCGTCATGACGCGGTGTTGCAGAAAGCAGCGTATAATACCACTACACGGACCACCGAAGCGAACGCACTGTTATCGTAAATCTTGGCTTGTGATTGCGCCTAAATTTGTAAATAATCTTATTCTTTTTTCTGTAGACGCAAACGAAGGGCATAACAAAATCGTTTGCATATTCCGCATACCTCGCAAAAGCGTCAGTCACCCTGCGAGAAGCGCAAAACACGGTGCCCGCACCGTCCTGACTTCCCAGTCTTTTACCTGCTTTAGAGCAGTTTGTACCTGTTAGTAGGTATGTCTACTGAAACTGCAACTTGAAACTTGGGGCAGTGCCAGAGGGAAAAGAGACAAATTCGGGCCTCTTCCCAATGTAAAGAAAAACCACTATGTTCTCTACGTAAAAAATTGGACTCAGTTCATGCATCTGTGGGCAGGTAGAAAATCTTGCCCTAGTTTATTCACACCGCATGATGAGCGCAACAAACTCACACGAGTCACACGAGATTTACAGGAAAACATCGGTGGTGACTTAAGTTTCCCTGAAATTCTCTATAACCGGTCGTTTGCGGGACCGAATCATCTACTCGAGCGGTGTGCGTCGCTGTGCGAACACGTCGCTGTGCAAATGCAGTCTAACGACACGAAGCATAGAAACGGCAGATTTAGGGAAACTATCCGAAGTCCCTTGTTCAATTAAAACGACGTAATTTTGTTGAAAACGTCCGCAGCATTTTACTCACGGTATGCGTCGGGAATCTTCCACATTTTGAAACGGAACGAAGGAAGATTTACTTTTAAGAACGCTCGCTGCGTCCTCCCCGACCAGCTGGACCGGATCAGCTGACGACGACGGGGCTAAACCCGTCAAACGCAACCCCACAACAACCAATATGAGCTCCGCGTTAGTGCGGGTTTCTACCTACAAGCACCGCACCACACACCACGAACGTTTCGGCCCTTTCTCGCATCGCCGTGTTGCCCCAAACAGAACGAGATCGCCGAAGAACGCAGCGCTGTCGTGAACCTTGGCTTGTGGTTGCGCACTCGTGGACCCGTGACTCCCCTCGCTTTCAAAGCACACACGACGAATGGTACTTTCCGTCTTCCGGGAACATCACAGGGGCACTTCTCCGGTCACGTCTTCACTATGTGCTCGCAAACTGCGAAGCTTCTCGCGTCCCGTCAAACCAAAACAATAGCGGCTGCCAGAAATTTCTCCGGTCAAACAAAAAGAACGAAAGCCAACCGGCTCTTGCTTCCACCGTACATCGACGTTGCGCTTGCCATGGCCAGATCGGCCAGATCGCTTGCAGTTGATGCAGTTGAAGGTTGAAGCAAAAACGAAACCAACTGCAATGTCACGTGTTCACATCGAAGACACGCTTTTTATATCCATTTTAACTGTTTTGAACGAATAATTGGACCCATGACTTTATTTGTGGTGTGTAAGAAACTGATAGGGATGCCGCGAACTTTTTTCGAATCGAAGTTTCGATGATCGAATCAAGCGGTTCGAAAGGTTCGAAAGATTTCGATTTTTCGAATTGTCTATATCGTAAAATTCGACGGAGGTCGAATTTTCGAACTTGTTAAGCTAAGAAGTTCGACGCTTTTCGAACCGTCGAACTTATTACGCTAAAACATTCGATCTTTTTCGAACTTTCGACCTTATTGTGCTGCAAGGTTCGATGCTTGTCGAACTTTCGACCTTGACAGACCAAAAAATTCGATGAATTTCGAACTTTCGAACTTATTTTTCAAGAGAATTCGAAAAGTTTCGAACTTTCGGATTCTGAAAAGTCAGAAGTTCGACGAACTTCGAACTTTTAGGGTAAAAGTTCGACGTTCGTCGAACTTCGAAAGACCGGCGGACGGTTTCATTTGATTTCAAGTAGTGGGGTACATTCGTAATTTTTTTTTCTCGAACTTTTACACGCGGTGCTGCGTTCCTTACGAAAGACAATGTCGTTTATTTCAATGTTCTGGCATGCTCAGGTTTAAAGAAATAAATCCCCGAAGGGGCGAGGAAGGACGACGGGTTTTTGACGATTATCGTTTGTGCCAGATTTGAAGCACGCTGCAGCCGGAGCTATTTATGGTAGATACGTTATACTTTTTTTAAGAATGATCTATGTATAGCCTAGGTAAGTGCCGTCTTAAGATGTGAGTATTGTTATTCAACGTGAGTTTCGAAGAAATGTCCAAACATGTATCTGCATGCAATTATAACCTAAACTTGATATTTATTTTCGTCTAAGTTGTTTGAGGTATCGCATTTAAATTAACACCACAGACAGTACATATCATTGCCATCTGCAGAATACGAAATAATATATTTATTGTTTTTTCACTTTGAGGAATAAATTAACTCATGGGAGAAGATTTCTAATAGTGTTCAAGTTCAGCACGTCATTAAAAGAAAACTTTGTTTTTTTTTTCGCTTCACGTTCCTGGGACGTGTTTCTTTTAGCCTGTACACATTTTGGTAAAAGAAACTTGTTTCGAAGTTCTGAACCTCTGAATATGCAAGAATAGAACACTTCCGACGAATTCTTGATAGTTTTTTTTTTCTCCTGCTTTTTATTCCCGCATTTATTCTTCTTTTTTTTTTTTTTTTTTTTTTTTACTATTGGCACAGGTGTATAGGTCGAAAAGCCAGCTTTGAACTTCCGAACCACTAAGCATGTGACGAGCAGTGCCTTCTGACAACGAGTTTCTAACAATGACCATCTACGCAACCTTTTATGCAGTGAAGAGCGACAGTAGCTATACATATGCATAAATAATTTCAGATTAAAATAAGCTCGACCACGCCCTCTTTCCCCGTATTGTTTTCTTTAACAGTTCGAAATACCTGCAAGGGGGAGAAAGGCTGAAGCCCCCCCCCCCCCCCCCCCCCCTCGCTACCCTCTTTCCCCCCGTTTTTTCTCTTCCGACGCCACTTGTATGGTAGAACGCTCCTCGACCTCGAGTTGTGTCGGCTTTTGTGCTTTTTGCGAGGCGATTCCTCCGTCCCAGAAAATAAACCTCCAGGACAATTACAAACTTCACCGGATCGGATTACTACCAGCGTGCAAGGGGTGGCGAGGTAGTTTGCCAGGTCGCTTCAAGATTTTTCTGAGCCTCAACCTCCTGCTCGCCCCTGGCCGTTTCGAACTGGATGAGTCTCGTAAAACAGTGTGTTCGTGCAATCACTACTGCGTGATGCAGGTTAAAGACCCCCCCCCCCCCCCCCCCCCCTGGGGCTGGCGGTCACAATTCTGCACTGGCAAATATTCTAGCACGTCCGGGACACTCGTCGTCTCATTTAATTGCCTGACCAACTTCGCAGAATCTAGATATCACACCCTAACTTTTCTAAACTTGATTTCGTGAAAACCAGTCAGTCGTGAAAACGTTATTTGAAACTGAAACTGTGGAAAAACTTGAAAATCGGACTTCGAACTTTGAAAACTTGGATTAGAAAGAAATTCAAAATCTTCAAAGTTTTTCTTTTTTTGTTTTTGTTTTAGCGTTAAAGAGAATCGAAACCTTCGCACTTTTCGAACTTTATGCAAAAAGAAATTCGAAATCTTCGAATTGTTCGAACTTCATGTTTATAAAAATTCGAAGCGTTCGAAGTTTTCGAATTTTTTTTTCAAAGAATTTCGAGATCTTCGAATTTATCGAACCTGAAGTAAAAAAATATTCGAAATATTCGAATTCGAAATTTTGGAAACCGTGAAAGCTTCGAAATTTTCGAATTCGAAACTCCGCTGTGGTCAAAAGTTGCGAATTTTTCGAAATCGAACCTCGGTCGGTACGAAAATATCGAAATTTTTCGAAATCGAACCTTAGTTCGCTTCGCAAATATCGAAACCTTTCGAAATCGAACCTAGGGTGGTTCGCGACATCCCTAGAAACTGATATCAAGAGCCCTAAACTAAATGCAAACATGGGCGACATGAGGGAAGCCGCATTGCCATCGACCAGAAAATGGCGGCGAGCCACGGTAAGCGCGGGTTTCGCCAACGTCCCGCGACATGGCGTAATTGCTTTTGGTGCATATCTGTTTCCGAGACATGTTTCTTTCCGCGGCATTTGTCTCGACGGTCCTTTCTAAGTGTGTCCCCAAGCATTCCGGTGCTTCGATAGCCGGCAATGCCGCGGTCGTCGCCGGAGGCGATGCGTGTTATCGAGGTCGGCTACACGGTTATGCGTGTATGACCGAACCAAAACACGTTTTTTACAACCTCGCATGATATCTGAACGTATTATCCGTTACTCATCGTGCAAATTTATGGTAATTTGTGTAAATAGCGTGTTTTTCACCCCAAATATTCACCAAATACACGGCACTTGCTAACAGTGTACCATGCGCATGCTACTGGTGATAGCAAGAACTTCGGCATACCCGAAATGTGGGGAACCCTAAAATGGAAGTTCCTCCAATGTGCTGCTTTCCTGTTTTAGTTTCAGTATTTGTTAAAGCAAATAAACATTGTGACTTTTTTTCTTCTCGAGTCAGTCTGCGCCAGCTTCGCCGACCCCGCTTCCTGTGAAGTCTAGAGCTATCTCGGGCGCGGTGATCATAAACAGTGTCGGCCAGCGTGTCTGCATCATTAATTAACGTGGTCCTGACTTTGATAACTGCATTTATAGCTTGTGGTTCTTGTCTTCCTTATTGTTATTGCCTTTTGGCCTGTGATAGATGTGTGTTGGTGACTGTGGGGTGCAGACGTCTAAGATTTCTGCCCATAAGGTTTGCTGCAGCCAATTGCTGTAACGACGACGTTGTGTCAGTAGTGTCGGGTAAGAAAAGTGCAAACTTTATTGCTGAAGTAAAACTGAATGGCTGCTACCTGCAGTCAAAGAAAAATCAAGTCAACTAAAACAGGCTCAGTAACGGGTCCCCGTTTAGCTCGACCACAGCCGCCCTCCTTGGCGGCAGCGAGTCGTAAAGACTTGAAACGAGAGACGCGTCTCCTTTCAAACGTTCCCATTCTGCTTGGACTGCGTCCCACAGCTGGTCTTCTGTGGCAGAATAAATAGGAGCCCGCACCATGGCCGCCTTCATACGGCCCCACACGTTCTCAATGATGTTGAGGTCCGCGCCTTTCGGAACCCAAGGCAACTCCTCTATGCCGCACTGCCGCAAGTGGTCCTTCACGGTGCGCGCAGTGTGGATGGGCGCGAGGTCTTGATGCAAAAAGAAGTTCCCGTCGGGGAAGAGACCACTCCAAACGAAGGGTATAAGGACGGTGTCCACCGCGTCGCAGTAACTGGTCGATGTCAGCCTCCCGACTATGCGGTGCAGAGGACCGAGGCCATGTTTTGTGATGGCACCCCAAACGTTCACGGACGTCCTGCCGCTGGAAGCAACGTGCTGCAAGTAGGCAGGATCGTTCCTGCAGGAGCACATCGAGTTGAGCGGTGTGATTTTTCAGCCAAGCTATCGAACTGTATACACAGAAATTACGCAGATAAAGAGGAGAAAGGAACAAAGACTGTCACGACTACCCATATGAGCCAACGATAGTAAAAAATAAATAAACAACGTAATTAGCTTTAACTAACAATGGATACATTGCGAATAACATAGCAGAAAATTCAACTGTTAAGGGACCCCAGCCTTTTATCAAACGGAATTGCAGTAAATCACGAGTGTGTAGCGAGAACGTAAACGAACGACGAAATATTTCCGCAACGAAAACAATTATGAAGATCTACGTAGAACAGCTAGCATACTAAGCAGGCCTTACCGTGCGCCGCGGGGTCGTCACACACGCACGCGTTCGTCTTTCCTGGTGGAGAACGTCGATTCGTCTGAAAAGACGGCCCGGCCCCAGTCATCCGCCGTCCACAACGTATGTCCCATCGCAAAGCAGAGCCTCGCTTCCTTGTTTGAAGGAGATAGCAGGGGCTTCTGCGCTGTCATGGCGCTCTGCAGGCCGGCGCTTGCCAACCTCCGACGAATTGTCACGTCCGAAACGTCCAATTCCAGCTCCTCTCGGATTTCCCTGGCCTAAAGAAAGGGGTCCTCGACGACAGCGGCAATAATGTAACGGTCCTCATCCTCGGTCGTCGCTCTTGGGGAGTCTCTCGAGGTGCGTCGTGGATCCGGCCTACATAACGGAACGCTTGAACGATCCTGTTAACCGTCTTTAGAGGCCTTCTTACAAGGGCCCCGATGGCCCGCTGCGAGTGCCCTTTCTGGGAGAGCTCGATGATCAATCACCTGTCCGCCTCTGGAACTCTGGCCATGACGAGGTGCAGCAATCGTTCTGACAGCAATGCAAAGGCGCCTAAATTTATCAAGCACGCCGCATGCGGGGGAGGGGGCCTCGAATATTTTTTTAATAAAATATAAGAAACAAAAAAGGTATGATACTGTATCATGCATCAAAATATTCGCATGCTTGTCGCATGCCCGTTGGCTGATAAGTTCATCTACACGCATTTTAACCCCTGCGCTTCCATACGACATGCTTCGCGTAGAAGACGACGCCCGTAGCAGACGACGCGCGAGCGCTCCGATGACGCGATGCGCGCGATGAGAGCATATTCCCTCAGCAGGCGCGATGCGCGTGCGCTGGAACTTGCGCGCCGGGCCGTTAGGCTGCTCTGATAGTACCCGCTGCTAGGGTGCCTATATGTCTGTCTGTCTCAGGGTGAAGACATCCATTGTTGCCCTGAATGTGCCAGCGCGTGACGCTCTCGCGCACTTGGTGCGTGACTTGGGCGGTAAAATGGCGTCTATGCATTAGCCAAAGCTACGCGCTCGTGCTGAGTGACACCGGATTGCGCGCACTTCAAAATGCATAGAAAGAACGATTGGGCGGAAAAATGGCCGAGATGTCACCACTCAAGCAAAAGCGCGCGTGTGTATGAAGGCACTCACCCGCTGCCACGCGCTCCGGCGTTCCCGCTAACTGTGATCAAGGTAGTACACACACATATATATATATATATTTTTTTTTTTTTTTATAGTATTACAGTGGCCACTGTACTAGTATCAACTTGGGTAGTGTTGGGACCGGAGGGGCTTGCCTGAAGCGCGTGGTATTGATCGCGACAAGTGTCGACACCGGCGCGTTATCCAGAAGGTGTGCGCATGCGCGGCTGCACGTGCGAAAATATGAATCTGGTGCCGCTTTGGTGGTGTGCACATAGGATTTCTGATACAGCTACATCCTGCCAGCGGTCGTACCGCGGCATCAATTACGCTGCATCACGATCGTTAGCAAAATGATGCTTCAATGTATTGGACGGTACAGGCTACATTACCCTTCCTTTACATAAAAACAATTGCGACTTTAAAGAAGCGGACTGCAAGTTGTTTCAGCTTAAAGGGGTTATGACACAAAAATCAAACGGATAGATTTTTCTTGAAATGGAATGCTCATATTCTACGTGATTTTTATAGCTCTGGTAATTGCAATATTCAATTTACGAATTTTTATCATTTTCATCTGGCGACCAGGCAACACTGCCCAAGTTAGTCACACCATGGTGTCCATAAACCACGTGACCATGAGCACTCTCTCATTCTAGGCGCCCCCATGATCGTTCAAGCTATCCTCGTCGCGGTATGATCAAAACCGCTCACACAACTCGGTAACCCGAAAGCTATTCTCGCTCTCGCCCCCGGCCCGTTGACCTTCCACCCTGCAGGCGCCTGCGAGATATTCCCGGACGACGCCGGCCACAGCGAGCGCGTCCGTAACTCGTCGTCGCTGGTGCTGGTCGCCAGCGGGTCGCAGTCAAAATGAACAGCTTCCCACATCTTTTGATAGCAATCACTCTCATCGCTGCCGCGATCAATGTCGAACACTTCGACAAGGCGAGCGACGCCGTAAACGTAATCGTCACGGACCGCATGCTCGAGACGTGGAAGGTAAACGAGGAAGCTGAGGCTCGATACGCCAAGAGAGCCAAGTCTGGGAGTGCGTGCAAGGAGATACCACGCTGGAGGCTGGCTACGTAGCCAACCTCCAGCTCCGCCCGGATCTGCCCCTCCGAGGGGCCCGCCTATAAATCGATTTATTCACGAAACTATCGCGGCATTTTCAATACAAATTTAGCAGGATTATAGGAAAATACAGCGGGTCCTACCAATATAGTTATCTCATATTTTATTTTTAGCGTGTCATAACCCCTTTAAAGGCCGACGACCAGACTCGAGATTCTGCAAGGCAGAAGACCCTCCTCTCCGCGCCTTCGGGGGAGGGAAGCGAAGGATGGAAAGAAGGGACCAAGAGGGGCGGGCATGGGTGGAAAGGGTAGGAGGGAGAGGAGGAAGCGGGTGAAAAGTGGAAAGCGCGAACTGGTCGTCGGTCTTTAAGCGCGAAACACATGTACGACGAAACCGTCCGATCCGACGTCCGACCGCGCAACACGACGGTCGGAGGCGAGGGTTTTCAACGCTCTCCGATGCTACGAAAACCCTCTCCCCCCAAGGTCATTCCGGCAGTCCGCACGTCGGATCGGAAGGTTTCGTCGTACATGTGTTTCGCGCTTTAGAATTAGCTGCGACTTTCTGCTTGTCGAATGGTGAGCATTTTAAATGAAGTGCCTATTTCCTTGAGTCGCAAAGGCCGAACATTTGATATTTGAAAGGGATATCTAAAACTCAAAAGCAGTTTTTTTTTTCCCCTATCTTATTTTATAATGGAACGAACGGCACATACTAAAGTCCGAGGTTGTTTTAGTATGTTTTTAATACCCCAGGTTAACTTCTCCGTCTTCTTTCCAGCCCATCTCCTTTTCTTGACCTTAATCATCTCGTTTCACTTGTCACTCATTCTTGAGTTCATTTATGGGACGAACCGCCCAAGCGACGGTCGCAAAGGGTGAGAATATTTTATTTCTTCATGGCTGCCACGACCATCCGAGGACCACCCGACGTTCACTTGTAAGAAATGGCTTATAAGTCGTGACAATTTTTATCACGCGTTTTAACATTGAACTTAAGTCCAAAAACTGAGACAACGTGGGCTGAACAAGTAATGCTTTATAAGAATCAAAGAAAACAAGCAACTATTTCACATCATTTTGAGCAGAAAACATGAACACACGTGGATCAGGCAAGGAAGAAGTTGTAATAGCTTACAGCACGGCATTGAAATACATGATTACAATGTGGGTTGCATACATGGTTACAATGCGCAGCGCATACATGGCCCTGAAGGTATACTTGGCATACCACATCAGGTAAGTTGTCGAAACAAATGAACACCGCCCTTTCGATGCTGCTTTTGTTTGACTTCGGCTCAAGAGCAGTCTCCAAATAAGCCACACCGTCGAAGTTGCTAAACTTAATGTGAACAGCCCAGTAAGGAATTGGCACATTTAGAGAGCCTAGTGCGTCGCGATCGATGCCTTGTGGGATCACGGCAGGAGCTTCGCTGTTTACCACTGGTGACAACGGGTCAGTTTCCCAAACGAGCCCCGAACGCTTTGCAACGATGGGCTCTGGTGAACTTGCCTTCCGCTTCCTTTCCTCTCGTCCTCCGGAGAGGTCATCACTCAGGTCCTGGGGTGCACTTGGCAGCAGTGTGGGTACCGCGTCTGGCGTAAGCGCTGGGTGTCCACGAGGGATCCCCACTTCCTTTTCGCCGATGATATGGACGAAGTCTGGAAGGATGAAGCGGGCTCGAAGTGCAGCTCGCATGCAGACAGCGCTTGTTTCTTCAAGACGCTTGTCCGATCGCTGGAGATTCTCCTCACAAAGATCTCTTTTGGCTCTGTCCATTGGAACGCCGAAAAGGGACGCCGTTTTCACTCCTTTCACTCGGATGAGGCCCGTTTTGAAACCATGGTGCAGAGCAAGAGTTCTGTCGCTGTTTCGCCGACGGCATTTTGGCACTACCCTCAAGCGGGTTTCACATGCAGCGATTTTGGCCCTGGAGCGGCGCGATTTCAGCCGTCGCGGCGCTCATGCCGCTCAACCTCATGGTGCTGGCCAGAACGTCGCGACGGCAGAAATCGCGCCGCTCTAGGGCCAAAACCGCTGCATGTGAAACACGCTTTACGCGTTCACCATCCGCAAAATCAGAACACAATATTCAAAGCATATTACTATCGAACACACGGAACTAGGTGTTTGATAGAATGTCCAGCGCAGCGCGATGCGCGAGGCGCGTGCTCTTTAATTCCTTTTCCTTTACAAGCTGTACATATATACAACGAGACTACAGCGCTATATAAGAGTCTGTGTGTCACATCTTCCCTTTTCTAACAAGGAAGTCAGGTGGCGTAACGTTTTGGTCGAATAACACATCTTCCACTTGTCGTGTGTGTGTGGCTCGTGTCGGTACATGCAGGAACGAACAGAGGTACATTCGGTGTACTTTTTCGACGATGGGTGGTTTCGGCGGTCGCTTCAGGCATCGGGACTAAGTGTGTCCTGTTGCGGCGAACGGACGTATCGCCAGTGTCCACCCAGTATGATCTCGGCTCCTCAGCTGACCTGTGGACAGTGCCGAACTTCTCGAGGTCCACTACCCAGACGTCCGTGTCGACGTTCAAGTCAGGAAGATTTCGCACCCCATGGCGGGAATCAAACCAGAGTTTCTGCTTCTTCCTGCTTTCTTCTTCGTACGCCCTTAGTTTCTCTTTGTCTGGGAGACGAGGAAGCAGGCTGTTTGAAGAAGTTGGAAGAGTTGTTCTGATTCTTCTACCCATTAGTAACTCCGCAGGTGAGTAACCGTTCTTGAGGGGGCTCGCCCTGTAGGTAAGAAGGGTCTGGTACGGGTCTCCCGACTTTTTCAGGGATCCTTTGATTATTTTTACAGCAGCTTCTGCTAGACCGTTACTTTGTGGATAGTGGGGACTTGAAGTTGTGTGTCTAAACCCATATTCTTTCGCAAACAATGCGAACGATGAATCGGGTCCTTTGGAAAACTGTGGTCCGTTGTCACTGATGACTACCTCCGGTATGCCGTGTCTTGCAAAGATAGACTTGCAGTGTGTGACGACAGCGTTGCCAGTCAAGCTAGTGAGCTTCACTAACTCGGGAAACCTCGAGTAGTAATCTGTGACAATCAGCCACCACGACCCTCCAAGAAAGAAAAGGTCCGTGCCGACCTTTTGCCATGGTCTTTCCGGAAACTCCGTGGGCTTCAGTGGCATTTTCCTGTTTCCTTTCTGTTGGAGGCAAGTCCGACATGACTTCACCAAATTCTCAATGTCAGCGTCGATTGTTGGCCACCAGACTGCGTTTCTTGCCCTCGTGCGGCATTTATCTATGCCAAAATGGCCTTCGTGCAGAATGCGAAGAGTTGCTTCCTGGAGCTTTTTCGGGATGATGATTCTGATGCCATGCATAAGGACGTCTTCGAGTTCGGTGACATGGTCTTTATGCGGCCAGAACTCCTTTAGGCAAGGCTGCAGATCACGATGACTTGGCCAGCCTTTTTGTGTGAAAGAGCGGAGTTGGCGGCAGGACTCATCTTCTTCTTGTTCCCTTTTTAGCTCTTGCAACGAAGGTGGAGCAACTGGCAGCGTTGAAAACAGCTGGTTTATGTAGCCTTCGATCTCTTTTTCCAGCTCGTTGTCTTCGATCTTCCGTTGCAGCGGAGACCTTGATAAAGCGTCAGCGGCGGTGATGTCTTTGCCTGGAATGTACATGATTTCAAAAGCGTACCGCATTAAGCGCATGCGCATCCTCTGCAGTCGAGGTGTCAGGTCGTCAATCGCTTTCGACCCAAACAGCGAGACAAGAGGTTTATGGTCCGTTTCCAGGCAAAACTTAGTTCCGCAGACGTAGTCGTGAAACTTCTCGCAGGCCCAGACGAGAGCAAGGCCTTCCTTTTCGATCTGAGCGTAACGGCGTTCAGTCTCGGTTAGTACTCGGGAAGCATAGGCAATGACAGCGTAGCGACCGTCGTCTTGCTGCTGACGTAGGACAGCGCCCAGGCCATACGAGGAGGCATCCGCCGTGACTTTAGTTGGTCTCTTCGGGGAGTACATCGCGAGGACTGGATCTGATGAGAGTAGTCTTTTCCAGTTTGAGAATGCTTTTTCCTGCGCGGTCTCCCAGACGAACTCTTGCTTTGATGACAACATGCTTGACAGTGGTTGTAGTAACTCTGCCATGTTAGGTACAAAACGACCTAAGTAGGTGGCCATGCCCATCAGCCGTCGGAGTTCAGTCTTGGAGGTTGGCCTCGGCATCTCAGTGACTGCTTTTATCTTGTTCTCGTCAGGTCGAACGTGGTTGTTCTCAATGATGTGCCCCAAGTACTGTATCTTCGTGACGCCAAACTGGCATTTGTCTCTGTTCAGGGTCACGCCTGCGTCTCGAACTCGCTCTAGAGTAGCGCGGAGTCGTTGCTCGTGCTGTTCCTTCGATGATCCCCAGACAAGGATATCGTCCATGTGGCAAGCAACACCTTCAAGACCCTGGAGAATGTCGCTCATGCGCCGTTGGAAGTGTTCCGGGGCAGAGCAGATACCAAATGGTAGGCGATTGAAGCAAAAGCGACCGAAGGGCGTGATGAAAGTGGTCAGCGCTTTACTCTTCTCGCTTAAAGGAATCTGCCAAAATCCTGACGTGGCATCCATTTTTGAGAACCAGGTGGCTCCTTGCAGCGTCCCAAGGGTGTGTTCCACCGCCGGAATGGGATGCCATTCACGTAGGACGAACTTATTGAGTTCTGTGTAGTCTACACAGATCCTCAGTGCTCCTGACGGTTTGGGTACCACCACCATTGGAGCACACCAAGAGGTGGGTTCTGTTACGGGGCTGATGACGCCGATTTCTTGCATCCGTAGAAGCTCCTCTTTTGTCTTCTCATACAGAGGTAGAGGCACCCGACGAGGAGACGTGAGAGCATGTGGAGTGGCGTCAGGTCGAAGCAGTATGTCACACTCCTGTTGTAACTTGCCAAGACCTTGGAAGACCTCAGGGAAGTCTTTGTCGACGTTCAACACCGAAACAGAGTTGAGGGAGCTGAACAGTCCCAAGCGATTGATGGCTGGCTTGCCAAGAAGAGCGGTGCGGAGTAGCGGAAGGATGTAAACGTCTTCGACGCTTTCTCGGCCGTTCAACTTGAAATGGAGTTTGGCCACCCCCGAGATGCAAAGAGCTTTTCCATCAGGTCCCTGAAGACGACGCGTTGTGGGGTTTAGAGGGATATGCTTGAAATGCTGATGGTACTGTCGTTCAGGAATGACAGTCTCGTCCGCCCCCGTGTCGATCTTGAAGATCAGTATTTTCGCTTCTACTTGCGGAGCGACTTCCCAGGTTGACGAGGCAGTTTCACCCACCAAACCAAGGAATCCTGGCTCTTTTTCGATTGTCTGCAGCATTTGCACCGACCGGCAAGCAGTCGCATAGTGGCCTTTCTTTCTGCACTTTTGGCACGTGCCACTCTTTGCTGGACAGAGAGCTCGCGCGTGCCGCTCTTTACCGCACCAGCCACATGAGCGGGCTTGATTTTTCTTGCCGCTGCCTTTTGTGGGTTGATGCTGAGTCTTAGACGGTGGCTTGGCGTCGGAGTCGTGTTTAGCAGACTTGTTCTTTCTCACGTGTAGTGCATCCACGGCTGCAGTTTCTTTGGGATGGCCTTGACGGAGTTCTGCCTGTTGCAGCTGAACAGACTCGTTCTGACGCGCAACTGTGAGTGCCTTCAACAGATTGAGGTCGGGGTCTAACTGAAGAGTTTGCGACACCTTGTGATTCTTGAGGCCTACGACTAGCCTGTCTCGGATCAGTTCCTCGCGGAGTTCTCCGAAGTTGCAGGTGTCCGCTAGGGCATGGAGAGCTGTAGCAAAATCTTCGACGGACTCACCGTCCAGCTGGACTCTGGTGTTGAATTTCGCCCGTTCGAAGATGACGTTTCTTCGAGGAATGAAGTAGTTGTCATAGCTCTTGAGCACCACGTCGAAGTTTTTCTGCTCATCGGACGTCAACTTGAACGTGTTGAAACTACAGCGCTATATAAGAGTCTGTGTCTCACACTAGGAAATCGTGGTCCCGACACGCGCACCGCTCGAAGTGAAAAACACGCGGAACTATACTGTTTCACCTTGTGTCGTGCCGCAGGAAAGCCTACAAGCGCGAGCTCCTTGCTCTAGGGCACATTTCGGCGGCACAAGCTCTCGTGCATCAAGGGCAGCTGCCAACGCTATGAGCTCGTGCTTCTAGCTTTCGCTGCGGTACAACATAAGGTGAAACGGAGTGTATAAAATCGTGGTACCGACACGTGCACTGCTCAAAGTGAAAAAAAGAAAAAAGGCGGGCTGCGCGATTTTTTTTTTCGGATAACTCCACTACAGCGCCGCCACGAACTATCGCCGAGCCGCTCCGGTCCTAACACTACCCAAGTATTTTAGTACACTGTAGTAACAGATTCCTTCGGAGCAGTGCCACTCTTTGGCATTTCAACATTTTCCTTCTCAGCTTTCCTCCTCAACTCACAAATCGCGCATTGTACCAAACGGTCCAAGAAGACAGAAAGGAAGGACTCCCCTCTTTCTCGGACTCTCGTTCGTGCAACCGGACACAGCCATTCTACCCTTAGAAGATTATCTCGTCGCTCCAAATTTGAACAAAGGTTGCTTTCCCCACCCCGTTCAGCCCTAGGCTGACAGTGTTGTGGAAGCTACGTGCTCCTTGGGCTAGGGTGCCTTCATGTGCGAGCACATGAAGGCTCCCACTTGGGCCAGCCATACGCTCGATCGTCACCCCACGGGTAGTTCGAGCTGCTCGGTTCTAACGCATTGACCAAAACGCTGCCAACGCCACCAACGGCAAAGCTCATAACCACGCCAGCCTTGCTACGTCACGAATGCGGGGAATCTTTTCTTTCTGTTTTTGTTTGCGCCGGATATCCCATGACGCATCGCGCTCTCCGTTCGCTTCTCTTCGAGCGTTTGCTCGAGTGCACCGTATGGAACGAAAAATATAGCCAGTCGTTCAAAAGACAAACGTGCGATTATCATTTACGGTTATTATCCGTCATGCTTGACTCATTTCCGAACGAAATTTGAATATTTCAATTTTCGTTTCCGTACCGCTTTAAAGACCCCATGCTCATCCAGATCGAAACGGGCAGGGGTGGGGATCGAACCCAGGATCCCTGGATTCCTGGGTTCTGCAGCGCGAGCTTTCGGTCCACGTGCTCAGAGTGCAATATTTGAGAAGGTGAAAACACTGTGAAGACGAATCACGCACGACGACGACGATGTGTATCAAGGAGGTCGAAGTGCAAGCCAACAGATGTTTCCAAGATTTCTGACAGCAGAGTGAGTTCAGTCCACATCTGTGTGATAGCCTGGTGTTTCACGAAAGGTGGACAAATTCGATATTGCAAACTACGCATCCCACACAAAAAAAAAAAAGAAAAGAAAACAAAGGCTTCGGTTGTTTTCGTCTTAGGCCAAGGGCCTATTAATGGCGAATTCGCGTGGTCATTTCCCGGCAAAATATTTTGCCATATCTCCGCCAAGGGCGTTCGCGTGGTCAAAGGCTGGCGAGTGCGCGCCGTTCGGGTGGCACTTCTCAGGCGTGTGCTGGCAATTTACCGGCACAATTTTTGCCCGAGCTCCAAGAGGTCGGGCAGCTTGTCTGCCAGACTGTATCCGGTATCGTCATATCCGAATCGGGAAAGGGAACCAAACGAAACAATGGTCGCCGATAGCGGATTCGAGTAGAAAACGAAGCCATTGAGACAGACACCCCTCTGTGGTCCGAGAAAGACAGCAAAGACAACGGAGATAAAGATAAAATATTTTAAAGGAAGCTTCCGTAAGATCAGTTTCCTATGGGACACAGCGTGTTATTACACCGCTGTAAAAAATGTATTGATAGCGCTGCAGCTCGACACTTGAACGCGCATTACTATTTTAGAGGGCTTGGTGAAATCAAAATGCTGAGGATTCCAGCAAAAAGGTAATAACAAGAAAATGGAATATAAAATGGCGACGCTGGTGAGCCTTCTAGGATCCTTGTAAGATGGCAACAGTTCCTCGAGAATCTAAACAAAATATATTACAATTAGTTTACCCACATCTCAGAGTCCGAATATATGTTGCTGATGCCTAGAGCGTGCCTATTGTATCATAAAATAATCGTGGAAGAAGTTAACGAAGTTCACGCGCGACCCAGGCAGACGAAAACGCCAGTTGCAGGCGCTTTGTGTTCGGGTGGAGAGGGCCACGTGGTGCGCCGCTGGCGCGGTTTTCGTTGCCTGTGCCGCCGGCGTGAGCTCGCCGGCGATTGACCACCCGAATTCGCCATAAGGAAAATTATTAAAGTTTGGCATAATTAAGTTAATTATTTTCACATAATTAATCTTTTTTTTAAATATTGAGTTTAAGGACATGGTTTAATTTGTAAACTTGCTGAGCATCATCGAGAAACACTAAATAAGAAAACTGGAGTGTGACAGAAGGCACGCGTTGTATTTTACAGCTTTCTGAATAACTGCAATCCGAGCGCTTCTCGGCACCGACGGCACCTCGCCCCGTGGAGAAATAGTGGAACCTGCGCCCCTGCTGCGTTAAGCGAGGACAGCGAAGCAGATGTTGGTTTTCCCTTTGCAGGGTGCGAGCTCAAAAAGATTTCCTTCCCTAGCTATAAATGAATAGGTAAAAAAATAACAACATAAAGTAACTGTCTCGTTTTCTGCCACCACGGGTGCTAAGCAAGACGGCGAGACCAGAGCGGGAAGAATGAACCGGGACATCGCCGCTGTAATGTAGTCCACTCGAGGCGTCGGGTGCGTCAGGCACGGAGGACCAAGGGTTTATGTGTACATGTACGTTGTATGTGGTGCTCTAGGTCGAGCAGCCGTAACCGAACGGAGGCACGCGGAAGACCTGGCTCGCGCACCTGCCGGCGCTCGCGTGGACCGTCGCACTGTCTCGCGGCCGGCATGCCACCACAGACCAGTACACGACAGCCGCCTGCTGCGATTGGTCAGCGGCATGGAATCGACTAATCGCAGAAGGTCGCGATGTCTCGGTCTTTTTTTCCCGCCGTCTTGCATTCCACCCCAGTGTGTTCAAGCCTCACCTTCGTCCTCTGGACAGCCCCTTACATGCTGCGCCATCTCGCGGCGCTTGTCAGAAATGCGAGCGAACCTTCGCAACACTTGCTCCGTGGCGAGGCAATGCCGTTCAGTAACCTCTCTTCTGCCACCGTGGACCGGGATGCAGCGTATTAGCGGCGAGATGTTTTGGTGGCGCCCTCCTACGGTTCCCCCTTGTGACGTCATTACCTTGCGAACAACAAGTTCGATGGTGTTTGTAAATAGCATGGTGGAAGCCTGAAATCATTGCACTCTCAAAGCAACACTGCCAACACCGTCGCAATTAAAGTTCTTTCATTCCTCTTATTTCCGTCGATGGTATACCCTTTCCGACGTCATAGTCAGCTTTTGGGCCAATCGTGCAAGGCCGACCACAGCGACGCTTTCGGTCGCGCACGTCGCCAATACGTGCACGACAGACAGTGGGATCATTCGATTAACCAGCACCAGCCTGCACCGATGCAGAAAAGTAAAAAGCAATGTACTCCCGGTTTTTTTTTTTTTTTTTTTTTTTTTTCAGATAGGCTGCACTCGTAAATCAAATACGGCGTTCTGCGCCGAGTGCAGCAGGCGCAGGTCGTGCAGGTAGATCGAATATAGCACGTCTTCACAGCGGTGTCAATGCGCAAAGCGAACGTTCCGCCGCGCAAAGTTTATCGATTGTTCCCCTCGCTCTAAGATATTCGAACAAAATTCCAAGTATAGAACAAACAGACAAATAAGCAAACAAACATACAAACACATTCGCCCCGCTTGTCTTTAAAGATGCACAAAACAAATGAAACAACCACTTTTTTTTTTGTGTGTGTGTTCAGTTCGACAGTGGATTGACGGCACACCACTGACGCTACATGGCACATTGATGATTCAGTGGTGACGACGTGCCCGGAATCACGCACAGTCAGATAAGGATTATCGCGGATGTGTCCACCTGTGTCGTTGCGCGGGTTACCGACGCCCTCCCTTGGGGCACTTCATACACCGTCGGATAGACGTATTGGTATATAGCTGAGGCCGTCGGCACCTGCGCTCCTCCTCCTCACATCTGCGACGCGGACACGACGCGAGTCACTGACGTCGTAGCCCCCTGGGGCGTCTGCGTTACTGTGGGGTACTCAGCATACTGGACAGTCGTCGTGGCTGGAATTTGAGTGTTCACTTGACACGGCTGCGACGTGGAACCGACGCGACGGAAGGACACCGTCCTTTGGGACACCGGCGCTGCCGTGGGGTACGCGTACTGGTACTGCGGGTAGGCTGGAGCGGTGGCGACGGTGCTGCTGTACAGCTGCGACAGCGACGTGACGCGGCGTACCGACGTGGTCCCCTGGGTCACGGGTGCCGTCGTCTGGTAGGCGTACTGGTACGCCGGAGCCTGCGCAAGGGCAGCACTGGTCGGCATGGCATACTGGTACGCAGGGGCCTGTGCAATAGCCGCGCTGGTTGGCATGGCGTACACGGGAGAACTGGGCATGGCGAACATGGGCTGTGCCTGAGGCATCAGGCCGTAGCCAGAGGGGGCCGACGACCCGTAGAAGTTAATGGTGGTGTGGGCCGTGGCGGCCTGCTGATTTTCTGCCAGAGTTCCACCCGACGAGACGGACGAGCGCTGTTTAAACGGTAACAATGGAGCTGGTGGGGGTGGCGGGGGTGGCGGGTAGACAACCTGCGTATGCGCCGGCGAATTAGACACCGTCCTGTAACCTTTCAAGCGACGAGACATCGTCCATATCACGGAACTACATAAATATGCTTCAAACCCGACGTATATACTACGTCGTGCACATCAAGCACTGCGTGACAAGGAGACCTTAGCTTTTTTTTATATTTCACCGGGGTTCCACTCACTGAAACCTCGCCAGTCCTCATTTTTCTCCTGTACAATCCACACCCACACCCCCTCCGCTCTTGTCTTACCTCGTTTTTTTTTTGTGTTCTATACATCACGTACTAAAGGTATATTGTAGCACGTTTAGTCTAAGTATACTAAAAGTATGTACAACCGTTAGTTCACGTTATATATAAAATACACGCACACACACACAATAAAAACGTACCTCGGCGTACCACATAGAACTCGTTATCATAGAAATAAAACACGTGTGCACGCAGGGATCAGAGGTGTAAATTTAGTTCGTACGCACCCACACGCACCTTTAGTCCCGAACATATTTCATATTAGTACAGAACCACGTACAGAATTCAGTTTAGATTAGTTCATTATACGCGGCGACACGTACAGAATACGTACAAAGTGCATTCAATATTTGTGGACTAAAGCCGAAGTGCAGTCAGTAGGTAGCACCACAATCCTGGTGCTTTATGACGAAATGACACCTAACGGACAAGATATCTTTCTATAAAGGGAGAGGTGCGAACACGTGCTTTATAACTGAGAGCGAAACTCGCTGCTCGGGACTTGGACGTTGTGGCAAAGAAAGGAATTCAGAAGCAAATCTCGGATTTTTCGCAACAGAAAGATCACCGACTTCCCCTTGTCCTCAGTGCCGCTTCAGTTTGCAACGAGATTCTGTTCAAGTAATTATTTTAAAAAAAGGATAACTTAATTACATTTTCAACGATCCTTCAGACTTTGGCTAAACTGTTTCCTAAATGTCACCTTGATACTATATAAAACGCCCCACTAATGTACACCCAAGGTCTTGACCGGAAATATGAAGAAAATGAAGACGCGTGAGCAACTCGGCCCCCGAAGAAAAAGATCGCATAGTAAGGAGGCGGTTGTTCTATAGGCGCCTTCTTATCTCTCGGCGATCCCGTTGTGTTACAAAAGAAAATAAGAAACGAGAAGGCTCTTTTAAAATGACTTGCCAGTACCTTTACTAAACATCGAGAAACGCGCGCTCCAAATTGGCCAATATAGTCACTGCAGACTTATTTATTTTATTTTTCCATACGTACATTCTAGAGCGTAAATAAATATTGTCGCTGTCAGTGCACCACAAGATTTGGATACCGTTATGGCCTAAGAAGCCAACTAAAAGATGTTTCGCACACCACCGTTTTCTTAGGTTCTCTTAAAGTATGTATAAAGGGCGATTGATACACTTGCACCGAGTCCGACCGAGTATAACTGCAACGATTTGCAACGTAAGAGTTGCTATAGCAACAGCCGCGTCGGCTCCAACAGAACGTGGTAAAAACAGGCTTTGTTGGAGCCGGCGCAGCTGTACGTCGCAAGCCGTTGCAGTTGTACACAGTCGGACTCGACGCAAGTGTGTGAACCGCATCAAATCGCCGAAACGTTCGGGTCTCAAATGTCGCGTGCCAGGCTATCTCCTTGAACTGGTAGGCACGCTTAATACGAAGCACAGATGTCCTGGTGAATTGTGGCTTACCAGACGTAAGCTTTCCTAACGTAATGTAACGTAAGAAAACGGGGCTGAGTAAACCAGACCATCACGTGATGCGAACCCACTCAATTTATCAAATAAATCAAACAATTGTAGCGTGCGCTAACCATGCATACGCCATGGCTCTCTGCTTTTGGAGGGTATGCCTTCGGATAGAACAACTTGTAACACGAGTTTTGATTGGGCTAGTTGGTTCATAATAGACAAGATTAAAATGGCGCAAACTTGACGGGGACGAAAAGAGGCACGCACGACAGGACTAGCGCTGACTTCCAACTAAGTTTATTGCATCATTCACCAAGCGATATATACTATAGCCTGCGGACATAAAAAACAAAGCGTACATTAAGATTGTACGTCTACCACGCACCTATCTTCAGATAAAACCACCAAGAAACCATATTTTTTTTTGCCAATAAGAGACACCGACGGCATGCTGACGCACTTGTCTCCCGCCTTTTTTTACTATAAAAAAAAAAACGCTTTTATAATTTCCCTCTCTGTCTTCTCCTTGGCTCTCTTCAGGAACTTGGTCCATTTCAAAAGCGGTTTACACCCACATTGTTTAACGTGCTCAGCAAGATGACCATCCAAATTGCTTAGTACCGAAAGATCATGCTGACGCGCTCTCTCATTGAAACAGCGACCCGTTTGTCCAATGTAAATGGGGCCACAGCTAAAGTGAATATATCCTAAACAATCCCACTCGTGCACTTGGTGTACATGACGGCATGTTTTTTTTTTGCGCACTGGGCACTTTAATGACCAGTAAGTATGGGATATATCTTGAAACTTGCAAAGAACCGAGAAATGTAGATTAATGCCATATCTAACAGTTCTTTTTAAATTGTGCGATACCTTGCGAACATAATTCACAACTTGCACTCTTTTTTTTTTTTTTTTTGATGATCTGTTCTATAGAACTTTTTTTTTTTTTTTTTTATTCTGGGATCCTTTAAGTTTCTGTAATATGCTTTCGCAAACACTTGATAGTAGCATGTTAGGGTACCCCGCAGATTTTAACTTCCTAAACTGAAAGGCTGCATTTACTTTAAGCAAACGGGTCGAGTGAGAGGGCGCACCAGCATAATCTTTCTGTACCAAGCAATTTGGGTGGTCATCTGCGAGTAACCAAGAAATGCGTTCCCTTTCATACTTGAGTTTCATGCCATTACTTCCGTTACATCGAAAGAGATTTGTTACTTTCGATGCACGCGTTTCATTTCACTGGAGGCACTTGGACGTTGTCACACGTATACCACTTCCGGAGGTGCCGTGTACACAGCCTACCCGATATTTTTTTTTAATGTTTTGTTTATAGAATGGAAGGTACATCTAGACAACACCGCAGCCAATGAAACTCCGCGATGTTTCGTTGGAACAAATATAGTCCGGCATACGTGCGGAACCATGCTCCCATGTATGCGTGATGAGTATTCTGCACATGCGAGTAAACCTTCTTTCGTCCCCGAAATGCAGCGCTTGCAGCGGGAGTCCTCGCAAGATACATCAGCGTCTGGAAGCTGACCCTGGCGGGATCTGTGGTCAGCGCCATGAGCGTTTCGCTCTGCTACTTCGCCAATGGCATACCCTATCTTATCGCCTTCTACGGAATATTACAAGGTACGCAAGTACTAGGGGCATGTTCGATTTTCCTGTACCGGCGCAGAAAAGTGTAGGGCGGTCGGTGTAGTACCGGTCGTACCTCAATACACATAACGGACGCACACTTGCCTATACACCTTTTTGCTTCGGTGCAACAGGTGCAAGTTAATCGAAACAGCCTACTCTTATCGGTCAGTGGCGTCAAAACATTTAAAAAAAGAAGGGGGAAGGGGCCTTTTCATGTTTGACCAAGACCTCACTCCGAGCTGCTTCCCGTCAGTTTCGAGCAAAGAAGGAGGAAGAGGAGGGGGATTCGGTGGGGAGGGGGGATTGGGGGGGGGGGGGGGGGGGGCGTCTTTATTTCGAAAGTGCGAAGGAACAAAAAAATGGGGATCGTTGAACTTGGGCTTAGTTTACGGGTTAGCCGTCAACAATTCCTTTTTCTTTTTGCTTACCGCTCTATAGGCTCCTTGCACTGAGGTCACATCGCACATATTTGAACACCAAGTAAAAGGAGGAGAGGGAAGCTGCTTTTGTAAGAATTTTGAGTGACAGGTTAATCTTCTATAATCTTCTGGGAGGAGAATGGCGACGCCTGTGCAAATCCGGGAGGCACAGCGGAGGATCCTGATAAGAGGGGTGCTCCTTCTTTCCCTCTTCTTTGGAGGGCAACGGAAATGACGTCCTGTGCAAGCCACGTATTTATCACGGTACAGCGGTGTGTGCGTGCGTGTGCGTGTGTGTGTTTGTCCGTGTCCGCGCGTGGGTGCTTCCGCACGTGTGCGTGCGCGTCTGCGTGCGCGTGCGAGTGCGTGTGTATGCACACATAGTCTTGTTTTCGCTCCTCGTTTTGTTCGTTTCTTTGGCGTTTTCCTTGGCTTCCAATCGAACCCCGTGGTACACCCCAACGAACCGAAAAAGAGAGAGCGCGACCCTTATATTTGTTTTTCTTACAGGGAAAGATTGCGCCTTGCTCAATAGGCTGGACGTTCGGGAGCTTGAAATTCCAGTTTTAGGCATCTAAAAACGGCACAATACTCAGTCATTGGCTAATTGAGGCCCAATCATTTCTTATCGAAAAGAGCATCTTCGATACCATTTTGCATTTACGTAAGCAATAGAAGGGTTGACTAAAGTTGTAACATTGTATATCTACGGAGCTGTGCATATAGTTTATTACGGCTTCAATTCAGCACCTTTATTGCTTACAGAGACAAAACGTGTACTCCCAGACCTTGTCACTGAGAACTAATTGCGCTTACATGGGCCTGGTATAGTTGTTTCCACCGTTTAATGGGTATGAAACTAGATTTTTAGTGCCCCCGACATCTGACTTCTAATCATGTCAGAACTCTAACTCTTACTTTTTTATTAATGTCTATGATAAACTTATAAAATTATCAAACAGCAAAAAAAAAAAATATATATATATATATATATATTTAGAAGATGTCATTCGGGCCTGATTCAAATCAACACACCAAAAACAAGGGGATTAAAATCATAATTTAAATCAACTTTTTTTTATTCTCCACCCTGGGTGTGGTTTCGTTCATAAACACGCCTCAGGAAGGAACAATCAATGTTGCGCAATACTTTGTGCCCGGCATTTGTCGATGTAGCTAGACTGCCTCGTCAGATGCATGGTTTGTTAAAGATGAGGCCAGCGTTTATAGTGTAAGCTCTTGCAATGTAAATACTTGGATGGTTTGCTGACAAACATTCTGAACAACATTTGCCTTTGTGGATATTCAGATCACGTTGTCCCTGCTTGGTGGTACATCGCGGGTTGCACGGCTTGTTTTAGCATTGTTCCTAATTTGGCTTTCTACTTTGGCAAACATTTCTAGGGTATGCTTGTAAACGGGGCATTCGATTAAACATTGAAAATGTGCCCCACCGGTGATAGTTTATGCTATGTGTCTGTTCGTAGCTTCTACCTTCGACTCAGGTTTGAAAACATTTGATGGTACGATCCCGCAGGACGTTTGAGGTGCCTCTTACCCGCGTGCATTTGGCGAGCGAGCTAAAGATATATGTAAAAAAAAAACTGATAATTTCGCTTTGTGTGACCAGTCGTGGGCACAAACTTGGAAAAACTGAATACGTGGAAAAACAATGGTGCAGAAAAGGTAAAGACAGGTAGTGTGTTTGACGAATGAGCGCCGAACACGAGACGCCGCATCGGGACGAAAACACGATCGGAGGCAAGCACGATCTTACGGCACCTCCGACCCAGGGGTCACTCCGCGGGTTCTGTAAGTTTTCTCCCATTTTCAACAACAGCGCAATCAGAATCCGCGTAAGTTTGCTTTCGCGCACACAATGTTGATTACCTAGCTTTCTAAAACCAGTGAATTACCGTCCCTTACTGCCTTCTTGGCGAACTTTGGCGATCCATCCAGCTCTCATCTGCCGGTCCTTCGGAAAGCTATGAAACCAGACGTCCTTGTATGTGTCTGGTGCTATTGTTGCTGCAGCCAGGGGCGCAACACGTGAATCCCACCATAACGGCGGAGCAAAAGAAAAGCAATTTGATAGAACAACACTGCTAACGCCGTCCGTGCGAGGACGGCCGTCAGCCAAATCTTCACTGCATCTCGGCCCGCGACTGCACCAGCCCCGCTGCACAGACTATAAAGCCGGAGTTACACTGCTTATGCGTCATACAAAAGACAGTCTGCAAACAGATTCGAACGCAAGTCACCACAAGATCCTAAAGCCCCTTCATATTTCAAAAGTTGCGCAAGGTGCGTCGATGCACGAGACACGTGCAACCTGCAGCCCTTGGGAAGATCATGGCCGCACAGCACAGCACTGGGCTAGATTTCGGACGCCATGAATTTCCCAGAAGTGGCGCGCGGCACGTGCCTCGAGTATTTTTACAACAATGAATGGGATCCGCGCTTCGAGTGCCGCATGGCAGCGAGTTCAAGGAGAAACTTGGCACGCGGCACCCGAACCACGGATATCGCGGTGTCTGGTGTCTGCCAGACCGTCTTTTGTGTGACATATAAGCAGTGTGCTGCCGGCTTAAAGGTCCCACAATGCATCGCGGCAGCGGTGGCGTGGCAAAACTTGCTGGTGAGATCAGTCTATTAGAGGAAAGGGGAGATAAACCCCTTCCCCCCTTCTTGAGCACTCATCATTTGTGACGTACGACAAATATTTAAAAAAGTTAATGAACAAATTTTTGCTTTAATAAGTAATATTTTTTGTGACTGCTATCCCCTTTTCTATAGTCAGTTGCAGGTTAAGAAACCAGCACAAGCTCCTCCCGTAGAGCCCTTTCCTCTTTCACTTTAGCAAAGAGAACGCTGGAAAGGAGGCGATCTTCTTGCCTCTTTTCCAGTGTTCTTTACTCTTTCCACTTTATCACTTCAGCAGGCGCTAAAGTGGAAAGAGAAAAAAGCTCTACGGGAGGACCTTGTCCTGGTTTCTTAACCTGCAACAGACTATAGTGTTTGCCAGGTCTGACAAGTGTAGGCTAAAGACAACACCCGTGATAACTCTCACCCCCTAATTAAAGGGATGTTCAACCGAAATTCGGAGCTCACAAAACAAGGCTGGAGCGATAGGGGGGACGCTGTAAAACCCCAAAGCATCACTCACGCAGCGATATCTCTTAAAAATGGCCATATTTTTTTAGAAAAAAAAAGAAAAAAAGTGCACGATTGAACAAGGCCAACGAGACATCTTACGTCACGATTCTCATTCCCTCTCCTTTTCGCTTCGTCTCTTCGAGCAAGTGAACGGAAGCGAGGAAAAGAGAAGCCAGGCCGCTTCCCCTCATTCTCAACCGTTCCAGGAGAATCGAAACGTTACATTTCTCGCCTTGTTCCCGCCCTTCTTTTCCAAATAGACGGTCATCCGCTTGAGATATCGGATGTATGATGTTTTGGAGTTCGTAGCGTCCCGTTCAACGCTTCTGCGGCCCATGCATTTTGTGAAATGCTAAGTTTGGTTCGGCATCCCTTGAAAAGATCGGTTCGAACTAAAATCAAACAGACCGTATATTGTAGTGAATTATTGTTCTTCTGCAGGCATCACCGCCGCGTACACGACGCTTACTACCACGGTCATCAACCGACACTTCACTAACTACAAGACAGTCGCTTCTGGCATTAGCAACGCAGGATTCACGATCGGAGGCCTCGCCTTCCCCCCGATTGCACAGCTCTTCTTCGACCGTTACGGCCTAAGAGGAGGTCTGTTGTTGGGGGGTGCTTTGATGCTCAACGCTGCCGCCGCCGCCTTGCTACAACGAGATCCTCGTGTGGTGTCTGTTCCTACTTCTCACGAGAAAGCACGGACTGATTCTCCTAGAGCCAAGGCATTACAAGGAGCCACCCTTGAGAATGAGGGTTCCCGCGCTCCAGGAGAGCTCTCAGCCGGACTCCTGCCAAAATCTGCGCGGTCGTCAAGTGAAGATAATTTAAGCACCGAAGATGAAGACATAAATATTCTTTTGTCTTCAAGAGTGACAGACAACCCCGGAACTGATCAGCTCAATGCACAAAATATAGAACTAGTGGAACCACAAGTTCAGGATGCGCTAAATATGTACGACGTTTCGAGGACAGCACAGAAGCTAGTAACAGGGTCAAGTGTTCAAAGCCATATACTCGGATCATTGTCGTTCTTTGCCATCCCCAAGTTCTACGCCATTGCATTCTCATATTCACACATTTTTCTTAGCGTTACCACCTACATAACCGTCGTCGTGGACTTCGCAATGGATCAGAAAATATTGAAATGGAACGCTGTTCTCTTGATCACGATCTTTGCAACAGCGGAGATGGTGTCGAGTTTTGCATCCGGATGGGTTACAGACAAGGGCTTCTTGAGAAGGAGCACCATGATGACGCTGCACTTTCTCCTCTCGGCCATGGCCTTGTTTCTTTTGCCCCTTTGTTACTCGTATTCCCTCATGGTCCTTATGTCCGTGATTCTAGGCTGGTCCACTGGAGCCACCGAGATCCTGATACATGTTTTCTTCATGGAACTGGTTGAGTCCGCCAACTTCAGCGTCTGCTTCGGTGCGGCGTCCCTCATGGCTGGCCTGTCCGGGCTTGCCAGGCCTCCGATAATTGGTACGTCTCGACGTGGTACTATCGTGGATACAACTGACTATAACATCGGCATGAGCTGTGGCGTCGTCTGCTTAGCGCCTAGCAGACGACCAAGTGGGGATGTGATCACAAACTGGAAGAGCGAGAGTGCCGCATCGCGCATGCGCAGTGTACGCCCAGCGCCGCGAGCATGCGCGGCTCTCAGAGATTTCGAAACGGTCACAGGTTGCGTGTTACAGCCAGCGCTGTGTCCACGATCACACACTAATAGGATCATTTTTAACTGCTATTGTAATGTCCATCTCGCAATATGCTATTGGAATGTCCATCACGAGGCGAAGATCTTATCCGCCAATCACTGGTATAACCGGCGACAGGTTAAGAGTTGAGGGAAAGATCCTCGCACCCCTTTCCACTTTAGCAGAACAAACGCTGAGAGGAGGGAACCTCTTCTCCAGCGTTCGTCTGGGGAAGAGTTGAGGAAAAGATCCTCGCTGGAGAAGAGAGAACCTCTTCTCCAGCGAACGAACGCTGGAGAAGAGGTTCCCTCCTCTCTAGCGTTTGTTCTGCTAAAGTGGGAAGGGGTGCGAGGATCTTTCCCTCAACTCTTTGCTTTAGGTTGCTTTATAAAGACATTTTTTTTAAAAAACCGAGATTTTGCTATCCACACACTGGCGAAACAAGCGGACATCTTCGTACTGCCACCACAGGTGGCGTTGGTACTTGGCAGCATTGGAAAAAATAATTTTCCTGTCTTTCAATACGCAAGAATATTATTGTAAGAGATCTGTAGAGATAAGCGTAGTTATGTATTGCATGCACAGTTTCAAAGACGCTTATTTTGACGAAGAACGCTGTCCTTACCGTGATGCTCCATAGCGATGTTGGCGCGACTGGTTCAGGACGACCCTTCTGGAGCTTCGAAGATTTGAATGAACCAAAATGGCGATGGCCATGGCAACTAAGACCGGTCAGCCAATCACATTGCGAGGTCTGGTTGTCTGTACGTTAGCATCTGTTTGTGTCCGACTAGCAGGCATGGGAGACAATGGCTTACTTTCCCAGTATCCATTTGGACGAAGCAGCCAGCTCACCGGCGACGACCAAAGCGGTCCATAAAGTGACGTCACGGCGGTTCCCGAGGCGGCCAATCGCAATCTAATGTAATGTCACAAACAACGGCCAATGAAAATCAATGGAAAAGCGCTTCATGTGGTGATTTTTTTTTTTTTTTCACTGATTGCAGCGGGGAGAATGCAAAATAAGTGACTTAAAGCCTCGGTTTGTCCCTTTTGTAAGGTTCCCGAGAATCGAGGAACGCCCTTCATCTCCCGCCCGGTAATTGCGGACCGCCAAATGTTGAAATTTTTCCAGCTCTGATTACGGCCTGCGGAACAGAGAATACGTCACGAATGACGCGACACCACTCGAAAAACAAAAATAAAGTGTCCGGGCGGCCGCATTCCTGTTTGGTTTGGACTGCCTTTTAGTGGCTAAATTCTCATGCGTTATTAGAAAAGGCGCACGAAGGGCAGAAATTGGACACGACTGCTGTGCCGGCGTTTGGCTGGAACCAGACATGTGCAAGTTACTAAAAAGAGTAAGTTACTGAGTATCTGCCTCAAAAGTAATTTGAGTAGAGTAGAACTTACTGAGTTAGAAAGTAATTGAGTAAAGAACTAGCTATAGTAAAAAGTAGCGAATTATTCTTGACGATGATTTTTATATATTTTTTTTTTTATCGTAGCAAGAAAGTACAAAGGTTTTGATAGACGGTCATTTTAGAAAAACGGCCCTTCTCTCGCTCGCGTTTTAATGAAAACCTTTTATTGGCTCGAATAATCAATATGCTGTCAAAGTTCTTGTCTGGAGGTTCTGCGCCTGCTCGCCTTAAATTTTGTTCTTTTGTTTTTAACCTTATTGTTAGGTGACGTATAGTCATGCATAAATAGCTTCTCGCGAGCAGACGTTTTATTCCGAGGAGCGCTTGGGCTGATGGCTTACATTCGAGCTATACTTCGTTTCAGCTTCGGTCCGAGCGCGGCCGATGTTATGAGCTGAAGGGCCAATCAAACAGCGAAAGAGGCACAACGTCATGGCGTGCTCTCTGCCGTTGATAGGGCCAGCTGGTATTCGCCGTCTCTCTGTGCGTGCTCCTCCGCCGGCTAGTCCTATCAAGCGCAAAAAACACGCCATGACGTTGCGCTTTTTGCGCTCTTTGATTGGCCCTTCAGCTCATAACATCGGCCGCGCTCGGACCGAAGGTGAAACGAAGTATAGCGGTGACGTCAGGTCCCGTCCATGAGAAGCGGGTAGGGGGGAGCCCACGGATCAATGCGAACTGCCATTATCATCTGCGCCTGTGTCACCGCGGTCTGATCGAAACGGCAAGCTCGGTGACTGGCGTCTACGTGTTTGAGGACGACGAGATAAAAAATATGAATCAAAACAAAGCAAAAACTGCGTTTGCCGCAGTTTTTGCGCGACAACGTGAGAATCCAGCGACGATATCGCCAACGAAAATTTCGAAGCGGGCGCGAGGCTTAGCACTGCTGAGAGGTGAGAAGCTACGCTGGAAGACGGTATGTTAGACAGTATCTTGGACAGAAACTGAATTGGGAAGATGGTACATTGAACATGACTTTCTTTCTTTACTAAACAGCTATTTCGTTGACGAAAACGTATTCTAACTTATTTAAATGTCCTGAATGAATTAAATAAATATTGTAGTAGTTTAAGACACGTTTCCTGGAGGAAGAAAAAGCAACGTTGCTAGCGAACTACTTTCTCGACGGCGGAGGCACTTCAGATGGGCGCAATGCGCTTGTGGGTGGAGCTAAAAGATTGTTCTCAGGTTGCATCTGACTATAATGAACAACTTAAATGTAATCGAAATTTACTCAGATTAATCAGAATAGTAGTTAAACTGTGCAGTAACTTGAGTTGAAGTAGTTGAATTACGTACCTGGCTGGTCCGGTTGAACGCGGTCGTTGCAGTTGTGTCCGACCTGTGCCTTACGTGGCCTTCTTTAGTGACGCTGGAAAATTCCGCACTAAGGCTTTCTAATCTAAAAGGTGTTGATGAAATTCACGCGAGGGTGAAATCGGACAAATTTCCCAGCAGAACGCGCATCACGAGACGAAAACGTCACGCCTGCTGTGAGGCCCGGTTACGTCATCTCCGCAGCGGAAGGGCAGATGGGATATACGCTAGAGCGATACCAACATTCTCCCGTTTGGCAGTAAAGCAGGTTGGCTCCGAAATACGATTTGTCGTCAGAAGTGGTGGTGTCAAGATTAGAAACCACTATTTTGTTCGTTTTGCGCGGTGCCAAATAAAAAAAAAAACAAAAAAAAAACTGTATTTTGTTGCTAAACGCTGATTATCCATACCACCGGCACTTTGCCCGTGTGATCGACGGAACTCAAGGAGTTTTGGTGGCTGCTAACGCCACGCACATCCGACCGTGGATCTTATTTATTTATATTTTTGGACAGCATTATTTTTAATATTGGAGCACCTCCTGGACTACGTCGGATTCCGCGGTCGCGCTGGGTTGGGGCGAAAGCATACCATTTTCATCCTCCATTGACGTGCGAAAAAGAAAATGCTCCGATGAGATACAGTTTCACGACCACCATCCGGGTCTTTCTCCCGTTTGTCCCAACCCAGCAAGGAGCAAAGTGCGCGGCAGCCCTTTCCCACTTCTATCCCGCCCTCTTTCAGTAAAACGGTGTAAGACCGTGTTAATGTCTATACCATGTGACCCTGACTCACGGTGTAGGAAGCCCTGACTTTTGAAAAGGGTATATTGCTCACTAACATCGTTACGTAGCATTATCAATTTACAGTCAAGTCCACGTTTGCCTTGTATGCTCCGCTTGCACAAAAATCATATTCGCGGTAAATATTTTGCGCTTGCGCCGGGCCGACATAAGCGCCACCTGTTGCAGGTTTAGAAAATTAGAACAAGTTGCTCCGCCGCTCTGTCCACTTCAGCAGAGTGAAGGCTCCAGAGGATTTAAAAGGTTAAAAAGCGCAACGAAACAAGGACAATAAAGACACAAACAGTGTTTGACAGTGTTTTTTCTAATAAAATCAGTTGTGAGTTAGCGCCCGTCCGGTCGTCTTTGTGTCTTTATTGTCCTTGTTTTGTTGCGCTTTTTAACCTTTTAAATCAGTATGAACCAACTCGCCCAAACACAAGATTTAATACTCCAGAGGAAGCAAGAGGCGAGCAGGGTCTCGCCTCTTCTCCAGCGTCCGCTCTGCAAAAGAGGAAAGAGTGGAGGGGGGCTTGACCCGCCTTTCTTAACCTGCAACGGGTATGGCTATGCATATACTTCACAAAACACAACGTGTGCACTTATGCGTGCTGTTTTGTATTTTGTCGATGTTGTATTCTGACGTCCGCATTTTCTTTCTTTCTTCAGGACACTTCAGGGACGGATTGGGAAGTTATCGCGGATTGTTCTGGCTCCTAGGAACTTTGTCAGCCTGCAACGTCGTCTTATGGTGCGGGCTTTGCTTGAGAGAGAGGCGGAGATGCAACGAGAGAAATCTCGACAAGCGGCAACCGAAGGAACATCCCCAGGCATGACAATCTGCCGCTGGCTGTTGTCACGGTCTGCACCGTCCGAAGCTCTGTTCTATTCCCTCTTTACGTACCAATAAACCAACAGGGTTCAAGAAGACAGTCACCAACGGGCATCTCCGTCGTGAAATCTGGACTAAGGGCAAAAACTCACCCCGACTACGGACGCGGTCAGAACTTACCATACTCGCCCTTTTCACAGTGATAGCCGTTGCTCGTCGCACCACCACTCGAACCTTTATGTCGCTGTGTCACGTGTCCTTGTGTCACAGTGTCATCAGGGTATCGCGTGACGTCACGGTGGCTTATAAGATCACGGTGTCACGTGATATTGTGACGTCTCGTGACACGGCGTCACGGCGACATGTGAAGCTGGGATGTCACGTTACGTCACGGTGTCGTGGGACGTACGGGCGTCACATGACCGCGAAGACGACATACAAGAGACAGTCTTCCTTGTATGGTGGTCACGTTAGTCATACAGCCTGCAGGCATGTTCATGAGCATTTACAAACACAACATGTGCTTCAAACATGCCTGGGACGTGCCGCAGTTGCCGCTGCCATCATGTCTGAAACGAACACCGCGTCTTCTGTATGGCGACTGACCGGTCAGGGTTAGTCAGGGTGACCGCGTGTTAGGAGTGCTTCGTGTGTGTGTGTGAAATAAACGAATGCGTCAATCTCCGAGCAGGCGTTGGCGATGGTTCCTCGACGGAAGGTGCAAGGTACATAAGGATATATACGGTGTCTGAATTTACTAGGCTCGATCTAAAATGGACCGTAAAAATCGACGCGTGCACGAAGCATTCTAAACTTTTCGTCAAAGGTCTATTGCACAGGTCCGTTTTTTTCTTGTAAAATTACAAGGCATAGCTCCCTTTCTGTAAAAAGATAGGGCCGAAAACTTGCCATGGTTAACGGCGGGTGCATGGCGACGCAGACGACTGTGCCGAGCGGCGGGGGCGCGTTTGGCGCACGTATTGCATGGCGTCGGGAGCAGCGTCCGAAGGTGTTGCCAACGTTACTACACTACCTCAACTGTGAAACTCCCGTGGAAGGGTGTCCTTCCTCCCCCTTACTCACTTCAGTCTGCCTCCCGTCGTTTGAAGCGCCATCTAGTTTTCGGTTTCAAAACTGTGTTTTCCATAGAGTACGATGGAACGCCATTTAGACGGACTGTGCTTCGAGAAGTATACGTACTGCATAGAAGACATTGTAATTATCAACCGTCCGGCGCTTTGAACAACGGGAGGCGAGTCGTGGTGAATGAGGGGAGTACTGCTCGTGCAAGCAGCGTCAATGAGCAGTTCCCTATAACTATGGTGCTTGGAACGCGTCTCCGACTGGTGTGTTTACTGTCCTATGCTGCCCATACATCAAAAGTGGTCCCCAAGTGGCAACAAATGACGTCACAGAAGCCGGAGTGTCATGCTGTTGACTGTCGCGATCCTGGCGGTTGGCCGTAGAAATGCTGGCGAAAAGCGCGAGCGAACGCGAGTGTCGCTGTCGTCACGGCGTCCCAGGCGTCCCAACTTTCGGCTGCTGTAGCTTCCGTGGACTGTCACAGTAGATGCGACCTGCAGCAGAACAGGCGTCTGCCATATCCACCACAGCTGCTGAGACACCACCAGGGTCGCGACCGCCGAAAGCATGACACTTCTATGACGTCATCAGGCGGAAATTGAGGGACCACTTTTTCGGACGCGGTAAACACACCAGTCGGAGACGCGTTCCAGGCACCATACTATAATCTAATAACGTCGAGTGTAGCCGACCAGCGAAAGAATGACACGCAGACGAAATCCGTCGCAGCAAAAACGCCGTTGTTTTGCCACCGTTTTTTTTTTCCTCTTCAAGTTTTGTTTTTATTGTCCGAATTTATTTGTAAACCAAAGGTACACTATAAAAATATTATCTTCATTTTAGTAAATCAAGGTCGTTGTGAACTGTCTCGATTAGAGTTCTTAGGCAGCGCCATCTATCAATACGTGCGCCAAACGCGCCCTGCCGCTCGGCTCAGTCCTCTGAGTCGCCGCCCGCCGTTGTCCTGACAAGATTTTCGCCCCGTTTTTTTATTTTTTTTGTTGTTTTTACAGAAAGGGAGCTACTCTCTGTAATTTTACAAGAAAAAACGAACCTGCGAAATACACGTACGACGAAAAGTTTAGATTGCTTCGTGTAGGCGTCGATCTTTATGCTCCATTTTAGATGGAGCCTGGTGACTTGAGACATCCTATATTAGGGTCCGATAAGGTGTCGCATGGTTTCGCTGCGACTGCGCACGGGACTGGTCCTTTTTTGTAAGTACACATGGTCAAAAAAATCCCTGAACGAAAAGATGTTTAGCTTTCATGGATTCGGAGATGAGCGCAGCGTTTGCTTCATTTTTTTGTTTGTTTTTTGTGGTTTCTTTCTTTGTGGTGGTTAGGGCAGTGAAAAAGGACAGAGTTGCAAGATATATTTTAACCGGACAACGCGGAAACGCCTCGACCTACGGTGGCGCCAGACGGTGTTGAAAGCGAGCGGCGAGTGACGTCACGCGCTCGATGCTGTCAAAATATATTGGAAAAAATATTAAAAACGTTTACAAATCTTTGTAACGCGAAATTGGAACGCAGCTCTTGAGGAGGAGGGGAGGGTATGGAGGCGAGGGTATGCCCCGCCTCCTCCTCCGTACCCTCCTCCTCTGCTCCTCGCCCTCCCCTCCTTTTCCCCTCCTTCTTTCCTGCTCCTCATCCTCTCCCCTGCCCTACTCCTCCTCCTCCCCCCTCCTCCTCCTTAGCACGTGACGCCAATTTTCCCGCGGAGAAACTAAATGTGTTCATAGGTGACGTGCACCTCGTCATGTGACGTTATTTTCCCCGCTAGATTTTGCGGGGAAACTAAACCGGTGTTGAGGTCCCGTGACGTTAATTTTCACGCTAAAATTAGCGGGAAATTGAATTGCTGCTGAGGTTACGTGACGTCAAATTTCCGGTACATCTCGCGGAGAAACTGAATTTGTTCAAAAGTGATGTGACACCAAGTCATGTGACGTCATTTTCCTTGCTAAATTTAGCGGGAAAACCGAATTGGTGTTCTGGTCACGTGAAGCCAATTTTGCCGCTAAATGTAGCGGGAAGTTAATTGCTGTTGAGATCGCGTGACGTCAATTTTCCCGCTAAATTTAGCGCGGTTACGTAGACGCCGCTCAACCCGGAAACGGGCACCTAAGAGCAGCGCCCTAAAACTTTTATGCGGCCAACCGTCCCAATCTTTAATTTTTTTTTTATTGAGTATCACGGTTAACTAAACGCATTCATATTTACGATTCTGGCTCTGTTAGGTGCAGTCATAGCCTCCTTTAAACTCACAAAGCCTGTCAGTTTGACGACGGAGCCGTAGAGTGCTCGGTCGCAGATTTAGAGCGAGAGGATCTGGTAGCACAGAGCATTTCTCGGGGAGCCTGTAGTCAGCGCACAGCTTTTGCAGCGGCGAGGACCCGGATAGTGGTTTTCAAACCCTGCGAGAAAAGAAGCGGTAGCCCGAGGAACGCGAGGAGCACGAGCAGACATTTCATCGCTCGATACTAGTATGTTTCGGCGTCTCGCCGCAGCGGGGCGCCCGTTACATACCTCTCCTCTCGTTCGTTGTTTCTGCCGCTCTATCTTTTCACTTTCAGGAGCCGCGTCTCGTGGCGATCTGCCAGGCTTCGTCAGTATAGAGGAGGCTATGGTACAGTTCACCCTGATCATACCCAGATAGCACAAGGGGGCCTCACGTGGGCTGGGTTAGCCCCTACATGGGCAACCCATGGCGTTTCGGGCTGCCCATGTAACACCACCGTGGGCCCCACCCTGGGTTATGTAAGGACAAATTTATCGTAGTTGTGGGCCAATCGAGGGCCCGCCCACCTGGGCTGCCGACGCAATACCCTCGTGAAACCTACTTAGGCTACGCGCAGGCGTAGCCAAAGTGGGTTTGGGCTGCCCAGGCGATGCCCCTGTGGGTACCATTTGGGCTATACAGGGGCAGAGTCTTACACAAAGGTGGGCTCGCCTCGGGGGCACTGCGTGGGCACGCCCATCTTGGGCTGTCCGTGCAATGTCCCCGTGTGTCCCACCTCGGCTATATGGGTGAAAGTTGAGCATAGATGTGGGTTCCGAGGGGACAGAGTGTCGGCATGCCCAGCTTGGACTACCTGTGCAGCTTCCAAAATGGCACTTTCCGCTAAGAAAAACATTTAGTGCACGTCCTGAAGATTCAACGTAAGAGATCGACCTAATTCGACACGACATTACCGAGCATTGTAATTTTAGGCGTGAGAGAAGTTCTAAGTTTGCACACTTTATTACTAGCTATTACATGCTTATCAGAATGTCGTCATCTGCTCTAAACTTCGGTGTCTGTAGCCGGCTCAAGTTTGCGATAGTCCACCAGGATGTTATACGGAAACATGCACAGTTTTCTGCTTCAATTGGTACAATTGAAATGTACAGTTTTCGATGGTCTTGTTCAATATGTTTCATCGATCTATCAAAATGTATCAAGCTGGTAATCATATTTCCAGTATAGTCACACGGGGAAACTGAGGCATGCTCAATTTGGGATGCACTGCAATACCTCACATTGTTGGGGAATGACGAAATAACCACGAACGGGATTTCGTTCCCGGGAGACCTTATGTGAGCTGCCTTCCTAGGCCCCCTGAGGGCCCAACGAGGATTGTCATTGTGGGCTACCTAGGTAGACCCAGGTTCCCACGAGGGGACTGGGCTGTCCAATAGGCTCCCTGTGGGTCTCCCGATGCAGTCCACTTGGGCCGCTTAAGTGGGCCCCACTTTGGCCAGACTTGCAAAACCGACGTGGGACCCGCGTCGGCCCTCCTTCCAAAACGCACTTTGTGCTACTTCGGTAACGTCGCAAGAATATGGTTCGTTTTTTGGCACTTTTTGTGCTATTCTTGCGTCTGTCTGTCGAACATCGCGGTGAAGTTTTAACTCCCCGATCATAACCCAGCCCCAGGGAAGACATTTCAGCTGCTGCGATGTCCAATTTAGCGTTGAGTAGCCGGCAACAGCTCAATATTTGGACAACCGAGTGGCGGCCCTATGTTTGAGGAGCATTGTTCATTAAAAATACATAGGCTTCCCGCGGTTAAAAATTTGCAGTCATTACGAGATAATGAAACAATGCTAAGTATTGAATTGCCACGCGTTTTTTTTTCTATGTGATTTGACGACGACTACGTGCTGTGTAGTTGTACCAAATGGTTGACGTGGCAACCTAATGATTCAAAGGGCAGTTTCTTTGGATTTTCTTTATAAATTTTTACATTGAGAAATAAGTTCTGAAATTTGTTTTTTTTTTTTGTTTTTGCAGTCACTCCCAAAGTAGGCAGTAGAACTATAACCCGAGCCTTCTTTGGGCGCTCGGCATCCTATTTGCGTTTTGTCTTTTTGCTCCCGTTGTTTTAGCTCGCCTGTCGTCTCAGAGTAGTTTTGTTAATTTTTGAGCTGGTTTTTACGTTGTTCGCGTACGTGTATGTATGTGGTTGCCTTACACTTTTGCCTAACTTTCAAGGTTTTGACTTCACGGTGTCAAATTTGCGTGCGACGACGTTGCTCAAGGCACTCGCTCTTCCCGAGTGCCCTTACACTCGCGCACTCTTCTTGTCATTTGCGCTTTTAACAGTGGCCGACGTGAGGCTCTCCAATAGATTTCTCGTGGGCACGTTCAAACTCTTCGAGGAACAGACCTTTAGTCCGATTACCCAAACACCAAGGAGCACGCGTTAAGCAACAACCTAAAAACAAATGGCACTTTGCACGCGGGTTCATCAACGCCTTCTTTTTATTATTTACTTATAAGGCGAGCACATGCATCGCGCGTACCTATACGTTCCCAGCATCCTCCTTGATGCTTGGGTAATTCGGCAAAATATATTTGGGCTGTGCTTCTGAGTAACGATACCTCCGCCATCTTAGTGCTTCAAATTATTGTTGCCAGTTATCTTGTATATAAAATTGCAGGAAATGCTTTTCCGTCCTCCAGAGATGTTAAAACAGTCGAATACTTTTTAAACGCAACGATCGATCAACTGCGCCCGCTTTGCACAAAGCACCAAAATGGCGGCGCCACCAAGAAAATCGGGGACTGAAGTGGCAGAACTTTAGGCGTATACTTACTTAGTAACTCTATAGACAACACTTCGTGGTTTCACTACCTATTTTATTTTTTATTAAAATAAAATGACACGCGAGAAGGCACACAGTCAATATGTTTACCTGTTGTTCTTGTCATCCGCAGCCTCCGCTGGATGCATACCGTACCAAAATGTTTACCTCGTTCGACGTTCTCTTTCACCGACTTGCTCTTTCTCGTTTTCATGTTCTCTCTTAAAAAGCGTGGTTTGCATTTGCTTAGTTCCACAAACCGCTTACAGATGACTAGTGTCCCGGGATCGTATAGCCCCTTTCTCCTTTCTGAAAAATCTTATCTCTCCATCCCATAGACTTTGCAAGCGACCAGGCTTCAAAAGCTAGCAAGGCCACTATGGATAAAAAATATGTTTTGTTTGGCCGCCACTCCGTCACCCATGGCAATTCGTATGTTTTCAGTGTATTCTTTAGGCAAAGTGGCGCAAGGCCGCCCGTTATAAGGGGTACAGCCGTTAACATTCATCCATCCAGCAAGGCTTGACTATCAGGCGATCTGCACACACCCAGAAGCAAGATGGCGGCGCCCTAAGGCCGTATCGCGGTTTGGCAGACACTGATCTCATTTCGACAAAGTTCTGTTTGGTAGTGGCTGAAAATTGGTTACCAGAGGGTATTGTCACCCTATGGCCTAATATGGAATGTAGCTAATGGCGGAAATCGTCTGCTATAACCGCTGTCCTTTGTCGTCTGAGGCGGTGATGTCGGCTTGAGGCAGATGCTGAGTCTTGGAACGTTTGGCTTTCTTCAGCACCTCGCACCTTTCCCTTGCGAGAACCCAATACCAAAGTATGGCCATTGCCAATGTGAGTCCTCCCAGCAGGGTAAACAGTCCTTCGTAGTCGCCATGGCTGTCTCTGTAGTAACCTGCACAAACAGAGTCAGGGAGGTTGGAAACGAAAAGTAATTTCCTTTGGTTTCAAGCTAAACATTGTGGCAGAGCCTTAGGCTGCTCTGTGCTGTCTTGTATCCCTTGTTTCCGTTTCTTTGAAGCGTTTTCGTCTGAATGATCATGAACCAACTAGCCCAATCAGCCATTTTGTTGAAATACTAGTTTATGGAGTCGCACGAAAACTCTATGATATATCGATTATCAACCAAAGAAACTGGCGGTTCCTTGCTGTGTCCAACAAGCAACAAGAACAGCAAGATATGCTGTTCTTGTCGTTTGCAATAAGAACAGCAAGATATGAAGTACTCTCTGAATGTTGACGTAAAACTATGACGTCACGTCACACGATAAAGTCGGATAAAATCACATGACCTGGTGACATGACATCACGTTACGTCATGGCATCAGGTGACACCATTTTTTTGTTAAACAAAGCTGAAATTGTGGTGGCTTGTTACGTCACTATGACATCACAATGTCACGTGCCACTATGATTCCTCTAAATAGAGCGGAGAAATTTTCCCGCTAAATTAAGCGGGCAATAAACACACCCTGGGATTCGATGCGAAACCCTGCAAAAAAAGAATTATTGTCGTCACAAAAAAAGAAGAAAAAAGGATCGAACGAATTTTACAAACGTTGTAAGCAACTTATGGAAAACAACACGTATACTTTCGTACACGTTTATGTTGTACGTTACTCTCTAGGTGACTAAGTGCTTAGTTGGTCATCCCAAGCAATTCAGAAACTTTTAAGCGTCGCGCCGCACCAACATATTCCAGCGTTTGATACGGAACTGTCAGTTCACATTGAGACGCGCGTGCATGTGCTGAGAAACATATAAAAATAAAGAGAGGGAATATTAAAAGGTGACGTGCCTATGAGCGTAGGTCTGAGGAGTCCCAGCAGTCCAGCCAGGAACGTGGCAATCCCAAAACACACACCCAACTTTTCGATGCCCACAAGTTCCACAAAGAACACGGCGATAAGGATGAGCGTCGAACCGTTGCACCATCCGCACACCATAGAGAGCAGCGCTTGACAGTAGTAAGGCCTGCAGACCGGCATCAGGTATAAGGATACTCCCCACATCGTCAGGTGGACGGCCATCATGGTATACTCCTCTTCAAGTATCCCTTGTCCGTTATCCAGCCAGACCCCAGTCTGGCCACCAGGTCCATTACGGTGTAATACGAAACGAGGAGAACAGCGTGCCACTTGGAAACGTCCCTGTCCAGAGCAAAGTCCACGATGACCGTCATGAAAGTGGTCATGTTGTTGAGGATCTGGGACAAGGAAAAGGCAATCAGGTAAAACCTGGGCAGAATCAGAAACGACAGCAAATGTTTCCTCTTGGGCTTTAGTGAAAAAGACTGCGAATTTCTAATGCCGACGGCCTGTATTTTGAGCTCTTTCTTCGAAGACACCAGTTCACTTTGTACCAGGACGCGACAGCTGATATCTTCGTCGTCTTGATCGGCTGGGATTAGCTTGCATTCTGGATCATTCGTGCGACTGATGTTTCGCGACACTTTCTGGGCGATTATGGTTTCTTCTTTGACCCCTGGTTCACCATTCTGGCTCTGCTCTTGAACGTCGGATGAACTCAGCTTAACTTCTGGAGGACAGGGCTGAAGCATTTTTTCCGTCTCTTGGTGGTTGCGCAATGTCTCGCTCTTGTCCTTCACAGTCTGCAGGATGGGTAAAGGAGGAGAGCGTTGCAAGAAAGCGCCGGCCGTTGAGTTGAGCATGAGCGCCCCGCACAGCAAGAACATGCCTCTGACTCCGAATCTGTCGAAGAGCTCTTGTACTAAGGGCGGAAATATGAGTCCGCCAATTGTGAAACCGGCATTGCTGATTCCGGAGGCCATGGCGCGGAACTTGAGGAAATGCTGGTTTATTACGACGCTGCAAAGTGCCAGCAAACCAATGCTTGTTCCTGAAAAAAAAAAAAAAAAAAAATACACGAAACTAGTTGTTTATTGTTGCTTAATTATTCTACATATTAAACTTGTTGATATAGTTTCATTTAAAAAAAAAAAAAACACCTTTCGCCGTCCAAAAGTTAAAGAAAAGTGTATATTTTTCAGTCTTGGGTAAGTTACTTTTAAAAAGTAATTCGTTACAGTTAGTTACTTTCAGAAAAAAAGTAGAGAAGTTACCGTTACAGTTACCGCAACAAAAAAGTAATCCGTTACAGTTACAGTTACTTTTAAAAAGTAACGACGTTACTTTTCAGTTACTTTTCTATAACACAAAAAAATTAGGAAAAACTGAAAACGCTCCTCACCAAGTTTTTTTGCATGAAATTAAAAAGTGCGCTTTTTACTTCATATTGTAACTTAGCAGAAGTTGCTTCTCGAAATTAGTGTTTGAAAATTTACACGCCAGAGTAGCGGCGCAAATCAAAATATGAAACATGCGCAGTGCCCTCCACGTGTATTGTTATTTCACGGTTGATTCACCCGATTAAAAAACGTTTGCACAAAAAAAAAAGAAAAAAAAACACAACATAGATAGTGCTTCAAGACACTAAGATGTAAGTGTTCAGTCACAAAGTACAAGCGCATGCGTAAAAATAACGATTTTTTTTTTCATGAAATCTACAGGTGGCTATATTTGGGTCGTGACTCGTGAGAACGAAGGTATTCACAAGTTTGTGCAAGGCCAACTTGACACTCGAAATGTCGGAATAGACGATTTGAAAAGTGCGAGGAATATATAAATTGGTACTCGTTCAGTGATATATTATTTATAAAACACTGGAAAGTAACGACAAAAGTAACGTCGTTACTTTCATCGTTACCTCAGAAAAAGTAATAGAACTACAGTCACAGTAACATTTAGAAAAAAGTAACTCGTCACAGATACAAGTTACCAAAAAAGTAACGAAATTACAGTAACGCGTTACTAGTAACGCGTTGCTACCCAAGACTGATATTTTTGCAGACATAATGCAGAGGTTGTGAAATACCTGTTCGTAACACTGGAAGGGCTTTGTTTTATTTATTTATACTGTGGGAACACGAGACAGAATCTAAACATCAGTGTGCTCAAACAGTGCAAGTAAAAAACAACATACATCACCGAACAAGGCCATAGGCTCTTCATGAGAATGGCCGAGCCGATAAGAGTCAATATTACTTGTAGTGTGGCAGCTTCTTACACGCGTCAATATTGTAAGAGACAAATATGTGTAATTGAACCGGGGCGGGGCGGTGTGCACAGGACACCGCTCCGGCCTGAAAAGCGTCGGCATTCTCACAGCAGCGTTTAAGGTCATTTACTTTAGACTGCGGTACGCCCAGCCGAGCAATAACCATTCAGCATAACACTAGTATAATGAAATATTCCTACAGTATTTTCTGTAGATGGTACGGACAAAAATACGACCCATCTGAATTGGTGCACTTGAATGTAGAGAGCCAAGTTCCTCTGTTCTAGTATGGTATCCGGAACGCGTCTTCAACTGGCGTGTTTTTGCACTCTTGATTTCCACCTGATAACGTCAAAGATATGTCCTATCGCATTTACAGTTATTCTATCCCACCGTTGCCTGCTGCGATCTTGGCGGTAGCACAGCAGCAGATGTGAATACGACAGACGCCTGGTTCCCTGCCATAGCCTTCTTTATTCTAAAAAAGCCTGTCAAATCACGAAAGAACGTAGCCGCTGTAAAACGGAAAGGAGATCAGAGAAGGGGGCGCGCGCAGGGGCTCTCTCGTGCAGCGCCAAACAATGCCCCAGCGGTAAAATCCGGAAACACGCACACGCGCCTTTTCATTTCGGTTTTCTCAGGAAAGGATAACGTTTTGGGTCGACCTCCCTCCTATTCCGCTTCTCTCCCGTTTCTCCACGCGCCGGAAGCTTTTTTTTTTTTTTTTTTTTTTCCCCTTTTTTTCCGTTGCGGTTTGTTGTTTTGTTTCGCGGAGAAGCCGCCGCGCGTATTGTTTGCACTGGCTGAAGGGATACCCCAGAAGTGGCTTTGCGCTACCATATGGATAACCGTTCGGCGCTGCTCCTCGCCTTTTTCCGGCGACCGCGCGCTCAGTGGCTCCGTCGGGGAATTGACGGGCTTTCTAGAATTAAGGAAGCTATGATTCTGCTGTAGATCGCTCCCGAGTTTGGTGACCCATGGAAGCTTCAACAGCCACAGGTTGGGACAATGCGACGACAGCTACACTCTTGTTTACTCGTCTTTTTTTTTTTTTGTCAGAACTTCTAGAACCAACCGCCAGGATCGCGACATCCGATAGCATTGCACACCCGCTCTTAATTGTGACGTCATCTGTTGCTACTTCGGAACTACTTCCGGTGCGTCGCGGTATAGACCCTTTTTCTGTTTATAAACATGAACTGCCGCTTGCGTCCCAAGCGACTTCAGATCGCTTCGTCTTTGCAAGCCTGTCGAGCTTGTTTATGTTACCAGTGCTAGAAAGCACAAATGCTACACGAATAACAAAGTTGGAGATTTAACATAGGCCTTTGGTTGTACGATTTAAAGTCTTGGAGGAGGGAAGTTGGTTTCCGGGAATATTCGAAACATTTTAACAGACCTAGCACTGCTTTGTTCTTTTGGCGTTCACCTGGAGAAATGCCGGTTAAAGGTTTCATCGACATTTCAAGCAGCGGTGTTAAGGTGGGCTTTGTTCATTCTTTTTATGAACCGCAAGTTCTCTGGGACGTCACAGAGCCTTATATACTGGGAGGGTTTGGCCGATGGGTGGAGCCTGTCGCCCGCTAAAACAAGCGCACTTTACAATAACACAAAATGAAGGATTTTGCTTTTGGCCGCTCTACTTTTGTGCGCTAGTCCAAATGCGCGGTTAGCAGTTGTTTTATAAACACAATTTCTTATACTCTGACATGTGTTATACATACCTGCAATTGGGCACATATTCAAGCACTGGCCATCCTTCATTGATCTTCAAAACATAACTTAAAAATAAGCATTATTCCGTTTGGTTTTGAACAAAACTAGCTTCCTCAAACAAAAATTAATATGGTGATTGAGCGCAAGGGTACGCAGCGCCTCTCCTAGATGGCGCCCGTCACGGCACTGAATTTTTCCGGTGGCAATTTTCGAGACTTAGTATTCAAGGTATTAAAAATTCACTTAAAAAAAGGAATCAGGTTAGGTTCATATAATTTTAAGACATCGTAGCAGATAAGTAAGTTTGAGATTCTGACTACGTGTGCAGCGCCAAAAACACTTACATTAGCGATAAACACTTTTATTACAATGATGGGTCGCAGCATACCTTGCGTGCCTAATCCAGAGTGGGTTCGAAATTCGAAAACACAAAATGGCGGAGGCAAGGTGCCACCTCCTGGTTGCCTTAGTACCAGCTGTGGTTGCTGGTGTCGGCATCTTCAAAAGAGTGCACAACTCTCCCAGTATAAAGGGCTCTGAGACGTCAAGGACTGGAGCACCGCCTGGTGGCATTTGCCATGAAAAGGGACTGGACGCTAAACGCACCAGAGATTAGGGAGTTTTAGTAGACCGTTCCGATAACTGTGGTTACGATACACGATACTCCGCCGGCATCTTTGCGCAATCATCGTTTCATTATCGGGTATATGAGTTCTAAAACTTTCCTGGCGTAACGTCGCTACGGTGGCCCTGCTATTGGCGGGGCGCATGCGCAGAGTCCACACCTGGTGGGGGACAGCTCCTTCACCTAATCGCGGTAAGAAGCTCGCTAGGGGCGCTTCTGTTTTCCTCACTATGAGTATAGTGCACGTGCTATATCCACGCGGTTGTGTTTTAATTTTCGTAGTGCGAAGAAGCTTGGCATTGCGCGTGCTTCTTGAGTTTACTGCACACACGTGCCGGTCGTATTCGGTCGTAAATTGCATAAATTTTTAGAACGTTTTATACTAATATCAAACACTATAGTGAAGTTCCAGTAGATGCTGTTGGCGCCAGAATAGTTTGCAGTAATTTTCTGGAGCACTTCATCTGGGACCATGTATCTTGACTTAAACAGCGCAAAAACGTTACGTAAGGAAGAGACAACAGGAAGGAAAGAGCGCTGACTCACAACTGAGGTTTTAATAATGATGTAGTGAAAGAGAAGGAAGGTGTCAAGTGCAGTAATATTATTAAATTAAAGAAGGTTATAATTATTAACCTCTTTCTAAGGGCCATATTAACGGAATGACAATTTGCAATTCTAAGTAACCCAAGTGAATATATCTACGTACAAATATTCAGATGTGATCTACAAAGTTGTCGGTGACCCCTTGACACCTTCCTTCTCTTTCACTACATCATTATTAAAACCTCAGTTGTGAGTCAGCGCTCTTTCCTTCCTGTTGTCTCCTCCTTACGTAACGTTTTTGCGCTGTTTAAGTCAAGATGTCTATCCAACTCGCCCAGCAACTCATTTTGGGACCATGTATCTAGATTATGTTTTCTGCTGCAGTCAGAGGCCAAACTTTATTTTTTGGATGAACCTCGGAAGGTCAAGCTTTATCTTATTGCAAAGTTCAGTTTTGGTCAGCGCTACGTGGGAGAATACTCTCTGCTTCGGCATTTGAGACTGGAAGCGTCAGAATCTTGTCGGCACCTGCGATTACTACACTCTCAAGAAAAAAGGGTGTATCGTTACACCCTTTGTCCCATATAATACACCCCAAAACTTCATTTCGATGTACTGAGCCTAGGGTGACCACCTTCCTGCTAGCGAAATGCAGGACACGGGGGGGGAGGTTTAGAGGAAATTTTTTAACACACACACACCACAAACCGAGGCTTTGTTAATACATTTAACATCATGTGCTGTTTATAACCTGCTAATCGTATTGCAGCAATTAAGCTCAATTAATTTTTACTAAAAGTAATATATATCTTATGGCAAATGTGTTATTAAATGTGTCGAAGTTGAAAGCATAAAAATCGACTATAGCAGAACTCAATGTATCTGATAAAAATAAGAAACATTAAATCTCTTTCGGGCTATTGTTTCCTGTCAACGCTTACTTTTATCAACATAGTCATGCACAAAGTTTTAACATTGTGTTATTTTTCGACCGTTGCGAGTTGCAGGCTTTTTGCCTTGTGTAGGTGTCTTCACAAAAACAAAGATCCACCGCAACCCTTTTGCACTGACAGAGCGATTTAAAAATAATTAAAATATTTTATATTGAAACTTTTGGCAAGCAATCTTTCTTAGAATATTTTGCCACCAAGGGGAGTGGCACAATTTTGGAATATGTATAGCGGGTCTAAAAATACAGTGCTTTCGCTGACATGTGATGATGGCGTGGTAGTTCCTAGTCAAAGTTGTGCTTCCGTTTTTAATGAATATTTTGTCAAAGAATTCGCTAGTGATGTTGTTCCTGTTTACCCTGGTACTTTCCCGAGATATGGTTTTTTTTCAAATGGATCCACTTGCTTTTGACTATGACGGAATTATAAAACTTATTGATGATTTAAAACCATCTTCCTCCTGTGGCGTTGACAATATCACACCGAAATTTCTTAAGAGAACTAAAAATTACATTTCCATTTTTCTTTGCAAAATATTTCAACAATCTGTTAACCTTGGCGTTTTACCAGACGACTGGAAAATTGGGAAGGTGATTCCGCTTCACAAATCAGGCAGTAAACATAACCCTTCCAATTATCGACCCATTTCCCTTATCAGTACTCCCTGCAAAATTTTAGAGCACGTAATTTACTCACATCTTGCTAACTTTCTTGATTCAAATTCTTTTTTTACTGCATCACAACACGGTTTTCACAAATCACTGTCCTGCGAAACCCAGCTTATCACTTTCACTAATGACCTACTTTCCATCCTCGACCGTGGTTCCCAGGTTGATTGCGTCTTTCTAGATTTCTGTAAGGCATTCGATAAAGTCTCTCACAAACTTTTACTTTTCAAGCTCAGTCACTTGCATGTTGATCCTAATATTTTGTCTTGGATTGAATGTTTTCTTACTAATCGTTCTCAGTTTGTGTATACTAATGATGCTAACTCTTCTCTAAGTCCAGTCACTTCCGGTGTCCCCCAAGGGTCCGTTCTGTGGCCCTTATTGTTTCTTATTTACATTAACGACTTACCTACGTGTGTATCCTCTTCTATAAGCTTATTTGCCGACGACTGTGTGATATATCATGAAGTTACTAATGAATCCGATTCACTCCTCCTCCAAAATGATTTGTGTGCTGTATCCCAATGGTGTGAATTGTGGCAGATGTCCCTTAACATTAACAAGTGCAAGTCTATGAGAGTTTCTCGTCGTCACACGGTTCTTCCACCTCTCTCAATTTGTAACACTCAACTTCAGTCTGTGACCTGTTACAAATACCTGGGTGTCCATATTACCTATAACATGTCATGGAAAACCCACATTGACCACATTATTGCTAACGCTAACTCTATGCTCGGTTTTCTAAAAAGAAATTTTACACTTCTTTGAAATTACTGCTTTATAACTCCCTGGTCCGGTCAAAATTAGAATACGCTGCTGCAATCTGGGATCCCGGTCACTCGACACTTATAACTAACCTGGAAGCCATGCAAAATCGCGGAGTTCGTTTCATACTTTCTAACTATCATCGTACAGCAAGCGTTTCCTCCATGAAACTCAGTCTATCCCTACCCTCCCTCTCTTTACGTCGCAAAATATCGCGCTTGTGCCTCTTTTACAAGATCTATCATTCTAACACGTCATTGAAAGATAAACTATTCCTTGAGCCCCCATTCATTTCTCCGCGTTTTGATCATCCATTCAAAGTTGGTGTCCCTCATTGTAACACATCAGCCTTTTTGAACGCGTTTATTCCAAAAACATCTCTTGAGTGGAACCATTTTCCCGCTTCGTTTGTTAATATACCTTCAATTGATTTATTTAAAAAAACCTTATCTGCTCACCTTTTGTCGTGATTGTCCTTTTGTTTATTTTTTGACCAGAGTGCTGTGTTTCCAGCTGTTGATGTTTATTCTCGGCTGGGTTTGCTCTCTTTTTGTACCCTTTTTTTTCATTTTTTGGTTGCCCCACTCCCTCTGTAATGCCTTTTGGCCCTGAGGGTATTGTAATAAATAAATAAATAAATAAATAACTAAACTGAGCATGCGCGTCGGTTCTCCTTCAAAAACGATGGTCGCTTCCAGCAATGCTTGGATAGAAAATGGTATGCCATTGCGATTCACACGATTACGAGCGACCTCCGGGCTTCCCCGTGCCTTATTGTTCGGCAGCGCCATAAGTTGCAGAGTGAATTTTACTACAGTATGAAATGCGGGACATTTTAAAGATTTGGGAATTTCTTGCGGGACGCGGGACACAAGCCCTCAATGCGGGACAGTCCCGCGAGTCGCGGGACGGGTGGTCACTCTAACTGAGCCCTATAGTCGAATAGACGGCCCCCATATTTTACGAGGGGCTTGATAACGGTGCGATATAACTTTTATAAATAGCTAAAGTACGTATTAAAGACCACATAAGGAGAACACCGAGTTTTTACAGTAGAGTCAAGAAAACCCCGATTATTTTTTTTTGTAGTCAGTAAAACGTACATTAGCTATTTTAATAAGTTGTAACACACGGCTATCAAGCCCCTCGTAAAATCTGGAGCCGCCTGTTCGACTGTAGGGCACTGTACGTCTAACTGAAGTTTTGGGGTGTATTATATGGGGCAAAGGGTGTAACAATACACCCTTTTACACCCTTTTTTCCTGAGAGTGTATGGGGAAGGGCATATTGCGGCAGCATCCCTGAAAATCAGTGCCTGGTACCAACAGATTAACGCAGAGCTCGTCTTGTTCGTGGCAAATGCAGACGACAGTAGTCGGATATCCCCTTCCAGCTGATTCCTAGAGGTGCTGAAAAGGTGAGAAGACAAGCTGGAAACTTTCCGGCAAGCATTGGGCCCCATTACAATGTCCGGGCTGATTGCTTGAAGTCTGCAGAGTGCAAATGTTGCGTTAGGAATGTGCGTTTGCAGTTGACTCGCCATTTTCTCTAAGAACTAAAAGCATCGTTGTCGAATGCAAAGTTGCTCCTGGGAAAGCAATCCTCTCGTAGCAAGCCGTTCTGAAAATTCTGCGATGCTGCCTCGAGGTCAGCTTGTGCAGAGTCCAGGTCGTCCAGGTAAATGCTCTCAGTGTTTCTTTATTCTTTCAGTCAACTTGCCCGTTTCCAGCAGTGAAAGATACATGAACACAGCTTGCAGAACGAGCAAGTTTTGGCCCGGAAACGTGTCGGTCCGATACTGCTGATAGCCGCAACGGGCCGCCGAAAGTAGCCAAAATTTCGTCAAATCGCCAAACGTAATTTTCGGTAGCCAAGCGCCCCCAAAAGTAGCCAATTTGGCGAAAAGTAACCACCAGTGGCAACCCTGAAGAGATGTTAATTTTGAAATATCTGGTGAGACAATCTCATGTACTCCACCCAGCTCCACCTCAGAAACGGTCATTTCATTTTTCGCCGCTTGCTAGTCTTAAGCAATGCCATCAGTAGCGATTTTTAGTGATAACATGCAGACTTTTGCATATTTTTAACCTTGTAGGACGGAAATAAAGTTGGCGAAAATCTGGTTTCACATCATTCTCTTTTCTTTTCTTTTTATTGTACTACAAAACGAACAACAAACGGAGTAGGGCGACGAATATTGCAAGGACGTTTCTAAGCTGCTGTCGGTACTGAAACTTTTTGGATGCTTTTCAATAAGCCCGTCAAATAGCTTGCGTCCAAGCGATACTTCAACGAAATTTGAAATATATCGGTTGTGTTCAAAAATAGGTTGAATATGATCCACAATATCTGTAAATGACAATCGCACGTTTGTATTTTGAGCCTGGTGGCTGTATTTTTTGTTATAAGCGGCCCACTCTAGCGATTGCCCGGAGAAGGCCCAGCTTAGAGCACGTGACATCCGACGCAATCGTGACGTAGGTCGTCTCGGGACGAGCAAAGCTACGGCGAAGCTACCGTCGAGGGGATGGCCTAGTCGTTCCAGCCACCGAAGCGGCTGCTTTTGTACGAATTTTGAGTGACGGGTTAATCTTCTATAATCTTGTGGGGAGACAATAGCTACTTCTGGAACACTCAAAAGGGATTCTCGGGAAGACGGGAGTTTTTCCTTCCCCTCTTCTCTCGTCGTGGCCGGAGGCGAGACACTCACCGTCACTAGCTGTCAAGGTTCCTAGACGGGCATTACAAGCGAGGCGTTAGCGACATCCACCAGGTCTCTAAGCTAATTGTTTAATTCGTTTTAAAATTCCTTTTCGTGACTTTTTGTAACAAGATATTGGTGTGTTTGATGTGATACTGCTCCTTTGAACACATATAGGCTATAAAATAAGCGCCGAATTTTCATTGTAGTATCCCTTTAAATGGGTAGGGAAACGAAATTCCAGCGCTCATTTTCTAGCTTGAATGTGTTGCATGTTGCACCCTAACCTCAAAAACACCAGTCTTCCGTTGAAAAGCACAAGAAAACTAATTTTAAAGCTAAACAAACGATCTTTCAAAGTGCACCTGGTGGATGCATGCGGAGCCTATTTGGGAGGTAATCTAGCAACGTTGGGGAACTTGCTACGTTGTCGTGACGTAGCAGTACAGTGTACTATAATATATATATATATATATATATATATATATATATATATATATATATATATATATATATATATTTTAGTATTACAGTGGCCACTGTACTAGTATCAACTTGGGTAGTGTTGGGACCGGACCGGAGGGGCTTGCCTGAAGCGCGCGGTATTGATCGCGACAGGTGTCGACACCGGCGCGTTATCCAGAAGGTGTGCGCATGCGCGGCTGCACGCACGAAAATATGAATTTGGTGCCGCTTTGGTAAAGTGCACATAGGATTTCTGATACAGCTACATCCTGCCAGCGGTCGTACCGCGGCATCAATTACGCTGCATCACGATCGTTAGCAAAATGATGCTTCAATCTATTGGACGGTACAAGCTACATTACCCTTCCTTTACATAAAAACAATTGCGACTGTAAAGAAGCGGTCTGCAAGTTGTTTCAGCTTAAGCGCGAAACACATGTACGACGAAACCCTCCGATCCGACGTCCGACCGCGCAATACGACGGTCGGAGGCGAGGGTTTTCAACGCTCTCCGATGCTACGAAAACCCTCTCCCCCCAAGGTCATTCCGGCAGTCCTCACGTCGGATCGGAAGGTTTCGTCGTACATGTGTTTCGCGCTTTAGAATTAGCTGCGACTTTCTGCTTGTCGAATGGTGAGCATTTTAAATGAAGTGCCTATTTCCTTGAGTCGCAAAGGCCGAACATTTGATATTTGAAAGGGATATCTAAAACTCAAAAGCAGTTTTTTTTTCTTCCCTATCTTATTTTATAATGGAACGAACGGCGCATACTAAAGTCCGAGATTGCTTTAGTATGTTTTTAATACCCCAGGTTAACTTCTCCGTCTTCTTTTCAGCCCGTCTCCTTTTCTTGACCTTAATCATCTCGCTTCACTTGTCACTCATTCTTGAGTTCATTTATGGGACGAACAGCCGAAGCGACGGTCGCAAAGGGTGAGAATATTTTATTTCTTCATGGCTGCCACGACCATCCGAGGACCACCCGACGTTCACTTGTAAGAAATGGCTTATAAGTCGTGACAATTTTTATCACGCGTTTTAACATTGAACTTGAGTCCAAAAACTGAGACAACGTGGGCTGAACAAGTAATGCTTTATAAGATTCAAAGAAAACAAGCAACTATTTCACATCATTTTGAGCAGAAAACATGAACACACGTGGATCAGGCAAGGAAAAAGTTGTAATAGCTTACAGCACGGCATTGAAATACATGATTACAATGTGGGTTGCATACATGGTTACAATGCGCAGCGCATTCATGGCCCTGAAGGTATACTTGGCATACCACATCAGGTAAGTTGTCGAAACAAATGAACACCGCCCTTTCGATGCTGCTCTTGTTTGACTTCGGCTCAAGAGCCGTCTCCAAATAAGCCACACCGTCGAAGTTGCTAAACTTAATGTGAACAGCCCAGTAAGGAATTGGCACATTTAGAGAGCCTAGTGCGTCGCGATCGATGCCTTGTGGGATCACGGCAGGAGCTTCGCTATTTACCACTGGTGACAACGAGTCAGTTTCCCAAACGAGCCCCGAACGCTTTGCAACGATGGGCTTTGGTGAACTTGCCTTCCGCTTCCTTTCCTCCCGTCCTCCGGAGAGGTCATCACTCAGGTCCTGGGGTACACTTGGCAGCAGAGTGGGTACCGCGTCTGGCGTAAGCGCTGGGTGTCCACGAGGGATCCCCACTTCCTTTCCGCCGATGATATGGACGAAGTCTGGAAGGATGAAGCGGGCTCGAAGTGCAGCTCGCATGCAAACAGCGCTTGTTTCTTCAAGACGCTTGTCCGATCGCTGGAGATTCTCCTCACAAAGATCTCTTTTGGCTCTGTCCTTTGGAACACCGAAAAGGGACGCCGTTTTCACTCCTTTCACTCGGATGAGGCCCGTTTTGAAACCATGGTGCAGAGCAAGAGTTCTGTCGCTGTTTCGCCGACGGCATTTTGGCACTACCCTCAAGCGGGTTTCACATGCAGCGATTTTGGCCCTGGAGCGGCGCGATTTCTGCCGTCGCGGCGCTCGTGCCGCTCAACCGCTGGTGCTGGCCAGAACGCCGCGACGGCAGAAATCGCGCCGCTCTAGGGCCAAAACCGCTGCATGGGAAACACGCTTCAGGGGTATTCACACGAGGGAGAAATCCCGGGGATTTCTCCCCGGCACGCGCATCCCACGACGAAAACGCCAGGCTTTGCGATGTGCAAAAGCCTCGCGTTTTCATCTCGTGATGCGCGCGTGCCGGGGAGAAATCCCCGGGATTTCTCCCTCGTGTGAATACTTCACCATCCGCAAAATCAGAACACAAGATTCAAAGCATATTACGATCGAACACACGGAACTAGGAAATCGTGGTCCCGACACGCGCACCGCTCGAAGTGAAAAACACGCGGAACTATACTGTTTCACCTTGTATCGTACCGCAGGAAAGCCTACAAGCGCGAGCTCCTTGCTCTATAGGGCACATTTCGGCGGCACAAGCTCTCGTGCATCAAGGGCAGCTGCCACCGCTATGAGCTCGTGCTTCTAGCCTTCGCTGCGGTACAACATAAGGTGAAACGGAGTATATATAAAATCGTCATACCGACACGTGCACTGCTCAAAGTGAAAAAAAAGGCGGGCTGCGCGATTTTTTTTCGGATAACTCCACTACAGCGCCGCCACGAACTATCGCGAGCCGCTCCGGTCCTAACACTACCTAAGTATTTTAGTACACTGTAGTAAGTAACAGATTCCTTCGGAGCAGCGCCACTCTTTGGCATTTCAACATTTTCCTTCTCAGCTTTCCTCCTCAACTCACAAATCGCGCATTGTACCAAACGGTCGAAGAAGACAGAAAGGAAGGACTCCCCTCTTTCTCGGACTCTCGTTCGTGCAACCGGACACAGCCATACTCCCCTTAGATCGTCGCTCCAAATTTGAACAAAAGTTGCTTTCCCCACCCCGTTCAGCCCTAGGCTGACAGTGTTGTGGAAGCTACGTGCTCTTTGGGCTAGGGTGCCTTCATGTGCGAGCACATGGAGGCTCCCTCTTGGGCCAGCCACACGCTCGTCACCCCACGGGTAGCTCGAGCTGCCCGGTTCTAACGCGTTGACCAAAACGCTGCCAACGCCACCAACGGCAAAGCTCATAACCACGCCAGCCTTGCTACGTCACGAATGCGGGGAATCTTTTCTTTCTGTTTTTGTTTGCGCCGGATATCCCATGACGCATCGCGCTCTCCGTTCGCTTCTCTTCGAGCGCTTGCTCGAGTGCACCATATGGAACGAAAAATATAGCCAGTCGTTCAAAAGACAAACGCGCGATTATCATTTACGGTTATTATCCGTCATGCTTGACTCATTTCCGAACGAAATTTGAATATTTAAATTTTCGTTTCCGTACCCCTTTAAAGACCCCATGCTCATCCAGATCGAAACGGGCAGGGGTGGGGATCGAACACAGGATCCCTGGATTCCTGGGTTCTGCAGCGCAAGCTTTCGGTCCACGTGCTCAGAGTACAATATTTGAGAAGGTGAAAACACTGTGAAGACGAATCACGCACGACGACGACGATGTGTATCAAGGAGGTCGAAGTGCAAGCCAACAGATGTTTCAAAGATTTCTGACAGCAGAGTGGGTTCAGTCCACATCTGTGTGATAGCCTGGTGTTTCACGAAAGGTGGACAAATTCGATATTGCAAATAAAGCATCCTACCAAAAAAAAAGAAGAAAACAAAGGCTTGTGTTGTTTTGGTCTGAGGCCAAGGGCCTATTAAGGAAAATTATTAAAGTTTGGCATAATTAAGTTAATTATTTTCACATAATTAATCTTTTTTTTTAATATTGAGTTTAAGGACATGGTTTAATTTGGAAACTTGCTCAGCATCATCGAGAAACACTAAATAAGAAAACTGGAGTGTGACAGAAGGCACGCGCTGTATTTTACAGCTTTCTGAAAAACTGCAATCCGAGCGCTTCTCGGCACCGACGGCACCTCGCCCCGTGGAGAAATAGTGGAACCTGCGCCCCTGCTGCGTTGAGCGAGGGCAGCGAAGCAGATGTTGGTTTTCCCTTTGCACGGTGCGAGCTCAAAAAGATTTCCTTCCCTAGCTATAAATGAATAGGTAAAAAAATAACAACATAAAGTAACTGTCTCGTTTTCTGCCACCACGGGTGCTAAGCAAGACGGCGAGACCAGAGCGGGAAGAATGAACCGGGACATCGCCGCCTGCTGCGATTGGTCAGCGGCATGGAGTCGACCAATCGCAAAAGGTCGCGATGTCTCGGTCTTTTTTTCCCGCCGTCTTGCATTCCACCCCAGTGTGTTCAAGCCTCACCTTCGTCCTCTGGACAGCCCCTTACATGCTGCGCCATCTCGCGGCGCTTGTCAGAAATGCGAGCGAACCTTGGCAACACTTGCCCCGTGGCGAGGCAATGCCGTTCAGTAACCTCTCTTCTGCCACCGTGGACTGGGATACAGCGTATACGTGCACGACAGGCAGGGGGATCATTCGATTAACCAGCACCAGCCTGCACCGATGCAGAAAAGTGAAGAGCAATGTACCCCCGTCTTTTTTTTTTTTTTTCAGATAGGCTGCACTCGTAAATCAAATACGGCGTTCTGCACCGAGTGCAGCAGGCGCAGGTCTTGCAGGTAGATCGAATATAGCAAGTCTTCGCAGCGGTGTCAATGCGCAAAGCTTACGTTCCGCCGCGCAAAGTTTATCGATTGTTCCCCTCGCTCTAAGATATTCGAACAAAATTCCAAGTATAGAACAAACAGACAAATAAGCCAACAAACATACAAACACATTCGCCCCGCTTGTCTTTAAAGATGCACAAAACAAATCAAACCACCACCTTTTTTTTTTGTCTGTGTGTGTGTTGAGTTCGACAGTGGATTGACGGCACACCACTGACGGTACATGGCACATTGATGATTCAGTGGTGACGACGTGCCCGGAATCACGCACTGTCGGATAGGGATTATCGCGGATGTGTCCACCTGTGTCGTTGCGCGGGTTACCGACGCCCTCCCTTGGGGCACTTCATACACCGTCGGATAGACGTATTGGTATATAGCTGAGGCCGTCGGCACCTGCGCTCCTCCTCGTCACATCTGCGACGCGGACACGACGCGAGTCACTGACGTCGTAGCCCCCTGGGGCGTCTGCGTTACTGTGGGGCACTCAGCATACTGGACAGTCGTCGTGGCTGGAATTTGAGTGTTCACTTGACACGGCTGCGACGTGGAACCGACGCGACGGAAGGACACCGTCCTTTGGGACACCGGCGCTGCCGTGGGGTACGCGTACTGGTACCAGAGGTCGGCATTTTAGGTCGCCCTCACTCACCCTCACCCTCACAGCCACACTCACCTAAGCCCCTCACTCACCCTCACCCTCACAGCTACACTCACCTTCAGCCCCTCACTCACCCTCACCCTCACAGCTACACTCACCTTCAGCCCCTCACTCACCCTCACCCTCACAGTCACACTCACCTTCAGCCCTTCACTCACCCTCACTGAACCTCACGGCCCTCACGCACTCACCGCCCTCACGGCCCTCAACGCCCTCACCGCCCTCACGCCACTCACCGCCCTCACGGCCCTCACGGCCCTCACCGCCCTCACGCACTCACAGCCCTCGCGCCACTCACCGCCCTCACGCCACTCACGGCCCTCACCGCACTCACGGCCCTCACGGCCCTCACGGCCCTCACGCACTCATAGCCCTCACGCCACTCACCGCCCTCACGGCCCTCACCGCCCTCATCGCCCTCACGGCCCTCACGCACTCACAGCCCTCACGCCACTCACCGCCCTCACGCCACTCACCGCCCTCACGGCCCTCACGGCCCTCACCGCCCTCACGGCCCTCACAGCCCTCACTCACCCTCACACTCATAAATTTTCCTGGTTCAGAAACTCACTCACCCTCACCTCACCTGTGAAGATGAGGGTGAGTGAGGGTGAGTGAGGGCCCTCATGAGTGAGGTTTGCCGAGGTATGACTGGTACTGCGGGTAGGCTGGAGCGGTGGCGACGGTGCTGCTGTACAGCTGCGACAGCGACGTGACGCGGCGTACCGACGTGGTCCCCTGGGTCACGGGTGCCGTCGTCTGGTAGGCGTACTGGTACGCCGGAGCCTGCGCAAGGGCAGCACTGGTCGGCATGGCATACTGGTACGCAGGGGCTTGTGCAATAGCCGCGCTGGTTGGCATGGCGTACACGGGAGAACTGGGCATGGCGAACATGGGCTGTGCCTGAGGCATCAGGCCGTAGCCAGAGGGGGCCGACGACCCGTAGAAGTTAATGGTGGTGTGGGCCGTGGCGGCCTGCTGATTTTCTGCCAGAGTTCCACCCGACGCGACGGACGAGCGCTGTTTAAACGGTAACAATGGAGCTGGTGGGGGTGGCGGGGGTGGCGGGTAGACAACCTGCGTATGCGCGGGCGAATTAGACACCGTCCTGTAACCTTTCAAGCGACGAGACATCGTCCATATCACGGAACTACATAAATATGCTTCAAACCCGACGCATATACTACTTCGTGCACATCGAGCACTGCGTGACAAGGAGACCTTAGCTTTCTTTTATATTTCACCGGGGTTCCACTCACTGAAACCTCGCTAGTCCTCATTTTTCTCCTGTAATATCCACACCCACACCCCCTCCGCTCTTGTCTTACCTCGTTTTTTTTGTGTTCTATACATCACGTACTAAAGGTATATTGTAGCACCTTTAGTCTAAGTATACTAAAAGTATGTACAACCATTAGTTCACGTTATACAGGGTGTTACGTTTTATTCGAAACAGATTTTGGAGAAAGGCGTCTTTACTGCTACGTGAATGCCGTCTTCACTATGTGTTTCTTGAGCTCGGCGGACATTCGAGAGGCGAACAGCCGTTACAGTCTGGTGAGTCATTAACTAAAATCTGTTAATTAACTTTTTAATTATTGGTTTTATGGACCATGTTGCAATTGTAATTTTGAAGCCAGCCGTCCTGGAAGGCTATACCAACTTACACATTTAAAAAAAATGCAACTGGTTTGGAGATATCTGTCGACAATTTCTCCCCTTTCTATCATCCGATTCCGAAACTGAAAGTTCCAAGTGCGCCGGAAGCGCTGATCACGTGACGCTTGTAAAAGTGACGGTTTCGTGACGTACAAATCGTCATGATCTCATATCTGCACTGCGGCTGTTACGGTGCAACTCGAGGTATGCAAACTCGCGGGGGCGGTCTTTAGCGCTCTCGCTTTTAATGCGTCGTTGCCCTCGGAGCTTCATTCGCGATTGTTTGTCGGCGGGGGATTCGCTTCGCCAGATAGCGTGGGAGCACGAACGCCGGCTCTGTCAGTTGTAGCGTTAAAATGGCTGCGCAAATTCAGTCGAGGTATTCAGTCGCCGAGAAGGTTCAAATGGTTATGGCGTATGCTAAAATGAATGGCAACGTTCGTCTTGCCACGAGGCTGTATGCCGCCCAACACCCTGGTCGCACTGTTCCTGCCCCATCCACCGTCTTCCAGGTTGCCAAGAAGTTTCTGTCCACTGGGTCTGTGCATCGTCAAAGAAGAAGGAAAGCAGCTGTCTTGGACGAAGATATTGAAATCGCTGTGTTAGCCTACGTGCGAGCGTACCCCGAAATCAGCATCCGAAATGTTGTCGAAGATTCCGGAGGCAGCATCTTTTCGGTATGGAAACTCCTGAGAAAGCACAAGCTCCATCCGTATCACATATCTTTGAATCAGGACCTCAGCGAGTGTGACTTTGAGAAGCGCTTGGAGTTTAGCAATTGGGCCCTTATTAAAACGGATGAAGACCCCGATTTTCTCACTAATGTACTCTGGACTGACGAAGCACAATTTTGCCGAAATGGCAACGTGAACGTTCACAACGCGCACTACTGGTCTGATTCCAACCCTCACTGGCTCCGCCAGCATAACCATCAGGTTCGGTGGTCAGTGAATGTGTGGTGCGGCATGTTTCGTGACAGAATAGTGGGACCATTTTTTTTTCGAAGGCACACTGACAGCTCAGTCATACACAGCCAACATACTTGATGGTGCTGTCAGTGACTTCATCTGCGATCTCCCGTTAAGCGAGCTTAGAAGCACGTGGTTCCAGCATGACGGAGCGCCAGCTCACTTCTCGTCGCGTGCGCGGAGCTACCTCAACGCCTGTTTTTCCCAGCAGTGGATTGGGCGCGGTGGACCTATGTTCCGGCCGCCAAGATCGCCTGACCTGACCCCGCTAGACTTTTTCCTTTGGGGTCACATCAAAAGCGAAGTCTATTCAACTGAGCCCCAAGATGTCAACGACCTGAAGAACCGAATTGTCTCAGCATGCGCCAACATTGAACCACACGTCCTGAAGCGAGTGGTTCAATCTATGAAGAAACGATTCGTAGCGCAGTGGAGGGTCGCCATTTCGAACATTTCTTGTAGTAAGACATTACCTTAGGGTCTAAGCACACCAGAAACTTAAATTATCAGCAATTCTGATCTCTTAAGTTATTTCACTGAATATAATAAATAGCAAAGACTTCTTTCTTGTAGCGTTTCATTTTCTTTCGTTAAGTCGACTGGCAGAGTCAACATTCGTGCGCCTGCGCTATTTGGCGAAGCGCCTTCCCCGCCGACAAACAATCGCGAGTGAAGCTCCGAGGGCAATGACGCATTAAAAGCGAGAGCGCTAAAGACCGCCCCCGCGAGTTTGCATACCTCGAGCCGCACCGTGACAGCCGCAGTGCAGATATGAGATCATGACGATTTGTACGTCACGAAACCGTCACTTCTACAAGCGTCACGTGATCAGCGCTTCCGGCGCACTTGGAACTTTCAGTTTCGGAATCGGATGATAGAAAGGGGAGAAATTGTCGACGGATATCTCCAAACCAGTTGCATTTTTTTTTAAATGTGTAAGTTGGTATAGCCTTCCAGGACGGCTGGCTTCAAAATTACAATTGCAACATGGTCCATAAAACAAATAATTAAAAAGTTAATTAACAGATTTTAGTTAATGACTCACCAGACTGTGACGGTTGTTCGCCTCTCGAATGTCCGCCGAGCTCAAGAAACACATAGTGAAGACGGCATTCACGTAGCAGTAAAGACGCCTTTCTTAAAAATCTGTTTCGAATAAAAAATAACACCCTGTATATAAAATACACGCACACACAATAAAAACATACCTCAGCGTACCACATAGAACTCGTTATCATAGAAATAAAACACGTGTGTACGCAGGGATCAGAGGTGTAAATTTAGTTCGTACGCACCCACACGCACCTTTAGTCCCGAACATATTTCATATTAGTACAGAACCACGTACAGAATTCAGTTTAGATTAGTTCATTATACGCGGCGACACGTACAGAATACGTACAAAGTGCATTCAATATTTGTGGACTAAAGCCGAAGTGCAGTCAGTAGGTAGCACCACAATCCTGGTGCTTTATGACGAAATGACACTTAACGGACAAGATATCTTTCTATAAAGGGAGAGGTGCGAACACGTGCTTTCTAACTGAGAGCGAAACTCGCTGCTCGGGACTTGGACGTTGTGGCAAAGAAAGGAATTCAGAAGCAAATCTCGGATTTTTCGCAACACAGAAAGATCACCGACTTCCCCTTGTCCTCAGTGCCCCTTCAGTTTGCAACGAGATTGTGTTCAAGCAATTATTTTAAAAAAAGGATAACTTATTTACATCTTCAACGATCCTTCAGACTTTGGCTAAACTGTTTCCTAAATGTCACCTTGATACTATATAAAACGCCCCACTAATGTACACCCAAGGTCTTGACCGGAAATATGAAGAAAATCAAGACGCGTGAGCAACTCGGCCCCCGAAGAAAAAGACCAAATTAACTGTGTCAGCATGCGCTCCGCAAACCCTGTGAAATTGGAGGTATTCAAGTTATTTTTCTTATTCCCTGCTTCTTTTTGCGGTTTAGTTTACAAGTTTAGTCCATAGCGAAATATCTGATCGAAGACGACTGTCCCTCGAACGGTCGGGGTTTTTGTTTACACCTGAGGGAGAGGAGGATTCCATGGGTGGTGCTTCCTTTGAAGCGACCGACGGCAATCGGAGCTGGAAATCCTTGATGTCCCCCCGATTACCAGCATGAAACAGACCCCTAATTTTAACGCGTTAGCGTTAAAAAGCTCGTAATACGCTCCGACAAACAAAAAACGAATGTATTATTGAGAACATTTGTAAGTTTAACCCGAAAAAAAAACGAATTTCGGAATATGTCCACAAAAAAAAACGATTTCTCCCCGATTATCAGCTTGAAAAAGAGCACCCAATTTTACCCCCCGAATTAAAAAAAAATACATATATATATATATATATAAAACCCGAAAACAAAAAAAAAACGGGCATATTTGAGGACAAAATAAAGAACCGAGATTTTTCCACCGCAAAAATAAACAGCGCATTGCCGAATGTTCCGTCCCCGTCTAAATGCAGGGCTAGCAGTTGGGACCAAATGCCAAAGTTTCAGAACGTACCGCTGTCTGATTCAAAAAGTGTAAGCGAATTTTAACTTTTTTCCATTGAAAAATTACGGTTAACGCAGCCCGAGAATACACGGAGGTGAATAACGTCTCCTACCACAACAGGGCGTCATTCTTTCATTACAAATTCTAGTAAATCGCTTATAAATTTCGAGCTTAATATGACGATTTTGGCACCTTGGCCCAACCGCTAGCGCTAGCGCTACATTCAGGAGAAAACTGAGCGTTTGGCGATGCGAGTTTGTTTTTACGGTGCGAAACACCGTTATGTTTTCTCCCAAACAACCGGTACACATCGGACAAACTGGAATGTCCGCCAACAGGAGCGTCACTTGGAATTAAGCTGCGCGGATTTCGGAAGACCCGTATCATTTTCGTGTTTTTCATGCCCGTATTTGGGGCAGTTTCAGTTCTCGATTTCAGAGGAGTAGAATTATGATAAAAGGCACGGAAGCGTCAAAACAATTTCATCGTTCGTTATACGATGGGGACCGTAAACCGTGCTTCAAAAGTTGACTCCCTAAAGCCCGAAAATAACGTAGGTAGTTGTTATGACTACCGTCCGCTTTCTCGACCAACAGTGCTACACCTGATGCTGCAGTTTATTTTCTTTTTTGCCTTACGTTCCTCACCACCTGTGCTGAGTTCCTGTCAAAGCGATTTTACAAAAGAGAAATAATTACCGCTACTGGTTGAAAAATATGAGCTTGTCGTCCCGTTTAACCTGTGCATTGACTTCGTATTTAACGGGAAAACACCATGAATTTTACTACAGACCAATACTGAACAGATTTATAGAACCGTTCAAGGCGCCACTTGCTTTTGTTTTTCAAATAGCAAGGCTGATTGGAACAAACCCCTCCTCCCCCCCCCCCCCCCCCCCCCCCCCGACACTGTAGTCAACTTGAAAGTCAACCGCCCTTCCAAAGTACTTTTCTGCTGAGTTAAATCTTTTTGAAGTTTGTATTGTTTTGTTGGGGTTGGGGAGTTTGTTCGTGTATTTATTTTGGTATTTTGCTTGTCAGCATGCCTTGTTGATCGAACTGAGTGACGTCAGCATGCATAAATAAATAAATTTAAATTAAACCAGGGCACCACCCTTTCACGGTTTGCTCTCGTCGCCTGCAACGGACTGTGAAATTTTGCAAATTAAAACGCAGCTCCTCGCATAAATAACGTGTTTTTTTCTTATTTTTTTTTAACGCTAAGTCCCGCACATATCGGAATAAAGTGAACAAGTAGCAGACACGTGTGAGTAGGTCGGATGCCCACACGTACATACCTTTTGATAAGCCTATCGGTGCATAGTTTCAACGTCACCTTCTGTATCATGTATTATACTGCACACTCTTGTTGAAAACAGCGGTGCAATGTTACGGCCTGCTGATGGTACATCCTCCTCCGAACCCCCTCCCCTTCCTTTTTATAGCACGAGTAGTTGCCGACACCGTTCGGTTTGTACTCGTTCGCATAGAGTGAGTAAGAAGAGTAAGGGGAAGGCGTTGGAAGTGGAGCTTATAGCTATGTTTGACCATTTTTTAGTTTCGAGATTCTGGCACGTCACTCGGTACCAGGGATGAAAGAATTGCCGAAGGAGCACTAAAGGGGGCGTCGTAAAGGTGAGCGATGGAGTGGTTCATAGTGTTGATTGGTGTGCCCATTAGTGTACATAGCTTATATCCTGTTTTTCGTTTTTTTTTTTTTCTTTCTTTTTGGGATTGCTAAAACATGCATAGAGACGGAAAAAAAAAAAGAAAAAAGGTCGGGACGGCTTTTTTGTTCGTAATGTATATCTCGGACGACACGTGACTTTCAAAGTTGGCGTAATACGTGCTATTGCAAATACACCGTTGATAATTTTTTTCTTTTTTTTTTTTTTAGTATTGAAACAAAATTAAAATTTCTGAAACTTCTTTCTCGCAAAATCAAATAAGGCTTCGAGCAGCAAGGTTATGTATAGGGTTCGGAGTTTTCGGTTTTAACCGATAAAAACCGATAAAAGTACGCCGAATCCATTTTCGAAAATTCGGTTTTAATCGAAAAAGGTCACTTTTTAGGTTCGGTATTTTCGATTTAAACCGATAAAAACCGACAAACGTACGTCGAATTCATTTTCTAAAAATTCAGGTTTAACTGGAAAAGGTCACTTTGACCCCCCAGTCGTACTGGAGAGCCGTGGCGAAAAAGTGGAACGACAGTGTCTCTTGAAACGTGTCCGAAAAGATGGGATACACGGATGCCATCACGACGTTTTGGTTTAATGTGCTCATCATCGATCGTAACGTGAAGTCCCAAATGCCCCATGACTTGACCATGTACGAGCGTGTTTTCAAACTCGTTGTAAGGAAGACTGACTTGATGCAAGCTCTGCATGTTGTGTTGTGCTTGAAAACGGTCGCAACGTGCGTCTTTTGGCGGTCACAATTAGTTGATTGGTCGAATTTGATTCAGGCAGCGCTTTTTCTCCACAGCCTGCCAGTGTCCAGTGTTAGCTTGGAGAGGGCATTCTCGAAGCTCAGGGTCACATTAACAGGAAAGAAAGAGTGCGGATCAACGAGGAGAAGCTCGGAAAGTACACGTGTCTGTGTACTATAATAAGATCACCTAATCATGATGTACAGAAGAAGTTCTATGTTTTTTGGGCATAGGCTTCATTTCTGACTTGTTCGTACTTCTGTGTTGTTGTTTTTTTTCTTTTACAGCTGCACACATTTGCCATATAAAGTGTCCATTTCTTTTTCAATGTATCTGTGCCGTTATTCTTTTAGTGATCACAAATATCAGAGCTACAATGATCATCTGCTCCGGTGTTCGTTGGTGTTTATTTTATATTCACCGAAAAAAGCCTATGAACTTTTGTGGGCATGAATATACGCCGAAAAAAAAGGAAAATTAAATTTTAAAATAAACACCGAAAAGTACGCCGAATTTTGAAAAAATAGAAACCGAAAACGCGGAACCCTAGTTATGTACATCTAAGCAAAAGAAAAGGACTTAATTCCCAACTTGCACACCTTATTTTCTTAAAATATATGCCGTCCCTTGGTGCGATTACAACATAGTCACGCTGAATGGTCAACGAGCAGCAAATTCTACATCAGATGGAGTTTCTTAAACCCTGTTAGGCCTACTTCGAAGAATGGACAAGCCTATATACGTACTAAATCTTCAAGATTGGGTCTGCCCCAGCCATTCTTTTGTCATTTGTCCGGCGGAATATCCGCATGACTGTTTCCTTGGCACGGATTTCGGAGGAAAAAGGAGCAATAACTCGAGAACGCTGTTGACAATTAATGAACACGTCGCCTCCCTCAAAAAGGAGAACCAAAGGAATAGCTGTTCTTGTCCCATGGTCTTGACAGTCTGCACGTGCGTGTGTGCGAACGATGACGAGTGGTTCTCAGCCAGCTCTTTCATAATAAAGACACGAGTAGGAACCCTGCACTCATCCGTGGTAACTGCACCACAGATTGTACTTTCTTAACAACAAATGATCCAACTTGAGTAATGTTTTTGCTGTACTCAAGCTAAGCTTAATCTACATAACAGAGTGCTCGAAGAGAACTCGTGGTTCGGAAATGTGCTCGTCATGAAACTGCTCAACTACTTGTAGTGCATCGCTCCTGGCCACAAGATGGACTCGGCGAGGAGTTGGGTTGTTGCAGCGTCGTGTGCCTGGATCATGCTCTTCAACTTCGTCATTATTCGCTCGGCGGCTGTCTTCTACATCGTCATCCTGCAGTCCTTTCATGCCACCAGAGAAGAAGCATCCTGGCCGATCACAATATCCACTGCCCTCTTTAACGTAGCCGGTACAGTACCCTACTGCTGCCATCGTTGTAAAGTGTTGCGCAAGGCCCGTCCACGGACTTGCGACCGACTTCGACCGACAGAGGCGAGATTGGGTTTGAAGCCTCTTGTGACGGCTTACATCCGGCTCCGCGGCAGCGCATCCGGTCGAAAGCCGTCGCAAGATGCTTAAAATTCTATCTTGTCTCAGTCAGTCGGAGTCGGTCGCAAGTGTGTGAACCGACCTTTTAAGCACCGTGGTCTTACTTGACAAGGGTCCTCCAGAAAGCTTAGAAGACATCCTTCAAGAGGAGTCGGCTTCTTGAGGTGTTAGCATCTGGAGGACTTAGTCTCTTGAGGACTAAGTCCTCAAGAGACTAAGCCTTTTGTCGACTTGAGAGGAAACAGAGAGTCACGAAAAACATAGCTTCTTGAGGACACAAGAGGACATACTTACCCTCAAGATTACTTAGCCTTTTTACAGATGTCGTTTAACAAAACGGCGGCTACCCCTCTGATGCTTCCAGGAAGGCTCTTTTAAAGTTCTTCCAGCCAGCTTCAAATGAGGCGCATGGCAAGAATGCTTACGAAAAAGAATGGCCCACAAATCGTAGAGAGTTGTTGCATCACTTGAAGACGGCTCTTGCCAGTTTCAACAACATTTGAGTCATTTGGAACGGAATAAGAGACATTGAAAGCGATAATTAGTAGTTTCCTCAATCGAAGGCCAACCATCAGAAAGTTTTGAGTAACCGCGGCCTAACGACTGCAATAACCGAGACACGTCCTGTCGAGTCTCAACTGCAAAGTAGTCCGAACAAAGCACTAATTAGGTACTTAAAGCTCTTTGAACTAATTTCAAATAAACTTTGTAGAAGTTGTAAAGTGGCAGCCGATGTTTTGCTGAGAACAGCATATCAAGTCCTGAATAAGCTGTCTTCGAGAGGAACGTCGGCTGCCATTTTGGGATCCCAAGAGAGAAGTGCAAGGTACGTGGACAATGTGGGGCGTCTAACTGACCTGCCGAAAGTTGTCAGAGAATTGATTTCGCTTTTTTGTTTCTGATTTACTCCAAGCACATATTCAAAAGCTTGGTAAGCATATCTCATTGAAAACAATAAAGCGCGCCTTCAAGATCGAGCTAGACTGCACACTGTTTCGTTGCGCGAGTCATGGAAGGATGTTGTAGAGGTGTTGCGTAGTTAAAAAAGTGGAATCGTTGTACAGTTCCCATATTATCATAACCAAATGTTGAAGATATTTCCGATCGTACTTATGATACCCATTTCTTAGAACGTCTGCTTTCCGAGCGGTGAAATAGTCATTTGCCCTGCAGAGGGTGTCGTTTGAATTTTTTTAATGTGGTGTGCTGTATTAACTGTTATGTACGCCGGAACATATCAGTGTAATAGCTATGGTATACACAAGCTTCGTTTAAGAACGCTACAACGGGAAAATCTTTCCCAGTACCACGACATTCCGAACTTCTTACAAGGTGTCCTCAACAAGATATCACTTTAAGTACTTAGGATATTCCTTCTATGCTGACAGTCCACATACCTATATTTCTACCAAGCAATATGAGAAGGTATAGGCGACGTTCCAACAAGGTGATTTGTATGCAGCACCAGTGACAGGCATCCTAGCACTGCATCCCACTGGCACTGCTACACTGAACATTTTACATGTTCAATCTGGCATACAAAATCGATACACCTGCTATCCTCAGCGTGTTAAATGCTTCAATTCGTATGCACGCAGGACCTATAAGTGTATTAGATATGGTATGCATAAGCTTCGCTTAAAAACAATAACACGGGAAGGTATTCTAAGTCCCACCACATACCGAACTTCTTACGAAAGCGCCTTCAATAATAAGATGTCGGTTTTGCTATTGAGCATAGGATTGTTACGATAACAGTACACCTATGCATACATGTATTTATGCTAAGCAATATGAAAAGGTAGACGATGCTCCAGCCTCCAAGGAGGTGAATTACAAATGGTTCTCCGTCTGCAGCGCCAGTGGCAGGCATCCTGGCGAGACACGTGGCGCTATGGAAGTTGATCATGGCAGCGTGTGCAACGAGTGGTCTGGCTGTCTCGGCTTGCTACTTTGCGGAGAGCGTCGCCCACATAACCATTTTGTTAGGAGCTGTGCACGGTACGTCAATGGAACCATCTTTTTGCAGTACAGTGACATTCACTATGAACGGGAGCAAATGCTTAAACTCTACGGTCGGCATATCCTGGTATTTTTTACTCTTAAGCGATTTGACGCTATTGTTGTGCTTTATGTCTCCTTTATTTCTCGTTGCATTTTTTTTTTATTCGGTTCACCGAGAGGTGCGAAAATGCTAATTCGTGTTAGTTTTTAAGTAACTTTTAGTCCCGTGATTCAGTTAAGCGTAATTGGGACTGTACATTACCGCTGCGTCCAAGGTTATAAATGAAATAGTCGAATTCCTCGATACATTTTAATGTGAGATTTCAGTTTAATCAAAGAATGGCGGCATATGATGATGATCCGAGTTAAATAGACGGATAATAATTCTGTTATTTGGTACGTTGTGCATCATTATTGCCACAGCTGTACGGACATCTAAAATGCTGCCATCAGGCCATTGTGCTCCACGATGTTTCATTCTTTTTTTTTTTTTTGTAAAGCTCATGAGAGCGTGTACGGTTCGAGCTTCTATATTGAATGGGTGCTTCACCACCAAATTGTCAAACATGTATGCTTGATATTTTTAGACTTTGTAACTGGGTGGGGTAGATGTTGATCCAAAGTGATGACACAATTCCAAGAACACTCAAGGAACTTGAGGTGCCACCTAGACGACATGCTATCATAGTGTACCCCAATATCTATACAGCATTTTATTAGGTATAAGCATAACCACTAAAAGAAAAATGATGTTCAATTGCGATTGTGCTGCTAAACAAGACATCCGGATCTAACCGAGCTTACGTCTGCATATTGTTATTTTATCAGCAAAAAATAAGATAATTCTTATGACGACATGTTCTCGTGCTAGTATCTGAAGTTGTGAAACGTTGTTCTCTTCTGCTCTTGCTTCAGGTTGCAGCCTCGCCTTCGTCATCCTGTGCTACACAGTCATCAATGAGCACTTCGATCGCTACAAAGCGGTTGCTTCGGGGATCGGCAACGCCGGAATCACAGTTGGGGGCCTCATCTTTCCTCCTCTAGCTCAGTTCCTCTTCGACGAGTACGGTACCAGAAGTGGCTTACTGCTCTGTGGAGCGATTATGCTGAACGGCGTTGTGGGAGCCTTCTTTCTGCGCGCACTTACGAAAAAACAACAAGAGCGTCCTCGTGGTCTTAAAAAAACAGTGTCAGACGACAAGACCCTAGACGCTCCAGACTCGGATGCATCAGCTGTCCCTAATGGCTCGAGTCCCGGATGGAAATCCTTGCGCAACTCTATCAAGCGATTGCCTTCCAAGTTCCCAGAGAGGCAGAACAGCATCCTCAGCGTAAGAACAAAGTCTGATGAAATGTTTCTACAACTACGAGACTCTAGTCTGCCGGTCGACCTTGGTAACTCGGTATCTGTGCTGCAAGCTCCGCCGAGCACTCCGAAGAGTAATAAATATGTATTGGGAAGAGATCGCCGGAAGGAACGAACGGCGTCAGGTCAAGTGGAGGTGATCGAGCTACGAAGCCCCAGAAAAGATGCGAACCAGCCACCACCCGTCGTGCACATAAGCAGTGGCGACGTTCGCAAGACAGCTTTCGGATGTGGAATATGTTCACTTCTGTCATTCATGGCCTTCCCCAAGTTCTACCTACTCGGATTATCCCTCGCGTTAATCTACCTCAACATGACCACATATGTGACGGTCATCATAGACCTCGCGATGGACAGGAACATCGCCAAGTGGAACGCCATCTACCTGGTGGGACTTTACACTTCCGCAGACCTTCTGGCAAGGTTGGTGTCAGGTATCATCACGGACAAGCAAATAGTGACCAGGAGTACAATGATGGCGGCCAACTTCATGTTCTGGGGTGTGTCCTTGTGCCTCGTTCCCCTGTGCCACTCGTACCGCATACAAGTGCTGCTGGCCATAACGTCGGGATGGTCAAACGGTGCCGTTTTCGTCCTGGCGTCCGTGGTGTGCATGGACGTTGCTGGTGCCGACCAATTCAGCATGTGCTATGGCATGGCGTGCTTCGTGGCTGGACTTCCATTGCTGGCAAGGCCCGCGATTGTGGGTATGTCATACATATTGTGCTCTCCTATTAGCTCACGCATGAGGAAGGGTAAATATACAAAATAATTGTCTTTTTTTTATTCGTTTTTTTTTTTTTTTTTGCTATTAGTTTTATATAGGAAGCAACAAAATAACGCTAGTCACGGACTAGGAAGGTTTAACTCGAAACCTTTTGCCCATTAGGGACGCGATATTTTCACGTACCGCTCCATGGTTTCAGGGAGATCGGTGAGTTTTTTCAGCGCCATTTCACGTTATTAACGCTTAACAAGAAAATTACGATTTAAACAATAATGATGACGATAAAACGTAACAACTCGAGTTTCCGCGATTTCTGCGAGTGAACGTGGGAGGCTTGTGCTGCTGGTGTCGCGACATCAACACGCTGAGAAAAGCCCCGTATGAAGCGAGCCTAATAAAACTTGCCAGCGCTGATTATACATGTCAAAAATGCTGAGTCACTGCGTTCTGGATGCATATGTGACGGATGATATAACACAGAAGGGGGCTACTGCGCATACCTAGAGCGCGTTCCACTGCCCAGTAGACAAAGACGGCAGCGCGCAGCAGGCAATTATTGAAACCGTCTATACCTTCTAAAATAATTGGCAGCGACCAATTATCTTCAAAGTCGTACAATGCATGAAATGCAGTGTTTAAGGCACGATCGCTCGAAATTATTTAGAATGCGTTAAACCTTCGTTCGGGAGAGTGAAGAACCTTCATTTCTATTAAATTCCCCGATACATTGACCCGGGAAACATAGTTGGTTTAAAGGTATAGTCACGTCAGGTAACGTGACATCAAATTTCTCGCTATATAGCAGGGAAACTAAATTGGTACATAGCTCACATGACGCCAGGTTACATGACGTCAATATTCCGGCTAAATTCAGCGGGAAAACTGAATTGGCGCATACGTCACTTGACGTCAGGTCACATGACATCAATTTTCCGCTAAATTTAGCGGGGAAACTGAATTGGTGTATAGGTCACGTGACGTCAAGTCACGTGACACATATTTTCCGGCTAAATTTAGAGACGAAACTGAATTGGTGTTCACGTTACGTCAATTGACGTCACATTACTTAAACACAAATTCAGTTTCCGCGCTAAATTCTGCAGCAAATGTACGCACGGACACATGGACGGACAATATTTTGGGATTGGGGTTGCGTTAAAAAGAATTTCATGCTCTAAAAAAACTGTTCTCTTGTGCAGGCTATTACAGAGACGGCTTGGGAGACTACCAGGGTCTCTTCGTTCTCCAGGGATTGCTGACAGTGTCAGTCGCCTTCCTCTGGCTGGGAGTTTCGTTGCAAGAAAAATGCAAACACAATGCGAGAGTAGCCATTCCCGTGGCGGAAACCTGCCAACATTTGTCCACGGAGCGGTTGTAAAATAAAATTGCCTCTACTTTTCGGTTACGTCGTGACGTTACAAGGCCTCCCTATTCCGACTTCTACAGGTGTGTGAACTGAATGAGAAGTTGCGAGCAAGACGAACTCATTGGTCAGGCCGGGGGGGGGGGGGGGGGGGGGGGGGGTGTTTGCGAACGAGTTTTGATGTAACGGACGGATGTGACATTGCGGGCGATGCATTACCTATATCTCTTTTGTTGACCTAAGGCTGCTCTGTGTCATTTTTTCCTTAAAAAAGCTGCCCTTGGGGAGTTTAAGAGGTGAGGGGGCGGTCGCACTCCCTCCCCTTTAAATCTGCCCCTGAGTAGAAGAAAATCTTGCATATACTTGGATGCCATGCTCTCTGCTTTTCAGAAATGGTATATGGCCAGAAGGCAGCTTAAAGCTCATTTTCACCAAATGTTATTTCCACTAAAGTCTATCTTGCCAAAGGAGTTGTTGTCATAGGGCCAACAAAACGTCATTTACCACTAATTTTGACTACACTGGGACTGGCGATTATGGTCATTCCAGGGATCTGGCATATCCAGACTTTTTCTTTGTCCAGGGAGACTCTCTTTGTGGCACCGCAACAACCATAGAGGAGAGTGGCGTGAGTGGGCGACGACAGATATGTTCCCCGTGTTTCTAAACAACACAACGCGATAGTGCAATTTTCTGATCCTCAAGGCCGTCACCCAGAACAACAAAAAGATACGCTATATCAGGGCCAACCTTGCCGGAAAGCAAGTCCGAGATAAGCCGACGTCTTCTAATGGCACTTGTCCCAAATCGAATATCAATGCGGCCTACCCATTGGGCCCCTGCGCGAGAATTGTTTACAAGACACACTTATCCTTCCATATACCTTTGCGATGTGAATGGTGCGACCGCATTCCAATGGGCTCCTCGGTTTGCAATCGATGGCTGGTCGCTGCGGCATGTTGCTGGATGAACCTTTTCGGCTTCGCCATGCTCCGTTCAATGGCAGTCGTCTACGTGGGTGTCCTGCAGGAGTTTCACGTCACCAGGGGACAAGCGGCGTGGCCCCTCAGTCTGACCGGAGTTTTCTACACGTTCACAGGTACGTGAATTTCTATCACGCGCACAGTGCAACGAGATATCTCGTGAACCATTCCAGTAACTTGTCCATGCATCGACGACAAACTGGTCAAGCTGATAGAGCATTTTAATAGTCGCTTTCTGCGCCCGCCATTCTTATCTCATTGGGCTGCAGGACGCTCTGTGAGCATGAAAAATAGCTTCCTTCGGTGGATTATCAGCCGCCGCGCAGGCATTCACTACCCGGTGACTCGGCAGTTTTCGCCTCGGCGATAAGCGCTAGTTAAGTCCAGACGCAGCCGACGCTACGAGCTAATCGTGTCAATTAAACAGCTTCAAAAGCGGGACAACATGGTCTTCGTCCCGTGTCTGTACGTGTTCTATCATCGCTGAACCAATCACGTACATGGAAGGAAGTCTCAGTGACTTGCACTTTGGAGGTTGTTTCATTGGTCCAATCAACTCGTAGCGAAGGCTGCGTCCGGAAGTAGTATAAAAACGACGCAGAGGTCGTATACTTCGTTTCAGCTTCAGTCCGAGCGCGGCCAATGTTATGAGGCGAAGGACCAATCAAACAGCCCAAAAAGCGCAGCGTCATGGCGTGCTCTCTGCGCTTGATAAGACTAGCCGGCGGATAAGCACGCACAGAGAGGCGGCGAATACCGGCTGGTCCTATCAACTGCAGAGAGCACGCCATGACGTTGTGCGTCTTTTGCTGTTTGATTGGCCCTTCGGCGCATAACATCGGCCAAGCTCGGACCTAAGCTGAAATGAAGTATAGATAAAGAGCTGCTACAAATAAAACAAAGCGAGGAATGGCACCGCAGTTAACGCGCAGAAGCTCCCGATGGCAGACAACCGCTATGACGCGCGGGACGGACGCGGAAAGTGTATAACGTCTCGATTCAAAACCAACGTTTGATGGTAGGAGTGGGCGAATGGCGGTTAATAGCGCAGCGTCATTCTTAGCTTCAGCACTGCAAAGTCGTTGGTTTCCCCAGCACTGTGAAGGCTATGAATGACGCAGTGCTATTCGATTCGAACCGCTATTCCCCCACACCTATTTGATGGTCATCAACAGGCCGTAGATTCAGTCACGTGGTAATCCGGAAAGTGTATCAGCAAATGTATTTGTTCGTACGGTGAGACCACTGGCCTATATTGCAGTAGGCTGGATCCATAGAACTAATAGAATGTACGCTGGAGGTTCAACTGGCGCTAGTGTCTATGCGACTTCTGTGACACAAATTGAAGCAGACAGCAACCAGTCTACTTTAGCGTTTCTCCCGTGCACTCCTATAGGAAAACGCGCGTTCGTTTTGAAAGAAGTGTCCATCGTCCCTACGTTTTAAGTGTGTTATTCTTTTGTCGTCTTTGTCATGCTGTTTCTTCGCCGAAAAATAATGTGGAACACTTTGATTATTTGGGTTGTATATCGAATAGTGTGTACCTCGATTAACATTGTAAACGTGTAAATTGCTTTAGTTAGCGCATTTTTCTTTGTCAGTGAACGATGTTTAACTTCGCTACATTTCAGTCCCAGACATGCATGCAGCAGGTGGGTAAAAACAAACCATTTTAAGGAATATAGAATGGGTTCAAGGTTCGGCAGCATTCCGGTGACGCTTATATTGCTAATACACTTGTTCCTATGTGAAAAGGACCCCATCTTGCATCTTTACGAGCGGTTAAAAACATTCAAAGCGTAAATAATAAAATACGTGGGTTATGAAACGTGTCTCTTTGTATTGTTTTCTCTGCCGGGCAAGTACTATCGGGCACTTGTTCTCAAAGATTTCGAGCGAGCGGGTGATATTTTGAACGTAGAACAAGCATTTTCGCACAGAGCAGAAAGAATAAAGCAGTACCTACTTATTTACAATCGGAATATATTACGTGGCTTTCAATTTGTTTTGATCGTACATGCACGGGTAGCTACTGATCCGGTGTTACTGTTTTGTCGTCTCTCTTGGTTTCCAGATGTCCTTCGTTCGTTTGGGACGTATTCGCGACTCCAGCGACCTATAGGGGGCACCACCACCAAACAAATATGGCGGCTGAGTCCAGGTCGCGTCGGCTCGGCCGGGCCGCCTGAACAGGTGGCGCGTTCAATTTAACAGATTTTCTTTTGTTTAATGCCCAATTTTATAGGTATTTGAAATGAGACGGTGAAGTGTAGCCGGTGAACATAAACTTGCAAAGCATAGTTTTGCTTTCCCGGTGTTTTTGGTTCTTTGCATGTCCAACTTTCGTTTCGGAGATTTCGTTCAAAACCGAAACTATGGGCTCCAGAGAGACGGTAATAGACTCTAATCAGTTTTGATCAGCTAAGGAAAGCGGTGATGACTACAGGATTGTTCCACCGAGAGTAATTTTCAGCTAACTCGCATGCCTCGACCATGCGACTTATCTATCCGCGAAATCGAGCTTTTGTGCGTATCCGCGTTTAAGAAACAGCTCCAGTCGTCTGCTCGGTCAACAACACAGGCTTCAGGAAAATTACGAAAATTAAGCAAGCGCTTCTTTAGTCAAAAACCATGTTAACCCGCTTGCGCCCCACTAAGCAGCTGATACTGGTATTTCAATTCAGGTTTTAGTAGCAATCGAGAAGTCATTTTGATGAGCGGGTTATGTATTATATTATGTACTATGGGTCCCACTAAAGCGATGTTAGTATATTCTTCGGGTTGAAATATGAGCTTAATTGACTAGCTATTAGGTGAACTGCTGAATAAAAGTATATTTGACAGACAAAAAGATACTAATCAAACTTAACCAAATGGTTTTAGCCGGCAGCACGGAGACAAACTGAAGAGAGTCTTCATCAGAGATTCACGCAGAACCTCTCTGCATTGAACTTTGCTTCGAATCCTGAACGGAGAAAATGAGTATTTTTTGTTGCCGGTCAACCTGAGCAATGTAGACGTATATTGCTGCTGGCTTCGACGGGGGTATAATATAAATATTGGAGGCGCGATAGATCAAAATGCCGTGACAGCTTCTAACGTTGCGAGACTCGTCCCCCAAATTTTTAAAACAGATGATTTCCCTTATTCATCATTTGCAGCGAGCAGGTTTTACTGAATCAAGTAAATGCGAAATCAGCCTAACTCTTCCAGTTTGGTACAGAGGCTTTTTCGGCGAAAAGTAGCAAGATTAATAGCCAACGCACCGAGCGGCGTCGGTGGCTCAAACTTGAAGTTAACCGAACACAACCAAACTCAAGAAAAGCAGCTATCGAACCTCCCCATTCACTTGACTGCGACATTGGTGTTCTTTCCAGTGAAACACCTCGTTTCTCGTCCTCAGTCGACTTTTCTACATCCTTACGAAGAAACCACTTATCAGTTACCAAGCAGTCGTCACTTTGAATGTGATTCAAGAAAGACAAGAAATCAAAACGTTTCTCCGTGATTCCTCCCCATCCAAGAAATCGAAAGCACGCGACCGTGTGTTGTGGAGTAAACGGGCTTTCGAACACGTGATGGAAGGAAACAATCTACTGAGGCTTCACCGCACTAATGAACACTCAGGCAAACTTAAAAAAGTTTCGGACTTTTGTCAAATTACATGGTTCGCCACCGCGCCGACAACACGTGTCCGCGAAAGCCACCAGAGACGCGGAGGGGCGCGGAGTGACCTGGTCCGGCTGGTTCCCGGTTTTCCCGCTTGGTGGCGTCCGTTTTGCTGGAGTCGCGAATATCCCTCATGCTGAAAAGCACCGACGTCGTGTTCGTGCTAACAGTGTCCGACAGCGCACAAAAGTACACGTACGAAGCCGCTTTAGCACTGTTCTTAATGCAATGAAATTAAAAGAAAAACGCCGTAACTGACCCATTATTTCGTCTGCCTGACTGAGAAATGTTCCAAGCTACTATATACGTTTGAATTATTCGGGATATTGCTCTTCTGATCGAGCGCAGGGAGAAACTGCACTGACTTTTTCCCATACCGGAAGTCAAGTTTCAACTGGTTGCTGTCTGCGAATTCAATTTGCGTCAGCATACTAGCAGCAGTTGAACCTAGCGTACATTATAATAACTCTATAGCTGTATCGAGGATCAAGGCTTGTCTTGCTGGGGTTCAGTGGCCTCACAGACAGCCATTATTTGACACCAGCCAATGTATGGGACTCTATGGGAGAAACGATAAAAAGTGCCGTTTCCCTAGTTTCTAAGCTGTTGTCGGCACTGAAACTTTTTTGCTGCTTTTCGTAAAGCCTTTCAAATAGCTTTGTGCACAAACATTAAAACTTACAGCTCTCACAGTTTTTTTTAAATAAATGTTTTGTGACCAAGACTTAATAGTGACTCCGCTGGGCGAAAAATGTAGGGCAGCTCAATGCGACAAGAGATGTCTAGAGTAACCGCAGGGTCGGTGGCGATTTCGATGAGCTGGCTTTAGCAGAAGACAAGCTTGAGGCTTTGCTATACGGAATTCGCTCACTCCCGGAAAGCCGCTGTCAACATCAAACTTCTTTGATATTCATCGACTTCTGGGCTTCCCCGAGCACGGTCGTATTGACGGCAAGTTCCTTTGTTTACTTCACTACGAGAGAAAGCTTGGCAGCTCAGCCGTGGGTGCTCCGACATGTTTGATTTTTTAATGGGCGTTCGAACGCTTGACAAATACCAATTCGATCTCCAAACGCCCGATATAATGATCGCGGCACATCATAAAATACTCGCCTTCGAGCACCACGTACAAGCTTCAATATGCCTACTTTTGTGTGTGGCTCGCATAGACATGCGTGTATTGCCTGGCGTCAAGTAATGGCCGCCGGTGGTGCCACCGACGATCCGCGATCCAGCCTACTACAATAGAGATCAGTAGGTGAGGCCTAGTATATCAACGAACGCACTCGCGTGATTGCATGAGTTATGGGTGTATGCTATGGATTGAATGAGTTATCGGTGTATGTTATGGATGTGAAACGGTCAGTCGCCACACGTCTAGATTGCTAAAGGTTCATCGCCGATCAATAACATCAATCTTTACATTACGTCCTTAAAAAAGAAAACACAATTTTAATCTATTTTGATCTTGGAATGTGTGGCAAACCTTGACAACACCGCCATCAAGGAAACTCGACTTTGTTCGTGACCGGGATGTGCGATGGAAGACGATGATTCCTTGTATTATACTATACTGTAAGTGCAAGCAATCCTTCGTCGTAAAATGCAGCGCCTGCAGTGGGAGTCCTTGCACGACACATCAGCGTATGGAAGCTGACATTGGCGGGATCTGTGGCCAGCTCCATCTGTGTTTCGCTCTGCTACTTCGCCAATGGCATACCCTATCTTATCGTGTGCTATGGAATCTCGCAAGGTATGTACCGTGTCCAACCTAAACTCAAAATTAAACTATTAACTACAAAACTTCGTGTCCGCCCGAAAAAGCATGAGCAAAAAAAAAAGTAAAATTTCGAAACTTACAGGGATCGTCAGTCCTTGATTTCGATTGACCACGTCAAAAATTGTCCATCAATCGGCACCTGACGAGCAAGAATAGATCGAAACCTTGACTTTGTTTCTTGTCAAGACTATGGAGTTGTATGGTGCATTCTAGGCACTGAATTGTTTTTTGTCAAAAATTATTTATTGTGGTAGCCGCTTGTCACATATCGCTCCGTGCATGCATCACATGTCTCAAGCTGTAGGATCTTCATCATGGTCCTTGAAGGTTGACCGGGACTTCGTTCATAAGGAACCGCTGTACAAGTGGATAAAACTTGTGGACGACGTTAACGTAATTATTGAATTTTCCGCGCTCATAATTACGTATTTGACGCATGCAAGCACCGCATGGGAACAAATGTTATGATGGAGAGGAGTTGTGTGAACATTTTGGCGAAGGACGACAGCCGATGATAACTAAACCGCACGTACATATTCACCCGACTAGAGTCACGCACCCCAGCTCTTTCTATGCCAAAATAAATCAAGGAGCTGCCAAAACAACGGCAGCAATGTCTTGACGGGCACAGAAAATACTTCGAAAAACCTACATAGCTTCGTGCTAGTTGGATTTTTCTTTTCCTTTGTAGGAATGAAAGTCCCGGTCAACATTAAATGTCACTTTGTAACTGCATTCTTGCTTTGTTGCAGGTATCAGCATCGCGTTTATATCGCTTACCCACACGGTCATCAACCAAAACTTCAGTAATCACAAAGCAGTCGCCTCTGGAATCAGCAGTGCGGGATTTACGATTGGAGGTCTCGTCTTCCCACCTATGGTACAGTTCTTCTTCAACAGATACGGCCTAAGAGGAGGTTTCTTGTTGTGTGGTGCTTTGATGCTCAACGCTTCAGCCGGTGCTCTACTACAACGAGGTTCTCGGGCGGTGTCTATTTCTACTTGTGACGGGAAAGCTCAGGATGATCCTCATAAAACCAGGTCACTGCAAGAAGACGACCTTGAAAACTGCAGTTTGTGCGTTGCAGAACTCTCAGCAGGACTTATGCCGAAATCTGCAGAGGCGTCCAGCAAAGACCAGATAAACGCCAAAGATGAAGAAACCAATTTTCGTCTTTCTCCGAGAGCAACAGAAACACTCGGAGCTCATCAACTCGGTGCACAGAATATAAAACTTGAGGAGTCACAACTTCACGCTGCGCAAAATATGTATGAAGTTTCGAGGACACTGCACAGACTAGTTCCAGGGTCAAATCTTCAAAATCGAATAATCGGATCGTTGTCGTTCCTTGCCATCCTTAAGTTTTACATTATCGTTCTCTCATTTTCCCAAATCATTTTTAGCATGACCACCTACCTGACGGTCATCGTGGACTTTGCGATGGATCGGGACATTTCGAGATGGAACGCTGTTCTCCTTATCACGTGCTGTGCGGCAGTGGACATGGTGTCGAGACTAGCATCAGGATGGATAACGGACAAAGGATTCTTAAGGAGAAGCTCCATGATGACGCTGCACTTCCTTCTCTCGGCCACGTCCCTGCATCTTGTACCTCTTTGTCACTCATACACCCCGATTGTCTTTATGTCCGTGATCGTGGGCTGGTGCAATGGAGCCACCATTGTTCTTATACCAGTGTTCCTGATGGAACTGGTGGATGCTGGTAAATTCAGCGTCTGCTACGGGACGGCGACCTTCTTGGCTGGCCTTCCCATGCTGGCCCGCCCCGTGATAATCGGTACGTCCTGTCTTTTACTTCTTGTTTGTAGTTGCCATTGTTATCACGTGAAAAAGAATGCTCGCGCGGAAATCTTATCCGCCAATGATGGGGAGGGGAGTGGCAAGGAGATACAGTCAAAAAGGAGCTCGCAGACATCTTCGTTCTTTCAAAGGATAGTTCTTGTTGCCCTGTACGACTCGCCATATGTTCCGCCAAATCTATTCTGAAATGAATATCTATTGTTGTGGTTTCAATCTCTACTAGCTTGAGGCCTAGGGTAGGGTGACCACCTTCCTGCCGGTGGAATGCGGGACACCCTGACCGGGGGGGGGGGGGGGGGGGGGGGGGGGGGGAAGGAAGAGGAGGACGGTATTTTCACGACTCAAGAAATAAGTATTAAGGGAAATTCACTAACGCGCACACCCCGAAATCCTGTGCTGTCCGAAAGCGTATTATACACCTGATAATTGTACGCGGCAATTAAACTAAGATTAGTTTCACTCACAGTGATATATTTTTGTTTATTTGTAATCGTAAATATTTTATTAAAAGTATCTAAGTTGAAAACATAAAGATCGACTGCACCAGACCCCAATGCATCAAAAGGAAAAAAAAAAACAGTAAATATTTTTCGGCTTGTTTCCTGTCGATACTTACTCTTATATTAACATGCTCCTACACAAAAATAAAACCTTGTTGTTTTTTTTTAATCGTTGTGAGTTGCAGGTTTTTTTGCCTTGTGTGGCCGTCTTCAATGAAAACAAAAAAAGCTTTCCACAACAACCCTTTCGCATGATACAGTAGGATTTGCAACTAATTACAATAGTTTACTTTTAGCTTTTGGCGAGCCATTTGCGCTTGCAGTATTTTGCCATCAAGGGGAGAGGCACAACGGCGCATGTGCGTGAGTCTCCTGCAAGAACGACGGTTGCTTCCCGCAGTGCTCACCAAGAAAATGACATACCATCGAGATCCACACATTTATCAGCGACCTCCGCGGTTCCCCGTTGCCCGTTGTTCGGCAGCGCCATAAGCTGCGTTGTGAGTTTTACGACAATGTGAAATGCGGGACATTTTCAAGATTTGGGAATTTCTTGCGGGACGCGGGACACGAGCCCTCAATGCGGAACAGTCCCGCGAGTCGCGGGACGGGTGGTCACCATATTGAAGCCCTTAAAGTCATAACCCTGGGAAAATAGCGCCATTGCCTTCCCTACCTGCTAGCCGGACACAAACAGATACTAACATACAGACCACCAAAACCTCGCAAGGCGATTGGCTAAACTGTCTACGTTGCCATGGAAATCACCATCTCGGTCCATTCAAATCTTCGAAGCTTTCAGATGGTCGTTCTAAACCAGTCGCTTCAAGAGCACCATGGAGCATTGCATTGGAAGCGTTCCTCACCAATATAAGCGTCTTCGGCACAGTGTGTGCAATCGACTTAGCAATCACACCCATCTCCACGGATCTGTAACAATTATATTGTTGTTCTTGCGTATTTCAAAACGGTAAGATTATTTTTCACTGCCTCCAAGCACAGACACAGCATGTGGTGGTGGTACGGAAATGTACGCTTGTTTCGCCGGTGTGTGGAAAGCAAAATCTCGGTATATAAGAAACGTCTCCATAAAGCTACCCGTCACCAGCGAATTTAGATCGGCTCATTAGGAACGGAGGGGTCAAGGAGAAATTGCTAATTTGACGGACCAAGATGGCGACCACACGGGGAGCTTGGCGCTACTTTCCCAGGATCCTGTGACTTTAGAGGCCCCAACGTCGGCGATGCATTCAAATCGACTTTTTTTCAAAGGTCGAAGCCGTCTAGCGGCAGTCTAAAAAGCTTCAATATTGCCGGTCTAATGGCGGTGATAGGAGAACAAGCTCGCATTAATCAAGCACCTTGGACTTCGCGAATCAAAAGCGACGCAAAAGAACCAAGTTCTTGGAATAAATTCTTCTATTTAGCTTTGTTCTTTCGAAGACGTTCACTTTTCCTGGTGTGGGGAGAAGCTCGTACTGCTACCAATAGAGCGTCAGGTTTGGCTCTGACGGGGTGCACCTAGACTGCCGTTTGAAAAGGGTGTAGTGGGGTCTTATTGCTGGAGGGTGCCATGAAACGCTGCGCTTTCTTTAAATGAGTCTGTAATGCATCACGCTCATGCTGAGCGAGTATCAAACAATCTTTTATATTTAATTAGACTGTAATTACTCAAGTTTTAGTAATCTGGGTGCGAAAATAGGACGGTCAGTTTTTGTCATTTCTTTCAATGCATCTTTCCTTTTTTCTTTTTTTTCTTTGGAGTTTTGTAAAAAGCGTCTCTGCAAGCCCTTTGCTTAGACCGGTGCTACAGCGTCGTCTTGGCTCACAATATATTTATTGTTGCATTTTTATGCGCCTTGAATGCTATCAGGATCGGACACTACAAAGAGGGAAACCACCCTACGAATTACATTGAGACACCCTAAATATGCACATATGTCCCATGACCCTGTTTCTGTGCGGCCCGTAGTTCCCAGAAAAAAATGTTTGGATAAGTTTCTGGGATTTACCCAGTATAAGCATATGCTGTGAATCTACTGTACGAAATAAAACATGAATACGTATTTTCGCATCCCATGTACTGTCTACTTTGTCAAAGTTCAACTATTTGCACATCTGATTTTGTTTTGTTTTCTCTTCAGGGTACTTCAGGGACACGTTGGGAGATTACCGGGGACTCTTCTGGCTCCTCGGAACATTGTCAGCCTGCAACGTCATCTTATGGTGCTGGCTCTATTGGAAAGAGAGACAAGTATGCAACGTCCGTAATTTAGTCAACGAACAGCGCCAGATGAATCATTCACAGGCTTGACAGGTTACCGCAAGTTTACCCTTACCATACTCGAGCAGTTCACAAATCAGCGTTATCTTATACAGATCAATAAACGAACATAATTCAAGAGGACAACCTAGGTGTATTTCCTATAAAGTCGGTTACAAATCAAGAAGGTAGGAGAAGCTCCGCCACAAGCGTGATGCGCCCGTCGCAAATCCCTCCGCAGTCGAAAGAAGAGTTCACTGGAAACGCTCCCTGTTCCGCTTCAATGGATAGATAAAGGCCACAGAGTGGTACCAACTTGTCTTCGACCCCCACTTTTTAAGAAAGCGACCTTTGTATTCATAGGAGGGGGAACCGAGCGCCTGAAAGCAGCCTTTATGTCGATCGGAGGGGGAAGCTGATCCCCGAAAGTCGTATTTGTTTCCATCGGAGGGGGAAAACTCTATAATCTCCCTCTCGTGGCTTCCACAATGCTAAGTCAAAGTCGAACGATAAAGCAAATATCTACAGAAAGGCAAGACCCTCCTCGCGCGTTGGCCGCGACGTCACGGAAGCGATGGGACGCTATTAGATGCGGAGGTGGCGGAGGGATATATGATTCCCTTTGAGCGGCACTTGCCGCTACCTTCTTAACCTGTAACTTACTATAGGTGAAATCGAGACCCAAGAGAAAAGCTAACCGCGCCTAAAGTTTGCCCTATAGGCTCACCGGACAATGGCTCCCTGATAATATGTTCGCCGCTTCATCAGTACCTCCAGACAAAAGCTGAATGAGCGAAATGTTGTCGAGAAAACTTGTATGCTCAAAGAGAAGGCAGTTTTAGCAGAGCGCTACTACATTCTCTCACAACCCGCGAGGTGAGTCCTGGCGCGCACTGAAGAGCATGCTTCAAAGCCACAGCGTGAGCTCACCTGGTACCAATGCAATACCACCGAGAAAAGCAGGCCTGCGACTCTCCCTTCCCCTCCCTCTCAAACGTCATCACGACCACTGCCACACCTCCACTCTACCAGCAGGTATTGAAGAGCTACCAGCATTTCTTTCTTTCTCGCTCTCTCCCTCTCTCTTACTCTTTCACTGGTCTTCCCAGTATCACCTGGTGGATGCCCCGAGAGCATGGAGGGGAACAGGAGTGCAGTACGTTCCCATTTTACGTTGTGAGCTTCCGGCGTGGCATTTTAAGATTCTTACAAATGGTTAGAGCCCTGCATATCCGCGGATTACCTGCGGATATCCGCAGTAAACTGGCGGATGCGGATAAAAATTAATCAGATTTGGCGGATTGCGGATCAGATACGGACAGCTGGGGGTCCAGATCTACATTTTAGCCGAGGTAGTCCATAAACTTGTGCGACCGCACCGTTTATGGACCATCGAACGTATTGCGGAAGCAAACTACTCTCTTAGATAAGAGGTGACAATAGGAAAGAAAATTATTTTTTTACGTCAAGAAAGATTGCCATTGTTGTGATTGTTGCCATTATTGAATATTGTGATATTTTCCTAGTGGTATACTCGCGCCTTACCACATATACTCGAGTACATGGCTGCAGTGAGTCAGCGTCTTTCCCCTCACTCTTTTTTTTTATTGTTTGGCCTAAATAAATTGACAAAATGTTATTAGTCTGTCCTTTGTTAATTTTCATGTTCATAAAATATGCTCCTGCTTGAACTGGGTTTGACAAAGCAAAAAAGGAAAATAATTATTGAACTTTCCTTTCCTTTGGGGGCATCTTTGGACAGAGTGTAAGTGTCAGGGACTCCCAAGACGATCTCATAACTGCGATCACATTTCCAGCGATGCGAAGTGTCTCTGGAAGGGTGATTGCTTATTTTATAACTGCGATAAAACAGAATATGATAAAATTACTTTCACCGTACTCTACAAAGAGCTTTTTTTTTTTTTTTTTTTTTTTTGCACAAAGGTAAATGACAGCTTATGGTATACCATCCAGATGCTTCTTTAAATTTTTATTCATGTTTGATTTCATGATGTAAAATGAATGTGCAGATTGAAAATCGGATGCGGTTCGAATGCAGGTACGAGATCGGATGCGGATGATTTTCCGCGCAGGGCTATAAAAATGTCTCATTGGCTCACAGAGTCACAGTCTTTATTCTGTCCCAGGTTATGGTGAAAAAAGGCATATGCCGAGCGTCGGCGAGAAAACCTAACCCGGATTTTCGCACTGTAAAAATAAACGAGACATTGTGAAGAGCTCAAACTCCGTCAGAACGTAGACGCCAAAGTTTCAGCATCGACTAGTATATTATTCAAAAGTTAATAATGATTTTCTGAAATTACTAATGGGGAAATGGGGACCATTTTCGCCCGTTTTCGGTATTAAAGAGCTCCGTCGGCCGGTTTTCTCGCGGACGCCCGGCATTACATCTTACTTCGTGAAAATTGAATGGCCTTGGCGCCGACACGCTTTGCGCAGCTGGAACGGCTGGACCCGCGAAGCCTCGCGGGTCCAGCCGTTCCAGCTGCGCAAAGCCAAGACAGCGGAGGCAACCGTCTCTGCTTTTTTAGGCAAATCCGGTATCTCGGTGCGCGGGCGGCAGCCCTAGTTCTCTCGGCGGCCGCGAAAGCGCGACAGGGCGGACAGCGCGACGCATGCGGCGAAGTGCCTAGACCACTAGAGGAGGTTTTGCCGCTCTAGGCGCGGTGCCTAATGCAAAGGAACGGAGTAAAATGTATTCTCCTAGTAAACTGTATTTAACATAGTCATATTTTTCTTCTTTTTTGTGTGTGTGGGTTTTTTTGTCTGTTTGTGTGTTATCGTGGCACACCGAAAGGCATGAAGGCTAGCTACGTCGCATTGGTTCATTTGTCGGCGAAAGTGGGTAAGCAAGCGACGTTAATTTCCCCGTGATTTTAAACAGCACAACAACTGGCTGGTTCGTGTTTTAGGAAACCAGAAAAAAAAGCATACACGACCCTCTACTCAAGATGGACTCGGGCGTAATCTCATCGCAAGTAAAAGGTCGTGTATGTTTTTTTTTTGTTTTTTTTTGTTTTTTTTCCTGGAAATTAAACCAGTCAGTTAGTCAGCATTCGTGTCATCCAGTTTCTGGCTTCGTCTGTGTCTGTCGCGTTGTTTCAATTATGAGCATGACACGGTAACGCTATCTCGCGGTTCTCGAAACCGGCACACAGGCGCCGTTGCACACGCGCCAGATTGCAGTCGCCATTTGTGACCTTCTCTTGACTTCCCCAGATGCCGAGACAGTGAAGCGGGCTTGGACGAGCTTCTACAAAGGCTAATGCTGGGAAGAAGGACGCAGTAGAATCTAATATGGCAATAACCTGACCTGCTCGGGTAAAGATGAAGTGAAGTAAAGGGAATAAGAGGAAACAAAAACTGAAGGTCGGTTATGGCGGAGCCCATGCACTCCCAGCTTTCTTGTCCACTTGCGCCCTCTCTCGCCTGCTCTCCGTAAAACGCTCTAAAAAATTAATTCCACTCGAAAAACTGCGTATACGAAAATGACAATTAGAAATTCGAATCAAATGAATGTGCACTTTCTTTCCTTAGCCAAACAATATTTTTTTCTTCTTTTCTCTTTTCTTTTTGCGTCGAGTTCTATGGACTCACTTTGAAAAAATATTGAATATCTTTTCACCATAAAAAAGAAACGTAATATTTCCGGAGTTTGTAATAGCGTAGGACTCTCATCACGCGTCTAAATTAAATCTTTACTATTGCCATGAATCATTTTTGTTCCTCGGGACCTTTTTTTGTTTTATTTTCCCTTTCCGCATATACATGGCGGTCGCATTGTTAATTCACGTTGAGAAGCAGGGGCTCTTCTGTTTTCCTTACTATGGGTAGCGCAGGTGCGGTTATATTTTAATTTTCATAGTTGTGATATATCGCGAGTATGACCCAGTTGCAGCCGTTAGTCGCTCGACTCGTTCGTTTTAATCATGGCTCCCGACTGCTCCCGACTGACCGAGACCCGTGCTCTTTCAAACCGCGCGCTCTCAGCACGCGGGGACCGCGTGCTTCCCAACATGTCCCGCCATCTGCTATAGCATAAGCAGATACATCACAATAGTGCATAGAATCTTGGCCTTGCACCAGCAGAGGATGTTGAAGTATCCACACTCAGTGTTGTGAAAAAATTCCACCAGGTGGCGATACCCAAAGTTCTCGCCGCGAATGGTGTATACGAAAGGAAGTCGGAGATAAACCAACGCCTTCATTTCTATTCCGCTCACCTTTAAGCTGAGACAACGCCTCCTGCACTAACTACAAGAGGCGGATGCTGAGACTGCAGCCAATGCCACAAGGACGAAAGCTCGAGCTCGTCGCTGCTTGTATCTATGTAAGCGTTCAAACATATTTTAAACCAAGGGGAAAAAAACAGGACAACCCAGTAGGGTGCCTAGATGTCTGTCTGTCTCAGGGTGAAGACATCCATTGTTGTCCGGAATGTTCCAGCGCGTGACGCTCTCGCGCACTCGGTGCGTGACTTGGGCGGTAAGATGGCGTCTGTGCATCAGCCAAGCTACGCGCTCGAGCTGAGTGACACCGGATTGCGCGCACTTCAAAATGCATAAAAAAAACGATTGGGCGGAAAAATGGCTGAGATGTCACCACTCAAGCAAAAGCGCGCGTGTGTATGAAGGCACTCTAAAACCCAGAACAGTGGGGCGCCACTCGCTCTAATGGGGGGGGGGGGGGGGGGGGGGGGGGGGGGGGGGGGGGGCTGCCAGTCCCGGTCTAAGCAAGAAAAAAAAAATCAAGGAGGAAAAGGAAAGGCTCGAACAAGGCACACACAAATCAAAAAGATAGTCAGCGACGTCTAGTCACGGTGCGTCTATACTTCGTTTCAGTTTCGGTCCAGACGCAGCCGATGCTACAAGCAGGAGCATGTGGCCCAGAACAGTGCACGCTTGCACTGCACGAGCGCGCGTGCTTGGCAGGGATGCTGAAAGCCCGGAGCTCGCGCTAGTAGCTTTCGCTGCGTCTGGACCGAAGCTGAAACGAAGTATAGTCTAGCACTGTCAGGTCTGCCATCTCAACGGAAGAAGCGTTCTTTCGGAGGACGAGCACTCGCGCAAGAAATGCACGTATCAAAGCCAAGAGCGTGGGCTAGCTCGCGCTTGTAGCTTTGGCTGTAGTCTCGGCGTGAGGGTTAACGGAGTATGGCAAAAATCGAACACCGACGCTGACTACTGGCTCTCGCTCGAGAGTTGTTTACAAGACACACTATCTTCCCATTTCCTTTGTGGTTTGAACGGTGCGACAGCATGTTCAAGGACTCTGCTGTTGGCCACCGGTGGCTGGTCGCTGTAGCATGTTGTTGGATGAACATCTTCGGCTTCACCATGATCCGTTCAACGGCAATCATCTAAGTTGTCGTCCTGCAGTCGTTCCACGTCACCAGGGGACAGGCGGCGTGGCCCCTCAGTCTGACCGGATCCTTCTACTCGTTCACAGGTGAGTGAGGGTGCGTTACTGTACTGTGGCCGCGCAAACACAACCAGCCTTTGGACATAGAAGAAAGACGTAGCCGACTGAAGTTGAAGAAATAGTTACAGCTAATTAAACTAGGCGGGGAATGACACAGCGCTTATGGGAATTGAGGAAGCGCGCTGCGGGTATGTGGCCACTAGGGCGGGTGTAGGAAGAGTCGTTCGAATCGAATAGGGCGCTGTCATCCCTTTAGCTTCAACGGTTATAAGAAAACTGGTTGTCGTGTCTTTCCCTTGCACTGTGAAAGTTGTTCGTCGTAAAAATGCTGGCGAAAAGCACGAGCAAACACGAGTGTCGCTCTGGAGCGTCAAGGAGGCCGAATTGAAGGCCATCGAAAAATCGGTGAAGGAATTCGTCAAAGAAAAAACCGTGCGGAACCTGTCTGTTTACACGGACTCAAAATAGGCAGTTCAAGGACGCAGCAAGCACTACAGCCGATGTGGGATATACCAAGACAACGACCAAACAGCTACGAGCCGAGGGTCGCAGCATCAAAATAAGGTGGATTCCGGTAGACCAAGGCATCCCCAGGAACGACGAGGCGCACGCAGCCGCGCGAGAACAGTTTCATGCCCTTTGCACCCGGTCCCAGCTCAACCCACCCCGTCGTTGCCAGAAGAACACAGGACGGTATCGATCCTGAAGAAATGAAAGCTTCAAAAATAAAAAATAAAAAAATCACAAAAAAAAAAGAGTCGTACGTCTCGCTGAACAACGGAAACAAGACGAACACCCGCTCCCAACGAAGCCTTTCAGTAGACGGGAGAGGGTGTGCCTGAAAAGGCTCAAGACCGGCACCACCATGAAGCCGGACTGAAGAAGCCTATTCAACAAAAAGAATAGAATGGAAGATGGACAGGACGGTCTGTGCGAGGATTGCCAAGTCCTCGCGAACATTGAGCACATCTTTTGGGAATGCCCGAGGAGCCCAAGGGAACGTGAGGTCGCCATCGAATAACTACCGCTGCAAGCCAGACCGAGCCCTTCGAGGGAATGAATCCTTCCAGAGGGTTCGCCCGAATACAGGAAGGCAATCCCTGAATCGTTGGTTGACTACATCAAGTCGGCCGGGCTTACTTACGGCATTTAACTCTCTCGCCCCCAACATGTTCTCCTCTCGTAACCGATGACTAAAGTTGAGGGTTGCATGCACAACCCCTTTCCCGTATTTTTTTTTTTTCCCCATTTTTGTTCTTCCGATCAATTGAACATTTTATCACTCACTCATCGCGGCGTCCCAACTCCTCTGGCTGCTGAAGCTTTAGCGTAGACTCGAACTGGAGAGCGACCTGCAGCAGAACAGGCGTCTGCCGCATACACCACAGCTGTCGGGACGCCGCCAGGATCGCGACCGGCGACAGCGCGACGTTCCTATGACTTCATCAGGCAAAAATTAAGACACTGCTTTTCTTTTTTTCTTTTTTTTTTTTTTTTTGGGGGGGGGGGGGGGGGCTGCAATGGCGCATGTGTTCACGGCTCGTCATTAGATCATGCGCCTGCGGCTGCGAAACGGCGGTGCATCGCCTTAAAGCGATTTTGGCCCTAGAGCGGCGCGATTTCTGCCGTCGTGGCGCTCGTGCCGCTCAACCGCTGGTGCTGGCCAGAGCGCCGCGACGGCAGAAATCGCGCCGCTCTAGGGCCAAAATCGCTGCGTGTAAACACGCTTAAAGCCAAAACCGCTTCATGTGAGCCCCGCTTTACGCATCGATCGGCAGAGCAGACAGATTATGTTAATTAGCATGATGCGCAGCGAAAGACTACGTCTGCGCTGATCCAACCAAATGCGAGGGTACCATCACGTCCTGGCGAAAACTGTTTTTACAGCGGAGCTGTATATGACTCGTCGGTCGGATGTTTTAATGTTGGGGTCCATACACACACAAATAAAAAAAAATAAACCTTTAGCGATTGAAGCGAAAAGTGCATATCACGCATACAACACACAACACAGCATTCATTTCAATAAAGAACAAGCACAAAACAAGCGTCAGAACCATGTAATTGATGATAAGGCGCTACTGATAACAATGCGAAGCACGTAGCGCTCACCGCATACGTTTCACGGTAAAGATTACTGTTGCGCAAGCTGCCGCGGCGACGGCAACTCGCGACGTGAAGATTGACGTCACTAGCCTTTTATACAGAGTGTTTTACGTAAGAGGTGACAAAAATTCCTAAAATTGGTGTATTCGAGGTAAAAGGATAATCTTCTGGGGACTACATTACTCGTGGTGGCAGGCGTCAGAAAATGCGCGATACCTTCTAATTAGCTCGTTAATTAACTAAAAATGACTAATCTTCTTTTCAATTAGTGAAAATAAACATAATGTTCCAAGAAGTTGAGATTCATCTAAAACCACTGAATTAGTAATTGCCAGAAAGACTTTGAGCGCGTGACAAGCGTAGTAGTGAGCTGAAGTTACCCCTTGTGGAGCAGGTTCAAGGCTGGGGCTCTCATAAGAGACGGATAAATCGCGCGAGCGCCTTACCACAACCGTCAACCTTGTACCTGCTCCACGAATGGTAACTTTAGTACACTACTACGCTTCTCACGCACTCAAAGACTTTGTGAAAATGACTGATCTAGGGGTTTTTGATGACGCCCAGCAAGTTTCTAATTGGAACCTTATGTCTATTATTACTAATTATAAAAAGTTAATTAGTCGTTTTTGTCAGAAAACGATGTTTATTGATTCGACTCAAAAGCGGATTGCATGATGCTACGCCATGGCTGGATCTCGGCGTCTGTGGCTTTTGCTTGGCTTTGCTTCCTTGACATCCCCCTTTTTTTCTTCAGAGATCAAGCGTGACGACTCGTTCGATTATGCGACCTGATTTGGTCACGTTAATTGAGTCTGCCGGGTTCTCTCGCTGGGGGCTGGGGCACACACGGCTGTCGGTCACAGGCTGTGGCGCATATGGCTCGACGCTGGTAGCATGAGTTTTTGCAGCGTAGCGTATCTCAGCCTTAGTCGGACGAACAAAGGACGTATTGCGACGGTACTGTCCCTCTGGCGTCTGTACTATCACAGACCGTGGTTCTTCCGAAAGACGTACGCCTGTTCCAGGAACCCATCTCCTGTTTTCTTCCCAGACTTTCACTTTATCGCCTGGGGCCATGGCAGGGGCTCGTTTGGAGGGCTGGTCAGCGTAAAAGTCTTCTACCGGTTCCGCTCGTGACGCAGCTTGTCGGACACGCTTTGGATTATTTCGGGCTTTAGTAGCTTGCTGTGCGTAGGACACGGTGGAAGAAATACATTTAGGTGGTGACTCTGGCCGCTCTTCACGCGGGGAGCGAGCGGCCAGATCGTGTTCGGAACTAGCCTCGAACAAGGAGTATAGACGATTGCAAGCTGGGCGACTGGCCGCTGCCATGTCTCTGCTCGAGCAGGCACGCCCGTGCGATTACGAGCTTGCGAAAGCTACGTTCACTTGCGCGTTGCACGCGCTTGCATGCATGGGGCACCACTTGTGGCGCCTTGCTCGGTTGCATTTTATGATGTACCGCAGGAAAGGCTACAAGCGCGAGCTCCTTGCTCTGGGGCACATCCCGGTGGCACAACCTCTCGTGACTTAAGAGCAGCTGCCAACGCTATGAGCTCGCGCTTCTAGCCTTCGCTGCGGTACAACGTAAGGTGCAACGAGGTGTAGTTGCTCCGTGCCGCCGCGGAGGGCGCTGAGGTGTGAGCACCGTGGGTATAAGGTCTCTCCTCGGCGGCCACGGTGTCGGGGGCGTAGCCATGGCTCGCCTTTTTTTGCGGTGTGGTGGTGGTGTGCGGTCAGTGGCTGGCCTCATGTCTTGCTTTGGTGCTGTGTCAATCACCGGTGCCACCATCGTGCACGAAGATGAGCCTTAACCCGAAAAAGTTATGCTATAATGATGGGGAAGACGTGCTTCGTTCCCAACTGCAATTCGGGGTACCGGAACTGCGCAGAGCGAGTGTCCTTGTTTAAAGCTCCATCGAATGGCGCTCGCCTAGAGCAATGGCGTCGTGCAATCCCGAGGGCCGATCGCAAGTTACTACATAGTCTCCTCACCTCGTTGACCAAGTGAAGACCAAGCTTGACAGTCTAATTTCTGTCGAAGACTGGGAATGCGAAGATGTCTGGACAGAAAAGGCTCAAGAAACCAAGGCTGTGGACCGCATGCTATCTTATGTAACTAAGTTTTTGAGCGTGAAAAAAAAAAAAAAAGCTACACGGTGCCCTGCATGCCGATCAGCTTTCAGCATCTACAAGAACACTTCTACTGAAGCAGGCCTGGCAAACGTGAAGAACAGAGGAAGCCTTATACACTCCAACAAGGTCCTTTTCCAGCTACTGAAAAAAGCGGAACAGTTCTTCGTGGAAAATAAAAGCCACCAGACTGTCTACTGGGACACAATCGACAGTGTTCTTGACACATGCACAATAACGTTTCCATGCGGTGAACACAAAGAAGAACCAACTGCCCAGCTGCTTCACTACTATTTCAGCATGCGAATGCGACAACACTGTAAGCATATTACGATGAGTATCAACAAACAAGCTCTAGAAATAAAGAAATCAGCAAAGCAGCGCTCTTCTTAGTTTAAGGGCATGGGCGAGAAATACAGGATGTAGGAGGTGGCGTTCTTTGGTAGTATGCAGTGAATTCAGCTTTTATGTACATTTTAAAGCAAAAATACTTGTCAGGTATTTTTTACCGGTAAGACGGGGTGCCACCATATTGTGAGAGAGATGAAAAGCAATTTATGTCTTATAACCGCTAATATTGTTTGACTCTCAGTCACTGTGTCATCATGTCAATCAGTATGTCGTCATACTGTGTCATCGTTTCAGGCACTATGTCATCATAAATAGGATTTTTTCTGCTTACAAGGTTTGTATGTTCCATGTTCATTTTATGTATAAACCATTTGTAACGCTAAAACCTTTATGCGCTTGTAAAGAATTATTTAGGCCCCACTATGTAACATTATTGGAATTTTTTTTTCAATAAGGCAGGAGCCCAGGGGGGGGGGGGGGGGGGGGGGGAATCACCCTACCTCATATAAAGCCACGCAATGTGTCTAAACAAGTTACGGAACTGTTACCAAAGATGTTGATTGACAAAACATGCGAGTGCGACCCAGGTGTTTACTCTAAATTACTCTAAATTATTGAAGGCCCAGTAGATTATGCCGGGAAGTTTTATATTTATACGAGTATTTTTGTCACGTTGAGTCATCATCGGAATCTTCTCGTTAAAAAAAAAAAAAACAGGAATTGCACGGGGAAAGGGCAATCAGTGCCAGTGCGCCAACATAAATCCATCATTTCACTACACGGTATACAGGGACCGAGTAAAGAATGCATAATTTCCTTCACAAGCCCCTCTATACAAGCCTTCACAAGCCCCTCTATACGTGGGCACCATCTATCCCCGTGCGAGTGAAGCGCGCTCGGTGCGCCGAACATAATGTGGTCGCCGCGCCAGACAGAAAGTCATCACCTAAATGTGTTTCTTCCACCGTGGCGTAGGATCTGGAGTTCTTGTCCTTCTGTTGTACAGTCCGTATGCAGGTGAACCCAGTTCTTCACTCCTTGGCATGTTTCTGAAACTGAGGAGGGCCATTTGTATGTCGCTTTCATCCAGAGAGCGTTTTCGGGGAATCCCTTTTGCTGACTGAGCGGCTCGTTCAGCAAGACCATTTGACTGCGCGTAGCTCGGACTTGAAGTAGCGTGTTGGAATCCCCAGTTCCTGCTGAAGTTCTTGAATTCTTGTGCTGCGTAGCAGGGACCGCTGTCTGTTTCACTGACTCTGGATAAATCATGTGTCTGTCTTTAATGCAGCGGCTGCTGGATCGGCTGCTGCCAGCGCCAGTTGCTTTATAAGCATTCTGCGACGCGGACAACACAGATCTGGCCAATCATTGGCCAATGGCTAGAAATGGCCCTTTGGCCAGTGGCCACACAGTGGCCAGACATTGAATGATGACTGGCCTTTCTCTGGCCCTTGGCCAATGGCCACTGGACATCAGCCATCGGTCAAGCATTGGCCGATGAATGGCCAGCCTTTGGCCATTGGCCAAAAGACCATCGCTAGCCAATGCTTGGCCAAATTCAGTTAGGCGTCTACCGAGTAGCACGCCATATCGGGCACGCCTCGTGGGGAGTCATCGCAGATGGTGCCAGCTGCCGCCGGCGCCAGTCGCTTTATAAGCTGTGTGCGACGCGAACATCTACCGAGTTGTATAGTGGTCACAGACAGAGGTCTAAGCATGTCTGACCTGCCGATGGACTACGAGGAATTGTGTGTGTGCGAAGTCTTTCGCCTTCCAATCGTCTTAGCGATAATACAAGAGACCTTGTGAATTTTTTACTTCGAATCTTTTATACGGGGAAGGCGTGCGCGTTCGGGCGCCGGCGTTTGCAATAACTGTTCTAAAGCAAAAGCCTAAAAGAAATGGTATCTTGCGCGCGCGTTCCTTAACGCTTTATTTTGGTTATATATGGTTATGTTTGTTCACGGAGGACCGTGTGATGTAGTAGAGTGTCTGGCGAAACGCACTCCACACAGCTTGCGAGCAGCCTCAATAGACCCTTCTCAAAATTTTGAAATGATGCATAGATTATGTGCGACCTCCATTAGTTGGTCAAGCACTGCGAGCACGCGTTGAACACGAGCGCTTCGTCAGCATTCGGACTGTTCTGGGATGAAAACGAATTCCACACGAGTACTGCGTCGTTGCTCGACGTGAACCCGGAACTAATCACGGGACAAACTAATGGCGGCTGCGCATAATCTATGCACCATTTCACAGTTTCGGAAAGGATCTATTGCGCTGAAACATGGCGTACGAGTAATACACAAAGCGCAAAGAAAATAAATGGTTTAATGTCGTACTGATGTCTGCCAAAAGACCTGTTTGGGAAACCTAATAACGTTTTGTGTGCATTTAGTTTATTATTACTTTCGAGTAATTGTTTTTTAATTAGTAAATTAATTAGTTTTGCCTGAACCAGACTGATTTCTTTCAAATATTCACATTCAAGTAAATTTGAAGATATGGTTTCAATTAGAAACTCCCCGGGCATTGTCGAAAATCACTAAATTAAATCACTTTGGAAAGATATAAGGTACTTTTAGCATTTTACGGCTTTCCGAGAAAACGGTCAAGTTGAACGCGTTTCTAGGCTGTTTTCGTATCGAAGCGCACGTTCGCTCCAGCTGTCCTGCCCCCCGTGGCCAAATCGTGCACCTAGCGCCTCGCCTACTGCGTGGGAGGCAACATGAAACGATCTCCTCTTCGAATAACATCCCACGATTAAGCTCCGATTGTGGGGTTCACCTTCATCGTGCGAAAATTGCGTGCGCAGGTGCGCACATCAGTTACATGCTTTGGCCACGGGAGGCAGGACCGCTGGCGCAAAGAAACCGAAACCTATAGACCTTTTCATTTTAGTAGTTGCCTCACCGGCGGATAGAGGGCGCTGAAGCATTCGGCGCCATTAGGTTGCTTCCATTTGGTTGGTTTCGGTTTCAACGTGAACGCGGCTATGTTGCTGTTTTACGTTGCTTTTGCTTCATTTTGTGATACGATTATTTTTCTTGTCGCACACAACCAATGAAACAGTGGTATTGAGCCACTTTGAGGACTACGAGGTGTACTTTAGCCTAAATTGCGAGCTTTCTTTACCAACTCCTTCGATGTATCTGATTATGGTCGGTTGCGAAACGTCTGTCTGATGTACAGGGAGGATTACCATTGTATGCGGCCGTTACCCAATGACACCAGTTTTCCAAAAAAAAAAAAAAAAAAAAAAAAACTAACAAAGAGACTAACACGTGAATGTAAAGAAGCATATCGACAGCTTGATTAGCAATGTGCTGGATCGGCCAGAACAGATGAACTCCCGAGTTTACTACTTACTGTTTGGTTTTCGTGGGCACCCTGCCTTTAGTGAGCTTCACAGACAAAAACGTAGCGTGTAATGACGCAGATAATTTATATAAACAAGTAGTATCGTCTCGGCCTCTTTCATTATTTTTTTTTTTTAATTCAGTACTTGAGCTTGTTTTGACAGGCCGAGCAGGAAAGTTCTTAAATTAGCAACCCTGCTGAAGTACTCATAAACAGCATTTCGCGATATTTGCCCTAGCAAGTAAATTATTTTTATATGAACATTTGCTTACTCAATTAAGATATAAGTGACAGGCCCATCAAATTAAATCTTGCATTTGTCTTCCATAAAATTGGCCAAATAAAATTAATGGGCGCAGAAGGAGAAATACCTCGGAAAGTTTGACTGAATTTTAGCGCTAGGAATCACTTCACGGACTTGTGTGAACAAATATGTATTTGTTTGAACAGATTAACTTTGTAAATTTCGGCGTCGCCAGCCAACAAAAGTAAACCTCTATTCGCCACCGACAACCCTGGACTCAAATAATTGTTATGCAGACGGCTCTGATTTTCGTTTTTTTTTTTTTTTTTTTTTTTTTTTTTTTGCGTCAAATATTGTAGTTAGTAGATAACTAACAAAAATTAAAACAGCGTACGCAAAAAAAAAAAAAAAGAACGTCGTTATTATTGCGCATGCTCCGAACCCAAACCGCGTTTTGAATTTGCAAATAGAAACAATGTTATTTCTTTCTGCACGCTATTCTATAATGCTCTCAACTGTTAAATGTCTGTGGCAGTTTCTTACGCGGGAAGTTCCAACCTTTGTGTTAAAATAAATTAAGCGGATGGCACTGGTTATCTAAATATAAGGAATAAATCACTTAAATGACTGTCGAAATGGGAGCGAGCACGGTATACAATTTCTTAAACTTCATAAGTAAACCGACCAACCAAATGTTTACGTCGCAAAAAAAGATTGAGAACTTCATCCACATGTAGGTTGGATATTATGAACAAAACAAATCGCCTGATGTTGACGTACCATTATTCCTAGCCTCAGATAAAATACAAGTTAAATGTGCGTTGTCTATCTGCTCCGCGAGTTTCCTTACCTAATAAAAAAAATCTGTTTTCGATATATTATGAATACAAAAAACCATAGTTCCACGAAATACAGATAGCCTACTTGCGCTGACTATTCTTGACGCCTTCCGATCCTAAATGCGTGATATAAATAGACGCGCTTCTTATTGAGAATGTTCCGCCACTATTAATAAACAAAACTCAGTTGTCATAAAGACACCTGAACCCTCGTGATGTATTAGTCGTCGAGTAGAAGAAAGCGCGGTGAAACGCGACGAAAAACACGAATACAACGCGTCCGCCAAGGCGCGGAGGGGAGAGCGGAACAGCAAGTTGAAGCAACCTAATGGCTGCCGCGTCACGTGATTTCAAGATGGCAGCGCCCAATTTTTTTTTTTTTTCCTTTATTTAAACGCTGTAAAATTTTGTTTAGAACGCGTTCCACAGTTCAATAAGCAAAAGTGGAAGCGCGCAGAAGGTGAATATCAAAATAGAAAATAACCCCCCCCCCAACGCCCCCCCCCCCCCCCCCCAAAAAAAAAAGAAAAAATAATAATAAAAGAGAAAAAAATTGTTGGATTTAGAAACAGGACATAAAAATATCTGAGGTTCTAATAAGTATTAAATATTATCGTAATATTTTTGTCTATAATACTTCCGGGAACTATATATCGTTTTGCCTAGAATGACCGACAGAGGGCGCGAGGGGCGAATGTTTCAACATGTTGGGAATGCCTTTCGTTTATTGATCTGTTTTGACGAAGTATGACCTATTTATTAAGTGGTGCAGAGCGTGGTAACTTGTCATGACTGGGAATGTTTCTTCTGTTGCTGCTTGTTGAGATCGTTGCATCTCTGTTTCTCTCTGAAGCAAAGTCCGCACCATAAGACGACGTTGCAGGCTGACAACGTACCGAGGACCCAAAAGAGCCCCTGATAATCTCCCAATGTGTCCCTGAAGTGTCCTGAAATTAGAAAAAAAAAACAATACTGATAAAAAAGTAGAACTCGGAAAAAGTGCCAAATCCGTGAAACGCGCACATGATCGAGTATCTTTTATCTTATAAAGTAGGATAATTGGTATGTATGTACCAAAGGGGTGTTTCGCGGTAATCAGGCCGAAAGTTTCTTCTAAAAATTACGCATCGCACCGATAAAATCAGGTTGATAACGTATTGCATGAGCGCTGCCAAATCGCCTATTTAGATATGTGCAGCGTTCGGTGGTAAACACACGAAATGCGATAATAGGTAAATTTGAGCTCGGATCCCATTCCTCTCAAAGAGTGCCCGATAGTTACCAAAACGTCAAACATCGAATGGAATATCGAATACCAAATATCTTAAGCAGGGGAATGAACGATGAAAGCGCGCGCCGCGGGGCAGTTTTCATAGCAACTAGCGCGGGCGCTGTGAGGTGGCGGCATGGCATAGGTCCACGTCACAGCGTCCGCGCAAGTTGCTACGGAAACTGCCGCGCTGCACCCGTTTTCATCGCTCATCTGTTCCCTGCCTTGGCTGTCAAGTCCTAGTGTAATGTGGCGTCACGTTGTCATGCTGCCCAGATTGGCGTACAGACGCTTTACACACGCGCCAAATTACAGCCGCCATTGCTGACCTTCTCTTGTCTTACCGAGATGCCGAGCAACTGAAACGGTAGTTGACGATCCTCTACAAAGGCCGATGCTTTAGAAAAGGACACAGTTGAATCTTGAGTGGCAATAACCTGGCCTGCTATGGTAATGATGAAGTGAAATAAACGGAATAAGAGGAAACAAAAACTGAAGGTCAGTTATGGCGGCGTCCATGCACAGCTGCTGCAAAGTGTCTATATCGCTATTGCATTCTGCATATGGTACGCTTCGTCCTAAGTCAAAGCAGTGGCGTAATTTTTTTACATTGCAAGCCTTACAATGGAAGCTATACTGGGCTTCAACTATTTTGTGCTTTGGTGTCAATGCTAGCCTAGCTCCTATGGTGCTGAAGCTACGCAGTGTTCCATTGCCCTTGCAGGTGACTTCCTCTTCCATTCGCACGCGTTCGTGCAAGTAGGTTTGACAAATTGGAGCACTGAGGAAGCAACGCTAGCCTTGACAATCTAGCATGAAGTAGTTGACGCCGAGGGTAAAATAAACAAGACCACGACAAGACTTACCAATTAGCAAAGGCCTAAAAAGCATAGGAAGGCCAGCCAGGAAGATCGCTGTCCCGTAGCAGACGCTGAATTTGCCGGCTTCTACCAGTTCCATTAAGAAGACTGGAGTGAGTATAGTGATGGCTCCATTGCACCAGCCCAGGATTACGGTCGCAAGGACATTTAGGGAATACGAATTACAAAAGGGTAAAAGATACAGGGCCATGGTCGAGAGGAGAAAGTTCAACGACATCATGGTGTTTCTTCTCAAGAAGCCTTTGTCTGTGATCCATCCCGATCCTAGCCTCGACACCATGTCCACTGCCGCACAGATCGTGACCAAAAGGACAGCGTTCCACTTCGGAATGTTTCGATCCAACGCGAAGTCCACGATGACCGTTGTGTAAGTGGTTAAGAACAAAAGGAGTTGTGAAAATGAGAGTGTGATGATATAAAACTTGGGTATGGCAAAGAACGACAACGAACCTACTATTCGATTTCGAAGAGTTACCACTGGCTTTAGTGTGTCTACTGTCCTCGAAATGTCGAACTTATTTTGCGCTGTCTGAACCTGCAGCTCTTCAAGCTCTATATTTTCTGAGTTGAGTTGTTGAGCTCCGGGTTTTGCTGCTGTTCTTGAAAACAACAGACGAAGTGTGTCTTCATCTTTGGTACTTCGGTGATCTTTACTAGACGTATGCACAGACTTGAGTAGATGTTCTGCTGAGGGCCCTTCTGCAGCGCGTGGACATTCATTTCCAAATGCGTCTTCTTGTGGTGTCTTGCTTTTATGAGGATCATCCCGTGGCTTTCCGTCAGAAGCAGGAACAGGCACTGCGCGAGAACCTCGTTGCAGCATAGCACCGGCTGCAGCGTTGAGCATCAAAGCACCGCACAACAAGAAACCTCCTCTGATACCGTATCGGTCGAAGAAGAACTGTACCAAAGGGGGGAACACTACGCTTCCGATCGTAAATCCTGCGCTGCTGATTCCAGAAGCGACTGTCTTGAAGTTGTCGAAATTTTGGTTGATGACCGTGTGATTAAGAGACATAAACCCAAGACCGATGCCTGAAAAAAAAAACACGCAAGGGTTTAATGCATCATGTATATTAGAATAGGATGACAAAGATAATGAAGATTGAATAACGTATATAGGTAACTTTTTTTTTAACAGGGCGTAATGGTTGAGGTTCAACATATACACAGAGGAACGTATGACAAAAGACTACCACAATAACTATTTTAGACGAGCAAAGAAAAAAGAAAAAAATCCGGATTCGATGCTTAAATGCACTTTAGGCAGCTATATGAAGCCAATTACTCGCGAATCAAGTAACTAGGTTAAAATTGTTTGTTTCTCTGGGGTCAATCGAAATCAGGGCTTGGCGATAGGTGCCTGTATGCTTTTGCACTTCGATTTCGTGTTGATGCTAAGTCATGATTTGACATTAACGTATACAGGTGGAACATATACAACGTACCTTGCAAAATTCCATAACAGACGATAAGATAGGATATGCCATTGGCGAAGTAGCAAAGCGAAATAGAGATAGCGCTGGCCACAGATGCTGCCAATGTCAGCTTCCAGACGCTGACGTATCTTGCGAGGACGCCCGCGGCAGGTGCTGCATTTTGGGGAGTAGGATTACTTGCGCGTATACATAGTACACTCGTACATAGGGGAGCATCGTCTCCCTCATCTTTCATGTATCCACGAAAGGAGACAGTATTTCAGTTTCAGCCTTTGAGCATTACGCAGCTTCGCAGGTGGCGGTGTTCTCGGGATGTAGCACTCATACTGAAATCAGAACGATCCCAAAATATATGTCATCTTTCGCAATAACGTCATGCAATCCCTGCTTTCCCTTGGATTAGCGCAAACACGTAGCCTTTCACTGTGCATCACGCTATAGTGCCTGGAACCCGTTCCCGGACTGGCGTGTTTCCCGCGCCCTCAGATGTGGTCCTCAATTTATGCCTGATGACGTAACGGAAGTGCCATGCTGTCGCCTGTCACAATGCTGACGGTGTCACAGCCGCGGAGGAGGATGCGACTGGCGCCAGTTCTGCTGCAGGTCGCTCTTCAACTTGACAATCCACAGAAGCATCTGGAACCAGGAGCTCGGATAGCGCGACGACAGCAGAGGTCTCTGGTTCGATACCAGGACCAGCTGTCACCTAGTTGTGTTTGGAGATTTGTGCTTCCCCCTTGTGCCTTTTGTTTTCCTTCTCCAGAGATTATTATTGTCATTCTTGTTCAGCTCGCTTGCACCTTTGCATTATTTGCACTATAACCCTCGTTAGCTCTTACTTTTTCCGGATACTACCAACCGCCAGGATCGCGACATCTGACAGCATGACAGTGTGGCTCCTGTGATGTCATTTGTCGCCACAGACTTGTACACGTTACTGAAAAATAGTAACGAATTACATTTACAATTACTCAAGGCTAAATTGTAATTTATTACAATTACAATTACCCTCCCATGAAAGTAACTGACCATTACCCCAAAAAGTAATCCGTTACTTTCGTGGCGTTATACTTTTAACATTATTGTCGTCAAGTAAGAAACAAAGGGAAGAGGGTCATTCAAGCTCTTATTGTTGCAACGTGTTCCATTTAATGACCTTGAGTATTTTGAGCAACAGCTGGCCCTCGAAAGTCTTGTCAGGCATTTTGCGTTATTTCTTAGTCAATATGTCGACTGCTACGCTGAACACCATTTGAGGTGAGGCACTGGATGGGAGTGCCATATTGTTCCTCACGAATGCTTCATGCTCTGCATTGAGCTCTTTCAGCGAAGCAAGGGAAGTACTATTTACCTCGAATGTAGAGCAAAGCTTGGTCGTTGCAGCCGTTGCCTGCTATCCGAGAGATTTAGTAGATCTTTCCGATACCTCCGATACCCGCGATAACGATATGACGCATACGAAGTATCGGATATCGTTATCGGAGTCCTCGGACCGATCTAAATTCTTCATTGCCTAAATCGCGAAGCTGTGGAAGTCATCAATAGCAAAACATAGTTGTAACAGTAAGGTGATAATTAAATAATAAATAAGGTTTGGCTCGATATTCTTCTCCCTTTGGTTCTGAACAGTTCGAGCCTCAGTTGAGACGTTGGTGAATAAAAGAAAGTTTCCAGTATATAAATATAAGTAATAAAAGAAAAAGGACACTCATAACAACAATTAATTAGAACGTCGGTTAAAACAAGGAAACGTAAACGCACGTTTGCCGTGTGTACCTTTCTTGGTGCCGTTCAAAAACGCACGGAGCACGAACCGACTGCAGTTTACTCCGGTGTTCTCCAGATAGACGTCCGCTGATGCCAAGGGCAGCAAAGGGTAGAGTACTAAGTAAGCCGCGCTATGGCCCCACTCACGAATTTCACTCTCTCCTCAAGCCCAGAATATCAAGTCTAGGTAAGCCACCATTATGTTTTATTTGTAAAAAGATCTGCTTGAGATAAGATGGGCCCTGCTGGGGCAATACAGGAAGAAGAAGGGATGACTATTACCATTTTCTAAGTGGTCGCAAAAAGCTGACTCACAAAAAGGGTAGGGTAGACGGAGCGTTGTCTCGTGTTGTGACATTATGAAAATGGTCGTAGAAGGACATTGTTAATTCTTTTCAGTGCATTTACCGCCTCGAGCTTCTCGAAGACGCGCACAATCACTTGGTGTCCTCCTTTCCCCGTCTTCGATCGCAAAGAAAAAACAGAGGGACTAAAAAAACGGAAATAACTAGCCCCCTCCGCCCTCCCTCCCCCCCCCCCCTTTTTTTTTTTTTTTTTTGTAGAAATGTTTTTTTGGATTTTTTGACATTGTTGTTAGGGTCTAAAAAAAATAAGTTCAGGGGCTTAATTGGTGTTGCAAAAAAAAAAAAAAAAAAAGGCTTTGCGGAACTGAAGTGCCAAGCCTCCCTTTGTGCTGGTCAATTCGCGTGATAGTGTCACTGCGCTCGACTTTGCACAAATGAAAAAAAAAAAAACTTTATATAGGAGGGGAGGGGGTGGGGTTGGTTCTGAAAGAAAAAAATGTAACGGATTACAAGGAATCCGTTACGTCAAAAATGTAAGGGAATTACTTTAAAATTACTCTAGAAAATATGTAATTATTCCGTTACTAAATTACTGATAAATGTAAGGGATTAAAAGTAATTTCGTTACTTGTAACGGATTACGTACAAGTCTGTGTCGCCACTTCGGTACCACTTCTGATGGGGTGATGTGTATGACGCTAAAAATACCAGTTGGAGACGCGTTCAATGCACCGAAACATGCTAATTAAGGTTTGCCCCGATCTCACCGCTCACTGATGGATCTCTCCCGAATGATGCTTACGGCGATGCTCCGTTTCGCGTTCATGTAAGCCAGAGGTAAGCTACAGCCGTAGATACATGATCCAATCGCAAACCGTGAATACACGCCCCCAATGCAGTGTGTTTGGCTATACTTCGTTTCACCTCAGATCAGATCGCAGTCCTACGAGTCGATGATGCCAGTCTGAGAGAGCCAAAAATGCAACGCCACCGCCTTCGCCATCCTGTTTGTCCTAGGGGCGGATCCAATTGGGGGGAAGGGGGGGGGGGGGGCGACGCGGGCGGCCGCCCCCCCCCCCCCCTAACAAGGTCGACCATTCCCCCATTGGATGTGGTCCTCAATTTATGCCTGATGACGTAACGGAAGTGCCATGCTGTCGCCTAGCTGTCACAATGTTGACGGTGTCACAGCCGCGGAGGAAAACGCGACTGGCGCCAGCTCTGCTGCAGGTCGCTCTTCAACTTGACAGTCCACAGAAGCATCTGGAACCAGGAGCTCGGATAGCGCGACGACAGCAGAGGTGTCTGGTTCGATACCAGAGACCTTTCCCCTCCCCGGAGGGCAATTTATAACATGGGTGGACCCCCCGGTGCACACGAAAGAATGGGAGAATAGTGTCCTTACAAATTTTCCGCACCCCCCCCCCCCCCCCCCCCCCCCCCCCCCCCCCAAAACGGAGTTCTGGATCCGCCCCTGGTTTGTCCTCCGCTATAAACGGCTACACCAATCAAGCGTGGTGAATTCACGGTTACTTCGCGCTTTTTGTAAGTATGTCTGCGTTTGTACGTCTGCAAGCCTTTGACTGCGCCCTTAGCAATATGGAAAAACGACCGGCCAATAAAGTTTCGAGGCGAGTCGACTGCATCCTTAGCCTGCTGCACAAACACCAGATACTGTTAGGGCCTGCTTACTCTCCTCCATAACATCACCCTAAAGGTACGATAACGGGCAGTGCTAATCTTGATTCGGTCTCTTTCTGACATATATATCTATTCGCGTGACCTGGTGGTGCGGCCAAAGGTCAGCGACGTCCGGACATATACACGCCTTGCACCTACGTCAACTGACGACGTTGAACACGGGTATCCGCCATGCTGGTGGTTGACTCGACGGCCCTTCGCAGCGAGAGCAATGGTAAACTGCACCGCGCTCGTTTGTAGCCTACGTATCCCGCCGATCGTCCTATCGTTTCGTCGTCATGCCCCGCGAGACAGAGTAGCCGTCAAGTTAGAGAAAGTACAAGCGGAGGAAAGGAATGAGGCCGCGGATTACCGAGTTTGCGGCACGCATTTCAAAGCGGCGAGCGACGGTACTTTTCTACCGTTGTTTCCGTTCGCGCACGCATTTGTGTCGGCCTTTGCCCGTTCGTGGTGTAGATGGCCTTTGCCTTTCGTTATATAACGCCATTTCCACGCTTCGAGCGCACCTTCGGGGCTCTCGGCCGAGTACGGGCGAGTGTCGCGCCGCGAGCCCGGCCATTCGGCGATCAGTTGGTGGCGGCCCCCCGTGTGCAAGCATGCCGAGACGCCGCCGCCGGGGCATCGGTTTGTGCCGTCCGCGAGACGGTAACGTTTGCAAGGAGTGAAAGTATGCAGGCGAGCCGGTTAGGAAACATCATAATATAAACCCTGAGACAATGAGAGTTGTCTTGTCCTTATTTTATTTATCCTTTTCTGATGGTTTAGATTATGACGGTAACCTTGCGTTTTTTACCAGTATTTTGCAAAATCGTAACAATTTTTCTACAAGCGTCTCCTAAAACCGCTCGTCAAATTTTAAAACTAGCAAATAAGCTTTTTTCTTTTTTCTTTTTTTTGCGACGACAGGTTTTTGCGTTTCGACTTTTTTTGGCTGCTTATCGAAACTTTCTGCTCGTAGCGCAATCGCACTAATGCCGAAAAATTCCGCACGTACTGGCTAAACGTCATCCTCGTAAGCTCGGCTCGTTTTTCCAAGTTCACATGTAACACAACAAGGTACATACCTTTGTTCAAAATATGGTGCATGTCAGCGCATGTCCGGGCCGTTAGCGGCATATCCTACGCTTTGGTAAACGCATCCGCGCGGTGTAAAGTCCACCACTAGCATGGTGCGGGGCCCTGTCCTTCCCTAGCGCGACGTCCCTTGCAAGGCATGTATATAGGTTGCGTTAAGTGTTGTGGAGAGGGAACAGTGCCAAGGCCTGGTATTTAGGTGGTGTTGGCTGTACCAGCGTTGGAAATAAATCATGACGTTGCGGCACTTTTCAGGTACACCGGCCGGTGACAAATTAACAGTGAAGCGTCCCCCTTTAGCAGAACGAACGCTGGAGAGAGGTCGCCTTCTCTCAAGCGTTCACTCTGCTAAAGTGGAAAAAGTGGGGAGGAGCTTCCACTTCGCACTTACCTACACACTCCCAATCACAAACGTGTGTTGCTCCCCACCCCTGTCCGTTTCGATCTGGATGAGCATCGTACCGGAGTGCGGGTGTGTATCACTACTGCGAGATGCACGTTAAAGACCCTATAGGCTAGCGGTTGTACTGCACTGGCTAAATTGCCCATCTACAGCTGGGAGACTCGTCGCCCGTTGAGGCAGACCGAGTTCTAGGCTGTATAAACATACACACAACCCTTTTTTTTTTTTTTTTCGCAGACGTGTGCCAGTTTTGTTGCTTGCTTTTAAGGGAACCTTTGCGCGTTGCTTGTCACTCGGACAAAAGGGTGGAGTCACTGGAACGCGTGCGCAGCATCTTATATGTCGAGAAGAGAGCTACTCTTGATGTTCAAAGGGCGTTCCACAGCCTCTAGACAAGGATGGCAACGCGCAGATGCCATTATTGGAACGGCCCCGAAACTTGTCGCCGATGCACAACCACGTCACAATAACGGCTCGCAAGATGAAGCTTCACTGATGATTTAAAGGGTTAAAAGCACAGAAGAAGGACGAAGGAAAAAACACACACGACACAGACAGGCCTGTGTGTTTTCTTATTCGTCCTTGTTGTCTTAAGCTTTTAACCTTTCAAATCAGCATAAACCAACTATACTTCGCCTCACGTTAGTATGGACTATTGTTAGCCGCGCGTGCTAAAAGCGCGAGGTAGTTGCTTCGAATGAAGCCTCGGCGGCTGCACGAGCACTCGTGCAGTGAGTGCTCCAATCAAGGCAGTCAAGGCCAGCCGCTCGCGCTAGCACAGCATTTGTGGTTAGTCCATGCTAAGGTGAGACGAAGTATAGCTCAAACCAAAGTCTTAAGTGTCGCAGACCTGTGAACGTGTAGAAGACTCCGGCCAGAGTGAGTGGCCACGCCGCTTGTGCCCTGGTGACGTGTAAAGTCTGCAGGATGACGACGTAGGTGACTGCCGATGAACGGAGCAGGGCGAAACCAAAAACGTTCATCCAACAACATGCCGCAGCGACTAGCCACCGGTTGCCCACCGCGTAGCTCATGGACATGCGGTCGCACCGTTCAAATCGTGCAGGTATTTGCGAGATAAATGCGTCTTGGAAACGCTCCTCGTACAAGGGCCCAAGAGGGGCAGGCCGCGTCAACGCTCGATTGGGGAGAAGTGGACGGTGGAAGGCGTCGGTTTATCTCAAGCTTTCTTTCCTACACGGCGGCTGGATATGGCTATCTTTCTAGTTTTGCGCATCGCGGGATCGCCCCAGCGCATATGCCGTTCAAAAATACGGAGATACGTATCGCTTTCTCACCTTGTTAGCCCGCGACCTAATTGAACAAACGCGAAGCTGATGACCTCTACAGTCGTGGTCACACTGCTGACACATTATGCAAAAGACAGTCTGGCGGCACTGTCTGGGACGTGTTTCTTCCTTGTAGGACGGTCACGTTGGTGACTGGTCATACAAAAACCGTGTGCAGACATCTTGGAAGCATAAGTATGTAAAGAGCAAATGTGGTTCGAACATAAGCTTGCGGCGTGTACGCAGATAATTCTGTCAACGTGTCTGCGGAGAAACTCCGTGCCCTTTGTATGATGTATGAGCAGAGGGACCCGGGCCGAAGCCTTATGGCATACCACAAGGATCCCCTGAGTAAAAACAAGAAACAGCAGGCTATGACTGTTTTTTTTTTTTTAAATATAATTTTACGAAGCGAGAAGGCTGCGGTCCCTAAGCCAATGGTGCATTTGCAAATATCCCATAAGGCGTCGAGCGAAACGCTCAAGGAAATATGAGAACGTCCTCTATTCCAGCAGTGTTGGACAATATACTCGATAAAAGTATTTAAGTTACTAAATACCTGCTTCATAAAGTATTTCAATAATACTCAAGCTACTTTCAATGTGAAGTGTCTTGAGTAGAATACAGATACTTAGAAATGTAATTCAATTACTTTTGAAGATCCTTCCGCATTGCGTAATTTGTATCGACGTCAGTGACAAGCACAATTATACAGGTTCGCAAATCTGGTTTACCTGAATGGTTAATGAGCACGCAACAACACCAAACGGCAAAAAGAAAAAAAAAAGGAACATCGTAGGGTTATTTTATATTGCCACGCGCATTGCCGAGCGGGCGCGTGCGTGGCCGAGTGGTTAGCGTGCTTCCAAAGACTTGGCTGTCGCGCGAAGGATCCGGGTTCGATTTCTGGGAGCGGAATCTTCTTTTATTTATTCTTTCTGCTTGGCGTTCTCGCAAGTTCGAGAACCTTTTCGTCCGATCCAGTTACGAATGTTCTACGAGCCGAACGTTCTACGCAGAAAATTCCAGAGAAACACGCGGGTACAAAGGGTGCTCCGCGTGGTAAGCCGGAGTCAGTCTCGCCCCAGCGTTCGACTCTGCTGTTACGCCGACTTCGACGCCCGCGACGCTCTGCTCCTATCTTCTGTTTCCCTTTTTTTTTTTTTTTTTTTTGGGGGGGGGGGGGGCACACGTTCGCCTTATTAAACGTTTCAGTTTCCCCAGTTATTCCTTGTTTCACTTCGTCCTTCGTGACATTTTGGTGGAGGTGCGGGGTACCGCATGTCCGTGCATGCGTAGCCCTCCGGGTTCCCGCAGTACATTCACCATTAGGGGTGTCGCGAACCGGCCGAGGTTCGAGTTCGACCAGATTCGACTTTTTCGAACTTTTAGTGTAAGTTTCGACGAACCTTGTATTGAGGTTCGACTCGTGTGCGCATGCGCGACAGGCTGGCTAGTTGGCTTTGGATTGGATTGTGATGGCTAAGGGATGAATTAAGGGCACCGCTGATTGGTTATTCAGTTAATACAATACAAAAAAATTAAGTTATTTACTTCTTCAGTGATTGGAATTGGTTTCTTTTAATTGCGACTGTTCATAAAATAAAATTACCCTTTGCACAAAAAAACTTCTCGAAACCTAGACATGCTTGTATCAAGGCCTGGCCACACTGTCCACAAAGTCGAACCGTTCGACCCAGTCGAACCCCGAAAGTTCGACCTAAAAATCCTGTTCGACATATCGTCTGCTATAAATGGATACACCAATCAAGCGTGGTGAATAGACCGATGTCACCAAGCGAACTCCGCAGGCGCGCGCATTCCGGAAGTGCTGCCGCCGCCATGCTACTTGTAGTCGTCTTTTTCCGGCTTCCCGGCTACGTAGGGCTGCGAGTACATCATCGTAGATTATCATTTGGGATGCCCCGGTATCAGCTGGATTCTCCTGCATGTCTGTACTTCATAAGATTGTGTTGTTTGTGATGAATAACTATAGGCTCTTACTCCACTCGTTGTGAGATCACAACGGACTCGGTCGTAAGCTGTCGCAAGCGTGAACATGCGTTCACGGGGACCGGCGTCGGTCACTGGAACGAATAGAATATTCGGGAGTTGGGTGTGTACGGTTGCTCAGACCCAGTGCCAACTTCGTGGGGCGTCAACATAACCGAACGCGTCCTTTGAACGGGCTAGCCGCTGAAGTCGCTGAACACGGTTGTTTCAGGCAGTCGACAAAAGCAGGGAACATGACGAAACTGAATACCGACGAAAACGAAGGGGTCGCTTGCGTTAAATTTTCACGAATCCCCGCCGCCAGTCTCTACATCTGTACACCTGTCCATCTCGAATAGCAGTTTTGTAAATTGCATCGGCATTGTGATAACAAATCCACCAATCACAAGCGTTAGAAGATTTAGCAACAAGAAACAACCTCTTTTAGAGCGCAGCTCTTAGGGGCCCGTTCCCGACTTGAGCGGCGTCGGCGTCGCCGTCGCCGTCGGCGTAACCAAGGTCATCCCAAGGTCACGTGTCCCCAAGGTCATCCCAAGGTCACGTGACCCCCAAGGTCACGTGACACCCAAAGTCACGTGACCCCCCCCCCCCGAGGTCACGTGACACCCCCAGGTCACGTGACCCCCGCCGAGGTCACGTGACCTCCCCGGTGACGTCATCGATGACGTCACCGGCATCCGCATCGTCATCGTCATCACTGATGACGTCATCAGTGACGTCACTGATGACGTCATCAGTGATGATGACGATGCGGATGCCGGTGACGTCACTGATGATGTCATCAGTGACGATGACGATGCGGATGCCGGTGACGTCATCAGCGACGTCACTGATGACGTCATCAGTGATGATGACGATGCGGATGCCGGTGAGGTCATCAGTGACGTCACTGATGACGTCATCAGTGATGATGACGATGCGGATGCCGGTGACGTCATCAGTGACGATGACGTCATCGGGGAGGGTCACGTGACCTCGGCGGGGGCCACGTGACCTGGGGGTGTCACGTGACTTCGGGGGGGGGCATCCGCATCGTCATCGTCATCATCAAAGATGACGTCATCAGTGACGTCACTGATGACGTCACCGACATCAGCATCGTCATCATCGCTGATGACGTCATCGGAGTCCGCATCGTCATCGTCACTGATGACGTCATCAGTGACGTCACTGATGACATCATCGGCATGGTCACGTGACTCCCCAAGGTCACGTGACCCCCCCCCCCAGGTCACTTCACCCCCCTTCCCTCCTCCTCCTCAAGAGCTGCGCTCTAATTCGGTGTTACAGGGAGTTGTAAACGGCTTTCACTTTTTTCTTGTTGGATAACCTTTTTAGCAATGTGTTAAACCAATGATACGTTTTGTCTCTTTGGTTGGATTGCACCCCCGAATGTTTAGAAGGATATGAAACGAGAGGTGATCACAGTTAGAACAGGTTAGAAGAAGGTCAAGGATATGTACGGGCGTGGTAGTAATTACTGTGGGTTCGGTAATTAGCTGTAACAGGTTGAAATCGAAACACATACTCAAGAAATCAAAACTCTCAGACGAAAATGTACTAGAAAATGGGTTCTCATGTGCCCGAAACATGTTTGGATAATCAAAATTTCCTAAAACAAATATTGGGGGGTTCGGAAATCTCATTGCGACCGTATTCATAGCATCATGCAGTTTACTTACAAAGCTAGCCGCACATTTTGGTGGACGATAGAAAACACAAAGAACTATTTTATGATAAACCTGAAAATAAACGCTGATAAACTCATTCAGTAAGAAACAATATGGTCACCTACCGATACTCTACCACCAGAAAAAACGAAAGAAAAAATATGGTCACCTACCAAACATGCGGACGTTATCGCGCGGCGTGAAGCCACTTACAACTATTGAACTGGGCCCTAATCTTTTCACCAAGTTGTACCAAATTTGTTTCTAAACTTTTTTTTTGCACGTTGTAGTGTTGGTTTGCGTTTTTCTAGGTGCGCAAGCAGCTCAATGTATGCGGACGAGACCAAGGTTGTTAAGCGAGGCAAAAAGATGGCAGTTTTAATAATCTACGCCACCAACCATAATTGAAGATGCGTTTCGTTAACAGTGAACAACAAAAGCTGAAAGCAACACAGAACCCTCATTCTAAAATCATATCTTAAAAAAAAAAAAAAAAAAAACTTTGGAAAGTTAGAAAACCATTCTATTGCTTTGCAGCGATTTCTATTACACTTGACCTGGTGTCGGTAAACGAGGTTAGTAAAACACCTCTAAAACTAAACAGGAGAGTTTCTTGATCTAATGTTTTTGAATATTTAAAGCGTGATCATGTAGAATAGAAAACAACAGACACGGACGACGTGTCTGTCTGCTCAACACTCACAGAGACGGGATTTTGCTGTCTTTTTAGTAGAACGCCACGCTCGATGTAATCAAACGTGGCGTTCGACTTAGGTTCATCGCAGTGGCTAAAACATCGGTGTCGGCGGCGGCGAAAACTTACGTTGCGGACGTCGAATGGAGCAACACGGGCGGTGCCACCTTCATGTCACAATCTCCTTTCCTTTTTCTTTGAAAGAAAGACGGGGGGGGGGGGGGGGGGGAGGGAGGTGTTCGTGGTTCAGGAAAAAGAAATTGTTTAGAGCAAAGAACTTTGGGCAGTTGTTTTGAGAAAGTTAGTGCAGTTATCCTGCCAGGGTTGAACAAATCCGTCAACTGCACGTGCTTGAGGTTAGTGCTATCTGAAATCAATTTGAGCTCTTTACAACGCCTGAAAAATATTATTTTGGACGCAGTTTCCTTTAAAAGAACACACCGATTTTTACACACACAAAAACAAAACAAAAAAGAAACTTTCGTAATAACAATTAAAGGTAATAATAACCATGAGTCGCATGTATTGGGCGAGGAGCAGCCTACCGCGAAATAGTAGGACTTCGTGCGTATCCGCAGCCAAAATAGAGTTACAAGTGCCCTCAGAGATGAAAGGTATCACCGTTGGGAGATCGGAAGTCAGAAAACAATAAACTTTCCGAATCGCAATTAGTGGCGGAGCGTCCATGCCCTGGAAATGCTGAGAAAGCGAAACTCAATTTACTCAAGATTAGGGGTGTCGCGAACCGGCCGAGGTTCGAGTTCGACCAGGTTCGACTTTTTCGAACTTTTAGTGAAAAGTTCGTCGAACCGTGTATTGAGGTTCGACTCGTGCGCGCATGCGCGGCAGGCTGGCCAGTTGGCTTCGGATTGGATGGCGATGGCTAAGGAATGAATTAAGGGCAGCACTGATTGGTTATTTTAGTTAATAAAGTACAAACAATTAAGTTATCAACTTATTCAGTGATTAGAATTAGTTGCTTTTAATTGCAACTGTTCATAAAATTGAAATAACCTTTTGCATAAAAAAAAAATTCTCCAAACCTAGGCATGCTTGTATCGAGGTCTGGCCACACTGTCCACAAAGTCGAACCGGTCGAATCTGGCTAAAAGTTCGAAAGTTCGTCGAACCGGTTCGACCCAGTCGAACCACGAAAGTTCGACCTAAAAATCCGGTTCAACAAAAGTTCGCGACACCCCTACTCAAGATTAGGGGTGTCGCGAACTTTTGTCGAACCGGATTTTTAGGTCGAACTTTCGGGGTTCGACTAAGTCGAACCAATTCGACGAACCTTCGAAACTTTTAACTAGGGGTGTCGCGAACCGGCCGCGCTTCGAGTTCGACCAGGTTCGACTTTTTCGAACTTTTAGTGGAAAGTTCGTCGAACCTTGTATTGAGGTTCGACTCGTGTGCGCATGCGCGACAGGCTGGCCAGTTGGCTTCGGATTGGATGGTAATGGCTAAGATATGAATTAAGTGCAGCGCTGATCGGCTATTTCAGTCAATACAGTACTAAAATTTAAGTCATTAACTTCTTCAGTGAATAGAATTAGTTTCTTTTAATTGCAGTTGTTCACACAATAAAATAACCCTTTGCATAAAAAAAGAAATTCTCCAAACCTAGACATGCTTGTATAAAGGTCTGGCCACACTGTCCACAAAGTCGAACCGGTCGAATCTGGTGAAAAGATCGAAAGAACCCCGAAAGTTCGACCAAAAAATCTGGTTCGACAAAAGTTCGCGACACCCCTACTTTTAACCAGATTCGACCGGTTCGACTTTGTGGACAGTGTGGCCAGACCTTGATACAAGCATGTCTAGGTTTGGAGAATTTTTTTTTATGCAAAGAGTTATTTTAGCTTTGTGAACAGCTGCAATTAAAAGAAACTAATTCTAATCACTGAAAGAATCAATAATTTAATTTTTTGTACTGTATTGACTGAAATAACCAATCAGTGCTGCCCTTAGTTCATCCCTTAGCCATCACCATCCAATCCGAAGCCAACTAGCCAGCCTGTCGCGCATGCGCACACGAGTCGAACCTCAATACAAGGTTCGTCGAAATTTCCGCTAAAAGTTCGAAAAAGTCCAACCTGGTCGAACTCGAACCTCGGCCGGTTCGCGACACCCCTACTCAAGATTAGGGGTGTCGCGAACCGGCCGAGGTTCGAGTTCGACCAGGTTCAACTTTTTCGAACTTTTAGTGGAAAATTCGACGAACCTTGTATTGAGGTTCGACTAGTGTGCGCATGCGTGACAGGCTGGCCAGTTGGCTTCGGATTGGATGGTGATGGCTAAGGGATGAATTAAGGGCAGCGCTGATGGGTTATTTTAGTTAATACAGTACAACAAATTAAGTTATTAACTTCTTCAGTTATTAGAATCAGTTTCTTTTAAGTGTAGCTGTTCACAAAATTAAATAACCCTTTGCATAAAAAAAAAATTTCCAAACCTAGACATGCTTGTATAAAGGTCTGGCCACACTGTCCACAAAGTCGAACCAGTCGAATCTGTTGAAAAGTTTCGAAGGTTCGTCGAACCGATTCGACCCAGTCGAACCCCCAAAGGTCGACCTAAAAATCCGGTTCGACAAAAGTTCGCGACACCCCTACTCAAGAATGGCCGCGTACACAGTGCTGCCAGACCACGAAGCAGTTTCGCATAGAGCACAGCGGGATGACTGCAACGGGGTAATTTACCGGGATCAACAGGGGATCAAAGGCGCAAAATAAGTAAGAGAAATTTTGACTTGAATCATAACGTGCGAAATCCTAGTTGGGGACCACATACCGTTGCTGGATCTTTCCTGTGAACGTTTTACGGAGGCACGGGGTGCCGCATGAGAGCAGCTGTTTGCAAAATAGGGGGGGCCCTAAAGAGAGAGAGAGAATGCACTTTAAAGGGATACTACAACGAAATTTCGGCGCTCATTTTTTGGTCTATATGTGTTCAAAAGAGCAGTATCACATGGAACATACCAATATCTTGTTAAAAAAGTCTCGAAAAGGAATTTTAAAACGAATTAAACGATTAGCAAAGAGCACCTGGTGGATGTCGCTAACGCCTCGCTTGTAATGCTAGTCTAGGAACCTTGACAGCTAGTGACGGAGGTTGTCTCGTCTCCGGCCACGACGAGAGAAGGGGGGAAGGAGGAACTCCCCTCTTCCCGGGAATCCCTTTTGTGTGTCGCAGAAGTCGCTATTGTCCCCCTAGAAGATTATAGAAGATTAACCCGTCACTCAAAATTCGTACAAAAGCAGCCGCTTCGGTGGCTAGAACGACTAGGCCATCCTCTCGACGTCAGCCTCGCCGTAGCTTTGCTCGTCTTGAGACGACCTACGTCACGATTGCGTTGGATGTCACATGCTCTAAGCTGGGCCTTCTCCAAGCGCTTGCCAGAGTGGGCCGTTTATAACGAAAAATACAGCCTCCAGGATCAAAATAAAAACGTTCGATTGTCATTTACGGATATTGTGGATCATATTCAACCTATTTTTGAACACGACGGGAATATTTCAAATTTCGTTGAAGTATCCCTTTAATATTGAGCACAAATTAAGTGTTCAAAACATCCATGGCTTGTAACACCAAGGCCATTTGGTCATCCGGTTCGTCTGACGCCAGCCAAGCACTCCAGGAAAGGGGAGGGGGGTTAGGGAGGAACGGTGTGGATAGTGCAATAGGGCACTGTATGAGACAATGTTCCAGGTTGGCGTATGGGGAGGGGCAGTTAGGACATGAAGGATCAGAACGACGTCGAAGAAGAAAAAGCCTAGCGGGAGTAAGAACGGTGTTCGTTTGGATTTTTCGGAGGACGTGAGTTTGTGCCACATTGAGGTTCGGGTGGGGTCGAGGTAGTTGTTATTGAGAGTTACGGAGCTGCTTGTAATAGAGATTGATTGAGCGTTTGTAGATTAAGGCATCGTCACTGGTCGGGGGGCTAGGCCACGGGATCACAGGCGCTCGGATTTGCATTTCGCGAGCGAGTTGATGAACCAACTCATTACCTGTGATCCCGCTGTGACCAGGGACCCACCGAACGGTGACAGAGGATGGGTTTAGTGCGCGCAGAGCTTCATCGAGGACCGATCTGAGATCTGGTGGGATTTTGCGTTGCTGCAGAGCGCGTATGGCTTCCTGGGAGTCTGTATAGATTGTATAAGCTGATGTAAGAGGTAGTTGGGAGAAGGTTTGGATAGCATGTATAATGGGAACTATTTCTAGTGTGATGATATTTGGAGGGTTGCTATCATACTTGGGTAGTAATTCAATTACAGTAATTCAATTACTGTAATTTAATTACTTTTCCCGGTAATTTGTAATTGTAATAATTACTTTTGGCTAAAAGGAATTGTAATTGCAATTTAATTACTTTCTAGCGTCAGTAATGGCTAAATTTCAGGCACAATTACAATTACTTTTGCAAGATTTTTCGGCGGCGGCGCTTTTCCCCCCTGGCCACGGAGAAGACAGCACAGCCAAAGCGACAGGGGAGAGAGTGTCTCCCAACCTGCTCAAAAAAAGGGAAAAGAGGGATGGGAAAGAGAGGCTGGGATAGAACGGGATGAAGGATTTTGTAGACTGTAAAACGATTTAATGAAGAGTTTGAGAAATAATTTGATAAATGAGGGCTACATTCGCGTCCGTTTTCGTTCCTGTCGTAGTTGAATCTGACTCTTCGTCTCGTTCGCTTCCTGTTGCTCCTGTTTCTAGGCGTCTTTCTTATTTATCATTCTTACACGGGGGCATCTGGGGTCGAAGTCGAGCTGGTTGGCTCTGATCACATCATCCGGTCGAGGCGGGGAGGTTCGAGGTTCTCCTTATGCGTCTTCGCCGCCGGCATATTCGCTCACACATTTCAGTCAAGTTTGGGGACTTTTTGTTCGCGAAATTATTCTCTTTTCTTTATGAGTTTTTCACGTCCTTCTCCTCTATCTTGTAAGTTGGTACCACTAACAGTAAGTCGTGCTATTCTAACATCGAGGCGAAGAAGCAAAGAAGCAGCAGGTCTCATTAACACGACTCACCCTGCCTTACTTCCAACTGTTGTTGCTACACTGCTCTTCCTTCTCCCAATCCTCGTCTGCCTTTTTGTATAAATCATTTTTTACTGATCGCTCTATTTAACCCTTTCAACCGTTTGTCAGACTGATTGGACGAGATTCCAAAACTTATAAACCGCGGCTTTAGACTGTAGGGAGCTTGTTTTTACATTTGTTGCTCGTTGAAGGCTTCTTTTTCTTATAGAGGGCTTGGCTTGCACTTTGTTTTTACACCTCTATCGGGACCCCCCACGCGTTGTCCTCTCGTCCTGGCCTCTGGAACCGCCCCGAGGCGCGCACTGCTGCTTTGCATTGAGAACCTGCAACAGTCTTATCTAAAATGGAAAAGGAAAGGCTGCCGGGGCCTCGTTACGAAAACTTCTTTAAACAGATTAGCAGCAATGTACAAAATATAATCGTGAGGTGCAAACTCTCCGCACCGTCTCTGAAAATAAATTCAACAAACCAAAAGGCGACCTCCAATTTGCGGGAACATTTGCAGGTAGGCAACTTTTTTGTCACTTTCTATATTACTTACAGTTATAAAAAAAAATAATGATAATGGCTCGTCTATATCTTCCAGCTGAAACACGCTCAAGTAAATCATGAAATCGAGGCGTCCAAGAGGCCGCAGTTTTGGAATAATTCGCGGATTCTAATTTTCACAACGCGGTGGGATCGCAATATAGATTTCAATGTGTTTACATTTTACCGGAATTGCTCGCGGGATTCATTTTTCGCGAATTGTAGGCGATTCGCGAAAATAAAGTCGTTTACAGCGTATCATGCATTTTTCGAGGTTGTTCTTGTCATGCTAAATTCAAATCTGTCTTCTTTATGAGACGCATAACATCGATACAATCATTGCTATCCTTATGATTAGCTACATGACGATCCTAAATTTATTATCTATCTTAGTAGCTTTTTGGGTGTTACCGTGCACTGAATTAACCCAGAATCCCTGGCAATAGAGTTGCTGCCATTGTGATACTAGTTTTGTGGAAGGGACCACATTTCGCGTGCTACGGTTACCCACATCCGGCATGTTACAAGTCCACAGCAGTGTTGCGGAATGGGCACCCCCATTCCATTCCAATTCCATTCCGGGGAATTAGAGTTTTCGATAATTCAATTCCTTTCAACTCCTAGGAATGGAGACACTGAGCCCATTCCCACTCCTGGAATGGCTAAATCGTTCTATTCCATTCCTTTAATTCCTAAACGTAAAAATTGGCACTTGACAGCTACATTTTGTTGCCGGCATAAGCAGCGTAAAGCTGACATTATCAAATGCAGAGACAATTGCAAAAAAAAAAAAAAAAGAGCAAAATTCCTCAAAAAAGCACTGCTTTTACTAAGCGGACCGCTGGTGGCAGAATGTGTTATTTACAATGTACTGCAAACATCGAGAAAGCCCCTTGATATGTCAATGCTTGTTTAAGACATCGGTCTCGCGACCACGTCGCTCGCAACAAACAGCAAAACTTAAATCCACTCATTTTCTTTTCTTTTTTTAACTTTTTTTTTGCATTTGACTTTTAAGACATACGCGGCCAGGCGTGTTTGTTTGATAAGACCATAAAAAATATCTAGTTCGTGCGTGGCGCGGGAATAAGCTATATTACTGTATTCTTCAAATACAGCAACACGGCTAGTACACTGCTGGAAGCGACTCCATGCACAGCGGCAGAACACATCCTCTGATAAATTGCAACCTCTGCGGCGCAGCATGAGAGACCGTATAGACCATGTCACGAAACCTGTTCTAAAACGCACAAGTTCGTGCTTGCTTTACGAATCTCGATATTTCTTATCATATTCAATTCAATTTTTGGCTGGTTCGCCTTCCCTTTTCCACCCTTCGCATACTCATTCTCGTGTTTCCTCTTCAGACGGCGAATAAAGTTCGATGATATACGCCGACTGCACCGTGTATAGTTTCGTTGCACAAATTTCAGCGTGCAGCTTGTTTATTTTCTTCGCGACTAATGTAGAAAAATGTCTTCTACGGTGCCATGACTCAATATGTATTTATCTTGTCTTCTCGTCCGAATTGTAATGTTCCTCTTCGCGCTGATCGAGTGGCGGGTTCAAGCAGCAGACGGTACCAACCGATTCATTCTTCTAGCTCGGTGTCGGTAGTTCGCGTAGTGGCGACGGGTCGGGAAGTCAGCGTTGACAGAGCTCTTCCCATCAAGATACAATTAACGGGGTAATACCACGCCGTTCGAATTGACATTCCCCGTGTTTCCTCATTAGCACCGTCCAACTGACTTCTCACCGCCTCAAGGTCCAGGACAAGGAGCACGAATGCACACCGGACAGCCGAGACGCACGGAAGCCAAAACCTCAGTGGCAGCTAGCACCCAGCTCTCCTTCTCAGTTGCCCTCACAGCAACGGTCGCACCTCGTCTGGCGCGGGACGGTCTTTCTGCGGGTCTAGTCAGTTCGGTCACACCAAGAGCGGCGACGATAGTCTACTTCACCTTACGATGGACCTCAACAAACGGCACGAGAGCCATCGAAACCAATCCAGTGCTTTCTGAGTGCTGCGTCACCCTGCAGTCCCGCTCACGGTGCTGGATTGCCTGGGGTGACTCGTAGCGTCCGCAGCGGTCCATCGCAAGGTGAAATAAAGTATGCAGAGACTAAAGTCAAGGGAAATGAGCGGGAATCCGCTAGCTTGCTTGTTACCCCAACCCACTAAAACATAAAACACAGAAAACAAGCATCAAAACAAAGACCAATAGGTGGACATACAATACAAATGCAGTACAAAAAACAAGTCTCGGCTGAGCAAAGCGCAAGAGGAGAAGAGGGAAGTGAATCTCGCTTTGGTTGCCGAAGCAAACCCACATTTCGCACTTCAAAGGAGTGCGCACGAATGAACGTGGAAGGCAGCAGGGTTGGCTGCCTGCTAAACAACGCGCCTCGAACTATAAGAAAACAATACCTGATCATCTTTCGACGGCGCCCAAGTCAACGAGTTATCAGAGCTCTGCGAGTTAAGAGTCGCTTCCGCTCCCAGATCTCAGTCTGTGCGCGCGCGTGCATTCTACAAACCGTCGCAACAACAAAAAAAGCATGACAAGAAGTACGATGAGGAGTTGTGCATAGCGGTTGCTTTCTTTGCCGCTCCCTTTTCTTTTGCTTGGTGCGTGGTTTCTTGTTTCGCTCTCGTGTAACGCCATCGAAGCCCGACGCCTGCGCGTCTGTGAAAGGCGCCACGTTACCCCCCTTTCCCCCTTTGCTCTTTGCTTTGACGCTTGTTTTTTTTTTGTATTGCATTTTGTTGGCGTATAAGTCTGTTAGGGCTCCTCGCGGGCTAGCAGTTTCCCGCTCATTTTATTTCTGAGCAACTGACTCACTGACTGGCTCGGTCTAGCTGACTGTAAACACTAAAAAAAGAAAAAAAGAAGAACCGTGCCCATTCCATTCCATTCCGGGCAGAAGGCACCTAATTCCATTCCCATTCCATTCCCTTCAACGTTGCCGCCATTGCATTCCCATTCCATTCCGGGTCGTGAAAATGCAGAATGATTCCGGAATCATTCCAACTCCGGAGTGGCAACTCCGCAACACTGGTCCACAGACAGGGAGAGGAAGCGAATCATCGTGGCTGAAATGTTTTCGTAAGTTGTCGTATTCTTTAAAGGGATACTGAAGCGAAACTTGAAATACACCTATTATGGTCAGAAATAGGTTGAATATGATCAATGATATTCATAAATCATAATCGCGCGTTTGTATTTTGAACGGATGGCTATATTTTTCACCCTGATGGGCCCGATTGGGCGCGCGCTCAAAAATCGGCCATCGGAGTGCGCGATGCGTCTTGGGATATTGGGCGCATTCGTGACGTCGCTTGTGCCGGTCGGGAAAGGCTACGGCGTGAATGTTGTGGTTACGAGCGTTGCCACTTGGTGGCGCGTCGACGATTTACGACCTGTGACAACGTGGCCGTTTGAGATGTGCAAGGGCTGCACGCACGCTGCACCACGGGACCACGGCAAGTCGGCAACCGCGGCAGCACTGACAAAACCAGCTCTGAGGCCGGATTCTCAAAGCGAATTCACGACGAAAAAAGTGCGTACGACAAATTTGAGAGAAAACCCGTGCTCTCGTAACGAAATTGTCGTAACCTTTGCGCAGGTTACGACAGAATCCTACGACAGCTCCGAAGCTGTCTTACGCATTTTTTACGATCAAATCAACAAGGCCGACAGCGTCGCTCAGTTACTTGGTATCGGCCACCAACGGACATTTATTTTTCTTCGTGCTCTTCTCGTGCGTCCCGACTTCAACCAGCAAGAAAAAAGGAAGGAGTACTTAAAACAGACCACGACGATCAAGAACGCAGGATCCACAAACACACGAGAAGAGCTACAACAGCCACGATTCTGCCGACCGAGCGAGCTCGGCAGAATATAGTAGGCCTAGCAGCAACATCGACTCGGCGCACCGTTGCTCCGGCGGTCCTTGGCCAAGACCGTCTGTCCATGACCGGCTGGCCTGCTGAATGGAATATGCCCGCGCGACCCTTGTGGACCCTTACCGGATGAATAGTTTGATCCCTGAACTAAATTTCAGAGGTCAATATTTTCCCCTTGTCATCTCGATCTCCTTGTTTTCCGAGACAGCGGTGACGAACGCTGTCGTCGAAAAGGGACTCTCATTGATTCTATCTCCTTGTTTTGTGTGATATAGAGCTCAAATAAACGCCATACAGATTACCTTGGCAACTCGGTATGTACACTCTGTTATTAGTATGCCATTTTTATTCTGACTCGACGCTACGTCAGTGTCGAGCTATAGCAGTTCGTGGGAGCTACGCGATGTCGGTCTAACCTTTCTTTGCCGAGTGTCATGTCAGTATCGAGTTGCAATCGTAAAAGATCGGTTCAGACGCGCTTACCGAAACGCGGTCTAACAGAGCGAATCCAGCACTTCGATCAAACGCTCGTGTCCGCTCCGAGTGTGAACAGGTATTTGGCATTTGCGTGGCTCTTGCTGACACCCTCGTAGTTCAAACATATCCTTTTTAACGTCGGCTTGCAGCTCGCGACTCGCAGCCACTAATACCGGCCGTGCCAGAAGCATGCTCGGGCCGTGTCGTGCAAAGAGCCGCAACGAGCACAGTTTATCATACACAGTTTGCCCACTGTAGAATAAGCCTGTGGTAATCGCAAACCACGTGATCGAGGGCCTTGTGTGAATAAAAGTACATTTTAGAACTAAACTCATTACATATTACTCACACAATATAAATTATATTGATAACCTAATAATTAAGAAAGAGCGAAAGTTCCTCAAACAATTATTTAAACTCGTAAAAGCGCCCTCTCACCACGGATGGGGTAACTAACCACATTTTATGCTTCGTTTTTGTTGTTTTGGTTTTCAAGATGGCTGCCCCCATGGCATTTTGTGTACCCGGTTCTCGCGTCCGCTTGCGTTGCGCTTTCGCTTTATTGTGACGTGCGCACCACTGGACGACAATCACAGGTAATTTATTCACACAAGAGTTATTTCAAGCAGGCAAATGTTTATTTTCGCTCTACATAGTACAATTTATAAGAAAATGTTACAAACAGCACATGCAATGAAGCGGTTGCTGACGGGTATTATCGTACACGGTAGTACAAACAAGTTGAATGTTAGCCTTCAAGCTATGTGCATAAAAAACGATAAACCTAGGACCAACAAGCATAGTCTAAAAAGGTAGAGGTAAAGTCGCGGTAAAGGTATTTCAAAACAGAAACCATGCAAAAGAAAAAACTGCACAGACGCGAGTTTTACATAACGAGTGCGATTACAAACCAGTTGCTTTAACAGTAACTGCAGGCTAATGTGGTAAATAAAGCTGTGCTTGGAAGTGCATTTGACCTGCCCGTCCTTTCCCCCCAAGATGAATGTTCAACACACCTGGGGGGTATGTTCGACGACAAATGTTTCGTTTCTCCTAAAAAGAAACGGAAGTGATGTAAGTGAAGATATTGCGTCCGATTGGTTAGAGGCTCAAATTATGAAAGTTCCCTCTTTCGTCATTTGAGCCTCTGACCAATCAGACGCGATATCGTCACTTCCATCACTTCCCTTACTTCTTAGGAGAAACAAGACATATGTCGAACATTGCCGCCCTGGTCAGTTTTCTATGAGATATGTTGGATCTAGCCAGTCAATTTCTTCAGCACAATGTTTAGCTGTTAGATTCAATGACAGCGCGCCTTTACAACTCTCCGTCACCTGATCTGCCCAACGGGGCTACTGGCCCTTTAACAAAAATATCACCTATCATCGACAAACCGTAAGCACCTAGAATGCCACTTTCTGACTGCAGCGTCACCATTGAACATTGTCGTCCATGAAGCAACCTCCTGGCTGAGCATTCTTCACTCATCGCCCTCGCCAACAACCTCACCTAATCTCGTTATTGCTGATCACTGGTGAAGCACACCCGCCGGCAATATGAAAGTGAACACCTTACCTGGATTCCTGCCCATTTCACGGCTCTCTAAAGCTATATTAACCCTCAACGTCTCAAATAGTATGTGGCTTGGGGTCTAAACTTTGCGTTCTAGCCTTCTTCTGGAACAGAGCTTGTTCCAAAACTTGCAGGAGCGTCAAGAACAAGAAGAGGGCTGTTCACCTTCATATCGCTCACGGGTGTACCTTCAAACTCCGGCTCACGTCCCACCTGCCCCTGCTGTTTCCTGTCTGTCGACAATGCCGCCACTCTCCAATGCGACGTTTATGATTTGTGGTTCCACCAGAAATGTGAAGATGTATCTCTCGCTTTGTATAGACGCCTCTCCTCATTATCAACCGAGTGGCTCTGTGCGGCGTGCCAGCTCGCACCCCTGGCTGATGACCTCTTTCCATCCCCTAAGCAGCACGGAGCCCCTGTGTACCCCACCATCATCGCCAACCCTGCCAAGTAGTTCTCCGACCCGCCTCCGGCGCGCGACATCGGCAGTGTTCACTGTTCGCATGACAACTCCGCGTTTGGCATAGTTGTCGTGTGAAAAGTGCGCGATCGGAGTCTACAGACTCCAATCCCGTTTGGTTTTCCTACCTTTGCTTCCTAAAAAACAACCTCCCTGACTTTAAAGCGCTGAAGTAATCTTTCCCGAATACAATATTCGCTGTGTGCGAGGCATGGCTGGACGCCTGTCTTCGGTAAGGAATTAATGGGGAATTAATCAATCTCGCACAATTCTCTTTATTCCAGCAAGACTGTCCCTCCTTGGGACGAAGGAGTCCGTCCTCGCTATGCCATAACACCTGCCCTGCCAACGTTTTGACCACCTCACCCCTCCGGGTCGAGAAGCCATCCCGCTTTTTTGAAGTTCCCTGACATGCGCGTGATCTTGGACGGCACTGAAGTGCGCATTGAGAGGGCGTCATCACTAGCGGCCCAGCGGCAGACCTTTTCATCTTATAAACACTACAATACGTTCAAGGCAGTTGTTGGCTGTGCACCCGACGGTTACATCTCTTTTGTTTCAGATCTGTGGGGAGGGTCTTCGTCTGACCGCGTGATCGTTGAGAAAAGTGGGCTCTTAGAACAGCTTCAACCAGGTGATGCCATCATGGTTGACAAAGGTTTTAAACTCAATGACCTGCCACCGGGTGTGCGAGTGCACATTCCTTGCTTCCGGAAACCTGGAGAGCCGCAAATGGCTGAGAATGAGCTCTCGCACACCCGACATGTAGCAAGTGCTCGTGTCATTGTTGAGCGTGCGATTGGCAGCATTAAACAGTTTCACATTCTCGACAGACCGTTCCCCATCACAATATGATGGACCTAGCTGAGCAAACCTTTCAAGTTTGCTGCTACCTGAGCAACCTTCGTGGTCCTCTAATTAAGAACTAAAAACCAGCCGCTAAGAAAAAAAAGCCGCTAGTGATGACGCCCTCTCAATGCGCACTTCAGTGCCGTCCAAGTTCACTCCTTGACGAGATAGTAGCCTTCGTTGTCCGTCCCCCCTTTCTATGCATCTTCCTCATGTCTAATTACCGTTACCAACACGCTCGTTTTGTACTTAAAAACCACTGTTCTGCTGTTTCAATAGAACTTTCTCTCAACTACCCAAACATCAACTCTGCCTCCTTGCATAGGAAATGCTGTCTCCATTTTAATCTCAATGAGCATCGTACCAGCGTACGGTCGTGTATCACTACTGCGTGATGCATGTTAAAGACCCCAGGCTAGCGTTTGCTCTGCGCTGGCTAAATTTCTCATCTACAGCTGGGAGCCTCGTTGCCCATTGATGCAGACCAAGTTCTAAGCTGTATAAACATACACACAACCCAATTTTTTCGAAATGGTGTCTCTTCGTCTTGGTCAGCATCAGGCCGGATGTGATCTTGGTGACGATGCGCGATGACAGTGTCATAGTTCTCTTGTACCTGCAGCTTGTAAGTTCACTCCTTGACGAGATAGTAGCCTTTAGTCACTCGTTTCCCAGTCGGCTGTTCAACAGACAAACTTCGTCATTGACACGAAACTCCCATGCTCGAACCCTTTCTGTCATCTGAAGGAACTGATGTCTGGTCACGTTGGCTTCCACGGACGGCTTGACAGCATACAATCTTGTGTGGAGACATCTTCACAACAGCAAAATCGCTGGTGGCTCTCCAGTTGTTGAATGTGGAACGTTGCAGTCGCTTAGAAGAGACTTGCTAAAAGTTACCCGTGGCTGCTTGGGTGATGTGGTGCTGTCAACACCGGGCACATTCCGCTGCTCTTCAAGAATAGGAATGTTGAAATAAGTGGTTTTTGATGTACATATGGGTTTGTTTTGTTGCATTTGATGCTTAGTGTTGTTTTGTTGGTTGTGCAATAGGAAATTGAGAGTTATAATTACTATTGTCACTTTGTTTATCCTATATTCTGTAAAAATGATGAGAGTTCTGGTGTCAATAAACTGTTAGAAACCCGCACCTGAGGGATGTGATTACTGTGCCAAAGTGCTTACCCTGCCACATTTTTCCAAAATTTGAGGTATTTGTGCCAACAGTAAATATCACTTGATACTGAAAATATAATAGCTCAGGCCTCGCTACATGCCACATTGTTATAGTGGGCTTGTGCGAATTTTCATGAGTTTTGAGTATGTACTATTTGATTTCTTCTTTATTAAACGCTGAAAGTACTCTGAAGTTTTCCAATATTTCTCGTCTGCTTGATCTGTTCCGATAGGGTAGCTAGCTTTGTTGAGTGCGCCTCTCGCTGCGCACCGGTGTACTGGAGTGAAGCGACAACCACAAAAATGGACATCACAATGTTGCACGTTTTGCTTTGCCGCAGTGCATCAGCGTGCTAAGGGAAGGCACTCTTCCAGCCCAGGTCTCAAATTTGAGATTTACCAAGGACACTCGAGTGTTGCCAAAAAAATATTTATATGGCCAGCTCTATAGGTTTATTTTATGTTACACTCTTGTTTAGTTATTACTGTGGCCGTCAAAAGACCCAACAGATGCCAGTAAAGAAGAAGCATCGCCGACAAGCTTCAGTGCGCCTTTTGCACGTGCGAAAGACCACTGGGGCATGAACACGCGCGTCCCGAGGCTGAAGCTCTGACCAACCGCCATTCTCATTCCAACTGATCCCGGCGCTCGGTCAGTTAGCTAGCTCCGAATTTATAATGATAATTAAAAATAGTTTCTATTTTAAGTAGCATGGAAGTCCACGTGTTTTCAGCGCTACATTACCTTTAAATTGCTTCATATCTGTTTGATCGCACAATGAGTGCAGTAGATTGAAACTAAATTAGCTGGAGCAGTGGATAGAAGTTCAGGAAGAACCTTATCAAGTTCATAGGGATTGTTTTTAGTATGCACACTCCAAATATGGGCACCTTAGCCATGACAATACATTGAAATGCTCTTGCACATTAAAACAAATCAACAAGCGTAAAGCTAAAATAAAGGGTTAATCAGCAAACCTGTGCCAGAAACAAAATAAAGAAAGAGCGTTGAGAGAAGCAGAAGCGAATGTCGGAGCGTTGGTTGGCTAGCGAGAGTGCGCGCTGTCATCGGGAGATTGAGTCGGCTAGTCTAGACGTAGGGCAACACCTTGCCCATCTCTTGTGCTCTACGTCGACATACATCATGTCGGCGAAAGTCTTGTTAAGCCGCTCCGTTAGCCCGCTGGTCTGCAGGTGGTAAGTAGTGGTTCGATGATGGCTGGTGTGGCTGAGCCAAATGATACCTTGCGTCAGCTGCACGAAACACGCAGTTCCTTGGTCTGTAACTAAGATTTCAAACGCTCTGTGAAGGGGAACAATAGGCTCAACAAAAAAACTTGGCAACTTGAACCGCAGTCGTATACGAAAGGGCTTTCGTTTCAGCGTATCGCGTAAGATGACCTGTGGCAACGATTACCTATCGGTTCCCTAGGAACAACAATACCCTGCTAACACAAGGCATTGTTATTCCCAGGGTGGCCTCAGTCGTCTGAATGGCCACAGACGTCTCATTTATGTTTCGAAACAGATCATTAGCAGTTAGTTAGCTGCCCACAGTGCTGACGCACGTTATTGTTATTCTCAGAGTGGCCTTGGTCGTATAAATGGCCACCGACGTTCGGTCTATGCTTCAAAACAGATCATTGGCAGTTAGAGTTAGCTGCCCACAGTGCCGACGCACGTTATTGCTATTCTCAGAGCAGCCTCGATCGTGTGAATGGCCCCCGACAAAAACAGTATATGCTTCGAAACAGATCATTGGCAGTTAGAGTTAACTGCTCACAGTGCTGACACACGTTAGTTATTTTCAGAGGGGCCTCGGTCATGTGAATGACCACAGGCGCACCCCTTAGACATTGAAACAGAGCACTGGTACTGCAATTTCGCTCTCTGCTGTGCTAACACACGGTTTTGTTATTCCCAGAGGCCTCAGTCGCGTGAATGGCCACAGACGTCCCATGTATGCTTCAAAGCAGAGCACTGGCAGTGATCTGTTGTCGTTTTCCTTGGAGAAAAAAGAGCTTATTTGCAATTAAAATTCTATTTGTTGCGTAGCGAAGATGTTTAGACAGTGGGAAGGGCCAATATGGCATCTGATGTCTTTGCCATAGATGGGCTGCAAACTTTTGTTGTCGCATAGTTGAAATCTACACTGGTGACTCATAGCACAGTGCAATGTATAGACCAGCTTAGACATTATCGCAACAAAAATAAAAAGTTTGTCTGGTGGCTGCATATCGAAATGCTATACGGCAACCAGCGGAGAAGCATGACAACATGAGACACGGGAGGTCAGTGGTGGACACGAAAAACAATCCGATTTTAAAGCATATGAGTGGTCCTTAATAGGACCGTTTTGTGTTCCGAGATGTTCCGTGCTTTCTCCATGATGGTGGCGGTAGGCTTCGTCAAGGGGCTCGACACCAGACAGGTCACTCTTGGATGGGGTGTCCTCTCCATCCAGCTGAATGACGATGGGCTGGATGTGGGCACTTGTAGCACCGCCTCGTCGGAACGTTGCTTTAGTGTCAATAACGTGCCTCACAGCATTATACCAATTGTCAGTGGTGACCTTGCCAACTTCTTCGTTGAGGGGTGTCCCCACGTCGACGAACTTGAACGTTGTGTTTCGGGCAGCAACGCCCTTCTTGATCTGGTCCCATATCAGTTCAATGGGGTTGAACTCGCAGTGATACGGTGGGAGCCTAAACACAGTGCAGCCAGCCGTCTCGGCAGCAGTGTCCACACAATACTTTAGGTGCTGTGGCTTCACCAAGGCCACAATGTCGAGCATCTGCTTCTTCAGCATCTTGGGGTCCCATGAAATGTTTTTTAGACGTCAGCCACTGTCGGATGCTGTCCTTGCGAGAACTCGTCGTCGGCACTGCTTTTAACCGCCGTGAATGGTAAGAAGCGTTGTCCATGACGATAATGCTTCCTGTCGGCAGTTAGTCGAGGACACCATCGAACCACTTCTCGAAGCGGGTGCCATCCATTTCCTCGTGGTAATCGCCGGTCTTTTGTCCACGGAACACGTCCAGGCAGTCGTCGACGAAGCCTTCATTGCTGCCGATGTGGGTGACCAATGAGACGCCGGCCCTAACCCGATGGCTGCTTGAGGCCAGTTGAGAGACCACGCATGAAAGCGTCGTGAAACGAGGATACGGTCGTGTCTACCCACACCCTTGAAACGGTGTGCCCTGCCGTCACCCACGTCTCGTCCAAGTAGAAGATCCTCCAACCATCTTGTCGGTGACGTGCAATCTCATGCAGGTGCTTCTGCTGCCAGGCGACGATGTCCTCTCGTTCAATCAGCCACGAGTTTCATTCCGTGCATCTCGTCAGAACCCCCCCCCCCCAATACACACACACATGAGCCGCAGATCACCTCAGCTTTCTAAAACTCTTCTTCAATCCCTCACCGTCATGAACAACGTAGAATCCAGCGAGCCACTGCTTGTAGGACACATACTTCTTGGTAAGTGTACCTAGTCGCCTAAGGCGCCGTGTCAACATTTCTGGGAAAAGGGCGTGTTTAGAGAAGTGCAGAAGCCCTGGTAGTACTTCTTCATCAAAGAACTTTCATCAAAGTCTATCGTCTCGATATGCGTCATCCCTTTAGACTCTGTGTCCTCCAGGTCCTCTGTCCAGATGACAAAGTGGCACCACTTGTGGCCAGTCACCGCCATTTGACCTTGCACTTGGAAGAAGTATGGATGCTTCCTCTTCAGTCGCACCTCAAGTCCAACAACTTCGCAGCAGAAGTTTTTCAGCTTGGCGGCTTCCAGGACCGTCTTTCCTTTCTGCGAAAGGGGACACTTTACCTCAAGAAGGCCCTCGTCACCAGCTACCGTGACGATTCTGTCGGGTGAGGCACCAATGAAATTGTACTGTGGGTGCAAATGCAGTCCGGTTTCTCGTACTTCAACTTCAATGTCGGCCAACGTCAAGAGCTGCACATAGGAGGCCACAGCGTCTGGTTCGTGCTCCCTCCCATACGCCATCGCCTCACTCACAGCGCCCGGCTTGGGGTAAAGCATCCGCTTGAGCAAGTAGTCTGGTTTTTTACAGCGCACTGCAGCTGCGAACTGCGATGCAGTTACGCGACCCACTCTTTCTTTGTGCCACCTTAGGTTGTCAGCCTGCCCTACAGTGTCTGCAGTGATCTGTCCCCTCTCTTGACACGACAACACTGGAAGCGAAGCCATGTGCGCCTGCACGGTGTCTGAAGCAGAAGTTGCCCAGAGGTCCTCGTCGTCGCAGATGGGCAACGGTGGCCTGGGCGGCACTGCCTGGCAGGCACCACCAGCGTACCTCAGCCAGAGCATGTCAGGAGCTGCCGCAGTCAGTCTTGCTTTCAGCCTTTCAAGGTTTCTGGATGCGGATGAGGATGAGGCAAGAGAAACTGACTGGCAGGGGTCAAACGATCGCTTTCGCTTGACAGATCCGGGCTTGTTGATGACGAACTTGCGGAACGTGAGGTCGGTCAGGGGCATCAGAGCGGCAGGCTTCTTTGCTGAAAAGACAGTTATTGCTCTTGTTAATTCAAACTGCATTGAAATATTAATTAATATGGCTTTTATTTTAGTATTTAATCTGCATGACTAACATTTTCAATGAACTATCAGCAGGGCTTGAGTGCAGCTCTTTGCATTTGCTTCAATGCCACAGCTCTGCATTTGCTTCACAATCAACCAAATGATATGACTAAAAGCCAACCTGTATTTTACACTAACGCCTGCCTTAGTTCGAACAATCTGTACGATGACAGCCGGTTCTATAAAATGTAAAACCCGAGTCTTGTATAACTGCTTGATTGACCCCGTGTCGCGATTCTCAGGCTTCACCACACATGTTTCAACACAGGTGTATGCGCCAGTGGTCTAGTGGTAGTGAATACAAACCTTCTGATGGCACAATCCAAGCACAGGGGACGTCGGTGCAGGAGGTCTGGTTCTTGCTGCAGCTTTCTTCCGCAGAGAGAAGCACAGCCGCAACATGCTGGCAGCTCTGGCTCCGGCTAAAAGTAAAGATAAATATATATTGGCATAAACATATTTCTACCACTTTCCTTGGCACAGATGAGTGAAGAGACCTATACTTGACTCATCTTGTAAGTTGTAAACAGCACTCTTAAAACGAGCAACGTACACCTGGAGTAATCAGCTGATCCAAGACGCACTGGAAGCTATTTTCCAGTAGGTAGGGGCAAATGATTTAGGGGGGCGGGCTTTGCCGCCTTGCCTTCCAAGGTTTTCGGGTGCGTAGTTCACAGGGAGGGAGGGAAGGCGGAGTTGGCGTACACAGTGCTACGCGCTTCGAGTAGGCCCGCAGCATGGGGACAACTGAACCTGAGCCTAACCCAAACCCCGTCCCACCCCTCCTCTCTTCCCCTGTGAACCTCTCAACCGAAAACTAAACAAAATATTTTTATGTGAAATACAACTCCGCCCGCCCGCCTCGCTCACTCCAAGAAACCCTCAAGACAAACCACGCCAGGCGGCAAAGCGCGCTCCATAGGGATCACCGCCCGACAAGTACTGCAGCTACGGCACTTCGCGCGAAGCTTTTGCTGTTACTCTTTTAGATGGGCATCTTTGTACTAAAGGAAGACTTAGCATCTGGATCGATAACATCCTTCACATTGAAACTCGAAGGAGTTTCTAGTCAAAATCCGGCTTCCGTAAATCGGCAGCTCGACGCAGTCGATTTTAGCCGCGGGCGCAGTAAGTATTGATATTAATACCGCTATCGCCCACCGTTAAAACACGAAAGGCAGAAGACAGAAGAAAATAAACAAAACATTCAACTCACCCCGCGACGCATTCGCATTTGCCACCCTCGATGACGCCGGTCTCCCTATTGAACCACGCTGTTGCGGTGTACGGGACTTTCTTCATCGAAGGAAGAACGACGGCTCGCACAAGGCACATGTTCGAGTCCTTGGACCAGTTCCACATCACGTGTCGGACGTAACCTTCTTCTTTGAAGGACCATCCCCGATGCGCTTGCCTCAACGAACTGTCCTTTTTGAGGTAGTTCCATACGCGGTCCTGGGTGAGGTTCGTACGGTCCGGGGGATGACGTACCCAGTGGTCCGCGTCAAACGCGAACAGGATGTTCTCATCTCGAGACATCGCGACTCAAAATGCTTCGAAAAGCAGCGAGTGTACCCAAAAAGAAAACGAACCGGTAGCACACAAGAAGCCTAACGCATAGAGATCATACATACTAACTCTAGAGGAAAAGGTCCGCCATTTTCCCATACATTCTGGCTGCCGCAAGCGGCGGATCATGCAGGCAGACCTTCTGGGTCCCAAACACGGTTACATCATCAGAGCAGTTTCGTGAACTTCAACAATTCACGAACTTACCGGTGGAAAGATATTCACGTTCCTTTCGAAGCTTTCTTTTTGAAAAGCGCGCAGATGTACGGCCTCGCGTTAACGCTAAACTAAACCATATACCCGGCTTCGCCAGTGGGGCGCGGCTGGGCGCGGTTGAGGAATACGAAACTGCGCAACCACCAGATTTCCGAGATTTCGACAGAAGGGAAGTTAATGCAGCGTAATGAGTTTATTGCTTTTTATAAGCGTTAGAATAGCTCATAATTTAGTTTACAACGTTAAATTATCACTGTTTATATTGCTAAGAGTGTTCACTCTTCGCGTTACCATGGCAACGTTGCTTTTTTTCTCTCGTGTTCTGTCGCTCTCTTTTGCGTTCGTTCACTCGGGACCCAGGATGTCGGCGCACGGGATTTGCCACTCCTCCTCACCCACCTTTACCCCCCTGGCCTAACGTGCACGTTGTTTTCTCTACAAATACTCTCCAACCCAGTGCGCCTCAGGTTCGCCCATCGCCCCATAGGTGGCAGCACATATTCGCCAAAAGGTCCATTGACCGTTCCGTTCCGGATTACCTCTAGAATTAGACAGTGTCTATTTTCTAGCAGCCGGGAAAATAATTTCCCCGAAATTCTATCGGCAGTCGCCTGCCATTAGCTGACTACAATCATGTGAAAACCGCAGGTAGAATACTGACTTTCTTATTCTCCTGGCGTTTTGTGAAAACACGTTTTTGCCTATACACGTTTTGTAGACAAGTTTCATCGACACTAAATCGCCGTTCACACTCTTGCGACCGAGTAAGACCGAGAGAGACCAGACCGGCTTTTAAGCATTTTGCGACTTCTTAGGATCGGATGCGATGCTGCCGAGCTGGTCCTAAGAGATCGCAAGAGGCTTCAAAAACCGGTCTGGTATTTCTCAGTCGTACTCGGTCGCAAGAGTGTGAACGGGCCTTAACGTTTCATCGTCACTCGTTGCGCAAAACGCACGCTGTAGGGACATTTTGTCGCGCGTGTATCTCTGAGGCGCGTGCTCACCAACCCAGCCCACCCGTTCGCGCTACTTCGTGGCGACAGTCTGCGGCGGCTCATTACGAAAATGTTAACCCACCTGTGCCACCCATACACGTCACTTCGCGGATACATTCTGGGCGGCTCATTACAAGAAAATAGAGGAGAGAAGCTAATATAGAAAAGCTAATCTGAGCTGTCGACAAAACGTTGTTCGATGAATTAATGGCGACTGCCGGTGGAATTTTGTGGAAATAATTTTACCGGCTGCTGGCAGAATGGACACTACCTAAGACTCACCCCCGGTTCTTGTTTGCTTAGTAATCATTTCAGTTGTGTAACAGCTTCTTTGTACGTCTTCAGATATGACGGATCGCTTGCAAGTTTGTACTTGTTTACGAAATAGGCCGTCTAATAAACTTCTATGAGGTTTGAAAACAATACCGTGTGTCCGTTTTCCTGCCTTTTTGCAATCACCGGGGCGCATACATGTTTTACTGTTTTCCTTGATGTCTTAAATTGGTTTATGAAGTTATGAAACGGGTGCATAAAGTGGTGTGACCATGCACCTTTGAATCGGGTGCATCTGTGTTCTTTCCGAATTCAGTGAGTGTAGAAAGAGGTGTAACAGCACACTATTGAACGGGGTGCTCCTGTGTGCCTTTTGAGGGCAGTAGGTGTAGAAAGGGGAGTAATGGTACACTTTTGAGCGGGGTGCATCTGTGTTCGCTTTGAGTAAGGCGGGTGTATGAAGCGGTGCAATGGTATACCATCGAATGGGGTGCATATGTGTTCCCTTTCATCTCATTGGGTGTAGAAAGAGGTGTAGCCGTACACCATTGAATGGGGTGCACCTGTGTTCCCTTCGAGTGAGATTTCTGTAGAAAAGGGTGTACATGTGCACCACACCAACGGGTGTACACGTACTCTCATATTTGGGGTGCACATGTATTCCCCCAAAGGGTGTAGTATATGTGACAAGCACTTACACCCCCTGTGGGTGTACCCCATGACACCCTTTTTTTTTAGAGTCCACCAGTGATTTCCCCCCACACTTCCTAAAAATTGGCGGGAGGGGGGTGCCCCCATCCCCATCCCCCCTACTTTCAATTCCTGTGGAAACCCCTAAGATTTACAATGTTCATTTGTGTGGGATCGCTAAATCTTCAAGTAAAAAGCCAGAGGAAACTGACAGCAGACGGGCACCGCGCGCGCAGTGGCGTAACTAGATATGACGGCGCCCATGGCAAACGAAATTTCGCGCCCCTCATGATGATAGTGATAATGACATCATCATCATCATCATATTATTATTATTATGGGTGGACTGGGCTCGGCGCCCCCTCCCAAGTGGCGCCCGGGGCACTTGTAGCCCCTCCCCCCCCCCCCCCCTCCCCCTCTAGTTACGCCACTGCGCGCACGGACGTACTCAATAAAAAACGAACAAAGTGGGAAATGGCGCATGGTGCCGCTCACCGCGGTGCACCGGCGCCGAAGTGGACCGGCGCGGCGCAGTTTGTCCTCGATGCTGCACCGACTTCGCGCTGCACGACCGGGGAGCGCTGTGGACTGTCCTGGTTGCAGGGCGGTCCCGGTACGATTTGATCGAAGATGCTATGAGTAGCATTTGTGCACGCGCAGAAACAGAAAACTGACTTTGTGGTGTCAATGTCACTCGCCAGGCGGCGCAAAATACCGTCCATTACAAAATGTAGAGTATTTTTGCTTGACCTATACGTTCGCATCGTCACCATCGTCACCTCGTTGACCTCGTCGCTGCCGCCCAGTGTTGCCAATTTAGCGGTTTTCCCGCTAAACTTAGCGGTTTTTGGTTCTGTTTAGCGGGATAAATTATTGTTTTGCGGGCGGCGGGATTTTTAGCCGGTTTTATGAAACCTTGGCGGTTTTTTAGCGATATACAAGTTATATCGATTTACTGTCAACTATGCACCCTTCATATCCATAAAGACAAGGATAATAAGCCACAGTCGTCTTCGCTTACTCTCCGTAATGTTCTGGTTTGTGAGAGTAACGCCTGTGACGTCATCAAAACATTAAGGCGACGAATGTCGGAACATGCCTCCCTGTTTTGTACGCGCTCGTCTGAACAGCATGAATGTTCCAATTTTCCTTTGACGTTTTTGTCACTGTTTCGTAAAATTTGCGTGGTGAAGTACGCTCAAAAGTTTAGAAAAGTATGGCTATAAGACCCTAAACTTAAAGACTGGCTACTGGAGGTTCCTGGTGATAGCAGACGAGCCAGGTGCCGCTATTTCAAAACAGAACTATCTGCGAAGAGTGTGAATTTGGTCGCGCACGCTGCAACGAAGAAGCATGTTTCGGCCGCTGCACCTTTCTCCTCTGGTAGCAGACGACTCTACGAGTTGAACGGATCTGACTAGTCACGCACTGCTGAAGGGTCCCTTGCCATGTTCGTATGCGCTCACTCTGCAATTTCGACTTCGGATCACCCGGGTGAACTGTGGCGTGGCGTGACAGATTTCTAGTCAAAACAAAAAGAAAGCTTCCTTTCAGATGGCATTGATATGATCTATACTGTTATTATACCTTTGTCAAGAATTAAAGCCAAAACAAAACGTGTCTAAAAAGTCGTTTTGCGCTGTGTTTTGGATTTAGCGGTCTTTTTAGCGGTTTTCGGGATTCCGACTGCGGGTTTTTGATTTTTGAGTTGGCAACACTGCTGCCGCCGCTTCTGTATCCCTTTCAGCGGACAAACAGTTCCCATTTCACATTGATCGAGCATCGTACTGCTTCGAACCGCTGCGTACTGTCGCGCGTTGAGTTATCCACCATTTGCAAGGGTTCTGGATCCCGGCCCCTGTCGCAGGTAAGCTGTCAAGTTCAAAGGTCAAAGTGTAGCAGAAACTCGTCGGCTGCTTGGTACCATCCGAACGAATCGGAACCGACCGCGCCAACCGCGCTTTTTGGGGCACGGAAAATGGCGCGCTTTATCAGCTTCCAAGCACTGCAAGTGTGAACTTGCGCGTGCCTTGCTTAGCAACCAAGCTCAAGATGCCTCGCGCCAAAGACCGCAAACATTTCATTGGGTTGTGGGGATAGTTTAGCGTGTTGTTGTGTAAATTACCGAAACGATAGAGGGACACAGAAGTCAATACAGACGACTTTCGTTTTCGGCATTTACCGGATCGTCAGTTCTGCCTTGCGGTCACCTACCTCTCCTTGGGTTGGCGCTGGGAAACCAACGAAATGGGAACATTGTTTCGGTACGCAAGAAGTAATATTGGTTAGGGTTGTATTAACATTGTGGGCCATTGAGCACTCCAAAAAGTAGGGAGGCACTAACTTGATCGACTGTCGTTTTAGCGAACGCCCACGTTTCACCGAATGACACTTTAGCGAATAGTCGGACGCCGTGAAGCGGCGTTTTCCGGTGGACCAAATGGGTTCACATTTTTGTAATGAGCCGCCGCAGACTGTCGCCGCGAAGTGGCGTAAGCGCAGCGCTACGGATGGGTTAACGCGCGCCCCCGTTATTCGCTAAAACGTCGATTCGCTCAAATGTCGCTGTTCGCTAAAACGTCATTCGCTCATGTGATATGGACTTCGACGGCGAGAAGCGAGGAGTCGGCGATGAGCGAGGAGATCTCTCACTGTCGCTGGTCGCGTTGCTCGGTTTAGGCTGAACCGCATGTAAGCGATTTAGCGAGCGACGGTGTCGAGTCAGCGACGGAGATTTTACACTGTCCCACGTCCCGTCGCTCGGTTTTAGATTTCTAGAAAACGTCGCTCATCGCCTTGGTCGCTTGCTCCCGCTTCTTACATGCGGATTGCCTCGTCGAGCGAATGACCGAGCGACAACGGGCCCTTGTCGCCGTCGCTTGTCTCTTCGCTCGCCAAATCGCTCACATGCGGTTTACACTTAACGTGCATCACGCGGTAGTGGTACACGACCGTACGCCTGTACGGTGCTCATCCAGATCGAACCGGCTACGGGTAGGGATTGATTCCAGGATCCCTGGGATATGCAGCGCCAGCTTTTAATTGTACCACTCCGAGCTGCCGCACGCTAACCAACTCAGCCAGCGAACCCCTTCTTGTGTAATGCTGCTTGAGGCTTCATTATAAAGAGTTCCGGGTATATTCAACCAAACCACCAGATCTGGGTAAGGTTTTATTACATCGTACAGATAGCAGGGCCGGTGTGCTAGAAACAGCGTCTTAAGGGGTCGTGAAACGTTTAGAAAATTCTGCGCTGTGTGCTTATTTGGATTACCGGGCCTCTATTTATGTAACCCTCACGCATTCGGTTCGTCGCCCGGATTCATTTATTAGTGTAAAACGACAATTTCGATTTCCCGGAGAGCTTCGCTCTCAGTTCTACGGCTACGTCACATTAAGACACCCAATCGGAAAGGTTTATTTTTTTGACGTCACGCGTACAAGTCAGGCGACCAGATATTTTCCTCAGATGTAAGATGCCCCCAATCGGTTGGACCTCCCGGAGCTGCAGCGTCGCTTAATCGAGCGCACCCGACATATCAGCTTTGTGCCTTATGCGGACACTCCGTCCGACGAGTACGAGGCCGGTCGCCATCCGACGGCGAGACTCACAGCGAAGATGGGGCGTGCTCTTTGCAGCAAGGCGCCCGCGGTTCGACGAAACGTGTCGGTTTCGTGACCTGGCCAAGGCTTCGCTCCACTTCGATGTTCATGTCATAGTCCCCCGTTAGAAAGTGTTCGGAACACACGTAACCCGGGCCTCGCGGTCAGTGGCTCGAAGCCAGGCCGCTCTTCCTTGTGGATCATCCGGCAACTTAGGAAACCGAATGTCGTTCGTTTTATCGTATACCTTGTGCTGCACTGTCGCACAACGCACACGGTCGGCGTGGCGAGTGCTGGAGCGCGCACACAACACGCGTCAAAGACGCCGAGTACACACCACAGCCTAAACCTTCCGCGCTCTGAAAATGCGCAGCAACCAGCACGCGTCAGGAGCCGATCGATGTTGCGATAGGTGCCGGACGACGGAAATCTTGGATGTGTTTAAAAACGAGTGCAGGGGCGGATTTAGAGGGGGGTCCGGATGTCCTGACCCCCCCTCTTGATTTCTGCATGCGTAAAATTTAGAGCGTAAAACGAAGGAGAGGGGGAGGGGATTCCTAAACATATGGTACGCTGACCAACACCTGACCCCCCCCCCCCCCCCCCCCCCCCTCAGGAAATTCCTGCATCCGCCCCTGATCACGTGGCAGAGCTTATGTAGGTTTAGAACGCCAGTAAATTCCTCACTATTTTATTTTTATTATTGGAACAAACAATAAAGTACAGTATACCGCCAGCCTTACACAGGTATGTGACGTTTTGTTGCTCAAGCTCGCCAACAATGTCGCATGGTAGCTCCAGTAACCCAAAGAAACACGATTTTCAAGCACGTTTTATAAAATATGGACGCAATATTTCGCCGCGATATTTGAGATTTAGGATCTTTGAGTTATATGGTCAAAATAACTAAACTCCAAAGCCCTCAAATGGTACAGCCCAACATTTCGAAACGCATTCCGTCTGTTCATCAAAGGTGACTATAGCACAGGGATGCAGCAGCTCTCTTCTCTTTGCCCATCAAGATACCGTGTCCGTTTCCGGGTTTCGCGGCGTCACCGCGCTAAATTTAGCGGGAAAACTGACGCCACGTGACCTCAACACCAATTCAGTTTCCCCCTAAATTTAGCGGGGAAAATGACGTCACATGACTTGGTGTCGCATCACTTATGAACAAAATCAATTTCTCCGCTAGATTTAGCGGGAGAAACTGAAAAAACTCCGTCTTCTTTCTTTTCCTCCTAAAGAGCTGCGCTTTAATTTCGCGTTACAAAGATTTGTAAACGTCTAATTTTTTTTTCCTTCTTTTCCGGGTGTGTTTTCATTTGGCAGCTTTGCTTGCCAGGTTATGTAGGCCCTGGGCGTACACGGTTGGCAAGGCACCCAGGCAGATGTATATGTTCCGCGGTGTATGTTGAATGTTCCAGGACTCCAGGAAAAGCCTTTTCCGGATATGTGACTTCACGTCAAGCACGCACGTGTTCGCAAAGTCGATTCGATGGTCGAAGTCGTCGCAGTGTTCGACGACGGCGCTGCGCTCATGATCAAATTTTCGCACGTCGTTCTTATGCTGGCAGAGTCGCTCTAGAACTGCGATTGGCCAATGTAGGAGGCCGGCCACGCCATTGGCTCTTTCCTTTGAAAGCCGCTCCTTTGGTCGTGGCATGAATCGGCCCAGTGTGGACTCTGGCTTGTGGGCTACTTGAATGCCCTCCTTCCTCAGCATACGCGCCAGCACTTCGAACGCGTTTCGAAGCGTTGGTTTGTACTTTTTGAGGGCTTTAGTCGGAGTTCATTCTTATTAACTATATAGCTTTACCCAACCAGACCAATGTTAGTCAAATATGTTCAAGTTCCAGGATCATTTAAGTCCCGTCAATTTTATAAAATTAAGTCTGGGCATATCTGTTTTCTTTGCACGAACCCTTTAACTGGGGCTGGGTAAAAGCAAGTCTGCCAAGCCTGGGGCGCTTGAGACTAGACTTGAGACGCCACTCCGCTTGTGAGCTAGCTTTGGCAGTGCTTTCTTTCACCCTGTCTCAGCTGATACGCTGCTTCTAGAAGGATGGCCCTGGTCTCACATGAATATGTTTTGCTGTGGACACAAATTGGATGCAATTCTCCAATGTTTTCACATACTTTGGGGCGCAAAATCATTACCATAAAAAGGGCTTTAGTTATGGAAACCTAAATAGTCTTCTGACGATAGATTTCTCAGCTGTCAATTCCAGTCGCTTGCCTCTCTACTCTATTGACGACATGCACAACCAACAGCGTCGCTGTGGTCGGCCTTCCAGGATGGGCTAAGCGCTCACTGTGAAGTTTTGAGAACGATGAATTCTATTTTTATTAACAAAAATAAGAATGGTGTAAGAAGCCTCGTTTACATGAAAGCGACTTTAGCGCATCGACTCCACTCGTTCTTCGAACGAAGCCGACGCGGCAACGTTTACATGAATGCGCACCAAGCCCTACATGAAGGTGGCGCCACGCCGTGTCAAAGCTCGAAGTTATGCTCTTCCGGAACCAGCCGCACCACGTTTTTAGGTGCATCGCACGTGGAGGCCCATGGAGGTCTTTCGACGCTTTCGACGCATTCAGTGAACTGTGGAAGAAGTTACAAGACGGAAGACACATCAAAACCCAAGCGTTTAGGGCTCCAGGCCGGGGCGCCGGGTCAGTTTGGACCAGAGGCGACTTGTCTGCGCACACTTTGAGGAAGCCTCCGCGCTTCGCCGCGCCAGACCTCGCCGATCGCGACCGGACCAACCGGACCCCGAGTCTGAAAGGCTCCTGCGCAGCCAGGAACGGCACCCAGGCAGGAGCTGCCCGTTCTGCGCTACCATGCAGTGCTCTACAGTGCTCGGAGCTCTCGGTGTCGTTCGTGCTTGCACCAAAGCCTTTGGGACCCCTTCGAACACGCAAGTCGTATTTTGCAAGGCTTGGACGGGGGCCGCCCTCACCGAGCAGCTCCGCTATATTCCGCTTACTTATGATGGCAATAAAAGCTCGCGTTTGTTCTCGGGAAAAAATTTGCGGGCGATCATACGGGACCGCTTCCGCGCCGCCGACGAGGTTGGCCGCCGCAATGTTCTCAGCTGTTCACTCGCTCCCGCAGCGAGCGCCTTTTCATAATCCTCCCCGTCCCAAAATGCAATGCGACCTCCGGTTACATGGGCTGAATGAATGCGCACTCGCCATCTCGAGCCACCTCTGTCTGGCGGCTTGAATGCGATTCGCTTCTTTTGCGCATTATGCCGTTTACATGACCGCATTGAATGCGACAACTGGATTCGATGCGATTAACTCGCATTCATGTAAACGCGGATAGAGGGTGAACTTCGACAGTGATAGTTTAAGACCGCGATTCGTCTGAAGTGTTGTCTTGACCGTTATTTTATTTCCTCCGTGTCTCAGCGTTTAGAATTTCGGATCATGATGTTTGCTCTCATCAGCTCTCCTGCACACTTTCGGTTCTTGCACTAATCCTGGTCGTGACGTCCGATAGGAACCATAAGAGAAAGCCACCAAGACATCTTGTATTTCTGGTTTCATTATTTTTGTCTAAAAAGATATGGTTTTGCAAACCCCTTTGGGCTTCCTACTTTTGACACAGAAGACTGACTTGATGACCACACGTGGTCTTCATACAATCTTAGCAGATATTTACACTGATCTAGGCATCAATGTTTTTGTCCACTGGTATGAAAGGTTAGTGAACAAGATATCTGGTTTTGGGAAGACTTATTGTGCTACATGCGCACCAAGAAACGGCATGCATTCGTAAACCGTAAAAAAAGAAAGTGTTTTGCATTTTAGATATGAATAAAGTTGCAGGCATGCTATTTTTTTATTTATTGTTACTACCGACAGCCAAGGTGGGAAAGCTATATTCTAAGGGCTTTAATATTATTGCGTGACCAGTGTGAGGATGATAAAAGTACTTTCATTGTACAAACATGGTTTTCTGAAATATGGGGTGCCACTGATAATGTGGTTCAAATTGCAACATCGTCTATACTTGTCGTGACACCACAATGTATTGAGCATTTTAATGAAAATAACTAACCTTTCTTTTTTTTTAAGGTTACATCATTGACATTCTCTGGCAAGTCCTTTCCTGGGAATTGTCGTGAAAGGCCCAAGAAGAAACATGGAAGTAACATTAACGGGATTTTCAAGCTTCCTGGACTGGAGACCACTGACATTCCTCAAGCCTGTACCTCGTGCGTGGACGTGCGACATATGTGGATTGATGTCGCGGGCGTTGACAGTTACAGAATGTCTTCACGTTTTCTGCTCCAACTGCTACGAACATCTCCTTGATAAAGAGAGTCCCAAGTGTCCCCTGGATAAGGTGGTTGTCAACGCAGATGAGACCAAGAAGTTTGTCCTCGGAGACAACCAGAGAAAGCTGTTCCTGGTCCGATGTATGAATGCAGAGCACGGCTGCAAGTTTGAAGGTCCCTTTGAAGATCTGGAGGCCCACTACACAAAGGACTGCAGCTTCCATGTTGTGACTTGCAAGAGGTGTGGAAGTACTTCTTTTCACACTCAGCTCTTGGAGCATCTGGAGAAAGACTGCAGAGCTCAACTCGAAGATGTGGCACCAGGGCTGACCCGGAAGCCTGTTCCAGGGGAGTGTCCCAACTCTGGCACTGACCACGGTGGCAAATCCAGCGAGGAACTATCAGGTGTTACGAAGTCCCATGCCCTTGTTGAGTCAATGAAGCAATACTTGGAAGATTTAGAAAAGGATCTGACTGAAGCTCTACAGCACTGCAAGGCTGCAAAGGATTCGAAGAGTATGACGTCTAGCCTTGTTGATCCAGTACAACAAAATGCCCAGCACGTAGAGGGTATTCAAAAATATACAAAGAGGCTAACCCCTATGATTCGGGCCTTGGTAGAGCTTACTAAGCCTGTCGACACTAACCTGGGTGGAAGTTGCGAGAAGATTCCGACATACTGGCTGGCATTGGGCGCACTCTCTACTGGTGTGCGTGAAGAAAAGTATGTCTTTACCTGCACCAATTTTGCTGCCAAGGTTGCGGGTGCGCCTGCACCGGATGAATCCTCTCATGTATACCCTGCCCGGTGTCCTAAAGGAAGAGTATTGATTAAAGGTAAAGAAGTCCAGATTTGTCAGTTGGTCTACGAAGATTCCACGAGACATGCCATCGGCTTTAAGCTAACATTTCTAGGACAATCCCAAAACTGCGGATCAGGCATAGACATGACGCTTGTCCTGGTTCACCCAACAGATGCTAGTCTGAACAAGTGCCGACCGCTGAAAAGTGACGAGATTTTTAAAAACCAGTCTGAAGTCGAAGATTTTGCATTTTTTGCTGACGACCTGTGCAAGGATGGCTTTGTAGCAGATGACATGCTCGTTGTTTGCCTTGAGGTAGTTGAATGAAATGTCCTTGAAGGTGGGACAAGTTGGACTGCACTTCATTGTTATTTTTGTTTTGTTTTTCTAAGTTCATCCTTATCCTACTGTTTTACTTTCATTTGCTTGATTTGTGTACCTTGAAATGCTTTGTTTATTTTTCTAATTTCAAATGACCCGTCATAAACAAGCTATTTCAAAATTTCTTGATTCCCGTAATGCAAGGTCATTTCCTGCCTTAGTTATATTTATCTGGGTGCTTTGCTAGAAACTGATGTATCTCACTTATTGACGGGCCTCGCCTTTCTTTCCCTACCAACTTTCCGTGTTGCTAAATGATCCGGGAAATTTTAAGCGTCATTGTGACTGGACAGCTTTGGACAACGACTTGTGTTTCTCTTGCAAATAGTAGAGGTTCAGCCATGGCTCGAATGTAAGCTTTCTGTTGAGAGATACTCGTGTTACACTTGGATTATGCTGCTTGTTTTACCACCTCTTTCATACTCAAATATTTCTTTGTTGACACCTATGAAAAATTAATTTTGGGAGTCTTATAATTTCGTGTTACTTGCAGACATTTACCGTAATGTTCACTTTTTTGAAGCCTTGCGTTTTTATCTTGTGTTGCAGTTCTTTTTAAGAAATGTGTACCATTTATTGTCTAGATTTGTCTGACCCCAAGTCGGGTTGCAGTCAATGCTACGGCCATCGAGCTCGGCACTTTGAATGTGCCACATTACTTCTTTGTTCATCACTGAACCCAACCCGAAGGTCATGCGACTTGCTTTCAACGCTGAATTGGCTACGACAGCTTTTAGTGTGCCGAGATTCGTTTCCATGTGAAAGAAAGTAGAGTGTGTTTCTTTACGATTGTATTTTAAACTACATTTGTTTATTTTCTGTTTCGCTGCTGCCAGTTGGTGCTCTTTGTTCAAACTCATTCCATGTTTGTGGTACCAAATACTTCTATTTGCCACTTGTTTTGAGGCTATGATGCTTTATTTATCTCCCACTTTTAAACGCTAATACATTACTTGTGTGTAATAAATGAATCTTCAAATAAATAAATTCCCAGGCAGGAAGGAGGCACTTTCATTGATCCCATTTTGTAGTGTTGGAGAAATTATAATTTTTGACATAATTAGAGGGCGCACTACCAATTGATGGGAATTGTTTGTGGTTTTGTTGAAAGGATAAATGAAGAGCCCCAATAATATCAAGATATATTCCGAAGATACAAAAAGGGCCTGTCGGCATAGCTCGGGGGTATGAAAGATGCTCGTAGTTCAGTTAATTCGAGCCTATTGTGTAGGCTATCCGAGCCGATCCAAAAGTACCACTGCTGATGTGACCATGGGATTCGATTCAAACGATGTTTAATATTTTATTTTTGTATTTCTTTCTGCTTGAAAGTTTGGCGTTGTTTGTGACACTGAGTGCGCACATATCGCTGTCGATAGGAAAGGTTTGTAAGAGGACAAAGAATAGATACAAAAACGAGAATGTAGTAAAGAAAGTAGGGCGCCTCGGTGCGGTCTTTTTGGTGCACGGACATTTCGGTGCATGGACCTTTCGGTGCACGCACTTATCGGTGCATGATCAATCAGAATCGCGAGCTTTTTTTTTGCTCTCCCTCTCTAAAAGTGATAAGCACTATTTTACCAAAAAAAAATTATTTTTTATATATTTTATAATTTTGTAAACTTGGTCGTCCATTTACGGTAACTTACTAATATACGGCCTAATACCCTTGTTACACGGGCACATTTAACTGCAGTTACGCTAAGCCACAGATAGCGCACAATACTTGCGGACAACATTCTGCGGCTATAGGTTGTTTGCACATGACGTCAATTCGCCATTTTGTTGTTAGTTTGTTTTTCCAAACAAATTTACTACATTGAAGGATTACATCGTAACCGGTTGAGATGATGTCAGCGGTGCTGTAGTCATTTGAGGGGGCATGTAAATCCTTGGAATGCTCGAGTTTGGCACACGCCAGACAGCTCGCAACAACAAAATGGTGGACGAAATTACGTCAGTGAAAACACCCTATACAGTCAAAGCTATGGGCGAACGTGCGATTGAGCATCTACCGAAGCAGTGCGCGCGCGCTCTTCACTTCTTCTGAAATAGCTGTCAGAGGGTATAGTGCGGTATCTGTGGTGCCGCGCAACAGCAGTTCAGCTGAGTTAACCGTGGTTAAGTGTGCCCGTGTAACAGGGGTATTAGTGGCTTTGTTAGGCGCAGCACCATTCTGCGGGAGGACTGGAGACGTTAGACGTCATGTTTCGTTTTTGTCGGTGTCTCTTTTCCAACATACGCCTTAGACACATAACATCGTGTTTACGCGTCGTGTCGATACAGGCGTTCTCGTCGTCTTCTGTAAGAATATTGGATTTACTAGTAGTAATCTGTAGGAAAGGTTCCAACCACAAGAAGCTTGAGAAGGTTGAAAATTACCCGAGACTGGTAAAAGATGGGAAACTACTGGGAACTTTGAGACGTCCTTCTTCCTGTGTCCTTTTTCTTCCATGACGTTTTCCATCTTTTACCACGGTCTCGGGTAATTTGAATGTGTTTTATGTCTTGGTTTATATTACAAACCTTACGATGAGAGATGGATAGGAAGAACTTATTTTCTCCTGTCAGGTGTGCTAAACTATCGATGCTATACGACTTCGCGGTGGACGCACATTTCATAATATTCCAAATTGTTTTGAGCTATCATACATAAACAACTTCTCAAACTTTACAAAAAAACGGTGAGTGTGCACGCGAGCTGGTGGATGTTCATCATGTTGAAAATAACCCGAGACTGTGGTAAAAGATGGAGAACTTCATGGAAGAAGAAGGACGTCTGAAAGTTCCGGGAAATTTTTTAACTTCTACTCGGATAATTTTCAACATTCTTAAGCTCCTTGCTGTTGGGGCCTTTCCTACGCGGATCGCCAAATAACAAAGCCAATATCTTTACAGAAGAGGTCAAGAACGCCTCTATCGAACCAAGCCGTAAACACTATGTGATGAGTGTAGTGCGTACTTTAGGGGGATCGGTGGCCGAGTGGTCTAGCGCACACCAGCTCGGAGCACGTGGAGCGAAAGCTCGCGCTGCAGAACCCAGGGATCCTGGGTTCGAGCCCCACCCCTGCCCGTTTCGATCTGGATGAGCATCGTACCGGCGTGCGGTCGTGTATCACTACTGCGTGATGCACGTTAAAGACCCCAGGCTAGCGGCTGGTACCGCACTGGCTAAATTTCTCATCTACAGCTGGGAGACTGGTCGCCCCTGTGAGGCAGACCAAGTTCTAGGCTGTATAAACACACACACAACCCAATTTTAGTGCGTACTTTAGAAACGAAACACCGGCAAACGAACCTTACTGTCCAACGTCTTCAATTCCTACGCAGGTTGGTACTGCGCTTAACAAAGTCACTTGTGTCGTATATCAGTAAGTGATCGTAAATGGATGACAAAGTCTAGAAAGATATAAAGCACGAACAGTAAAGTTTGAGCTAAAATAGTGCTTATTACGTTAAAAAAAAAGAAAACGTGATTTTGATTGGGCGTGCACCGAAAAGTCCCACACCGAAAAGTCCGCACCGAAACGCTCTACACCGAAAAGTCTTAGACCCGTGTCTCAGTTGCCATCCGTAGATTCGGTCGTTAGCTTTCTTGGGATATCTATTGCAGTGACCACAGCACTTATGAAGTCATGAAAATGACGTCTTGATATCTGGTCGCACCCTGTCGTGGCGCATTGACGGGCAGGCAGGCATCTAGAGGGTTTCCAGGAGTTGTGTTATCTTCAGGAAGGTCTTTCAGTGGCGTGTCTGACTTAGTTCTTGATGTCCTGAGACACAGCGGTTCTTCCATGCTACTACTACGGAGTTCGAGGCGAGAAAACCCGTCCTGGACTCCTTTACGTTCCTCTTCGTACCGTAGCCTGCACAGTGCAAGGGGACGTTCTCAGCATCGGCTGGTTCCCCGAAGGTCGGGCAATTGGGGTCTAGACTGCGTCAGAAGCGACCTATCTACACCAAGACTTGTGCCTACCTCAAATACTCTACTCAAGATACTGTATTTCAAATACTTTTTTAAGTATCTTGCAAATACTTTTGATCGAGAGTATTTGATGCTCCATTTTAATTAGATTTCTGGGTATCTTGTACTCATTATCTTTAATAAATTTTTGACATTCCGCCTTTTTCCCAGTTTTTCGGTATGAAGTGGCGTGGGCGTGGCACGAGCAAACGTGAACATCCTTAGAGCAACCAAGTCATGTAGCTAGCTCCGATTAGCTACGGTAACTTTGGTTGAGCTCATGAAAAAAACATCGCTTTCTTGCCGATTGTGACTCGTAATTCAGCCCAAAGTTCGTACAATGAAAGCTTTTCCCTCGCCTTCTCAAAGGCACCTTTTGTTTTCTGGAGTTTCCCCAAAAATATCCTCATACAAAAGGGGTGGTTTTACGGAAGTTACGATTGCCCCTCTGAGGCGCAACGCAGACCGGGAAACGACCTACGACAACTATGCAGACTTCAGTGTCAAGAAGATAACAAAATAAAAAAAATGGGAAGTGGACACAAAAAAAGACATTTTTGTTTTGCTTGTAGTATATTTGGCCCCGCTACTGCAAAACGTCTAAGCTTTCTTTTCTTTCTTTTCTTTTTGTCAGTCCGTCACTTATTGCTCTCGCGAACACTGTCTGTAAACGAACATCAGTAAGCAGAGAACAGGACAGGAAACGAATTAAAAGCTGAATGACCTCTAAAAATCCCAACAAAGCGGGCCCCAACGCTAAACGCCTCTCCGAACGCAACCTACTTGAAGAAGGTGCGACTACTGCCGTGGCTATTATGTGGGTTCTCTTTGTTATCCATCCACTCATATCCGTATCCCAAGTTCGTTTATAGAGAACTCCCCATGTAGGGAATATGGATTGTAGTTACACGATGCGTCTAAGATGCGCCGTAGGACGTGACATTCAGCGGTGTCACGATAGCTGAAGCGACCTTTTTATTTCTATCCCAGAAATGTTTTGAAACATGTGTCAGTGATATCGCCACGCGCGTCGCCGAGCGAGCGCGTGGCCGAATGAATTACCACGCTTGGCTCTCGCGCGGAGCCTCCGGGTTTGATTCCAGAGAGCGGACTCCTCTTATATTTATTATTTCAACTTGACATTCTCGTATGTTCGAGAACCTTCTCGTGTGATCGAGTTACGAATGTTCTACGCGCGGAACGTTCTACGCCGAATGTTCCAGAAACCCACGCGTGTACAAAAGGTGCTCCGCGTGGCGGTAGCAAAAGCTTGCGCTGGGAACCTCCTTGGTTTGATCCCCACAGCCCCCGCTCGTTTCGATCTGGACGAGTTTCGTACCGGCACGCGTTCGTGTAATCACTTCTGCGTGATGCACGTTAAAAACCCAAGGTTAGCGGTTGTACTGCACTGGCTAAATTTCTCATTTACCGCTAAGCTACCAATCACCCGTTGAGGCGCATCTCTATCAAGGCTGTAAAACATACAAAAGCAGGACTTTTTTTTTTTTTTTTTTGGTCCGGAGTTAGTTTTGTTTTAGCGCTCGATCCTGCTGTTTCGCCGACATCGACGCCTGTGACGCTAGCCCTTCTCTATTTCGTTTTGGGCTCAAGTTGGCCCCATTAAACGTTTAGCTTCTTCAGTCATTCGCCGCCTCATCATTTGTCATTCGTGACAATATTCTGCTCCTTATGGTTGGACTGCATTCGATAGCCGTACATTTTTTTTTTTTTTTTGACATTTTGTGTTGTTGCGTGTTGATAAACCATTCTGGTAAACCAGATTTTCGTTGCCACTGACGTCGATTCAAATTGCGCAATGCGGAAGTATCTTCAAAAGTACTTGAATTACATTTCTAAGTATTTGCATCCTACTCAAGGTACTTTACAGTGAAAGTAACTTGAGGAGTATTTTAAATACTTTAAATACTAAGCTGGTATTTAGTAACTTAACTTACATACTTTTATCGAGTATTTTGTCCAACACTGAGATTCCAGACCGAGGTGAACGCGCTTCCGGTCCTTAGGCGGTAGAGTACCGCGGCAGTTCGATGGTCAAGGCCGCGTGGCAGACGGGCTTGAGAAGCGCCTTTCACCGCTTCCGGATCTGGGTGTTGTAGAGCGATGGCTCTTTTAACAACCAGCTTCGCATCTGAGAAGCGCGGGACAGTTGAGAGCGGACATCTTCAGAAAGTCGACCACTTCATTACCTTCATGCCGCAGTGCTTGGGAGCCATTTGAAGGTGATCTTGTGACCACCTTCCCCGAGTTTGATCGCATCTCGTGCGACTCAACGTGCTGGAGGCATAGATCGCTTTAGTCTCGCTAACTGCTCTGTGGCTGCTCTCGACTCACTCAAGACGACCCAGTGTGGTCCGCTTGCCTAGCCCGTCCGGTTTCCCCAGAGCGCGAGTCGATTGACGGCTAGTTTTGTCATGGAGAAAGCCGGGTGGTCGTCAGACGCTAGTTGATGCCCACTGTTGCAGCCTGGAAGAATACCGTTGCCGTGCCTCTGGAACCGTTCACTGATCCGTCCGTGTACACACGACTCCATCCCTCGTTCTGAGAGTCCATGATGATCCTCTAAGAGTTGCCGTGTGGCGATCACTGCAGTGTTGGCCCGCAGACCTGGTATGCAGAGGTTGGTCGTCAGTGGGTGGTGCTCTCTCTGGTGCTACTAGTGGTACAAACGGTGCCGGCATGCCAGGTCGCCAGGGGTGCAGAGATGAGTTCCAACTCGCGAATCGGAACGCTGGGCGATTGTTTTCAGGAGCATAATGGTGGAGTCGCAGTTCCTCCTGCGGATAAGATGACCGCGCACTCGTTCTTGTAGGATGTGCTCGACCGAGTTTATCCTGTCCTCTGTGAGCGTGTGTCGCGACAAAGCCGTGCGACGAACTCCAAGGAAAATTCGTAATGCAACGCTTTGCGCTTGTTCTTTTTTTTTTTTATTTGGTTTGTTTTTAGTGTGATTAGAGGTAAAGCGTTCAGGGGACAGGTCAGGACAAGCCCTCCATATAGCTGCTGCGGCATTTGTTGCGAACATTCCATTCGAAGGCTGTTATTCATGTTTTGGAGTACTCTATTCATCCCTGCGTCCCAGGACAACCTCCAGTCTATAATAAACCCAACATACGTCACCGTTGTTGTTGTTTTGTTGTTGTTGTTTTTGTTTTTTTTTTGTTTTGTTTTTTTTTTGTTTGCCGATTTTGCCGGGGCATTCATTGCCTATGTATGGGCTGGAATTTAAATAGCCTCTTCGGGGTCTAGCACAAGGCAACCTTTTTTTCCACCGATGTCTCCAGGCACAGTTGATACAAACTGTACACTCTATTCATGCTTCCTAAAGAGCAAATGTCATCACTTTCCTCCCACGTGGTGGGCCGGTAGCCTACAGTGCTTCGTCGTCTGCATGGATGGCTATGCTGACTGGGTGCGCAGGTTTCTCATTTACCCTAGCTGCTGCTGGAATTGACACAACGGTCAGTGCGAAGAGGAGCGGGCTAACGACGCTCCCCGGAGGCAAATCGCGGACATTTTTTCGGGGTTTGCTCAGCCCCTTGTCGACCTTTACGCTCTTGTGGTTCTTTTGCTGAGAAACGTGCAAATGTATTTCAGCGGTCGCCCACTCGCACCGAAACCGCACAGGGCTAAGATGATGCCCACTGACACCGAAACGGCTACCGCGGACCAGCCTCGCGCCTTGGCTTCCTCCAGCGAGCTAATGAGGTCCCTGACTGCGTCCCTGCGCGAGGTCCCTGACTGCGTGAGGTCCCTGCGTGTGCCGTGCTCATATGGTGGCGGAAACTCGACAAGCAGTCCGGAAGACCTGCTGCTTCCAGGTGGTAGACGAGGCTGCGCAGCACCATCCGCTCCATCACTTTGCGCAGACATGATGTCAGGGAGATGTGTCTGTTGGAGCTTAGTTGGTCTTCGAGTTTACCGGGCTGGAGAAGTGGTACTGCAGCCTCCCTCCAGGCATCGGTAGCTCGGCCGTCCTCCACACTTGATTGATGAGAGCCAGCACTGCCGGAAGGGTTGACTCACTGATGTTTCTTGCAGCCTGGTTGGTCACACCGCCCATACCTGGTGTCATGCGGTGTTTGGGGAGAGCGTCGAGGGTGCGCCGTAGTTCGTGAAACGCGAGCATCTGAATGTTGCATGGCAGGTGCAGTAGGTCGGCGGAATTTAATTCAATGCTGCGGGGCCGGACCTGCGGCATGTACTGGTGGAACCTCCGTGAAGATATCTGCGAGTATCTCAACTATCTCTGCTGGGCCCCTAAACTCATCAAACACAAAATTTGGCCCGAAGTTGACGGAGTGCACCGATTGGACTATCACGACGATGGCTTCGCGCTTTTTTTTGCCGACGTCCAAACAGCGCGTTCCGCGAGCTTTCGGCTCCAATTTTGTGTTTGACGAGTTTAGGAACCCTGGTTGAATATTCATGGCCACGGCCATTCCAAGAACTGGGTTCCCGTGGATCGTGCGGCCCGCCGGCATTCTTGCCATTATCCATGTCCGCGGCTTCCACCGGCTGGTCTGTCTAGGGTTTTGCACTTGGGGCGCCTCTGTCGGTAAAATTACTTTTTTTTAACAATAAAGGTGGAGATTTGGGTCAGTTGGTTCATTGCAAAATTTGCTGCACGTACCAACAAACATCGCTGAAATAACCAAAATTTTGGGCCAAAATAATTTTCGCGAATTTATTGAATTTACAATTTCTATCTTCACCTTGTTTTTCAAAATGAAAGTATCTACTGGTAGCAATGAAAAAGTGACACCAGGAGAGGGCAGGGGCTCGCTCTTTTGACTGTAGACTTTATTCCCAACTGTTTACAAGCCGTTTCATGATGTCAAAAGAAGGCTTTGGACGCCCGCTCCAGCACCGGCACAGTTGCACTATACATATGCTCGGCAGAGTCCAGTTTTAGATTGCTCGCTAGACATGCAAACCTGTTTTCCCCCGACGTTACGCCACCGAAAATCGCAGGTATATTTGTATATTGGTTTTGGCATTATTTTCACTTGCCGATTTCACAAAAGCTATTCCGAACTTCGCGATACTAAATAGCATACAGGAAAGGGTAAAGGACGGTGATTCAGGAAACAGGAAAACCTGTTTCCTTCATCTGTGCCCCAGTGTATTTCGGCGCTGTTTTTTCGTTTGTAGTTGTTTTACCGTCTCTCCCGAATTTGGCATCCAGTCGCCGGTAGGCCAAGACATCTGCCGGGTTTCCTGTTATCCAGGAACGTCGCTGCTCTCGCCTTCTCTTCGCCCGGAGTTCAAGCGGTGGCAATCAGTTAATCGAACGACGTTTCATCGACACGCGATGTTTCATTGACAGCTCAGATTAGCAGTTAGTTCGACGTGAGCGTGTTGGTGAAGTTAAATAAAACAAAAATAATAAACATAGGGACGGACAGAACAGCACCTCTTTCGCTGTTCTGTCCGCCCCTATGTTTATTCTCTGTTTTGTTTAACTTAGCCTTTTTCTGTATACATGAAACTAACGCTGCGAAGCGGCGTGTACGGGTCGGTCAGGTTGGTTAACGTTTTTGTAATGAGCCGCCGCAGAATGTCGTCGCGAAGCGGCGGAAACGCAGGCCGTAAGGGGTGGGGAGGTTTAGACGGCTGTTGTATCTTACCTCTATGGTGCACTCTAGACAGATTTTCTCCAGGGCAAGAGATACGTTTAAACTCATACTTCCGAGAACTGTTCTGTTCTAAAGTTAAAGCTGTTTTCTTTTTATGATTTTGGATTTATCTAAATTTCGCCGTCGATGTCGGATAGCTCCATGTCATCGGGGGGAACAATCGCCTGCAGTGAAGATGAGGCAGCGCAGTGTTGGGTAGTGAGATCTCCAGCTCCTCTGATGGTGTCTGCCGTCAACAAAACCAGCACTTGAGCTAGTGCAGATGGAGGACTGCAGGCTGTACTGCTTTGTTGCGTCTTGTTGGCTTGACTGCAGCGATGATATGGTGGACATTGCGGGGTCGATTTACTTGGCCTGGGATAAACCCAGAGTGGCTGTCCAGCCCGCTGATAAGCGGGTCAACTTCACTCAATGCTGATGCGATAGCAGTCAAAGTAAACGGCTGATAATAGTAGAACTTCAAAATCAAAACAGAGAGGCTCAAACGACGTACTGTCTTCGAATCCCTTCATTTGTCCGCACCATGGAACTTGTCCCTCACTAGTGATATGTGCCGTCACGGCTCTCCTTTCTATATTCCCCTTTCCCCTTCACAATTGAAAGACTTTATGAAGAGCTCGTGACGTATCCCTTCAAACAATCGGCGACGGATTGATTGTTGACGAGCGCATATGTCCGCGTGACCCAGTGCTCGTGCCCAATGCGTGATCTGGGATCAGCTGGCATGCTTGAACACCGCGAACTCAGTGAAAAGGCGGAGAGCTTTCGGAGGGAAGGAGGTACGAAATACTCCGTTATATATTCAAACTTCCGCACCGAAAAGGAGGTTTTTGGCTTCCTACCCTCATCTACCAGTTTTCTTTTTTGGCGCACGAAACGATATACGATTAGTAAAATCCCTATTTATGCGAATTGAAAATCAATTTCATGCTTCCTTTAAGAATGCTAACCCTTTTCGTCCGCAACGAAAAAAATGTGTTTTAATTTTAGGGACCTTAAGCTAGTGTCACTTTAAAAAACACAGAATTAAATGTTTATGTAGTCTTCACATTATCAAGCAATTGAAAAAACTAGTGTACTGATATCTTTCTGATTGGATGAATGACTTGGCCTTGTTTGCCTACGTCTTCCCAGCCACTGCGAATTGTCTGTTAGAGTATTAGCAGTCCATTCCCCGACTTTCTTGCCGGCACCGCCATTTTCGTGCTTGGCGCCGAGCAGGCATGTAACTAGCGATCGTCACAATTCGAAAATACGACTTCCTCAGCTTTAGCTACGCCTGCAGGAAGCTAGGGTGGTATCATTTTGCTCTGTCGCGAACTGTTTTAAAATTTCTGGAATACGAAAAAGCGTATTCTGCGATTTCAGATAAATCTCAGTGGTGGAAGCCGCCTCGCCATTTACTCCAAATTGCGCCATGAACGAAAATCTGCTACATCTTGCGTCGAAGTGCCACTTTTTCTAAGAATTGCGCCAAACCTACGCCACAATGGGCAAAGCGAAAAAAAGGAAAATATTTTATTATCAGTCGACTCCGATTTTGAGAAAAGTAGTCGGAAAGAAAAATGGTACAAAAATGTATATCAAAGCGCCCTTCCTGCCTACTCACCATAAAGTTTGTTTCATCTCACTTCGCTTCAGAGCACAGTCGAAAGCTCCAACACATACAACCACAAGCATGCATACGAAAAGGGCAAGTCACGGGTTTTGACGCTGTTTGGTCCCATAGGCTCGTAGCGTCGAGCGCGCTTTCAATTAAGTTGAAACGAAGTTTAGATATTGCTTATCAACCGCGCTGGTTGGTTCATACGCTGGCGGGTTGATCGCTGACATCGTCTAAATTTCCAGACGCGAGAAAACATTGCAAAATAGTAGGATGGCGGCTACTGTGATGAAACAGAATCAAGATATTGTACTCCTGATGAGATCACTCGATTATCATGTCTACTGCATGCCTCCGTGCCGCCTCTCACCAGCGCGCACGTCGAGCTTCGCTACTTTGCGCTCGAGTGCTGAGCAGCGGCTGACATGGGTGAATGCCTGGTTTAATGCTATGCGGAGAGCAGCGAACTTTGACTTCAGTCTGGTTCCAACGCCGCTAAAGAGCATCGTATCTTTTAAAGCACGAGTGATGGTTTTTATCATATTTCTGGGTGTTTTTTTTTTTGTTTTTTGTTTTTTTGCAGTTGATACGATTAGGATAGATGTACTTTAGCGGACATGCTGATTCTTTCAGTCATTTAACAGAAATTATGTTTACAGGCTAAATAAACTACCGGGTGTAAAAGTGGAAGGAAAGGGAGGCTTTACCCAACTGAAGTGCTGCGCTATTATTGATTTTTTACATTTTCTTCAGCTTTTGAGTACCCATTGTATATCGAACCTACTCTGACCAGAAAATTATTTATAAAAATAAGGTTCTTTGTTTCTTTTGCGCCCTATTTATTTTTATTACCAAAAGATAATAAGTAACATGGTCCAGTCTCGAAGATAAATCATCAATCAGTGTCATAGATGAACTTATTTGGCGACGCAATCACTATTAAATTTTCGAGTGCTGTGCTAACAGATGTGCTCCAAAAGCGTCAGTGGCTGCTCTAAACCACTTTTTTGCCTGCTACAGAACCTGCTGCAAAAGGTCAAATGCCGCTTCTATCGCCGAAATGTCCAGATAACTGTCAACCAAGGGTTTAAGCAGCAAGGTTGCTGAAGTATTCTTACTCTGGTCTAAAGCGACGCTTACGTCAGCAATCCGGGATACCCCTAAAACCCCTGGATATTTTTTTTATTTACAAAAGTAACGACAACCGACACGCATGACGAAGCTTATTCCGCTGGAACAAGAACAAGTTTTTTTCGCTCATTCGGCTGCTGCGTGCCTCCATTCGCTTCCCGATACTTGAACTGTCACGCAGTCGGCGCTTCAAAGAATGAAGTTGCTTGTAGGAATTGCACACCAGTGCTAGTAATATTCAGGCCCATGAAATTACACCATGTATTGTTTGAGCATATAGGAATTATAATAACTCCAAATTCCCTTGATCTTTTTTTTTTTTTTTTTAAGTACTGCCTTTGAGGCCATGAAACGTCCTTTGAGCTTGGAGGGCCCTTGAATTGCCTTGAGTTTCTGTTTACCTATTTCAAAAGTATACTGACTGCATTCTAAGCCACTATGTCACCAATCTGTTCTAGCATGCGAGTCTATGGTATGGAGTGGAGTAGTAGTGTAACGTTGTAACGTGTAACGCAACTTTCACCACTGGGAGTGATCTCTAAGCCCGCTTTATTCAGATAATTGGCATGCTTTTCCTCCTGCAGTTGTGGTGGGCAACAGGAAAACAAAGCATGTGGCGCAGCAGAGGCCGCCGTGCCTTGAGCATTTATTTGCTTTTTCTTTATATGGAAACTGAAGAGGCGTTGTACTTGATGAAAAACGCTTAAATCGTCTTTATTTGAGCTCCAGGATCCCAGGTATTGAGATTATTTTTCAATTTTGTGCGCGAAGGCTGCAGAAATTCCTTTTCAAGGTATTGCTAAAGCTAGGGTGACCAGACTTCCCGTTTTGCCCGAGACAGTCCCGTTTCTGAGGTCTGTTTCTGCTGTCTTGTCTTTTTGTTTTAATAAAGAGTCATGTCCCGTTTTCGCAGGAGTGCACAGTTTTGAAATTGGCACCAAGCGAGTTTAAGCAAACCGAACCTACGTCTACTCCCACAAGTATATTTTACAAGAATTACCGTAGGTACTTTAAACTATTTACCCAGTGTTATTGGCCACGAACGCCTTCCGAATGCGTGCATGCAACTGAACTGTGAACGTTTTGAAATGAGAGCAGTTATTGCCATTTAATTTTTTCTCCCAATCTCAATCTTCAGTAACCCTCGCCCCTCGCCCCCCCCCCCCCCCCCCCCCCCCCCCCCCCCCCCCCCGAGAAACCTGGCGGCTGTGATTGACCGGCGCCAAGTGTGGCGCCGGCCAATCGCAGCCGCCAGAGTTCTCGTCCACGTTTTCACCGAATGTCCAGATTAGGGCCCGAGCTCGGAGCACGTGGAGCGAAAGCTCACGCTGCAGAACCCAGGGATCTGCACAAACAGGGGTGGGGGTTGAACCCTTGGGTTCAACCCCCACCCCTGTTTGTGTCGATCTGGATGAGCATCGTACCGGCGCTCGGTCATTTATCACTAGGGCGTGATGCACGTTAAACACCCACAGGCTATGCTCTATTTCACCTTATGATGTACCGCAGAAAAGGCTACAAGCGCTAGCTTCTTGCTTTAGGCAACATCTCGGCGGCACAAGCTCTCGTGGATCAAGGGCAGCTGCCAACGCTATGAGCTCGCGCTTCTGGCCTTCGCTGCCGTACAACATAACGTGAAACGGAGTATAGCGGTTGTACGGCACCGGCTCATGTTTCTTATAAGCCTCGTTTACATGAAAGCGACTTCAGCGTATCGACTCCACTCGTTCTTCGAACGAAGCCGACGCGGCAACGTTTACATGAGTGCGCACCAAGCCCTTCAGGAAGGCGGCGCCACGCCGTGTCAAAGCTCGAAGTTATGCCAGATCGTGCCCGCTGTTTTCGGTGCTGTGGAAGAAGTTACGAGACGGAAGAAACATCAAAACCCAAGAGTTTAGGTGGTTTAGGGCTCCAGGCCGGGCCGCCGGGTCACTCTGGGCCGGAGGCGACGAGTGCACGCACGCTTTGAGGACGCCTCCGCGCTTCGCCGCGCCAGACCTCGCCGATCGCAACCGGACCCATCGGACCCCGAGTCCGAAAGGCTCCTGCGCAGCCAAGAACGGCACCCAGGTAGGAGCTGCTCGTTCTGCGCTACCATGCAGTGCTCTACTGGCTCTACAGAGCTCGGAGCTCTCGGTGTCGTTCGTGCTTGCGCCGAAGCCTTTGGGACCCTTTCGGACGAGCAAGTCGTACTTCGCAAGGCTTGGACGGGGGTCGCCCTCACCGAGCAGCTTTTCGGACGCGTGGCCTGGCCCACGCAGAATCAAGCGCGGTTGAAGGAATTTCATTCATAGCTCCCCTGAGGCACAGTTAGCATTTCAGTATTTCTGTTTCACCGCTAGCTTGGGAAAGGCTGAGCATGCCATGCCGGCACCACCTTCTTCGTGTAAAGTATACTGTTGCCACTGTACTGTGCTGTGTCCACACAGGGGCGGATCCAAAGGGGTTTGGGGGGCCCAAATTAAGTCGACCCCCCCTCCCCCCTTCTCGGAGGGCAATTTGACATTAATAGACCCCCCCCCCCCCCCCCCCCCCCCCCCCCCCAGTAAAACCGATTACCGGCGACGTGCTCCCCGCCTGCCAGGTGGTAAAAAACTCCGATACCGTAGTAAAAAAAAAAGATCTCCCGCGTTTCAGTTATCTTTTGGAGTTTGATTGGCTAGGTAACTCTGGCTAGGTGCCGCAAGCCACCGTCTAATGAAGGGGTCCAGCCATGTTTATCAGATATTTATCAACGGCCCTGATATTTATCTATTCATCCATTCGAACGAAGCACCTCGTTGGTTTAAACTGGTTTAAACCAACGACAAGTTGTTTTGTGGCTCGCTCAGCTCGCTGCTCACGTAATCAGAAATTAGAATACCGTCCTAGCGTGCCACCCCTTTCGTTTCAGCTCTCGAACAGAGATTTCCTGCCTTCTACTCCTCAAACTCCACTGTACCCGAAGTAAGTTGCTACCGATAACTTTTTCTGCGTTGTATTCGCGACAGACACGCCCCAACTTGTGAGGACTATCTTTCTACTCTGCGACGTATTGAGGAGTTTCAGCGACGGTGTCACCGCCCTGGCGGCCGGTCGCCGAAAGAGAAAGAGGGGGATAGGTTCGCTGGGCGTTGGCTTTGTGTAAATGCGTTGGCTGCAAACGTAGGCTGATAAACTTCGGCAGCAATAATATTACGCGGCTCTAGTGTTTCGGTACGAGCAACAGAGGTGACACGATCTGCTACGACTAGCTACGACCACCCGCCGCAGCGATGCAGGCTTCGAAGAAGCGCAACCTGTGTACTACGCAGTCAGTCGCCGCCGTCGCCCGACGCAGATCGTTCGGCATTCAGGGCTTTCCGCCCCGGCTTCTTCATTTGTACTTGGAACCGCGTATTATTTCCTGTGCTTGTGTATGTGCTCAGTGGCTGGATATGGACCTCATGGAGCAGTTCTCCAGACTCAACAGCGACTCAAAGTTGACCGGCGGAGCGGCTTGCAGCAACGCTTTCGGTTAATGCACAGGTGTGACGACTACACGGATAAATTTTAAAATAGCTGCTAGCAAGGGGGGCCATAGTCGCTTTATGTTGACACGATTTTAAGTTTAGGTACCCCGTGCAAAGGCGAATCTATCGCGTTTCTAATCCACCTTTGTTTTTGTTGTTTTTATCACGCACGACCGACTACTCAGCAAATGCTTCAGCACCCATCACGGAGTGAATGTCTTCGGCCTTACATTGCGGAACGCCCAATAAAAAGTCATCTTCGTTCAGCGAGAAAACTTCCCTTTCGAGTGACCTTCTTTGATTGATAATTTCTCCCGTACTTAAGTGCTTTAATCAACACGATCGATTAAGTTTGCTTCCCTAGTTAGGACATTTTTGTGCCACATGCGGCACTAATGCTTGGCACGATGTATGCCACTGGTGGTATTGTGAATTGGTTTACTTCCAAAGCTAACAGTCTGACAGGTGGGACCATTCAATTTTCTAAAAATGTGATGATATGGGAATTTCGTTGCATAACTAGCGTTTTACGTTTAAGATTGATAAGAAACATGCTCATGTGATTATGCATGTCTACAGCATAAGCTTTGCAGATCCAGAATGGATGCGCTATAGGCTACAGCAGTGGTTCTCAGCCACTAATGTTTCGCGGACCCCTTGTTGATCGGCTGGGACGATGGAGGACCCCGTTTGTGGTGAGGGGAAGTAGAGTATAGGTTAATTGTGATAAAGATTTAATAAATGGGTATAATTAAGTGCTAGTGTGAAGTAGACTTCTCCTATTGACATATACACGAGAAAAATCCCAAAAAATTGGAACGTTTCTTCTAAGAAAAAACAACTTTTATTGCCGGGCTTGACTGATGAGGCTGGGCTTCGCGGACCCCTACAATGCCTTCGCGGACCCCAAAGGGTCCGCGGACCCCCATTTGAGAACCACTGGGCTACAGCCTCAAGATTTTTAATGGACCAAATTGGTGATAACACGGCAATAAATATTGTGGTGGAAAACTGCCCATTGACTCGGTGAGTTTTGATCGTGACCATTGGTGTGCTGTTGGCAAATAAGGTAATGGCACACCTTTTCCCTGACCATTTGGCTTCAAGGGACATTGCATCTAGATGTGCTTAAATATCTTTATTTCAAGGTTCAGTGGACCCCTCTGCATCATTACAGGAAGGCAGTCTCGAGCCACGACAAACAGCAGTGAATATACAATGCATAATAACAGGCACCAGTGTCCAGGCGTATAGTCAGCAGAAGCCAATTTGAGCCTAAAAATGTTTTTGTTTTGTTTAGATAGTTTGCATTTGGTGTATAATCCGCAGGGCCTGATTTCCGCACCCAGTGCAGTCCGCCAAGCCGGTGCGTTGCGTCTTCGTGCTTTTTTTCCTGGGTGGCATTTTCTTCATAAGTTCTTCGGCTAACGCTATTGAGACTGAAGAACTAGCGAGATGATCTTCACTTCAAGCAAGAAATCTTGCCATACCATAGTCAAGACATGTGTGCAAATGTTCGACGACGTGGGCTCTCTCACGTTGGTGCAGTTGTCATCCAGAAAGGTACATATCAACATTGTTGCGTGCTTGAGGCTGAAACTATGACGCATACTTATCTAAACCTAAATTTATCGGTCTGCGGCTACAAACATTTTCGTTGACGTTGCTTAGATGATGTAAGCAGTCAGGCCTCGCATTAAATGGTGTTGCGAACTCTTCGGTTGTGTATGAAAACCTATTTTTGCCCTAATAAAAGACATTTTCAAAAGGACACGTGTCTTCTGCTGATACCTATCTTCCAATTTACAATGCAGAGGCAAACAGAAAATCAACTGCGTACATCTACCACTTAGCATAAGCACCTTTTGCCATTCATTCTTGAGCACACTCAAATATCAGCTTAGGTTGCTCATGTTTTAGAAGCTTTGCCCTGTTCTGTAAAAAGAAAACATTTAATTTACCTTCGTTCTCCTTCTCGCATTTAATACAGACTTGTTTGTCAGCAGTTCACACACAGCAGATATCACCGTGGCACATACAGCTCGAATGACCGATGAGACTATTGCTATTACAATAAAGCTTTCCACAAGAGCCAAAACGAGGCTTGTAGGGGTGCACAAGCACATCGAAATGAGATTGGCGCTTCCGCGGGCTTGTTTACGTTATGTGTAAAAACGGGACGATCGGCGACCCATGTTTCGATACATAGAACGCAGGATAAAGACCTCAATTGTCCCTTGTATGCTGTAGTTGTCATACTTTCCATCCAACCGCTTTTTAGCACAATTAACTAGAACAACCGAAGAGTTCGCAACACCTTTTAATGCGAGGTCTGATATCATCTAAGCAACGTCAACGGAAATGTTTGTAGCCGCAGACCGATAAGTTTAGTTTTAGATAAAGTACGCGTTATAGTTTCAACGTGCGAACATCGTTGATATGTACCTTTCTTTGGACCCGCGTACATTCGGTTCAACTTGATGACAGCTGCACCAGCGTGAGAGCTCACGTCGAACACTTGGACACATATCTTGACTATGGCACGATTTCTTGCTTTCGACTGGCTTGAACACTTCATCTGTAACATCACGGTAGGTTTTGGTTGAAACGATGATCGTCTCGCACACGGTAACAGAGAAAAAAATATGGTTTGCTCTTTATGTTTACACAGCCTTGATGGAGATGCGCCTCAACGGGTAATCGGTCTCTTAGCTGTAGATGAGAAATTTAGCCAGTGCGGTACAACCGCTAACCTGGGTTTTTTAACGTGCATCACGCAGTAGTGATCACACGAACGCGTGCCGGTACGAAACTCATCCAGATCGAAACGGGCGGGGTTGGCGGGGATCGAACCCAGGAGGTTCCCAGCGCAAGCTTTCGCTCCAAACAGAGAACGACACGCTTTGTTTTATTTATACGCTACCGGTCGACGGGCGTCGCAAATCTATCCCCTCTTGTCCGTTATGTTGGATCAATGGGAGCGCCCCCTATATTCGCTGAAACTCCTCATTATCCCCCATGCTGGAGAGCGTCGACGCCGTGTTCGCGCTAACAGTGCCCGACAGTGCACTAAATACACGTACGAAGCGGATTTAACACCGTTTTTCATACCACGAATTTCAAATAAAAATACTGTAACTGACCAATTATTTTGTCTGTGTGACTGAGAAATGTTCCAATGTGCCTAATACGTACAAATTATTAGTGATATTCGCTATTATAATCGAGCGCAGAGAGAAAATGCACTCGCTTTTTCCCATAGAAATGTATTACCGGAATTCAATTTCTGACTGCTTGCTGTCTGCTTCAAATAGCAACAGCACACTAGCGCCAGCTGAGCCTTTAGCGTTTATTGTAATAACTCTGTGCGCACAACCAACGCAGCGACTGGCAGAAGATCCCCGATGCGAAGGACCCGTTTGCCGCTAGGGGCGCCCCGGTCGGAGTTTGAATTAGGGTAAGCTCGCTCTCACCACCTGTGGCCAACGCTGTACAAAATCGGACGAGGATGGAGGAATGGAGAAAAAAAAGGTTACCATCACAAAAAGGAGATTGGAAAACTGGTGGATACAGTCTAGGGAAAATGAAACAAGGACGAACAATTAGCACAGCTGGGGGTCAGGAGGGACAGAGGAATATTAGGAACCCCTCTCGCGTGGCTCCGGCCCAAAGTCTCACACCTGCCCCCCAGTGGGTGAGTTCAACTTCAAGAATTGTTTTCTCGCTTTAAACAAAAATTACTTTGATTAAACTTTCAGAATCAAAAGACGATCAATCGTTCTTCCAAACCCACCATATTTTGTATTTTTACTTGGACCACCTCAGGGTGGAATAAACGGCTGTTTATGCGTCAAAACGCACTTTTTGGCAACTTCGGGATTTTTTTTTTTTTTTACTGCAAGATGTTTAATTGAGTGGTTTAAAATATTTGTATTCGCGACTCCAGCGACCTATAGGGGGCGCCACCACCAAACAAACATGGCGGCTGGGTCCAGGTCGCGTCGGCTGGGCCGGGCCGCCTGAACGGGTGGCGCATTCAGTTTAACAAATTTTCTTTTGTTTAATGCCCACTTTTATAGGCATTTGAACTGAGACGGTTAAATGTAGCCGGTGCGCATAAACTTGCCGAGCATAGTTTTGTTTTGCCGGTGTTTTTTTGTTCTTTTCATGTCAAACTTTCGTTCCGGAGACTTCGTTCAAAACCGAATCTATGGGCTCCGGAGAAACGGTAATAGACTCCAATTAATTTTGATCATCTAAGGAAAGCGGCGATGGCTACAGAATTGTTCCACCGAGAGTAATTTTTAGCTAACTGGCATGCCTCGACCATGCGACTTATCTGTCCGAGAATCGAGTTTTTGTGCGTATCCGCGTTTAAGAAACAGCTCCAGTCGTCTGCTCGGTCAACAACACAGGCTGCAGGAAAATTACGAAAATTAAGCAAGCGCTTCTTGAGCCAAGGAGCATGTTAACCCGCTGGCGCTTCACTAAGCAGCTGATACTCGTATTTAAATTCAGGTTTTAGTAGCAATCGAGAAGTCATTTTGACCAGCGAGTTATGTATTATATTACGTACTATGTTCCACTAAAGCGATATTAGTATATTCTTCGGGCTGAAATATGAAATTAGTTGACTAGCTATCAGGTGACCTGCTGAATAAAAGTATATTACTATGCTTAAACTTAGCCAAATGGTTCTGGCCGGTAGCACGGAGACGAATGCGGACAAATCGAAGAGAGTCTTCATCGGAGATTCACTCAGAACCTCTCTGCAATGCATTGAACTTGACTTCGAATCGTGAACGGATAAAATGGGTATTTTTTGTGGCCGGTCAACCTGAGCAATGTTGACGTATATTGCTGCTGGCTTCGACGGGGGTATGATATAAATATTGGAGGCGCGATAGATCCTAATGCCGTGGCAGCTTCTAACTTTGCGAGACGCGTCCCCCACCTTTTGAAAACAGATAATTTCCCTCATTAATCATTGGCAGCGAGCAGGTTTTTCTGAATCAAGTAATTGCGAAATTAGTCCAACTCCTTCAGTGTGGTCCAGAGGCTTTTTCGGCGAAAAGCAGCCAAAATGAATAGCCAACGCATCGGCCGGCGTGGGTGGCTCAAACTTGAAGCTAATCGAGCTCAACCAAACTCAAGAAAAGCAGCTATCGAACCTTCCCATTCACTTGACTGCAACATTGGTGTTCCCTCCAGTGAAACACCTCGTCTGTCGTCCATAGTCCACTGCTCTACATCCTTATAAAGAAACCACTTATCAGTTACCAAGTAGTCGTCACTTTGAATGCGATTCAAGACAGACAAGAAATCAAAACGTTTTTCCGTGATTCCTCCCCATCCAAGAAATCGAAAGCACGCGACCGTGTGTTGTGGAGTAAACGGGCTTTCGAACACGTGATGGAAAGAAGCAATCTATCTGAGGCTTCACCACACTAATGAACACTCGGGGAAACTTAAGAAATTTTCGGACCTTTGTTGAATTACAATGTTCGCCACCGCGCCGACAACACGTGTCCGCGAAAGCCACCAGAGACGCGGAGAAGCGCGGAGCGACCTGGACCGGCTGGTTCCCGGTTTTCCCGCTTGGCGGCGTCCGTTTTGCTGGAGTCGCGAATAGGTTATACACCTAGAGGGCAACCAGTAAAAAGTTATATTAGGTCCCGGGAGCAATTATATATATTTTTTATTTAAATAACAAAAATGTATATTTTTGAATAAAATTATGTATTTTTAAAAAAATATTTCAATTAAACAAAACTGGACAAACTCGACCACATTATAAGCCGACAACCGGGCAAATTAAAGAAAAGAATATTGTTGGATGTTTCATAAAAAGAAGCAGATTTTTCGTAAATTATCGAGTGATGCCTAGTTTCACGCTGTTTTCAAAAATTAAAATCGCACTCACGTCATCACAAATTTTTTTTCGTCAAAACTGTTTTAGGGTATGGCTACGAACATTGTGGCCGAAGCCCATGAATTTTTTTTTTTAGAAATCGGAGGTGGTCGAGCGCAACGTCTGGGCTAGGGGTGTCGCGAACTTTTGTCGAACCAGATTTTTTGGTCGAACTTTGGGGGTTCGACTGGGTCGAACCGGTTCGACGAACCTTCGAACTTTTCACCAGATTCGAACGGTTCGACTTTGTGGACAGTGTGGCCAGACTTTGATACAAGTATGTCTAGGTTTGGAGAATTTTTTTTTATGCAAAGGGTTATTTTATTTTGTGAACAGCTGCAATTGAAAGAAACTAACTTTATTCACTAAAGAAGTATAATAACTTAAATTGTTGTACTGTATTGACTGAAACAGCGGATCAGCGCTGCACTTAATTCATCTCTTAGCCATTACCATCCAATCCGAAGCCAACTGGCCAGCCTGTCGCGCATGCGCACACGAGTCGAACCTCAATACAAGGTTCGACGAACTTTCCACTAAAAGTTCGAAAAAGTCGAACCTGGTCGAACTCGAACCGCGGCCGGTTCGCGACACCCCTAGTCTGGGCAGGGTCGTACCCAGAAAAAAATTTCGGGGGGGGGGGGTTTTCGGGGACAACGGCGGCCATTTTGAAAGTGTCTATTGTCTTATTTTCGCCTATGAATCATGTGCATCACTGGCATATAATGGAGAGTTGCAGCAAACCGGAGAACCGGTCCCGGTTTGGTACCCGGTAGCCGACCGGCGCCACTGCGCGTGCGCAGAGGTGGAGATTAACATCGGCTGGCTGCAAGTGCACCGACCAGGGCCGTACCCAGAAAAAAATTTCGGGGGGGTCAGAACCCCCTAACACCCCCCCCCCCCCCCCCCCCCCCCCCCCCCTGGTTACGGCCCTGCGTCTGGGACGTTTCACGTGGAATGACCCTTCTTCGAGCGGTCCTTGACTATTTGTCATCAAGAAGAATCGCATCCCAACTATGATGTATACTTACTCCCGTCCCTTCCTCACCTCTGTCCCTCTTTCACCCCACTTCCCAGCAGGGTGATACAGCTGTCCCCTCTCCTGGGAGGCTAACCTATCACCCTGCATCCCACCTCTTCTTTTGGATTATTTTATTAAAACAACATCACCACCACCACCTGAGCGTTCGTTTTCAATTGTAACTGCCAACGTTTTTCGAGCCCTGTTTGAAAGATGTCCTGTTCCCATCCTCGTCCTCGCTGTTTTGTACTTTCAAGTTTTGTATCTATTAACCAACACGCTCGTTTTCAATTAGAAGTCCCTCCTTGCACCGTTGCACCAAGATTTCGAACCAAGAAACTAACTTCAAAAGTACCCACAAGATGGCAGCACTTTCCAGATATGGTATTTCCTTTCTCGCGCGAAGTTTCAAACAAGGGTTCCGTTCTCAGCGGAGACTGATGTTGCCAAAAGTGGACCCTCCCGACGATCTCGGAGGCCATGACTATGGCGGCATAGCCAGCATAGCCGCATAGCCATGATTAAGAGCATGGCATCCAAGATTTCCAAGATTTCGAACCGAAAGACTAACTTCAAATGTACCCACTATATGGCAGCACCTCCCATAAGTGGTATTTCCTTTTGGGCACGAAGGTTTCAAACAAGGGTTCCGTTATCATCTGAGACTGCCCGTCTCGGCAAGTTCTCTGCACTGTTCATCTGATCCACTTGATGACGTGCTGTAAGACGTATTGGAAACTGCTGGCCTCACCCAACTTCATGACGCCTCATTCTACATTTCTCAAAACAGCAACGCTACATTCCTCGACCACGTCTGCACCAATAATCCCACCTTATCCAACCGCTGCACAGTGAAATCCAGCTTACCAGGCAGTGATCGCAGTGCTCTCCTCACCCATATCCATTGCCCTAAGCGAGGTCATCAAGCCAAGAAGTTCCAGCAGTTCTAAAAAACCGATTTCCCTCATCTCAATCAGCTCATCCACCTCGCTCCCTGGTTCATCGTGTTTGATCACCCATCGGCTGACGAGGCCGACGACCTCTCACTCAACATATCAGCAATTCAGCACAAATGTGTTCACCCTAAGGATCAACAGGAGGCACAGCAGCCTTCCATAGATGACAAAGGAGATTGCAGTCTTAATCAGACGTAAACACTGACTATTCAAAAAAGTGCCTCTAAATCCCACTCATCTTTACCAAGCCCACCAGGCACGTACCGAAGTCAAGCATCTCATTCATATCTCCCATAACGATTACCTACCAACTAAGAGCAAAAGCAACCTGCCAGCCCAAACTCTTGGGCATGTTTTCACTATAAAAAAAAAATGTTCCACGCGCCGGTCTTCACACATCACGGCAGGCCCTATTCTAATCTTGACGACATAGCAGAGCTCTTCTCTTACCTCTTTTCTCAGGCTGTAGCATTACTTGACCCTACCGCACCTAACCTTTGTCCCACCCAACCCACAACTCAGCCAATCGAGGCCACACCAGCAATCACGCTCTCTTCCATAGTCATTCTTCAAAGTGAAACCTACGAAGCCCTCGCCTGTGTCAACTCCTCTCAACGCCCTGGACCAGACAGCTTCCACCCTGCATTGCATAAATCCTGTGCTGGCCGTATCTCCCCCGTCCTCACTCGCCTCTTCAACGATTTTCTCTCCCACAGCTCTGTTCCTAAATCCTGGAAAGTTGAGTCAGTAACGCCTCTCAAAAAGGGACACGGTGCCCCCTCAAGTCTAACATCCACCTGTGACGGAGTGTATTACCGACTCATTTGGTGCTGTGCGTGCGGGCACGTGTGTGTGTGTGTGTGTCCCACAGTGGCGTTCGCGCCAGATTACGAAGAATCCTCGCCTCGCGGCCAGGGGAAGAAAAGAGGACAAAGAAGAGGGACAGCAAAAAAGGGCGGTTTAGCCATCACAAGCCTTCGGACGGAGAACGTCGTAGCAGTTGTCTGTGTCGCGAACTCAAGCTGAGTTTAGATAAAGTTATATGTGCCGGAACTAGTGCTGGGTACTGTCTCTCCTCAACGTCGGGGCCCGACGTTGAGGAGAGACAGTACCCAGGACTAGTTCCGGCACATATAACTTTATCTAAACTCAGCTTGAGTTCGCGACACAGACAACTGCTACGACGTTCTCCGTCCGAAGGCTTGCGATGGCTAAACCAAACAATGGAGCCCCCGCCAATATGGTTTCCGCCCGGCAGGAGCTGCGAATCGGCCCTTGCAGCTTCCACTCACGCCCTGAGCACCAGCCTCGACAACCGAATTCCGTGCGAGATCGTCCAGTTAGACTTCAGAAAGGCTTTTAACAGCGCAGACCACAGCTTGTTCCTATCCAAACTCCAACAGATGGGAATCTCCGGCATGAGGAATTAAAAATTTCCTTTTTCACACTACCTTATTCTTCAAGGGCTCTTTTCGTGATTTAGCACAAACTGGAAACACTACTAACAGGTAGGGTGTCCTCTGAGCTAGGTTATGTGTGCCATTGTGTGTCAAAGGGACTTTGAGAAAACTAATTGAAGAACACTTCGTCCAAGCTCAAGAGAAAAAATCTTGTTCTTGACCACTAGCTAACACAACATGATGGCAGCAACTAATTACTGTTGTTTTCTTCCGGTGACTTCAGAACGAGGTCTACTGGCACGAAAACCAGCTGTGGTTGTCGTGCTGATGGGAATAGCTCCAATATTCAGGAGCTTGAAGTTACAATTACCAGAACTGCTCCACAGCTTGCATGCCAAATGCTGAGACCACTCGTACAAAACAGGACTTGATCTAAGTCATCCTCACAGTTTGCAACCTGGTTCACAGCTTGCAACTCCACAAGGTTTTTCTTCTCAAGTGTCTCATAGATGCCGTAAACTACTATGCGTCAGTGGTATCCCAGAAACTCGCTTTCAGACTAATGACTTGAAAGGGGTTTTCGAGACAGCCCTCCCTAAGACAGATTGTGATGAGGAAGAGCTAGAGCCCTCCCAGCCACTGTTTTTTCCCAGATATGCAGAACTACCTTTACTGCACTTACCCAACCATTTACGCAGTTTGTCATATGACGAGTTGCAGATTATTGTCAAGTGACCAATTGTGGCTGCGACATTCATAATTGCATAAGAGATCATAGAATAGATGCCAGAACCCTCATGAGGAATGTTATGCCGCAATGTCAATTTCGGTGGCCCTATTACAGCTATAATCTGTTTCAGCCTAATTTTACAAAAAAAAGCACTGCCGCCCTTTGGAGCTAATCAGAGCAATGAAGCAAGTATTGTGAGAGCTCTCCGTAGGAGGACTATACTCCCACAATATGTTGTCCCGTCCCTCAGCCAAATGTTCCGGTTGTCTCGTTGGTGCCGTAGCTTTGGTAATGCCCTGTAAGCTGCAGAAGGATGAGTCAACCTAGTTCCAGTAACAGTTCACCTCACGTACGAATATGACCAGAAAATGTTCATGCCACCCAAGGATGAGGTCGACAAATTTCCCAGCGTACAGTCTCCGATTTTCTTCTTGTGGCCCAGATGATGAGCTGCCTCTTGAGTCTTCTCACTTCATCCCCCTGGTTACTGATGGTCCTTGTCTCTGGTGTCCGGCCCTTGCAGCTTGCCTCCACAGTTTGTCGCCCTTGTGGTATTCTCTGTGATTCTCCGAGGAACCATCGTACTGGAACAAGAAAGTAACAGCATACAGTGAATGGACGAAGTGAGACACACCTTATACTCAGGGGCAGATCCAGAACTCCGTTTGGGGGGGGGGGGGGGGGGGGGGGGTGAAAATTTGTAAGGATGCTATTCTCCCCTTTTTTCGTGTGCACCGGGGGGTCCAGCCATGTCAAATTGCCCTCCGAGAAGGGGAGGGGGGGGGGGGGGGGGGGGCCTGCCCCTGTCGCCCCCCCTTGGATCTGTCCCTGCTTATACTTCTAAATTAGATAAGTACTGTGGGTCTTACTGCATGACGTGCCAAGCGGAGATAAATGTCTGGAGCTTGACGGGGGGAGGAGGGGTCTGGACGCATGCTGGACGACAGGTGCCAGATGCTGCCATACCCACAGGGTATCCTGAGGAGAGAGAGAAGACAGGTCTGAGTCCAGGAAATTGGCATGTTTGAGCAACACTTTTTTAGAGGTGCCTTATGTTAATTCCCTTCAAGGGACATCCATCTGACTATTTAATTCAGAATTATGTTCAATGTGCCCTGTCAACTTGCTTAGCCTGTTTGCAAATGTATAACAACTGGTAAATTCACTTTTTATAATGTTGCGTGTTATTTTTTTTTTTTTTTAATATCTTATGCAATGATGCGCCAACTTCTCTTTTATGATGTTACAGACTAGCAAATCCCAGGTTCGGTCCTGATCCGCGTCATTTGCCACGATATTTATATTTTTCCAATAAAGTGGTGTGCAAGCTTCGATACGTGGAGGTTGCGCGTGAACAAGCAATTCATTGCGTTTGACCGTTTTACAAGTCACGTCCGACATACAACGACTAAGAAATTAACCGAGTCACATACACTGCGTGGGAGAAAAGACGATCGTGCCATGGCCTGACGCGAAGGACAGCACGAGCACTTTAAAATGTTTGCACTCACCAGCAACGAACTTGAAGCGGAATCCCAGAATCTCGAACGGCGAAGTGAGTCCCAGGCTTTTTGGCTTCTTGCCTGAGCAGGCCCATTTAGAATACATTCATAGCGTGATTCGGTAACTCACGTGACATTAAAACGCCAAGCGAGGATCCAACCGAAAGGGAAATGTACTAGGAAAGAGAAATCCGCAGAACAGCAACACCGACAACGCCGACAACGCGACCGGCGACGTTTAAAAACATGGCTTCGGTTAGGGCAATGAACTTTTTAAAGCTAACGGTAACTGCTCGATTTTTTCTTTCCATGTTGGTTTATCATTATTACCTAGCTTACTATGTTTTCTAAAAATATTAACATTAATGCACTCAACTTAGTCAATTGCGATTCTTTTTGACCCTCTTTTTTTGTTTGTTTTTGTTTTACAACTTCAGTTGTCGCCATCCGGCTTGAGGAGCGCTGTGTATGCGCGATTACCGGAAGTGGCCTTGAGTGGGACCACTGGTTATGATTTCACTGTGGCAACGAGAACGAGCTCACTGTGGCCAACTACGCTTTGGCTTTCTCCGCCAAGGCTTTGCAAACGCGTTCAGGCCTAGGCGAATTCTGCCGACACGCCGTATTGCCGCAGAACGGCGCTGCTATTTTGGCACAAGTGATGTCACGAGAACTTCCCCCCAGCCACCAGATGAGAATTTGAAATCGTTTAATTATGTTTAAAATTAGTTCTCCTGTGTTTTACAGCGCAATATTTATATTTCCGAGGTGGTGCCTGTCCCTAGCCCATATTTATGCAACAAGATCGGCGCTAAAATTTCGTTTCACTACCCCTTTAAATCTTTGACGTCGTTTACAAGTTTCTCTTATTAGCCAATTTTACGTGAGTTTTATGATACCAGTACTGTCGCATATTTGTTTCCTTGTATTATTTTTAAGTTTATTTTTTGTTGGTTTGACTTGGACACCATTTGCATAAGGTCTAAGGAGATTCACCTCGCACCTGTGAATTTGGTCGCCATTTATTTTTATTTTTTGGAGAATATAAGAACGCAGGAGTTCATTACTCCAAACTATTAGGTTCTATAATCCATTTAACAAATTTCATAAAAGAAAAGTACAATGCGTGACATTTATACAGCGGCCATATAACTCATTTACAGTTATATGGCCCAAGGTGGGTAACTCGCAGAAGTAAGTAATTGTGAAGTAATTGCATTACTTTTAAAAAGTAATTTGTAATTGCAATGAACTACTTTCGCGTAGTAGTAATTGTAGTTAAACTACTTTGAGAGCTAAGTAATTCTAATTAAATTACATTTTGAAAGTAATTTACCCATGTATGGTTGCTATATGGACCGCAGGTGTGAACTGTGGCGGTTGGGGATTGTGGTGTATAGATTGCATTAGAGCACTATATAGCTCCTACGGAGCAGAGTAACGCAATCCTTTGAACCCCGTGTTTTGCCGACAACATGGCCGACAGGGCGGCTCGGCGCGAGTCACGTGGTACTCAGGGTTCCAGGAGGCGGCCCGCCCTATGGGAGAATACATGGAGATCGACACAATACGGCTGATTAAAAAATTAACGGCGAGTTCACACTTTTCAAAACTAGTCTGTCGTGAAGTTAGTAAAGCACTAAACACTTTATCAAAGTTTTAACAATATCGGATGCGTGTGCAAATTTTGAGAAGGCAATTTCCAAGGCAATGGCGTTTGAAGCAGACGATTTTTGCTCGCAGCGGAGATGGGCTTTTCGGGTTGGCCGGAGCGGGTCACGTGAATGGTGTGACATCGCCGTGTCGTCTGCTGCATGATGCCGCTCAGGCAATTTTTAAAAAAAAGTCAGGTCCTTGCGGGGCACAAAACTTAGCGCAAAGTATTCTAAAATGTTCCATTATTATGTCAAAAATGATTTCGATTCCGTACATTCCCTCAATACTGGAGAAACAACGATTTTCTCACGTTCTCCATGCATTTCTGACCGCAGTTGGAACCTCCGGGCGTTCGCCGCTAGTCGCCGAGAGGCGGCGTTCTAGATTGCGCTACTCTGCTCCGAAGGAGCTATATAGTGCTCTAGATTGCATATGCCCCAGCTCCTGTATCTCCTGTGTTGGAGATGGATGCATCAGAATATGCTATGGTGTGTGTCTGAAAGGGGGGATTGTGATGGACAGCTTGCGCCCTCCTGCGACCGTCGTTGAGGCCCGGGGACATGCAGCGAGGCACAGGGGCGAAGCGCGGATTTAAGGGGTAGGTATTAGTGATGCAAAACTATCGATAAATTGACTATCGATACTATCGATAGTTTTTCCAAAACTATCGATAGTGTCCCAGAACTATCGATAGTCGACTATCGATAGTACTATCGATAGTTTTTCGATAGTCGACTATCGATAGTTTTTCGATAGTCGACTATCGATAGTTTTTCGATAGTCGACTATCGACGGTTTTTTACTATACTGGCGACTAACGATACTATCGCTAGTGCTATCGATAGTCTTGCACCACTATAGTCCGTTACAACTCAAGAAGGCAGGTCGAGGGTAAGATGAGCCGGGGAGGAGGAAGCAGACGGAACACTAAAGAGAGAAGGAGGTTTCCCCCTCTCTTCTCCAGCGGTTCGTCTGCTTCCTCCACCCCGGCCCGTCTTGCCCTCGCCCTACCGTTCGCCTCCCCCTTCTTCTTTTTTCGCCCTAACCCCCATGTTCGTCATCACTGAAAGCTGAACCAAAGTTGGGATGGTAAGTGCCTGGGCTAGTTGGTGCCCCGTTTGAAAAAAATATTAAAGCGATAAATAGACAAGAGGGAGCGACGCAAACTACCAGTGTCGCAAAACTATCCATAGTAAACTGTCGACAGTACTATTGATAGGTTTACGATAGTCGACTATCGATAGTTTTCCGATAGTCGATTAACGATAGTTTTCTGATAGTCGACTATCGATAGTTTTCCGATAGTTTTTCGATAGTCGACTATCAGTACTATCGATAGTTTTCCGATAGTCGACTATCGATAGTACTATCGATAGTTTTCCGATAGTCGACTATCGATAGTACTATCGATAGTTTTTCGATAGTCGACTATCGATAGTACTATCGATAGTTTTTCGATAGTCGACTATCGATAGTACTATCGATAGTTTTTTTCACTATCGATAGTCAGATTTCTGGCGACTATCGATACTATCGATAGTACTATCGATAGTTTTGCACCACTAGTAGGTATATGTAAGGGAAGGTCTATGGGGGAAAGTCCTGCCTGCTCCAGGATCCATCTACCCTGCGGTGTTCCTGAGAGGCGGGCTATCTGCCGATCTCGCTGCAGGTGCAAAAGAGAGGTGAGGGGGAGAAAGAGGCCTGTTCCGTATAGTTTTTGGTTGGAGGTGGAGATGGGAAGGTTTAAAGAGGCCTTGTATAATGTGTTTAATGCTGCTGAGAGTTTGTTGATTTGTTGTTGTGTCAGTGTGACATATGGTATAGAATAGAGAATTTTACTAAGGGCTAACGCATGAACCAGGTGACTCGCCTGCTTCTCGTGGAGACCCGCGTGCTTTTTGACCACTCTGCGTACCAGGGAGGTAACCGAGTGGCATGTGTTTACGACTGAAACGACGTTGGCTTGCTTGATGTGATCTTTCCCGTAAATGCATGCTTAGAATTTTACATGTAGAGACTTTCGGGGTGGGGTGCTGACCGATGTGTAAAGATATGTGCTGGTTAACAGATCGCTGATATTGAGTATGTGATAGAAGAAGCAGTTCCGATTTTTCTGGGGCAGGTTCAAGGCCTGCTTGTTCAAGATATTCAGCTATAATGTCCAGTCCCTGCTGCAGAGTCGATTCCACTTCCCCTGGTGACCCGTGAGTGCACCAGAGGGTGAGGTCGTCCGCGTAGAAGATGTGTGAGAGTTGGGGGACTTGTTGGAGGCGATAGGCCAGCTGGGCCATGCCGAGATTAAATAGAGTAGGAGACAGCACCGCCCCTTGTGGGGTGCCGCGTGTGAGCGAGATCGGCGGGGGCGTCTCAGCCTCAATACGAAAACTGGCTGTGCGGTCTTTAAGGAAGTTCAGGATGTAAGTGTCAGCCTGTTTCTCGGACTGAGGCGAGTATGTGATCGTGGCCAATGCCATCGAATGCTTTACGAACGTCTACAGTGACAAGGGCGTGGACTTGAGCAGATGGTGGGGAAAGAAAAGTGTGTTGAAGAAGGAGAAAGAGGTCTAAACGGCCCTAAGAAGGGCCGTTTAGACCGTTTAGACCGCTGCCGGTCCGGAACCTAAATGACGTGACGACATGGAGATTAGAAGGGTAGGAGGGGGCATGACGTCAGCCGGGTAGACTCCACAAGCCAAGCTCCCTTGACGCCTCGCCTACCGGACGGAGTCACGGAGCTACTTGCTTGCTTCACGTCTAGCCTTCGATCTGATAAAACCTACCGGACGGAGCGCGCGCAAGCCTGCAAGAAATCTTACTACAATCAACCATCCATCTCGCACGTGACATGTCATCTGGGGATCACGTTGGGCACAACATCGTTTAAACTTTTTATGACTAGGCGACTAGGCTTCACACATATTGCAACTAGGATGGATGGATGGATGAATACGGCTGAGCCCTTTGGATCGGGCGGTAGCTTACGCCACCTAGCCATTTTGTTTTACCAGTAGTAGCGCAATCTAGAACGCCGCCTTTCGGCGACTAGCGGCGAACGCCCGGAGGTTCCAACTGCGGTCAGAAATGCATAGAGAACGTGAGAAAATCGTTGTTTCTTCAGTATTGTGGGAATGTACGGAATGGCAATCGTTTTTGACATAATAATGGAACATTTTAGAATAATTTGCGCTAAGTTTTGTGCCACCCAAGGACCTGACTTTTTTTTTTTTTTTTTTTAAATTGCTTGAGCGGCATCATGCAGCAGACGACACGGCGACGTCACACCATTCACGTGACCCGCTCCGGCCAACCCGAAAAGCCCATCTCCGCTGCGAGCAAACATCGTCTGCTTCAAACGCCATTGCCTTGGAAATTGCCTTCTCAAAATTTGCACACGCATCCGATATTATTAAAACTTTGATAAAGTGTTTAGTGCTTTACTAAATTCACGACAGACTAGTTTTGAAAAGTGTGAACTCGCCGCTCATTTTTTAATCAGCCGTGTTGTATCGATCTCCATGTATTCTCCCATAGGGCGGGCCGCCTCCTGGAACCCTTAGTACCACGTGACTCGCGCCGAGCCGCTCTGTCGGCCATGTTGTCGGCAAAACACGCGGATCAAAGGATTGCGCTGCTCTGCTCCGTAGGTGCTCTAATTGCAACGTGCTCCCTTCCCTTGCGTGACAAGCTCTTGACAAGCGGTTGGTGCATGAGGCGTCTTAGTGCACGCAAGCGGGCGACGGGCTCAGTGCAGCTCAGCGCACCTGCGCAAGGCATAGAGTTATTATAATGTACGCTAGAGGTTCAACTGGCGCTAGTGTCTATGCAACTTCCGTGACGCAAATTGAAGCAGACAGCAACCAGTCTACTTTTGCGGTGCTCCTGTGCATTCCTATGGGAAAACGCGCGTGCATTTTTCCTCTTCGCCAGAAAATAACACGGAACACTTTGGTTATTTGGGTCGTACCGAATAGTATGTACCTTGATTAACACTGTGAAAGTGTAATTGCTTTAGTTAGCGCATTTTTCTTCATCAGTGAACGATGTTTAACTTCGCTACATTTCAGTCGCAAACGTGTGTTCCGCAGCAGGTGTGTAAAAACAAGCGACGATTCAAAGCAAAATTACAAGCGAAACGACTATAGAGTGGGTTCAAAGCTCGCCAGCATTCCGGTGACGATTGTATATTGATAATATGCCAGTCCTGTCACTATATGAAAATGATCCCGTCGTGCATGAGCGGATAAAACCTTCAAAACGTAGATAATAAAGTCCGTGGGCTATGAAAGGTCTCTCTTCGTATTGTTTTCTCTGCCGGGCAGCTTTTATCGCGCACTTGTTCTCAAAGATATCGAGCGCGCGGGTGGTATTTTGAACGTAGAACCAGCAGCTTCGCTCAGGGCAGAAAGAATAAAGCGGTACTTACTTATTTAAAATCGGAATAGATTACGTGGCCTTCAATTTATTTTGATCGTACATGCACTGCGAGTTACTGATCCAGTGTTGCTGCGTAGTTCTTGCCGCCGCTCTTCATTTTTCAGATGTCCTCCGTTCGTTTGGCATGTATATCCCCCATGCTGGAAATCGCCGACGCCGCGTTCGCGCTAACAGTGTCCGACAGTGCACATAAATACACGTACGAAGCCGTTTTAGCACCGTTTTTAATGCGATGAATTCGAAAGAAAAACGCCGTAATTGACCAATTCTTTCGTCGGCCTGACTGAGAAATGTTCCAAACTACCTAGTACGTACGAATTATTTGGCATATTTGCTCTTATGATCGAGCGCAGGGAGAAAATGCACTCACTTTTTCCCATAGAAATGCATTACCGGAAGTCAATTTTCGACTGGTTGCTGTCTGCTTCAATTTGCGTCAGCACACTAGCGCCACTTGAACCTCTAGCGTACATTATAATAACTCTATGGCGCAAGGTGCCATCGCACGGCGTCGTAAACACTGGCCGTGAACAACTGGTATGGTCCTCAATAAAAATGTACAAATATCGTGTTTTCTTTTTACTTGTGGTTATCATTTATATTTTTGCTATGAATTTACTTCACGGTATCAGCTAACTCCTAATTGTAATACACAACAACTAGATGTCGCGCGTCACCGTCTATTTCAACAAAACTTGTTATTGTGATATCCAGTTAATAAATGTGTCCTCCCCGCTGCTCGGCTGCTCCTCGCGTCTCACAGTGGTCGCGTCGGTCGTTCCGTGTCCGGACGATTCGAGTGAAGCCTATCGGGCCGGCGAACTATGGCTGCTGAGGCGTTGTCGTTATAAACACACTCGAGATAAGCCGGCTTCGAAAACACGCGTCGTTGAACCCGCCCGACGTGAGTATTCCCGTGTTCCTTTCACCGCGATCAGAGTTCCCGCTGACGGGCACGCTGGAAGCTAGTTCATGGTCGCGCGAGCTTGTGCTCTTTTTGCGCTTATTTGTGTCCTCCTGGGGAAACGCCCATCGGAATTTTTTTTTTCTTCGGCCAAACCGCACAGTGTTTAGGTCGTTCGCCGGACGTAGATCGGTATTTCTGCCTGCCGAAGCGCGCAACGAGCCCAGCCCTTGCATGCAGCTGTAGCTTTGGCTTCAGGAGCACCCTCTTCGCCCTGCGGTCATGCATTGCCGCTAGCGTGAGTAAAAGGCCCGATTCACCCGTCAGTAGGAAAAAGCACGGGGAAGGGTGACCGTGTTCGTGTCGCAAGCGTAACCCGAAACGCTCCGAATTTAGTGTCCCGCTGTGTTCCGGGCTTTCAAATTCCGATTATCTACGCAAAAAAAGAAAACTCGTCCTCGCGAATGGAGTTCAGCGAACAAGTTCTTGTTGCAACCGGGAAAGAAACAAGAAAAAAATGGTGACCGCGCGTGCTCTGAAGTAGGTTGGTTCGATCTCGAATCAGACGCAGTGTACAAGTTCCAGAAAAATTAGATTTTTTTTTTTTTCTTTTTCGAAGGCGTTTATGATTTTTCTGATGTTTGCATCTCCACCTCGTAAAGAGGGGGGCCACAATCACAAGCGTGCGGTTTTCGAACGAGCCTCACCCGCGCGAGCGCTCTTGTTGTGCGAAATTTCACGCCGGTGCAGAAGTCTCGTCCTTGAAGCCTTCACTGTGTAGTTGCTACGGAACTATCTGACTTCGGTTTAGTTTAGCGTAGGTACGAACCTCGGTCCAACTGCTCGTATTGCGGAAGCGTCTTTGAAGGTCGGGACCTCACGCTTCTAGCCTCTTTTGCGTACCTCGTGAGGCGAAGAGACTATACATTTACGGAATGTCTATTTAAAAGGTACCGCACTACATAGCGAAGCCTAATAGCTCGAGTCTTGGGCTTTTGATTTTCCTTTGGTCGCATGAGTGCTCGAGTGGCGTGGCTGAACCGGAAATTCCGCTAGCGCACCACAGTCGGGGTTTGCTCTATGCGAGCAGTGAGTCAGATGCCACATGTCGCAGTTCACCTGTTTATCCGCAAACGCGCAGTTCACCTGCTCTTTTCCTCAAACGCGCATTCGTTGCCGCAGGATGCAGCTCAGCAGCCGAGCAAAGCACCTCCTCCACTGCTGCCTTTGCGTGGGACTCATCCTCATCGTCGAAGTGTTCACCGGTGGCATCCACCTGTGGAAGTTCAGCTATGATGAAGTGGATCCTGTGCGCCAGTACGGCTGGCCCTGGACGATATTCCTCTACCTGATGCGTCTGCTGACAGTGCTGGCACTGCCGCAGTGCATCTGCAACTGCCTCGGCCTGCTGTTGTACAACGCCTTCCCGGAGAAGGTCCGCCTCAAGGGCTCCCCGCTCCTGGCACCGTTCGTCTGCATCCGCGTCGTGACCCGTGGCGACTATGCTGACCTGGTCCGGGGCAACGTGGCACGGAACATCGAGACGTGCGCAGACGTCGGCCTGGAGAACTTTATTGTGGAGGTTGTGACGGACAAGGCACTGGGGCTGGCGAAGCATCCTCGCATCCGCGAGGTCGTGGTCCCCACGACGTACCGGCCCAAGAGCGGGGCCCTCTTCAAGGCCCGCGCGCTCCAGTACTGCCTCGAAGACGACGTGAACATCCTGAGCGACGACGACTGGATTGTTCACCTGGACGAAGAGACGCTCCTGACGGAAGACTCGTTGCGCGGCATCCTCAACTTCGCATTCGACGGGCGCCATGCCTTCGGCCAGGGACTCATCACATACGCCAACGAACGGGTGGTCAACTGGGTGACGACGCTCGCAGATAGCTTCCGGGTGGCAGACGACATGGGCAAGCTCCGCTTCCAGTTCTGGGCCTTCCACCGGCCGCTCTTCGGCTGGAAGGGTTCCTACGTCGTGGCGCGGGCCGGCGCCGAGCGCCGGGTGTCCTTCGACCACGGCCTCGACGGGTCCGTCGCCGAAGACTGCTTCTTCAGCATGGTGGCCTTCCGCGAGGGCTACACATTCGACTTCATCCCCGGTGAGATGTGGGAGAAGAGTCCCTTCTCCTTCTGGGACTTCCTGCAACAGCGGAAACGGTGGATGCAGGGGATCTTCCTCGTCGTGCACAGCGGGGCCATCCCAATCCGCCACAAGTTCCTGCTGTCGCTCGCGCTCTACTCGTGGGCCACCATCCCGCTCAGCACGTCCAACCTCGTGCTCGCCGCGCTCTGGCCGATTCCGTGCCCAACCCCGCTCAACTTCCTGTGTGCCTTTGTGGGTGCCATGAACATCTACATGTATGTCTTCGGAGTCATCAAATCCTTCAGCCTGTACCGCCTGGGCCCCGTGCGCTTTCTGCTCTGCCTCCTCGGGGCGGTGTCTACCATCCCTTTCAACGTGGTCATTGAGAACATCGCCGTGCTCTGGGGCTGCTTCGGCCACAAGTACCGCTTCTATGTGGTTGCAAAGCAGCTGGCAAACCCCATCAACGTCTGACGCCCCTCGTCCCGTACCCACGTTCCGACGTACACATTCTCCTTTATCTCCCCCTATACTTAGAATGATTGTTAGCGTGCACTAAGTTATTGTTCCGCCGACCCCGAAACCACTTTCCCTGCTTGTGCGATTTACCATTAACACTGTCTTGTCGCGGTAACGATGCCGGGAGCAGACGTCGACGAGGCACGGATATTACGCTGGGCTGGCTGGTTCAGCCCGAGTTCTACGAACACGCACACATACACACACGCACGTGCCAGGGACGAATGCCGTCCTGTCCAAAGAGTAGGCACATCCAATGAGAAGTTTTCCCTGCACCTTTTTTTTTAAGGTGCAGAAACAGCTGTAGGCAAAAAAGAGCACAAGCACTTGTTTTGGCTTGGGTAAAGAACAGGCTGCATTCTTTCGAAAGCCGCGCAGTTCTTCAGGGGGCTGTTTTTTTGTTTGTCGTGCAGACAGACGATTTGAGGGCATTTGAACGAGTTAATGCTCAAGGTGGCCATAATGGAACCCCAGAGTTTTGACAGTTGACTTTGTGTGCCAGACTGATTGGAAAAGTTCATCTTACAACTTTTTTCTATGTTTAAAGCTTTGTTTTGGTGTGCATGCACGTTAGCCTGGTTGCTAAGTTAGATAACCGGGCCTAACTTTATCGTCGTTTTAATAATGATTTGTTCGAATAAATGCCTAAAGCAATACAGCTTGCTTTTTTTTTTTTATGACTTGCACCTATATTTTAGTTTGAGATTTGAATGTTGGAGGCAGGAAATAAAGAAAAATATACTGTTTGAACGATAATGTAATATTAGCCCAACTTGGATACCCTTCGACTACATTCAGGCCGGTTTGGGAAGAGGAACCCCAGAGATGTAATTGAGCTACCTTTTGGGACCTTCCCTCTCGATTGTAATCTGGTGAGTTGACACAAGACATGGATCTGACAATAAAGCCTAGTAGATTGCCAAGTTGCAGTTTGTTGCTAGAGGTCACTGCCTTTCCCACAAAACAATTTCATGTGGACGCTTCACCTTTGCTATGCTGAACTTCCTTAGTACAGCTCTGCATACTAGCTCTTTCATGGGCTCGCCCTTCAGTATTGCATCCGAGATTTTTCTATCAGTAGCAATGTTTAGTTGGTACATGATACAAGGAAGATAAAAACCACAAAAAAAAGATCAACTAGACTAGGCCTTGACCCCATCTCTTCTGTGCAGTTTGATTTTCCTTGCATTTTGCCACTCTTGGACCCCAGATCAACAATTTGAATACTAGCTCTAGCTATCATTTGTGTGGCATCTCTGCATTTTCGTGCACTCAAAACAATTGTAAGTTTCAAAAAATATTTTAAAACCTTTCCCTCCGCCCCTTTTTTTTATCATATATATTCCTCGAAATGTCAAATATGTCTGCGGCCGTCGTTTTGGACGTTTGCCTCCCAAAATCAACTGAGGGAATTTGGCGTGCGACAGCACCCAAAATTCCAGTTACGTGGTTAACTTTTCTGCAGTTCAGTAGGCTGACACAGCCTTTGAGACACTGAGGCAGCTACGCTGATAGGGAAAAAGATTGCTTGAATCTATGGCATCCGGCAGATTCCCAGTGTGGTCAAAAACTGGGTTTTCGTGCACCAATGTAGCAGAAGCATTTTCCGCAGTTAAGCACACACAAGCAGCAATAGAGCAGGTAAAACCTTAACCACCAATAACCAGAGTTCATAATGGCCTGTTAAGCATTGCGAGAAATCATATGAACTTTATCACAACAAAACTGACGTTACCGGCTGCAGAAACTAGAAAATGCTTTGTCTCGACTACAGCCCTGGCCAGCTAAGAAACTGTGTGGTATATTGTTCAGAACTTGTCTATCAGTTTGCTGCTCTGTTACACACTTTGCAACGTTATACCACCCAGGCATGCAAGCATGCTTTAGAGTTTACTTCTTCCTTTTCCACATCACCTAGCTATAAGTGATGAATGTCGCGTAGGGCTTTGGCTGGGACTCCTGTTCGATTCGCGGGTCCCAGCCGAAAGATGATGCAGCGCTTGTGCTACGCTCGTTTGTTGCAAGAGTGTGTCGGGAAGTGGCTCGAAGCAAGCCATAAACACATTCTGTATCAAAACAAGGTTATGCAAGAGCAATTATTTATTAACAAAAGTCGTTTGAGTTAATTTCAACATTTTTCAACCATTTTTGTCACCGTAGTAGTTTCCTCCGCTAAGTGTGCAAACGCATGTGGTCTTGGGTTATTCGGCCGGGACTACGCAGCCACCGGCACGCAATACCATACGTACTAGACGCGGCAAGGGCGACCTGTCGAGACCATACTCCGTTCAACTCCAACCCGACAGTGCGATGGGAGCTTCGTGCCTGTCACACCAGTCATACTTCTCTTTCACCACGTGATCGTGCTCCCACCCCCACCAAAGCTCACAGGGCGGGTCTAGGTGACGAGAGGAAGGCACTCGATCAGTCCGGCGAGCACACAGCTTTCATCGTACAGTCGGCTCTGGAGTGAACGGAGTACGGCAAGGGCACTCACTGAGCCACCCCGGTGCACCACGCGTACGCGTTGTCGTACATCTTGGCCCATGGCGAAACGGCGAATTTCGTCCGCTTCCATTCTTGCGGCACGTAGGCCCACTGCCAGGGGAGAGAGCAGCGCTCAGGGTGCGGCATGACAGCCAGGTGGCGGCCATCGCGCGAGCACAGGGCCGCGACTCCCCGCGGGCTACCGTTGGGGTTGAGGGGATACTCGGTCGTGGGGGCACCCGCGTCGTTGACATAGCGCATGCCCACGAGCCGCTGCGACTCCATCTCGTCCAGAAGGGTGTCATGGCGGAACTCGAAGCGACCTGCGATCGAAACGCATTGAAGATTTCAGCCGGATACAAGCGCTGGCAAAGCCTCTCGATGAGTCTGTGCTCGTCTTACGAGCAGCATCGAATGCACAAAAGCACAAGCCCCGTTCCTCGTGCAGCCTTCGGAAGCAAATGGGGGCACGGCAACGAAACAAACGGCCTTCGGAAGCGAATGGCAGCGAGGCCTCGTGCAGGGCTCGTATTTTGCCCGTTCGCGCAATAATGCTCGGCGTCTGTATTTGTAAGAAGCGTGGATCTTATCGAGAAACTCTAAGTGTTGGGCCTAGTGAGAGCCACTGTAGATAATCTATGTACAAAAATACTAAACAAAAAAATTTTTTTTTTTTTAGTGCCTGGATAGAAAGCATGTGTTGCAGAAAACGTTATCTACACAAAAATATATTTTTTGAACGCATTTAAGTTGCGAGACTCATTTACGAGTAACGGGACATGCTTTTATTTCGTGTTTACGACAAACGTGTTCCGTCCAAGCACCTAATAAAAACCCATTTTGTCAGTTCGGCGTCTCTTCATCGACAATGTCGCATAGAATCGGTTGGAGCCACCAGATGTTCCTAGAGTACCGAAACTCCCCACCCTCATTTGAGAACAGCGGCGCAGCAGTCGCTGGTTTCGAAATGGTGGCCTTGTGTAACCAAGTCGGGGGGGAGGTGGCACGGAGCCTGCTAGCCAGCGGGCAAATAGACCAGCACACTGCTTTTAAGGCTAGATTACGGGCTAGTCAATATATGAAGCTCTAGCAAAAACCAACATGCCTATCACCTTTCGACCGGTCATAATTTATCAGCTGTTCAGAACATCCACGTAAACAGTTGGCTTTCTTTTTTCTGGTTTCGAGATAGCCGGCATTGGCCAATCAGGAAGTTTGATTCTCCAGTTGAAGTGGATGCCGTGGAATGCGGCACTCTAAAAATAATTCGGGTGCTTCGAGATATCGGCGTTACCCATTGTCACCGGCTTTTTCAGACATTGAATGAATCTTGGAAAGCTTTCGCCATGGACCAAACATTTCGTGACAATGCGAAATTTCTTTTCTTGTTGCCTTATTTCTCGCATTCTTTGTTAAAGATATGACCTCAATAGCGTCGTGCAAATATTCAGTTTTGAATGATGCACTATTCAATGTTTGCTTAGAGATGAGCTGCAATGTTTGTATTTTTCGAAGTGTTGATTGAGGCGGGTTATTCCCATTGAGCGCACTTCTTGCCGAGCATGCATGCACTGCGGAGAAGCAACACCTGCAGAAGCTAGAGCCGTATATTCGCGACTCCAGCAAAACGGACGCCACCAAGCGGGAAAACCGGGAACCAGCCGGTCCAGGTCGCTCCGCGCCCCTCCGCGTCTCTGGTGGCTTTCGCGGGCACGTGCTGTCGGCGCGGTGGCGAACAATGTAATTTGACGAGGGTCCGAAAGTTTGCATGAGTGTTCATTAGTGTGGTGAAGCCTCAGTAGATTGTTTCCTTCCATCGCGTGTTTGAAAGCCCGTTTACTCCGCAACAGACGGTCGCGTGCTTTCGATTTTCTGGATGGGGAGGATTCACGGAAAACCGTTTAGATTTCCTGTCTGTCTCGAATCACATTCAAAGTAACGACTACTTGGTGACTGATGAGTGGTTTCTTTATAAGGATGTAGAACAGTGGACTGAGGACGACAGACGAGGTGTTTCACTGGAGGGAACACCAACGTTGCAGTCAAGTGAATGGGAAGGTTCGACAGCTGCTTTTCTTGAGTTTGGTTGTGTTTGATTAGCCTCAAGTTTGTACCACCCACGCCGGTCGGTGCGTTGGCTATTCATCTTGGCTGCTTTTCGCCGAAAAAGCCTCTGAACCACACGGAAGGAGTTGGGCTGATTTCGCAATTACTTGATTCAGAAAAACCTGCTCGCTGCATATGATTAATGAGGGAAATTGTCTGCTTTCAAAAGGTGGAGGACGCGTCTCGCTAAGTTAGAAGCAGTCACGGCATTATGATCTATCGTGCCTCCAATATTTATATTATACCCCCGTCGAAGCCATCAGCAATATATGTCTACATTGCTCAGGTTTACCGGCCACAGAAAATGCTCATTTTCTCCTTTCAGGATTCGAGGTCAAGTTCAATGCAGAGAGGTTCTGCGTGAATCTGCGATGAAGACTCTCTTCAGTTCGTCCGCATTCGTCTCCGTGCTACCGGCTAGAACCATTTGGCTAAGTTTAAGTAGTATCTCTCTGTCTGTCAAATATTATTCAGCAGTTCATCTAATAGCTAGTCAACTAAGCTCATATTTCAACCCGAAGAATATACTAATATCGCTTTAGTGGGACGCAGTTCGTAATATAATACATAACCCGCTCGTCAAAATGAATTCTCGATTGCTACTAAAACCAGAATTGAAATAAGAGTATCAGCTGCGTTGTGGGGCGCCAGCGGGTTAAAATGCTCCTTGGCTCAAGAAGCGCTCACTCAATTTTCGTAATTTTCCTGCAGCCTGTGTTGTTGACCGCACAAAAGCTCGATTTCGTGGACAGATAAGTCGCATGGTCGAGGCATGCGAGTTTGCTGAAAATTGCTCTCGGTAGAACAATTCTGTGGTCATCGCTGCTTTCCTTATATGATCAAAACTGATTAAAGTCTATTACAGTCTCTCCGGAGCCCATAGTTTCGGTTTCGAACGAAATCTCCAAAACGAAAGTTTGACATGAAAAGAGCAAAAAACAACGGGAAAACAAAACTATGCTTTGCAAGCTTATGTGCACCGGCTACACGTAACCATCTCAGTTCAGATACCTATAAAATTTGGCAGTAAACAAAAGAACATCTGTTAAATTTAATGCGCCACTTGTTCAGGCAGCCCGGCCGAGCCGACGCGACCTGGACTCAGCCGCCATGTTTGTTTGGTGGTGGCGCCCCCTATAGGTCGCTGGAGTCGCGAATAGAGAGAGTTTGGTCAATGGAAGGAGTGGACAGAGCCAGGGCAAGCAGCAGACGCAGGTAGAGGGCTGGACATGCTCGCTTGGCCAACCAAAAGCCAAAATGCTGCCCTAGCGGTGCTAGCGAGAAACACTTTTAATAAGTGCGCTTAGAGTTAAATGTAGTATCGTGTACGTGGTGTTTCGACTATGATCATGCAAAAGAGTGTAAGAAACGTACGTGCCGTTCAAACTCTGTTTTGCTCAAACGGAGTCTGACCGCTCAAACAGCAGATGCCCTGCCCTTGGTGCCTGGCGTACAGATTACGTCAATTGTTCTGCCAGTCGCGCACGCTTTTGTAGTCTTCTGTATCTTTTTATGTCTTCCATCATTTTGCATGACACTTATCGAAACATCTTAAGCACCATATTTTCGGTCGCCACGAGTATTACTCTGATGCACTTATTAATGCAAAAGCATTAACTGTCCATGAAGCGAGCCAACATCATCAGTTTGAAGAGTGCCAAACTGCAGCCTAAATCCTTTCTCCAAGTGAAACCGGCTCCCAGTTTTGAAACCACGTGAAAAGCCTAGACAACGGCACCTAGTTCCCCTATCCCAAAAGGCGGAACAAAGCTGATGGATTTCGCCTTCAATCCCATTGGCTGGCGCGCGTCGACGAGACTGCCATTGGCCGCTGCACGCGTCAGTTTCAACGACCGCTGCCCCATGGCACTGCGTGTCCGTACCGTGAGCACGCCTCTAACACGAAGCGTCCAAGGTAAGAGTTGCGAGGAGGGCTGGAAGAGCGCTGCAAGGCTGATGCAAATACGCAGCTAACGAAACACGAGACCGGAAGAACGGCACGCATGCTTTCGCATTCACAACCTATAAGAAGTGCCTAGGTGTAGCTCGAGCCTTTTCATTTTGTTTCTCGCAACCACCGCCAGGTATTTTTCACTGCTTCTGGTTGGACGCATTCAAATTTGTGAAGATGCCCTGGAACACACCTAGTAGTGCACTTTCGGTCAATGGTGCCCACCTCATTTGCCTCCTATACTTCCCAACTATTAGGTACAGCTGGCCATGTCTATAGTCAAATTTTATGTCAAATGTGCCATTTACTTGGCATCCCAATGCAACTATTCTGAAATCACTGTTCATTGGGAACAACCTTCACAAATTCAGCAGAGTTTCTGTTTAAACAGGGTGCAGTGGTGGAAGGCCATAAAAAACTGTTCAAAAATCGTTTAGAAAATATTTGGGCAAAACAACTATTCACACTTTACTAGACTTTCACCATGTTTCAAATACTACCGCAAACCATTTGTCATCAAACTGGGCTTCCACAGTTCCCCAGTGTGTTCCCCAGGGTTCTCCAGGTTCCCCAGGGTTCCTCAGGGGTTACCCAAGCTCCAAAATTTCCTGAATCGTCCCTGCCCCCGAGTAAAGTGTTCTTATAGCTCGGGCACTATTTCGGAACATCTGAGCCATTGATTGATGTATTACTGTGCGTCAAAAGCAATCCCTAATATGGGCATATAGTTTCAAGGTCTGTAGGCTCCTGCACAATTTTATTGCATCAGTGCCAAGACTGGTAAATGTTCCTTGGTTATCAGTCTACAGAGATGGGTGTTCCTCGAATATCTAAAGTTTGAGAACCCTGGCTGTAAATGACTTAATTCTAGTGAAGAACTTCATTTCGTCAATTTCGCGACTCGAATAGTATAGCAAAAGACAGATCCCACCAGTGGCATAGCCAGGAATTTTTTGGGGGGCGGGGGGGGGGGGGCTGGGATGTTTATGACTTGGGGTGCAGAGAGGGGGACGCGGGGTCAAAATGTGTATATACAAGGTGTTCTACGTAACATTAGCCAAGCTTTAAAACTATTTTGGTATATTTTAGGAAGATAAAACCAAACAATTAAGTTTGTTCATTGTTTGGAGCAAGTCAAGCTATTTTTTGTAATTTGCCCCATTAACTAATTAATTAAGATTAATTAATTAACTTTTGAAATATTCAATTTAGAGCAAAAGTTCAAATGGCAAAGTTGTAAAGCATCCTCAGAAACATCCAATTCAATAGCTTTTATCAAGAAAACCTCACACGGTTATTTTTTTCTAGACTTCGAAAAAAAGCCAGCCAATTACGAAAAAAACGCGTGGCTTAGCGCTTGCACGCCTTGTATTGCAGCGCTCTCAGCCGTGGCTCGAATAACTAGGCCCGCATGCTGAATAGTGCACTGCTGACAAAGCACTGTAGACTGATTCACTTTTTTTTTACGCGAAAGCATTAGCTGCCTTATGGAGCGAGCGAGCTGACGTCATCAGTTTGAAGCGCGAAAACGGCTCCTAGTTTTCGCGAACCCCAATAGGAGCAATTCGCCTTCGGTTCCATTGGCTCGCGCGCGTCGACAGGGCTCCCATTAGCCGCTGCGCCATGGCCTCCGAGATCCCGAAGCGCGCAGGCGCTAGTACGCAACAGACAACAAAGGGAGCAGACGAGCGGCTTGCATGGTTTTGCATTCACAACTCATATGAAATGCTTAGGTGTACCTCAAGCTTTTTTTTTTTAATTTATGTTTTTTTTTTAAGTCCAGACAAAAGAATTGTGTTAAGGTTTCTTGATAAAAACCACTGAATTGGGACATTTCTGAGCATGCTCTACAACTTTGTCATTAAAACTTTTGCACTATATTGAATATTTCAAAAGTTAATGAACTAATCTTAATTAGTTAATTGGGCAAAATCCAAAAATAACCTGACTTTCTCCAAACAATGAACAACCTTATACCTTCGAATTCACGTGGAACACCCTGTATAGGGTCGGCTGGATTCTGGGGGGGGGGGGGGGGGGGGGGCTAAAGTTCCATAAGCTTCCCACTGGATCCCCCAAATATGCCTCCCCATATGGTACACCAAATAATTGGCATAACACCCAGATTTACAAAATTCCGTGCCCGCGAATTAATCCCGAAAACCATACTTCGCCGAATTCGCAAAATGTTGAATGCACGAAAATAAAGTGCTTCGCAGAATCGAGGCGGGATGCACGCAATAACAATTTATATTGGTAAATCCTCGAATCGCGTGCGTTGAGTCGATGCACCGGAAAACCGAAGGCATCCCTGCATGCTTTCCTCTGCTCTGCAGCTAACGTGCCACCTCATCACCGTGGCTCTAAATTTTCCAGCCCATCATACTTTATCATACTAAAATTTAAAGAATGTCACTTCCTAAAAAAAGAAAAAAAATGCACGAAAATATAATCTTGTCGTTTCCTGTGCACATTTCATTTCCTTTCAGTTCATTTATTATTCCCTCAGGGCTCGAATGCCCTGAGAGAAGACAAACGGAAACGAACCAACTGGCTGGAGCCATTAGCCACAGACATGTGCTTGAACTTGATGGCTCTGCATTTGAATGCTTACTTTGAAAAAAAAAAAAAAAAAAATGCTTTCAAACTTTTGTTTTATTTGGTGCCATCTGTGACGGAAATGAAAACAACCACAGGTGGTCGGTTTCCATTTTCCTCCTGGTGCATAAAGATAAAACTTTATCATTTCTGGAAAAGCGTTCCAGGTAAAGACACCTTTGTGAAAAGTCCCATTACACTCCAAATTAAAATGTTTCATTTTCTTACTTTTTGAAGAGGGGAGGCAGAGAAAAAAGCAAGTTGGATGTTGCTCAACAAGCCTTCACTCCCCCCATGGCAGAAGAAAGCAACATGAATATACGCAATAATTTGAAAAAAATTGGCAGCGACCTTTATTTTCAAAGTGCTACAATGCACGGAATGCAGTATTTAAAGGGAAACTCCGCTCAATTCCGAAGATTTCGGGATTGAGCGGAGTTGACATTGAGCGGGATTGAGCGGAAGATTTCAGGAAGAAACATTTAGACAGAACTGCGCCGTGATATTTGACGTGTGGTCTTCCTAGGCGATACTGAAAAGGACTGCATTGTTTTTTCAAAACCAGAAATGAAGCGGAGTTGCCCTTTAAGAAGGGATCTTTCTAAATTTGTTTATTTTATTTTAAACAGAATCTGTGCATAGGTCACATGACGTCACGTCAAGTGACATAAATTTTCCCGAAAAAACTTGGCGGGGAGACTGAATTAGCAAGGAACCTGAATTTGTCTGCACGTTCTGCGACGTCAGGCCATGGGATATCAGTTTTCCCATCAAACTTAGCAGGGACTCAATTGCTGCATAGTTCACGTAACATCAATTTTAATGCGAAAGCATTAACTATCCCATACAGTGAGCCGACTTCATCAGCTTGAAGTGCGAAGATGGCACCTAGTTTCCCTGATCCCAAAGGTCCCATTGGCTAGCGCATGGCGACAAGGCTCCTATTGGCCGCTGCGCGCGTCAGTTTCAACAACTGCCGCCAGATTGCGCCATGTGTCTGTGCCGCCAGCGCGCCGATAACACTAACTCCAGCAACTCCATGCCACTACTGGCCCCGCGCCGGTTAAAACGGACACGTTGGCGCGCTTGGAGGCTTCTGCTTGTCTCGCCGCTGACCAACATGCCGTCGCCTTCATTATCCACATTGTCGGCGGTGCTTCTGCTCGTCTCAACGTTGACGAACATGGCGCAACCTCTAGCAACCACACCGTCGGACATTCATGTTTTCGCATTCACAACTCATAAGAAGTGCTTCGGTGTCTTCAGACTTTTTTCTGCTAAATTTAAGCGGCGAACTTAAATTTGTAGGTCCCGTGACGTCAAGTTATGCGACATCAATTTTCCCGCTAAATTTAGCGAGGAAACTGAATTTGTGTATAGGTCAAGTAATATCAATTTTCTTGCTAAATCTAGCGGGGAATGCATGAATGGACGGTCAATATTTGGGGGTTGAGGACAGTTAAAAAGCATTCCATGCTTTAATAATCACATAAACACACAACGCACAAATATCAAATGCATTGGTGTTAGGGGAAAAAGTAAAGCAATTAATCAATCCAGATTTTCATTATTCAGTACAGCCCTCCCAACAAACATTAAACAAACAATTTTCATGGTTGCGCTCCAAGATATTGACATTTAACTCGGTCAAACGATTTAAGAAAAGAAGAGCTTGTTCTAGACCGTGACACTCCCTTCACTGGCTTTTTTATGCTTCTATAATCTATACCTTTTACAATTGAATGGCACTCGTGAGCACCTCGTACAAGGTATAACTGAAAGAAGTTCCCCACCTTCTCCGTGGGCAACCCAGACTCCCAGCACCGAGTCCTCCATGCCGGCCAGCATGATGGCAGGTCCGGGCTCGATGCGGACCGTTGTGAAGCGGCACTCGAAGCGCCCGGACCGGTTGTGGAGAAGCTGCGTTCCCGGTTCGACTGACCCTGACTCTGCAGGGACAAAAGTGCAGGAGAGCCCAACTCAAAAGCAGAGCAAATGAACTAAACAGCCAACGACGAATCGCTGACGCGAGCTTTTGGCCGTGGAATGCATGCAGTGGTGTCAGAAGCGTTTGGAAGATAAGGGGAGGGGCGTGAGAAAAGAGGGGTATTCCTCTCCCCCTTTTCTGAATTGTTTCCCTGAAATGTCGATGGTGGGGGCAATAGACTTCTTACAAAAATCGCTGCCTACAACACTGGCAACACCGCACGAGCATTGCATGTTGGGAACCAGTTCGCTGCCTACAACACTGGCAACACCGCACGAGCGTTGCATGTTGGGAACCAGTTGGCCAGGAGCGGGCAAAGTGGCGGACCGTATGGTTTTGGTTTGGGTCAACGCATCGACGCGTGCGGGGCTGACAGCAAACCGTGCACAACTTGCCGATTATATAATATCCTGATGCAGTAAGCACCACCTTAAGTACTCAATACCAAGCTGAGCTGTGTAAACGATCTGACTAACGGGGCTACAGTGTTTCAGTGGTTTCGATACTAAATTAAAAGAACAAAGTCTGTCCCAGAACCGATCGAAATCTTCATTTCACCTGAGGATCAACGCTTTTAGCGTTTGTACATGTACATGGCAACAATGCACACTTGTGCCAAAATGTTTCCCTCTGACGAAATTATCTTGCAAGCTGCAGTGGAGATTTTCTGTAAAACTTGGGTTGACACTGTAGTGGCCACTTTTGATCTCCCAAGCAGTGTGCAAACAGCCGTGATTGAAAGGATGGCGTGCACACGATTGGGTTTCCTGTTGCATTGCAAACCTCTATTTGAACCTCGTAGTGCAAGCACTTAATAGCGAGTTTCAGATTGTTTTCAGAGTCCCTTTATCGCTCTGGGCACCCGCTTCAGAGCATGCTTCGAAGTGGCAGCGTGAGCTCCTGCTACAGATAGTGTTGCCTGGAAACACAATCTACTAAAACTTCCTATTATGCATTGGGAATATATACTTTGTGTCATCTTAACGTGAATAAGCGCAAAGGCTACGAGTGCAAGCTCCTCGAGTTGAACGGCGGCTCGGCTGCACGAGTGCTCGAGCAGCTGGGTCCCCTGTCAATTCTATCCACTCGCGCTCGTAGCTTTTGCACTTATACCATATTAAAATAGTGAGTTTTAGTAGATTGTTTTCAGAGGCCCGCTATCGCTCTGGGTGCGTGCTTCAGGGCATGCTTCGAAAAAGCAGCGCGAGCTCCCGCGACAGCGCAAGCTCCTACACATAGCGTTGCCTGAAAACACGATCTACTAAAACTCTAGTGACACTAATACAGACGCGATCGGCAAGTAATTAAAATAAAATATAAAGAATGCCACCCTCACGCGGATTGCAGTTCTACGCGACGACGCCAATGACTCCACACAGCACACAGCCACACCGTCACACATGCCCAACGATCGAAACCGAAATTCCATGGCCAACTAGTTCCCTGCAAGCACTGCGTAGGCTTCACCGCGGTGAGGCGCTTCGTGTTTGGGAAGAAGTCTACTGCGACCCCTCTTTCGTGTCCCCTCTGTTCCGATGCCACTGAATTCACGAAAACTATGTTGCTAAAAGAATTTTGTTTTATACACTAGTAGTCCTTCGATCGGGAGTATAGTGGAAAGGGGGATCTACATTTCTCAAACATATACGTACAGTGAACATAACAAAGAAGGTCTCCGACTTAATTGCATTGTAGCTTTACTGGAGTATGTAGCTTTTTGTGAGTAGCTTTTTATTTGTGCAAGTTGACACACCACTATTCTTACTCAAGAATTATCGGAAGTACACTGACAAATTCCAGTCTGTTTTATGTCTGTCGATACTCCAGCAACATGCCGTTGCTTAGCAAGAAGTCCACCTTAAAGTCCATTTCGTTACCGAGGAACTCAATGTCATACGATGTCAGACATTTAAATAAGTTGCTCTAGCTTCAATAAAGTTATAATCTTCTAATCGCTATAGCCACTGACAAGGTAAGAACGGAAAGGTGGAGCTTCGGTGCGAGCTTCAACCTTCGACCGCGTCCCGGCATTTCATGCACCTCAGCATACACACGACGTGCCAGAGCATGGTGGAAGGCATGTAGTGTGTGGGGAGGCATCCGAAAAACACGCCTTAATGCACTCATTCCGTCAGTGACCATGGACACAGGTAGAGAGAAGCTCGAAGCCAGGGGCATTTAAGCAACATAGGTCGGTGTGCGCACTCGGCAAGACTTCCTGTTGCAGGCTCTTAGGTCGCCGGTAAATTTCTGTGCAGTAAAACCTTTCCAAAATTGTGAAATTATGCATAAATTATGTGCAACCGCCATTAGTTTGGCTCGCAGCTACCTGCGTCAAGCCTGTGATTGGTTCCCAGTTCGCACCGAGCACTCATGCAGCACTCGTGAGGAACGCGTTTCGATCAGAGCGCGCTCCGAACGCTGAAGAAGCGCTTGCATCCAATGCGTGCTCACAGTGCAGGACCAACTAATGGCGGCCACACATAATCTATGCGTCACTTCAAAATCTCTAAAAGGGTCTCTTTGAATTCTGTTGCAAGAGCCCAACAAAGAGCTGTAGCAGAGCTTGCCTGTGGTGTAGGGAGCCACCCATCCCAGCAGGGCCATGAGCTGGCAACCATTGCAAATGCCGAAGCTGAAGGTGTCCGGCCGGTCCTTGAAGGCGGCCAGCTGGGCGGCCAACTTCTCGTGGAACAGCAGACTGGCAGCCCAACCTACAAAAAAATGGTACACATTTTTTTTTTTTTTTCGCCTTAAAGATTAACAACCAGTTTGCACTTTCCACTTTTCCCCCTCCTCCTCCTCTCCCTCCTTCGACCCTGTCCACTGTTGCCTGTTTCCTCCTCCCCCATGGTGAGGAGGATCTTCTGCCTTGCAGAATCTCAAGTCTGGTCGTCGGCCCTTAAAGCAATTATTATTTTTAAGGTCTTTTTAGAATGCACATATAGACAAACATGCTGTTTACAAACAAGTCGGCTTTTGTCCACAGCAGGCATGGGTGCAGCACGTATGTGGAAACCAGATTCACACGATATGAAGCGTCTGCACCTCTGAGCCAACAGTGGCACCACCAGGGCAGTGTGACATCAGGGCAACGCGTTGGTGTATACATTCCTGACTGTCAAGGCTCTGTTATACTTTGACATCGAACGCAGCAAACGTAGCGTAGCGCAGCGCGCACGAATACTGATTGGTCGCAGAAATCGAATTCCTGCTCGCCAGCCAATGAAATGTGCGCATTCTGCGCTACGCTGCGCTCAACGTCGAAGTTTAACAGAGCCTTTAGTGATACTTTTGAGTCCCTAGTTCGGGTAACATGGTTAAAAAATTACCACATTGAATCGGAGCTCCAAGGTCGACTCTTTTTAATAGACGACATGGCGTGGAAGAAGACAATAAAAAAAACCAAAAAAACACAAATGATGATGCTTGAGAGCACAGAGAAAGAAGAAGTGAAACCGAACCTGGTGAACACAACACATGCCTAAAGCAAATCAACGAAATTCCGATCAACACACGCCAGTAAATGTTAGCTTCATAATAAAGATTTCACAGCGAAGCTGTATACCCCTACCAGCCAAGGAAATTTTTGTGTTCTAGGCGTAAGCAAAAAAATACTCCCGGCAAAACAACTGTAGGCAGGACAGCATATCTCCTTTGAAATCAGGCATACAGCATAAAGCTCAGTATCCGTTTCAATAAAGAAAACCACAAAACAAGCATCGAAACCACATGATGGATGATAAGGTGCGTGTGAACAATAGGAACACCCTCCCACGCGTTCCGGTAAAGATTAGGTTTGCAGCTGCTTCAAAAGGGGTTGACGTCATTCGAAGCCCTCGTGTGAAGTGCAAACCGCATAATAGACAATAACGGCGCCTGCGAACAATGCGAAGCACGTGCCTTCTCCCAGCATGTGTTTCCCGGTAAAGATTACGGTTGCGTAAGTTACTCCGAGTGGAAAAGTACCCAACAGCATAGAAATCACGTCGTGACGTCACCACGCTTTCATATATAACATGTGCTTCACCAATGCAACTCAACCAGCCACCATTCAAGGATCATGCATCGATTTAACCTTAGCAAAGAATATCTCCAACGTGAGAACTGAAAATCTCAGTGTGTATCACACTGATCATACAGAAGTCATGAATGTCGTTGTGAAGTAATAAAGGGTGTGGTTAAATACATTTCACTGATCAGTGTGTATCACACTGATCATAAAGTAGTCATGAATGTCATTGTGAAGTAATAAAGGGTGTGGCTGCATATAAGAAGCTCCAAGCAAAAGAGAAACTTGCTTGGAAATTTATTCAACCACCAAGACCAAAATCCGAGTAAAAATTGAGGATGTAGAGCCATTTGAAGACCAACTTATTGCACCTTTTTTTTTTTTTATAACAAGATTATTATGATTACATTGTTTGCATTCGCACATTGAAAACAATCCATATATGACAGCAAGGCATGGAGTCCCTTACCCCTGGCCGAGCCGAGGACATCGGCGTAGCTGAATCCACCTGGAAAGACGAGCCCACGGAACTGATCCAAGGTCACGGAGCCCCGCAGGAGATCGCTCATGGTCACATCCCAGGCCTCGAAGCCCGCATTGAAGAAGGATGCCGCCATCTCTCGGTCGCTGTTGACTCCTTCCTCACGCAGTACTGCTACACGAAGTTGAGGCTCTGTGGGAAGACAGGCACACATGGTTCCAGTATTTGCCATCATGCACTCTTGTATGCTCCATTTCACTATAAGATGGACCGCAGAGGACGCCATGAGTTATCAAAGCCAATGCTGTGTAAGTGTCACGTGACGGTGATTAGTGGGGCTCGTGATCACATACAGTCATGTCTCACCAGTGTGGACACTTAATATAAATACCCTGCTATATAGACAACATTTTCGAGGACCAACTGGGGAAATACGTTCATTTTTGTCTCGCTCTCATGGACCGTCTTTGGGGGGGAACGGTGGGTCCATATTAGCAAGACAGGACTGTAATACTGCCGTGCGCGTCGCCGAGCGAGCGCGTGCGTGGCCGAATGGCTACCACACTTGACTGTCACGTGGAAGGTCTAGGTTCGATTCCAGTCATTAAAGGGTAACTGCAAAGAAAGAAAAGTGTATTTTTGAACAGCCTAATTGGGACAATAATAATAATAATAAGTTTTATTTGCTCAGGAGAGCCGCGGCACCGCAGAAAGGCAACAGCCCGTACCAAGGAGGCCCGCGGTGCCGTGTCTAGTGATGGTGATTATGATATGTGTGTTAGGCCTAGCAGCAATCTTCGCGGTGATGGTCTTTGCGGTGCTGCCATGGGCTGCTTACTTTTTCCACCAAAAACAAAATTTTTTACAGCAATATTTATTGCATGAGACTGATTTTAGTTTGCAGCTATTTTGTCCATTTTAAATCGCGCGAAGTTGGTATTATACGTCACGTAGTGGCTGCTATATGTCACAGAGTGACGCATAACAGTATAACAGTCCTGTGGCGTAAATATGGCTAGAAAAAATTTGTTTTTTGCGGAAGATTTGTTTTGTGACATGCATGTCCCAAATGGGCTGTTAAAAAAAAATTTTTTTTTCCCTTTAAAATGTTTTTTTATTTATTCTTTCAACATGGCATTCTTGTAATTTCAAGAACATTCTCGCCTGATCGAGTTCTGAATGTTCTGTGCGCCGAACGTTCTATGCCGAATGTTCCAGAAACCCAAGCGGGTACATAGGGACTCCGCATGGCGAGCAAAGTCAGTCTCGCCCCAGCGTTCGATCCTGCTGTTACTCCGACTTCGACGCCCGCGACGCTCTGTTGTTGTCCTCCGTTTCCTTTTTGTTTTGGGCACAAGTTCGCCTCATTAAACGTTTCAGTTTCCTAATCTATTCTTTGTTTCGTCACCTCATCATTCGTGACAATACGTTCAGTGTTGGATATCCTTGGACGGCTCACAGTGTCCACTGTTCGGTGAAAAGGAGTGTAGACAATGTTCTGTTGAGTTGCCAACGTTCGACCATGTTGGCAAACATTTCGACTTCATAACCATTTAAAGATAAGTCTATTTCCAGCTCAATGATGGAGCTTGTTTTAGCTGGATCCAGCTGGATTGTCTCCCATTTTGTTCTTAGCCCGAGACTGAGGCAGGAAAAGAGGAAAGTTTCGAAGTAGAAGAAAAATGAACAGTCGAAGACACGTCTCTACGTGTCTTCGACTGTTCATTTTTCTTCTACTTCGAAACTTTCCTCTTTTCCTGCCTCAGTCTCGGGCTAAGAACAAAATGGTTAACATCCACCAGCTCGCCTGCGCAATCACTACATTATCATGGATTGTCTCGTCCTCAGCTGGGACCCCGGCTTATGATACAGCTGGATTTTCTCATCCCCAGCTGGATTCAGCTGGAACCAGTTCCGAAATCCAGCTAGACCCAGCTGGAACCAGTTTTATGATCCAGCTGGATTATCTCATTTCCTGTTGCAGTCACTTTTATGATTCAGCTGGATTGTCTGCTCTCCAGCTGGGTTCAACCGGGACCAGTTCCATATTCTAGCTAGAACCAGTTTCACGATCCAGCTGGATCGTCTCATTTCCAGCAGGGACCAGTTCCATGATCCAGCTGGATTGTCCCATTTCCAGCAGGGACCATTTCCACAATCCAGCTGGATTGTCTCATTTCCAGCTGGATTGTCTTACTTCCAGCTGGGACCAGTTCCATCACCCAGCTGGACTGTCTCACTTCCAGTTAGGACTAGTTCCATGATCCAGCTGGATTGTCCCATTTCCAGCTGGATCCAGCTGGAACCAGTTCTGTTATCTAGATGAAAATGGACCAATTTTCGTATACTACGCCAGCCGGTGCATTCATTAATTGCTTACCAGGGTTACGCCTGGGGATGTCGAGACTAAAGGTGAGCTTGTACGGGGGTGCAGTGCGCTTGAGGAGTCCCTGGCGCTCCTCGGCAGCACACTCCGGGTCGCACTGACGCAGCTCAAGCTGGTAGCTCGTCTCTTCCCAGACATCACGCAGGTCGCACACTTTCCCGGATATCACGGGCTCGCCGGCCACACTCACGGACACCTGCGGGGCAGAGAAGGCGTTGTGGTACCATCGCTTGCAGCAACTGTAGTCACTGACAAAGTCAGAATGGCAGAGCGTGCACGTGTCTTTTCTAATGCCCGACCTCCAGCATATGTACTCCTTTTTTCACAAGCTTTGGCTATGTGTGCACGCTGAGGCACATGAGACGACGAAGCGTTATCAAAGATAAGCTCATGCCAAAAATAGAAGGACTGATACTAGGTTAAAGCAAGCAGGCAGGCGAGCTGGTTAAGGATAGACATAGTAACCCTGGAGCTAGGGGACAAAAAGAGCCAGACAGACACGAAACTCCGAAAAAGTTTCGTGTCTGTCCGTCCCTTTTTGTCCCCTAGCTCCAGGGTTACTATGTCGAACTGATACTCCTCCCTGCTGTTCTTACATCCTGCCAGTGACAGCAGCGCTGCATATTTTCTAGGTTTATTCTTGACGTAAAACGTCTTTCATTTCGCTCACTAAGCCGCAAGCAATGAAAGCATTTAACACTAATATTGATTTTATCTTTGCAACCGTACTACCTGCGCGCCTATCTGGTATCGTTGTGTAGAGGAAAAAAGCCACTACTCGATCGCTCATGTGTCGCGTGCGCAAATGGCACCGTTGTCGCGCCACGCACGACACAGTCTAACCTAAATTTAGCCTCGCGCACAGCGTTCACAGAGACATAGCTCAATGGTACTACGTTTGCGGGGGGATCGGTGGCCGAGTGGGCTGAAGCGCACACCCAGCTCGACGCGCGTGGAGCGAAAGCTCACGCTGCAGAACCCAGGAATCCTGGGTTCGAGCCCCACCCCTGCCCGTTTCGATCTGAATGAGCATCGTACCGGCGTGCGGTCGTGTATCACTACTGCGTGGTGCACGTTAAAGACCCCAGGCTAGCGGTTGTACTGCACTGGCTAAATTGCTCATCTACAGTGTGTGACTCGTCGCAACTTTAATGGCAGACCAACTACACGCTGTATAAATATCCCCACAACCCAATCATTATTAGTATTACTACGTTTGCCAATCCAAGTGGGCGTGGTCGTATTTGAGAGAGCTCGCTTTGTCGTAGTAGGTGTAATTCATCGAACTCGAAACCGGTGCTCGTCGGGAGTTTCGAGGCTTATGAGTGTGTGTGATTTGTTTCAGAAATTTGACGGTTGCTCTGGTATGGCAGCCCCACGTTCGACACGTGAGGTCCAGAAATGGCGCGAAGAGACTCGGGCAGCAAGAGAGAGAGATGCCATCCTCGAACACTCCCTTTGATCACTGCGGAACGTGTCCGTCTCCATAGGGAGCGAGCACGACTGCACGATTAGAGCGTAAGACCCCCCACCAGCTGTAACACAAGATAAGCATATAAGCTTTGTAATGCATGAATAAATGTAAGTTCTGCATTTGGTTACATCATTTTGGACCCTAGTACCTATACACCCTCTACAGCATGCACGAGACGTTTCACATAGCCCACTGCAGCTGCACCATCGATACAGCCTACCCTATGTCCTTTTAATTTGGGGGCGTTTTTAGTTTTTTTTTTCCGGCCACAGATTTTGTGTTTTTCGACAATATTTTTTTATGTCTCAAAAAAAACAAAAAACAGTGTTTGTCGGTGCTTACATTGAAGAATACAGAAAATGGGGTGTAGGATTTCCCAACCTTTGTTTAACATACTTGTGACCCGAATACTTAGAAGTTGCCCCCGTACCGATAGAAAACGAATGTGGTTCCCAAAGATAAAGAAGCAGCTTTTCGAATGATTCAGTGCAGTCTATGCTTGGAGTCAACAGAAATGAAGCGGTGCAACTAGATTTCTTTTCGTGAAGTTCAGATTTTTTTTGGTCATTTTTGGCACGCTAAAATAGATTACCCCATCTATTTCTTTACTGTCAAACCATACAGCAGCACAGGGGAGAACACGAAGCAGACACACGTCCCTCACCTGTGCCTTTGGCCCGAATCCAACGCTGTGTCCCAAGGCGACGCAGTGAACTCCGGCGCGCTCGAAGGCCTCCTCGACACGGGCCTGGTTTCGCGGCTCGACCTCGAGCACCCAGCCGACCTCTTCGTGGAAGAGGGCAGCAATGGCGTCGCCCTTGGAGGGCACGTCCACTTCCAGGCCACAGTTGCCGGCAAAGGCCATTTCCAGGAGGCAAGTCACAAGACCGCCATCGCTGACGTCGTGCCCGGACATCAGTAGCCCCTCTGCGAAAGGACAATATGCAGGCCATATAGTTTGCTTCGTGCGTAATGTTTTTGCGAGGTAATACTATGCAGAGAGCAGGTCATTTGCTTCTCGCGTAGGTATTGCAGTGATGTCAACGCCGAGCTCCGATTGGCCATGATGGAAGGATAGTGGGTAGACCTCAAAGCAAGACGTCTTGAGATTTAGCCACCATTCTTCAATCAGAGCCAATCAGCTAGGGCTCGGCGTTCTGACATCACCACAACCCCTCCAAAAGAAATAGATGAACTTGTGCTCCGCATAGACACTGACAGGATAAGAATGGCAGGTCATTTCTTTCCAATGCCTGACCTCCAGTACATGCTCGCTGCTTCCTTCATACTCCAGCTTTCGGTGCACGCGACACTTGCAAGATGCCGAAGCGTCATCGAAGGCAGGTAGCTCGCACTGGTAGTGAAGAAACTGAAGGACCTCCCTGCTGTTCTAATCTTGTCCGAGACCGTACAGGGAGTTTGCGTTACTTCCAGTTGCCATATCTCCCATGTTTAACTCGTGTTTGGGTGGGTGTGCGACAACTCTTGGTTTCCTAGCGAGCAATTGTGCGAGAACTATGCTCTAGAAATGCCCCAGTGTCATGCTTTTAGGCCGCCGACGCGCATGGGCATGAACAAAACGTCGCAAGTGAAGTTTCTCGAGACGAGGGACGCCGCCGACAGCGCTGAGCCGCCAGGCTTGGGTCATCGCAGGAAGGCGGCAACGGTACTCGCCTATTTTGATGTGCTGCTGACAGATGGCGCAACATGAGAAACGAGAGGCGGCATCTTGATCGACCATCTCCAAACAATGACAGGTGCCAACCGGTTCATTACAGCACATAGAAATGCAAGGTGACACAGAGCTCTGGGAAAGTAACTTTGAATACCAAAGCATGCGAGTCAAGCATTAGAAAATTGTACATTCTAGAGAATCGCGTTGCACTGACAGAAGCATACTAAAAACTAGTGATGGACCAAATCTGCCAAACTTCATATTTGGCAAGGTTCGGCAAATGCCGAACTTTTGTAGGAAAGTTCGGCAAAGATTCGGCAAAAATTCGGCAAATGTCTGCGCACGCGCGAGAACGCGACTGACGCGACGGAGCCTTGGATTGCAAATGGATGCCATGCAGTCAGAGTGGTGCAGTCGTGCGGTTACCATCGTGCAGTGCAGTACCACCAGCGGTTATGGCGCGGTGTGGGGTAGGGAACATGGTAACTGTGCGCTTGTGAGCGAGTGTGGTTCTCTTCAATATTTTCTGCCTCAAGAATAGAAGATGGACCGGTAATTTACGCAGTCCACTGCGCAAGTGACAAATGATGCGATGCATTATGAAACATTGAGACATCGGCCGACAATTACTTTAAACCACTCCTCGTAATTATAACAATTCTGTTTTCGGCTCAGTAGTAGTGTGTTTCAAAACAAAATAATATTGCTTTTTCAGTTAGTGTTATTTCGCGATTTTCATGTATCTCCAAAGAAAACTAAACACAGAACTAGTATAATGCTTGACATTGCACATCCGACATTCACTCTCCCTATCTTCCGAAACGTTTGTGTGAGTCCTAACACCAGAAACAGGCATTTCAAAGGTTGAAAACGAGATGTTGCGAATATGGGACGCACACTTTCATGCAAAGCTGACGTCAAGTGACTCAAATCCAAGAACATGCATATTTACAATATTATTATATTCTCTCTTCTGGTGAAGGCTCAGCAACCGCTGCATTTGTTTTCGCGCACAAAACAGTGACTCATAGAGAAAGCAAGAATGCAGCGTTATTGCCTTCATTTTAGCAATGTACACACACATGCAGGCTTGTGCTGATGATGCCTCAAAACCGAAACTCTCGTAGCGTGATTCGTGACTGCACCACGCTCGCTTCTACCCAACCTCGTTGTCACGCCACTTCTGCAAGGAGTCACTAAAATTGCCAGTAAACACACAAAAAGGACACCGATACAATTATCTTGTAGAATATCACCTTATTTAGTAATAACTATGTCAATATGCATTACTGTCGAGACCGGTTATAACGAAGTCAACGGGAATCGGAAATCACTTCGTTATATCCGCTATTTCTTTATAACCGACTTCAATTATAACCAAGTGCAAAAAGGAATGGGGAATCGTGACCGCTTCGCTGTAACCGCTATTTCCTTATAACCGACTTCGTTATAACCGGCCTCGACAGTACATGTTGCATTTAAGTTAAGAAAAAATCAAATATAAAACTTTTTTTTCGCCAGAAAAAAACGAAATAGCAACGAGTCTGGTAACAATGTATTTTTGTCGAATCTTTAGAAAAGTTTGGCAAAAGTTCGGCTTTGCCGAATCCGAAGATTCGGCGCCGAACTTTAGAGTCGGCAAAAGTTTGGCCCATCACTACTAAAAACCTTTCGGGTGATTGTCTGCTGATCCGACTCGGCGACCTGTGCGATGAAGCTCAATGCATATCTTCGGCACCTGAGGGAGGCAGCTGCCCATCGCCGATGACTTGCCCTTCACGAAGTAGTTGAACGTGTTTGAGGACTTGTGGCATTTAGTAGTTCTCAGGTATATGGACAAGGCAAATCGAATACATGGTCGTGAAGACGCGCCCACCATGCCTTCAGCAGGTTTGTAATTTATTTGAGGAACAAGTGCTCATTCTTTTAGAGCGCAGCTCTTATTTGCCTGATTTCCGGCTTGACTTGTGTCGCCGTAACCGTGCGTCGCATTATGGGACGTTTCCCATAATGACGTCACACGTGACGTCACGAGGATCACGAGTGAAATCACAAGGGAGGAGGAGGAGGAAATTTTTCCGCTAAATTTCCCCGCTCAATCTAGCGGAAAACATTTACAGCTCGATTCTCTAATTCGGCATTACAGAGGCTTGTAAACGTCTTTCATTTTTTATTCAAGGGATCAGGAAGGTGTGTTGATTCAGCATAAGTAAATTTCTGGAGGTACCGCAGTCGGCCCTCGGTGATGAGACTTTAAAAGTATGCACTATTCACTGCGGATCCTCGAAAACGAGCAGAAACAATGGCCAACCAGATGCAACATATACTCTATAACTCCTTCCCTCCCAGAAGTTTGATCACACTTGTTTTTGTTTACCGTTGAACACCCTGTACAGTGTAGACCGCATATAACATATTTCGCGGGAGTCGCGAAAATCCGCACTATAAGCGGTACCGCGCTATAACCAAAACATCAATTTTTCAGGCCAAAATGCGTGCCATCAGACAACTTGCCTTTGTAAAAGAATTTATTTTATGTTAGATGAGAAATAAAGCTTAGTTTGAGGAAAGTCTTTATTTCACCAGACTAGTAAACATCTCTCTCAAGTATGTCACACATTTTGAAAGAAATGAGCGACTTTTGCCTAGCGCAGCCTTTTAACGGTGTTGCGGGTTGCGGACGGACGTTGCGAGCGTTCAGGATTGCTAACCCTAATCACTTCTCTCCGGCGATGAAAACGCGTGAAAATTCGCATCTTTTATACGGTACGCGCCAGTAATACCTTTAACTTGAGCACTGGCATGAAATGCTCCAAATAAGAAATCCGGGCGATGTTCGAAAACACAAATGCTTAGAAAGCACCACTGTAGTCGAAGTAAACAAACACGACGACACGGGCGTTTCTGCCGTCTTGAGAGTGCCGCCACAACATCGCCGCACGAGTAGGTGGATCTTCCCTTCTAGTACGTGCTGGGTTATCATAGCGACACACAACGAGAATTCACAGTCAAGGATAGCGCTTTTACGCGGAACGATGAGCTTCTACCATGCCGTCTACATCGATGATCAAAACCAATGCCATGTTTGCAAATAGAAGCAGCCGGCCAGCCGGCCGGCCCGCGACCGGCATGCAACGTGCGCGAACACTTCTCCTCGATCTGCGATTGGTCTGTCGTTGCGGTTGTTTCTAACGTTTCCAACGCAGCGCAGGGACGCACCCACGTGAACGACACATGCGTGCGTCCCTCCATCGCTATGGCAGCAACCTCCTTGCCCCGCGAGTGCCGCTTGCGGATTGCGCCGTTATCTAGTGTCGCACAGGGAAGCATGCTCTCAGCATCGGTCAGTCGGCGCAGTCGCCGGGCTGTTCCGAAAACCGCACTATGACCGGTATTTCCCTTCGCGCGCCTGCATTTTAAGCGGTATGTAATTACATGGAGTTCTATGGGAGGCGAACCGGTGGTTTAAAAAAGCCGCGTTATACCCGGTCCTGCACTATAAGCGGTTACGTTGTAAGTGGTCTATACTGTATAGCACTTTTTCTTTTCCTTTCTGAAATCTACATGACACATCAGTGCATTTGCTTGTAAGAGGCCTCAATTAGTAACAGCCTAGTAGTACTTGTTTTCCCAAGTTTTTGAAAGCAAGTCAAATAGGTGATACAAGCTTTAAAATCGAATTAGCATGTAGAGGGATCGGTGGCCAAGTGGTCTAGCGCACACCAGCTCGGAGCACGTGGAGCGAAAACTCGCGCTGCAGAACCCAGCATCCTGGGTTCAATCCCCACCCCTGCCCGTTTCGATCAGGATGAGCATCGTACCGGCGTGCGGTCATGTATCACTACTGTGTGGTGCACAATAAAGACCTCAGGTTAGCGGTTGTACCGCACTGGCTAAATTGCTCATTTACAGCTGAGACACCACACGCCCATTAAAGCAGACTAACTTCCGGCTGTATAAGCATACACACGACAATTTGCTGCTTGAATTAGCATCTTCCATTAAGGTTCCAAATGTAATATTTGGTACATGCACAGTTTTTGTTCCGTGTATAATGATACAATAAGACGTTTTATGTATATCTTCCCTCCTATTTACCTTGCGTCTTTTATATGCCTTCCATATTTCTTTCACCGTTTCTGCATTCACTCGGTAGACTATACGACCACCCCAAGGTTAGTATTCCGAAAACGCCACTCACCGCAAAGCAGTTCTTGGGTGGTGTTGAAGGCAGTGCGGAGCCTCCTGGGGTCATCCAAATCTGGCACTTCATCGCCAAGCTGCTTGAAGCACTGTGCCAAGGCCGTGCCTCCCAGTCTCCTCTTGTCGGGGGTGATGTCAATGTGCAGCAACACACCTGGAAGTGCCAACACGTTTGAGAACAAACTTTCTTCTGGGGACAAAGTACCATATTTTCCAGTCTATAAGTTGCACCCCCCCTATAAACAGCTGTTTTCATCAAAACGTTGGTACATACGGTCCACCTTTGTACGGTCGGCATGGCGAAACTGCGTTGATGTGCCCGAGTATGTGTATTGTGATCGCGATACATGATATGCAGGCAAGGGTCAGTTTCAATATTCTGGATAACAAAATCAACAAAAACTGTAATTCCTGCATTCATACATAAAGGTTTATATTTACATAAAAAAATGCATATGCTGCATCGTTGTATATAAAGCACCAACGTAAATTTAAAAAATAAAAGCACAAATTATAGCTTGTTCACACTCTTGCAACCGAGTATGATCGAGAGAGACAAGACTTGTTAAAACCTCTTAAAATTTCTTAGGACGAGAGAACACACTGGCACGCTGGTGCCATCTACGCAGTGACCCTGGAACTGCATTTCACAAGAGCGAAGGTTTTGCAGTATTTCCGAGGTCAAATGTGCGTAATACCTATAAGAAAGGCGCGTTCATAACGTTGACAAAAGTGTTTCGAGCCAAGAAAGAAAGGGTAATGCACGAGAGAAATAGAAAATATGCCGGACCGCCAAGTTTACACTGCTACCCAATAGGTGGTGCCGTTGTGTCTTCTCGCTGTAAGAGGTTGCAAGAGTGTGAATGGGCCTTGATACACCAAAAAATATGGTAAAAAAAAATCTTACGAGGGTTGAAATGGCAGTTGATGATTTCAAGGAACTTTGCTTAGTCAGGGAAAAAATTCTCTTATTCATGTTGATCCTCCTATCTCACCAACCAACACAACCCGCCCTTTGCAAAACGTTGGCCATCATTTTGATTGGAGCCAGGAGATTTTCGTTTCAAGTTTTGAGAGCGAAGTCACTTTTCCCAGCATCGTAGCAGGCATAATTAGCTAGAACTATACACCTGCTAAAAGTTGTCAAATAGTTTTTTAAAAAACCCAATCATATAATTCAGAAAGGCTGAAAAATAAGAGCTTTCAATTTGACTTACAAGTTTCCATTAGGCTTTTTTTACTGCGTTTTACCATCTGTGAATTTTCAATTTAACCGTTCACAAAGGGCCTCTACTATGATACAGCAAAACTACCTTCACAATTAAACTTTCTACTTTGCGACAAACTTCTTAAAAATTCGAGCACAAAAGGTTTTTTTTCCTCAAATAATGGTATGTACATATATGATATTGTTCAATCTTAGCATTTACATTAAAATACAATTTTAAAAAACTTCTAGCAATTTTTTCTTGTGCTTAAAAATAGCATTTTAAGCAGTGCTGGGAAGTACTTCAAGTCGGGAGCCGTGTCGGAAGGTGTAGCTGACCAGCGAAAGAAAGCAGATGACACGCAGACGAAATCCGTCAGCAGCAAGAGCGCCATTGGTGCCATCATTATGCAACCATGTTTTCTTTTATTCTTGCATGTTTCTAAAGGTTTTGCTATCATTGTCCACGTTTATTTTTAAACCAAAACTACATTACAAAAGTATCACATTAATTTTAATAGACCATGGTCATGGCAAGCAGTCAAGATAAGGATAGGAGCGCCATCTATCAATAAAAGAACCACACGTGCCCCGCCACTTGACTTGGTCGTCTGCGTTGCCATCCGTCGTTGACCCTGGCAAGATTTTTGGCCCCATTTTTTATAGAAAGAGAGCTATGTATGCTTTGTAAGTTTATGGGATAAAACCAGCCTGTAAAATGCACCTGTGACGAAGAGTTTAGATTGCCACGGGCAGGCGGTGATTTTTAAGGCCCATCTTAGATCGAGCCTGGGTATTTCAGACAGCCTAGAGATAGAGAAAAAGCTGCAACAGCAGCTTTATTCTCTAGCTCGCCTTCTACCCTTTTTAGTGGAAAAATACACCTCGATTCAATTGAATTCAATTACTTTTTTTCTATAAATTAGAGGTGTGCGAATATCAAAATATTTCGAAGCGAATCGAATCGAATAGTAAAGGGTACGAATCGAATCGAATCGAATATTTTCGAATACGAATATTTTTTATTTGATGTGAATCAACCAAGGATACTCTATCAAAAACGAACTGGGAATTCTTTTTCAGCAAACGTAATTACAAAAAGGTTAACTTTATTATGGCAATAAAAAAAATGTCACACATGTGACTGATAAAAAGACAGATAAAGTAATACTAGTAAAACACGATTCAGAGTATGAAGTTACATAATGTTGTCATGAAGAAATGTAAGTTGTTCCACATGTTCTGGGAGCAGTGATGCTCTTCTGCTGGTCACAATTCCCCCAGACACTGAAAACAGGCGCTCGCTAGACACACTTGTGGCTGGTATGGCTAGGTACCTTCTTGCAAGTCGAGCCAACAGGGGGTATCTTGTGGCACCCTTCTCACACCACCACTTGCAAGGATCCTCTTCCCGAGCCAGGACGTCTTCATGCAAGTAGCTTGCAACCTCTTCTTCAGCTTGTGTCATTGAATGCTGCTTTTGTTTAATGAGGCTGTCGAAGTTTTGCCACAGCGCTGACCTGGACGGAACTTCAGGGGCCGCTGTCTCTGAGGGCACCCCTGCGCTTCTTTGTGTCTCAGGGATTTTTTGCGCTTCCTCAACTCCCAGGTTCTTCAACCAGTTCCCCATCGACCTGTCCTCTTCGTAGACCACTGCCTTGAACCTTGGGTCTAGGAGCATTGCCAAGCTGGCTACTTGGTCAAATTTGTAGTCAGGAAATCTTGTCTTGAGGCACTTGGCCAGGTTAGATGAGAACGAGGAAGTTATGGTCTGCTGGCTGATGGAGCTGTTCAGGCATGCAAGGATGCAATACAAGATGGGTATTTGGGCTGACAAGGTTGGGTAGCTGTCAGCTCCAGCACTGGTCGTTGCTTCTTCTAGTGGCTTCAGAGTAGCAACGTAATCACTCATTTCCTTCCATTCTGTTCCGGTAAAGCCTTCAATTGACCCCGCTTCAGATGCAAGGTCAACGGTTACTGCTTCTCTTAACTCTAAAAGCCTGGACAGCATTGCACATTCACTATTCCACCTTGTTTCAATATCCTGAACAACATGCAGGGGGGATCTGCCTATTTTCTTTTGGTAGCAGTTGAGCCTTTCCTGAGCTTTTGGGCTATGTTTATAGTGCCCAACAATGCCTCTTGCTTTTTTACAAAGTACAGAAAGTCCTGGAGTCATCTCTTTCGCGTCGCTGATGACTAGTTGTAAGGTATGAGCAAAACAAGTTCTTTCACACCAAGGAAGTGCATGAGTGGCTGCTCTGATGTTGCGAGCGTTGTCAGTCACCACGTAAAAAGGGCAAACGTCCTTGGGAATGTCCCAGTCTGTGACGAGCTTATCAAGAATTGAGGCAATTCTAGCTGATGTGTGCTTGCCTGGGAAGTGACAGGTGCTCAAGTTGTAGCGAGTGAGCTTGAACTGCGAGTCCAGGAAGTGGCAGGTCAGGCTGATGTAGCTTTCGTTCGCTCTGGACGTCCACATGTCAGAGGTGAAGGAGAGAGACTCCATGCCACTCTCGAACGCATTCTGTAGTTCAAGTCGAACCTTCTTTCTAGTGTCGTCGTACAACTTCGGCACTAACGTGCGCGACAGCGTTGTTCTCGATGGTGGCAGGTAACCTGGGACTGCCTCCTTCAATAAATCCCGGAATCCCCGGTCTTGCACAATCGTGTACGGTTGCAGGTCGAGCGCAACCATCTTGGCAATCTTCAGGTCCAAAGCCTCCCGTTTCGCTTGCGGCAGTGCCGTTTTTCTCAACACATCAGCAATGCTTGGCTGATTAGCAGGCTTGACTTTAGCAGCTGCTTGAAACTCCGCATACTGATTGGCGTGCCGTTTCAAATGGTTCACGAGAGTAGTGGTCGTGCCTGATGGGGTTCGCAGTGAGCTTTCGCAAAGGTTGCAGACAGCTTCACCCTGGCAAACTTTTCGGAAATGGGTCCATACGGGACTTCTTGTGCTGGCAGGAGGTTGTGTACTCCGCCGTGGTTGTTGAGTTCCTGACGATTCCTGTCGTGGCTCCATCAAGCTCAAGCACCAGCAGACACAGACGAGCGCAACCACGTGAACGTAAAGCATGGCACACGACACGAGGGATGAAACGTGCGCCTCGCGGCCACCACAGCCTCCTGCAGAACTAACCTTGCGCAATATATTTTCGTGTGCAATAGTTGTGCCGAGAGAGGGCGCCACGAAGAAGCTATAAAGCTAAAGACGCAACACGGCTATTTTTCGGCTGAGGCAGCTGAGGGAGCAGGTCTCACTTTGAGCGGTGAAAACGGGTAAAAATAAAATGAATACTGGAAAACTGATTAATCAGAAAATCAAGCGGAAAATAACTCGAGTGGCATGATCCATCATGGCAACGACGGTAACAACTGTACAAATTATCCCCGAAAGTAAGCCGTAATCCATATCCAAATTCATAGCACTTTGGCCCCTTGGCCGCCTTGGCCCTGTAGGCCAGTGGGCCAGTCTCTATGGGCTCTGTCGTTCAGTTGTGAGTGCTCGTGAGTGAGTGGCTGTAGTCCGTGGCGTTAGAGCTCACGACGATGTACGTGCCCTTGCAGATCGTAGCCCTTTATCAAATTTATCGCAGCGATGGCTCCGTACATGTTTGCGCCACTACCACTGGGCCATCTCCGCAATCCAGATATCGCGGCAAGCGAAGGTCAGATCGCGCTACCGCGTGCATATAATTTCCACTTCCATTGCTTCGTACAAGAAATAACACAAAAAAAAGGCACTTAGGTTGGCTTTTGGGGTTTGCCAAGTTCGAAACTATACTGCGCAGCCCAAAAACAAACTGGGAACGTGACCGCGATTTGGGACTTACCAGCGAGTTTCGAGTTATTCGTAGTTTTCGAATATTCGAAGAACTCGAATACTTCGAACAGTAAAAGTGCGAAGCGAATCGAATCGAATAGCGGGCACTATTCGTGAAGTATTCGAAGTTTCGAATATTCGCACACCCCTACTATAAATTTGTACTCATATTTTTACTTCACCCAACACTGACTGTAAGTACTGTATTTTTCGGTCTATATGTCATGGTTTTTTTTTTCCAACATTTTTCTTGGTGCGTCTTATATACCGATGCAACTTAGTATATGCATTGTTATACATTTCACGGTGCAACGCCTTTTTTTTATGCGCTGCGCACCGTCTTTTGTAGAGCACCGTAACTATGTAGCCATAGGTGGTGTTGCCCCTTCCAGGAGGCAGTGCTGTCGCCACACTTTTCTACACTTTCAATAACTGACTCGGAAAGCGAGAAATTTCATGGTTTCCCCAAAGCAGCTTAATGTGAATAAGCAAGACAGTGACAATAAAGATTTTACAGCATGCGATCAACATTGCCTAATTCAGCCATGATTCCGTATTCTTTTGCTCCAGTCCAGTAACACTGAAAGGAAAGTGAGCAGGTATACACGCATTGCAGAATAATTTCTTGCGTTCTTCTTAGTTTTTGTTTGGTAAGCAGTTTTTTCTGCCATGCTCCAGCCGTGTTGCTATATGTAAAAGGAAAGATTGTGCCTAGCCAATCTTTTAGAGGTGCAGAAAGAAGCATGTCAATATTTATCTATCTGCCTGTGCATCGATGCTCTCGTTACCTACAGGACTTGACCTAGGCTAGGCCTAGTGGTTCAAAGCTCGGCTCACGAGTGTCGCACTCATTAAACTTTCGTTCGCTTGGCATGTGTTCGCTCGAATAAAGTGGACTGCCTTCTCATTTTGTGCGTTTTACGTCCTTTTGTTGCGAAACACGCGATTGCTACTGCCAGACAGCGCCGTGCTATGGGCATTTCTCGAGAGTCGAAACATCCAAGTTGCACGTCGAACGGTAGGTGGGGTCTAGCCGATTGCATGAAACTCCGATTTCGCAATACCGATGTGCGTAAACAAAAAAACTCATCGTGTAAACCGTGCAAAGATGTGCAACTTATACAAGGGTGCGACTTATTGAGGAGTTTCAGCGACGGTGTCACCGCCCTGGCGGCCGGTCGCCGAAAGAGAACGAGGGGGATAGGTTCGCTGGGAGGTCAGGGCGGTGGCTTTGTGTATATGCGTTGACCGCGAACGTGCAAGAATATTACGCGGCTCTAGTGTTTCGGTACGAGCAACAGAGGTGACACGATCTGCTACGACCAGCTACGACCACCCGCCGCAGCGATGCAGGCGTCGAAGGAGCGCAACCTGTGTACTACGCAGTCAGCCGCCGTCGCCCGACGCAGATCGTTCGGCATTCAGGGCTTTCCGCCCCGGGTTCTTCGCTTGTACTTGGAACCAGTATTATTTCCTGTGCTTGTGTATGTGCTCAGTGGCTGGATATGGACCTCATAGAGCAGTTCTTCAGACTCAACAGCGATTCAAAGTTGACGGCGGAAGGGCTTGCAGCAACGCTTTCGGTTGGTGCACGGCTGCGACGACTACACGGATAAATTTTAAGATTGCTGCTAGCAAGGTGGGCCATAGTCGCTTTATGTTGACACGATTTTGAGTGTAAGTACTCCGTGCAAAGGCGAATCTATCGCGTTTCTAATCCACCTTTGTTTTTGTTGTTTTTAGCACGCACGACCGACTGCTAAGCAAATGCTTCTGTACCGATCACGGAGTGAATGTCTTCGGCCTTACATTGCGGAACCCCCAATAAAAAGTCATATTCGTTCAGCGAGAAAACTTCCCTTTCGGGTGACCTTCTGATTGGTAATTTCTCCCGTACTTAAGTGCTTTAATCAACACGATCAATTAAGTTTGCTTCCCTAGTTAGGACATTTTTGTGCTACATGCGGCACTAATGCTTGGCACGATGTATGCCACTGGTGGTATTGTGAATTGGTTTACTTCCAAAGCTAACAGTGTGACAGGTGGGACCATTCAATTTGCTAAAAATGTGATGATATGGGAATTTCGTTGCATAACTAGCGTTTCACGTTTAAGATTGATAAGAAACATGCTCATGTGATAATGCATGTCTACAGCATAAGCTTTGCAGATCCAGAATAGATGTGCTATAGGCTACAGCCTCAAGATTTTTAATGGACCAAATTGGTGATTACACGGCAATAAATATTGTGGTGAAAAACTGCCCATTGACTCGGTGAGTTTTGATTGTGACCATTGGTGTGCTGTTGGCAAATTAGATAATGGCACACCTTTTCCCTGACCATCTGGCTTCAAGGGGCATCGCATCTAGATGTGCTTAAATATCTTTATTTCAAGGTTCAGTGGACCCCTCTGCATCATTACAGGAAGGCAGTCTCAAGCCACAACAAACAGCAGTGAATATACAATGCATAATAACGGGCACCAGTGTCCAAGCGTATAGTCCGCAGAAGCCAATTTGAGCCTAAAAATGTTTCTGTTTTGTTTAGATAGTTTGCATTTGGTGTATAATCCGCAGGGCCCGATTTCCGCGCCCAGTGCATAGTCCGCCAAGCTGGTGCGTTGTGTCTTCGTGCTTTTTTTCCTGGGTGGCATTTTCTTCAGAAGTTCTTCGGTGAACGCTATTCAGCCTGAAGAACTGCTTTTGAGGCCCATATCTCGCCACAGATCACACACAAGCACAGAAAATAACACTCGGTGCCAAGTACAAACGAAGCACCTGGGCAGAAAGCCGTGAATGCCAAACGAGCAGCGTCGGGCGACGGCGACTGACTGCGTTGCGCCCCTTCGACGCCTGCATCGCTGCGGTGGGTGGTCGTAGCTAGTCGTAGCGAGATGATCTTCACTTCAAGCAAGAAATCTTGTTATACCATAGTCAAGATATGTGTGCAAGTGTTCGACAACGTGGGCTCTCTCACGTTGGTGCAGTTGTCATCAAGAAAGGTGCATATCAACAATGTTGCGTGTTTGAGGCTGAAACTATGACGCATACTTATCTAAACCTAAATTTATCGGTCTGCGGCTACAAACATTTTCGTTGACGTTGCTTAGATGATGTAACCATTCAGGCCTCGCATTAAATGGTGTTGCGACTCTTCGGTTCTGTATGAAAACCTATTTTTGCCCTGGACATGTGTCTTCTGCTGATACATATCTTCCCATTTACAATGCAGAGGCAAACAGAAAATCAACTGCATACATCTACCACTTAGCATAAGCACCTTTGGCATTCATTCTTGAGCACACTCAAATATCAGCTTAGTTTGGTCTTGTTTTAGAAGCTTTGCCCTGTTCTGTAAAAAGAAAACAGTTAAAAAAGCTTTACCTTCGTTCTCCTTCTCGCATTTAATACAGACTTCATTGTCAGCAGATATCACCGTGGCACATACAACTCGAATGACCGATGAGACTATTGCTATTACAATAAAGCTTTTCACAAGAGCCAAAACGAGGCTTGTAGGGGTGCACAAGCACATAGAAATGAGATTGGCGCTTCCGGGGCTTGTTTGCATTACGCGTAAAAACAGGACGATCGGCGACCAGCTGATCGCAAGATAACACCAAGGATACCGATGTTTCGATACACAGAACGCAGGATAAAGACCTCAATCGTCCCTTGTATGCTGTAGTTGTCATACTTTCTATCCAACCGCTTTTTAGCACAATTAACTAGAACAACCGAAGAGCTCGCGACACCTTTTAATGCGAGGCCTGAATGGTCACATCATCTAAGCAACGTCAACGAAAATGTTTGTAGCCGCAGACCGATAAGTTTAGTCTGAGATAAAGTACGCGTCATAGTTTCAACGCGCGAACATTGTTGATATGTAAGTACCTTTCTTTGGACCCGCGTACATTCGGTTCAACTTGATGACAGCTGCACCAGAAGTGAGAGCTCACGTCGAACACTTGTACACATATCTTGACTCTGGCAAGATTTCTTGCCTTCAACTGGCTTGAAGACTTCATCTGTAGCATCACGGTAGGTCTTGGTTGAAACGATGATCGTCTCGCACACGGCAACAAGCAGAGAACGACACGCTTTGTTTTATTTATACGCTACCGGTCTACGGGCGTCGCAAATCTGTCCCCCTCTTGTCCGCCATGTCGGATCGATCGGAGCGCCCCCTATATTCGCTGAAACTCCTCAATAGTCTGGAAAATATGGTAATTACCGTAATTACTTTGTACCGTGGAAAAGGTTGCTTGCACAAATACAGATGGAGCCGTACTGCAGTCATTTCCAGTTCAACATGAAAAAAACACATGGCATGACTCCCTTACCCCTTTGTCTTGCACTGGGCATCTTTAGATCTGGCGTCACTGTTGCGGTGATATTGGGGCAGGGTGCATAGGTAGACACCACAATAGCTCCTGCAAAAAAAAAAAGGACACAGGTGCAAGCAAGAGTTGTGAATCATTGGCCTGGAACACGAAAAAAGGCAACTGCAAACTGCTCACAAGCAGCAAATCAAGCAGTTTTAAAATTTCTATACAACTCTTAAAAACATGTTGGTGAAAAAATACTAATGTCTGGAATTAATGTGAAAAACCATCATACAGACATCTGCATATAATAGTAGGTGGAGCACAAATTTTAGTAGTTCACTCATTTCGCCTCTGCAATGACTTTATATTTAAACTAAATAATCTAAAGCAATGGCTCTAGGGTTATATTAATCAAACAACCTTGAATTAGACTTTCTGTTACCCTTCATGAAAGGCATACCACAAGCATACATCAATGCCCTTTAACGCTAAAATAGTGGGCAATCACCAAAACCTGCCCTGGGCACGATCATTAAAAGGCCCCATTATATCGACCTTGCTGCAAAAACGCAAATCTCCAATGACTGAGCCACAAAACAAGACATTTCAAAATGTCTGACTAAGATCTTTTATAAACATCTTGTAGAGCTGTCTTCTAGAAAACGCCCTGTCTTGCATAGCATATGCATGGTTCATTCCAGTAGCTTTAAGATTTTACTGAAAAGCCTAGTGCAAGTACTGGAAAAAAAGTACCTCCCAAAAAATGTCCTCTGGAATAAATGTTCCTGGGAAAAAAAGCCCCAGAAAAAAATGGCCCCCAAAAAAATGGCCCCGAAAAAATGGCCCCAGAAAATGGCCCAGGAAAACATGGCCCAGCAAAACATGGCCCAGGAAAAAATGGAGTGAAGTTGCAAGTAGAAAAAAGTTGCCCCAAGGGGTAAGGAAAAAAAATGTTTCCCCTAGAACCCATTTGGAGATGAGTAACCTCACAAATTTGCCCCTAACACGGTATAATTGCATTCTGGTATGAAGTGCTGCAATTATTTTTTTATTTTGTAGTGAAAAGAAACGGGGAGATGCACTTGGACACACTGGAATCAAACGTGGAGTGGGAAATTAGGAGGCATTGTCAGTCACAGCCATGAGCCATCCAACAGTGAGGAAGCTCATGGACGCCTTACGCTCAGAGGAATAAACCGTAACCATAAGAATGGCCGACGAGCCGGTCGGAGCTCTTACCAAGAAGGGGAGCAAGTCTGCGCTTGTCGAGATGTAACACCATCTCAATAACCTTTGGGAGGAGCATGCCACTGAGATGACAACAGTTGGACTTCCTGCATGCAGCCGGCCATACCATTTGCTCAGGGATGGGCAGTATTTCAAATATAAGTATTTGAAATACGTATTTCAAATACTTTGTGTATTTTGCGTTTGTATTTAAATACAAATTGGGTAATGTATTTGACGTGTGTATTTAAATACTAAAACATGGGTATTTCAAATACAATTGTAATTAAATACAATTTTGTGGGCGAAAATACATCCCTCAAATTTATTGTCACGACTCATTTTGCTCATCCTAAAACGTGTCCAGAGCAGGAAGAAAACTACGTTCTGCACCAAATGCAGTGTCTCTCAACCAAGCACAAGCGCTTAGTGACTTTGTGATAACGGTGCTAGTCCAGGCCAAGAATAGTGACGAAGTCGACGTTCACAGGCAGACTGGCTAAATAAGTGCCTGTGACAACTCGTGATGCTTTCCAGCCTGATTTCCATCCATATTTTTGCCATTCTAAATGCGCGGGTCGTCCAGATTTTCGTAACTGGTGCGAGGTGCAACAATAAAAAATTCTGTCGCTAGTCCTGCTGGTCTTGGTCGTCTCGGTTCTTTGTAGGTCTATACCAAAATGTAATCGACAAAAAAAGCTGCTTGAAGCTTGTGGGGCGCTCGGCCCGCCACACGGCGGCCAAACCGGCAACTAGCGGGGGGGGGGGGGGGGGGGGGGGGGGGGGGGGCGGCTCCCGGTGCCCACGGCATACCCACGGGCTTAAAAGGGGTGGCCTGTGCGGCCGACAGGAGTTGCTGCCCCGAGTCTTGGCCAGGTCAGGATCCCCAAGTCATAGTAATAAACCCCGCTTGACCCCAAGGAATGAGTCGTCTGATTGATCACCTGCGGCGGACGGCGGAAGTTGAACGCTACAAGCTCTGTACTTTTTTCACCTATTACGTCCAAGCTGATTACATTTTTTTGTGATTATATTTCTATTACGTTACTAGAGCTTCGCACACTAAATCCCGAGTGTGTGATGCAAAATTAAAATGAGATACCCAGAAACCCGTTGCAGGTGCCCTGAAGTCGCTGAAGCAAATTTTGAGGAATGTATTTGGCAAAGTATTTGGAGGAGACCAAATACATTTGGTTGTATTTGTATCTTGTACTTAAATGCTTTTTTGGAAAAGTAATTAGATTTGTAATTAAATACATTTTTGACGAAGTATTTTGTTTGCTGCCAATGTTTCTGCATGTACTTGGACTGTTCACGCCAGTGTGTTTAAGTGCATCTCACTGTTCCTTTCTGATGTCAAATTAAAAAAAAGACAGAACTAACTAGGATGTGATTACAGTTTTGGGAGAACTCTGCGAGGTTATTATTTTTTATTTCAAAATGGGTACCGTGAAAAAAAATTTCTTCCTCACCCCTTGGGATCATATTTTCCTACTTGCTACTGAAGACCATTCTTTCCAAGGTAGTTTTTTCCGGGGCCTTTCTTTCCGCTGCCCTCCATTCATATGCCCTTTATTCCGATGCCCTTTATTCCGGGACCGTTGTCTCCTACACCCTCCTAGTGCTCAGTAGGGGCTATGCTAGTACCTGCAGTACGTCTCTGACTGGCGTGTTTATTGCATCCTCAAACGTGGTCCCTCAATTTCTGCCTCATGACATCACAGAAGTGTCATGCCTGTCACGTCTGTCACTAAGGCAATGTCACAGAAGTATGGTGGTGCCAGAACATTAAGGCAGCATCACAGCAGTAAGGCACTGTCACAGCAGTAAGGCAGTGTCGCAGCAGTAAGGCAGTGTCACAACAGTAACTTTGTGTCACCACAGTAAGGTGGTGTCACAGCAGTAAGGCAGTGTCACAGCAATAAGGCAGTGTCACAGCAGTAAGGTGGTGTCACAGCGGTAAGGTGGTGTCACAGCGGTAAGGTGGTGTCACAGCGGTAAGGCGGTGTCACAGGCATAAGGCAGCGTCACAGCAGTGGACGCAGATGCCCATTGTGCTGTGGCTCACTCTCAACTCAACAGTCTGTGGAAGCTGCCTCGTCAGAACTTCTAAAATCAACCACAAGGATTGTGGCATCAGACAACCCGACCACGCCAGCTTTGCGACATCACTTGTCGCCGTTTTCGATGCGTGGACAGCATAGGACGCCAAACAAACCAGCCGAAGATGGGCCCCAGGTACCATAGCAGGCACTAAGGATGGACACACTGTCGGCTCAGCTAACCCACAAGGACGCTCGGCCTACCGGGAGCCTTGACGGTGTCCTTGCCGACGCGGGCCGCCATGCTGAGGGAGTCCTTTCCTCCATCGACAGCAATGCCCAGGGCAGACATGGAGGCGCACATGGCCTTGCAGGCCTCGTAGAGGGCGGCCCCTTCCCCGGGAAGCTTGGCGGCCCACATCCAGTTGCCGCTGCACTTGACGTCCTGCGAGAGCGTCGGGTGACGGTTCGATAGCTTCGACAAATGTTGCTTCGTGTTTTGGCATCCCACGAAGACTTGAAAGGTATTTCGGCATCCACGACGAACAGGGGGCAATATTTAACTCGGGGAAAGAAACAAGGTGCGTGACAGTTTGTTGGCTTGTGTTTGATGGATAGCTCTTTATAAATTTTCATGCACGTTTAATAGCTAATGGCTCTTACGTTCCAGATGGTTGTCCAATAATGATTTTTATATTTACTAGTTGTGTTTGATAGATAATATAAGGATGCTTCTTTGCCAAACCCGCACCCCGCAATGACTGATAGTGATGCACAGGTTTCTTTGTAAATAATGAGCACTGCTCAAGCATGCATAATGAACGCCGAGTGGTGCTTGACTTCAAAGAACATATTCTGTCATATTTAGATGTGTCATGCCACTGGTAAACACTGCAGTTCCTAGGTTTCAGCGTGACTCTGTTTCGAGAGCTTCCTGTTTATAACTACTAGTACAGCGCCTCAGGCCTCCAGTTTAATTTTGCCCCTATAGTTACACAAAATTTCACCACACCAAAGCTCCATAGGGCTAAATTATTTCTCCCAAGGTACAAATGTGCGATGTAGGCAGTATTACTGTATTTACGAATGCACTCCCATAACGGGTACCAATATTTGGACTTTTTCTTTCCTCCTTGCATAATGAACACACCTCCAATTTTCGGCTCCGCGAGTCTCGAACTGCGTCCAACTTAGCTAGCCACCAAGCCCACCAAGCCAATTTTCTTCTGCTGCCAAGCAGTCAGGCCAAGTCAAGCCAAGCCAAGCCAAGCCAAGCCGCTCTCGTCATGGCTGCAAGTGCTTAGTTGCGGAAGTGATCAACCATGAAACCGAGCAGCGCGCACACTCGACAAAGCTTGGGTCGAGAAATTGCCCAGCCCCGGACATTCTTCGCCTACCAGATGCACTGATGTCAACAAACACGCCGTCGTCTGTGATCCGCTTTCGGACAGTGAAATCGCGCAAGTTGTTAGGCTTTAGAACAGTCGTGTCGCTCTCCGTGCTGAGTGAGCTTCGTAGGGAGATTTTCCTTCGGCAAAAGGCACGCCGAAAGTGCCCAAAAAAGGTTTGCAATTTATAAAGCATAGTTACTGTGGCGCACTCACACCCAGCTGTGAGTGTACCTCCGTCAGTGGAGATGTGCCACAGCACCTTGCCATGTCATATTGGCACCTAATATGGCTATCACACAAATTGTGTAAATGCAAAAATTTTACCCCCACGTAATGAATGCATTCTCTAAATATGTCTCAATTTTTCGAGAAAAAAGTGTGTTCATTATGCGAGTAAATACGGTATGCACTCGTGGCAGCTCTCACTTGAAGCGAAGAAATCCTGGCGAAGACCAAGTTGCTGACAGCCTCAGCCACAGACATCCTGGCCCCTGCAGCAGGACACAGCAGTCCTTTGATTGGCTGCTCTCCAATGGCTGTGGCAGAGCCCACCTGGAAGAAAAAAAATTAACATGAAATAAAGGACATGCATAAAACAAGTTCTCGGAACTCGGCAATGCCATCTCGTGGCAAACGGGGGAAGTGGCCGCACAGCAAGAACCGGCACACCCTTATGCGGAGCGCAAATTTGCCTGCTTCTTGCACAGCACTTGAAGTGACGTCAAAATGCTGAGCTTCGATTGGCTCTGTGTGGAAGAATAGTGGGCAGACCTCAATGCTTGCTGTCTAGAGGTCTGTACACCATCCTTCCAATTGGAGCCAATCAGAGCTCGGTGTTCTGACATCACCGTGACCCCCGTGCAAGAAGATGACGAACTTGTGCTCCACATAGTTACAGACAGGATTACCGCATTTATTTGAATATAAGTCGACCTTGTTTTTTTCTCGGAAATGTAAAAAATTAAGGGACCCTACCGAGTGCACATAGTCGTAACCAGAAATTTCGATCCACATTCGTGACCAAATTTCAAGACCCTACTGAGTGCAAGAAGCTACTGAGTCACCGAGCCCACGTGGCTGTAGGGCCGCACTGCTTCTTGTCTCGGAAAGCTTTTGGTGCACGAAAACAACCAAAACAGCAGCAGCCTGCGGCACCCCCTGTGGCAACCACTCCACGCGTCCCTCGGGTGTCAGGTTTTGCCGACATAACATTGCGACATGTCACACACCTTGCCCCTCTGCCTTGCCCCTTCCCCTCTCCCCCTCGCAGATGCGCAGCAAAACAAAATAAGAGCGCAGCAAAACAAAATATGGAGGTTACTTTCGCTTCTTGTGGCTCGCAGAGGCTTGTGGCATTGCTCGCGTCTTCGCATGTGATCTTTCGTTGCTTCGCCTGTCTCCAGCTTGTTTCGTTTCTTGTTGTCGCCATTTTGCAACGGTGTCAGTGATGTTTTGCTGCGAATTTGTGAGGATGTCCACGAAGCTGACGAAGCTCCCCACGACAATGAAACGTCCGGAAGTTCTGACAATGATTAAGTTTTTGCTATCGCACTGTAATTTTGCCGAGTGTGCTGTAAATAAAGGTTTTGTTTCTTTCTTTTGCACTAACTTTCTTCTGTTCTTCAAGAAAAAAATAAAAGGTCAACCTATATACACAGTTTTTTGTGTTTTTTTATTCTCAGGGAGTTTAATATAAAGGCATCTATCTATATTCTTGGTGGACTTATATTCAAGTAAATATAAAGAATGGCAGGGCCCCCTTTCAGACATCCATCCTCCAGCACGCTCTCGTAGCATATTCTGCCGTGCTGTGGCTGTGCGTGAACACTCGAGGATCACCAGACGCGAAGTGTCATCGGAGGCACAAAGCTCGCATTGGAGGTGGGGCAACTGAAAGGCTTCCCTGCACTCTCATTCTGTCAGTGACGAGGGTGGCTAAGTTGCGAGACGGTTGAATGAATCCTCGAAGGTACTATGTGCTGCGAACTTCAAAAACACAGTTACGCTGCATCCCACTGCAGTCGAGGTTTTGTACATGCTGTGACCTCGCATTTGAGTGCGTCGTATACTTTGCAGTGCCCAGTAGGCGGAGGGAGGGGTTACGAGAGGATTCACAACTTTACAGAAACCAGTAAATGTTGCGTCGTTTCCGCACAAATGGAGGTCAAACAGAGGTGTTACCGTGTCAAAGTAGGAGAGTGCGACCACGGCCACATCTGCGAGTGGCGTGTGCAGGGGCCCCACGCACTGCTGCTGGGCAACCAAGCCTGTCACACAGCGATCCACCTAGAAAGCAGAAGACAATCAACATTTCATTTAGGGATTAGATATGTGGGATAAATATAAACGACTTTATTTTTGCAGGATCATTGTTTCACAAATTTTGTGAAGTGCAGGTTTCTATAATGTCTCGCGGGCACAAAATTTACTGAGTTGGACTGTTTCATATGTAGTATTTGTTACCGTAGGGTGATATATTCATGGGATCTGTTTGACATCAAAACCCCTTTCCCCACTACCTATGCCACTGACCTGTAGTAGTTTCACTTGTAAATACCCCACACTTCCAGCACTTGTAGGGGAGTTAAGAATACTACAACAGTAAAATGTCGATGGGATATACAATGAAAGCAGATAGTGTGACAGCTTTGACTGCCTGGGAAAGCGAGCTCAAAAACAACAAGCTTCTGAGGGCTTTTTCCTCCGAGCGTGCCATTTGTCCCTCTTTTTTCCTAACAATTTAAAAGCAAAACCATATCCAGCCATGAGCTGCTGGTCATTTTGGTAGAGGTAAAAGCTTTTCTTTGTCTCTTATCAGAAAGTAGCTCCATCAGCATTGTCAGCCCACTATATTCACCAGATTTCAGCGAGACCACATCAACAGGTGCATTCTAGAACACGCTTCAATGAAGCAGTATTGTACCACAGAACACCTGGTTATTTAAAGAGATTCCTAATAAGGACTGTCTTGCCTTGTTGGTGAGATAGCGCTTGCTCGCCACTGAAGGGAGCCGCAGCACCCGCTGCAAAGCCTCTTGGACCTTGAGTCCATCGGGAAGACTGAGGGGCTTTAGCACTGGCTTGTAGCTACTCAGCTCAAACACCTGTAAGGAGAAGAAAATGCTGCAGTGTCTCCAGAACCCACTACCCGATTCCAACACAAACAAAGGTGTATGCATTGATTAGAGGTGTCGCGAACTTGAGTCGAACCTGGGGTTCGACGGGTTCGCCTATTCTTTAAACTTTTGGCGAAGTTTGACCCAAGTTCGACTTCTTGGACAGTGTTTGACACAGAAATATCAAACTTAATAAAAAGAAGATTATAAAATGGTTTATTATAGCACTGTCACATGTCTTCGGTTTACGGTGTAGCATAAGCTATATAAACACAGGTGACAAAGCTAAGCATTACCTTGTGTACCACTGAGATGATAATTTATCAATTCCTCTTTCCCCTCCCTTGTAAATGGCTTGCCCTCTTTTGAATTTCCACGTGAAATAAACAGGCCCTTCCTCGTTTCGCCTTCATTCAGTCAATCAGAGGTCATATTTGTCATACGCTAAAGTTTATACGAAGCAATGTCAGTCCGGCATCTATGTCCCCGACTACTGGGGGCCAAACTTAGTAGTCATTGCAGCTTGTCTGCTAACACCCCAGGCAAAGATCAGTCCACCTGCAGCTGGATTATGAAACTGGTCCCAGCTGGATCCAGCTGAAACCAATTCAACAATCCAGCTGCAAGTACACCGATTTCCACTTGGGTCATCTTTTCAAAGCGAATGTACAGTACTTGCTGTACAAAGGCACGTGGATACCAACACCCATTCACATCAAAACAGGCAAGAGTAGGGTCTCAACAGGCAGCACAAAATAACTGAGGACGACTCCAAAAGCTCACCTTGCGTGGCATGTCCCCCAGGACAGAATCCAGATCCAAGTCGACTGGATCCCGTTTGCCGGACTTCCCGGCCTCCTTGAGCACAATACGACCATCTCCCGTCACCTCGCCCACGAAGGCGACGGGGCAGCGCTCGCGCTCCGCAATGCGCTCCAGAGTCTCCCTGTCCTTCGGATGCACCAAGATGGCGTCGCTCTCCTGGTACTCCGCACCCCAGAGCTCCAGAGTAGAGATGGTTGGGTCGCCCAGCTGGAAGCGCTCCGTCCAGATGGTGGCTCCCGCAGGCTCCACTATTTCCTTGAGGACATTGCCTGCAGGATGGCAGACAACTCGTTACCAGCCGGCAGAGCTGGTAACGAGCTCGACAGCTAAATTTGGCGGAGAAATTTCTTCGCTAAATTTAGGGGGAAGTGTTTCCTAGCTAAATTTAGAGGGAAAACCTGAATTGGTGTATAATCGTTGCAGTCATAAAACGTGACAATATGTCACGTGACCTGACGTCATGTGATTCTGTTATGCTATTTGATGCTGTGATGCGACGTGATACCGTGACGTTGCACGACATCACGTAACGCTGCGATATCATCCGACATAACAACATCGGCAACTTCACGTAATCGTAATCTTGTGCGCCTCGCATCGCAGCATTGCACGTTGTCGCAGCGCGAAATCACAAGGCGTCGAAGTCGCGCAATGTCGTGCGGCGCCACCCACCACTGTGACGTCATATGCAAAATCCACCTGCCCCAACGCACCGTTGCCTCCTGCACCCTGGTCGTGAACGCTGAGGATGGGGTTCTGGCGGGCGCCACGTTCGATGCAGGCTCGCACGAGGCGGTGTAGTTTCTGCTCCATCTCTGCATCACCACGCTGCACCGCTCCAAAGTCCAGCTCGGCCTCCTGGTCTCCTTGAACGGTCACCGACGAGGCCGCACCACCTCCGACGCCGATGCGGTACACGGGACCGCCAATCTTCACCACTAGCATGCCTGAAAACGGGCAGAATTCTGTCAGCTTACAAACGTTTAGCATATTTTCCGGTGTAGAAGTCGTGGTTTTATTTTTTTTGAAATTTCCTTCGGGGCATTTTATACAATACTTATACGAGTTTTTTTTCTATATGTATAGAAATATCAATGCAGTTTCACTGTGTCAACTCTACAAATATATGCCGTTAAATACCGAGTATCGGCCCATGCCACAATAAACGCCCACGCCCTCAATTCTGTGACATTCGTAAAATACACAAAAGACGTGACTTTACATTGTTAAAACAGAAGTTCGGGCAAGTTGGTAGTTCATGACGCACGAGGACACAGCGCACCCGTAACAAACACTAGGACAACGTTCACAGTCACACCAAAAGAAAGGGACACTTACACAGCGCTGTGTAAGTGTCCCTTTCTTTTGGTGTGACTGTGAACGTTGTCCTAGTGTTTGTTACGGGTGCGCTGTGTCCTCGTGTGACTTTACATATTGTAGACCTAGGGAGTGCCAATCCACCAGTTTTACATGATTTATCTCTAAATTTCGAGTGGGCACTTGCTTGGGATGCTACAGTAAATGCAAATTATATACAACCTTTTTTCTGAAAACAGCCTTTTACAGGGGTATGTGTCTTACATCCTTTAGACCAGAGAATATGGTACTCGGAGCTTGAAACAAAAAATGTGCTGTTGGTGTGTCCTAACACAGCACAAGGTGATTCACTGTCAATGTAACAAATATCCAGCTGACCAGTGTAAAAATATGTATAAATACTACCATAAAGTCCTGAGCAAGCATCCACACAAAATTTGGAGATAATCATGCAAAACTGGGAGATGGGCGTTCCTTAGGTCGACAGTACGTAAGGATATGTCCTTTTTGTATTTTCGGAATGCTACAAAATTGAGGGGCGGACGCTCATTGTAGAATGGGGGGTTGCTCAGTGTTTTATGGTATAGCATATATACTGAGCGTAACCCTATGGCTGGAATTGTCCACCCTGAGACATGCTCAAATTGCAAAACAACTCAAAGCACACAGGCCAAAATATAACCTCTTCAGAAAGCTATCATTTACCATATGACAATCATAGAAAACAATCTGCAGGTACTCTAACCAACTGCGTTTAAATTACCCGACGTTTCGCGGCCTGCTCGGCAGCTTGTTCACGGGTGACTTTTTTGGCTGGGTGTTTGTCTTTCTCTTCTCCTTGTCGCTGGAGTTTAAATCGTCCTCCTCTTTTTGTGTCATTTCAAAGCCCGTGAATATAACCGCTTGGGAGGGTACCAATCGACTGGTTCAGGTTGCTCTTTGTATGCTGAATATGCTACGACCCTAAAAAGAGTTGTTCTTTCCGTTTCTTTCGGTGTCCAGTACAAAACTCCTTGCAAAGTCGATAACATTGTTGCTCTTTTCTTCATGTTCCGCTAGAGCATCATCTTGTATGTCCTTCTTTTTTTAGATCATATTTGTGTCTATAAAGACGTTCGAAGAAGTTCTTGGTTTCCCAACCATATGAGGCGTTGCAGTCGGCGCAAGGAATAGGATAAACAAGGCCTTGGGCTTTTTCTTAATACTCACTTAACCAGGCAGATTTTTGCCGAAATGTTTACTTTTCAATCATAGAAGACATGGTAAGAATACCAGAAAGTTTATCATAGATAATAACTTAATATATTTTCTTGAGACAAATATCCATTTTAAGCAAGAAATTAGACATAAAACATTTTTGAATTGCCTTATCTGTTTCGGATTTTCCAGGTGCAGGAACACCGAAAAAAATAATGCCGATTCCCCGAAGGCATTCGGCTACTCTTGAACGAGCTCCACAGCTCCGTTCACAAAAACAAATATTTTTAATAATTCCCAAAACGCTTCCGAATAAACATTTTAGCTTTTACAAGAATACATATACCACATTTTTCAGTGTACTGTAAAACCCTTAATGTTCGCGAGCCCTCAATTTTCGCGAATTTCGCGAATTGAAGAATTCGCGAAATTTAAGGGCGCGCGAAAATTTCGGTCCTTAAGATTTTCAATGCAGGCATCTGGAATTCGCGAAATTTAGTGGTCGCGATTATGTCATCTGTGACCGATTCGCGAAAAATAGGGGCCGCGAAAATAAAGGGTTTTACAGTATATTAAGTCAAATTTTTTTTCCAAAACTTCCGTCGGTGCGTATTATAAACTTATATGCGTTTATTTTTCAATTATGAACCCTAACTACACAAATTTGCCCCTCGGGGTATATTTTTCTTCTTCGATTCGTTGACGAGATTGTTAAAACCAGCTCTCACACAAACATCTATCATGAACTGAACATACATATGCAAGCTTATTAACGCCGCTCCACTGCAGTGACCGTACAAATACACAAGTGCAACAATATTACTGTGGTGCAGCTTATATCGGATAAAAAATAAGGTACCACCCTTCGCCAGAATTTTCGCCCCAACATTCAGTGCATGTGCGAGTCGTACCTTTGGCGGGCTTCTCCTTGGTGATCTGGTCGCCGTCGATGCTGCCGATGCCGGCCGAGAACATGATGGGCTTGATCCACTCGCGACGCTCGCCGCCGGGAACGACCATGCCAAACGACCGAGAGAAACCCGAGAGCACCGGCTCGCCAAACTTGTTGCCGTAGTCCGAGGCGCCGTTGCTTGCCTCCACGGCGACCTCCAACGGAGAGGCAAAATTTCCCGGATACTCAAGGGACTCTTCCCAGGGAAGGTCGTACCCTGCAGCGGACAAGACACCACCATGTATAACAGTTAGACATGCGACACTACCTCTCCCCTCCGTTTCACTGTATGCATTGTCAATTGTTCCAGATTGTCGAGGCAAGTGTAGTCTACTTACCCCATTCCAACGCGCACCTTTCTTTGAGCAACACATGTCTCATAAATGTCGGCATGTTAGAATCGGATACAAGACTGGCATCTGGGATTAGAAATAGTATTCTTGAGCATAAATACTGGATGCGCATTAAAATCGAGGAAGTGTTAAGATCAGGTAAAAACGGTAGCTTCTACAGTGCTCCAATACTGTCAAATTTACTTTCGTGAATCCGTGGCTTTGTTTGGCCATATAACGTTTCCATCGCGCGACAGCACGTGAAAGTGAGACACGGGACGATGCCGTGTGTGTAGGGCAGTAGCATTCTGGAAACTATTCGAGCCTTCACAATGTGCACGATGGTTCATGACGAGCGAAGCGGAAGTCAATAATTTCTCACTACAGACCAGACAGAACATGAAGGGCATGAAAGTTCGAACAAAAACTCTCAGGAAACCTCCTGTAACCTTCAGAGTGGTAGCATCAATGTTTTGTTAAAGGGGTGATGCAACAATTTTTGTACTTTCAGTAAATACCATTAGAATTATTCCTTGACATTCATATCCTATATGAAACAAGCACTCGTTTTCCTCCTGCACGCCAATGGCAGTTGCAGAAAAAATATGTAAAAAAACGAGCAGCATTCATTTCCCCAAAACGATGCCAGAACAAACGACCACGTGAACTGGAGCCAATTATACGCCGCCAATGTTTATCATAACCACACACTGGCGTTGGCGAAGCGCACGGCACGCACAGACTTCCGCACGCCGTTAAGGTTCGGCTATTCCCCTGATCGCAGCGATTGGGTACGAGCCACTGCCCGAATGCACCTCGAAACATTGATTGTCACGAGCCCTAATCGAATGCTGACAATATATATATATATATATATATATATATATATATATATTATTTTTTATTATAGATTTTGTTGAGAGGAACGAACCCTGTCGCTACACTCGCGTCCGTGCCCTAGCTGTGTCGGCCTCGTGACACAATGCTTGTGTCCACCGTACCAGCCGTATTTGAATATCGTCACCGCGGGGATCACAAAGCTTGATGATGAAATTTTGGGGATTGCATGGTTGAAAACGCCAACAATCCGATCCTCACAACTTCGTCGTCAAGTGCGAAAGAGAGGCTGAAAGAAAATGTCTTCTTCTACGTTCCAAATCATGCGGCTACAAAGAAGCTTCCATGTCAGTGGCATTGTGTGCAAGTACACTCTGGTCCCACTAGTGCCAGCGAGCTTATGTACAGTGAGAAACATTCCTATACAATATCGTTGCATGGCCCTTTTAAGGAACCTAGCTTCTTCAAAGCATTGAGGCTAAATTTCTTTAGGGCAACTCCAGTTGAAAACGAAACCAAAATAAATGACTGGTATCACTTTAGTGGCACAAAATATGACTACAGTCGAAATATTATGTCAAAGCGAACCCGCGTACTCCACCAACAAACGATTTTAAAGGTGCAAACAGCTGCTCATTAGCAGGCAACAAGCGGGTTAGCTTTTTGTCAAAAAACACTGGCGCAGCCCCCTTGTGACGTCACGTCACGGTGGAGATGCGGTTGATTGGTTGTATAGCGTACCGCAGCAACACGTTGATGTCGCGTCCCGGCCGTACGGCTGATGATCAGTGTTACCATCATTCTAGCACATAATCTTGGTTTTGCCGTAGACGCCCGAAACCGAACTTTGAGCCGTGATATTTATAAAACTACACATAATATTGAGAAAGAATTATACCATGTAGTTTAGGGACACCGCTTTAGCTGAAAACAGTTGTAATCTCAAATTCAGAAATATGGACTGGAGTTGGAACCTAGCTTCTTCAAAGCGTGGAGGCTAAGTCTCTTAAGGCTGGTTCAAAACATTTGGCTTTGAGTGTGACTGACTGCATTGCAACTGCTCGTATTATGATGAGGGAAGACGGTGGTGCCACCTGTTGGGTTGCCCTGGAACACTTCCCATTGCGTTCATTCTACGCATCATTCTTTCATTGTGTGCCTTTAAACAAGTCTGTCAATTAAGTAGACGGCCATTTCTCGTAGATAGCGCAAAACCCTTTGTCTACTTATACGCAGATCTTTTCGAGTTCCAGGGCTACTTGATACTAGATGGCGCCACCGTGCCAGTGTGTTGTCTTGTTGTAAGCGGCTACAAGCCATTGCAATGCAGCCTGTCACAGTCAAATGCAAATATGTGAACCCCCCTTATGTCTCTTGGCTTTTACATGGCCCAACCGCAACATCTCACCTGGAATGAGGAGGTTCCCAAAGCAGTAACCAGCGGTGGCGGCAATCTCGTGGGCACCGCGTCCGGCCGCGTGGACGTCGCGGATGCGGCCGCCCGTCCCCGTCGTCGCACCGCTGAATGGCGCCACGCCTGAAAGTTTGGCGAAGCACCGCATTAAGTCGGTACTGTCACTCAGACTTCGTTGACTTTGTGACGAGACATAAAGATGCTAGAATTTCCCACACTTCATAGCTCGAAATTCTGGTGAAACAAAAAATCTCCTGGCCTAGACACTCCGTCAAATGCAATGGGAATGCGATGGCACATGATGGGATCTTTAACGAGCAGCAGTTTCCGTCAGAATGATGTGCAATGTGATGCATGTTGAAGGAATTGTGAGTCTATAAAGAGTTCTCCTCATTTATGCACTTCTCCTTTGGGGGCATTGTACCATTTTACACACGAAATGTCGCCGTACATACAATATGACCATAAAATGCCTCCGCGGATACTAGATGATTTTACTAATACACAGTTCCTACCTGTTATGCAGACCCGATTCCTATGCAGCACAAAAAGGAAGAAGGGGAGAGTTAGTGCATTGCTTACCCCCCCCCCCCCCCCCGCCTCCCTTTGAGCAGAGCAATGCCATTGGCCATGTGCGCCACGACGTCAAACCAACAGCGGCTATGTTGCCGGGACTCTCTCCAACAGACTTGCTATGGTGCAACCAACAAAAGCAGGCGAGGTGCGTGCAGGGTTCCTTTCAAAGCTATCACTTTAAAACTGTCTTCCCTCATAACGCTGACGACGCAAACTGAAATTCGGCCTACGCGCCGCTGACCCGTCGCTACCCGTTACGGTATCCGTAGGAGCTCACCGGTCGGGAAGTTGTGAGTCTCAGCCGTGAAGATGATGTGACGCTTAGCGTCGACGACGGTGTACGCGCTTCCTACTGTGGTGTCCTTCGGCTGAAGCACTCGCAACTCGTAGCCTCGAATGGCGCTGCAAATGACACGCAGAGAGTTTTTAGGTTCGTCATACCTATGTACAGTGCTCACCAGACTTGTACGGAAGAAGTTTCTCAGGGGATCGCAACCCCAGTGGCAGACAGGCAACGGTTCTGCGACGTAGTGCTGAACAAACCACTCTGAAGTACAACGTCAAGGAGCCATTAGTTGGCTTCCTCCAGGATAGCCCTACCACGAGAGAAAAAAAAAAAATTGTATTGCGTGTATGTTTACACAGCCTGAAGTTAGTCTGCTTCAATGGGCGACTTCTCTCTCAGCTGTAGATGAGCAATTCAGTCGATGCAGTACAACCACTAGCCTGGGGTCGTTAACCTGCACCACGCAGTAGTTATACACGGCCGCAGGCCGGTACGACGCTCATCCAGATCGAAATGGGCAGAGGCGGAGACTAAACCTAAGATCGCCGGTGTCTGCAGCGTGAGCTTTCGATATACAGGCTCCGAGCTAGTGTGCGCTAGCCCGCTCGGCCACCGATCCCCCGTACTACCATTAAAAAACACACGGATCGCGTGTTCCATAAAAGTCTGGTGAGCACTGTATATTTTTTACGCTAGATTCAGTGTGTCGCTTACTCACCCGTCAAGACAGGTATTCTTCAATTATAAAAATTAAAGTATCAAAGTAAAAGCACCCGATCTCTTGCTGGGTTTGCTTATTGTTTGCACTCCATTCACAAGAACGCCTATACTGACTGAAGGCCAGTGGTAAACAAGAGTCTCTTGTTAGTTTTGTGAGGAGTGTCTGGCGAAGGACTATGCCAAGCGCACGTGCCGCGCACGTGCCGCGAGAGGACGAACACGGAATGGGAAAGACGACGAGGACGGATTGGGGGAACGGGCAGTTAGGTTCTGGGATTTAGGAAAGACAGTAAAGGTTCCATCCTAACAAGTGGGGGCTCGTCCGGGATCGGAGATGGACAACCTGGAGGTGCCAGATGAACTGATAGCCCGCCTTTTGAGACAAACCGACGGATCCGTGATGCATCGGGAGCGAGCTTCTGTTCAAGTGCGCCAACTGCTACTGACTGCTGCAGTGCCCCCAGCCAACGACCCGAGGTGACCGCGGCTGCAGTCCACCCGTCTGGCGGCCCTCTGCCGAGAATTGCGGCGCAGTTGCCGAAGTTCACAGGCTTCAGTGATCGACAGTCGCCCGAAGAATTTATCGAGAGGCTAGAAAACTTTTGTTTGATTACGGGAGTCACCACTGAAAACCGTCTCAGCCAGGTCGTTCCGGCTGCACTGGATGGGAGCGCCAAATTATGGTGGCGTTTTATCGGTAACTTCGGCAGTTGGGATGATTTCAAGACGGCGTTTCGTGCCGAGTTTGCCTCAATCGACGCCAAGCGACGTCTAAAGGACGAGTTGAGACACCGCACTCAACACCCCGAGGAGAACCTCAAGGAATTCATTTACACCATCGCCGAATTTTACGAAAGAATCGGGGAAGAGGTGCCCGACTCAGAAAAGGTCGACCGCGTGCTACGCCAAATGCATCCCCAGCTCCAGGATTTGGCGGAAGGGACGCAGTACGCGAATTTGAGCGAGCTTGCCAAGGCAGCGGACGGCCTCATGGAGCGTGCCTGGCGGCGTCTTCAGTACAAACCGCCCCCCACAAGAAGCAACCAGGTGGCCCGTGACCTAGCTTTCCGGGCACAAGGTAACCGCGACTTCCCCGGGACGGAAACTGCAATTCCCTCTACTTTCGCACCGGCTCTAGCAGCGGCTGTGTCATCTGCAACAGTCGCTATGCCGTCGACGTATCGCTGGCCACTCCACCCTGCGGCAATCGAACCAGCCTACTACAGGGACCAGCTTTCAGGGCCCACAACGTCAGGGGGAGTTGCAGATTCAGTTCGGCCGATGTCTCAGTGGCATCAGCGCCAACAAGGAGTCGACCGTTGCCGGAGATGTGGAGGAATCGGTCACTCCGCTCGCACCTGTGCCACGGGTCGGCGTTTGGGTCCAGGCCTCTGCTTCAGGTGCCGACAGCCTGGCCATTTTCAAGCACAGTGTCCGGGAAACGGACACTGGTAGATGCTGTCCCGGTGAGCATCTACGACAGAGCGCTGCAAGGGGCCACTACTGCCGGGGGAAAAGAGCCTCTCCTTGACGTTACCATTGGGTCATCAACGTTCAAGGCGCTGCTCGACACAGGCTCCAGCGTCAGTCTCTTGGGTCGGCCGGCCATCGCAGCTGCTCAAGCCACAGGTGCCACTCAAAAAAGGGAAGTGCGCACGCTGCGACTGGCAACAGGATGGTCCCAGTCCACTGCATCTCTTCGGTGCAAGATCCGGTGGGCGACCGGTTCCCGGAGACAGCGTTTTCTGTGTATGCCCGACCTCTGCAGAGACATTGTTTTAGGAAGGGATTTCCTTACAGTGACAGATATCTCCTTGCATGTGGCGCTTGGGGGATGGACAATTGGAACAGAGCCCCAGCGCATTGTTCCATTTGTGAAGGCCATAAAGCAAGCAAGCAGCGAGCTTGGGGCAGAAGAATATTCGTACTCCCTGGAGAACCTCTTCAAAGAGGAGTCAACTTGCGCCACCACATTCAGCCATAGTGCTACCGAAGGCGATGGAGACTCTGCAAAGACACCGGGAGTGTATGCTCCTATAAAGAAATTGTTGGAGATCTTTGGGCCAATCTTCACCAAAACTCCCGGCTGCACTTCCCTTGCTGAGCACCGAATTGACACAGGAGACAGTCCACCCGTTCGTTGCAAGTTGCGTCCCGTCAATTCCAAGAAACAAAAGATAATTGACAGTTGCCTTCAAGACTTGCGGGAACAGGGACTTGTGCGTCGGAGCACCAGTGAGTGGACCAGTGCACCTGTTCTGGTGGCCAAAAAGTCCGGAGGCTTTCGCCTGGCCATAGACTACCGGCCGCTCAACGCACGCACCAGGGTGCCAGTGTATCCGATGCCCCGAACCGACTGGCTGCTGGCACAACTCGGGAGAGCGGAGTGGTTCTCAAGCTTTGACCTTTCGCAGGGTTTTTTCCAAATCCCTATGCGCGAGGACGACATTCCGAAGACGGCGTTCATATGCCACCAGGGCACCTTCGAGTTTACAAGGATGCCGTTTGGTGTTGCAGGTGGTCCAGCCTCCTTTCAGGACAGAGTCCTGAATGGAATCAACCACCAATTTGCTATGGCATTTATGGACGATGTACTTGTGTATTCAGAGACGCTGGACAGCCATGTTGCACATGTCCGAGAAGTCCTGGAGCGCATCAGATCAGCAGGACTCACCATGAACCCCGACAAGGTTCAGGTGTGCTGCCAGTCGCTGAAGTTTTTGGGCCATGTAATAAGCCCTGGACAATGTAGGCCGGACGAGGGGAAGGTGTTGGCGGTGCTCGACTACCCCCGACCTACCACAGTCAAGCAGCTGCAAGCCTTTCTGGGTTTGGTTGGCTATTACCGGAACTTTATCAAACAGTTCTCCATTATTGCCCGCCCCCTCACCGATCTCTTGAGAAATGACCGAAAGTGGATCTGGAATCACCAGCAGGAGCATGCCTTCACCCTGCTCAAGGATGCACTGGCTCACGATGCGGTGATGAGTTTGCCAGACCTGAATCGGCCCTTCGTCGCCGAAACAGATGCCAGCGGAGTTGGCATAGCTGCAGTGCTTCTACAGCAAGGCCCCGACCAACTGCAACCGGTGTCCTTCATCAGCAGGGTGCTTACTGAATCTGAGCGACGTTACACCGTCCAGGAGTGGGAGTGTCTCGCAGTGGTCTGGGCAGTAGACAAGTTCAGACCTTACCTCGAATTTACCGAGTTTGAAATCCACTGCGACCACTCCTCACTATCCTGGATGTTCAGCACCGACCAGGCCTCCCCAAGAGTCAAGCGTTGGGTGCTTCGACTCCAGGGCTTCAACTGCAAAATCAAGCACCGGAGAGGGCTTGCGAATATCCCAGCAGATGCCCTCAGTAGGGCACCTCTCCAGCAGGTAGACATACCTGATCAGAGCCTGCCTGAAACGCTGTTTCCCATCTGTGCACCAGAGTCGGAGCCTCAGATCACCTTTGAGGCAGCTGCAGCAGTGTCCCTGATCGACGATGTCACCTGCTTGAGCGACAGAGCACGATTAATTGACGAGCAAAAGCAGGACACTCTTTTGTCGAGGCTCCTGAGTGTTAAAGAAGGCATGCAGCTTCCTGATGATGACCCTGACCGGCGCCTACTGGCGGACTTGGCGGAAACAACCGAAGTAGAAGCCAACGGCCTCCTCGTTCAACTACGCGGGGAAAGAAAGGTGCCCTGGCTCCCTACCCATCTTCGCCAATTGGCACTTAAGATGTCACATGACCATCCCACAAGCGCTCACGCAGGTTTTTTCAAAACTCTAAAACGCGTCTCTTCCCGCTTTGTCTGGTTGGGAATGAGAGCTGACGTCGCCAGGCACGTTCGTTGCTGTCAAGTGTGCCAACGCACTAAAGCCCGCCGCCAGAAGCCACAAGGGCTTATGAGCAGCCAGTGGGCCACTGCACCAATGGAGGAGCTAAGTGTGGACATTGTAGGACCTCTGCCCACCACACCTAGACGCAACAAACACCTTTTGGTGATAATCGACAAATTCACAAAGTTTATCGAACTTTTTCCTTTACGAACAGCAACCAGCAAAACCATTATAGAGTGCATGGTGCAAGTTTTCTGCCGACACGGCACACCTGTTTCCATCTCCAGTGACAACGGCAAGCCATTCGTCAGTAAACTGTGGCGAGGTCTCCTAAGCCACTGGGGGATCGCCGACCGCCACACTGTGCCATACAGGCCATCAGGACAAATGGTAGAGAGGCACAATGGCACGGTGAAGGAGAGCCTTAGAGCATATTGTTCTACCCACAGAGACTGGGACCAGCACATTCCTGAAATCGCTTTAGCGATGCGCACGGCAGAAAGCGTCGTCACCGGATTCACCCCAGCCTTCCTTTGCTACGGCCGAGAGCTTCGCACCCCGTGGGAAGTGGCGGGACTCAAGGATGACAGCGAGCCACCAGCTTCAGAATGTCATGCTTTTGCGGCGGAAGTCACTCGGCGCCTGCACGACGCACTCGATTTCGCTCGGGATCACCAAGAGAAAGCAAGGCAGGCCCAAAAAACTTATTACGACCGGCACCGGAAGCCTGCAACAATACGTCAAGGTGACCTTGTCCTCCTTGACGCCCACACATTAAGCGATGCGGCCAAAGGCATTACTGCGAAGCTTGCTCCACGCCGCACGGGGCCCTTCCGTGTGGTCCAGTGCCTGGGTGCTAACGACTTTGTGCTTAAGGACCCAGTTACTGGGCGAAACCGACACGTGGCTAACGCGGACCAGCTGACACCGTACCACGAGCCAGTTCCAGATATAGTCCCGTCTTGTTCACGTCTCAAGAGGGGGAGACCTGTGAGGAGTGTCTGGCGAAGGACTATGCCAAGCGCACGTGCCGCGCACGTGCCGCGAGAGGACGAACACGGAATGGGAAAGACGACGAGGACGGACCGGGGGAACGGGCAGTTAGGTTCTGGGATTTAGGACAGACAGTAAAGGTTCCATCCTAACAGTTTTAATTCTTTTTTTTTAATGATGTCTTAACTGAAAAAGAATGTACATAGTACTAAAAATTCTAAACCGAATGTGAAAATGCTAGGCATGTGCAAATACCTAGTAGATTTTGAGTTTCAAGCAAGTTCGAATCAAATAGTAGTTGTTTTAGCAAAATATTTTCGTATAAAATATTGAATAGTCTGTTCCAAGCCTTTCACTACTGCCGCACCATGCTTAAACAAAAACCCAGCTGACCTCGTAAAGGCTGTTCCAAAACTTTCACTTGTCCATTTATAAGCTAAGTTAATTTTTAATCTAGTTCACTAAATTTATGGCCCCTCAGAAAGTTTGATGCTTTGGGATGGAAAGTAAAGTATGGGTTTAACATGAAATTAAACCTATGGAGATTCCCAGGTACACCTAGTTGAGTGGATTAATTTAATTAATCTTGCTATATGCAAATAATCTTTCTTCAATCTCGAGTTTAAAAAAAAAAAATTGCAAATGATGAATGCAGGTTGTCAGGGCATCTCTGCTTAACAAATACACTTGCGTAAGAGCCACGATTTAATTTTCAGAAATTTGAATGCTATATGCTAAAATTTGAATGCTTAATGATCTCAACATTCATAAAGTTTCCGTTTTTTTTTATGTATACCAAGTGCAAGTGTGCGCGATCCCATTTCGAAAGTGTGCTTTTCTCCCAAGAATGTGATTGAGTGAGTTTATTGAAGAAGTTAGCCTCCCAATGAGGGGTCATCTTTCTCATTTCGCTTGGGGAAAAGGGGAACCAAGAGATCAACACTTTTCCAAGTGTTGATCGCAGCGGGTTATTCTGTTGAGCGTGCTTCTTACCAAGCACCGGTGTATTGCGGAGAAGTACCACCAACAGAGCTCGCTTCCACGGGTGTTGGTTCTCAGCAGTGAACCCGTGCTTGGCAAGAACTCGTGGAGCTAAACGGGGCTGACCCGCCACAATCAACAGTTCGAAAAATATGAATACTGCAGTTCATTTCGAAGCGAATATCAAATAGTCTATTATTTGAAACTACTATTAGAAAATCAGATTTTAGCACAACCCAATAAATGCTATTAAAATTTGGTTGGTATCACACTAGGATATTTATATTTAATTCTTAAATAAGTGTAATAATATACTGTGGAGCATGAACAAAGCAAAATAAGTTCCCTCGCGATGGTCGAAGTGTGATTTATGAACAAGTTTACCAACGACCGTGACATTCATTTCCAGAAAACATTTTAAAAGTGAATCATAGAAAACTTTTTGCAAGGTACTAAGCTCATGAATATAAAGACCTTCAATATGCTCAAAATTTAAGAGAACTTGCACACCCAAAACAAGCCTCTGTGCTGTCCGAATTAATTTTTTTTCATGGCGTAATACACCAAAAAACACGGATGAAATCGAAGGTAGAAATGGACAGGACGCGGCGTAACTTTCAACTGAATGGTTTATTTGGACAAAATACTTTTAAAAATATAAAGACTGGCACACTTGGCAGAAGACAAAGATATGGTCTGAACAACCCCCCCCCCCCCCCCTCAAATACCAGTGTCACTGGTTCTTCAGATAGTAGAATTCTTTATTGAACGAAGACAGGTGCACTTACATAAGAGTTATTCTGGTGGGATTTAATCAGGAAGGCTTCATGAATTTATCTGGCCGTTTTTGTTTTGTAATGGCCCCATGACACAGGTCTCACCAAAGACGGCGCTGCACTTCTAAGTTTGGCCTACATTCACAACAGTCATAGTACACCGCTAGGGCACCAGACAGGGACTGCCTTATCGCCAATGCATGCTCTCTGACCCTATCATTGATGCACCTCCCAGTCTAGCCACAGACAGCTTACCATATGACAGGGGAATTTCATATGCGACGCTAGTGGCGCACTTGCGGAACTTGGTGGCGCACTCGCAGGACTTAATGACGTCGTTTTTTGCATGTCTCTTGCGGCACAGCCGATTCCTCTCCCGATCTGCTTATCTTTTTACACAGCAAAGATAGTTTGTTTAGTGCAGAAAAAAGAACCATATGTCAAAGTGATTGGCCACCTTCTTCAGATTGTGGGACACCTTGTGGACGTAAGGCAAGACCCACCCTCCTGAAAGCCCTGTTGCACGCTGCAATGTCGCCTTTTCTGATCTTTTTCACTACGGTTTCGGAAACATCTCGAAGAACATGCAGATGCAGAGGGTAACCTGCCGCTTCAAGTCTGCTAAGCTGAGAATGAAAACTGCTTTCATTCGGTATGGGCGGGATTTCCCTAGCACGGCCCTTAAGCAAGATGAAGCAATGCCCCTCTTCACCAACTTAGAGTGCGCGGAGCTGAAAGGCAACATTCTTTTCTTGGAACGGGGCTTATACGCCAAGCAGGCATGCTCTGCACCGAAATACAAACAATAACTCTTGTGTAACCGCACCCTCTTTGTCTTTGTCCGATAAAGATTTAAACTATCTGAAGAACCAATGACGGTATACGAAGGGGGGGGCCATGTATTAGACCATATCTTTGTGTTTTGCCAAGTGTGCCGGTTTTTTTTATTTTTAAAAGTATTTCACCCAAATAAACCATTCAGTTCAAAGTTACGTCGCCTGCTGTCCAGTTCTCCCCTCATTTTCGTCATTGTTTTTGGTGTATTCCACCATGATGCAAAACAAAAATGCCCAACAAGCCATCGTTATCCAATTTATCTTTCTTTGTCTTATTTGGGCTGACGGTTACAGCTGCAAGCGTACCTGCTGTTATCCGAGAACTTGATGACGTTGTTGTCGTTACTGGTGTCCTGAGTGGCCGTGATGAGAGAGAAGAGAGATCCAGGCTTCTCCTTGCCATCAACCACCATGCGCCCCTTGAAGAACCAGTGTCTGCTGTGCTCGCTGAAAGAGTCCAAGACGTGGCAACCGGCCAACAACGTAAAGGGATACTGAATCAAAACTTAAAATACACCTTTCACGTTCAGAAATAAATTAAACATGATCAACTCTATTTGCCAATGACAATCGTATGCTTGCATTTTGAACGGATGGCTATTATTTTTTGTTCCAAAGGACCGACTCCAGCGAGCACTCGAACATTGGCCATTAGGGGGCTTGATGCATCCCGGGAGACGTGACAGCACCTGGCCCAGCACAAGCAAAGCTGCTTGGGGGCCGACGTGGTTATGAGCTCCACCAATTGACTTCGTCAACCCGTTTCAAACTGGCCATTTTTAGTTGCCCCTCCCCGCTCCCCACAGATGTTGAATAGGCCGGAAAGAGAAGGGAAATCCGGTTCAACACGGCACGCGTGCATGCAGCTTCCGTTGTGGAGCGATGCTGCTTGCTCAGAGGGACGTAGCAACATTCGGTTCATTCCTTTTAAAGTAATATTTTGGTGTCTTTTGCAAGCAAACAATTGGTGTCTCCATGGTGTGGTCAAAACGTGGTTGACATTTAGACAATAAAATAGGTGCTAGAGTTTCGTTTAAGTAAACCGTTTAATACTGCGTATGTTCTAAAGGTGCACCGAAGACAACTGAAGATTCTGTATTGAAGGGTAGCTTCCCTGCTTTCTACAAGACATGGTGTACCACTTGATTTTCTTCCCCCAATTTTCGGGCAATTATTTATCCATGAAATACATCCCATGAAAACTTGCAGAAGTCAATGAAACCTGGGACAAGAAAAGCATAAACTGCAGCTAAAGCTCACCTGTTGGACTGTGCCAGGTCGAAGCATTCCACGGTGGTCGGGTTTCGCTTGAGCTTGTTTCGAAACAAGTCCGTGTAGAAGTCCAGATCCCAGTTGTCGAATGAGAGACCTTGAGAGACAGTGCCAGAATTATGCTTTCAAAGTCAGGGTGCACTTTAAAAAAACCTGAAACATGCTCCAAGACTAGAAATGAAAGCAAGCTTGGGGAAACCTGAAGGCTTTCTACCAGAGCATTATGCCAGCATGATACTGTAGATGGTCCTTGTAGTGTTTCCAATGAGGAGTATCATTCGAAATTAAAAACAGCGCGGAAAGACGAGGACCAGACAAAGAAGTGACACGGACGTAGCGCTGTCCGTGTCACTTCTTTGTCTGGTCCTCGTCTTTCCACGCTGTTTTTAATTCCGAAGTATGTACCAACTAGCCCAAGCCTCAACTTTAGCAGAGGAGCATCAGAACAAATCTGAAACTTGTGCTTTGTGTGGCCTGCACAGTGCACAAGTCCGACAAACTCGATTAAATCGGACCTCTCCAAGGCATAAACGAGCATCACCTACCCCCTTCCCAAACTGTCATTTGACCACCTCCTATTTCCATCACCACAGAGTAAAAAAATTCCAAGCACTACCAAGTAATCAAAAGCCGTTTGACGAGCTTCAAACTTTATCAGGAAACAAGGTTGCAAACAGGTGAAAAGAGAGTGCTGCTAAAGGCAGATCAATTTCCCTCAGTGCTGAGACATACCAAGTTGAGCACTAACCTATTAATGGGATATGAATGCTGAAGAGAGGAGAACCCTTTTCAGCAGTTAAGAAAAGTGCTAAACCCTTCCAAGTGACTTGGTGATGAGATATAATTGCCTAAGGAAGGAGGTGAACTCTTCAGCAGTTTTGAAGAGTGCTGAAATGTACAAAGCTGGGCACTGACTCAGTGAAAGAAGACAATTGCTGACAAGAGGTGAACTCTCTTCAGCATCCAGGAAGAGCCGAAGCATACCAAGTTTGACACTAGCCCAGAGAAGAGGGATGATAGCCAAGAAATTAACTCTCTTCAGCAATTAAGAAAAGAGCTGAAGCATACCAAGTCTGACTCCAGCCCAAAGAAGAGACATTACTGCTGAAAAAACATGGGCTCTCTTCAGTAATTCAGAAAAGAGTGGAAGGAGACAAGAGAGAAGACAGATGACTACTGAAGAGGGGTGAACTCTCTTCAACAATTAAAAAAAGAGCTGAAGCATATCAAGTTTGACACTGGCCTGGAGAAGAGAGATGACTGCTGAGGAGAGTTCAGCCCTCTTCAGCAATTAAGAAAGGTGCAGAAGCGTACCAAGCTGGGCACTGGCCCGCTCCAGAGCGGGTCTCCCATGGGTCAGGATATCCACCTCTTCCCACGAGTGAGTGCTAGGAGGAAGCTCGAAGGACGTCACCGGGGTCACATAATGGGCCTCTGTCATGCGGTCGTGCAGCACATCCACTACCTGGAACCATACACAAGTGGCTATCACATGGGTGACCTTCAGATTACCTTCAATGCCACAGACTGTCATAAAAACAACAGAACAATGTATATGTGCAGCTCAACAATTAAAACAGTATTTTGCAGAGGCTGCTCTGTACAAAGTACAAAGCACACGGAGACAGTAGGATACGATATATTAGTCACCAGGCTAGACTCACGTTTTATTCAAACAAAATGTGACTCTAACCAGCAGGATGATTGGGTTCACAGTTCTTTGTGACAACTGTGTAAGGCTTCAGTACCGAGAAAGCTAACTACAACTGCTGTGACTGTGTCTTGTCACTCATGATGAACTGACTACACTAGACAGGACTGAAGTCCCTTAATTAACGCTTAGCTAAGTATCACAATCGATGTGCCGACGCGCTCTCCCATTGGCCTGTGCCTGCGTTCTGCTTCCGGTTAGGAAGAAGATGGTGGATTTGACTCGACCTCACCCTTGACTAACGGTTTGGTACAGTGGCGTTCAAAAACCTACAAGCGTTCAACATTTTTCTATCTGAATTGTCACGTGACGTGACTCACCGTAGTAACTCGGAAGATTTCAAACACAGCCATGGTGGGCGAGTTAAAAAAAAACATGGCAGACTGCACGCTATCAGACGACAGGAGCGAGGAAAGGAGGGTGGGGGAGGACTTGTCATTACCTCGAACAGCGTTCATCTAGAGACGTTAGGCAGGACAAGACAGAACCAAGCTGTGGTCCTAACCCAAGTTAAGCTGAGCACATCATTAATCAAAGAGTTCACCTTGCGTTTTGCTGCCTCAGAAAGCTTGGTGTGCCCACTCTTCAAGGCAATCAGGTAGCGAGTGGAGCGCTCCACGCGATCCACACACTCGAGGCCGATCGTCTGGCAAATCGCCACCGATTGGGTTGATGACGGTGTCGAGAAGTTCAGCCTGGAACACAGGAAAGAGGTGGGATCGCACAAAAGAGACAATAAAGGAGCCGCCAACCAAGTGTGATTCAATCACTTACAGATGGGCAAGGGAAATCAATGAAATCTACAGATTGAGCTAAGCTCACAACACCAAGGGGTGCCCAGCTAGCATCTGATTATACATAGGTCAGATTGCAAAAAACACACTGCTCTAAATGTATTCGTGAAGCAATAAGCAAAAGGCATGATTGCAGTGGAGCTGCTTATGCGTCCGATAGCAAACTTGTGAGATAGACTTGAAATGCTTTAATCTATAGTATCCCATGTGAGCTCTGCAGGGTTTGCCCTGAGGCATGCACTAATGGGACTTTTGAGTATATGTTTAAATTTAATCTGGGACAAACCCAAGAAAACAGATCTTGGAAAGGGAGGCAAATGATGAGTATTATGATGAGCACAAAATGACAAGAAGTACAAAGGGTACTTTCACAATGGTAGTAGCTTCACTTCATTTAATTGAAGAAAAACAAGTATTAGAAATACAAAACCTTGTGCCTTCTAAATGCCCGAGATAATAGTTTCTTGAAAACCCTACTTAGCTTTAAAAATACCCCCATAGTAGAGTATCTGTATAGCTCAAGAACCAGAAGTTCTGTTTCTGAACAATACCTTGAGAATATGTCACTAAAAAAAGTGTTCTTTGTTCTTCTTACTTCAGTTACACTGTGACATTAGCTCGTGCTGTATTCCCTTATCTATATTTCACCTAACAATCGACCCATGGCAGCAATTTTACATCAAGCATGTTAGCCTACAGCCAAAAAACAACATGGCCAAATAAGGGCAACCAACCTGGGTCCAATCTCGACCACGATATTGCCGTTGGTCTCCGCAAGGCCAGTCTCTGGAGCCAGGCGCACCTTGAATCCCGGCGTGAGGAGCCACACCAGGCGTTTGCGCTGCTCTTGGTCAAGAGCTTCTTGACCACGCAGCTGGACATAGTAGCAGTACTCGGTTGTGACCGAGGCCACAGCCTCCTCACCCAGGGCACCATTGATGGCAGCCACCTTGCCCCTAGCGGCGCTCTCAGAGAGGGCCGGGGACTGGTAGAACCGTAGTATCGCCATGGTCGCGTCTGCCTGGGAAAGCACCTCAGGGATCAGTCGCTCGTTGACCGCATTTACATTCTCTCTGTATAGTGTGTTGCAGGTTAAGAAAACCAGGACAAGCTCCCCCCACTAATCACTCCATTTTTTCCACTAAAGCAGAGCAAACACTAGAGAGGGCGAACACAGCAGTCATGGCAAGCAGAATCCAGAATCCTCAGGTTAATTCATAGAAGACTACTTGCAGCGACGGACTTCATTGTAATCTGAAGGGGTTACTAAATAGGTCAGCAATCAAGCAAATTTTATGGTAAGCATCCGAGTTGCAGATCATAGTTATTATGGTTCAAAACAACCCCCCTGCCCCCGAACTGCAAAAATTACTTTACTCTGACGGCCTTCAAAAGTGGTATTTCGAAAAATGAGAAAAAGTAAAGGCCACATACAACTTCAAGCCACAATTGGTAACAAAAGGGATTTATTGGGTAACGAGGCACTTGTGTGGGCATCCCTTCATTCTACAGTTCTGTAGTATATATTATCAAGAATAGACTCTGGTTGTTCACAGCGGCCGACGCATTGTCGACGCAAACTCATAGCTGCTCGTGCAAAAGGTCCACCAGGATCTTGGAGACGTGGTTCTTGCTGGAGCGCACCGTCAGACGGTACATGCGGGCCTCCAGGTTAGGCTCAAGCCGAAGCAGGCATCCCACCTGCTGGCCACGGGTGCACACGATGGCTGCGCACACATGGTTTACAGGATTGGGGTCAATGCCCTCCAGTAGCTGCATCCCAAAACCTTCCAGCTTGGACCGGATAGCAGCCGCCTCCATGGGGAACCGTGCACGGAACACCTTCTGTTCTTCTTGCTGCGGACTTGAGAGGTTCTTCCAGCGAGCAAAGAAGGACTCTCCAGTCATGACGGTCGGCTCGAAGAACTTGTTCAGGAAAACCGGAAGCTTCAAGGTAAGGGACTGGCCGCTGCCGCAGTAGAGGAACTGTACCAGGAGCTCTGGGGGATCCTGGAACTCCTGAAGACACTCGACACTCACGACCTGCTGAACTTGGGAGCCAGCTTCGACCACCTGTTCGACGGGACGCGCTTGGATGCCCAATCGGGAGGCCTGATCGCCGCGGCAAGACACGGTCGATGCGAAGCCTTGCAGCTGGAACGTGCTCTTGTTGCCAAAGAAGAGGCTCAGGCGGCCTAGATTCTGCTTGAACTCAGCTCTCACTCCAACCTGGAGTACGGTATTTTCAAAGAGGACTCCGTTGTTGCGCAGCACCAATTTTCGAAGGCCATCTTCGGCACTTGTAGGGGCTGCGGTAGCAGGAGGTAACGGTTCTTCGGGGCTCTGCAAAGAGATTCCCAGCAGGTCTGCTTCGGTACCTCCACCACCAGTGCCACCATTTGCCATTATGGGTCTAGGAGTGACGTCTGAAGAGCGTGGTGGAATGGGAGGCTCCGTGGTAACCTCTTTGAGGCCAGGCTTCCTCCTTTTGAGCATTGCAAGGATGGAGGACTCGCGCTCGGGGAACGGTGGCATTTCTTCAAGTACGGTGGCAAGAACTTCTGAAGATGCAATCTTGCTCAGGCCTAGGTACTCGACAGAGCGTTGCTGTAGCTCTGCATCGGCACACCGCAGGTTGTTGTCACTACGGAGCACTTCTTGGATTTCAGCCTTCACCTCAGGGAACAGATTCACAAACTTGATGTAGGTCGTCAACAGAAGCGCTCGTGTGGGCGCACTGCACAGGTGGTACTTGGAGTGAAGAAGATGGAACTGGACAGATGGCGTAGAACGTTGGTCTCCCGCTACAAGGTTGCCAAACTCTCCAAGTACATATCCAGCCACCTTGACCATGTTCTCGTGGCAGGCCGGAGCCTGCAGTGCTTGGAAGCACACTTTAGCTGCATACCCCTGAACATCTTCCCGGTTGGCCACAATCTGAACCACACGGTACCAGACCTCCTCACTGACATGGTCACCGGCGACGCGAATGAGGGTTAGGACAACGTCCACATACCAGGCGTAGTCAGACGCATACTTTTCGGCCAGGATGGCCACTTTGAGAACCATCTCTTCACGGATGGCATAGTCTGCCGTCTCCAAGTAAGCCAGCATCTCGGCAACAATGAGCTGAGCATTGGTGCGGTCACACATGGCATAGAGTAGGTCGACCGCCTTCTGTCGCACGCTGACATCCCGTTCCATCTTGAGGGCTGCCACCACCGTGTCCTGGTGTTTCTTGACCGCTTCGTGCGACGAGTCGGAGGTTGCAAGAAGGCAGAGCCCTTCCAGAGCCATGTATCGCAAGTTGGTCTCCCGGTGCTGCAGGAACTGTCCCAGCTGGCCGCACGCACGAAGAAGCAGGTGGGGCTCCGGCAAGGCTCCCAGGCGGTCCATGTGAAGGATCAGCGAGATGGCCTCAAAGAGGACAGCATGACGAGCATTTGAGTGCTGTACTTTCTTCGACTTGGCCGGCTCCTGGGCCTTGTTGAGGAGCGTCTCGAGGCACTCGTTGAGTCGGCCTCGCACGCTGGGCTCTTCAGGCGGCGGGTAGTTCTGCAACAGTCGCAGCAGCTTCATGCAGAGCCACGGTGCAGGCACGAAGTAATACGTGTAGTCTTGTAGGTCAGTGTAAGAGGCGTTCACGATGCGGCTGAGGCGGGAAACCGCCAGCGGCACGCAGCCCTTATACTCTTCGGGGTTCTTCTTGACGAGGGCGTCTATGAGGCTCACCGCGGCCGTCACGACGCCCATGTGTTGATCGTTGAGGAGGTGCACGATCCGGGAGGTCCACTCACCGCCTGGCACCACGTCTGGGAGGGTACGGAGGAGGCGGAGAAGGCACAGTGAGGCGCTCTGCTTCACCTGATCCATCGTGTCCGCGGAAACGAGTAGCTTCGGGATGTCACGGCCGAACGCTTCAGCCATTTCGAGGTTTCCCATGTTGGCGACACACTGGAGCGCCAGGTTAGCGTGGACCGGGTTGCGGGAGGCCAGATCGTTCTTGATGGACTGGACGATGAGACGCATCAGCTCGTCCTTGGCGTTCATCAGCACCAGGATGAAGAGGTAGCCAATTTGCTTCTCCGAGTATTTGTTGGAGCTGAGCAGGTTGACGGCTTCCATGTGCCCGAAGTCGATGTCGTGCCCGAGCAGGAAGATAAACAGCAACTTGCATATGTATTTCTTCTTCTGGTAGCCATCCAGTGTCTTGTCGCCCTTGAACTTGGAGCGAATATTGGCCAGTTCCTTGTTGATGCGCTTGGTCTCGGCCTCTTTGCTCTTGCAGTTGCGGATGTCCGAAATGAAGACCGCCAGTCCCCTCATCCCGTCCCCCTTGGCCGGCGGCATTGTCGTTCACGATTTCAAAACAGCGGAGCGATCTGGTGGTGCCGGAGACCCCGCGGTACGCTACGCCGGCGTTGTCGCCGTCGATTTAGCACGAGTCCGCGGTTCCTCGGGGACGCGATCCGTCGCAAATCATGCCCGAAAACTGCGCACCGATACGCCCGCTATTAACAGTTGCTGCACACCCCTGAAACGCCTCAAACCGCCCCTCGACATCCACAGCCATCGTTGGAGGAATGCGGTCACGTGGCCTGGCGAGCCGGCAATGGCGGCGCAAGTTTGTGAGCGCCGCCGCTATCGTCGCGGCACGGGACATCCCGTTCCTCGCACAAACTTTGGTAAAAGTTCTCTCCTGCTCGGGGTGGGAACTCGGTGTCAGAGATTCAAGTGAGAAGTTTCCAAAATCTCTTCATTTGTTCTTATTCTCATCCTCCGTACGGACCTAGAAGAGTTCGCGGTGCAACAACCTAACAACCCCAATTGCCTTTTTTGTTGTTTTTTATTGGAGTAACGAAATCAAGATGCGATACGACAGACGCTCCAGATAACTTCGTCTGCCGACACTTTTCCCTTCATCTAAATCCTGCCCCTCGCACATTTTTTTTTTTTTTTTTTTTTTAGTAGAGATTTATTCACATTTAACACCGAAAACAACTTGCACACGAGCTGCGATTCTGCCGCGATCTGCCTCGGTTTCGGTTTACAAACACGCTTCCTCGTCATGTGCTCCTTGAACCCACAAAAAGAGGAGAGAAAAAAAAAAAAGTAGTTAATAAAGACCGAGCCATCATCCGATCATGACACTTCCTAAACGTGCGCAATAATAAACCGCGCGTCAACGAAATGAAGTAAAAGAAAATATACGGGGACGCACCAACCTGGGGGAAAAAAAAAACTGTGGCCGTAGACTCGTAGGTCTTGTTCAGCGACTGCTTGAAGTTCGGACGAGTCGGAAGGGGATTTTGTGGCCTTGGTATTTGTGCCCGGCGGCTGTTTCTCAGACACCCGATAGCGAGACCCGCAGCGTCGTTGGCGTCGGTCGTCTCGCCGTCGCGTTTCTCCGTGCCCTCGCCACTCGGGGATAGCCGCGGACTCGCTGATAAGACGCACTCACCCCCCAATCCCCGAGCTTGCTCCGTCACTCTTGAAAACGTTTTGATTACCGCCACTGGTTCAGACAACCCATGACGATGCCTCGGCCCATGCTTATCGGAAGCTTTGTCGATGGCTGCCGTGGTATATGGCTGAATTATGTGAACCTTTAATTTGGGTATTTAGTATTCAGTTGTCAAAAGACAAATCCCAAGTAGATGCCTCAACGATGATCTTTCGCGTTTATGAAGTAGTTTCGACTGAAATTACACTGTCTGGAACTACACGTTTTGCGTCTTTTCTTGTTTTGTCGGTCTCGGAACTAAAGACTAAAACATTCTACATTAAAATGCTCACTCGACATGATTTAGCCCGACGTCCTAAATTTCCTAACATAGACCTGATGGACGTCCTACAGACGACCTTGCAAACCCCATGAAGCTACGCCCTGCCTGCCTGCCTCCCTCCCTCCCCTCCCCCCCCCCCCCCCCCCCCCCCACCCACACACACACACACAAACTCTTGTCTTTGCGAATCTAGATTGCAAAATTGTAATTGGGTCCAAAGGGCAGCTTTAAACGCTTACGTCCTGTGCTTTTTCCGTGGAACCTTATTACGATATTGTAGATGCGCATTAGAAATCGGAACTAGCTCGGCTTTAGATCTGAAAGAATTACTTGAGCAAGCCTAGATAAAAACTGGCTAAAATGTGCGAATTTTTAAGTTCACAACACACAATCGAAATACACTGTTTCTTCCTACCAAAGACCTAACTAAAAACTTGATAGGAATTCTTTGCAAATTCATTAGATTTCATGCTTTCACAACCAGGATGTTATCCTTACACCACCTTTTCGATCATGCTTGGTCACTTGTACGCTTTAAGGCTAGAAAAGGCAAGACCAGCAAAGTAGACTAGAAAGGAGTGTTGTTAAAGGCCGACGTACAACTTCGGTTTTCTGCAGGGAAGATAATCCTCTTACTGCTTCCCCCTGCTAAGCTGCGAGGGGAGCCAAGTTAGAGCAAGGTAAGGACAGGATACAGGGAAGGAGTAGGAGGTCAAAAGTGGAAAGCTAGAACTGTACGTCGGCCTATAACAGAATAACCTTCTGCAGCTTTTCACACTTCGCAGCAATGTAGACACTACAGATGCTCACATGTGTTACTTGTACGGGTTTTGCATCCTACGGATACCTGAATCCAAGTAAGCTGCCAAAGCAGCATTCCTATCTATAGATCAATAACGTTAGTGTGGCTGATTATTGCAGGGAACATAGAAAGATACCATGGGTATGGTCCCATATAATAACCATCCTAAAAGAATGACCTTAAGCTGTTGTATGGGTGAAACAAATTTTTCTTCTTTTACTTTGCCTCCAAATCAACAATAGACAAAAACAAACCTGCAGAGAACACAGCAGAAAAAGAAGAGTATACAGAAATGTACAATGCAAGAAACGAAAGCAACGGAAATTAAAGTTAGCGAGGCAGAAACAAATGTACAGCTAGAACATGGCAGTCAAAGGGCAGCGCACTGCGCTGCCACTTTTCTCGTTTACTCCTTCTTCGTTTTAAGTTAGTTTTCCCCAGACAAACGGCACATGGCTACGACAATGCCACCGCCCACAATCTCCAACCTCGCGGCATCCGGCGGCGAACCACACAACACGGCTCAGCAAACGCGCGACGACGTTAAAAACACTCCTCGCAGACACAAATCCCCCAATTTGCTTCCGTTTCTCGTTGAAATAAATAGGCCCGTTTGTCGAAAAAGCGTCTCCGAGAGACGACCATCGTCGTGCTTCCACACCAAAAAAATAATAAAAAGTAGCGAAAGGCTCTTACGCTTTTACCCAAAACCCCTACCTCATCCCCCCCAACCCCCTGCCGAGATTTCTCACACGCACTATTTCCTCAAAACCTCCCGAGTTCGACGGTCGGTTCGGCGAGCCGCGACTGCGCGGCGAGTGAGTCCGTTGCGGCCGCCGTGCCGGCACGAGAAATGCGTCCGGTCTTGTTCGCTCTCCTTTGGCACTTGGCTGGAGGTGTCCAGCCCCGCGTGTCCCTTCACTTGGGCTCGTCGAAGTCCAGCACGAGGAGCTTGGTCTCCTCGGTGCCGTTGCGCGAGCCCACGGCACACACCAGCTTGGTGGGCGACGCGCGCAGCCGCCACACCACGCCGCCGGAGCCGCCCGATTCGAGGGCCACGAGGTTCCGGAGGAACTCGCCCGTGCGCAGGTCCCACAGTTTCACAGTGCCGTCGTCCGACGAGGTCACCACAAACTTGGAGTTGAACTGCAGGCACGTCACCGCGCTCTGGTGCTTGTTGGCGCCTGTGAGGGGACCACGTGCAGTCGACAAACAGTTACAGACGTGCGAGTCTAAAGAGCTCAAAGCTGGTACATGCACATGCGATCGCTTACGGCCGAACTGGTTTCAGGCCTTTTGCAACTGTTTAGGACCGGCTAAGCTTCTGCGCGGACGGTCAAGAGCAGTCACAAGGTTAGCAGGGGAGAGAATAAAATTCAAGATGATTTCAATTGGACTGATTTTACTGTGACGACTTAAATAAAACCTTTCACAGGAAAATATTTTTAAAATTTTTAAAATTTATTGTTTGCACTTTTTTTTTACCTTTTTATGTAAATTTGCTCTGCATTTAGATCAAAGAATCATCAAGCAGAAAAGATTTATACTGGGCTGAAAACGAGCGCAAATCAGTGGTCTTCTAGGCAAATCGGAACATTGAGCATTTTTCAACTCTCTGCTTTGTTTGACAGTTACGAGCAAAGCTTTACTGCATGTAAACGAGAATGCGAAAGAAACGAAAACTAGAAAAGTAACAACCTGTTGCAAGAAACTCAAGACACAAAAGAAAACCAAATAGAGCTGCATAGCTAACTAGATCAAGCTGGTTCTGCACTAGTATGGTGGGGGTAATATAAATAAAAAGATTTTAATTAAACTGTACTTTGAACATAAAGGAATTCTTTTTTTCCGCATTGTTTACAGTAATTGAACGGATCCATTAATCAGTCAGCCATACTGGAAAATATATCTAGCGATTAGGAATCACTATTTTAGATCTACAACAATTTAAATCAAATTAGTCAGATTTAAATCACATAAATCTGATTTAAATCAAATAAACCCTGGTATAATTAAATGGAAATACATTGAGATCTTCGATATAGTCAATCGTCTGCAGTCAGCAAGGGCGTGAGGTGCTGCCAAATGCTGACACTGTGCTCATGAGATTCTCTTCTGTAGCGGGAGTGCGTTGCTGACAACCGCCGGCAGCCGGCCAAGTAACATGTTCCGCATTAATAGCCTCGTCCCACTAGAGCGACAAACACCAGTTTTTGTCTGACGACACCACACAGTTCCGTGTCGCCGATACTGTCCCACTGCAACGACCGACAGCCGCGACAATCGCCGACAAGCGCCGACAAACGAGTTCTTGTCTGTGTTGGACTTGAAGCGTAGCAAGCAGTCCCACTGAGGAACATCTCTCGAAGACAAACTTATCCTCCCCGCCCATTTATGCCTTCTGTTGCCTCCCTTCCCACCCTTCTACCCTCCTCCCAGAACGAGTAGCCATTGGCGACCACTCCTCGTTTCCGGCCCCGCAGTTCCGGTCCCTCAATTGCACGTAGTGGTCGCGCGCGCGGCTTGTTGGCTGGCGGCGAACAGTCGTGTTGCGAAAAATAATTTGCTGTGGCTGGTTTTGCTCGTGAAAACTTGGTGCGCGACATGGTGCTTCAAGATGCCGAAGTCTACGCCCCTGCATCAGGATGGATACACCCATGTGCGAGGACTGACCAAAGTGAGACCGCTCACTACGAAGTAGGACATGACGTTCCGCGGCAAGCCATTCCGGCAGACGAGAGACTTGTCATCGCATTCTGTGATAACCGAGATGCCGTATTATCCACCAAAAAGCGCCTGCTCTCCATCATTCGAATATGAAGTTATAAACATATTCAAAAACAGCGTGAAATTCCGTGGCGCTCACCTAGAATGCCTCGAACAACCAAAAAAGGAACGATTCGGGTATTTCTAGTTCGGAAAAAGTTTGTGTCGATTGTTACAACTGTTTACGGAAAGTCGCCAATGGCAAATGAAGAGAAGCGGAAGCTTTAATAAAAAAATAAAGCATTTGTCTCCACTTTCACCGTGTTTGTCGGCGCGTTTTACGCCCAAAGAGCAATATACGAAAATTGCGTCGCCAGACTCTGTTTGTCTGTGTATTTTGAAGTGTTTTGTTGACCACTCCAGTCCCACTAGGAAACAAGTTTCCTTTCCCCCGTGTTCTGCGTCGTGTATGCCAGGTGGGACGGCAGACTCCGACAAACAGGCTCTCTGTCAGTGTCATCTGTCGCTCGTTGTCGTGTGTCGCTGTCGTTTGTTGCTGCCTGTCGCTCTAGTGGGACGCGGCTATAAAAACGATACAGTATAGACCACTTACAACGTAACCGCTTATAGTGCAGGACCGTGTATAACGCGGTTTTTTTAAACCACCGGTTCGCCTCCCATAGAACTCCATGTATTTACATACCGCTTAAAATGCAGGCGCGCGGAGGGAAATACCGGCTGTGGTGCGGTTTTTGGCACAGCCCGCCGACCGCGCCGACGACCGGAGCAGCGGGCACGCTTCCCTGTGCGACACTAGATAACGGCGCTGACGGCGCGGGGCGAGGATGTTGCTCGAAGAAGTGGGGAGAAGCGAAGAGAGAGGCTTCAGTCGCCGTAGCGACAGAGGGACGCACGCACGTGTCGTTCACGTGCGTGCGTCCCTCCGCTACCTCCGCTGCGTAAGAAACAGCCGCACCGACAGACCAATCGCAGATCGAGGAGAAGTGTTCGCGCGCGTTGCGTGCCGGCCGCGGGCCGGCTGCTTCTCCGCAAACATGGTGTCGGTTGTGATCGTCGTCGTAGGCGGAGTTCATCTCATCTTTCTGCGTAAAAGCGCTATCCTTGACTGTGAATTTTCGTTGTGTGTCGCTATGATAACCCAGCATGTACTAGAAGGGAAGATTCACCTACTCGTGCGGCGATGTCGTGGCGGCGCTCTCAAGACGGCAGAAACGCCCGTGTCGTCGTGTTTGTTTACTTCGACTACAGTACATCGCCCGGATTTCTTATTTGGCGCATTTCATGCGTGTGCTGAAGTTCAAGGTATTCCTGGCGCGTACTGTATGAAGGATGCGATTTTTCACGCGTTTTCATCTCCGGAGAAAATTGATTAGGGTTAGCAATCCTGAACGCTCGCAACGTCCGTCCGCAACCCGCGGACGGACGTCCGCGGGTTAAAAGGCTGCGCCAGGCAAAAGCCGCTAATTTCTTTCAAAATGTGTGACACACTTGAGACAGAACTGTACTAGTCTGGTGAAATAAAGACTTTCCTCAAACTAAGCTTTATTTTTCATCTAACATAAAATAAATTCTTTTACAAAGGTAAGTTGTCTCATGGCATGTATTTTGGCCTGAAAAATTGATGTTTTGGTTATAACGCGGTACCGCTTATAGTGTGGATTTTCGCGACTCCCGCGACATACGTTATATGCGGTCTACACTGTAGCAGGTTCCTGTCGTGCCCTGCGAATGAACTGGGGCGACAGCCAAGAAGCTTTGCGCTGCTGCCCACAGACTGTATACACTTTTCGCCACCATTCAAAATTTGGCAAAGGTACCAAGGTTACATTCCTGTGACCTCGAAATTTTCCCCCTAAACTTAGCGAGGAAACACTTCCCGCCTCATTTAGCGGGGAAATCGCGATGTCACGCGATGCCGCTCTGTCGCATAATCGCGTAACGTTGTGTGAAGTCGTAACTTCCCCGCCACACGGTGAAGGAAGTTTCTTGCTGAAATTGGTGAAAAAACGCTTCGTGCGACGTTGCAATTTCTTCACCAAAATTTAATGGGAAAATGCCCCGCACAACGCCGGAGAGTTGCACGACGGTGCGATCCCTCACTAATCGCATTTCCCGCTAAACGTGGCGGGCCACACCATACCCTGCACGCACACCGGGACCTGCTACAAAACCTTGCCAATGACAGCTGTCACCAAAAAAAATGCTCGATTTATCTCGATTCTACGGATAAAGTCTGCATACACACTATGTGTTTCTGTGGCATTCTCCAGTTTAAGGGTGACATTGGTTTATTTTTATTGTTCTCTCGTTACACCATTATAGTGTGTTATTTTATTCCACACTCTGGTTCCTTTTTGTGTGATGGTAGGCACGTCTTGGATACTTTCTTGTCTCCTCCCGTGAACTGCTTGAACGCCGTAATGCAGCATGCCAGCTTTCACACATTTAGTAGAGGCGAGGCCAGCTAACTTTTGCGTCTGCTTGCTATTTTGTGCGGCGGTCGAACGAAGGGCTCACAATTGTGTGTACGATCTCCGTAGGGGCACCTTTAAAATTTCATTCTTTCTTCTTAATTTATCGCTCTTTTGTACAGATTGTCCTCCGAAGCAACGTGCCGCTCGTTTCGCGACGGTTTTCGTGGCGTCCCATTACACTTTCTTAGGAATCCCAGCCCTTGAAAGCATTCCGTGTTAAAGACGTACACTACAAAGAAAAAAAAAATTTCTGAAAAAGAATTAGATTTTTACAAATGCCATGTTTACATTTACCGACATCTAGAGGGTATTTCCAGAAAGTTCCATTTGTCTGCAATGCATAGTTGTTTTTTTTTTTATAAATTATTTACGGTCCAACAATGCTCAAAAAACGGTGATCGTGTCGTTTAACACCGAAGACAGTGGTCCAGAAAAGGAAAGAACTTTTAGTCAAAGGAACAGACACAAAGGATATGTCTCTTTGTCTGTTCCCTCGACTAAACAACATGATTAGCTACCACCAGCTCGCCTGTGCACTTATAGTCTATTAAAAAAAAAGTAGAAGTTCAAGCACTTTGAACACATTTTTCTCAGCTCCGCTTTTTGAAATAAATTTTACTTTAGGCAAACTATCATTTGGTAACGGGACAGAAGTAGAGGAAAACTCCTTGTTGTTCCTGACTGAAATTTAACGGGCAATGCAAATGTGGCGTTGTGATTTTACTTTGTGAATGTCTTGATAAAAGATGTTCAGATTTTGTCGACGGCGTAATAAGCAAAACATTTCTTCGATTTTTCAGTGCTATGTTAGCATAAAATAAATTACTTTTTGCAAATTTTGTTTTCCCAGTTGCACACTCCAGGCATTCTGCTGCTATCTAGTGAAGAAAAATGTTGAGTATTACATTAGTTTCCTAGCAATAGTGTTCCTGATAACAGCTATAATTTCTTTCAGAATTCATGTACTACACAGATGAAACTTTGCACTGCATGCTGTCTTGGAACGCCAGTATATACAGTAAATTTCATTCATAATAAGCACAAGTTTTAAAAGCTAACTCTTTTGGGTAGTGTCCTTTCTTAAAATAGAAAAGTAAAAAAAAAAAAACGTACCAGCAAGCGTTTGCAGGCACTGCCCCGTGAGGATGTCCCAGACCTTGACGGTGGAGTCTGCGTTGCCGGACACCAGGATGTTGTTGCGGAGCTCCATGCCGGAGGTGAGCGACTGGTGGCCCATGAGCTGGTGCCGACAGGCGCCCGTCTCCACGTCCCAGACCCGGATCGAGGTGTCCAGCGAGCCGCTCACCACGTGCACTCCGTCAAATTGCAGCGAGTACACCCGGTTCGTGTGGCCCTGTGCAAGAGACATGCACCCTTTTCACGCACGTTCCGAACCAGAACCGCTAAGTTTTGCGACATTTTGATAGTCACCGATTTGTTTCGAAATGGGTTTCACATATCGGTAGACACATCTGTAACTAGAAACCAAAATTACCAGTCACAATAATTTTTTTTTTTTTCTCCCAAAATTATTAAATTTTTAAGGTTGGACTGGGAGGCTCTACTGGCCGCACTAGAAACATGACGTCAAATGTTGCGATAGGGAGAGCAGTACAGCTTGGTCCCGACGGGTTACAGGCTTGACGGTCTGAAATTAGAGCTGGGGAAGCTCGCACCAGCAAAATGAAGATGTAAAGTGAAAAATATTACATTTTAAGGTGGTGGCTTTACAGAACCAACCAACCTCGGGAGTCAAGTAAGCACAATATGTGCAGGTTGGCCACACCGTAAGCGCTAAACGAGCCTCAAATAAGAATGGCAACCGGTGCCAGGGATCAATTGTCGGTCACCGGCGTGGAAGCCAAGTGCGCTGCTGATTGAGCTACGGATCCAGCATGCAGGAGCGGGAGGAGCAGAACCAGGTGGTGCGAGAAAGCATTGAAAATGTTCATTTTCCCGGTAATGCCGCCGCGGAAGTTTATAAAATTTCGCCATATTGCTCATTTATAGTTAGAGGTGCCAAAACTGCAACGTTTGAAAAACACATTTTTGCCGAAAATTGGGAATTTTAGGGTCGTGTCCCTCCTTAACGCAGATGGCCAATTTTCTCCAGTGCCTAATATTTTGACAAGCCTTACACATTGTTTTGGCAATCCAACGCCTGGTTTCTTTTTTCCGCCAGAACATGGAGGCTTAAGTATCAAACTGCCAAGCAATTTACGCGCATAATGAATGCACTTTTTCCCCCCCAAAAATTAGCACATATTTGGGGGGTGCGTTCAATACGCCGGGTAAATGTTTTGCATTTACATACTTCATGCCAATGTCATATTAGGTGCCAATATGACATGGCAAGGGACTGTGACACGTCTCCACTGATAGCGCACCCACGACTGGTAGGGGGCTTGCCATAGTAACCATGCTTTATAAATTGCAAACCTTTTAAGGGTGCTTTCGGCGTGCCTTTTGCCAAAGGAAAAGCGCCCTACGAAGCTCACTCAGCATGGAGAGCAACGCTACTGTTCTTAGGAATAGAAGCACCTCAAAACACTCAAAACGAGTCTTGCAACCTAAATATTAAACAAAAAAACTTTTTTTTCTTTGAGGGCAGGGGAAGAATGTGTTCTGTCACATGGTCCCAAAAAGCAAAGAAAATGCATCAAGCAAGAAGATATTAATGAGGTTTTACTATAATAACTCGGCATGTGTGAATAGTAGACTCAGCTTGAAGGAATTCATTGCGAATAGTGGTTTGGGTCAAATATTTTCTAATCGAATATCGAATACTCAGCCAAACTCGTGAAGGTTGTTCCCAAGCTTACATTGGTCCATTTCTAAGGTAAGTAAATTCTAGTCATACCATATATAAAAACTGTGGCCACAGAAAATCCAATGGCTACATCGAAATGGCAATATCTTTTCTTCAATCACGAATAATTATGCAGGTTGTAGGGGCATCTGCGCATAACACGTACTCATACGCAATAGCAGGCATTCACAAAGTTTCCGTTCTTTTTACAATATACAAGGCGTGCACGTGTGCCGTCCCACCATAAAAGCCCACATTCATTTTAAGCACGCGACTGTGATATTTGCACTTTTCGAAGTGTCGATCGCTGCAAGTTAGCCCCATCGAGCGCGCCTTTCACCAAGCACCGTTGCATTGCGAAAAAGTAACGCCCGCGAAGCTCGCATCTGCAGGTGTTGCTTTTCTGCAGTCACCGGCGCTCAGTAAAAAGCACGCCGCCATGACCGGCACATGAAAAAAACACAAATATCGCAGTTCACCTTGAAGTGGATATTGAATAGCGCATCATTCGAAACTACCATTCGAAAATTTGAATATTTGCGCAATCCCGGTCATGGCCAATGGGATCAAAGGTCTCAAACCGCTGCTAGACGAAGAGAGGGCTCACCTGTAGCGTGTGGAGACACTCTTCCCGGCGTGGGTCCCAGACCTTGACCATGTAGTCGTAAGCCCCGCTGACCACCAGGCGCCCGTTGTACTGGACACAGCGCACCGCCGCCACGTGGCCCACCAGCACGTGCAGACATTCACCCGTCTCCAGGTCCCAGACCCGGAGCGTGGCGTCCCGAGATCCACTCACCACCCTGCAGGAAGAACAAGGCGCGTCACTTGCGACCCCTGGCACAACGGTCGGACTGGTACAAAGACGTCTTTTTCTAAATGCTCACAGCACATGGAGAAAATGCTCGCGCTGCAGAACTCGGGTATCGTGGGTTCTGTCCCCATCCCTACCCGTCTCGATCGGGACGAGCGTCGTACCGGCGTGCCGTCGTGCATCGCTACCGCGCAATGCACGATAAAAGACCCCAGGCTAGCGGTTGAACTGCAGTGGCTAAATTTCTCATCCACGGCGCAAACTAGTGTTGCCGCACCTCAAAAGCAGACAGGCACCGTATGAGCACTATCATTGGAATTCGGTTTTACTGGTTTGAAAATGCTTGCAAGGTTATTACGATGGAGAGTTGGGCTGGTCGGTACGAATGCATCACGGGAAAACAGTGCGAAAAGATACGAAGGACAAGGGACACTCGGTCTTAGTAATTTCTCCTCCCTCGTGCTTCGAATCTTTGTTGCTCTGTTTTCCGCAATGCAAAGTTATCTGCCACTGTCGTGACATTCGAGCAAATTGACTTACTAGGATGGATTGAGCCATGGTGGACTAATCTCTGTTGCTTTACTTAGGACATGTTAACATGTCCAGGAGGGAGGTGGCAGTATCTGGGTCAAAGTCGCAGATCATAGTCGAGCATCAATGCATGGTTTGTGATGAGTGAAATAGATCTTATGCGTGATAAAGCCTTGCACCAATTTCAATGTTTACAAGTGGGCAGTGTTATAAGATGTGTGTAAGAGTAACTCAAAATGGCGATCTGAAAAACTATGGGACGACAGAGATAATCTTCGCGCTCGAGGAATATTCACAGGTACTGTGAGGAACCCAGCCCAAAAATTTGTAACTTTAAGCGCCATTCACGTACTTGCAACCGAGTAGGACCGAGATTGACTAGACCGGTTCCTAAGCCTCTTGCGACTGCGTAGGACCTGCTCCACAGCGGTGCACCTGATCCTGCGCAGTCGCAAGAGGCTTAGAAACCACTCTTGCCTCTCGAGGTCCTACTCGGTTGGAACTGTGTGAACGGCGCTTCAGGTGCGCAGAAAAACGTTCCACTAATTTTTTGTGGCAGGCACCAAACGCAGCAAAGTCGACCAAATCGGGTAGATGTAAAAAATTACAGGATACCCTAGACTGCTTATGTGTAAAAAGCCGAAGGCATTATAGGTAGTCCCGCGGGAGAAATGTTTTCGAGTAATGTTTCTACACATATTAAAGTTTAGGACAATGTACAGGACGATGCCCTAGATATTGTTGCCAAGCTGACGTCTAGGATGACCTCTGGGACGACATCGAAGACGGCATCTAGGACGTCAAGAACGATGCATAGAGGACGACGGCGAGAAAGACACCTAGAGGACGACAGCTAGGACAACCTCAAGCACGACGCCAAGGACGGCGTCGTCCTTGAGCATACGATTAAGTGGTGCATGCTTGATGACATATTTTTATTCCCATACTTGTAAGGCTTTCCTGAAAAGAGTCAAAGTACAGGCTAGCTGGTGGAAGTCAACCATTTCGTCATTTACCCTGAGACTGGGTTTTTTTTTGAAGAGCAGAAGTACTTCTGCTCTTCTGCTCTTCAAAAGAGCAAAAAAGAAGTAACAGAAGTACTTCTGTTACTTCAGGGGCCCTAAACTCGTCGAACACAAAGTTGGAGCCCAAAGTTCGCGGAGCGCGCCGATTGGACGTGGACGCCGGCGAAAAAAGCGCGAAGTCATCGTCGGGATAGTCCAATCAGTGCGTTCCGTGAACTTCGGCCCAAACTTTGTTTGACGAGTTTAGCGCCCCTGCTCTTCAAAAAACCCCCCAGTCTCAGGGTAAACGACGAAATGAAAGGCTTTCGTCTTAAAAAGTTTCCAGTTCCTTGCCATGTCCTAGAAATTAACTCCAGCAGCAACCAAGCACTGCACACCTTGCTATGTACTCTACTGCACACAGACTAGACCTGACCGCACTGTACGTAGGAATTTCCCTAGTAAACATGATAGGGAACTTTTCCGGCTAATTTTAGCGGAGTAATATTCCTACTCAAATTAGCGTCACGACAAAAAAAAAAAAATGTTTCGCCAAATGTCACGTTGTTACGTGCCACCACGATATGACAGCCCGGTTCCATGCAACACCGCAATGTTACATGACATCACGACTTCCCTAAGGGAAAAGCGCCCGAGGACCCGTCACAAAACCCTGCCGACGATGGCCGCCGCAGGAACGCTCACCTGTTGGCGCAGAGGTGCATGCAGCGGACGGTGGACGTGTGGCCGTAGAGGGTGTGCAGGCAGTGGCCCGTGTCGGCGTCCCAGACGCGCAGGGTGCGGTCGGTGGAGCCGCTCACCACCAGGGAGCCCGCCATCTGGGAGGACCAGACGCCTCCCGTGTGGCCCACCAGGGTGCGCAGGCAGCGCCCCGAGCTGGCTGACCACACCTTGAGCGTGTTGTCGTCCGAGCCGCTCACGATGCGGTTGCCCGAGAATTGCAGACACGTGATCACGTGGTCCTCATGGCCTCGCAGCACCTGCACCGAGGCAACGCGCGGGCACTCTTAGAAACGGGGACGACAGGGCATTCCGGCCACGCACGCACAGGTTCATTGTCACGAATAAAAACCGTTTCGAACTGGTAACCTTTTTTTTTTTTATTGGCTCGTAAAACTTCCGACAATACTAGAAACAACAGTTTCTTGTAGCCGACACACACATCTGATCTCGCAAATGCCGCAAAACCTTCGAGCGAAATGCAGTTCCAGGGGTCGCCTCATAGGGGGTGCCAGTGCATTCAGAGCTGTATATGTGTTTGCGCAATTCTAACGCGCCTTCAATAGACCCTTTCCGGAATCCAGTGCCATCTGGTGACTCAAATGGCAGTTTATCTTTTACTATACTAATGGCGGCAATGAACCTGTGGTCTGCAGTATTTAATGGGGCACCGTCACTTAAAGGTCAACGGTAAAAGAGAATGTGCACTTCACTACAGTGCACTTCACTACAATTATTATGCAATCTCTTTTAGTGTCGATGGCGAAACAAATGCAGGCAGTCGGAACGAAACGCCAACCCACACAGACGTCTTGAAAGAGTTCTGTACATCAAGGGGCTTTGAAGCCGAATGTGTGCTACTAACACATTGACTGGGACCCAGTTAAAAATGAACGCTTACGCAGCTCTTGCGTCCAATTCCTGCTTTACGCCGCGCTAACATCTAGAATGTATAGGCCTCGAATCATCTCCTTAGAAGCATCTTCAACTTCTTCATTCATCACTAAACAGAAGGCCGCCATTAGTATAGCACATATGCCGTTTTAGATGAATGATGATAGTGATCAAAGTGGCCAGACTAAATTCCGGAAAGGGTCTAATATAACGCGCAGGTAAGTTTAGCTTCCTGATATTCAAAAAGTAAATTGCTGCCGATTCTAGTGCACAGGTAAAACAATGAAATAAATACAGCGTGCCAGTCACCGTTGTCAGACGATGGTTCTTCGCTGTCCACAGAGGTAATTGAAGTACTGCATTTCTTGCGCTTGTACGAGTGCGCGATTGTCGCCTCTCGGAGGGTCGGCTTCCAAACACCACTTTGTGAGCTCGTCGGGTGGCTGGGATTGGCCACGCCGTGATGCTCCGTTGTCATCTTTTTCCGCCAACATGATGCCCTTTCGTTTAAATAGAGCCTCCTAGTGGATTTTTTATTTCTTTTTCCCTATCTTAAAACGACAGACACGAATCTGTAGACACCAGAGAATGTGCATGACACGAATACCAAAATGCTAAAAATAAACAAACAGTCACGATGGCACTGGGGCTAGCCACCTTATACTGAGCGTTGAGCTTTTCTTGAGTTGAATACAGAGTTTGCAAACATAGAACGAATGAAGGCAGCACGGCGTGAGAGTTGACTTCCTCCTTCTCCTCTTCTCTTGCCCACGCACTCACAATCAACACTAAGCGACCCAGGGAGGGCGCTTTTTCTTTTGCAGTATTGTTTCCTCGACGGCAAAATACTATGCCACGCTGCCTTGGAAATGACCTTGAGCGTCTCCCAAAGCGCCGCACCCAAAACTCTTTTTTTTTTTTTTTGCGCACGCATGAAAGTTTTATTTTCCTTCTAAAAGCAGACTTTGAGTGTTCGTTCTAACAGCATGATGCTTTAAAATACGGTCCTTTTATTTGGACCAATTTCAATGTGTAGGGCCTTGAATTCGTATACAGTCGAGCCCGCTTCAACGAACGCCGCTTCAACGAAATTTCCGGTTCAACGAACATTTTTCAGTTCCCCGTCAACGGTCCATAGGAGTCAATGCATAAAAATTCTCACTACAGCGTACACAGCTAGCTTCTTGTGCCGTTCCACTTGAACGAAACTTTACAGAGCAACTCCAAGTTCGAAAGTTTAATGTTCGTACGAAAAACAAATCTCCGAGCACTTTGGTGCATTCTGGCACATAAAATACGTCTACTATAAAGTTTAAATCACGTGTTGAACCACCGGAAACTGCCACAAATAGCCAGAATCCCCGGAACCCGAACGCAACGTGGACCGCGCCTGCCGGCCACCATTACTCATTACTCAATGGCGACGACAATAAAGCTGGCCTTTCCGGCTCTTTTTTTTTTTTTTTTTTGCTGTTGCATTAAAGGGCTACTCCGCTCAATTCCGAAGATTTCCGGATAATGATTGATTTCGAATTAAAAAGCCCTAGTAAAACACACTACGTCGTTTGCTTCGTGAAAAACGGGATATATATTTTTAAATCCGATTTTCAACACGAGCGGAAATCGAAACCGAAGCTTTGGCTCCGCCCGGCAACATTGGACTCGGGTCACCAAGTACATGGCCATCACGTGGTACGAGATGTCACATGATCCTCGGCCCAACGACGGGCGGGATTGGGGCGGGCGTGTGGCAGACGCGAATGTCGTCTGCACCGCACTTTTCGACACGTTTTGGTGTCTACGGCATTCGACGACGTCTGCACAACTGCGGCATAAGTGTGCGCGCACGTGGTGTCCGTAGTGTGGACGAAACTCCGAAAGACAATAATCACAATCGGTGAGACGACGACAGCGGTTGTGACGCGGAAGACGGCGGTAACGGCGGGACCACGGCGGGCGGCAGGACGGCTCCCAAGAAACGCGCTGCGCAGGCGCGTTACGCCAATCACGTGGACACTGCTGAGCGCCGAGAGGCAACGTTGCTGACGTCATGCGCCACGCTCGCCCGGAGAAGTGAAAACAAGCAAAAGGGGGCCATGTAGATGGCGTTCAGCTCAATGTTGGCTCCGCCCATGCCGTAGCCTTGACTGCGCTGTTGGTTGCGCCTGAATTCGCCCGCTCAAGTCAGCCGATTTCGGCAACTTGGCGAGTTGCAAAGCTTGCCGGACCGTTTAAGAAACATTTAGACAGAACTGCGTCGTAAGATTTCACGTGTGGTCTTCCCAGGCGATACTGAAGAGGACTGCATTGTTTTTTCAAAACCAAAAATGAAGCGGAGTTGCCCTTTAATGTTGGTTGCACCCTAGCTCTCGGCTTGATAATCCTCTGCTGCAGACTATCCAAAGCCGAGGCTCGGTCGTCTTTTTTTGTTTCGTCAGTTGTCCTTTTGTCAATACAGTAGGCGGGCTTTTTGGACATGGCACCGCCAAGCAAAACGTGGAAGCTTTTATCTTTAGAAAAAAAAAGCTTGCATCCTGGTCGAAGTTGCAAGTGGACAGAAAAAAGCTGTCATCGCGGAAAAGTTTGGAATTTCTCTGAGTTCTTTGTCGACGATCCTAAAGCCGAAAGATGCAATTGAAAAGGCTCTTGCAACGGGGACGTCGGCCAAGCGAAAGAAACTGCACCGTCGGCGCACAAAGAGCTCGACAAGGCTATGTACACATGGTTTGTACAGATTTTTGTACTTTACCAGTTCGGGCATGACATTATTTCGTGAATTTCACAACAACAAAAGTTTCGCTACAAAGAATTTTTTTTTTATGCACCTTCAATTTTGTTCTAGCAGGATTCAACGATTTTCTGAAAGCAGGTCGTTATAACCAATAGGTCGTTACATGTGGGATCGATATAAGTGGGTTTGACTGTATGCGCCTTCTTCAAGGTGATCTCAGATATTTTTACTTTCGTAGGATCATCACAGAAGAAAGATGCTGCACGGTGGCGCCGCCACTTTCAATGATCCACCCCGGCTTCTGTTGGCTCCTCCCATCGACCAAACTCTCTCTATATACAGCTCTGAGCACATCCTTCTATTGTAAGAGATCGCAAGAACTCGGTCGCAAGCAAACGTAAGTGAGCGTTTTCAAGTATGCATACACAAGTGGCCTCGAGCACGAGTGTGGCAGAAGCTACAATCTTTCGGCATTTCTGTCAAGCACACGCGCTCGTGCAAGGCAACAGTCGTTCGGGGCATGGCTTCTCAGACCGGACTCCTAGGAAACAAAAGGGGCTCCTGGAACACCCTCAAGAGCTCCCCAAACTCATAAATGTTCTCATCCCTGCCCCTAGGTAAAGTGTTCTTCCAGGTCAAGCGCTATCTCAGCATATCTAAGCTATCCACTGAGGCATACGAAGTCTGTGAGCCCCTGAACAGTTCAACTGCTTCAATGCCGAGACTGGGAGTGGCTCCTCGAGGCCAGAAAGTTCGAGAGCACTTGGTCCGGGACAAAGCGTCGGTGCTCCCAGCTCCGGCTTAGCCCACTAACGAAGTGAAACGAGCTATGGTGTCCCCTGCCCGTTTGCCGCGGGAGCGTTGCCTCACCTTGGGCTCGCGTATGGGCTTGCAGCGCCAGTTCATCTCGACGTAGTGGTGGCGCATGAAGGCCAGCTTCCAGGGGATGGGGGGCGGAACCCCGCCGGGGGACGGGGGTGAGGCCACCCTTCTGCCCAGCACCTCCTTGACGTCCTCGAGGCCCGCCTCGCGGCACTTCTCCCGCCAGAGCAGGTTGTCCTCGGCCAGGATGCGCCAGTAGTGGCACGTCTGGGCCGCCCGCAGGAGGTCCCGGGGCTCCAGGAAAGACAGCACGTACAGCGCCAGCTGGGGACGGAGAGGTCGCCACCGTCACACCTTGTCCAACATCCGCTTACGACGGTCTGCAACGTGGACATTCTACGCCGAGGCTATCTCGCGACCTCAGAAAAAAGAGCGCAATCACAAATCCCCGCCCCCCCCTGCCCTAAAGAAAGAAATAAAATGTTCTTTAAATTGCGAGACATATTTGGAGTTGGGAACACTGCTCTTGGAGCTTTCTTTTTACGGCGGAGCTGCTAAGGGCTAGTTTCCCCAGGATCGTGTCCGCCGGATTAGAAAGGATGACACCAAACTCTGGACAGCTACCGCCACCTATGAGCGACAGTGGCAGCCAAACAACTGGTTGCCACTGGTAACCTTTCTTCCGAGGAAGAAGAGCGGGAGCAGAACGAGCGGCGATGTGTGCGGCAGCGCGACTGGTTCTGCAATTGCCGCGAAGCCGTTATCGCCTAAAGTTCCACTGCGTCGAACGCTTCAAATTTGCTAGCGAAAGAAGATCACATCGCTCGCCTGGAAAGCCACCACCAAGAACAGAAGCTACAGCTCTACTGCTCCTCCTTCTTCACCAAAATAAAAAATCTAAAATTATTATTTTTTTGATTGAGCTCTATGAAACTATGCTAGCTTGTGCAGTTTCTATTGTCAATTCTAAATATCTGGTCATTTTTCTCAACCAGTAAATTAGTCCTTAAGATAATTATAGCTCGCCCACCCTTGTTTGCAAAAACATTAAGAAAAAAAAAAACTGTTCAACAAAAAAATTACTGTATTTTCCAGTGTATGCTGTAGAGTACCATGCATCTGCCCATTCCAAACTAAGCACTCATCCCCAAAATTTGAAACACCTGAAAAAAATATGCACAGTACATATATACTGTAAACGACTTATTTTTCGCAGGCTCAATTGTTCGTGATTTAGGTTACAGCTCAAGTTCTGAAATATTTCGCGGGTTCTAATTTTCGGGACGCGGTGGGATCTCAATATAGATTCCAATGAGTTTACATTTTACCGAAAACAGGACCTATGTTTCGCGAATTGTAGGCGGTTCGCGAAATTCAGGTCCTTGCAAAAATTAAGTTGTTTGCAGTATGCAAAACTGATGACCTCACATGCACCCATCCCATATTTTTTTGCAATTATCTTCAAATTTTGAGTGGGCGCTTACTCAGTATTTTACAGTAAGTTGCGTTTTTTTTTTTTACATTTTTCTCGGTGTATTTTATACAACAATGAAAAAATGGCATCGCACCGTAAAAAAAAAAATTAACACACAAGCGTTTTTTTTTTTTTCACGGTGCGACGCCTTTTTTTTTTTTTTTTTTTGCTGCGCACCATTTTTTGTACAGCACCATAACTATGTAGCCATAGGTGGTATTGCCCCCTCCAGGAGGCACTACTGTCACCGCACTCTTCTATACTTTTCATAACTGAACATTTTTAGGTGTCCTTGAAGTGGCTTAATGTGAATAGGCAAGACAGTAAGAATAAAATTTTACAGCATGTTATCGATGTTGCCTAATTCAGCCATGGTTCCGTCTTCTTTTGTTTCAGTCCAGTACCACTGAGAGGTAATTGGGCTGGTATACGCGCATTGCATAATATTTTCTCGCGTTTTTCTTAGTTTCCGTTTGATGAGCACTTTCTGTCTTGTCACGCTCCCGCCGTGTTGCTACATGTAAAAGGAAGGATTGTGCTCAGTCGATCTCTTAGAAGTACCGGAAAAAAAGTATGTCAAGGTTTATCTTTCTGCCTGAGCATCGATGGTCGCGTCGTCCGGGACCCTGTCTAGGCTAGGCCTAGCGGTCCAAAGCTTTGTTCACGAGTGTCTAGCTCGTTAAACTTTCGTTTGCTCGGCATGTGTTCGCCTTCTCAGTTTGTGCGTTTTACGTCCTTTTGCTGCGAAACACTCGAATGCTCCCACCAAGCAGCGTCGTGCTATGGAAATTTCTCGAGAGCTGAAACATCAAAGTCGCGCGCCAAACAGTATGTGCGGTCTAGCTGATTGTGCAAAACTCCAATTTTGCGATACCGATGCGCGTAAACTAAAAAAACTCATCGCGTGAACCGTGCAAAGAAATGCGACTTATATACCAACTTTTCTATGAAGAAAGCTCAATGTACGGATGTGTGACTTATACAAGGGTGTGACTTATAGTCTGGGAAGTATGGTATGTTCAATACGTGGCTAGATACTACGAAGTGCAAAGAGTATAATGTTGGAGGTACTCGAGACTGAGCCATTGTTAGTGGTTTTACAAGACATGGAAGTTCAGTGTTCAACGTGTAGCCACTAGGTAATAAAACGACAGACCAATTAAAAACTTTTTTTTTCTGCCTATTGTGAAGGATCTGCTCTCAACATTGTATGCTTCTCACATTTACCTACATGTAACAGAAAAAAAATCATATTTTCGACAGCCCTAAATGCCGAGATGTCCTTCGTGCAAATTAGCAAAGAGTCAAATATTTGTGCTCTGAGAAAGCACCATTTTAGCATGAATTTCAATGCAAATTCAACCTGCATACTTGATCTTATAAATTGATATTATGGCTCAAATATCTTTCAACAAACTGAGATACTTGGCAGATCAAAAGAAAAATAGCTGCAAACTTTAATATATAGCCATTTGCAAAAAAAAAAAAATAATAATAATAGCTTAGGAATTTTTTGGCACCAAGGACTCATGTCTCCTCTTGTGAAAACACTTTAGGAAAGAGAGTCAAGCAGAAACACAAGACAAAAAAGGACGACACCTCAGATCCAACCCCTTCACTTTACCGCAATGCGTATTCAGATCCGTAAGCTGTGCACAGACCGTTTGGTGGGGTAAAGACCAACTTTAAATTTCGAAGACCGGTTTTAATTCTTAAAACCCGAAAAATCAATTAAGGGGGGACACTGGCTAGAGGTCAAACTTTTGAACTACTCAAGTGATCAAAATGAAATTTTGAGGGGAGATTTAGCTTCAGATGTAGGTGTACTGTGCAAACTTTCAGCTCCCTAGGACAAATTTACATACCCGCATAAGATGATGTGTCACTCTTCATTAAGAAATCTATGATATTCAAATGAAGCTAATAAGCATCACTTTGACTGCTTGAATATAATGTGGGGGATATGGGACCTCGGGCTATCTAGTTTTAATAACTTAAATGTAAATATTTCAGGAAGAGTTATTACCTCAAAATATGAGATGCATATCTGTCCTATGTAAATTTTTGAAAACTTAGTTTTTTATCACTGAGGACTTCAACTTAAAACAAAATAAAGTGGATAGCCCGATTCCCCAGTAAATTTCAGTTCAGAAACATGTTGATTGTGGTATCAGAATACTTTCACCTTCAAACAAAAGATTCCTTCGTATGAATTTTGCAGCAAAAAGTGGAACTGAGAAAAATGCATTCGAACATTGAACTCCTTTACTTTGTTACTGCCTCACAATGTGTTGAAAATATTTTATATCAATGTAACTATTTGGCGTATGGTTATCAAATTCGGTGTAAGGGTGTATAATAAGTTTATAAAACTGAAAACCTTAAAATTGAAAAATGAATTTTTTCAAAAAAATTTAAAATTTAGGCCCATGTCCCCCCTTAATCTCATTTACTGCGAGACCGATTCTCAAGTTAAACGATACCCCACTTGGACTAAAACCTGGTCAGTGCTGTCGGTGACATCTGTGCACAGTGCCACAGCCACGAAACAAAAAGAAAAGTTCCTCGAGGGGGGTCCACCCTACCTCTTTGGGTAGCAGGGAGATGAAGTCACGCTGGAACTGCGGCTCGATGACGTGCATCATGTGACGCACCTGCCCTGGCTCGCATGCCTCAATCAGCTGGTCCAGGGCACACAGACGCTCCAGGTGAGTCCACGACTGCACAACACAACACCACAATGTCACTCCAGGTTCGCCATATTGGCAAAACACACACTCAAAAGCGCCACCGTGGTCGGCCTGCCACGCTGGCCAAACGCTTGCCACGACGTCTCTCTTCACGACTCCGGCAAAACCGGCTGCACCTAGTAGGAAAAAGACTAAACTGGCCCAAACAGGTCCTTTCGCGATCTCAGCTCACCCCTCGCGGCTTCCGTGATTGCATGTTGTCAACAGTCGTTGCGACGGCTACCAAAGTCAAGCGAGGGGAGTTGTGTCGGTCATGTCCACGGCAATTAAAATGTCAGCAACGACAGGGCCGCACAGAAAACCGTGACTCGTAATGACCCGACGAATTAGGTGCATCTTGCATCGCCTCTCGTGTTGTGCAGGGTGAACAGCCGTCCCAGTGACTGTCGTCACCGTAGTACAAGCGTGCTGCCTAGGTTTCTCCAAACGCAACCTACACCACAGCGTGGTCCGGACATTGCGCCTTCGTCGACGTCCATCAGTGCAGTAAAAGCTAAGTGTCTAGTCCGTCCGTCGCTTCGTCTAAGAAACCTATGCCTCCAGAAGCTCGCATACGCCAACGCGCCGCTGCCGGTTTCGAGCGTGGCGGACGAAAATTAGGGCAAACATTTTCGAAGCCGATGCTTGCCCGCCTGAACTCGAGCGTCGTGTGTCGAGCCAGTATGCGGAACGGCACGACCCTCGCAGCTCGTGTCAAGGGGCGACCCCTATAGGTCGCTGAAGTTGCTAATAGTCACCGGCGAGGTGAGGACGGGAAAGAAAATCTTCAGTTGTCCCGCCTCCAGCTCAAGCTTTCTATCTTTGACGACGTTTCCTTTTGGCCCCATAAAGCTGCCGATGGTGAAAGAGTTCGCTCTTCTCACCTGGAAAGTGGTGAGCCATGCATCGAGGTGTGGCGGCTGCACTAAGGTGGACGGGTGGCGCGAGCGCCGGGCCGGTGGGGACTCCTGCTCCTCCGAAGGGGGGCTCTCGGCGCCCACGGGGAGGGGGGAGGAGCGGCCGCTGCCCGGCACAGCCTCTCGACTGCAGGGTTTCTTGCAGGGCCTTGGGGGGATGTCCCGCTTGCGCTTCAGCAGGGCCTGAAAAGGGGCACCCCACACGGGGTTGGGGTAACGATGCCAAAAACCGCGAAGAGAAGGCCATGGCGAGAGCCACGCCAAACAGAACCTTTCCAATTCCAAGGGCCGAGAAAAGCAACTGAGACCAGAAGTAAAGCAAACCGAGTTTCTTGTGTGCCAACTTACAGACAGACACTGAAAGTTGTGGGGGGTCAGTCCTGTAGCCAGAAACTAGAAAGTGAAAGAATCGTTCTGAACCTCGAGGTCCCTGGTGTTAAAACGCATATTTCTCTTCACTGAGTTGAAGAACACATTCGGTCTCGAATTTAATGTAATATTGTGGTGTGGGAACTTACAAACATGGTAAATAATAATGCCTAAACTAGGAAGAGTTTGGCACACAGTTATGCATTAATGGATCGCTCAAATCTTTTTAGTGCTTAAACTGGAAGGACACTTTGCTTTGAGGTACAAACAAGCAGTGTATTAAAGAGCTCAAGGAACTCTTACGGGGGACTGGCACAGAAAAGGTAGTTTTTTTGTTTTTTTTTCTGTCTATACACTAACTCATGTTTACAAACAAACCGGAGCGCCCCTAGCGGACGCCACCGGCGCCGCGCATGCGCGATGGGGGTGTGGGCAAGACGCTCGCCGTCGCCCATAAACAAACCATTGGAACGCGATGTTGTCGGCGTCGGTGTGAGTCCCCCTGCCCTTTTTCGCGTTCGAATTGTTGATTCTACGTCTTCCTGGAGATATCTGACCACTTGAGCGGCGTCAGCGAAATTACCGAGGCTCGTTACACCGCAAAACTTCGCGTGAATAATGTGACATGTGGCGATTCATTCCGCATGGACACCGCAGAATGGACGCTAAAGCCTTATTCGCACGATGAGATTTTGCTCGCAATTTTAAGTTGCGACGTCGCTTGGGCTGCAAAAGCGTGAACCGTAGCTGAGATAGTCGACGTCGATACTGAAAAGCACAAGCAGAATCGGACCAAGTGAATTAGGCCTAACAAGTTGGTGATGGTTACTGGTTACAATTATCAATATCTCCTTGTATCTACTGTTTACATCGAGCCTGCTTACCAACCTTCAAATTTAAGCCTTTTGAGGCCCGCATTTACTTCTTATCGCAAGCACCGGGCCAACAATTGGTCTACGGGCCGGCGTCGTCTAAGAGAGCAGACGACAAGCAGAAACGTTTGAAAGAGCAGACGACGGTTCGAACGATCAGACGGCCGTTTGAACTTGAAGGTGCACTAAACGTAGTCTGCAGGTGGTCCGCACAACTTGACGGTTTTCTGGCGTTCATGCTGGAACAAAACATAAATCTGATGACCATAAGTATCCGTGAATTAAACCCAAAGTGCTTCCCGCCCAAGCAATCGTTGTCCGACGGCGTCTGCTTTCCTCTTTTCACGGCACATATCCAGATTCTCTGACGAACCGAGCACGTGAAAACTGACCTTCAAACCTTTCTCGACACTTTTGGTACGGCCCCAGTCGCGGCGTTTTGACGAGGAGGCAGGTTTTTGTCTGGATCCTTTCAAAACAATGCATGAATACACGTCTGGCATGGGGACTTCTGCCCACAGTCCCAGACCGGAAGTGCGACCGACGCGCCACCACCGCGCCGTGACGTAACAGAGATGAGTTGGTGTATAGTGATGCAAGTTATAGTCATAGACACACAAAAAATGCCACAACGTAAAAGTAGATTTTCACACGCACCTGCTTGCCTTTTTTTTTTTTTTTTTTGCCATTTTTTTTTTCACTTTTCACCTCCTCTTCTTTTTATTTGTGATGTAATCAATTACGAAATTTAGAAGCTTTGTATGCGACATTTCTATAATATTTAACGACATTCGTAAAACATGTTTTTTCTAATGCAACTGCGAACGCACTACGGCCCTTCTTTTTGAAATGCCAAAAATTGGAGTCCAGACTGATGTCGTCTCCTGGCTTTTTATCCTCCCTCGGAAAACATGGCGGTGCTCGGCGCATGCACTGAGGATGATCGGTAAATCTGGGAATCTGACGAAGTTCTCTTTTATAGATTCCCGACAACCCCTCGACTTCGAAAACAAAATTGTTGAACAGTCAAAACACCTGCGTTTGGTGTCTGTGCACCGTAGTTTGCAGAACCGGCGCGACGTGGCCCCTCACGTTGTTCACAAAAGTCTACTGAGCGTTCTCTTCGACCTCACAAGCCTCACACCGTTTCAAAGAATTTGAGGTCGCTGAAAGGGCCCTAGTCGAACTTCAAACACAAAAGTGGCGAGTCATCGGCTCACAGCAATAGGCGGCATGCACAGAGGAGAGCGGTTAATTGCAGGACGTGGGAGAACACGACACTTCAGGTCGGGACGGTTTGGAGGTGTGAGAGAAACTCGAGTAGCAGGACGACTCAATCTTTGACGTCACGGCCTAACGTGGATCGCACGGGAACTTCAATTTCGCCTTTGGGAAACTGGTTAATTTACTTCACAAAAACTGAGTTCCCAAATTTCGAATATTGAGGGTAATGTCCTGCATCGTTTTCATTTGTTACAGATAATAAAAAGAAAAAATGATCAGGAAACCCTGTTCGAGATCCCATAATCGAGTGCCTTGAGCAAAAGAATGGTCATCTTTCGAGCATGTCGAACATTCTTTAGAGCCTTTATACCCGCGTCACCGGTCCCCAGAAAACAAAAGATCCTCGTCTACACCTCCACAAAGCGTTCCGAGACTTGTCGTCCTGTTTCCGTTCTAAAGAGAGCGAGAAACAGGGTCCTCACTGCGGCGTCCATCTCGTCCGTGACGTCGTCCTCCGTGGGGTCCGGGTCCCGCCCGTGTCCCCCCAGCGGAGAGGCACCCCTCCGCTCCTCCTCGTCGAGCGAGCAGCGGCTCTCATCGTCGTCGCTCGTCGGCGGTCCCTCGGAGCCCAGCAGTCGGTGCACAGAAGATGCCACCTCGCCCGCCAGCTCCTCGCGGCTCCCGCAGCTGCTGCCACTGCTGCCGCTACCCCACCTGCCGGGCAGAGAGCGCTCGGTTATTGGTTTCTGTTGGGCACCAACTGCCGACAAGAACCGACTGCTGTCAATACTGGATTGCCATCCACCCCGGGGGGTAAAGACGGGAGCAGAACGCAGCAAAATGTGAGCGCCAACATTGCCGGTTGCAAAAGAAAGAATGAGAAATAGAGTGACAGAGGAGTGGAGAAAGAAAGCAGACGACGGGTTAGGCGTGTTTGTTTAGCCGCGACAAGTTGAGGTTGGTCGAGAACATGTTAACTTTATTTATTTTCATACAATGCACAATGCCGGTGTTTTTATACAAAATAAAGATAGAAGTACACTATATATATAGAAACTTTACAAGTAATGCTTTTCTGCCTTTCTGTGTATATCAAAGTGTCACCAGCAATATGGTCCCATCACGACAACCGATGTTCGCGCCTATGCCCCGTCATTCCAAAGCGGCTGAAATGCGGTGGGACCTTTCCCTCTAGGTTATTTATCGACTCTAAGCCGTCAACAGACCCTTTTCGAAATTCAGTCTGGCGATTCTGATCACTATCATCATCTCGGTATATGGCATCCGTGCTAAACTAACGGCGGCCTTCTTGAGGCTAATGAAGGAACAAGATGAAGATACCATTGAGCGGAGGATAACGAGGCCTGCACGTTTCAAGATATCGATACAACACAAGGCACAATTAGATACAACGGCTGCGTAAGCGTTCATTTTGAGGTGCAGTCCAGTCAATCTCTCGGCATACGTTTGGCTCTAAAGCCTCTTGAAATGAGGAAATTTAACTGAGGGGCTTATGGATCGCAGCTTTGTACTGACCAGTCCTTATGTTCACTCGTGAAACTGGAACATATAAAAAAAAACAATGAGGTGATAAAAAAAAAAATTCTTGTCTGCCAGTCACGTGCGAAAGCAACGGTGCCCGGTGAAAGAGCCTCACGACTGCCATTAGTTTGTTGAAAGTGAAACTACTTTGTGGGCCTCGTGATGGCACTGAATTTTGGAAAAGGTCTATTACTGATTGCCATCAAGTGCAATCAGCCGCTCAGTCACCGGTGCATCTCCATTGATGGTAAAAAAGTCTTGACAATGTTTCACCAACAATATCGTAAACTCGCGCATCATCTGTCACCGCAGACAGATAACAGACGCAAGTTTGCCCCAACTATTCCACAGACGAACCTTTGTAAGCATACAACACTACAAGTTTTGACTGCATTGAAAAAACAAGCTGCCAGACAGCAGTGACGCTCTAGCTAACACTGACGATTTCAGACGCACTTAACCCTTTGACGGTCATTGCGGCACGTGTACGGTGGCGATTGTGCATTTGAGGGTGGCCACCCAAAAGCAAAACCGCGCGTACAGTGGAGCTGTTATTTGTCATGTCTTTGGCCAACTGTGAACGTTGCTTTCGTACGGTGTTTCACTTTGCTGGGGCTATTTATAATTTTCAAATTAGAAGCTCAGCACATGCGATGTACGCGAGATAGTCGCTTCACCTGTCGGCAGCTCTGGCAATAGTAGGAATCTAAGTGCCGACTCTTCTGATTCAGACTTCTATTGCTTCTCAGAATGAACTCGGAGGATGATAGCTGATCATCCGACAAAGGTATAGCACCTCCAGTTCAAAGCTCAAACCACCGGAATGTCAACGGTAGTGGACATGCCAGAATGAAACCGAAGTGAAGAAAGGTGATAAGTTTTCGCCCTTCAATAGTTCTATTTCGTGCTTTTAAACCTGGACTGCTTGCAAGCACAGTAGATGCTCCCGCTAGATAATTAAGAAAAAGCCTGGGAATTGACTTTTTCTTTGCACTATTTCTTTGGAAACAAGACCAAACCACTGGGAAGCATTTCTGGGGAATAAAAACACTTGACTGTCAGATGCTGAAGTGTAACTTGTTGTAACTTGTGCATGTAGGTGCTTCTTGACTTTGTACCTTGCCTTCTTCCCCTTATGTAAAGCCCAGAAATGGATAATTTTAAGGGTAATAAAAATAAATCTTTGGTTTAGGAAAAGGGAAAAATAGCAAACCAGGTTCAATAAAAAAACCTTTCAGCCTTTCCACTCTGGTGAAGAAGGAAGGCCACCGAAGCTGCAGTGTGGTGGGACGACTTCAAGGATGACTTCTTGGACGACCTCAATTACGACGTCTAGGACGACGTCTAGGACAACCTCAAGGACGACCTCTAGGACGACGCCTAGAGAAATTCAGCCTTTCTACTCAGATGAGAACCAGAGTGGAAGGGCTAGAAAGTTTGCCGCCATTTATGAGCAAGGCCGGCAAGCTAGTTGCCTGGTTGCCGCCGTCGCTCATAGATGGCGGCAGCTATCTAAAGCTTTGTGTCGACATATTTTTGGTAACGGACATGATCCTGGGGAACCTAGCCCTTAACAGCTCCGCCGTAAACATTGCTCAATAAAATGGTGGATTCCGGGATCCGCAGTAGCAGCCGTCCCACCCCAAAAAAAACAAATGTGGTTTGCTCACCGGTGTCCCAGGGGGTCATGCGTCCTTTCCTTGGGGCTGCACGTCAGGCAGAGCTGTAAGGTCTCCAGGAGGGAGGGTCCCACGCCTGGCACCCCTCCGAGGTCCTCTAGGCAACTGAACCCACCCTGGAGCTGAGAGAATAAATGGGCCAAAAGAGGTTATAACTGGAGTCACTAAGCAAGCCACGCTTGAAGTATTTAAACTACCGGGCATTTCAGCAAAGGCTTTCAGAAATCCCCCAAAATAGGGTGTTCAAGGAAAAATGAAAAAAAAACTCTTCCCGAGAATGAATTGCCAGCCATGGCGAACGCCAGGAATTGCAAAAATACATACTACTTAGGTAAATAATTAAATCAAATTTACTAAACCGCTTTTGATTTAGTGAAAATAAACATACGATGCAAACAAGAAACTTGCTAAGCATCTTCGAAAGCCACTAAGTCAACTTATTTAGAAAGATATAAGGCAGGGGCAGTCTTTTGCGGCGTTCCAAGAAAATGCTCAATTGGGACGCGTTTCTAGGATTTGGTTTCCTATCAGAGAACATCTCTGCCTCAGCGGTCTTGGTCCCCAATGGCCGAGGTGCAAAACCCCTTCCCCATCGCCTGTATACTCGCCGGCAGAATGAGAACTGTAGGGCGTGTTTTAAAAAGCTCGACCTGGAGGCGGGACAACCAAAGATCCTCCCTGCCATCCAGTCACCTCGCCAACGACCATAGCCAAGGCTCTCGCGGCAATGCAATCTACGGAGGCCCAAGTACCCGGGACAAATACTTACGGCAAAAGCGGCAGACATTTTTGTGCGCAAAGACTTTTTTGAAGCTACACCCACAATGTGGCATACGTCGCCACTTAGAAAAATAAAGAAAGGCTCAAGTGGCCAAGGACAGAATGTAACAAGGGTATGAAGATGGGGAGAAAGAGGGGGCTCCTCTCTCGGATATCCGGCCCACGTGCCTTGGCTACACATCCACGTTTGAGGCTACCGAGACGACCCGTTATTCTCGTTTCGTCGGCAACTATGGAGGGGCATGGGAAAGGGCTGGGGATCCAATGTTGCCGAGAAGAGGGCCACTCACCTTCCGGGCGGCCACAATGGCCTCGGCAGTGGCCCGGCAGACTCCGGCAACCTGTGCCAGGTCCCCGATGGTGCAGGTGTTGACGTCCACCAGGGCATGACCCCCCTCCTGGGACTCCTCTGCGGACATCGGCTCCCCGGCACGCTCAGGGAGACATCTGGAGGGAGACACGGGCAAAATCGAGTCAAGCCCGATGGGCGTTTCTACCAAATTGCTTTTTCCGAATTCCCCTGACTATTCCAGGATTTTTCCAATCGTTTCAATTCCGCGACCATTACACAAGATGAGAGGATCCGGAAATTAATCTGGGACAATCCGGCCAAGAATAACAGGGTGTCGACTAAATTTCGTCCTCCGAATTCCCCCACCTTTTCAGGTTTTCCCCGACTATTCCGTTTGATTCCGCAACCGTCACAAAACGAAGAGAATATGGAAATGAATCTTGGCCAGTACAGCCTAACTTTCTCCCGAGTTGCATTTTTCAGATTCTCCGACTTTCCCCGGGTTTTACTTTGATTAAATTCCTTTATCATAATGATGCTTCGGGCAACTGTCGCTCTGTGTGAAGGCTGTCTGCACAACCGCACGCCACACCCTCCGGCTGCATTGCACGTTACTACACCGCTGACAACAGTCCTTTTTCCCGACTTAATCGATTCTCTGAGAATTTTCCGGACAATTCTCTGAAAATTCCAGGCCGGTAGACACCCTGATTAAGATAAACCTACTTCGACAGTGATTTTCACAATTTTCACTTTAGAAAACAACCTAAAGGTTTCAAATACGGCCTAAAGGTTTGAAACCAGTGTATTGATGAACCAATCTCGATAGATGGGCATTGCTGTCGTGCTCGCCACAGGGTAGAGGTAAAGGAGCTGTTCCCATTTAATTTGGTTAATTGGGGGATGCCTTTCACCACCTAGTGGTGTTTTGAGCAACCATAACTCAGCACGACGGAGAATGTCTGAACATAAAAACCTTTTCAGCATCACTCTTGCCACTCTCATCAGTCTTTTTCCCTCCCTGACTTGGCCAACTTTTTTGCGATTTTCCCGACTTTTCCAGATGCTTTCAAATTCCCTGACAATTTCAGGTTTCCTAGGTCGGTAGACGCCCCGGAGCCATAGCTCTGGGTCATGTTTCATCAGCAGCCAACACAAGCTCCTATCTGTAGTGCGTCGGCAGCCGCGGCGTTGCAGGGCAAAAGACAGCGCTTTGAAGCGCCACGGAGATGTCTGAAGCGCCATCCAGAGGAGCTACTAAATAAACTACGCTTCCGAGCAACGAAACTCCGGACAGCATGGCGCTTAAAACCATTGTTGACAGCCACCCGACGCTCTATGTAAAATTGCAAAAAACAATTTTCCGTCCCCCAAGAATGTTATCGCAGTCAGCAGCTGCGTAAACCTTTAAGGGGCACTAAACCACTTTCTGCGATAGTCTATTTATGGTCATACCTCAATCTATGAGCTCTAACCATTATAAAGACCAAAGATTACATTTATGAGTGGCCGATTCCTCTGCTAAAATCGGTATCAAAGATTGATTACCTTGGAACTATTGCAGACACCAGAGGGCGCCGACAGCTTCTGCACGTCTGACGGCCACGGAAGGATGAATCCCCGATGCGTGAATGCAATGTTTGGGTATTTTAGGATGCTTGGAGCCCATAGATTGAGTCAGGATTATAAATAGGCTACCCTTCAGTGCCCCATTAAAGCCTTGGCTTGCTGACACCACACATAAAACGAAAGAAGTTGCACTATTGAATTGTAACAATCGTCAACTGCATCAGCTGTGCAGTACGCACCAAAGTGGCAAAGCCCACAATATAAGCAGCTTATTTGCTTATTTAGTAGCGGCTGCACCATCTATAGGCCATGCTTCAAACCTGCTCTTTTGAGTGACTACGGTGACGCGACATCTAGAAGCTGTGCTCCCAAACCAGCGCCATTTCTGGAGTTATCACAACAGTCGTCTCCAAAACGGTGGCACTTCAAATGATTAGAGGTGAACCTTTTGGGGGCTATTGCACGGAGAAGCAGTGCTTATTGATAGTTCTGCAAATGACCTAGTAATGTTGGCTTGGACCGATTTGGCATTTAGTTTGCCAGGCTACTTGGCGACACTCTGTCCCCAAACTAACAATGAGCAGGATATTAGATCACATAGGGAGTGTTTATTGGCAGCCATAGCTGTGTGGCGCTGATACCGAGCTTCCACAGTTCTTTTGCCACGTGCATTCCACACCATTAAGATTGCCGATCTTAGAAGCCTATTATGTGAGCTCATTACGAGCATGCATTTTAACTATCTCTCAAATATGGTGTCCAGTGACTACCCCATAGGCACCAAAAAGAGTTGGGAAGGCAAGCATACAGGTCAGCCTCCAAGCTTTTGCAGGCCTGTATACGGACAGCCTTTGCAGTTGCGGTAGACACCTTTTATAATGACACTTTGACTATGACAGCATAACTAGGCTAAGCCATTGACACTAGCATTCCAGCTTGCACAATTTGACATAAAATTAATACATCTGTTCTTGTGCATTGAAAATAAAAAATACTGTAATCCAAAAAAGAAACTGAAAGTGCAAATGTGAAAAATAAAGATGGAAATATGTGCAACAATACACACCGGCTGAGCGGTATGTGCAAGTTGTGATTTGAAAGAAAAATAACAAAAAAGAAAAAAAATACCGTGATGTCAAAATGTGTGCAGTTTACACAATGTCAGACCACTGACTCTGAACGAACTATATACGCAGAGCTTAATTATTTTCCTTGTGGGATGGAATGGTGCGCTGCTGCATTTCATTCAAATATTAAAGAATAGATATTGACCAAGAATGAGATCTTTGCATCCCGCATAATAACATCCCACTTTTTTTGTTAAAGATGGCCAGACCACCGACTATTAAAATGCTTTTTGCTGGCGTGCAATAAGAACAAGATCGCACCTTGGTCAGATTACAGCTCTTGCAACAACTGTTTGATATGCTTGAAATTGATTGCACGAGAGCTCCTTACAAATAGGGTTTAAATAACACCCAAAAATTTTCTTTTCAAAATCGGAGAAAAAAAAAAAAACGGAATTGGAGCTCTTTTTTAATAAAGAAATCCCCGATTTTGGGGAATTTTGCTGCAGCATTGTTTCCGTGACGCCGAATTGAGTCAGTGGCCTAAGTTCCATGGACCCTGGAGAGGTGACAACTTCATAGATATGCGGTTGCTTTGAACCTAAATTTGAAGAAAAAAGTAAACCCTAAGATCAGGGAACCCTACTTATAAACTCCCTCGCAAGGTGTTTTTGAATGTCTTTCCAACATCTTGTACGAAACTTGTTCAACACTCTTGTATTAGGGAGACATTTTTATATACTGTAAACAAGTTATTTTTTGCAGGCTCAGTATTTCGTGACTTAGATCAAAACTGAAGTTTTGGAATAATTCGCAGGGTCTAATTTTCGCGACGCAGTGGGATTCTCAATATAGATTCCAATGCATTTACATTTTACTGGAATTGTTCGAGGGACCTACTTTTCAAGAACTGTAGGCGATTCGCGAAAATTAAGTCGTTTACAGTATATACATAACGGCAACCATTGAGGTTAAAACAGAACAAACAAAAAAATTATGAAAGAAAGCGGCAGATGTGTTTGCCCAGATGATTACAAAACAACTCTCGATATGACAGGTGCAATAAACTCTAACAAAAGTACCACAGCGAACTGCTATTCTCTAAAAACCAAACAAAGGCATTTTAGAAATTATATTTGTGTGACATTTGTAGGGGACAAATTAATGGAGCATGCAACACAAGCAGAGGTTATCTGCTTGTACCGTGATTGTGCTTAGTATCGACAAAGATACATCAAAAGCATTCAAGCACCTCTATCACAAAGAAAAATTCGAGAAACGAACACATGATTCACATTTTTTTAATAAAAAAAACGAAGACAACGGACGAAAAAGGGGACAACACACACACCCTTTTTCGCCCGTCGTCTCCGGTTTTTCAAAAATGTGCAACATCAACCAGCTTGCCCGCCTACTCACTCAATCTTCAACACATATTTGGTGAAACCTTCAATGCGCGAACTGACTTTGTCATTCACAGTTAAGCGAAGATTAGGCCACGTTGGGCCGACGTTAACGTCAACAAAGCCCGTCAAAAGGCAAACTCCGACATTAGTGAAGTTGAAAACAAATCAAAGAAACGGAAGTTACATTCAAGTCGACAGGCATTTCAACACATGATATTTGGTGAAACCTTCAATGCGCGAACTGACTTCGTCATTCAGTCAAGCGAAGATTAGGCCAAGTTGGGCCGACGTTAACGTCAACAAAGCCCGTCAAAAGGTAAACTCCGACATTTCTGAAGTTGAAAACAACCCAAAGAAACGGAAGTTACATTCCAGTCGACAGGGCATTCTACTACAAGCGAACCGTGACAAGTTATCGGAAGCTAAGATCGTGGTGCGCTCGCCTCATAGCCAAATTTAACGCGATCACGCGTTTTTCAAAGCGACCACCCACGTTTTCTGTGTTCCAAAACAACCGAAAAAACGGAAGTCTCGCGTTTTATACTTTTTTCTTCTATTATTTAGAAGAAAGCCTATTCGCGAACAAACGGAAACAGAGCCCACCCCAATCAAAAGATCGCGTTGTATTCAACCGTGACCGAGGTTTCGGTCGTTTAAAAGAACACTTACTTTTTCATTCGGCCGGACAAAACGTGATCTCAACTTTTGGTGGGTTCGTTACAGAAAGGGGAGCTTCTAGATTTTGCCAAATGGGCAGACAATTAGCGACGTTCACCAAAGGTCGGCCAGAGGTCTATTGTGGGGAAGGCGATACCACAGTGCCTGCCTCGTGCAATCACAAGCACGAGAGAGAACATGTGCTACGGAAGATACAGTGGGATCGGCATCAGGTGCCCAACAAAGAACTATCCGTGGACTGGGAAAAAGCAGGCAGAACGTCGATTCGAAAGTAAGTGCCGCGTGCGAACTGCTAACGCCCGCTGGAAATGCCTCAGCTCGCTCCCAAGGCCTAACCCAGCCGTCACACGGGACATTTGACACTAGGTTTTCGGCACGATGCGTTCGACCTAGCCGTCCGAGTTTCTGGCGGACGAAGTTGCGACTTCGCGACAGTCTCCAGGGAAGTAAATGTTACTCACCTTGCGGCTTGGACTCACCAAACGCGAACAAATTAAAATGATAACTTTTATCAAAACACATCACGCACGGACTCCTGCCATGTTTCTTAGTGACGTCAGAAGCAAAATTAGAAGATTAAAAGCAAAACAAACAAGAAAAACACGTGCGTACGAAATAATTTGTTGTAAAAAAAAGACACGTCGTGAATATTGGTATGTTCTATTAAAAACTGCGTAAATGTTCTTATAAGTATAATCCGTGCCACTATTTGTCATTTGTTGAAGAGTTGTGGCCGCTACCCTAGGGTTAAAAAAAGTAACTCTCAATGTGCGGGTTTTTTTTTTGTTTTTTGTTTTTTTCCCCTCGTTGTGTTGTTTGTATCAAGAAGTTAGGGAACTATGCAGCACTATTTTTAGCGAACAGTGACATTTGGGCGAATCGACGTTTTAGCGAATAACGGCGTCCGACTATTCGCTAAAGCGTCATTCGGTGAAACGTAGGCGTTCGCTAAAACGTCATTCGATTTAGTGAGTGCCTCCCGAGCTCCTGACCAGCAAAAAGGTTACCTAACCTTTTACAAGTTGGAACACTCTGGGTTAATCCCTGGTTAATCCTTAGACCAGTTGAGGAATTTTTTTTTTTTAAATTCACCTATGGACAAGATGTGAGATATCAAATAAAATATGAAAAAAAGACACTGACCAGCACTTACTACACCAAGCAGCAAAATAAAGAGAAAAGTACATGCCTGGGCATTTCATGTTCTTTAAAATTATAAATCAACAATCACATTTCCATAACACTGAGGACAACACGTTTCAATATAGATATTGGCTAGTTTTATTTACAATCACGTTTCAGTAAAAATACACTTTATATATAGGGTGACCCAAGTCACCAGGCTCTATCTAAAATGGGCTGTAAAAATCGACGCCTGCACGTAGCAATCGAAAGTTTTCACCAAAGGTGTATTTCACAGGTAGGTTTTTTCTTGCAAAAAATCAGAGTGTAGCTCTCTTTCTGTCAGAAAAAAATAGGGCCAAGAAACTTGCCAGGGTCTACAGCGGGCGGCGACCAAGTCCAGTAGCGCGGTGTGTTTGGCATTCGTATTGATAGATGGCGCTACCTCCTTATCACGACCAGAGCCAAAGGCTCTGATCGCGACGGCTCGAGACCACCGTGGTTTCATATAATGGACATATTTTTGAAATGTACCTTTGGTTAAAAAATAAATGCGGACAATAAGAGCAAAACTCGAGTAAAAGAAACGCGTCTGCGAAACGATGGCACTTTTGATGCGAACAGATTTCGTCTGCGTGTCATCTGCTTTCGCTGGTCAGCTGCACCTTCGAACGCTGCTCCAGACGCCATCTATCAATACGAATGCCAAACACACCCCACTACTGGACTTGGTTGTCTGCGTCGCCTGTTTCTTACAGATACAGATCTACGCTTTGTAATTTTACATGCAAAAACTGACCTGTGAAATACACATTTGACGAAAAATTTTAAGATTGCTACGTGCAGGCGTCGATTTCTGCGGTCCATTTTAGATCGAGCCTGGTGACTTGGACCACCCTATACATGCTAAAAGGAAATACAAAATGTAGCCTTGCAGTTTGCAATGCAATGCAATGTCTCAGAAGACAGCCAGTTGCATGCACTTAGCAGCAAGATGAGCTGCAAAATTATGGTGAAGAAAAATAAATGAAAAGAACTTCATTAAAATATTTATATTTAAAGGGGCTAAACAAACGGAATACAAAAGGTCCGGAACATCTCAAAGCATCAAAGTGCCCAAAAACCAGCGATTCCCGCTCGTTGTCGCCAGGTGCTTCGATCCAACGAGAAACTGGCGAAATGTCACTTGTGACGGGTCCTCTTGCAGGCTGCGCTGCATTGGTATGGCGAATCCTGAAAGTATGTAAGGGTCTGCTTTAGTGCTGTTAGATTCAAACAATGGCTTACTGCGACTTTCCCCATCACGATTTAGTCACAGAAGGCAAAGATCTCCAATGGACCCTTTCCAAGATTCACTGTCATCTGGTGGCTCAAAAAAAAAGAAAAAAAGCAGTTGTACTTTTGACCAACTAATGGGGAACAAGAAACTTTCATCGGGCACCGTCACTTTCGCGCGTCAAGGGAAGATAATTAGTTTTTCTTCGATCTCCACATAATCTTTTTTTGATTTGTTTCAGTTGCAATGGTGTGAACATAAGTACTGACCAGTGCAAAGCGATGATCTGTAAGCTTTTCGATTAAATTTCTGCTATCAAAAGGCTTTAGAGCCAATACTGTGCCAAAAGATTGATTGGACCACACTCCGAAAGATGTGCTTTCATAGCCATTGCATCTAATTTGTGCGTCGTGCTGTACCGATGCCTCGAATAAACAGGCCTCGTACCTCCTTCCTTTGGTAGTACCTTCAACTTCTTCCTTCATGAGCCTCAAGAAAGCTGCCATTAGTTTGGCAGGGAAGCCATACACTGAGATGATGATAGTGATCAAAGTTGCCTAACTGAATTTCTAAAAATACATTTAGGCTTGACAAAAATAGCTTATTGTCAATGCACACGCAACGCCCATTATTGGTGAGGTGATTGAACTATGGGGTGTGCCCTGACCCGTTTGTTGTCCCCACACGTGTGTTTACCCAACACAAGGCATGTGGACATGCCCACAGGCATGTCCACAGGCACGCCACAACGTAAAATTACTAACAATAATTGTAATAACGTTTATTGTCAGTGCTGGATCTCTTTTGGAAGCGGTCGTCAGAGAATGCAAGCTTGACCCACTTCGGTTTTTGTGCTTAGCTGGGCACATGCACCATGTGTTTGTGCAGGCCGGAGTGGTAACAAGAGCCCCTCCTGCCCCCTCAGGCGACCGAATGCTGATGCGGTGTTCGGTTAAGTCAGCCGAGCGATGAGTCATTGTTATTTGTTGTCCCCCTCCGTGTAGTTCTAAAGTTAACCGCTTGGGGCCTCGTGGTCCCATCTCCTCCCCCAATACTAAGCGTCGACTACTTTCCGCTACCTTGTCAAGGCTAGCGTAGCTCCTGCTCCAACACTGTCCAAGATATTTGCGCGAACGCATGGCTTCGTTTGGCGAGTACTTTGCACGAGAGCGCATGCAAATGAGGTGCAAGAGAAAGCCAGATGCTCATGCAGCAACACAGGGCTGCAGCACTAATGAACCTACGCTAGCCTTGGTAAGGCAATACAAAACAGCTGACGCCGAGTATAAATTCAAAGGCCTGGATCCTGTCTTCCCGCACGTCGTTGGAAGTTTTCAAGCATTTTAAGCATGACAGGCAGATAGCTTGCCCTTGGTTTACTTTCATCTCTTAGGGTGGAATCTGTTCAAACTGACTTAACAGACAAGGCAAAGCCTTTTACACTTGTCAAAAGAGACTGCTTCGTAGATGTAGGAATCCAAGCTACCATCAGAGAGTCCATGGCTCCCAGATCAAGCTTAGACTCCACAAGTTACTTCAATTATTAAAATTATTGTGACTAATCTGTTGAAAATTTCTTTGAACCGCAAGATTTTGTCACTGGAAGAGTAATAATAATGGCGCTTCATGTATTTATTGTATTGGTTATGGAGGATGTGCCTCACACGACTTGTACTTTCTAAAACATTTCGATCAGTGTCATCATCGCACGTGAGTAAGGAAAAGAAAGTATGGGAACTTGATGTGGAAAAATATCCGGTTTCGAGTCAAATAATTTTACAAAAATTGTCCGACCCCCCCCCCCCCCCCCCTCTCTGTGGGTCGCGCGTACAGGAATATAAACACGCATAAGCGCAGCCCTTTAGTTTAAAGACCCACACATCAGAATATGCCACTTCCAAAGAGGTTACCGACTTTGTCCTAGGACACCAAAAAGACACAAGTGCTTCACAGATTCTGAGAATCCACAAAATATCTGAACGTGCGGCCCAGCTTATGAATACACACCGCCACCAAAGGTTCATCACTCTACAAGGGAAGGAGTGGAGCAGGCAGAGGAGTAAGGAATAAATTTCGGAGTTAGCTCTAATTCCTTTCTTCTCAGTGTTGATAATGCTCAGGAAAAATAATTACGAGTACTGAGGATGTCTCCTCTCAGTACTCGTAGTAATTATTTTTCCTGAGCATTATCAACCCTTTTCAATTCAAGAGCCTCCGGTTCCCTTTCCCCCCTTGCAGTGGTCGAGAGGAAAAAAGGCCTCTTTGTAAATAACTCGGGGGCATTTCCACTGGTTTGTTTGGCAACAAACTCGGTGGTGCCCTATGTCGGCTAGCGCTGGCACACTTCCAGTACTCGTATATTTCCTCATATTTTACGCATCATTTTTGAACTACAAGAGTGAATTACGTCTGAGAGTGCTGTAAGCGATCAGTTATCGAAGATGGCGCATAGATTTAATCTCGCAGGTGCTGCAGAACTCGCCGTCTGGTACAAAACCGGAAGTGTCTAAAAGCTACTTGCACACTGGCCCCCATTGCGCTTCAACTCGCACGAGAAAGATCGAACAAGAAAAACACGACGGGCATGAAAGCGACCTCTCGGGAGCTCGATCTGAACTCAGCTTCACCTCACGACGAACTGCGGAGGACGCCACAAGGCTTCAAAGCCATTTTAATGCACCGTGAATGTCATATGACCTTCAGGAGGGGCGCAGCGACGCTCGAGGAATGTAGTCGCGCAATACGTTTGCAGTGCCAGATTGGCTGGAATGGCTTGTCGCGTCTGCAACAGTCCATCGTAAGGTGAAACAAGGCATGGGTCGCAGCAGTTGAATAGAACCAACTTCATTGCCAGACGCTTTTTCCGTCCTCTTGATACGTCAAAAGTCTGCGACGGAACAGGACGACATGTCCCTAGCTTCCCCGACGCCGTGTCAAAAGCTCGGGAGGTCACATTTTTGGATTGCGAGAACTGCCGGTTGCGCCCGTTCTGCACTAGACACCCCAATGGCGGCACTTATGAGAGCATCGGAGAATGGAGTGCTGGTACTCAAAGTGTTGCTCATTTGGCGACTATGGCCCGTTGAGGGGCGGACTCACCAAAAGGCAGAGTAGGCGGCTGCTTAGGGCAGCAGAATTTCGGGGGCGGCCAATGTGTGGCCGCCCCCAAACTGGCTCTTTCTTTAAACCTAGCTGCGAATTTAGCTACTTTGGTGATTCAAGCTCTAAATCTAGCTACTTTTGAAAATTTCAACTCTAAACTTGGCTATTTTTTCCCCCAACCCCGCTCCCCATGGTCAGTGACCATGGGAACCGAGGGTTGGGGGCTGGGGAGGGAAAACGCTGTTAAAGGCTGGTGCAGCAAAATTCCACGTCCGCCCCAGAGTCTGTTGCAACATAAACGAAGGACAGGCTTCTCCCAGAAAGCCCTCCACCCTTTCCACTTTAGCAGAGCAAATGCTGGAGAGGAGAGAACAACCAGTCGTGGCGAGCAAAGGGCTCTAAGGGGTGTGCTTGTCCCGAGTTGTTTTAACCTGCAACAGCCTATAGTGGTCACGCTCTACCGACACCTTTGGACCTGTAATTCTGAAAACTGGATTATTACCCGATTCTTCGCATCCCTTCCGTTGGCGCCGTGTACGGGAGCGCTATTACCGCCCAACTCGCCCTTTGACTGAATTGGCCTTGTGAGCTGCCGGGTCTGGTAGCGCGTCCTCTGCCGGACGCCACCACAGTTGTCCGGGCTCTCAACGTCCCCGCCGAGCTCCCGACACCGCATCTGCAGACGACGCAGCTCCCGGTCTTGAAGCCGAACCTTCCGCTGAGCCTTCAGCCGCTCCGCCTCGGCCCTCCGCAGTTCCTTCGTCACCATGCCCTCCAGCTTGTCCTGCTTTCGGCCCAGCTCCTCGATGATCCGTCCCTGCTCCTGCGCCTGACGTAGAAGCTCCTGGCTCTCGTCGAGCTCGTGCTGTCGCTCGTTCACCACTTCCAGCAGCCGATGCAGGGTCCCCTGCCGCCGCCGCAGCCCTTCTTCGGAGCGCTCCAGTGTGCTCAGCGCGACCTCTGCCCCCTCGGAGTGGAGCACGAACTTCCTCAGAGCCTTGTGGTGCGCTTCCCGGAGTCTCTGCAGTGCACCCTCCACCTTGCAAGCGTGGAGCTGCGCTGCTTGAGCGGCACGGCGAGCATCCGAAAGTTCCCGCCGAAGACGGGTCAGCGGGGCGTCCAGCGCCGCCTCGAGTGCTTCAGTGGGGCCAAGCAGTCGGAGGCTTTGCCGAAAGGTGTCCGAGAGTTCAGTGCGGAAGTCGGTGATTTTGGCTTCTACATTTTGATCGGTCTGGTCGGTGGACACCTCATCTAAGTGCTCCATGGCCATCACTCGAAAGTGTCACTTCTTTGGTAAGACTGCTAGGCGCCGGAACGTTGAGACTCGTTGTGAGACACGGTAACTTGTGAAGAGACAGGTCTTCACGTCATGTCGGATGTGTGACAAACTAATTTGGTGTCTCACGTTTCCGGGATTCCTCGCTTGATCTCCGCTGCTGTGCACGCCTGAAACAGTATTGGAAGACACGGTGTACAAGTTTGCGAGGGTAAAAGTGCTAAAAACAACGGACAAGTAAAGGAAACGTACAACACAGAGCGCTACTTGCAACTGAAGTTTATTCTCAAGAAACACACATATATATATACACCGTGAAATCGTGACATGTACTTCAGAAATGCGACATCACCCAATCAGTGTTCGTCTGTTCGCTATCTACTTTAAGATTTCAAAAACCCCACCTCAGCGCCAAACAGGGCTATAGATGGAGCGCTCACACACGTTCCTTCACCGCACTCAGATATGAAAAAGGCTTCGGATATCTACCTTGTCATTTTGTTTCGGGCCAAGATAATGGTGTCGTCAAACTTCGGAACACACCCACATCTGTCACAATGCACAGCCAGATTTCCCGAGGGTGACGATCGAATTGACAGTGCATGCTCCCTGAGCCTATCGTTTATACAACGTCCCGATTGGCCTATGTATACTTTGCCACATGATAAATGAATCTTGTACACCACGCCCTCGCTACACTCCACATACCCGTCCTTATGCTTCTTTTGACAGACACCGATGCGTGTCTCTCCTCGTCCCACTTTTCCACACAATCTGCCCTGGTGTATATATATGTGCGTTTCCTGAGAATAAACTTCAGTTGCAAGTAGCACTCTGTGTTGTAAGTTTCTTTTACTTGTCCGTTGTTTTTAGCACTTTTACCCTCACAAACATGGATCACCAACTAGCCCAAGTGCATACGCTTTTACGGTGTACAACACTCAGTAGCTTGGAACACGACAGATGAAATCCGCCCTAGTTTTTTTCCCGTACTCGTGATGCAGGTTATCGGACGCTAATGCTTCATGAGAGGAGGTAACAGGTGACACTAGGGCCTAATTGGCAACAATGCCAGTCCTACCGTGACGTCAGGAGTTACTTGGCCCATCGTGGTGGCAATTTCGTTACCCAAGAACACGGCACAACTCCACGACTTCGACCAGTGCGATAGCAAATGATAAGTTGAAATGATGGCGAGCGAGACGAATCATGTTGTGCGGACATATGATACCCATCGCTCGACTTGTCGGGTGTCGCAGCTCCACTACGGCTCAGCGTTTGTCCCGTTTTAACGGCACCTTTGGAAAGCCACTAAGCAAATCCCTCAAAAACATGACAGAAAGCGGCCACCAATGTGTTACCGGCATTTCTGTGTGCACAGGCGTCGTTATCTAGTTCAGTTTTCGAACGCTTGTTGGGAAACGCGCCTTCCTCACATGAGCGCTATGCGGTTCTTTCCAGTCTTTGTGCGGTCACCAGCAACATTCGTGGTCCATGCTCGTCAAGAACAAACTCCAAAGACAGAGAGAGAGAAAAGAAAAAAAAAAACATACCGTCGACAATGTGAAAACGTCACTCAAGACCTCAAGAAATGGCGCGCACGTGCAATTCTAGCCGCGAACAGTCACTCCAAAAATCATCGGAATGTTAGTGATCTGTGCACATTACATGTAGTTCATTCACTTACAGTTTCGTGTACCGGAAAAAAAGAAGAAAAAAGATAGAAGACCTCCTCCAACTTAGCTCAATCCTTCAAAACAAACGCATAAGCGAAATAAAGTGCCGGAAGGCTGAACTGCTGACAACGACCGACCGAACCACTGAACTGACCGAACCCGCCGAACCTACAAAAAGTGCAGCAGAACCCAAAAAGCAACCAAAGATCAAAACAACGCCAACGCGCCAACGCCACCAACGCGGTGAAGATTGGATTAGACTGGATAACGTTGGCTAAAGTCTTTATTGGAATCACGGTTGGAACTTTCCAGAAGTGGTTGATGAAGCATAAACACAGGGTGGGTAAAAAGGCACAGTTGTCGCTTTATACGTCCATGTGTTTATTATTTTAACACGACAACATCAGATGACAACATCTAACCTAAAAAATTGCTGCTTATCCTTTCGAGTACGTATATTAGTTTCGGTTTCGTAAACACTTCTCAAATCAGCGTGGGCCATAAATAATTTTTATGAGTCTGCATAAACAGGTCAAAGTGCCGTGCATACACATATTTTAACTTAGTGTTCAATCCATCGTATAAAATCAACAATGCTTCATAAGTTCTTCAACAATAATTCACCATCGCGAACGCTGCTGCTAGGCCTAACGCTATTAAACCTCTTCTACTGCAACATCAACCCTTCATGCTCGCCCACAAACTGCATTTAAACCATCATTATATTTTTTGTCATTTATTTGTAATACCATGTTGTCGTCGTCGGACGCGGCGTCGTGGGCTTTAACTCATGGTGTGGGTGACTTGCCTTTCTGCGTCACCGCGGCCTTCGTCAGCCGAAATCAACAGTTGAGTTCCTACAGCAGCAAGTGCGCATAACCAAATGGCATAACCCAGCATGAAGGTTGAACGGAGAGACGGCCACACGGCAGAGCCGTGCCACACGGCCGTCGACGGTTCTGCCTCACTTCCGGGTGTGTTTTCCACACGGGCCTCCCTCCTTCAACGGGACTACGTCACTTCCGGCGTCGGAGGAGTGATTTGCACACAGCCCTTGACCAATAAAAATGGGAGGAAGCAGTCCCGAAAAAAAAAAAAAAAAACACACAAAAGCTTTTATATTACCCAACTAGACGGCGACAGCCCAAGCTCCGATGCATTAAAGACGGACGCATGATTTATGGATGTGGTGGTACTACTCCGCCCAAGCGGAGCAATACCACCTAGAAGACAAGGCCTGCACATGATGTTTTGTTAGTAGTAGAGTCACTGTATATACAGTTACTCTAGTAGATCCCTGCCCTGCCCCAAGCGACGAACAGGCTGAAGCCCAACGTTATTAGATTAGCTCAGTCACGGAAGTGCTCATAGACTCTGTATGCACAAGCAGTACCCCCCCACACTCACCACGACTCGCCTCACCACGACTCGCCGGGCGGCTGCTGTGGTAACTGCATTGTATTCTATGGGATACATATGTTACGAAGCGCAGCGTCTAGATGGTGTTCCACTGTTCTCTATGGAACACACAGTTTGTAAACAAAAATCTAAATGGAGTTTTGAACGACGAGAGGCAGACTGAAGTGAGGAGTGAGGTGGGTACCCACTTCCATGGGAGTTCCACAACTGAGGTAATCTAGTAATGTTGCTGAAGCCTGACGAGTAAGGGCCATATCACGACTATGTCACATTCAATGTTAGATTACCTCAGTCGTGGAACTCCCGAAAAAGGGGGTTGTCCCCTTAACTCACTTCAGTCATGGTGAAAGAAACACAGTTCTTCCAACTGGAGCCCCCTCTAGGGGGGCTCCAGTTAGGGTGGGCGTAACTATGGTGTACTAGAAGGGGAAATGTGCCAAACGCCCCATTGCTGCATTGGGAGAGAGGGGACCTTCTGTAGGATTCTGCCGCTCTGGCGCTGCTACATAGAATACAGCGTGCCACTATCTACCCCGCTTTGCCTAGCAGTGCGACGATAATAGATAGAATACAGCAGTGCGCTGTATTCTATTTATTTTAAGAGAAGCCAACTATTCTATTCTAAGAAGAAGCCAAATAAATATTATTATTATTATTATTCTATCTTCCCCGCCTTGCCTAGCAGCGCCACGAAACGACAGCATCCTGCGGAGGCTCCCGGAAACGGGCAGCGCTTGGCACACCTCCCCTTCTAGTACACCATAGCCCAACACAAATCCTGGAGAGCGTTTGCAATTTAATGGCGGCGCCTGAGAGGGAGGATTGGGAAAGGATATGCGCCAATGTTGCCTGCACAAGAGCAGACGCTTGCTCTGTTGCCCCATGTGCATTTCCTACTCTCGCCTCCCATTGCAAGCAACGAACGCCTTGGCCTTTCTCGCTTCCTTGCTGCTCGAGAAAAACGTGGAGAGGAGAAAGCAGGGTTGCCAGACAAGCAGCAACGTCCAAGTTGGCAGAATTCACCAATTTTCGCGTTAAACAAACGCTTAACCTACCGAAACAAATCTGGTGGCTATAGGAAAGTAATCATTTATACCTAGCATAAATTATTGAGCACATTTATGGGCTCTTATGACCTCAATTAGGAAATAACATGACCCTTTGTCCTGTAGACTCCCAGCAAAATTTAGAAATTAAATGGCGTCCATATCCCGTGATCCCTGATCTAGCATTTGCGCCCACCCTAACTAGAGCATCCCGTCATTGAAGCGCCATCTAGATTTTCGTTTCATAACTGAGTGTCCCTTAGAGTATGGTGGAACATTATCTAGACGCTATGCTTCGAAACGTATGTATTCCATAGAACACACTGTAGTTACCATAGCAGCCCGAGCGAGTCGTGGTGAGTGAGGGGGGGACTGCTCGTGCAAGCAGCGTCTATGAGCAGCTTCGTAACAGAGCTACTCTAATAACGTTTGCCACATTCACTGGCAAGCAGAGTCTATGAGCAGCTTTGTAACCGAGCTGCTCTAATAACAGTCGCATGCACTGGCGGCCATAGCTGTGTGCGCGACTGCTGAGCGAGAGCTTATAGGGAACCATGCGACACCATTAAGATTGACCGTCTTAGCAGTCTATTCATGTGAGTGCACATCAAGATTGCCGGTCTTAGCAGCCTATTAATGCGAGCTCGTTCTGAGCATGACCACTGAAGCAGGCGATGGAGCAGACAATGGTGCTCATCTGGGCCACCTAGGACGCACTGAGGGGATCTACTAGTGACAACGTTTAGAGGAGGAAACGCACAGGCCTTGTGTTCTACGTGGGTTTGGGTGTAGGGGTACCGCATTGGAATACTGAACGAAAGGTCACTGGTTCGACGCCAGCTGAGGGTCAAGGGAGAGAAGTCTTTTCGAAGAGATATGGCGCCTCCGCCGATTCTGGCACAAGTATCGCCATCTTGTGGTCCAGTGGCGAACCGTGGGTTTTGGTACCTTTCGTGTCGTCGACGTGTTTTCACTCAAGGACTTTGATCTCAACTGAACAATGAGACTACAAGGCTTTTTTTTTTGCCTTAATAAATATAACTACCGTAAAACACCGCAGTAGCGCCTACATTGTTCAAGAGTCCACTATTGCCATTTCCTGAACTTATGAATTCTGCAAATTATATGTTAACCGCCCGATTTGATCGGACAAGCGTCCATGTCTAGATTAACCTACTTTTCAGCAAAAATGGTGTAGGCGCTTCCCTGGTATTTTATGGTATACGCAACTTTCAGCGATGGTGGTACCGCAATGTGAGAATCGTGCTCCCTAGCTCTTCGATGCTTGCTTGGCCTCATGATAAACGGGCCTGACTATACTTTCTTGACGTTAAACAATAAAGCAAGGCTCCAATACTGCTCGTATATAGCAAAACTATACCTACGCGTCACAGACCCAGCCTCGTACTGCTGTTCTACTTTACGACAGCCATTCTGATAGGCGCCAGTGCACCCCCTACAAGTTGTGAAAGTTGCGAATATGACTATAGTCGGTTGCAAGCTAAGAACAATCTTTTAGCTCCACCCACAAGCGCATTGCGCCCATCTGAAGTGCCTCCACCGTCGAGAAAGTAGTTCGCTAGCAACGTTGCTTTTTCTTCCTCCAGGAAACGTGTCTTAAACTACTACAATATTTATTTAATTCATTCAGGACATTTAAATAAGTTAGAATATGTTTTTGTCAACGAAATAGCTGTTTAGTAAAGAAAGAAAGTCATGTACAATGTACCGTCTTCCCAATTCATTTTCTGTCCAAGATACTGTCTAACATACCGTCTTCCAGCTCTCAGCAGTGCTAAGCCTTGCGCCCGCTTCGAAATTTTCGTTGGCGATAGCGTCGCTGGATTCTCACGTTGTCGCGCAAAAACTGCTGCAAACGCAAGCCGATACCATTAAGATTTCGTGGCGTAACCTCGGGCACGTAAAACACGGTGCAAAAAAGCAGAATAATTGTCACGAGAAACTAGCGTCGCGTTGCTAAGGCCAGCAGCCATGTTGAGCTTTTTTTTTTTTCAAAAGGATTGCGATTGGTCCACGGAATCGTGACGTCATGAAAACGATTGGCTGGCGTTTCTCAGCGTAGGATTACATTTTCCTCTGAGAGGCATTTCCGGTTTTTTCTTAGCTTGCAACCGACTATAATACTTCAGTTCATCCCGTAGCCTTATATTTTTCAGACCTTGAAAACAATCCACATTTATAAAAGCATCAACTGTTTTATTAGGAGATGTCAGTTTTCTTCTTCCTGTACGCTTGCAAACAATGCTGAAACAGCGTTTATTGTCACCAAAGCGAGTAGTCGGCGAATGTCTCCAGTGACCCGTCGGTGGCATTTGGCAAGTTCTGCTTGGCCCAATCCCGCGACCGTCGGGGTTGAATCTGGCCATTAATCCATCGACCGGGGGGAACCGGTGTAATGGTTGAAGTTGTCGTGCTGCTGGTACTCTATGTAGGCGGGAAAAGAAATACTTGGTGCTGTTTCAAAAGTAACTTGGGCCCCCATTAAACAAAATTTGTAGCCTTCACAGGACTGAAACTGTGAAGGCATCTTTTGTGCCCATCACTGCCCAGGATATTAAAAGCTTATAGCAAAAGGGGATCTCCCGAAAGTGGTCCAATTACGATCTTGGACTGTGCCCAATAGATTGTTTCAATCTGACCTGAAGGGTGGAAGAAACCTGATCAGGTTCAAACGTACCGGAGAAGCATTAGTTACGTTGCTGTTGTCAGTCGGCTGTTTTTTCTTGTGCATTGCATACGCGATGATGGCAAAGAAGAAGATGAACATGATGGCAAGCATAATGATGAATTTGACAACCAGTGCTCCTGTCAAGCCGCGACCGCCGTGGTCGTTCTCCTTTTCATCGTTATAATAGTGCATCTTTGTCTTCTTCCTCTTCATACTAACACGCGAGTGCTAAAAAGATCTCAGGAAACAACAACGACAACTAACACGGAAGACAGATCCTGGGTTTAATGACCACTCCTGCCCGTTTCGATCTATAGTCCGTTGCAACTCAAGAAGGTAGGGCGAGGGAAAGGAAGGCCGGGGAGGAGGAAGCAGAGGGAATGCTGGAGAGGAGGAAGTTTCCTTCTCTCCTCTCCAGCGTTCCGTCCGCTTCCACCTCCCCGGCCCGTCTTACCCTCGCACTACCTTCTTCAGTTGCAACGGACTAAATATGAGCATCTAGCGGCGTGCACTCGTAATGGACTGGCTCAATTTCTCATGTACAGTGGGCAACAATGTAGCCATACTCTGGTAGCCAAACTCCTGCTGTCTGAACGACTAGTTTGCTTTTGTTATTTTTTGGCACAGGACACGGGTATGTTGAAACTAATACTGCGAAGCATAATATTTACCCGTTCATACTGAAAATCTCACGAGATTCGGCAGCACCGCTTTCAATACGCTATAAAACAGCGTAATATTATTTCTTTGTTACATATACATGCCGTGAATGAATGCTCATACGTGCACTGGTCATTGCCCCGCACCTGCAGGGGTCTTCAATGTACCTACAGTATCAATAAATAAAAAAATAGTTCAGACGGGACAGCCCCAAAGATTACAGTAACAATGCGCGGAAGATTGATCCATTTTATTTTGAGACCCACGTACGTACAATGTTGGGCGCATCTTGGAGGGAGGCTAACAGGCAGGAAATGTTCTGCAAATAAAATTGGAATTCCGTAAACCTCTATACAAAGCAAATGCGGGAAACGGTAAATCACTAGAGTTTAGAATCTGGAATGTACGCTGCAGTTGTTGACAGTTAAAGGGACACTGACATCCCCCAAAAATTAATTTTTTATTTTTTGTCAGGCAATTCATTATGGTTTCAGAAGACTACCCAATCAATATTTTGCCGACAGCGTCACATATATTTTTAATAAAGTAAAAAAACGCAACTGCTCGAAACTGAAACTGGACTGGGGAAGAAGAAGAAATATAGAAAAGGAGGGTGTTGGCAAAAGTCAGGTAACTGTGCAACATTTTTTTCTTTTTTTTTGTTTTTTCAATTAACATATTTGCAGCTTTTTAGAAGCCACAAAAAATGGGTCTCATACTTCTTTTCAATTTTTAATATTGAGTGTGTGCTTTCAGTGACCTGCGACTTTGATTATTTTTTTGTGGCTTTGCCTAAACCATAGAAAACGAAACGTGACCAGGAAAAGAGAGTGAACACAACACAAACCGGCCAGTTCTCAATCAGTGGTTTTCGGGCAAAAAAAACAAAACAATGAATTTCGAGCTGCAAATTGTATTTGGGGTAGTTGGGCTCTCATATCCCATGTAGAAATAAAAACCTTGGCGAGGAAAAGTACCCTGCCAGTGTCCCTTTAAGAAACGCGGGGCGTGGCTTTCCTGTGTTTTCACTTCGCGATTCGCTCCTCGGCGCTCTCGTCGGCAAATGCCGCGACCTCATTGGCTGCTGAGCAACAACGGGATGCCCGGAACTCGCCGCTCCCCGCATTTATTAATCTGTACGAGAATGCGGCGACAAGAGGAAGCTGTCCAGACGACAGGCGTCCGGGGGGAAAGCCGAAACTGGCACCCGCAACTCTCACCGTTGAAAGTGGGCTGTGGGCTCGGCGTATTTATTGCGCACCAGAAACGTCGCCACCGCTTCGGCCACCTGCGTGTGAGCACAAACAAAGCCGGCTCGTTCACAAAAACAATCGAGGAACCTCGATCGTCGACAAGATTAGGACGGCAGTGAGGCTCCCCCGCCTTCACTTCGAAATAAAAGTCTTTATGAATTTTCTTATTTTTCAAATTCTTTTCAAAATCGGTGTCAACCTACATACAGTAATATACCGCAGAAGCACCCACTTCGTTCAAGCGCCCACCATTACCATTTCACAAACTTGGGTAAAAGCGCCCGATTCGACCGCACAAGTGCCCATGTCTAGATTACCTCGGTTTTCAGCAAAGGCAAGGTGGATGCTCCCCCGGTATTTTACGGTATATTCCAATATTTTAGTGATCATAAATATTCTTTTTTATCAATCTCGGCTAAATATACTCGCGACTAAATATAGAGCTCATTCCTACATTTCTGTCGGCCTATATAGTAGCTGAGCAAATGACATAGTTGTGCTAATTTGCTCTGTCGTCATAATTACGCCATCCCTTTCAGGTCATGGAAGGGATCCCGCATCATTTCTGCCAGTCCACGAGGGATCACCAAAAGGCCAACGGTTGAGAGCCCTGCTCTATACCATCTCTATACACGAGCTCATCTCTGTGACGTCACGGCGCGGTGGTGGCGTGTCGGTCGCACTTCCGGTCTGGGGCTGTGGGCAGAAGTCCTCATGCCAGACGTGCATTCCTGCGTTGTTTTGATGGGAACCAGACAAAAACCTGCCTTCTCTTCAAAACGCCGGGACAGGGGCCTTACCAAAAGAGACGAGAAACGTTTGAAGGTCGGTTTTCATGTGCTCGGTTCGTCCGAGAATCTGGATATGTGCCGTGAAAAGGGAAATTGCAGACGCCGTCGGACAACGATTGCTTGGGCGGGAAGCACTTTGAGTTGAGTTCACGGATACTTGTGGTCATCAGATTTATATGCTTTATTCCAACATGAACGCCAGAAAACCATCAAGTTGTGCGGATTACCTGCGGACTACGTTCAGTGCGGCAAGCTCAAACGGCCGCCTGATCATTCAAACTGTTGTCTGCTCTTTCAAACGTTTCTGCTTGTTGTCTGCTCTCTTAGACAACGCCGGTCCGTAGATTAAATGTTGGCCCGGTACTTGCTATACGAAGTAAGTGCAGGCCTCAAAAGACATAACTTTGAAGGTTGGTAAGCAGGCTGGGGATGTAAACAGTGGATACAAGGAAATGTTGATCATTGTTACAAGTGACCATCACTGACTTACTATGCCTAATTGACTTGGTCCGATTCTGCTTTCGATTTTCAGTACCGACGTCGACTATCTCAGCTACGGTTCACGCTTTTGCAGCCCGAGCGGCATCGCGACTGAAAATTGCGAGCAAATCTCATCATGCGAATTAGGTTTTAGCGTACATACTGCGGCGTCCACACGGAATGAATCGCCACATGTCACATTATCCACGCGAAGTTTTGCGATGTGACGAGCCTCGGTAATTTCACTGGCGCCGCTCAAGGAGTCAGACATCCCCAGGAAGACGTAGAATCAACAATCCGAACGCAAAAAAAAACAGGGGGACTGACACCGACGCCGACAACATCGCATTTCAATGGGTTGTTTATGGGCGACGGCGAGCTTCTTGCCCACACACATGCACGGCGCCGGTGGCGTCCGCTAGGGGCGCTCCGGTTTGTTTGTAAACATGAGTTGGTGTATATTATTGCCTAAGGTTTTAGAGCAGCTTTTCCTTCAACAATGACGATGTGCTGATGATGAATTGGTAGATCTAGTCGACTGAGTCCTCGCAGAAGTTTTGCCACGTCAAAACGAAAAGAAGCTCTCAATTCGACTCGACATTACCAATTTTTATCAATCCAAGACGAAAGGAAACAAAGCTGTGGCATTAACAGAAGCACTTGCCTTGTCAGGGACATCTTCGTGCACCGCATGGCCACACTGGGGAAGCACTTGCATCTGGAACTTGCCTGGAAGAGAAGCACTGTCACTAACTTGGTTGCAGCCCCCCAAATCCACTCCACAGTTTTGTCAGCATCGAGGTAGCGCTGCATGTGCGGAGGGCCACACACTCCGACGTTCGCGCTCGTACAGTTCACGACAATACTTCAGCGCTCGTCACTCGTGACCATGCGGCTAAGAGACGCTGATCATCGTCTCCACTCTTGCGACCCAAATAGAGCCAGAGAAACCTATATTTGAATACAGTTAGTCCTTGCAAACCCATTGCCTTAGTGTACTGCAGCTCTTAAATGAGAGCTTTACAATGCCGTGGAAAAAATACTGGAACACTGTTTCAAGTTTGGCTCTGGTTTTATGATTTCAGATGGAGTTAAATGAACTCTCTTTTCAGTCGCTGCCAAAATACTAACCCTTACTTCCTGTTGTCACCATTTTCTGAGGGCTCTTTCATGCTCAACCAATGTTGTCAGCACCTATCTCTGCACATATTTAGATTTTTGTGACGATTCTTTTTTTTTTTTGTTAGCTAGGATAGGCAGTACAGTAGACTCATTAATTCAAACTCCAGGAAGGCACATATTTTGTTTGAATTATCAGAATTTCTGAAATTTATTTAAACATGATGCAAGATAAAATTATGATTTGGCATACGAATGGCAACACATACAAAGCAGATATTTGATCATTTCTACATAGACCTACTGATCATAAGCAGGCATGCCACACATGAAACACGTGTTAAATGTATGACACAAGTTTATTTATCTCTCAAAAATGTTGTTTATCGCACACTGTTTAGGCAGCACATGACAACTGAAAACAAAATTAAGTCTGTTCATCAGACAAAGTTGTCTAATGCAAACTATTAAGCAGGAGACACATGAGCGATGAAAGTGGGCACCGCGCGGTAGTTCTAATTGCAACTTGCACAGACGCTGTGGCATGTACTATCGGAAACAATATGAGCGTGAACGCGCCTCCGTGTGTCGCCGCTACCTGAGGCGCCGCCCTGCAACGCCATTGTGAAGTTTTGCGCATACGTGTAGAAATCCTGTCGCTGTTCTCGCTTTGACTGTCAACCCCCGTCTGTCGTCTGCTAAGCGCGCGCTGGCGGCCGCTCACGCTGTCGTCTCCTATGCGACTCGTGTTCGCACTGGCGTCCGCTCGTGTTGTCGTCTGCCGCACAACATTGCATGCTCGGCGGACACACGCGCTTTCTACACGACTTGTGTTTGCCCTGGACAGCTCGTCCCTATATGCTTGTATTATCCGGTTCACAGTTTTCAGCGGTCTTCCAGCCATGCTAGATATAGCCCTCTGAGAGTAGCCCCGGAGGGACAGCTCAACTATGTTGATCCGTTCGTCGTCAGGAACTCTAGCAATTTTTCACTCAACTGAATGTTTTCCGGGCTCACCGTAGTTGAACGCTAAGCTTTGCAGATATTTTGTCTTTATTCCATTTGTCTGTTGTCGCTGTATCTCGACCCAATGAAAGACGCCAGCTACTTATCACGTATCAAATGTGGGCATTACGTTACCGCACAGGAAAATCGTGAATCATGTTAAGTCGTTTGTCTGAGTTGTGACGGAAATACACGAGTCGCCTAGCAGACGACAGCACGAGCGGCCGCCAGCGCGCGCATAGCAGACGACAGACGGGAGTTCACAGTCAAAGCGAGAACAGCGACAGGATTTCTACACGCATGCGCAAAACTTCACAACGGCGCCGCAGGGCGGCGCTTTAGGTAACGGCGACACGCGGAGGCGCGTTCACGCTCATATTGTTTCCGATAGTACCTATGCCATGCCGCCACGTCGCAGCGTTCGCGCAAGTTGTTTTGGAAATTTCCACGTGGTGCCCGTTTTCATAGCTCATATGCGTCCTTCTTGAGCCCCGTTGAGTGTGTTTCTCACCGAGCACAAGTGCATGGCGGAGAAGCAACACCTGCGGAAGCAAGCTCCGCGGGTGTTGCTTCTCTACCGTGCACCGTTGCTCCGTGAGAAGCGCAATCAACGGGGCCGCGAGAACAAAAAGTCTGAATTGCATGTAAACGCAGTTCGAACTAGGCAGGTTATGAATACATTAATAACATAGCCGGACAACGAAAATTTTGAAATTTGTTTTAACCAGAAGTATGAAATGTCCGAGAAATGCCAATATGCTTTGATAGGTGGAGGAACATTGGGATACCCTTCATTTGTAGTCGGCAGATAGTCTCTCCAGACGGTGCTTTTTACTCGAAACGGGTTCATTATTTGTTTTAGAAACTTTTCTGTTCCACACTTTCGACGCCTTCGTAAGACCCTCACCTTGCATCTGACCGATGGTGAGATCCTTGTCAAGGCGGTCGACACCTGGAAGAGACAAAATGTATCACTGGTAGGAATGTCCCTCAACTATGCGACTGCTTGGAATTGCTAATTAGAATACAGGATTGCCCAACTAAACCAGAAAATTTTATCTCGCTAAAGTGGAAATTTTTTTTTTCCGAGAGTATTCTTTTTGGAAAGAGGGGGAAAAACAACTAAGGCACTCACCGGCCAGGAGAAGAAGTTTTGGACATGGTACCATCAGAAACAGAGAGGACAATCCGACAAACCAGCCTGCCAAAGATGGAAAGGAGGAATTTTATGTCAATAAACATGTTGGTGCTAATCTATTGCAGAGAATCTAGCGTTTACTCTTTCTGTAGCATCAAAAAGAGATGAATTCCAAAACTCGAAATACTGAATTTTTTGCCGCGGTGATAATGATGATTAATAAGAGTTTTGTGGTGCAAAATCATACTTAGGACAAACTGCTCCAAAATAGGTTGTTTTTTTTTGTTTTTTTTTTTCCGTTTCGCCACCACGAAAATGTCAATGACATCACTCAAGATCAAAGCCAACGATATCAAAATGTCTTAACATTCAAGTATAATGAAAAAACAGGTGGTAAAAACAATTTGTGAACTAAAACAAAAAGTGAACAAGGAGCCAATAAGTTCTAATATAATCTTGCATAACGGCTGTGCTCGCATTGCAACTTTGTGCACTTGACTGTCTTTTTTTTTTAGAACTAAAGAATATCATGTAAAGCAACAAAAAAAAAATATTATAATGATAATATGATAACAACATAATAATAAGCGACAGAAAGACAGAGCCGCACCTCTCCAGTATTCCTCCGTTCTGGATAGGTCTATCCGCCACACAAATTTGCCAGAGTCCTCCTGCAGCAAGAGAGCGCGGAGAGGTCAGCGACTCGGAAACATCGATTACCGACGCCGTCACAGTCTCCAATACCCAAATTTCAAAGGGTTCTCACATGACACTGCCCCTAATGTCACCCGAGCAAACGAAATAAAATGCAGCGAAATACGACCGCACATTTCCGAAAACATTCCGCGCAAGCCAACACTGCACACGCGGGCATGTTAAAAAGCTTCAGCCAACCCCGCCGACCAAATAGAAGTTCAAACAGGCTTAACAAGCAGAGCGAAAGCCGTACGCATGTCTATGTGGAGCACAAGTTCGTCTGCTTCTTTTACAGGGGGTTGTGGTGGCATCGGGAGGTTAAGCTCCAATTGGCTCCGATCGAAGGATAGTGCGTAAACCTCAATGCTAGCTGCCTCGAAGTCTACCCACTATCCTTTAGATCAGAGCCAATCAGAGCTCGGCGTTCTGACGTTGCCACAACCCCTGCAAAAGCAAACGAACATGCGCTCCGCATAGTTGCGGACAGAATTAAAATGGTAGGGAACTCTTTCGGTTTCCCGCTTCGAGCGCGAACTCCCCACCTTCGATATACTGGCACGTCTTGTAAGCCTCGGGCGTAAGCGTGCAGCTATGGCGTGACAAATGGTAATGAGCACGTGCGGAGGCTGGGCATTTTGGAGAGACGCTATGTCATTCTCTCATTCTCGTCCTGCCAGCGACTATTAAGTCAACCGCAACGTCAGTAAGCTCAACGGAGTTTTCATGAGCACTGTTGGGCAGTAAATAAATTGGTATAAATACCTAAACCAATAAACTGGGTGCATTGAAATTTTTCAGAGATGTGTGTTTAGGTGATGCGTTCATCATATTCACACTTCAGAAACGTGGGCTTTGGAAAAAAATGTGAGCCTAAAAAAATTCCAGTTTATTTTTCCGTGCACTGGGAGGAACATGGCAGAAACCTACTGGTTGATGTCGCTCCTCTGATATTGTACCACACACGCCTGGATCTGCTGGACCTATTTGCGGGTGTTCGTCTCAAAGAAGTTTTAACGTTTTTGCTTTATGTTGCGACATCCATAAGTAGCAGCGTCACCCAGACAAATTTTACCGTTTCTAAAAAAAGCCAGAAAAAACTAGGTTTAAAAATTTTTTTTTAAACCTACACTTATGAGACTTTGCGCGTGATAAATGCATCACCTAAGGACACCTCTGGAAAAAGTGTAATTGCACTTAGTTTACTGGTTTACTTACACAATTTTTTTTTACACCCAAATACACTCATTTCATTTCATTTTTATTATCTGAAGGGCCTCTTGAGGGAGGCATTATATAAGGGGGGTGTCATATTCAAGGTTCAAAAACAAAATAACAAAAAACAAAAAAAATTGAAGAAAAGCTCAGGAAACATTATATAAACATTAGTCAAACATTTTAGAAATCAGCCAGGAAAAACATTTATGGTCACTGGTATTTATGGTTGCCAGGATTATGGGCAAGCTATTACAATCTGATATGCATAATGGAAAAGGTGAGTATTTGAATGTGTTGGTTTTCGAAAAAATGGGTTCAACTTTACAGGGGTGGTCGCAACGCGAGGAAATATGATGGACCGGGGAAATAAAAGGTTTGGGGAGAACACGGGTTATAGTACAATCTCTGCATGAAAGAGAGCCGGTCTATTTTTCTAAAAGTGTCGAGCGTTTGTAGGGATATAGACTGTTTTAAGGAAGCATTCTGTAGGAAAGCCTACGTAAGCATTCCGTAGGAAAAACGCATATTTCACCAGTTAAATCAACTGCAGACCGTGTACCGGCTTAGCCCGCTACGAATTTCACGGGGACCGAGAAAATTTGACAAGAGCAGCTCACGGACGTTCGTGCGGCAGACGGTGGCTTGAAGGCCCCGGAGCCATCCTGCAGCGTAACCTTCTCCGCCGTGCCCACTTCCGGTTCCTCAGCAATCGGGTCAACCCGCGCCATTACGGAAGGCGCTTCGTCGTTCAGCAGACGTTTCTCAGCGTCCTCGGCCGCCGTCCGGCTGCCTGCCGTCTCCACTATGCTCTTTGTCGCCGGCTCGCCTGTCCTCGAGCTGTGGAAGGGGCAGAGTTATCAGTGCAGAAACCGCAGTAGCACGTGTGACACCATGCGGAGCACAAGTTGTCTGCTTTTTACGCAGGAGTTGCGGTGATATCAAATCGACACCGGCCTCCGACTGGCTTTGATTGAAAGGGTAGTGGGTAGACCTCAAGGCTAGATACCTTGATATCCACCCACTATTTTCCTTTTTCAATTAGCAAATAAGAGCGTGGCGTTCCGACGTCATCACAACCCCCATGCAAGAAGCAGACAAACTTGCTCTTCGCATAAGGAGGTTTCACGTGACATACTTCCCGTTCAAAAATCTTGTGGGATGCAGTGCTGATGAACGTTCACCCAACATCTTTCAATGCACAATGGCAGCATTTGCCAAATCGCTCGAGTTTTTTCGCGTTGCGACCAACTGTGCCAGCCAGAGTTAACTGCTGTTCTCGTTCTGTCAGTAACTAACTGTCGTGTTATTAAAAAAAAACTTAAAAGTGATTGTTTAAACATTTCAATGGGAAAGTGGATCCTATTCCTCGTAGTTGACACCGGACAGCTCCATGTGTCCTTGGGCTTTGTCGGCCACGGTTTTCCCAGCGAAAATTTGCAAAAGTCACTTGTAACTTTTGAACCCGATAACTGCAAGCTCTGAAACTTTGGAGTCTGGTTCGAACCGCTAGCGCTACATTAATGTGGCAGAGACTGAGCGTTTAGAAATGCATAATTTATTTTTGAAAAAAAAAAAAAAAAAATCTGTTATAATTTTTTTGTGGACACTTTGTACCTTTTTGACAATGCACTGCCGAGTGTCCCAGGCGGGGGCCCAGTTCCCCGGTTAATCGTGCCCTTTTGGCCTTTCGTTCGCGTGATGCAAGCTTCCTCTACGTGAGATAATTAAGGTGCAAGGACAATGCAGATGGAAGTGTGGAGCCTCACTTTTTTAACTGGGCAGGCATCGAGACTCTCGCAGATTCCAGGTTGCGCACTTGACCGCTCCGTACGCTGCAACGAGAAATTCCGTTTGCATCCGATGACGACACTGTTGCATGCCAAGTGCCAGCACACTTGCGAAAATATAAATATAAGAGCAAGACAATTGTAGATATATAATGTAAAAAAGACTTGGAGAACATAATAGCGCTTCACGACAGGGACGAAGAGTAGGAACGAGACAACACAATGCGCTAAAAAAGACACTGTCTCAAAAAGAAAAAAAATTGTCTTGTCACATTATACTTTGTTTTACTATAACTTGGTGAACTACGGAGGCTGCAGCCAACACGACCCATAGGAGCGTTGGAGCAAGTCACGTGGTAACACTCCATGGTCGAGGCCACGAAGGCCTTGTTACCGCCCCAGCCACGGCGCAGTCCGCGACAAAAAGTAGTATGACTGTAGTTCTTTTAATGGCAATTGAGCTAGTGCAATTCCATCTCTACCGAGACTAAATAAAAAATAAAGAATAAACATTGGTAAATTAACAAGTTTCAATTATATTTGAACCAAGAAAGTAACACCACATCCATATCCACTCCCTATTTTTCTTCTTGTTGTAGAGCCATGGCCGTTGGCAATGGACTTTTCCAAAACCGACGCGCCCCATCGCGGCGAAATACCACGCAGTGCACTCTGGGAACTAGTTGGCCACTCAGTTTCGGTTTCGACTGAGCAGCTTCATCTCGTGCTATCACGCCGCCACCGAACGCGTTGCTTGCGTTTTCGATTATCTGACTTTTCACGAACGTACAATACACTCATTCTCGAGCGATACAAAACGAAGACCGGAGCACTTTCCTTGGTTCCCGAAACACCGTATATTCTGCGTGCGTATGCGAACGTAGTAAGTCGTGGCTTAGTCGCCTCACCCCACGAGTGCATGTTTGAGCTCAATTTCAATAATCCCGTCTAGTACCAGTGAACTAGAACTGAAATTTGTTCATCTGGAGCCTTACACGTATTTTGTTTGCCTAACGTCCGTTTCTTGTTACTTCATTGGGCGAAAAGCAAGCCGCATCCTCACAGGTTATCAATGTTGAGCCCAGCTTTTACGCATGAACTTTTAAGGAAATGCAATAAATTCGACCTCACTACTGCACAAAAGTTACTATGATGTCTTTCTCGTGTACTCATATATCTCCCACTCAAATTTTATGCTGATAGAAGATTAACTTTTCGCAAACGCTGAGATCGGCTAGCTACGACGGAGACCCTAACAAGCGTCCCCATACTCCTCGCTAAGCCTTTTTGGGCGAGCTTTTACTGACGCCCAAGATCTGTGCCTGAACGGTGTGTGAAATTATCTCGGCATACTCGGGCAGGAAGAAAACAAACACATAACAAATATTATGGCCATTAGAAACCGTAAAATGCGCTTTGAATTCGTTCGAGCACTTGTGTGAAGAATGTCGCACCGGGAGCCGGACGGGCATGAACCCCTTATATGCGGTGCGCATAGGGGTTCATGCCCGTCCGGCGCACTTCCGGCAAACGGTGCGACATTCTTCACACAAGTGCTCGACTTTTGCTTTCTTCAAACGGTCTGTATGTGCGAATTTGCCTATATGATTGCAGGATAACTTTATGCGCATACGCGATGTTGAATATTAGTGCAATGCAAGCGGGTGGGGACTTCACTTCGTGCAGTGCTGCGGGTCAGTACAGATAAGAGATAAGAAGTGTGTTAAAATTGAGCTTTCCAATGGCGCCACCGAGTTTTACCTCGCATACTCAGGCGTATTAAGAAAAACAGTAATGGCAAGAAGTAATATTTCGTGTATGGACGCGCGAAACAAACAAACTTCCTGATCAACAACACTAATGTGAAGGCGCGAGCTCGATGTATGCATACGCATTGGTTGCTACAGCATGTTGATTCATACACAAGCAAGATCCCCGCGCTTCGCAGCGTCGAGATTCCCAGCACTGGCTCGTCCACATACCTCGATTAGAACGCTAACAGGAAGGCTCAAGTACAAAAATACAACAAGCATGTGTTAAGACAAGCTATACGTCTCGGGCTTGTGCTAAAGCTTCGAGGTCTGGCCATTTAGGTTAGTTTAGAGACCACAAATGACGCTCTCGGGACCAGAAAACAATCTCGTGTCGACGTGTCGATCGAAACCGAAACTATGCCACCCTCCTCCCTGGCCAACTAGTTCCCAGAGTGCAACGCGCGCCGTGTTGCATGCAGGGCTTTATGGAAGTAGTCTATTGCAACCGTGTAATCGACCGCTTCCGCTGAAAACATCGCCCTAGCAACAGCACCCACCACAGATTCACAGTTAACTTGAGCGTATGGTTCTCTCATGAACTGTTTTCGAAGAGCTCGCTGCTCTAGCAGGCAGCAATGTTGAGGCGGTGGGCGTTCATCCGAAATTGGTTGGTTTCTCAGCAGACGACAGTCGGTTCCTTAGCACAGTAACGCAAACGCTCCCGTGACGTGGCGTCACTTGCTCCGACGCTCTTATTGGGCCGCGGGGGCAAAAGCTTTTACAGTTTGCCAAGTACAGTGTAGACCGCATATAATGTTTGTCGCGGGAGTCGCGAAAATTCGCACTGTAAGCAGTACCGCGCTATAACCAAAACATCAATTTTTCAGGCCAAAATGCATGCCATCAGACAACTTACATTTGGAAAAGAATTTATTTTATGTCAGATGAAAAATAAAGCTTAGTTTGAGGAAAGTCTTTATTTCACCAGACTAGTACACTTCTCTCTCAAATGTGTCACACATTTTGAAAGAAATTAGCAACTTTTGCCTGGCGCAGCCTTTTAACAGCGTCGCAGGTTGCGGACGGACGTTGCGAGCGTTGAGGATTGCTAACCCTAATCACTTTTCTCCGGCGATGAAAACGCGTGAAAATTCACATCCTTTATACGGTATGCGCCAGTAATACCTTCAACTTTAGCACAGGCGTGAAATGTTCCAAATAAGAAATCCAAGCGATGTTCGAAAACACAAATGCTTAGAAAGCACCACTGCAGTCGAAGTAAACAAACACGACGACACGGGCGTTTCTGCAGTCTTGAGAGTGCCGCCACAACATCGCCGCACAAGTAGGTGGATCTTCCCTTCTAGTACACACAACGAAAATTCACAGTCAAGGATAGCGCTTTTACGCGGAACGATGAGCTTCTACCACGCCGTCTACATCGACTATCAAAACCGACGCCACGTTTACGGATAGAAGCAGCCGGCCGGCCGGCCCGCGACCGGCATGCAACGCGCGCGAACACTTCTCCTCGACCTGCGATTGGTCTGTCGTTGCGGTTGTTTCCAACGCAGCGAAGGGACGCACGCACGTGAACGAAACGTGGTGCATCCCTCCGTCGCTATGGCAACTGAAGCCTCTCTCCGCTTCTCCCGGCTTCTTCAAGCAACCTCCTTGCCCCGCGAGTGCCGCTTGCGGCTCGCGCCGTTATCTAGTGTCACACAGGGAAGCGTGCTCTCTGCGTCGGTCAGTCGGCGCGGTCGCCGGGTTGTTCCGAAAACCGCACTATAACTGGTATTTCCCTTCGCGTGCCTGCATTTTAAGCGGTATGTAATTACATGGAGTTCTATGGGAGGCGAACCGGTGGTTTAAAAAAGCCGCGTTATACCCGGTCCTGCACTATAAGCGGTTACATTGTAAGTGGTCTATACTGTAATCGTGGAACGAAGTATAGTTACTATTGACCAATGAGATCCACAAGATGCAGCAGTGGTTGTAATTATCGGTGTGTGAATATTCATTAAATTAAATATTGCTCAAATAATGTTTACAAATGAGGTATGCATTGCTTTGCTCGCAATGCTACATTATGTTGTTCTAAATATAACCACGCAATATTTTTTTATGCAATGAAACTGTTCCTTTTCACAGACATGTATTCTAGAAAAAAAACAAAAACATTTCCAGCCGTGATATATTACGTAATTAAAGTAGTTATGCTCAATTCGTAAGAAACATAAAAATATTCCAATTTCCGAAGTCATGAACCAACTCGCTTGCATCGCCACCTTAAATGTATCTGCATTCGATTTGCAGATAAAAATTTGATGTTTTCTCATCTCTAGTTGTAACGAAAGGCCTACACAAAATGTGGGTCCCAACTCATCCGGAGTGCTTGGGGCAAGACGAAAAGCTATCCCCCAAACTGAGATACCGTAGAATATCAGGCATCCGCCCATTCCACACTTAGCGCCCATTCTCAAATTTGTAAGATCCGAGAAAATATGCACAGTACATTGATATGCAAAACTAATGACCAGACAAGCGCCCATCCCCCATTTTTTCGCGATTATCATCAAATCTTGAGTTTGGTGGGTATTTTACGGTAGATAGAGTTGCAATGTTTCGATCGAGATTCAGGTCCACCGAAAATGTCGAGCATATCAGACAAATAGAGACACTTCTTTGAAAAATCATTCCTTAAGACGGACGGCTTACCACCACTCCACGGCATACTCGAGGGAAGAGAAAGAGCTCGGCCGGCCCCTCAAAAACGTTTGCATGCTCTGCAGGGCGTCCATTGCCGTCCCTGAAAAAATGGTAACGGCAGAAGTGGAAGCCACTCGTACGCTCTCTTTTGACATTCGTTCAAATGCTGGCACCTCCCATGCGGAGCGCAAGTTTGTCTGCTTCTTGCACAGGGATTGCGATAACGTCAGAACACCGAGCTCTTATTGGCTGATTGAAAAAACTTGTGGTTAGACCTTGAGGAATCTAGCATTGAGGTCTACCCACTATCCTTTCAATCAAAGCCAATCGGAGCTCGGCGTCATTCTGACGTCACTGCAACGCCCGCGCATGAAGCAGACGACTTGCTCTCCGCATAGACTTTTTCAACAAGGGCTTGCGGAGAACCCTCATGAATCTTGAATTTTTGCCACTTCCAGTATGGGCGTAAACAATGTTTTGCCATCGCCGCGCCACCAGAACACATTTAGGATATAAGCATAAAGGCCCGTTCACACTCTTGCGACCGAGTACAATGTTTTTAGAATGAGGGAACACACTGGCATTGTGGCGCCATCTATGTGGTGACCCTGGAACTGCATTTCACAAGAGCGAAGGTTTTGCGGGATTTCCAAGGTCAAATGTGCGTAATACTCATAGAAAGGCTCGTTTATAACATTGACAAAAGTTTTTCGAGCCATGAAAGAAAGGATAATGCGCGAGAAATAAAAAAATATGCCGGACCGCCTAGTTTACACTGCTTCCCAATAGATGGCACCAGTGTGTTCTCTGGTTTAAGAAGTTTTAAGGAACCGAGGTTTGAGGTCGCAAGAGTGTGAACGGGCCTTAACCGTCACCGATTCTCGTTTTGCCTCCCCTCTATTTTTTTTTTTGTTCTTGTTTTTTACTCTTTGTAGGGGTAATGTTTTATTATTTTTTCGTCATTGATACCAGATATGCCTACCAGGTGGCTGAGGACGTGAGTAAATGTACGGTTGTGCGAATAGTGTATTTTAATTTCAAATTGAATTCAAAGCAAATAGTGATCTTCGCCGAATATTTTCGAATCGAATATCAAATACTTAGTGTTCAAAAATCTTGGCCGCAAAGTGGCATGCAAGATAATTTTTGCATATGTGCAATTATTAAGTGGACAGCTTTGTGAGAATGAGGCCATAATTAATTCACGTATGACGTATTTATGGGAATACAAACACCAAAAAGCCTAACTGGAATTAGAGTTAAAAATGATGGAACAAAAGAAATAAACCTGCATAATGAAATTACGCAGGTTATGAAAATTCTCTAAAGGTATTTATTTTTACCCTAACTTGTTTTTCTAACTTTGTGTCTGGACGTGCCAGTGGTGCGAAAAATGTGTTCGCTACCAGGGCGCCAAGATTGGCAAGGATGGCACCGGCGTCTCTGGAGCTCGTTGCTCAGTTTCTTTCGCCCGTTATTAAAGAAAGTTGATGAAATGACTACGATGAATATGTTTGAAAGTTTCCACCATAGTATTTGTACCGTTTTGCCGAACGTGTAAGTATACTTTTGATTTTAGAAATCAATCCTCACTGACTTTCAGACAGTAAACAAACTCGCGACTCGAGGTTGCTAACACTTCGAAAAGCATGAATACTACACAACTGCTCTCAAAGCGAATATCGAATAGCGTAATATTCAAAAATTTGAATATTCGCACAACACTAAGTAAATGTAAAAGGTCTATACTTGGTGCCAACTATTTCATGCTACGTTTGGGGTAGTGAGTAGACCCCAAAGCAAGCTGCCTTGAGGTCTACCCACTATCCTTCAATCAAAGCCAATCAGAGATAGGCGTTCCGACGTCACCACAACCCCTGGAAAAGAAGCCAATGAACTTGCGCTCTGCGTAGACAATACATCATTAATTGCAATAGTTTGGAAGACGTTTGGATATATGGGGTATGAAAGAGTACAAAACAGTGTGGGAAACTGTAAGAAGAAATGGGACTAACCTTCGACGACATCAATCACTATGAGACCAATCAGATTCGGTATGACGTTCGTGTAGCCGGCGTGCACAGCAACGGCGCCACCCATGCTGCAACAATAATCGGTTTCTTCACCGTTCGAATACCGGGATTTTTTTTTTCTGCACACCAAACGCAAATCTTGGTCCCAAGCAGAAAAACTGTAACATGCTTTATGAAGTATGTTTTATTATCAAAGACACCCGATTTATGGGTTTGAAGTTGATCAATGTCTGCATGCCTTTAACCTAGGAGAGCTTTCATTCTCGAATTATATTTTTCGAGACATGGTACTGTGCAGAGACGCATTCCGGCCTCGCATTCTGGTGCGACTCATTTTGAGTGGCCCCCTTAACAGGCATTTTCTTAAATTTCATAATGGGACTTTTTTTGTTTAGTTTGTTACTACATTAGGTCATTTCTCTTGTCTAGGTCTCTGTGTTCACCATAAGACGAGAGGTGAAACGCCCTACATTTGCCTTTCTGGAGGTGTTATCACAAAGCACAGCTCTATATGTAAAAAAAAAAAAAAAATCGAAAGCCCAGTTGAGAGAGGCAGGAAGCAGATCAAAACTGAAACCTGCATTGGTGCGACACTTGAGGAATGAAAAAAAAAACCACTAAAATCAAAAAAGGTGTTTTTTTTTTGTTTTTTTTAAAGGGCAAAGATGGGTCACATTTCATTTGTTAACACTGAGCTGAATGAAGAAGTACCCGTAGGGTCCCAGTCACCTTTGGTAAAGACAAGTGTATCCTGGGAGGCTTTAAATATAGCAAGTGCCACGTCCGAGTACTCCCTGGTAAGCTTGCAGCCGGTGCTATGTAAAGTTACACCACACACAAGATACCCAAGGGGAAAGGCACTCGAGTCCAGTAACTAAACACACCGTGGAAAAACCTTAGAGTTTGCAACACTTCAACAACGAACGTAAAAGCGATCAAAATCTTGGTAAAACCGCATGTCTGTTATACGGAATGCAAGTTTGTCTGCTTCTTAAGCAGGGGTTGCAGTAACGTCAGAACGCCCGAGCTCTGGTTGGCTCCGATTGGAAGGATGGTCGGTAGACCTCAAGGCAGCTAGCATTGAGGCCTACCCACTACCTCTCCATCAGAGTCAATCAGAGCTCGGCGTTCTGACGTCAGGGCAACTCCTCCGCAAGAAGCAGATGAACTCGCACTCCGCAATTGACATTGAGTACGACTTCTCAAAGCAATTACACAGAGAGGAGTGCTGGTCGATGGGACATTTCCCATTATGGTTCTTCGCTAAATAAATGCATCCATCAATGACTTGGCAATCTGCAGTGAGAAAGAGAACCAGTCCCGCACCTGGCACCCTAGACATTTCCAGACGCCCAAGAGCAAGCAACTACCGGAAGACAGACAACTTCGGCGTGTTCAGCAATGCAAAAAATCTTTCTTTCCTCTCCCAAGCCCCCTGCCTGAAAAATGGGAGACCCCTGTTTGTGACCGCTTATGACAGGAGAACAAACACTATGGCTGTGTTCGAAATCTTACCCAAAACGTTTCGAGTTACTCAAGCGGGTCGTGTCACGTGATAACACAGATAGAGCGACGCAGGACGCGGGTAGGTTTTCGAACACAAAGGTACAAATCTCTTGCCCTGGAATAGATCGATTAAAATTCAGAACACTGCCTCTGACACACTGGTGCTATCTATTGCGTAGACCTGGAACTGCATACAACTAAACTGAAGGTTTTGCAGCATTTGCGATGTCAGATCCACACGCCACCTATGAGAAACAATCACTTATAACATTGTGAGAATTACTACCAGCCCACAATGAAAGAACGTGCACAAAAACAGGAAATCGCCGTAAGCGGTCACAACATACTCAGTTATACTCAAACGTAAATGTGTGAACCAGTCTGAACTGGTGAGCTGATTCGTCAAGTTGAGTAAGGAGGCAATCGATCACCTGTGGCCCACCAATACGACGGGAGGCTGGTTCGAGTCGTCGGGATACATTGCGCTGTAAACTGCTCCAATGTCCCTAAAAGCAAGGCGAACGTCGAAAGAAAAAGCAAAGTCGGAGTCAACAGCTTGCAAAAATTGAAAGTTAGTATGCCTCGTGATATTCCTTCTACACAGGAAGCGAGGAGCGAGTGAGTGCATCAAAGTGAGCAAACCGACCTGGACAGAGTCTCAGCAGACAGGTCGTTGTCGTTCGTAGTCATGGTTTCACCTTAAGCGGGGAAAACAGGAAGACAACCAACAATGTGGCAGATGGTTGTTTCTTAAGCTGAATGCAGCGGCGCCGTCTATACAGTGCAATCCACTTATAACGACACGACATATAATGATGTAATGCTTATGAACATCACTACCTAGAGTTTCTAGACTAGATACAATCAGCTTCCAGTCCAGATACAATGATAACCGGTAGTAACGATTGAATTTTCGGGTTTTCTGATTATCGTTATAAGTGGATTGCACTGCATACATATTTTGAGGATGTTGCTGGTTGAGCGAACACAAGCGCTTGCTTTCTCGCGCTGGCACCTAAGCAATGGCGGTTCAAATTAAATTTCTTGCCCTTTGCTCGTCTGCTTCCTCACAATATCAATATAAGGCCATGCAAAGGTGAGCACACTGAATTAGCTGAATTTAGTGCGCCCATATTTAAGGGTCTGTTTAACAACATATCTTTCCTCTGACTGTCACGATGTGAAATGTTGCGACCGGGGACTAGTTGCAATAGTAGGGCACTCTTCAGTTTGATCAGCCTATTCGGCAATTGTCGCAAATAATATATCCTCTTTGTCGGGCATCTTTGAACCAATATTGTGCCTGAGTTTATGTTTAAAAATGTGTCATATAAAAACAAGAAAAGATTTTTATGTTTTTTTGTTGCTTTTTTTTTTAGTAAACAAAAATTTAGAAAGGCAAGTTTTGTTATGATTGCAAGCCTAACGAAGGTAGAAATCTACAAATTCAAACACTTGATACTCTCAAGTGCCAACAACAAAAGAATACTATAGCATAATAAAAACAAAGATCAAAGAATGGCAACTTACCATGACCACGAATGTCAAGAGCAGCCACTCGACACTCAACAATGTGGCACATTTCGGACTGAAAAAAAAAAGAATACAATGACAAAAGCACGAATTATTCAAACTCAGCACCGGTACAGTATCCCATACATAGATTCAGATCATAAAAAGCACCTGCTCCCTGTTTCTATAAATGAGAAGACCTTCGAAAACCTTGTTTGTACCAAGCTACCGGTGCAATGGAAGACAAGCAAGATGTGATAAATCAGTTAATACTGCGTGCCCACTGTTAATAATCATAATAAAATAAAAAAAATAACAGGGCATTACTAAACCCAAGAGTCCGCCCTGTTACAAGACTATTACTTAAAAAAAACACACACACAATTATTGGCCATTTAACTCCTACGAAACAAAATGTAGTCATTTTGTCTCAACTGCTTTTTCTTTTTTCATATCCTAATTCTAATTTCCAATTCTGTAGTCACAGAATTAAAATTCTAAATTCCAATACAAAAAAACGCAGGGCATCACATTCTTGCTTTGTGATTCGTCCTTCAAGGCTCATATCGGCTAATGCCACCGTCTCATTGGCTGCAGAGAGATAATGAGATGCTCACGACTTCATCGCATAAGCATAATCTATGCAATGTGTGTGTTATAAAATGACTTAATTACTCACAGTGAAGAGGGACCAAGTCAGGCCACTGTAGCCACCTCCATGAAGCAGCAGAAGTAATGGGCCCGTAGTTCCTTTCGTGTACACTCGGAAGACCTTTAATTATATTTTTTTTAGAGCAAAGTTTGCTTCGTCAAGGTACTACTGAAGGATGAAGGACATCCTTTCGAACGTGCAATATACCAGATGAACCTCCTTTCCCACATTCCCTCCCCCCAAAACAAACTAAAAAAGAAGGTTCTCACCATCTTTTTGGTTAGGACAAGTCAATGCGAATTGGATATATTTGTGGAAAATCGGTAAAGTTTCTTGTTTGTTTTGCATCTTTTTACTGTCTTTTTTGTTTCTTTCTTCTCTTTTGTGTTCAGTCATGTCAGATAAATTCACAGCTCTCTAAAAGTCTTCACACTTCTACTGTCCCTCATTTCATCTTAGTCCCAAAGTTCTTTGCAATTATGTTCCACTTAGACTGGCTCGTTTGCGCACTTACTTTTTGATCAAGCACCTCATTTTTGTCTCACTTTCGACATTCAGACTGTGGATATCCGGTGAAAGCTCACATTGAAGTTTTATTCTATTACCAGTATATACTGTAAACGACTTATTTTTCACGGGCTCAATATTTCGCAAATTATGTCAAACCCCAAGTTTTGGAATAATTCGCGGGTTCTAATTTTTGCGACGCGGTGGGATCTCAATATGGAATCCAATGTATTTACATTTAACCGGAATTGTTCTCGGGACCTATTTTTCACAAATTGTAGGCTATTTGCAAAAATTAGAACCTCAGAAAAATTAAGTCATTCACATTGCATATTAATTAATGTATCAACATTAATTAAATTTCCAGCTCTTTTATTTTTCTTTTTGGCAGGGATGTCATTGATTTAACTACATAAATGAGGTGCCACTTTGCCCATATTGATTTAAATTAGTATCCGGTCTTGAGAACAAAGACGTGCGACAGTTGTCTAACTACTGCAAACACGACTGGCAACAAAGACACTAAAGACTTTGCAGGCAGTTGACGGGCATCCACATGCCTCCAGCTCGTAAAGCAAAGCCCAACTCGACAAAGAGGATACATTGCCTTCATCGGTCTTGACGTCTTTGGCATCCGTGAAATAGCTGCGCCAGGTCAGGGGAGAATAGTCTTTCTTGCGAGAGCTGCATTTTCCACGATCCCTGCACATGTGGAAGATTATAAACCGCATTAAACTCCCGAACTTAAAAAATACCCAAATAGCTCACATTTTATTTATTACGACAAGGCCGGAGGCTTATATCACCGCTGGCCTGAATGCTTTACTTGGTAAGCAATGTAGCCACAGAAGCACAAAATATTAGGACGGCCAAAAAAAATGCTGGAAACGGTCACCGAACAAGTATGTAGAGTGGCAAAAACATACTAAAAAGTGGGAGCCATTTATTCATGGTCTTATATGACAAAATATATATTGCAAGTGACATTACATATCAATAAAAAAATCAAGTTTAGAGAGCTGTCACTGATCTAAGGGGATAAAAACAGAACACTTGAGCCCCCCCCCCCCCACACACACACACACGAAAACGCCTGAAATAATGTAATTTCATGGGGGGGATATATCTTGTGACAAATGTTTCATAACTTTGCAACATGAACTCGAATTAATGAGCTTAAAACGATCACTGTTGGAGCACCGCAGTGTTGAGGGCATGGCTAAGGGGCCTCGTTTTTAAACTTCCCTCGGCTGGCGCCGCAGGCACGGAACCCTGCAGTTTGTTATGCATGCCCCACATATGAAACTGCGCCCCCGATTTGGAGAGTGCAACAAACGAGCGAAGTTGTCTGATCACCCGTTGCTACCTGTAGATCGACGTACGAGCAGAGTTTTAACGACGAAGCGTGGTGTTCAATGAAGACTGTGTCGCTACCGAACAGCTACGATAAAGTTGCGCAGGGAGGAACGTTCAACAGGGAATGGCCTGAAGCCAGCTCGTCAACTTGACACCAAACTTACGGGACACGGGCGAATGGCTTCGGTCGCATCGGAGGCAGCTTGTTCTTCAGCACTTGCTTTTGTAAAGACGACATGTAGCGCAGTAGTCGTGGTCCCTCGGGGAGATAATTTGCTGAGTCTTGGGTTCAAGTTTGAGAGTTTGGAGACAGCTCAGAGTGCGAGAACCGAGGTTTATTGCGAGATATTTGACCAAAGTTGACCTGCATTCGGTGCGCATGCGCGGTTCTCCTGGCAACAGGGACGCCTGTGCCAAAGCCTTTTGGTTCCTCAAAAGCCCTTCCTAGATGGCGCAAGTTACCGTCCAATTTTTATTTCTTCGCGTTTTCCACATTGCTTGTGCGACTGAAATTTGAATCCGATGCTGCCACGAATGGCCACGAACGCTTTCAGCTCTTCAGCGTTCGCGCATAGCACGGAGGATCAAAGAGGTTCTGGAACTCAAGCATTGCGCCCACTGATTGTGAACTTGTCAAATGCTTAAAGGTCCTGTTCCGTACACATTTCTTTTCATGCACATCTATTACGTTTGGTTATAATATCTCTTTAATACCAATGTACTTATTTTTGCATATAATATGTCCATAATATCAGCCAGTGGCGTCACAAGGGGTGGGGGGGGGGGACCGCTTCGGGTGCAGTGCTCCGGGAAGTGTCGCGGCGAGCCACGAGGGAACGCCGCGACACCTCCCGGAGCACTGCACATCTTTGGGATGTCTTACACATCCCAAAGATGTGTAAAAACAAGTGACGATTCAAAGCAAAATTACAATCAAAATGAATATGGAGCGAGTTCAAGGCTGGTCAGCATTCCGGTGCCGCTTGCATATTGATAATATGCCAGTCCTGTCACCATATAAAAATGATCCCGTCGTGCATAAGCGGATAAAAACCTTCAAAGCGTATAGAATAAAGTCTGTGGGCTATGAAAGGCCTCTCTTCGTATTGATTTCTCTGCCGGGCAGCTTTTATTGCGCACTTGTTCTCAAAGATATCGAGCGCGCGGGTGATATTTTGAACGTAGAACAAGCAGCTTCCCTCGGGGCAGAAAGAATAAAGCGGTACTTACTTATTTAAAATCAGAATAGATTATGTGGCCTTCAATTTATTTTGATCGTACATGCACTGCGAGCTACTGATCCAGTGTTACTGCATAGTTCTTATCGTCGCTCTTGATTTTCCAGATTTGTTTGGAACGTATATCCCCCATGCTGGAAATCGCCGATGCTGCGTCCGAGCTAACAGTGTCCGACAGTGCACATAAATACACATACGAAGTTGTTTCAGCACAGTTTTTAATGCGATGAATTCGAAAGAAAAGCGCCGTAACTGACCAATTCTTTCGTTGGCCTGACTGAGAAATGTTCCAAGCTACCTAGTACGTACAAATTATTCGGGATATTTGCTCTAATGATCGAGCGCAGAGAAAAAATGCACTCACTTTTTCCCATAGAAATGCATTACAGGAAGTCAATTTTCGAGTGGTTGCTGTCTGCTTCAATTTGCGTCAGCACACTAGCGCCACTTGAACCTCTAGCGTACATTATAATAACTCTATGGTGGCGACGGACAGAAGGTACATCTTTTTTTAAGTCGTTAGACAGTTTACCGAATACCACACACATAGCTCCTTATAACTGAATAAGTGATCAGTGGTCTGGTTCATTATCAAACGTGACATCAAGTTTCAGCACAATTCGCCTAATTGTGATTGGTCAACCGATTGCACACGACCATATGGGCCGCGCCAAGATTTTCAATCTCGCCGTCTTGTACTTTTGCCTTCTAAAACCATCCTTATTGCTCCACAGCGTTGTTCTATTTGTGCTGCCATGTGATCTATTAGATCAGATTTGGAACATCTATGGTTAATAGTGCATAAGAACAGCTGTACAGATTTTTTTCCCCTCTTTATTGACAACAAATCGCCGGAACAGCTGGACGATCCAGAACACCGTGGCCGATATATAATACAAAGACATGTTGATATATAATACAAAGACATCTACGCGCAACACACTTTCAAAACTTTGCCACGGCACCAATTCTTGATCGGTATGCAAGTGTGTGAAGGCACAGAGATGCAGCCTTTCGGCATGCCAAGGAAGCTTTGATTATGCCGCGAGAGTCCCAGTGTTGCCAGGTCTACTGATTTATCAGTAGATCTACTGATTTCGTTTCGGGTCTACTGATTCACTGAAAAAAAAGAAAATCTACTGACTTTTTTTTTTAGTAAACATATCAAAATTTATTATTTGGCCCCTTCAGTTCCAAGGGTCGCCCATCAAAGGAAACTCATATTCTCCCAGCATCCCACGGGCTAAATGGCCCAGAAGCCCGTTCTATTCGAGTGACTTAGCCGTATATTCATCTATCTATTCACCCAGAGCAGGTTCGACGGCAATCCAACGGTGACAGGAGTCAGAGCCTTATATGGGGAGAGTTTGGCTGGTCTACGACCTCGCCGCCGTAACGTCGCTCTCCCGAGTGAGCCAATCAGCCTGCGTCGCAGAGCGAGAGGCGTGTGCGCATGAACTCTCGGCTGCTCCCACCCAGCTGAGCGGAGAGGGCCGCCATTCTCATTCATTCGCCCGGCGGAATGCATGGGATCGACATCCAAATTTCGGTTCTTTACTTTTATCAGGCAGGCTCTGGAAAGAAAATTATATAATATGTTATTCCTCGGTGGCTTAAAAAGCTAACGAATTAAGTTTTTCCACATTTGAACGCAAACTTTGAGACAGGTGAAAAAGAAAAAAGCCCGTGGCAGACGACGCGTAGCCTCAACAGTGCTCCGCGCCGACAGCGTTGCGTCAAAAACCTTCCACAGCCCAGTAAGGAGAGATGGCAGCTTGCAGAAAACTTACATTGGACATGTACGCGCGCACCATAGGCGCGCACTTGCCGGAACGTCTTGTTTTGGTTTCGTTTCAATAACGGCGACAGGTGGATGTCGCACTGTCGCCCTTATCTGTTGATCCCAAAGGTGGCTCAGTCTCGATTTCAAAGAATAATCCTCGAAATCGCAACACTAGTCAACGCTGATAAAAAAAAATAATAAAAAAAAAACGTTCACGGTGCTATTTTACTTTGTCCTCCATAAAAAAAATTACTCATAAAATGTTTTTTTTTTCAATTTTATTGGTGTTTATTACCATGTTATTTGTTACTATACTATTTCTTCGAAGTGTGGTTTAATGAAAATAGCAAAACATGGCAAAACACAGATTTCGTAGAATCTACTGATTTTTGTGCAAATCTACTGACTTTTTGGGGATCAATCTGCTGACTTTTTTTTTCTCCGTCTGGCAACACTGCGCGAAACCAACGAAACTTGCTTTTTAAGAGTTCTGCCTTTTTCCTGCGGCACTGCGCTTTCGTAAAATTTTTCATGTGTTCTCAACGGCAAGTCTCAACGCTTACACAGGGTCTTAAAAAACTTCTTTGGCGAATGACGACGAACGAGTAGAAAACGTGTCTTCAGCATGCTGCGGACAGCCTCTGCAACGCTAGCAAAACTGCAATTAGTCTACGAGCAAGATGGTTCTCCGGTGGCTTCCCTTGCAGGAGCAGGAAGTGCGATCCAACAATTGTCATAGAGATCAGTGGTCTCCTACGTCAGCAGGCAATATGTGGCTTGCGCGTGACGTCATTTCCGATGTATCCAGAGAAAATGGGAAGGAGGAGCTCCCCTCTTATCAGGATACTCCTTTGTGCCTCCCGGATTTGCACAGGTGTCGCTATTCTCCTCCCAGAAGATTATAGAAGAGTAACCTGTCACTCAAAATTCTTACAAAAGCAGCTTCCCTCTCCTCTTTTTACTTGGTGTTCAAAAGTATGCGATACGACGTCAGTGCAAGGAGCCTATACCACGCAACATAGCGAGTAAACGATCCGCGACTCCATTTTGGAATGGCCGGGATAATCACCTGGATACTGCGGATTGGCTTCGTCTTGGGCTACGGCAAAAATAAAACAGCATCGATGATGGAAAATAGCAGACAATCTCTTTTGCATGGAGAAACCACTCGAAGTGACAATAACGTTAACCGCTTCAAAGTTTTTCTTTGACAGTGAAGACGCAGTGTTTTCTGCGGTGGCTTCACCAGCTCCTTTTGGGCTGTATAGTGAGATCAAAATTACTTACTCTTTCCACTAACACCTCAAAAGTTTTGTTTTTATTAATCAGCGCAATCGCTGCAAGTCTAGTCAAAGTTCCCTAAATGCATTGATCCACGCATCATAAAGCGCCGTTCACACACTAGCAACCGAGTAAGACCAAGAGAGACAAGACCGGATTTCAAGCCTTTGGCGACGTCTTAGGACCAGCCCCGCAGCAGCGCATCCGGTCCCAAGACGTCGCAAGTGGCTTAAAAGCCGGTCTTGTCTCACTCGGTTCTAAGTGTGTGAACAGCACTTAATCTGCACCGATTAAGCGCCTTTCACACATTTGCAACCGAGTACAGCCGAGAGAAACAAGACCGGTTTTTAAGCCTCTTGCATTGTCTTAGGACCAGCACCGCAACAGCGCATCCGATACTAAGACATCGCAAGGTCTTGTCTCTCTTGGTTGTACTCGGTTGCACGTGTGTGAACGGGGCTTTACTCTTTGCGGAAATCGCTTGTACAAGTTGTAGCGGCACAATACGGGGGGGGCGGGGGGGGGGGGCTGTTTTTAACAGTGATATGTAACTTATGTTTGCTTTAACCCAAATAATACAAAATCGTGGAGCACTTCCAAACTGCTATATTTCTTGGGGAGGGAGATGGGGTGGGGTTGTTGACTGGTCATTTGATTGAAATCTTCGAAGCCTTTACTAGCTTTACAAGCGTTTTCCTCGCATTATGCAGTCCGTCAAACGATGGGTGGCTTATCCGAGGCAAGTTCTGGCCTTTGTGTGTGTGGGGGTGTTACTGCCAATACCACCTAGCAGACAAAGCATGTGCGTTTCCTCCTCTAACGTCACCTCTAGATGCCCTTGGGACCCATAGGTAGCTCAGATGAGCAACATTGCCTGCTTTAGTGGTAGGCCTGCCAAGACCGGCAATCTTCAGGGCGTCGCACGCACGTTGGAAATGAACTGTGGAAGCTTGCTATTAGCTCGCGCTCAGCAGTCGCAGCTGCACATGGTTCATACTCGTCGCGCTTCATCCCACTTTGCCATTAGGGGCACGTTGGGGATTTATTGAAACATCATGCACAAGCAGCCTTAGGAAGGCAGTGAGGGCAAGGGTGGCCAGGGAGGAGGAAGCAGGCAGAGCACTAAAGGTTCCCCCCACCCTCCCCTTTCTCCAGAGTTTTGTCTGCTTCATTCTCCCCAGCGATGTAAGTAATCGCAGGGCAAGACTAGATCGCATTGCAAAAAAATTACAGCCACACTGGCGTGTGCAATGAGAGTCCAACGCCTCCGTTGGAGAGTAGTTCCTTGAAAACTTTCTCCCAATTTCATTGGCTGCAGTGCTCCGAGACTAGATCGCACCGCCGGTGGGAATGTGCTTTTACTCTCACCCTACCTTCTTCAGTTGAAACTGACCATAGGTGGTATGACACCACCTGCACAAGGAGCATCGATGGACACTTTTGTAACCGAGCAAATCCAATTATATTGCAATGTCCGAATGCAGAGCTCCAATCGCTTTTGATCCAAGTGGGTAGACCAAAATGCTAGTGCCATGAGGGCTACCCATTTTGTTTCAATCAGCTAAGAGCTCAGTGTTCAGACATCAGAACCCATGCAAGGAAACAAGACCCCACCACTGGCAAGCCAGAAGAAACATACAAGCAGGATGCAGTGCAACCTTTTCATTAGCTGTCACAGCAATTCAGCTGGAACTAAATTAGGAATAAAGCACAACACAAAATTTTTACTTAATATTTTATTGAACAAAATGTATGCTTGAGAGCCAACTCACCTGAAAGAAAGGAACAACTGTTATAGGTAGGAGGAGTGGAACACCACATAGAAGCCAGGCTTTTGCAGCAATCAGTTAAACCCAAACGGGATCTCCCTCAACAGGAATTAGGACAAGAGGTGTCAGAATAATCATCACAGACATCGAGACCGAAATTTGAAAATACTGAAATACTGTATACCTTGAGCAATGAAGAGTACAAGGCCACATCCAAACCTGTAATATTAAGAGCATAGTTAACCCACAACCCAGGCAGCATAATATACGCTTGAGCGTACATACTTCAGCAAGAAAAGCAATTATCAATCACACTGAATCAGTAGAGGTGTCAGAAGTGAGCTCATCATTTACAAATCTGGCCTAAGTATTTGAACACCGGCTACCTTGAAGGACTTGGGAAGACTGAAGCTGGCACCTTGTCCATTCCTGCACAGAAAATTAATTTTAACAGACCTTGAAAGCACCACAAAACTGCAGACTTATTGAAGAAGTCAGAAAAACGAACGTATGCTTTCATCAACATGTCAGCACTCTAGCCAAAAGTATCATCAGATAGAAAACCATAACATGTCATTAAACAACACTCACCATGCATATTATCAGCAGGAGTACAGAATGAACAAGAGAACCTGAAACAAAAACATACATTAGAATAAGCGCAAAAGGTGGCACATCAAAACGACTTCCACATATAATCAGCGTTGGGAAGCTTATCGACAAAGATGATTCAGCGACTCTAGCCAAAATATCATCAGAAAGATGAAAAAGATGTTTGTATTAAAACATTTTCTTACCTAGGGCACCTTCATTAAGCAATCCTGCAAAAAAATAAGTCAATAAAATTAGCAAAATGCAAAAAGGTATATAACGCAATTAGATCAACATCAGATCAGTGACCATTTAGATATCAGCACAACTTCTCAGTGACTGAAGTGGAGGTTAATATCATCAGCTTTCGTGGTGCTCCAGAAACTTCAGAATGTGGCCTTACCATGAAGGCCTTGCTTCTGCAAAGAGAGAAGAAAAACTTCTAAGCAACACAAGGAACAGTGCCTGAAGCAAAACTAATTTCAGGTATCAGAAGAAATGCATGTCTGCAAAATAGTTTTAAGACTGGATAACTTTTTAAAAATTCATCACATAAAAAAAGGATGATTTCGAAAGAAACAAAAGCTCACCTCATCAAAGTGCTATCAGATGCTGCAGCAGAAGCTGAAAATACCAAGCAATCATGAGAAGCAAGTGCAGGCAACGAAACTGTAGAACACTAGAAAAAAAATTAAGTCAGATAAAGGTAAGGTGACATCAACTGTCAGAAACACGGACCAATCATCACAGAACTATAGATTCATAGTGGATAGGTTATGAAGATACTCTACCTTGAAACATTTAAGATGTCGATGCCATGAGATCACAGAGAAGTGCCTGCAAATAAAAGACCACTTAAAGCAAATTTCTAAAAACGGAAGTGGTATGTGGAGCATTCTTAGTTCAGAGGAAATTTAGCATCACTAGTCAGAAACACAGACCAAGTTATAAAGATCTCATCAGAGCAGTTGAGCATTTCAAGACATCAAACATTCTTACCGACATTTACAGGCAAGGGTGAGGAGAGATGCATCTGCGTCCCTGAAAACAAAACAAACAAAAAAACTTCAATGCCAGGGTATTTATCATGCCTCTTCGGGACTGCTAGGTTCGTTCAGTTTTTCAAGGTAACCTCACATTCATTCAGAGACTCTAGTCTGAAAAAAACTCATCACACTAATAAAATTACAATAAAATGGAAAATTCACTCACCAACAACCAAAAGGACCCTACAGAATTTGAGATGAAGTGGAGCACTTTTCAGGAGACTCCCTAGAAGGGAGAAAAATGACTAATTAGATATATCTTGCACACCCCACATGCCTGAAAGAATGCTGATGTGAATGTCAGAACCATAGATTTTCTGCACAGCCATTAAGATCTGGATAACTTTGTGGTGATGAAGTCATCAGGCGAGCGGAAACTATTAGGAACTATTATAGAAAACACGAACCTTGCAAATCCTACGGTTCATTGCTTGATCCCCATACAGTACGAGCCGAGGAAGTATGGCTGCATTTGGCGCCACGCCTGCGAAGCCACGCATCTGAAAGACAAAGGAATCCACTTTGTGGTCAAATTTGTCGGACTGCGGCAAAAAAGAAATTCCCAAGTGCATTATACAGCAAGCACCTCAGACAAATGCCTCATTTGTCATCAAGGAGCAAAACAGCGGCCGAATCCGCGCCACAGAACGTGGCATTGGAAACGAACCGCCGAATCGCTCAGTCTCGTCATCGTATCATCATAAGTGCTGCTATTAAAAAAAATACGGGCCCTACAACGTGCGACCGTCATTCAAAGAGCGAGCACCAATATCGAGAGCACACTCCACGCTTTTAATTTTCGAGGAAATATTCGTCTGCACGTGGGCCCAGCTAGAGTCCGCAACGGCGACGAAATATGCGACGTTAAAAATAATAAGATGCCTAAAAATAACTTCGTATATTAACGCTCCATATGCAGACCTAACCAGGTCCGATACATATCAGTATCCGAACCGACGAATGCTTCGGATGCACTCGGATTCCAAATGCCTAAACTTCGTACCTTTTTTCCGACCGACGCGACGGAGAAGAGGGCCCCGCGAGCCACGACATCACGGCACCACAACCAGAAGAGGACAAGTAAAAATTTCGGTGGCAGCTGCATTTATAAGCAAAGCGACGTCACAAAAATGGGCGGAGCCGGGACGTTAAATTGTAGTAGTAGTGAGTAGAGGCTGACAGAGCCCTTTGTATTAGGCGGCAGCAAGCGCCACCTGATTACAGTCGTAAACCTAATCGTTTTTTCCTGAACCGCAAAGTCCGGAAAGTCTGCGTGAAACGCGTGAAACAAAGCCTACCAAGCCTGAGATGCGCGATCACTTGAGATGACAAAAATAATCCCTGGAAAAGGGAAACAAAGGACAAACACAAATCTCGAAACACAGCTAGATCGACTAGATGTCGACTTCACGAGCCAGAGCCGTATATGTGGAGAGTTTGGTCAATGGGAGGCGCGGGCAGAGCCAGGGCGTGCGCCAGACTCGGAAAGAGGTCTTGGCATGCTCTCTTGACCAACCAGAAGCCGAAAAGAATCCCCTAGCGGCAGGGGGGGTAAAGGTGGGTGAGGAGGAGTGGCAAATCCCGTGCGCCGACATCCTGGGTCCCGAGTGAACGATCGCAAAAGAGAGCGACAGAACACGAGAGAAAGAAAGCAACGTTGCCATGGTAAACACGGAGAGTGAAAACTCTCAGCAATATAAACAGTGATAATTTAACGTTGTAAACTAAATTCTGAGCTATTCTAACGCTTATAAAAAGCAATAAAGTCATTACGCTGCATTAACTTCCCTTCTGTCGAAATCTCGGAAATCTGGTGGTTGCGCAGTTTCGTATTCCTCAACCGCGCCCAGCCGCGCCCCACCAGCGAAGCCGGGTATATGGTTTAGTTTAGCGTTAACGCGGGGCCGTACATCTGCGCGCTATGCAAAAAGAAACCTTCGAAAAGAACGCGAGTATCTTTCCACCGGTAAGTTCGTGGATTGTTGAAGTTCACGAAACTGCTCTGATGATGTAACCGTGTTTGGGACCCAGAGTGTCTGCCTGCATGGTCCGCCGCTTGCGGCAGCCAGAATGTATGGGAAAATGGCGGACCTTTTCCTCTAGATTTAGTATATGATCTCTATGCCTAGCGGTGCTAGCGAGGAACAGTTCTGATGAAGGTCTATGTTCGTATATGGCTCTAATAAGCGCGTAAGAGTGAGATGTAGTAATTCTTCATGGTTGAAAATAGGGTACACGTGTTGTTTTGATCATGATCACGCAGAAAGATGTAAGAAACGAATGCGCCGCTCAGCTCTGTTTTGCGCGGACAGAGTGTGACCGCTCAGACGGCAGATTCCCGGCTTTCGGCGCTTGGCGTACGGATTATATCGATCGTTCCGCTAGTCACACCCTTCCACCATCATTTCGAGGGCGTGATTGAAACATCACGTGTACCATATGTTCAGCCATCGAGGGTTACTCCAATGCAGTTATCAGGTTTGTTTCTCGCGACCACCGCCAGGGTATTATTTCCGGCTTCTGGTTCGTCACATTCAAATTTCTGAAGACGCCCTGGAACACGCCCAGCTCGCTTTCGGCCAATGGCGCCTCCTCATTTGTCTCCTATACTTCCCAACGAATGGCCAAACTCGAGCCGCTCCGCTCGTGCCCTAACCCCCGGCTGCCCCAATCCCTACTTTGGCAGTGCTTTCTTTCCGGTGTCGGGTAAAGTACAAAATGTTCCCCCGAAATATATATCATTTTATACCATTTTATACCTGTCTCGGATGTTTTACATAGACGTTTAAGTGTAGGAAGCTCCTCCCACTGCCATAAAGACTACTCTGAAAAAGTGGCACCGATCTGTCGTCGAGAACCGAGCTTATGACGAACACTACGCCGCCGCCGCCACTCGAGGAACTGCACGTGACTTCTATTTTGGCTTTAATCGGCCATTTTGGCGCCGAAACAGATTCAGCGGAAGATAGGTTACAGGGGTGCCACCTCCCTCTCCCCACGGTCCCCAGCGGATGCGCCGCATCTTACTACCGAAGTTAAAATGCACCTAGGTCGGGACGCGCTACCTGAAAGCACCGCTGAGGCACGGTCGTATAAAAACAATATTAATTGTGCCGCAAAACCTGGCAAACTAAAGATTTAAAAAAAACATCACGCGCCCTTCATTTTGTAGTAAACTCCAATAAATTTCATACAAAAAGAGTTTTTTCTGTTTGTTTTTACGCAAAAGCATGCTTTCTAAAAGCTCAAGATTACCACAGTACAGACAAACGATACAGAGTGGCGCTGTTGTCGTATTTAGCTCGGTCTCGGTAGTCGCCAGCGGCCCAGGTTTCGACAGCGAGTTTCCCAACTGAGTGTTTTAGTAACGTTGACTTTAGCAGAGCTAACGTGCTGGAGTGAAGGTTGCCTCCTGCCACCTGAACCTTTCAACAAGATCGATCACCAGCTCCTTCTGAAGAAACCACACAAGTATGGCATCAGGGAAGCTTACTCCATTGGCTGCAGTGCTTCATCGAGAGGTAAGGATCCATCAGGTTGTATTTTTGAGAGGTAAAATCCTTATCCTGCACAGTGCTTTCTGGAGTGCCTCAGGGAAGTGTGCTGGGTGCAGCACTGTTTTAGTCTACATAAACAACATTGCAAAAAGAAAACTCCATTCCACACCTACCATGGATGCCGACGACCTATCCCTACTTCAGCCACTTTGCTCCGACAGCTCCCACTGTTCGTTGTCGACCGACAACAGTCGGTCGACAACGAACAAAAGACCGACTGGCTTCCGCCAGTCGGTCGACAACAAACTTTTTTTTGAGGGGGCCCCCCCCCCCCCCCTCAAAAAAATTGAGAATAGGTGTCGTTGCAAAATAAGGGGGTGTGTAGGAAAATCACTGATTAGCTGTATACCACTTTCTGTAGCTTATTGGAAAATTGTCCTACAGAGATGAAACATCATACAGTGCAATTAGGCAACGAGATGAATAGACCCTCCAGATTTCATCAATATTGAGCGACTGGTTTAAAAGTCGACACTTGAAGGTGGTGTTCTCCAGGGGCAGATGCAGGAATTTCCTGGGGGGGGGGGGGGTCAGGTGTTGGTCAGCGTACCATTTGTTTAGGAACCCCTCCCCCTCTCCCTCATTTCACGCCCTAAATTTTACAGATGCAGAAATCAAGAGGGGGGTCAGGACATCCGGACCCCCCCTCTAAATCTGCCTCTGGGTGTCACCCCTTAATTGTTTTCCCATCTTCCAAAGTTGTAAATACGTTAAAAAGATGTCGGTGATGAGGGCACATTCATTGCATGGGCGCCAGCTTTCCCTTTAACACCAGCACACCTGTACATCCCCACCCACCAAGTGCAATAAATATATCAATATCAACACCTCACCCTCATCCACAAGCTCCACTTGAACCATAATCACCAATTTTTCTTTTGTCTGTGCAAATACCATTACATCATCGCTAGATGCGGTGCTGCAGGCTTTCTAGAGGAAGTTTTGGCTGCAGCACATTTCCCTGTGTCTTAAATTGTTTCATGCTTGAGAAGAAAGAAATGTTCTCGGGATGCCAAGCAATGTTGACAAAACAAATTTTATTGTCCATTTTCGTCAACGTAGTCAAAAAAAAAAAAGAGAAGAAAGAGAAAACATGGCACATGATGAAGCAAAACGAGAATAGGAAGAAACAATGTACAGGCACTTTCATCGCCGGTTTTGGGCGATGAAAAGTAGACGGTGGTACTAAAGTTACTCGAAGGCTTTTACAGCCTCTCAGCACAGGGAAAAAAAGGGGGAATTGGATTGCAAGACTAGAGATTCGGCCTGAGCAGCTCTGTGCTGAGGTAACCAATGAGTGGGAACAAGCCAGTCAACTTTGCCCCAATACAGTAAACCTGGAACGCATATAACATTGGCTTTGCCCCCTTTATAGCCCGACGATAAACCAGACTGTCTCTTCCACAAGATACCATTGTTTAAAACTTTCGCTATGAAATATGGCCGATGAGCAGGTGGTGGATTAAATTGAAATGCTTTTTCACCCATTTTGTTCTTAGTTGATCTTTACATAACATATATTCAAATATGCCGAGTTCAGTAATGCAGGGCACCCACTCTACCCTACAAATAAAAGCACACTTTGTAGGCGCTCTTCAGGATTCAACATCCATTTTGCAGCAGTTCATATAGGGAGTTCTTTCTTATGGCGAGTTCATTTCACTGCACTCGTACCCATGCATGCCCACTCGCAGCGTGGAGCAAGTTTGTTCCACCGGCACTCCACAAGTGACTGCGCTCTCCGAGTTCGTTCCAGCGCCAGCACTCCATGTATGTGTGCACTCGCTGCACGGAGAGAATCGAGTGTGTGCCAGAATGCAATCTCATCTTGCATTGCTCAGGCGAGGCAGGCGAAGAGAGAGCAGACGGGGATTCGTCTGCTACTGCTCCGCTACGAGCTGTCATTCGCACAAAGTGGAACCCCCCAAAGAAAGTGGATTTTCTGCTAGAAAGCACGTCCCATGAAAGACTGGATCAAATGCGAGCTTAACTGCGATTTTCTGCTAATTCATGAAGGGAGCAATCGACAACCCATACTTTTGCAAGTTTTTAGTCGTTTTGTCGCCGTTCAGTTGCTGAAACCTATGGATGAGCAAAAAGTCTCGGGACAAACAGATCAGCAGTCGCAAGATCTCTCTTACGAGATCTCTCTTAAGTTGTCGCCAAAATATGGCCGATTGTGGACTCACGAGTGGACAACATTCATTGAGAAAGCTCACCCAGCAGAACCTGTGATGCGAACAATTAGCAGTCGAGAGAGCTAAACATGGCGACTTTAACCGGGGCTTGGGTAAAACCACCATGTTTAAGATTTACTTACAACAGTTAGTTTGCACCCTCCTTTCTTTTTGTTCGAAAAAGTTCTCAATCTCACCGCTCTCATTAGAGATAAAGGCTGATTCAGATACCTATATATATGCGACCAAGGATCGAAATCGACGGTGTCGCAAGACGTATTGCTGGAGATTTCAACGGACTAATTTGAAACTGTATCCTTTCAGTAGTTCACGCTTAAAACTGATCAAGCCTGTGCACGAATAGTATCAACGGTGTTTTCTCCCGTGTCAACAGTGATAAGAATTGAAAGATTGCTCACTTTTTGTTATTTCTTACAGTTTGGTTGACAGCTTGTGGCGGAAACACAGGTCATCTGTAAATATCTCCACGGCAATAGAGGTCTTCAAGTCATTGCAAATATAAACATTGCAGCGACCATACTTTTTTGCATTCCCGCCTGTCATGTCGAACAACAGGGCGTTATTTCGGTTTGAGGTCGGTATTCTCGCTACAACATAGGTGGCGACAGCATCACTTTGCACTTGGCAAGTTCGTTCGGGACCGGTTCTCCGTGCGGCACTCCGCGAGTGTGATGCATTCTAGGACAGAACTCGCACAGTGCGCAGCGCGTGCGAAACAAACTCGCAATTAGTCAATCCAGAATTAAGGAAAGAAAAAAAAAGGAAACTTGTAATAGTTTTTTTTTTTACCCCTGGGGCCAAGTGGCTACTGTAAAAATTACCAAATGGGTCAATTAGTGAGCTAAATGACTAAATCAATTACCTCTTAATTTTTATTTCTGGGGGCATCATGCATTTAGAGAATGGACGCCCGACCTCAATAGTCTAGTCGGGCTGTAAAATTTTGATTGAAAAACTTCTAGTGGGAGCTACAAGGCGAGATATGTCAGCCTTGTACAAAAAATCACACCAAAACTAAGAAGACAAAGAACACCAGTGATGTCGATCCTTCCGCCCCGGAAGTTTGAAAAGCCTCAGTAATAGTAAAAAAGTAAGCTAAAGATTTTTAGTTCGGAAGTTAACTAATCAACCCACTTCGCCTTTCTTCTAGTGGCTAACATGGCAACAACTTGGCCCCAGAGCAAAAAAAGAAAAAACCCTAGATGCAACTTTCTATTTCTTTTTTTTTTTTTTTTTTTAAATTCTGGATTTAAAAAGAATGATAACTGGCATTGCCCCTGCTACATGCTGACTGGCATCCAGAGCATGCGAACCTGCAACCAACGATCCTCCCAGAAGAAAAGGAAGATAAAACACAAGAGAATGGGCATAAATAGGGGCAGTCAGTGGAAAAACACATGGGAATGTATGGCGCAGAGAGTATTCTCGCGTTGACGACACAACGACCGGACGAGACCACCGAAAACAAACACACACACACACAATTGAACCTGGCATGAGGTATGTGTCGTTAGTTGACAGGAAAAAAAAAAAGGGAAACAAATGCATGCAGTCATCAGTGTCCAAAAGGGGACGCCCAATAAATTAGGAAGTGACGGCAGGGGGCGGGGCTTCTCGGGCTCCTCGACGTAAAATGAAACGGATCGACGTGGCCGGGACACCCGACGCCCAAGCGTCTGGTTTTGGCGGAGAGCGGTCTACGTATTTCAGCGGCTCTATGGACGAGTTCTCCCAGCAGTTTGTTCAGTGTGACTAGGTTGGCAACACTGGTAGCGTACCGTGTGCCTGTTGACCTTCTGCTGGGCTGCGTGCTTCTTTTCTCCCTCTTACCGACGTTAAAAGAAACCGGATTGCATTCCAGAGCAAATTCCTGTCTATCCAACGCTCTAAATTATTCCTACATCTGTTCAGGCAAACGCCCTGTAACTGACACACTCTGCGGCCTCATACCCTCGGCATTAAATTTTGAAAGCCCGTTACAGGGACCAAACACTTGTCCGTCATAGCTGAATAAAATCTAGGCTAACTATTCACGCTAAAACTTGCACACACAGAGGTTGTGGCGTCGTACGTGAGGTCATTGTACAGCAACTCTAACAACTACACCAGTTCGTCATGGAATGCATAGCTCGATAGTGTCCTCATATTATGGTTTCATGGCACTGCTATTTTAAACAGATTCCTCATCTACGTACCACGCTATCCATTCAAAAGAGGCACACGTGACAGGCCGCTGCCCTCTATCAAACGCATTGCGGAATGTATCATCGTAACGAAAGCCAACATTATTGGCTCAATGGCACTGCCATTTTTGAGTACGGCGGTCCACACAGTGAACTACCTGTTCAAAAGCGCGACGCACATCAGGGCACGTAATGGGTCTGGCATGTAACGCGTTGTGCCTCCTGTCAAGCAAACTGTGAAACGTATCGTTGAGGAAAAGGCCATCGTTACTGGCTCGCTGCCATTTCTAAGCAAAGTCACTGTCCACACAATGAACGACCCACCCAAAAGCAAGTTCGGGCACCCTTCCGTCACACGTATTCCTCGCTGGGCTTGGGGTGCCCCGGCGTGAGCGGGCTCACCGTGTCCGGCAAGTCCGCAATGTCTTTGAACACACCCACCAAGTTCTCAAAGTTGGGCCCCCAGTTGAGCAGACAGTCCCAGCCCAACACCGCCCCGCTCGGCGGTTTGTAGGAGAGGTGCGACAGGTCGTCGTCCGAGGCCACCAGCGTGCTCAACGAGCCGCGGAACGAGTCAAACCCGTCGTACGTCTTAGACGAGTCTTCGTCGTTCTCGTTGTCCTCCTCGGCCAGCTTTGAGAAGATCATATTGCCCGGTGCGAAGTCGCGGTGTGCCTTCTCGTAGCCGTTGTCGTACTCGAACTCGGAGCAGGTGAAGGAGTCGTTGCCGCTTTCATCACTCGACGAGTCGTGACCCGTCGCCGCATCCAGCAGTGCGGCCGGCCGGTCGTCCAACAGCTGCGACAGCTTTCCCTTCGTGCCCTCGCTCCCCGAAGACGAAACCGCGTCCAGTGTACTCACAAGACTGCAGTTCCGGGGCCGTGCGTTGAGGCACTCGATCTCCTCCGCCGTGAGTCCGAGCCCCGCGAGCGGCTGCGCGTGGCGGCTCTCCGCTGCCGGCGCCGCGCACGCCTGCTTCAGCTTGGCGGAGGGAAGGCTCCCCGTGCTGCGGCTGAGCTGGCTCACGGGGCTGTTGAGGCTGCGCTCAGAGTTGGTCAGAGCGTCCTTGAACGGCTTGGCCCCGTTGCCCGGGTGTGCGCTAGCGAGGAGTGCTGTCTGCAGCGGCTTGCCGCTGATGTCCTGCAGCGTGAGGATCCGCGGCGTCTGGCGCGAGAGCTCGCTCGACGGGCTCAGCCTCGCCAGCGGCGTGCTGTGGTGCATCTTCAATGCCGACGGGCTGTCACGCGCGGCGGGGCGCAGGAGGAGCTGCTGTCGCGGGCTCTGTCGGGCCGTCGGACTTGCCGGACTGTGGCGGTGCGGACCCGGATGCTTGTGGAGCCCCTTGTTGTGGTGCAGCTTCCGCAGTTGGCTCCCGTCGCGGAACACGCGGTAGTGGTACACAATGTCAATGTCCGACGGCGCGATGCTGCTCGCGTTCTCGAGGTCGTAGTGTTCCGGCTCCGCGGCCGCACCGTAAACAGACTGCTCGGCGCAGCGCGACGCCGCGAGCGGCGACGACGCGTGCATCACTTCTCGTTCAATGATGTCTGGGCGCTGCGGGGTTCGCGGTAGGTGGTTGTCACTCCCGATGTCGCGTTCTTTTGCCCGTTTCGGCGGGACGAGGTCCTGGGCAGACGGCGGGTTCCGCAGGTGCTCTTCGGGAGCAGAGGGCGTGGCGCCGTCTGCATAGCCAGGCTCTGTGTGAACCGAGCCGCGCGTGGCTTCAGTGATTTGGTTGATGAGGGCGTTTCCGTTGGGTTTGATCGGCGTGGGCGCCTTGTGGCGCTTGAGCTTGCAGCGGCGGAACACGAGGAGGCTGACGAGGATGACGAGGATGAGGACGACGAAGAAGGCAATGACCAGGATGATTCCTACGCCGAGCGGGTCGGCGGCTACGTCTAGGCGTAGGGCTTCTTGGCTGCAGCTTCGGCCGACGGCCCCACGAGCCACTAGCCGAAAGTAGCCTTGGCTGGCGTTGACCGACTGCAGTTCTCCGTTGACGGCAATCTGCTGGACGCATCCTTGAAGCGAGCCTGCGTAAAGATAGACCGGCATCAGTGTTGCTTACGAGCCTTTCCTGTTCGGCTCAGAACGAGATTTGTTAAAGGGCAACTCCGCTTCTTTTCCAGTAGTGCAAAACTATAGAGTTCTCTTTGCTATCATCTACAAAACCCCCCTGGCAAATATTACGACGGAATTCCGCGTAGAAGTTCATTAAAATCGCTGCCAAAGTTTGGCAAGCACGAATCCGCTGGTTTTGGATGAGACGTGTGGGCCAGACAACACTGCCCGGCTGCATTTCCGCTTCCTCCAAATTCCTTCTCCCGGCACTTCTGTGACGTCATCAAGCATGTACAGCTTCTTTTTTTTTTCGATTTTGTTTTCTTTCCCGGGGAGAGCACGGGTGGCGCCAGCGCTGTGCCATAGCCTCCTCTATACGGAGAAAGCCTGGCACATCGACGACGGAGCAATAGGGCGCGCGGCCGCAGGAAAAAGGAGAGGAGGAGCGCGCCGAACGGTGACCAATATGGTAGCGCGGAGCAGAAAAGGCAGACCTAGACAGCGAGCGCTTGGGTCATGAGCGGCCGCTCCCCGAACCACACTTGTTTTTGTTTTCGTCACCGTCGTTTTCGTACTCCGGGAGAAACGGGCTCGGCGATTCGAAAGGGCGCAGGGAGAAACGGGAAAGGGTGGACGTTGAGTTTCTCCTCTCCACGGTTAGCGACAAGAAAAGAGAGAGAAAAAGAAAATATTGTTTCTGCGTTTGGCCGCTCGCTCTTTTGTGGCGCTAGCAGCAAAGGTTCTCTCCGCTCCCGTTTCTCCACCCCTCCTTTCCCATTTACGGCGGCCGTCTTTTCACGCGACGCGCCAGGCTTTCTCCGTATAGAGGAGGCTATGGCTGTGCTCTCCACGGAGAGGGAAGCTGCTTTTGTAAGAATTTTGAGTGACAGGTTAATCCTCTATAATCTTCTGGGGGGAAAATAGCGACGCCTGTGCTAATCCAGGAGGCACAAAGGAGGATCCTGATAAGAGGGGAGCTCCTTCTTCCCCTTGTATATCACGTGGGTGTACATGCTTAGTGATGCCGAATATACAATGTTGTCCGGCTTTGCCACCGTTTCGGTTTCGGTTTGTGATCATGGCTAAAGTAAAAATACACGAAAAATATTTTATTTTTCGCGAAACAAAGGATTGAGGATTGTTTTTGAGTGCTTCAAAAAGCAAAATCGGCCACTATCTCAAAATTTTTGAAATTAAGCGGAGTTGCCCTTTAACGCTAAATGTAGCTCGTAAGGAGATTGAAAGTTAAGATACTAAATGTCTCTTTTCATGGATGGATTAAGCACTCTGCTGCTTTCGCAGGCCGTCGTGATGATACATTGATCTTTTCCGTTTAAATGCTGTTGCAGTTTGCATCATAGGGGCACTGCAGAATTATTTTATTTTATCAAGCTGTTTACAGACTGTTCTGCTAAAGAATCATGGCAGCTTGTAAATAAAGTTAGGCTACAAGCAAAAGGACCAGATAAAAAGAGGCCTTGTGCTGTAAATGCATAAAAGTATACCGTATTTACTCACATGATAAATGCACTCACATAATAAACGCACCCCCCAAACGGGTATCAATATTTTTACTTTTGTTTTCCTCCCGTAATCAACGTGCCTAGAATTTTTGGATGTGCCAGTCTCGAATTGCGTCCAATTTAGCAAGCCACCAAGCCAGTTTTCTTTTGCCGCCAAGCGGTTAGGCCAAGTCAAGCCAAGCCAAGCCAAGCCAAGCCGCTCTCGCAACGGTTGCAAGTGCGTAGTTGCGGAAGTGATCAACCGTGAAACCGAGTGTCGCTCACACTTGACGAAGCTTGGGTCGAGAAATTGCCGAGCCCCGGACATTCTTCGCCTATCGGATGCATTGATGTCAACAAACAAGCCGTCATCTGTGGTTCGCTTTCGAACAATGATATTGTGAAAGTGATAAGGCCTAATTTCACATACTCTGGGTAAATGTGTTTATTTAATTTGTAACAGAACAGCACAGCTAGGTGCACGCCGAGAGGTACACACTGCACTCCCCCCAAATATGTGTCAATTTTTCAGGAAAAAAGTGCGTTCATTATGCGAGTAAATACGGTACTCCACGCTGAATGCGCAAACAAAACAGATAAGCCAAAAGTATGTGTTACACTGAAGCTTCTAAAGCTTTCCCGTACCTACAAGTACAATACTATCAATTGCAATATTAGTCCATCATATTGTTACCTCACATTCCTAGCACAACTGTGCTAAGGTAATTACTGCCTAACACTATGCATCCAACTCGGTAGATATGATCTGAGTGCTTGTGCCCGTTTGATTTAATCATTAGCAAGATCCCTGCAGGTTCAACAGCCATGTTAAACCAAATTTTATGGGGTACCATACCCATGCCACTGCATAAAGCTTTTTCGTCAACGGGACCACGAAACAATTCAAAAGAGGGAGAAAAGATTCACTAACGTGGGTCAAAAATAGGGTTTCGTTTTTTCGGTACTTACCAATAAACCCAGAAAGGTGTCACCCTGAACCGGTTTTATCGAAATCGGAGAAAACCGAAAACCCCCAAATTGGAGCTGCACCTAAATAAGAAAACCCAAGCTTCTTGGAAAGAGATCTTTATCAACAGCTTTATTGTGTGGTGACTCAGAATGCAGCCCCCATTGAACTGCCTCCAAAGTTGCTTCTTTCGTCAGGAACCAAAGCTTTTCCTATTTTCCTTTCCTATCGGCACCGGGACGTTCATCTGAGTCATGTGCATGTTGCCTGGAGGTTTAGAGAATTTTATGACCATGTCCTTATGGCCATGACTATGTACATAAAACATTCCAAGAACCAAAATAGAAAAACGAACAATCCCTGAAGCAAACGGCTGCTTGGGGTACCAGGCGCATTGCTGCTAATCAACAGAGTCGAATTAAGTCTAACCTGGAAGAGATTCCGCCGAGACGGCGTTCTGCTCCCAGCGCCCTCCGATGGTGAAGGACGTCAGGAAAGGATCGAGGAAGTCGTGGAGAGACGCGTCGGTCGGCACTCGGCGCTGCTGGTCGTCCACGGTAAGGCTGACGGCCCCGCCACCGGTTTCTAGGGTGCGGCTGAGGACCACCTGGTGCCAATGGCCGTCCGACACGCGCGCGGGGTGGCGCCACTGCACCGGCTCCTGCTGGCCGCTCTGAGACAGGTACTCCAGGTGGCCCTCCGCCAGCTGCACAAAAAGAAAGGCATGTGTTCGATGGATGCAAGCTTGAGACATGTTTCCGCAAGGATTCAAGGCACTGTGGAATATGAAACCTACGAAGCAAGAAAAATAAAAGTTCCAAGTCCCTTTGAGTTTGACAAAAAGTATTCTATCGAAACGTAAAAAAAAAAAAAAGACTGTCAACGTTGAAGTTTTATTTAAAGGTATTCAATAGGCTCTCTTCAAAAGTGCACGCCGTCTAGCTCCTGCTCGGCCAGTTATCCGAGTCTGCCATTGTTTGGCCGTGCACTCCGGTCACGGTCACGTACTAGACACAAGGGCCGCGTCAGCGTTCGACGTGAACTTGGCTCAGCTCATATCGAGAGAGCGCACTGTGCCAGCGTTTGGCAAGGGCTCGCATCCACTCATATGCTTTGTGCCCAAGAAACGGCAACAGCCAGTGTTGTTCGATGGGGTCTTGAGAGGGTTCTATGCGGAGTGCAAGTTCGTCTGCTTCCTTTGCAGGGGTTGTGATGACGTCAGAATGCCGAGCTCTGATTGGCTCTAGTCAAAAGATGGGTAGACCTCAAAGCAGGCTGCCTTGAAGTCTACCCACAATCCTTCAATCAGAGCCAATCAGAGATTGGCGTTCTGACGTCACCACAACCCCTGCAAACGAGGCAGACAAACTTGCGCTTTGCATTGACAACTAAAGGCATGTTTTGTCGAATTTCAAACCTTCAATCAATGGAGTTCTTGAAAAAACCACTACTAAAAGAAAGCAACCTCTCAGCTGATACATAAACATACTCTCTGCCTGGTGCATCATTTATGGCCTGATACAACATGAAATATCTGTAGTAGAAGCCTTCAATAAATCTTCGGCTTCCCGTGAGCATGCAAAGCCGAAGCATGATGGAAGGCAATGAGCACATGCCGGGGGCGGAGCTTTTCCCACAGATCACAAGCTGCAACATAGTGAAGTCATTTCATGCCTCCACAGCCAGCCCCCGCCCCACTTTTCTGACACCTTAATTTTATTATTCAGAACCATGTTTTTTTTGTTTTTTTAGACCATGTGTTCTCAACCACTGATGTTTCGGGGACCCGTTCTGGGTCAATATAAGTGATGGGGGACGCCATCCACCATGGGGGAGGGTGGGTATTGAACAACTACAATGACAAAAGGGTAAAGTGAAGAAAAAGGGATTACAGTCGCCAACCAATTTTTCGGACTTCGCAGGGGCCGAGAAAACTTACGAATAATAGACCAGCCTGAAAAATGAGCAGATTAAAAAACTTGCCTTTATTACAAATAAGCGGGCTTTAAAATGCCGTAAATAGTGCCTTGCTCAGCTTACGCCTGCGCGCCTTGTTTTAGGTTATGCCTCCGTTTGTGTTCGGCAACTTTCTGTTAGCTTGAAAATCGCTGCCTTCTTTTCTAGCGTTATGGTCGAGTACTTTCTGTGCTTCTTAGCAACAGATCGCGGTGACGGAAGAACAGATGGGACAATGACGTCCAAGCCAGCGAGTCCGAAAACACGATTCACTGAGTCGAGATAAGAGGTGCAAGTCCATGACTGCAATGGCAAATGAACAAAGAAAACTGGAAACAACAATGATAATGATAATGACGGGCAGCTAGAGAAAAAAAAAGTTGTACAGCGTCACCTAGCAGTAGGACTAAGCGGTATTTAAGTAGCACTGCCAAACCAAGCCAGTCCATGTGCAGCCAACATAAAATCCAAAATGGCCGCTTCTCGGTGGTGTTTCTCACTGATCACTCACGACGATTTTGTCCGAAAAATCAAACTTTCGTACCTCAAGCTCTCCGAAACATTGGTCGTGAATATGCACTATTTCTATCAAGTAGGTCACGGTTCCTAATTTAGGTCCGAAATATAGAACGAGTCCGAATCATCGGCATCTCAAATATCGGTCGGCGACTGTATGTTTTACAAACCAGCTTTGGAGCTCTGAAACGGAGAAAAATCAACCCTACCCATCCGGTGCACATGCTTTGGTCTATTTAACCTTGTGGAACAGCCCAGATCAATAAAAAAAAAAGTGTCATTGCTTGGTTTGACTGAAGGACGAGGGTTTCAGAGACCTTAAGAGACACCAAAGGGTCTGCTGACCCCCATTTAAGAAGGAGTACTTTAGACCAGGGGTTCTCAAACTGGGTTCCGGGGAACACAGGGGTTCCACGAGCTGGTCTCATGGGTTCCGCGAACACCCAAATTGCAACCCCCCCCCGTGCCGCAGGCTGCGCGGCAGGCATGCAAAGCGCCTTCATCTCACTTTGCACTGATGTCGCGACTGATATGGTGGGGATATATGCAAAGCAATACAAGCAAAATTGCCTGCAATTGTGCATCTGTTGCTTCTCGGTCGGCAAATATGGAGGGGGGTTCCACGGCAGTTTTTGAGGCTTCCTGGGTTTCCGTGAGGCCAAAAAGTTTGAGAAACCCTGCTTTAGACCTTCCGACTGCTTACAGTTCAGAGTTAACGAAATGTCTCAAAGACATCTTTCAATACAGCAATGTTTAAATGGCTGCTGACAAAATGTTGTGCTGTCAGCAAAGCCAAATGAAATGAAAGAAAATTTCCATCGTTGTGATTCTTCCCAGAATTCAGTATGCTCTAGTCTATGAAAACTTTGCCAAATGTGCAGCCTTACCTGTAGCCGTGTATGGTCCCTCTCAGTGGCTACGTGTAGCAGTAGTCCGTCCTGGGCAAGGGTACGAAGCCTCAGGGACAGAGCCTTGCTGGGCGGAAGGTCTCGGCTGGCGCGCTGGGGCTGGGGCTGCTGCTGCTGCTGCTGCCGCCGTCGCTGCTGAACCAGTGCCTCTCGTCGGTGCTTCTCTTGAGGAACCAGCTCCAGGAAAGAGCCCCCAGAGAGCCAGTACGGTTCCAATGCTGCAAAGGAATGCTGTTAATTGTACCTAGAAATTTCACCCAACAGAGACAAATTATTGTTATTGTTCCATTGTTTCATAGGAATGTGCCAACAGGGTTCATGCTGGCCTCGAAGACAAAAATTCAAGGGTTTTCAAGGACTTTCAAGCCCCAGCCAGGATATTTTCAAGGACCATGTTGAGAGCCTTACTTAGACAAAACACAATTCTAAATGCGTTAAAAATGTAATATTTATTGCACGAGACAAGATATTAAAGGGCGTTCCTTTTTGTATGCTAGATTCAAATTAGCACATACACAACAACACACGTTGCCATGTTTCACGTGTTGAACAAAAAATATACACCAAACAAGCACTCGTCCAAAGTTCATGTTAGTTCACATTGCTTTTTCTGGACTTCGAGGTCAATGTTCCGAATTTCCTGTGCCTTGCTTTTGGCAGTCTTCCTGAGGCTGTTGGATTTCATGGTCCATGTGAGGTCACTCGTGGCTTCTGCCTTCTCTGCATAATTGTCTGCTGAAGCCGTCAATTCAGCAACAGCTACTTCCAGTTTCTTCTTCTTTCTCAATCTTTGAACTTCTTCGTCAATGCAGCGCCTTTTCACCTTCCTTGCATCTTCAAGCTCCCACTTCTTCTTGGCTTCCCAAAAAGCACGGTAATGATGCCTTGCAGAAGCCACGGACGTCCTGAGTTCCTTCGTGATTTGTACATTCAAGATGCCACCTGCCTTGTTTACAGCGTTACATACAATTCGCTGTGAGATGTAGGAAATATCTTTCATATTTTCCACAGCGACCTGCCAATTGAAGATAAGAAGATAAGAAAAAGGGTCTGAGACCATGGCACACGACGTACGAAGACTTCTGCTCTCCGCAGGAGAAGGCTCGAGCGACTTCGCTGTTGGGAAACATTCTTCTGAACAAGTCACTTGTCTGTGAACAGGACTTGTAGGAATAGTGCGACGCAGTTACTTTTAGAATCCACAGAATCTCTGCATCAGTCGCCTCTTGGACACACCGTCCAAGCCCGACGACTGTAATTGCGTTGGATCCACGAACGTTGGGTTCACGGATGATTCATCTACAGAGGGCACCAAGAAGTTCTTGATCGGGTTACTCACTGCCAACTTCCCGTTCCCGTCGTGTTTGGCGCTTTTCATGTGACTTTTCAGCGCCGACTCTCCCATAGCAGCGATGTCGAACGTTTTTGAGCAAGGCTTGCATTTAGCCCGATTTGGATTCGGCGTGTCCGGTGCAATCCAGTGACTATAACTGTCATTGCTCAGCCACGAGCGTTGGAACTTGCATTTTCCTGGCATTATTTCTCACTTGCAGTTGCTGCAGTAATTCTGACTGCACACATTACACACCAGTTTACGTTCGAGCTACGTCGGCAACTTCTGATCTCGTACTGGAAATAACATGAAGGAGAGGATTGGATGTGGATCTGGCTATGCCCTTCGGAACCAAAACTGATTCCAGTGTGGCCAGGCGTTCATAAACATCTGCTAAATGTTGTCGTCAAACTCGAAAATCAAGGACTTTCAAGGATCTGTAAAAACTCTAGGACTTTCAAGGCCTTGAAAATGCTACTTTTAAATTCAAGGGTTTTCAAGGATTTCAAGGACCCGCATGAACCCTGGCCATCCCATGCAATTTAGACACACCTGGACGTGTTGTAGAACACCTGACATGCAGAAAGACCACTAAGGATAGCTTTTAAAGCGGTAACTTCGTGGGCCAACCAAACTCAGGAGCCGCGTAAGCACAAAATGTGTAGGTCAGTCAAACCGTAACCGCTAAACGATCTCAAAAAAAAAATACTGCAACCGGTGCCAGGAATTTAACCCCGGTCACCGGCATGGAAGCCGAGTGCGCTGCTGACTGAGCTACGGACCCAACATGCAGGGACTAGGATCAGGAGGAGCAGAAGCAGATGGTGTGAGAAAGCACATAGAGCAGAGGGAAATGGAAAGGGCAAGAAAGGGAGGAGCAGAAACAGGTGGTGTAGAAGGAGCGTGCAGAACGAGAAGGAGTGGAAAGGGCAGAAAAGCGCGCCTCCCCTCTCTTGGTGACCCAGAAAATTCAGCGCAAAGGCTTTGTATCTGCAGGTGGTGCTGGAAGGAAGCGCAGCGCCACGAAGAGAGAATGGTGTGTCATAATCTGTTTCCATACAAAACCCTGCCCTAGGCACCACCTAAACTAAGTGCACCACCCACCTAAGGCACTAAAAGACTAAAAGTAATCCTACTCAAGGCCCCACCCGAACTAGACCCACCACCCGCCCTATAAAGCTACCGCATTTAACCGTGCATGGTAAAATGACCAAACATGCAGCCAATTTTTTAGTACTTCCTTCTTACCGGGGATGGGGGTACATGCTAAAGTGCCACACACTTCCAGTTCATAAAAAAATGAAAGACGTTTACAATTCTCTGTAATGACGAATTAGAGCGCAGCTCTTGAGGAGGATTAGGGGAAGGTATGCCCCTCCTCCCCCTCCCCTCCTCTTCTGCTCCCCCCCATTTAGCAGAAAATTTTCGCTAAATTTCCCGCTAAATTTTCTTGCTGAATTTAATGAGGAATTCTTTTAGCTAAAAAGCTTTCACTAAATTTAGCGGGGAAATTTATCTGCTAAATTTAATGGGGAATTTTTTCCACTAAATTTAGCAGAGAAAATTTTCTGCTATATTTAGCGGGGAAATTCTTCTGCTAAATTTAGTGGGGAAATTTTTCCGCTAAATTTAGCGCAGAAATTTTTTCGCTAAATTTAGCGCAGATATTTTTCCACTAAATTTAGTGGGGAAATTTATCTGCTAAATTTAGTGGAGAATTTTTTCCGCTAAATTTAACGGGAAAATTTTCCTGCTAAATTTAGTGGGAAATTTTTCCTCCAAATTTAGCGGGGAAATATTCCCACTAAATTTAGGCACCTTATGACGTCACCCATGACCCTGGTGACGTCACACGTGACGTCGTTATGGGAATGTCCCATAATGCAATGAGCGGTTACGCGGACGGCCACAGCGACGCCGCTCAAGCTGGAAACTGGTGCCTAAGAGCTGCGCTTTAATAAAGAGACAGTATGCTAAGGACTCTCTTGAGAAAAACCCAATTCTTCTCAGTATTTACTCCCTGTATCCTAAAGAAGACAGGAAACTAATCAAATGGAGTACTCCTACGAGTGCTTTCAACTCTGCTATGTCGCTTCCGTGGCCATTGCAACAGAAGCAAGTGCTTTGTGTCAGTATTTCACCATCTGCTACAATACGAGGCAGCAGGAACCCGATAAAAAGAATGCTTATTGCGTCTGATAAACCTCACTGGAAATTCCCGGGAGACCACACAAGCTCTGTAAAACAAACCACGCCTTTGGGCCCTTCCAGATCTGGCTTGACTCTAGTTTCCATAAAATCTGACAATCTATCACTCGCAATGTATAATATGATGCAGCTCTGCCACTGGGTGAGTGCAGTAAAACCAGCAGAGCACGCCGTCTTTTACAAGTTTGGGTGACCGCGTGGCATTTCAGTTTCGCTCCTCTTCCTCTGATGCAGCCCGAGTTTTATACCTTTGTGACCACTAGCACCGTGATTGCAATCTTAAAGTCAGAACTAAAAAAAAAGACAATGTTCACTTTCGAAGATTGCCACCAAACCCTATTATTCAATGGGTGCAATAAAGGAGCTGCACTAAGATTGATACCTCTGCCATACCCGTGATAATGCCAACAGACGCATCTTACGTTTCAACGGTAGACTAGAGTCAATATTCTCAAACTGGTCGATGGTGAGAGACCCCTATCCCAAACAGTGCACACGCCTACAGATCACGTAAACAATAATCTGTACACAAGGAAGTGCTTGGCTCATGGTTCCATGGCCGGGGAAAAAAAATGGTTCCCAGTTACCATCGATCCCCTTCCCTCTCACACCCTTCTCTCCTCCCCTCCCCACAGGAATAGGTCTCTGAGCTACTCCCCGTAGAAAGAAGGAGGGTCTCCCTTTTGTTCATAAAGAAAGAAGAAATTTGGGAAGAGTGTCCTTCTTTCTGGCCGCTCGTCATTGACACCTTTAAACTAAAAAAAAAACACACACACAGAAACAGTTTTTTGGAGCATTTATGAGTACCCGAGCGCCCGAGGTTCCTCGACTAAGCCTACTTCTAAGCGAAGTGTTTTCCCACACCATTTTAGCAGATCTGAGCCGTCTATCGATGCATGTTATCGACCTCCGGGAAGAGATGGGGGCTTTTCAGAGAAATTGTTTGAATGCATTGAATCTATTAAATGTTCCTACCCGGATCGTTGTATTATGTTAGGAGGGGACTTTTAAGGCCCGTTCACACTCTTGCAACTGCTTGCGACCTCTTAAACCTGGGTTCCTTAAAACTTCTTAAACCAGAGAACACACTGGCGCCATCTATTGGGAAGCAGTGTAAACTCGGCGGTCTGGCATATTTTTTTTTATTTCTCGCGCAATATCCTTTCTCTTTTGGCTCGAAAAGCTTTTGTCAATGTTATAAACGAGCCTTTCTATGGGTATTACGCACATTTGACCTCGGAAATCCCGCAAAACCTTCGCTTTTGTGAAATGCAGTTCTAGGGTCACCGCATAGATGGCGCCACAATGTCAGTGTGTTCCCTCATTCTAGAAACATTTAAGAAGTTGTAAGAGATCTCGTCTCTCTCAGTCGTACTCGGTCGCAAGAGTGTGAACGGGCCTTAACTACGCTAGTGTTAACTGGAACGAAGGGCGTATTGAAAATGCATGTTCAAACGCAGTAGAAGCCTCTAATTGTTTGGATATAGAAAGCATTTTACCTTTAATGGAGCCATTATTCAGCCTACAGGGAACTATGCTATACTATACCTTGTGTTTACGTTGTCTCCTTACAATATTAGGTCAGTTGATATTCTTGGTAAAATTAGTGGCCATAACATTGTTTTTGTTGAAATGACACTCTCGATTGAGTTTAGAGCTACGGCACCAAGAATTAAGTCGACAAGGAAGCTCTTGTTGCCTCTTTTCAAAGTTTTGCATCCAAGTACTTAAAGAATTTTAACAAAAGATTGCTTGAGGCAAACTGGAATATGTTGAAAATAGAGATTAAAAGACTAAAGTCTACTTTCATTCCGAAAATTGTGCTAAAAATGAATGCTGAACCACCATGGTTTACTTACTGATTAAAAAGGCTATGTAATAAGAAAAAACGTCTGTTTTTAGAGCGAAGTTAAGTCATCTAGTTATGGACTGGTCAAAATATAATCAGTGCTGCAAAAAGTACAAATATGAAATTAGAAAGGCGAAAAATAAATATTGCATGAGTGACCTAAAGTTTTTTAAAAACAAACCCCAAACAATTTTGGAAGACCATCCGTCCTAGACAGGAGCAAACTTTGCCTAAGAATTATGATGCGCAAGGACCGGAGCTCTCCAACCATGAATCAGCAACCACCTTTAATGAGTATTTTGTATCTGTTTCCACTAAGGAATAGTTTCCTTTGCTGTGTGATCCAATTTGTGTTTCCCCAACTGCATCATGCGAACCTGTCACCCTTACACAAGAAGACATTTTGGCAATTATTGAGACTCCCAAGCTCTGCACCTGGCGTAGACGACATGTCCCCAACTTTTGGAAGATAACCCGAACCATATCTTGCCATCTGCTCTATCTCATTTTCAAGCAATCTGTAGAGCTAATGTACCTTCCGGCAGATTGAAGATTTGGGAAAGTGCTACAAATTTTTAAATCTGGTAATAAAAAACATGTCTCGAATTATATATACACCAATTTCATTAACAAGTTTACCATGCGAAATTATGGAGCATCTTATATATTCCCATGTAATTAGCTACTTATCCGACCATCACCTCCTTCTGCAGCTAAGCAGTGACAGTCGTCACTGGTCGTTGGAAAGATCCGCCGGCTGAGGCGTTGGTGGGCTGGTCAAGTTCAAGCAGCGGCCATTTTGTACGGCGGAGGGAGAAAGGGTGGAAGGGGTGTGGGGGAGGTCGCTCCAAAAATGCAAGTTTATCTTCCCCTCGTCGATTCGGAGCGGGTCCCACGGAGCGGAATTTTGCCTCCCTCGCGGATTTTGGAAAGCGCTCCAGATCTACGAGTGGAATTCACCATTAGAGATTGAAAAGATTGAGAGCCCCCGCTAACTAGAGGACAAGCGATTCTCACCCTGGCCACAGTCTTGCGCAACCAGCATTCCTCCGGGACACGTGCACCCGGCCGCCGACCAGAGGTCCCGACAGGCGTTCGCACCCCTGCAGCCCCCGGTGGCACAAGGGTCCCCCCTGCGGCCGCACGTGCGCGCCACGTACTGCTGGCGCAGGGGCCGCTCCAGCGCCAGCGGCTGCCCGTCCACAGCCACGCTGTGCACACAGCCCACGAAGTCGTCCGCCCAGACCTGGCTGGGGCGCTCGAGGAGGGGCTCCACCGAGGGCAAGCCGCCGATGTACAGCGGTTGGCTGCTCAAGCTCAGAGTCCTGGAACAGACGACATGCTCGTTAGGACCGCGGCCTGACCCGATTACTAGCACTTAGTGGCGTTCGACGGCAAAAACGGGGTTGCCCTGGAACGCTTCCGACAGGTGCATCGGCAGAAGTGTTCCAGTTCAACCGACAGATGGTGTTCTCTCGTCATTCGCTCCTTGACTATGTCGCGTTAGCAAACCTAACACAACACATAATCTCACCCCGCCGCCCCACCAACCACCATCTCCTGTCCCAGCCAGATAAGGCAAGCTATCTTGGTTTTCCATTTTTCTTAATAAACGCATTCTACTTCTACTAGTGGTCACAAGCTCTTGCGACACACTTGATCACGCTCTAATGAAAGTTTGTGAACTAGGCGTACGTTGCTCTCATTTCTTTCCTCTGCGATTCCAGGTACTTACAAAAAGCGTGCTCATACTTGCATTCGTGCGTACCACCTGTAGAAAATTTGTGCCGAAGGACACCGTACGGCTGCACATACGTCAACGCATTCGATGTGTGCGCCAGGCATTCTCGTCTGTGGAAGTTGAGAAAATGTTGCGTGGCCGCAAACTCACCCGGCCTGTCCCGTGACAGACAGAGAGCAGCTGGAGTTGGCGTGGGAGCACTCCTCGCAGAGTTCTCCGTGGTCCTGGCAGCTGACCACGGACAGCGAGGCCACCTGGAGACAGAGTGCGGCATTACAGGTGCGTGTCCCACTAAGACGCTATCGTCCGACGTTATCGACGGCGGTAAAATTTCCGTTGTGTTCTGATTGGTTTGGATTACACTTTCTTCTTTTTGCTGTGCGTTCCGATCCCATTACCATAACTATGAAAGTTTGCCTTGCCCACTTCGCGTTTCGTCTGTTCTGCCAGCCACACATATTAAAGACCAATTCCCAAGCAATTAGGACATAAGAAAGTGACAACTTTGTATTGGTTGGCCTGCTTTACAGTTTATTTTCGCTGTACCTACATCATTCGTACGACATTCTGAATTTCCGGGTCAGTGATCACAAAGAGAGTCTGTTTCTAACTGTGAGCCCTTTAAGAAAGCCAAAGGTTTCTGATAATATACACTTTTGTAGTTTGTTGTACATCATAAACATGATAAACAAAAACCAGCAAAAGAGATTGGCTTCGGGATACAAACATTACCATATTTCCCGGACTATAGACCACAAACTATTCATGTCAGAAAGTCTAAATTTCATGTGGTGGGGACTGTCTACAGGTGCAGACTATGCTAGAATTTGTTTTTCACATTAATTTCGACGAGACATTACGGATTTCATGAACCACTGGTTGTGTTAGTGACGATTTCTATAGAATAAAAGTTTCTCTGTGTGCTAATAAAGCAGGTACTTCAAGGTGGGCTGCATAGAAGAATTTTTTAATGCAAACCATGTATGGTCTGCACCAAAAAAAACCTTGTTTCTTGTTAGAACCCGCTCCTCCGAACCACAGTCCGAAAAATACGGCACATGCACAGAGGCACGAAAGAACGCACCCGTCCGTTGCGGATGACGGTGACCCTGTGCCAATTTCCGTCGGCGACATCCCGGTCGAGCGCCACTTTGGCGACGGCCGTGCGGGAACCACCGAACGAGAAGGTGGGCCTCCCATCGGCGATCTCCAGGGCCACAAAGTCTGAGCGCCCCCCGTTCTGGGCGCCAAAGTTGTAGGCGAGCAGTGCGTGCCTCCGGTTGGTAGCGAACACGACCGAGATGTCGTTGGTGCTGGGCTTGAGCGACGGGAAGGCCATGTAGGAGTAGGGCTCGAAGCCAAACGTAGACTTCTCGCAGTGGCGGCCAAAGAAGTTCGGCTCGCACAGGCAGTGGTAGCCTGTGAAGCGCAACCAAAGATTAGTCGGCAAAAAAAAAAAAAATTTTGCTTAGCTTTAAAGGGACACTGACAGGGTATTTATGCTCGCCGAGGTTGTTAGTTTTACGTGACATATGAGGGCTCAACTACCCAGAACAGAATTTGCGGCTCGAAATTCGGTTTCTTTCCGCCCGAAAACCGCCGATCAAGAATTGGCCGGTTCGAGTCTCGCTCACTCTCTTTTTCGCGGTCACGGGCCGTTTTCTAAGGTATCGATGCGACCACCAAATTTAATCAAAGTCGTGGGTTACTGAAGGCACACACTCAATATTAAAAATAGAAAAAAATATGAAACCCATTTTTTGTGGCTTCTAAAAAGCTGTAAATACGTTGATTGAAAAAAAAAGTTCCACAAACAACCGGAAGCATTCTGTGCGTTCGTCGTTTCGCGTATCGTGGGACTCGCGGGGACGGCGATGGCAGCGGACGACGGGCGTGGGACTTACAATTATAAATTGTATATTTCAGAACTGTCGTTCGCGGTACCGGCGAATTCTGTCTACCGTTAAAAGAGAAATTTGGGACTGATCAAAAGAATTGGTCTTCATCCCGTACGACACGCCCGGCCACCAAGCCGATTTGCACGAAGACGTCGCCGAGCCGTCGCTCCCTTCTCGTGGCTGAAGACAACGCTCGCGCAAACGTCAAGCACGACGTGTCTACTTCGAGTTGAATATGCACGCGTACGATTTTTTTACTAGGTGCGAATGTTCCCAAAGCGTGTTGCTTCCCGACTTCGACCCGGGAGTGCTGTTGCTAGAGAAAAATCGACAGCAAACTTTCCAACTTAGTTTACCGGCTGAATTATTACTAAGGAAAGAGATCCAGCAGAAACGAGATGCCCCAGTAGCTCAGTGGGCAAGACGTCCGCTTCACGCCTGGTAGGACCGGGTTCGATCCCCGTGTTTTTTTTTTTTTCTTTTTTCAAACATTTTTCGATGTTTACATATCTTTTTCTTTTTTTTTTTTTTTTTTTTACAATCATCACTGAAGAAACAAAAAAAAAAAATAACAAACAAATGTTGTGGACGATACTTCGCTGAATTAAACGGTATGGGATTTCCGTTTTGACACCTGCGAACTCAATGTAATCACTTTCCACAAAATGCAAGGAGCATATAAATCAGGTAGCGTCCGCTTTCCGAGGTGCCCGTAAATGTTCTACAGGAATTGCAGCCAGCCATTGGTCCCGATCCCGTTGATCTTTCGACAATGCCACTTTTTTTTCGGATGCAGGACATGTGAGCCAGCTCTTCACGCAACATCTTGGGTTTATTCTTTTCGGAGCCGATCATGGAAATTCACCACGGGCACTCACTACTCATCTCCAACTCATCAATGTACAAAACAACTCATCTTGGAGTACATAACAACGAGCGGAACAAACATAACTGCAAAAGTTCCCGCACGCCGCATGTAGTGTCGTCTGCTACCGAAGAGGAGGAAAAAAAAAAAAAAACGCACGGTCGGGTGTAGCCACGTGACTTCCGCCAGTCACCCTCTTCTCTCCACTTCTCCGACCTCCGTCGGGTTTCGGTTTCGGTTTCGGTTTCGAGCAGTTGCGTCTTTTGGCTTTATTAAAGAAATACGCTACTCTGTTGCAAAATATTAATTGGGCAGTCCTCCGACACCATAATGAAGCGCCTGGCAAAAAATAAAAAAAATTTTTTGGGGGGTGTCAGTGTCCCTTTAAGGCTGGGTTACACAATTATGGCTGCTTACAACCGAGCCTCTCGTGATATCTTATGACAAAAGAACACGCTGGCCCAATCTATCGGGTGGCCGTGAAACAACACTGGACATTTCTATGTATTCCCTACTTCTTTTTTTGGGGATTTTTCTTTCTTTATTGGGTCAAAAAGCTTATGACAGCGCTCTAAACAACCATTTTTTGTAGATAGTACGTATGTACAATTGACCTCGCAAATACCGCAAAGTCTTCACTCTGGTGAAATGCGGTTCCAGGGCCATCTCATTGTAGGTGCACCCTCTCATCGTTAAAGATTGCAAGAGTTTGGTCATAAGTAAACGCAAGTGTGCAAACAAGCCTTTTTTACACTCGGCGTAAACTATTTTCTGCTACGTTGTAGAAGCTGGCGTGGTTTCCACAATGCCGCAGCCCCACACTGCCGAGAGATCGCGTGGCTTCGCTTTGCGTCTAATTCGCACAAGGTCTTGCGCAAGTAACTTGGGCGGCGATGGAACACTGGAACATGCGCTAGCCATGACAATGTAGCATAAAAATAGTCAGACGCCGAATATAGACATTTTATCTAGCGCAATGAAAAAGTAACTGCACTTGACGAGGTTTTGAACGAATGGCACTTCCTATCAGAATGACATGCAATGTGATATGCGGCAAAGGAATTGGGAATGTATGAAGGACTTCACTTCTTCATCCGTTCACCTTTTTAATGGGGGCATTGCATCAATTTCGCTCAAATGCCACTCCGTTAGAAATCTGACTAGATTGTTTGACTAATACACAGTTCCCACCTTCATTTGCAGCCCCTGTCCCAATGCATTGGAGTGTTGAGGAGGGGGAGGGGAGGGGAGAGAGAGAGAGGGGAGCGTTAGCACATTTTTTACCCTCACCTCCCCCTCCCACCCCCCCCCCCCCCCCCTCTTACCCCGACGCTATGCCATATGTTATGTGCGTTATGACGTCAAACAAACAGCTGAGCTCCACTGCCGACACCATCTCCCCTGGCCTTGCTACAATGTGGCCAACACGAGCGAGCAAGGTTTACTCAGTCTTGCCACATAAAGCTATCCCTTTAAAACCAATGTTGTCTCGACGAACCGGCTAAGTGAAGGTAAGAAGGAACTCTGACCTGCAGGCCCATTGCCAACGCACGTCGCCCCATTCCGGCACCGGCTTGGCCGACATCCGTCCGCCGCCTGCTCGCACAAGGACCCTTTGAACCCGAGACGGCACAGGCAAAAGAACGACCCGGCTGGCGCTTCCCGGCAACTCCCTCCGTTCTTGCAGGGGGCACTGGCACAGCTGTTTCGCCGTGGCCGCTCGCAGCGCTCGCCCTCCCGATCCTCCGGACAGAGGCACTGGAACCCGACGGTTGTGGCCGCGTCGATCCGGCAGGTCGATCCCTCGGAGCACGGGCTCGGCGAGCACGGATCAAGCTGGTCTTGACACTGGAGTCCGGAGAATCCAACCGGGCAGGAGCATGCAAAGGAGCGGGTGGCGCCGGGAGATGCGAACACGAGCTGCGCAGAGTCGAGGATCGAGAGCGACGTCTGGAAGTCGAGGCGAGAGCTGCAGGTCCCGCCATGGCGACAGGGCGAGCTCGCGCATGGCTCGTAGCCGACCACAATTGTCTTAGCGAGGGAAGACTGGAGGGTGTCCCTGCGTGCCTCGAGGCGCTGGGACACCTTGTCTGGGGACACGAGGATACCCGAGCTTTTTCGGACAGCCAGGGTGAGTTGGAGCTGTCCCTTGACGTCGGCCATGCTGTAGACGATTGGCGAGCCCATTCCCTGCGATTGGAAGTGCGGCGAATCTGTAATGGGGATGCTGGACGGAGTTGACGAAGGTAATCCTTCTATGCGACCGGCGGTGATGAAAGCCTCGCAATGGCTGTTGTTAGGGTCTGATCCCAATTGTTCTAAACCAGGGGCTCTCAAACTTTTCAATCTCGAGGAATGCCTATCTCAAATGACTGCAAAGGTACTCTTGCAGCATTGACACAAAAAGGAATGCAGGAGGCTACAGTTCTTGTAAACAATAATGCACATACTTAGGAATGTTTGGCTCACAGTTATGCATCAATGGGTTCTTGAGGTTGGCTAAAATAGTGCTTAAACTGCAAAAACGCTTTGCTCAAAGGGAGGAACAGTTAAGGAAATTTAAGACCCCAAGGAACCTTTGAGGTAACCCCCGAGTTTCTATGAACCTGGCTTGAAAAACCATGCTCTAGGAATAATGATGCAGGTTCTAAGTGCAGCGTCAAATAAACAGAAGTCCAGGCAAATCTATCAGAACCTTACCCAGTTAAAAATTCCCATTGAGTCCAATTGGAATTTCAATTGGTACCAATTGGTATCAGTGGGATCCAATTGGTATGAAGACAACCAATTGGCCATTCCAATTGGAATGCATTTTTCCAATTGGTCACTCCAATGGGAAATATATATTCCAATTGGTATTAAACAACCAATTGGCCATTCCAATTGGAATGCATTTTTCCAATTGGTCACTCCAATTGGAAATATATATTCCAATTGGTATTAATCAACCAATTGGCCATTCCAATTGGAAATTAATTTTCCAATTGGTATTAAGCAACCAATTGGGAGAGTTACACCAATTGGATTCTTGGAGATTGGAGCTCTAGAATAATTTTGCAGTGAAAGATTGTGAGCTTACTCTTCTGAATCAAAAATAAACTCTAGGATAAAATATGGAATTTTTTTCAAGGGTGCGGGGAACGTCAACAAAGGAATCTGCTCACTGGCCAACTCATATTACTCCTATTCATTTTTTTTGTTGTCCTTTCTCTGCGTTTCTCTCTCTCTCTCTCTTTATCTATATATATATCTGTATAAATAAATAAATAAATACTTTATTATTAATCTTATGGCTTCCTAAATTTGCAATTCTTTTTTTTTTTTTTTTTTTTTTACTTTTAGTTTTGGTTTGAAAAATAGAACGCCCCATCGCTAGTGACACCAATAGGTGTTTGTTTTTTCTGGGAACACGTGTGTGGGATGCGAGCAGGAAGATGTGAAAATGTGACATTTTCATCAAGTTTACCAACATTTGACATGTCCTGTTGCAATCAATGTGTCCAAGAAAAGCCTGGGGGAACCACAACATGCTGGGATTAACCAGCAACTCCGTCCCGTGGCAGCTGCGGTGAGCGGGGTTTTTGCTCTTTGTCCTTCAGACTCTTGAAGCAAGTTCTGAATATTTTCACGGTCAACCGTGTTTGCTAAACTGTTCTTATAGCCAAGTTTGCTTGTTCTACTGCTTTTATGTTTGGAACTGTTGCCGCACGTCCGCGTTACGGAAAAAGTTTGCCGTGCAGTGCACACATTGCATTGTAAAACGCTTTCCATTGTAGCAAACAGTTTTCTAGTGTCTCACTATTTCCTCATTCAGTATTTGAGCCTTCAATATATTTGCTGTTTTCTTTAGGTTGCTCTTAACACCCTTTTTATTGCCACGTGTTGCTTGCAATATTTGTAAATTATTAAATGCTTCCATTGTGCAGAATGCAGCTAGCATGCTATCATAAATATTCCTTTGAATTCGGACAGCTGTGAGAATAAAGCTAGCTCTGTTCTCATTGCAATCAAGGGCATGTTAGCCTCACACATGCAAATAACGACAATTGTATCCTTTCCGAGATCCAGTGTGCACAGAATGAATAGTTCTTTGCAGTCAAAATTGTTGAAAAGAATGGTCGCACTGCAAAGCCTTAAGGCTGCGGTACCACGGCGGCCATCTTGAACAAAACATTAGTTGAACCACCAGGGCGGCGTTGGCTGTCCGTATGAGCAAATGCTGCAAAACCTGCGCGCCAATTTCGAAACCCTTTTTCCCGTCGCTTGCGACCTTGAGTTTCCTTCTCCACTCTTACGCCCCTCCTTTCACGTGTTCACCCTCTGGCGCGTCGCGCCCACGTTCATTGTTAGGAGGACAATGTACCGGATAATCCCCAACTTGAGGCCCCCTGCCAAAATTGTCCGGCTGCCAAGTGATTTGAGCGAGATGGGGTTTTGAAGCGGTATGGAAAAGTGGGACCGTCAATTTTGAACTATGCCTTTTCGATACTGCATAAGTTGTGTACGGGGCTGGCCAAGGCACGGGCGCGAGGACGTAACTGTATACAATGCTTGGGTTGCAGGAGCACTCGTGCGTAGAAATGGTAGGACGCGCTTTCTGAAATCACACGCCTACATTCCGCAGCGTTGCAATCCTACGAGTAAAACAGAGTACATCTTCGGACAGTGCGTGAGTTGATGCCGGCCGTACGAAAGACACACCTCGCGCTTCCTGTCACTACTGCCTCTGCTTGCACGCGCTGCCGATTGGCGGTCCTTTCTTTATTTTGTTTCGTCGCTCTTTTGAAAATACTGAAACTAATATTTTCTCAGACCCTGCTCATCGTACCTCTGCACTACAGTTGTGTAAACACGTTGTGATGTAATTTGAGATATGGGACGAAGTGTCTACATTCTTATTTCGTGTGTAATGCCGGCATAATATTCCTTTGCTGCCAGAGGGTCAAAATAATGGTAGGGTCGGCAGCAAAAACTATTTCAATGACCGAATTATGATCAAACACCAGTAAGAACATAAAAAAGAAATCACATGGGGACAATAAAAATATTGCTACAAGAGGATGGTGCGTGGGGCACAAACAATATTCGGAGTGACGTTGAGGGAACGCGACAAGCCAGATCTTTCCTGGTGGCAGCCGTAAAAGTTGATCTGGTGCCTCGTTTTGATCGGCTTTGCACGGAAACTCGTAAACTACCGACTATCTTGTCAGTGGTGAACATAGTGAGCATGAACTGGATGATTTTTTTGTTGTTGTTTTTGTTTCTGTAGTTAAATGAGAGTATGGAAATATGAGACGTCCGCTGACGCTTGCGTCGGCTAACGGAACCTCAATCGCCGATCGCGGCCGATGTCATGGGCGTATACAAATACATCAAGTCGTCTGGGCGGGAGCAGTTGAAGCGCCGCACTTTTTTGGCCGGTCAGTAGAGACTCCGCGAATTCTGACTCGAGGCTACTCTGTGCGGAGGGAGCCGCTACTGAGCGCGACCAATCGGAAACCAAGGATGGCTGAAATTTCCTAATTGCCATGAGATTTGCAAATTCCTTCTTCCCGCCGTAGTAAATTCGTCCGAATCGCTATTCGATTTACTAATCGATTATTTGGATGAAAAGATATATTTCAAAATTCGTACGTGGCTCACCAAATGGCAATAAAATTGGTATAGGATTTCAAACCTATATAGTGTCGCCCTAATTTACAAACTAGAGTTCACGCGCAAGCGAGCTGGTGGAAGCCTATACTAAAAAGGCCAGAAACAAGAGAAACAAAAAATAAATAAATAAGAGCGGGATAAGCGCAACGCAGTCTCAAATCACAGCTGAAAATGGTTACTTGGTAAGTGTAAATGTCCAGACATTGTATTAGTAAAATATATATATATATATATATATATATATATATATATATATATATATATATAAAGTCAAAAATGCGTACTGTCGGAGTTATTAATTCGAAGTTTATTCCGACGTTTCGAGCGGGGACCGTTCTTCATTAGGTGATGAAGAGTGGTCCCCGCTCGAAACGTCGTAGTAAACTTCGAATTAGTAACTCTGACAGTACGCATTTTTGCCTTTGTATATATATATATATATATATATATATATATATATATATATATATATATATATAGAGAGAGAGAGAGAGAGAGAGAGATAGGTAGATAGATATTTTTCACTATTTGCTGACGGCCGAAACTAACTATGCAACACAACAAGTAAAACCACAGAGCTGCCCCGCCTCATATCACCCTCAGTTGGAGCTCGACTGACACATTGCGCCGATCAAGCATCACCAACAGCTCAACACCTAAACGCCACGGCGTTCACTATCTTTGTTTGGGTGATTCCACCCACTAATATAACAACTCATACAATGCGCCGTGATAAAGTGCTTTTTGTCTTTGTGTATGTGTTTTCGTGACATCTAACCTCTGTTTGCGCTCTGACTAAGAATGAAACCATGTATACTAAAACATCGATAGTGGTCTCTATTTTTAGCGACGCTCGCACACGTCTTGCCTTTGACGCAGTGGCATTCTCATCTCCCATACACGGACATTTGGACAAAATAGGTTGGTCGGCCTTCACTCATTAGCTGCGGAACGTTTTGACCGTGACGTATGTATAATTCAAAGAAGCACCGACAGGCGGGTGCCCCTTTGGAAACAAATCATGTTCGCGTAGAGATATTTAGCGGCCATAGTATAGTCCGTGGGTATTTATTTCTAGGCCAACTCGTCGGCGTCAGTCGGTACAGGCGCTGGAGGCGTGATGAAAATGCTGGCAGATGTCGGCTTGACGAGCCCCACACTCTCCCCTCACAGCAGATGGCAAATAAACCAACAACAATATTTGTCGACGGGCAATTGATTGAAGAGGCCAATCGGTAGTAGGATGACTCGACAAAGGGTAATTCATCAAAAATTCCAACTCGTTGACAATTGTTTGTGAGGCCATTCAGTTTCCACATTGCACTCATCTTCTGTATTAGAACACATACACATGTTAGACATTTTAATATACGCAAGTTTCGGGCACCGGATATTTTTTTGAAAAGCTGTTTCACCGAATTTCGCATCTCCCGGTTCGTCGAATTTTGATATGAAATCATAATATAATTATTATACTTGTCACTTCTTCAATTAGAAATGGTCACAGATAATTATAAAATAAAAGTAGGCTTTCGCAAAAATTATGTCGATTATAGGCTATGCCAACGTAGCCGAACAGTAAAAAAAAAAATGTTATGAGGGTGTTTTTGTTAGGGTTCAAAAAAGACAAAGGCGATTCTTCAAATGAGCACTGGTCACACAGGCCGACTGGTAACATAATTAAAATAAAAGCACCGACTTCACAGAACAGGAAAAAACAATTTCACTAGACGTTTCGCCTCCATGAATAAACGCCTCCATGAATAAACGCCTCCATGAATCATGAATAACCAACTCGCCCAAGCTGAAGTTCTGACCAGTTTCGCCTCCCTTGCGGGAGGCATCTTCAGTAGTCACACAACAATGCCTGTGTAAGCTTCGTGGAGAGGGCCGCGTTTTTTGTTACACACGGATGTGTGTGTCCCTGCGAACAAACCACGATTCTAGGATTTTCGGGACCCCCATCTGTCCTCCCTCGCCAAGGTCGTCGCGGCCGGGAAGTCAAAATAATGCCCTATTGTCCACACATAGTACACCAGTTCAGACTTCAGTCGGGTCGCGTGGGATGCGCACGTGACGTCACGCTTGTCTTTACAAAGCAAATGAAAAGTTCAACCTCAAGTCAACGCTATTTATCAAATATGTCCGTACTTCGTGGAGAGGGCCGCGGTTTTTCTTACACACGGATGTGTCTCTGAGAACAAACTCGATTTTAGGAGATTTTCGGGACCCCCATCTTTGTCATAGGGTGACTCGTTTATCGGACTGTTCGTCACAGCGAGAGTACAGGGAAGGATAATAATTCATACCCTATATCGTGCAGAAGAGAAGAATATAAAAAAAAAAAGAAAACGAAGCGAAAATTTCGATTTCCTTTCTTGTGGACAGGGCATTGTAGGTGAACGTGGCTTCCTTGTTTGATTCGCCAAAGTAGCAACAAAGCGACATTTTACGATCGAGCGAGCACCGTCGGAAACACTGCCCAAAATAATTTTATAGGGAGTTTCACGGCTTTCCACTGCGACATAAGCACGTGGATAGAAAAACAAATATTGACAACAATAATTGTCGAATATTTTTGGCACGCTCACACCTGGTTTTTCTTCATAATTTGATGACTCATATGTTGATTTTGTTTGCGGAACCGTACTTCTGACCGGCAATTTTATTGCGTACGCGAAGCTTTTGCGTGCGATCCACTACAGTTAATTATTTTGGGGTGTCCAAGTTGAAGCGGTGCGTGTTATTTTTCGATCTCTGTCCGAATGATACAAAGTTTCACGTTTTCACCCTGTGAGTGAAGTGAGTTGGTCAGTGCCAGCATCGAAGGCTAACTTCGAACTCTAATTTGGAAATAATGTCTCTGTTGCCGCATCGCGGACAAAGATATATATGCTCTTATCACTGTAGCAAAATAACGTGGCAGGATTTGTGCTCTTGTTATGATCGTGTACCATTGTAGTCGACGTCATCCCAGCACGGCGTATCGTTTTTGTATTCGGTTCAGCCCTGCAAACCACACTTAGGAAAAAAATGAAAGTTTGCACCTTGTTTGTTCAATTTTTTGTTATACTGCAGAAACATATTGCGCCCCGTGTTTTTGAAGGCACGGTAGACGGTGGTGACGGTGAGGTGACCGACCCCCATGTCAGCCGGCGTCTCGCTCGACCTCCTCGGAGGACAGGTCGTTTTTACTGGTGACTGGTGCATACGTGGAGCAACTCCGCGCGCATTGCGTTCTTCATCTCAGAGAACGCAATACATGACTCAGCTCTATCTCGTCATCGCTCCAAAATGACAAGTGGAATTCGCAACTGTAGTCGGTGACAGGTCAAGAACGAAGTGGGAGCTCCTCCCACCCTGTTCCACTTCAGCGGAGCGAACGGGGGAGAGGAGGTCGCCCCCTCTCCAGCGTTCGCAAATGGCAAATATTAGTTTATTAGGCCACTAACTGTCAATTTACGCTCGTTCCTTTACGTCCGCCGCAGCCGATAATGTTATCCCCGGGAATATTAAAAGTATAATTTCTTTCAGCAAAACAAAACAAAACAGAATAATAAAACGCCCGGTATATCACAGCTTTGACAACGCTTCACGTGTGTGAGGTTCGATGACCGACAGAGAACCACCGCTGGCCGTGCTCCCGAAGCGGGGAAGTGCAATTTATGGAGACCGATCATATTATCAGAAAGGTGCAGACTAGGGAGCCTTCATATGCGCGAAGCGCACATGGAGGCACTCTAATGCAGACAATCCAGGAAAAGTATTCTTGCAACTATGAGGTTCCAGTTGTACTTACACATGCATTATCGTCAAATTTGACGGAGTTCCTTCCAACACTAAACAGTTGTCAAGAGTGAAGATTAGAAAGGAGAATATCAGCAGGAATCTATTGTCTGTTTACTGAATACAAAACAAGCATCAGAAAAACGCATTTGGGCGGCCGGGGAGGCCAGAAGCACGGACTGCGCGCACCCAGCGTGGAACCAGCGAATGAGAGGGCACTCCTAGCAATCTGTTTTCAGAGCCACGGTATGCCGGCTGCCGGCCAAATGTCCACTTTAATTCTATTATGGCTTTCGAAACGTAAATACACGCTCGAGAATTTTCAACAATATCACGCGAGCGCCGACCGGCCTGTAGATCAGCGCATCGTCACGGCGCGAAGTAGCGATATCAGTGACAGTACGCGCGTGCGCAGAAGAAACGCGCCGAAGTCGGCGTCGGCTGCTAAGCTGTTTCCCCAATCACGACCCACCCCTGGCGCGACGCCCACCGCTTGCTCCACCCCATAAGCATGGGACCTAGTAATCAAAGCGACACACACGGTACGCAAACACGAACAGCAGCCAGTAGGAAGGACACCGACGGGTCCATATCACAAGAGCGAATGACATTTTAGCGAATGGCGACATTTGAGCGAATGGTCGTTTTAGCGAATAACGGGGGCGCGCGTTAACCCATCCGTCGCGCTGCGCTTTACGCCGCTTCGCGGCGACAGTCTGCGGCAACTCATTACAAAAATATGAACTCACTTGGCCCACCCGAAAACGCCGCTTCGCGGCGTCCGACTATTCGCTAAAGTGTCGTTCGATGAAACGTGGGCGTTCGCTAAAACGTCATTCGATCAAGTGAGTGCCTCCCGACACCGACACGAGCTTAGTCAGCGAACGAAAAGACAGACACAAACTTCACTCTAGGCAAACAGAGCAGGGGTAGTTACAAGGATGAGATGCGTGCGCAGACGGAGGTAAGCAGTGCACAATAAATACGCGAAAACTCGCAGCAACCGAAGAACTACGCAGCAAACACGTACGTGCACACGCACCAGAAGCACGTGCGTCACGCTGCGTATCTACGCAGAACTGGCGATTTTGGCATTTCGGTAATTTGAAACTTCGATATCGATTCCGTGAACAATTTATTCAGCAAACTGAACCGGTGGAGCCTCGCATAAAAAAAAAATCGTTTAACAATATGAAAGCGACTGAAATTCTTCCTAAAAGCTATATTAGCAGAAAGTACCGTGTTATAAAGGACCTCACGAGTTTCGACCAAGTTTTCCAGCACGTTATTTTGCAAGAAACGGAAGAAGCCAAGAGTACAACCAGTTTCCGAAGCTGGCAACCACAGCTGGAATCAGCGCCATCCTCGGCAGTTTCCTGAACCTCGCGTAGTCACATTTCAACCACCGCCACATAGAGGGCGCAACCAGACATCCAATTTGTGTTTTCTGTGTGTTTTATGATTCTTTTTAATAAATAGGCTCGATTAGTGAAAATGTGGGCTAATAATCAGGACCTGGAACAGTAATTTCCATTTAATACTAAAAATATCGGCCTAAATGTCTGCCAAAAGGGGTCAAAATACTCGTTTTTGACTATCAACAAATACGTGATTTCACCTATATTCAAACTTTTTTTATGGAAAATCAAAAGTGAAATTTAGAAAAAGGGCCTCGCTTTGCAAAGCAGAATATGTTTTTCTTTGCGGGCCTACAATTTTATTCATGTGTGCCAATCCCTAAGCGCTGTACCACTGTACTACCAAATGAAGTTTGCCAAAATTAACGGTTTTTGTCACTTTTCACGTGAGCATTCCGAAAAAAGTTTAAGCCATATTACAATGAAATTTAGCGTAACTCTTTCGACCATAATTACAAACTGATGTAAAAAGTTTCAAATAAAATGTCCGAGTAGGCGCCCAAAACTTCGCGACTGAAGTGCTTCCGCAAAGTCAATTTTTCTAAAGTAAATATCTGTCAAAATAAAATAAAAAACGAAAAAAGGGCCTCCGTTGACAATGAACGCACTCTTCTTCTATAACATTCTAAAATTAGAAAGAAATTGCTCCAATAGTGCACCCTGTACCACTGTACTACGAAACCATGTTTTGCCGAAAAGGTCAATGTTCGCGGGTGCCCTCTGAATTAGCTTTTTGCACTAGGAAAACAAATCCTACATCAGATAAAAGATAATGTTGTACACTACAAGATGATATATAACACATAATTTTAGCAAGCTTGAACACGCCACGATCGCATTTCGAAAACGTGCTGAAAGCGTCATATGTCATGGCCGCCGTGGGACCGCAGCCTTAAGCTGCCTCTGTGGCTCCAAGGCAAAGCGCCGGCCTAGGATGCCCAGGTGGCGGGTCCGAATCCCGGCCGAGGTGCCCGCAATTTGACGGAGGCCTATTGCGGAGAAGGCTCCGTGTGTCCGAGCTTTCGGTTGCATGTCAAAAGATGCCAAGGTGGTCCAAATTAATCCTCAGAGCTCCGCTGGGGCGTGCCAGGTGCTCGTCGTTGGTTGGCATGTAAAACCCCCAAATTTGACTGACTGCAAAGCTTTGGATCCCCTTTCAGCTGATAACAAAATATAAAATTTCTCACTTGGTATGTAAAAAGGGACTAATTTTGATGTAGAAACTTAAGATGGCAGAAAACTAAAAATTGAATGGACAACACGCAACTTTCTGCTGCCAGGTGTTAGACTTGTGAGCGGTTTATCCTTTTTAAAATTTTCGACAAGCCTTGGATCACTATCATAATTCAGAAGCCCATACTAACTGAAGCCTTATTATTCTCTAGCTTTCATTGATTTCTCTGCTTTCATGTTTTACCCCTGTCATGATACCGACTGGCATTCCTGCTAGAAGGTAACGGCCTAACTTGTTGCATATTGATAAACTAAATGAGTGCTTTCCTTCTAGTGTTTTTTCTCTTTTGCTCAGACAAAGTAAAGTGCAGTTACTGAACAATTTGTTTAAAATGTCTGTTTTCGAATGCACAATTTCTTAATATAAACAAATTCTTGAAACTCGTAAATAATGTGCCCTTCAAGTAGCTTGAGGTCCCATGTCACGCTGCATAGATGCATATACTAGTACCATAGGACATTGGTGATGTGACACAGCTTGGAAAAGAATGGGAACACTGGATCTCAGTCGTTCCTGGGTTACTAATTTCTGTTGCCTGTTTTCGTTCTAGGCTGCAAGCTGCTGCTATTGACACTGCTCAAGAGGAGGATGCAACCATGGACGACCATTAGTTTGAACACTTTAAAAATTTCTTTTTGCTTTTACCCGAACTAGGTTACAATTCCTTCTAGACGCTATGACATCACTGTGGGGGGAACGCTAAACAAACGCTGAATGACGTCATAGCGTCTCTTAGGAATCGTCCTACTTTCGGTAGAAGGAAGAAAAAAAATCATTTTTGGTCTGAACTGGGTTTTAATGTTTCTTTTTCTATTGTAATAAATGTGCTCCTTATAATTTTGCTTGTTTCTTTTATATTTTGCAAAGGTATCTGGCACCATTTAGTGTGACTGCAAAAAGCTCATAAAAAAAAACTAGAAAAGATGCGTTTTCTAAAATAATGTGTTATTTCAGAACAGGCTTCAAATGTTTTGTATATAGTAAAACCCTATTTGTTAGGAACATATCCAGCTGGCATATCTGGACATACTTATGTGAGACATGCTCAATTTGAAATTTCATTTGGGGGTCCTACCTTTGGCTGTGTAAATTGCTAATGCACCAGAAAACCAATTTTCTTGCTAGCTATCTTTCTAATTGTTTTATAGTTTGAATTAGAAATGTATGAACTGGCTGTTTTCTAATGGGAATTTCAGACCAATTGGAGAAATACCAATTGGTGTGCTTCCGTTTCAGAACCACACCAATTGGTATTTTTCCAATTGGGCGTTCCAAAACACAGTCGGTCACGATTCTAATTGGAAAAAAAACCAATTGGTATATTTCCAATTAGGCGTTCCAATACACAGTTGGTCATGGTGCCAATTGGAAAAAAGCCAATTGGTAATATTGAACCAATTGGCATTTGTTCCAACGGGGCGTTCCAAAACACAAATGGTTTTGGCAATTGGTACCAATTGGAAAATCCAATTGGACCCAATGGGTATTTTTAACTGGGTAGGCTATGCTTAATTCCTAGTAACTTTTATTAACTATGAACTGTGTTACATGTACACATGAAGCCGGGAAAGATAGTGCCATTAGCTTTGTCGTGGCTATGCAACACTGCTAGACTTACTATTAGATCTTCAAGCAGTCATGCACCTCTGCACGGCGACACGAGAAAATGATGCTTTCTTGGAAGACGAGTTTCTACACGTGTCACGGTACCAATCTTGCCTGGCCACTAATCCAGACTAACATCAGCTGCCACAACGTTAGGAAGATGAAACATCTTGGCATGCACTTTTCATAATCCCGATGCTGGTTTGAAGATGTGCTGCACAAGCCTCAAGGACAAGCGCGTCGAGCGGCAGCTCAATCCGCCAGACACTCACCTCCAACACCTGCCTCAGGAGCCCCAGAAACCGGTCGTAGCTGGAGCCAAGGAAGTCGCCGGCCGACTGGTTCACCACGCGCAGCGAGACGCTGTTCTCCACTGTCGCATTGTCGAAAACCCTGAACTGCACGTTCACCGTGGACGTGACATCCTGGTGGTAGCCATCATTGCCCCGCACTGTAAAGCTGTAGTTGCTCGGACTGAGCAAGCGCGATGCGTGCAGGTCACACTGGCTCACGATGCTGAACACGGACTCGCGGCTCTCCAGACGGCACTGGTACTCCCCCGTTGCGTCTGGGTCCAACGGCCGGACGTCCGCAATCTTTCCGCCCGCAAACACGCTGTGGTAGACCCAGACGAGGACGGTAAGAGACCGCGGCGACGAGGGGCTGTCGTTCTTGTCAACGAGCAGGACCGTGAGGCCGTGCCGTGCCCTGATCGGTGGGTTCCCGCTGTCCTGGACCTCCACCAGCAGCTGCAACGACGGGGTAGCCTCCCGGTCCAAGCGCTGGGTGGTGCGGAGCACTCCGGTCTGGCGGTCCAGCTCGAACAGATTCCGACGCGCTCCGCCGACCAGCGAGTAAGCGAACGGTGCTCCGTTGGGCGCCAGGTCGCGGTCTCTCGCAGCGAGTGTGAGGACGCTCGTGTACGGCGGCTCGTCCTCGAGGACGTAGCCGAGGAGATCGGCCGGCTCGAACTCGGGGCCGTTGTCGTTGACGTCGTCGAGGGTGACACGCACCGTCGCGGTGCCGGTCTGTGGCGGACTGCCGCGGTCGATTGCTGCGAGTGTGAGCGTGTACGATGGCACGGACTCACGATCCAGCGGCGCCGCCGTGTGTAGGAGTCCCGTCTGCGAGTCCACGCCGAACACTTTGTTTGGGTCGCCCTCGAGGATAGAGTAAAAGAACTGATGGTTGTTGGGACGCACGTCGCGGTCCACCGCGGACACGGAGAGCACCGGGGAACCGACTGGGGCAGCCTCGCTGATGCGGGCCTCGTACAGCGGCTGGAGAAAGACGGGTGGGTCGTTGCCGTCCTGGATGCTGACCACGACCTGGGCTTCGTCGGTGTCGTTGCCGCGGATGCTGCCACCGTTCTTGGCCATCACGGAGAGCACAACACGCGCCTGCGCCTCGCGGTCCAGCGTGCGTGAAACCGTGATGACGCCCGTGCTCGGCTGAATCCGGAAGCCGCGGTCGTTGCTGCTGCCGACGAACAGGAAGTAGACGTCGCCTTCGGGGCCGGAGTCCTCGTCTGTCGCAAGCACACGACCCACAGCCGTTCCGACAACCGTCGACTCGCTCACCGCGAACTGAAAGACGGGCTGCACGAACCGCGGGAAGAACTCGTTCTTCCCGGTGACGTGGACGCGGAGTTGGCATGAGCTGTACTGAAGTGAGCCCGGGTTGCTCGCGACCACCTCGAGAACGTACTCGCTCGTCTGCTCGTAGTCGAAGCTGCTCTGCGCGGTCACGACCCCGCTTTGGGGGTCGACAGCGAAGTCGGACGACCCTCCGACGAGCGCGTACTGGACAATGCGGTTGCGTCCGGAGTCGGCGTCGCTTGCGGACAGCTGAGTGACCGTGGTACCCGGAGGCTCGTTTTCGGCGACGTAGGCGTCAAAGTGAGTCGCGTTGAACTGCGGCGGGCAATCGTTGACGTCGGTCACTATCACGGTCAGCGTGGCCGAAGCGCACTTCCGGTGGAACGCGGCGTCGCACGCGCTGACGTTGAGTCGGAACTCTGGCACGGTCTCGTAGTCGAGGACCGCACTGATGGTCAGTGCGCCATTGTGGGGCTCCATGGCGAAGCTGTCTCCCGTGTTGCCGGACTCGATAGAGTAGCGCACTTCGCCGTTGAGACCTGGGAGTTGCATCGGAAATGGGTCAACGAAAAGCCCTTCATTGAATAACCGAAATACACAATGCACTCTACTAGCAGATGTAATACGAGTTTCACCAAGTGCAGCGCAGTGCCACCCTTGAAATGAGGTCTGTGAGTGTTGGTTGTACATCCATTAGCGAAAGATCCTCTTTTGTGGATCCATATTACAATTAAACGTTCTATCTTAAGAAATTCGCAGGGGCCCAATATTGAGTCTCTAATTAGACCGAAGGTTTTGCAATGTTTTGGGGGTCAAATCTATGCAGTATCCATGAGAAATTATATTGTGTAATGCTGTCAAAATTATTTCAAGCTCAGGATGAGAGAATGATGAGTACGATATGTGCAGATTGGGAGTCTTCCAGGGGTGCCCAATAGATGGTGCTGTGTCCTCCAGTAGAAAGCAGTTACAACAAAAATGTGCGAACCGGCCTCTACGTTCTGTGGCTACAAGGAAAAGTAAAGGTCCAAAGATGACCAAACACTTGCCAGAATCGGCATCAGTGGCAGAGACCGTGAGGAGCTCCGAATGAACTGGTTCATTCTCGGGGATGATGATCTGGTAGCTGAGGGCGGTAAACACCGGGCTGAACTGGTTCTCTCCAGTGATGGTGACCGAGACGACCGTGTCGGCAGACTTGGGAGGCACGCCTTGGTCGGTGGCCCGAACCTTGAGCGCGAACATCTGCCCCTGTTGTCTCGGCAGGGGTTTGGCCACCGTCAGCCACCCTGTAACAACGCACCACGAAACTCTTCACACCTCCTGCAAAAGTTTCCATGCGCTGTGTGAGCAGTTTGCTCCTGTAGAACAGGATTACAACGGCAGGGCGTCTCCTTCGGAAGATTGGCCTCCAGCGCACGCGCTCATTGCCTTCTGTCGTGCTTCGAAGGTCATGAGATGGCGAAGTTATATCAAAGATGAGAAGCTTGCGCTGGACGTGAAACAAGTGAAAAACACCTCTGCCATTCCCACCCGTCAACGACTGTAGTTTGTGACGGTGTAACAGACGTCAATCAGTGCACGACATAAATTTCCTCCGCTGCAACTGAATGGTTAGAGTCTTCGGTGAAGGCCTACAGCCAGAAGAACAAAAGGTAAAGGAGCAGACGAGTTAGAGCATACTCAAGCAGTTAAATTTGACAGTGAAAAAGAACACAAATCAAAGGAAAAAACAACTTAGTAAGTTGGTGCCAATCTCGTATTACTAGTATCTTTTTCAGTTCTGGCTTTTCCAAGATTGGTTTTACGCACTGTTTTAGATTGCACACAATTCTGCGGAAGTTAAGTTTGTGGTGTCTGTCTTGTATCGTGCCGCACTAATGTAGTATCCCTCTTTCAAAACCACTGACTGCAGTGTGAAACACTTGTCTCACGTTCAACCGAGATTCTACAAGTCAAGCAACGCAAGAAACGATACAAAGACCAACGTACCTGAGGTCTGGTGTATGTCCAGCAGATCGGTGCCATTTCCATCGAAGATGCTGTACATCAACTCTGCATTGACCCCGACATCTTGATCGTCCCTTGCCGTAACTCGCACCACCGAGAGTCCCACAGCCGCGTTGTCTGGTAGCGGCGAGAAGTACGTTGTCTGCTCAAACTTTGGCACATGGTTGTTGGCATCCACGACGCTCACATAGACGGTCGTCTCCGAGGACAACGGTGGCTTGCCATGATCCGTCGCGAGCACGCGAAGCACGTGCTGGTTTTCTGGGGACGTGGCTCCTCTCGGAGACCGACGGTAGCGGAGCGGTTGCTTGCTGAGGACCTCGCCGGTTGCCGGATCCACGCGGAACAAGTCCGACGGCCGACGTAGCGAGTACGAAACCGCGGCGTTGGGTCCGGTCTTGTCCGCATCCGTGGCGGCCACGCGACCGACAAAGGAGCCGCCGGACTGCAGCTCGGGAAGGCGGAACCGGTAAGCCATCCGCTCGAACCGCGGAGCGTTGTCATTCACATCTTGCAAGGAGACCGTGAGGGGCGTCTCGGCCTTCCACGAACCGTCGACGGCCGCTACCTTGAGTAGGTACTCGTCGCGGAGCTCCCGGTCGAGCGGACCGGCGACCGTGACATTGCCGGTCAGCGGATCGATTGCAAACCGTTCCCCCGGGTTTTCGGTGAATGAGTAGGTGGCGTTGGCGTTCTCCGCGGCGTCGCGATCCGAAGAGGTCACCTGGATCACGAAGGCGCCGAGGGGCGCATTCTCCGTCACGTTGACACTGAAGAGACGCGTGAAACGGGGCGGGTTGTCGTTCTTGTCCGAGACCGACACGAGCACCGTCGCGGTTCCGGTGAGGCTGGGGTCCCCCTCGTCTCTGGCCTCGACGAGGAACCGGTAGTGCGCCACGGTCTCGCGGTCGAGCCTCGCCGTCGTGCGGAGCTCTCCCGTCGCGGCGTCAATCTCAAATGGCAGGTCATCGAAGTCGCGCGACGTTGGGAGCGGACGCAGCTCGTAGCGCAGCTTGCCGTTAACGCCGCTGTCGCCATCACGTGCGTGCAGTTGCGCCACAAGTTGTCCCGCCGACTGCTCTTCCCGCACAGACGTGTTGTAGACATCTCGCTCGAATTCCGGGACGTTGTCGTTGACGTCGGTGAGCTGCACGTCGATCCGCACGGCGCTGCTGAGTGCTGGTTCGTCAGCATCCCGAGCTTCGAGCCACAGCTGGAGCCGCGGAGTCGCTTCCAAGTCGAGCGCATCCCCGCGGATTACGGTCAGGACCCCGGAGTCGGGGTGGAGCGCGAATGCGTTGCCTCCGCTGGCAACGCGGTATGTTATCCGTCCCGCCGGACCCTTTTTCGGAGACGTCGCGGACAGAGTGGCCAGCGGGGCGACGCCGTTGCCGCCTCCCTCCGCGAGAGTGAGCATGCCTGGCGTGCTGGAACGAAACTTGGGGAACTGCCGTGCGTCCGCAGTGGACACGAACACGGTCATGCTGGAGACGAGCGGAACCCGGCCTTGATCTGTGGCGTGGACTTGGATCTCGTAGCTGGAGTCGTCGCGCGGAGAGGAGGAGGCTAGGCGGTGTGCCAGTCGGATCACTCCGGTGTCCTGTTGGATCTGGAACTTGTCCACGTCAGGTCCGGACAGGTGGAATACCAGTTGTCCGTTGGGGCCCGAGTCTGCGTCCGTTGCCCGGGCACCCAGAACGAAGTGGCCTGCGTGTTGGGTTGGGGTTAATGTTACAAGTGCTCTGTGCATTGTCAGGATAGATGATACTCTCTGGCAGCTGTCATTCGAGTATTAAAAAACCGTTTGCCGATACGTTGGAGTGAATGCCAGAGCAGGTAGTGCTACAAATTCGAAGATATGTGAATTGGAAAGCGTTTAAGTAACAAAAATATTCGCACGAAGTTTATTTAGTATTTATTTAATTCTGCACTCAAGCCCCTCTGGAATAACAGTGGCGGGGCTATGCGAGAAAAGAAAACACGGCAAGTAATTGAGTTGAAGTATGGTGGACTTTTGTCACAGCGAAATATTGTGAAAACAGAAAGAATAAAAAGTAGACACTAGGGAACAAACAAAGCATTTAGTGTAACAAAGAAAGTAGAAAATCCCCATCAAATATAGAAACCAAAATTTTCATGTTGCAAGTTAATTCAAACAAATTCTCAAACAGCCAGCACTGTCAAGGAAGACTGACTCACCAAGTGTGATTGCACCTTAGTTTTATCACCGAATGTTGTCTTCACTACCTGCATAATTGGGCACATTCATTCCTTCAGTTCTAAATTAACTCCCTCTTCGCGCCACCCCTCGGGAAACTCTGGCAACTCCGCTACCGCTCACCATTCTCGTATTCTTTCCCGCGTCCATTTCCACCCAGACCAAGGAACAGTGGTAGCATTAGGCAAAACAAAACGGACTGACATCCCCAATTCACGACACGCCCTTTCCCAGTCTCTTCTCTGCTTTCTAGTGGCCGGTGCGTTCACTGCATGCTTCGTCCCACCCCTGCGTCGAAAGCGGCCCCGAAGTGGCAACAGAAAATCATGTCACAAGGCCTGGCACATCACGCCCTTGCAACCCCGCCGGTTGGTCGTAGATTCGTAGCCAAAAAAGGTGAGCAAACGCGAGGGCCGCCGTCATCGCCGCGTCTCGTCTCGTGTCCGTCTCGGCTTCCGTTGACCGTCTGCAGAGCGACCCCCACGACAGGACAGTCGTCTGCTGTATGTGCCCCCGCTGCCGTCCCGCTGCCAGGATCGTGGCAGGCGACGGCACGACACTTCTTTGATGCCGTTGGCCCGAAATCGAGGGACCTTTTTTGGCACCGTGACGGTGCATACTACCGAAGTCAAATCTTACCCGGTTCGGCGCCGCTGGGCACGACGACGCTTGTGTTGGCACTGGCGAAGGTGGGTCGGTTGTCGTTCTGGTCCGTGACCAGGACCACCAGCTCAACCGTGGCCGAGTGGCGCACGGTCAGACCGTCGTCGTGGGCCACCAGCCGGAGCTCGTAGCGCTCGCACTCCTCGCGGTCCATCGGAACGCGGGCCCGCACTAGACCGCTCTCGGCGTCCACGCTGAATCGGCTGCCTTGCTCCCCGTGCAGCGAGTACCTGTTATAAAAGAAGCGCCGGTCCACTTGTAGCGCGTGTCACACGAGACCGCAATAGGAGTCGGTAAATTATCTGTTATCTTGCCGGTCGAGCCTTCGGCTACTCTGTCCCCCAGATGCTCGACGGTGCTTTCGGCAAACGTAGAACAAAAAGGTTGACCCCTTGTTTGTTTTCCTCGATGCAGGGACAGTTTATAGTTGATACTGTGGAATGAGCCTATGGCCAGAAGTAATTTTTTATTAGGAGTGAGGGCTTTTGAATTTTGTAAAGAATGGCTGAGTTGTCAAAAGCAGTGGCATGTGGCTTGACTAGTGCCACCGCCAGTATGGAGGTGTGTCAGAGGCCAATTTGCAGCCTACGGTACAAGGAGAGAGCGCTTGACTGTGTGCACAAATGCTCACTCGTCATAACCCGTGGCACTAGTCCGTTAATTTAATCTTTATGGAATTACACGAGCGTTTAAACTTTTTATGCATTTAAACAGAAATAGGTGAATAAAATACATATGAACATGTGTTAGCAGTCTGGTGTTTCAGTTGCATGCTGTTTCTCTGCAGTGTTCCACCTTCTGGGAGTTAGTGCGTATCTGCCATGGCAGTAGTATAATTTTAAAGTATAGGGTCAGCAGGTCCACGTAAAACATGCGATCTGCACGGATGTGATTACTCTACTGATCAGTCAATATATCCTTTAATCTAGCTAGATTGTCTAGTTCAAAAAAATACATCGAAAGAAAACATCATCACAACTGTCAGTAAAACAACATCATCAAACACGAAAAAAAAAAATAAGAAAAATCCTCCAGATATATTTCTACAAAAAGATACTCGCAAAGAGATCTGAGTAATGTTTCAGTTCTGAATAATGAACCTAAAAAACAACTATTATACGTCAAAACATTTAAAAAAGAACAGAGAAAAAAATTGGCTCACGTACCTGATGCGTGCATTACGACCAACATCGGCATCTGTTGCAGTGATGCGAGTCACGGGGTGATCAGCAGGCTGGTTTTCGGCCAGTGACGCTACGTAGCGACTGCGATCAAACTCTGGAGCATTGTCGTTGACGTCGCTCACAAACACGCTGACCGTGCCGGTCCCTGTCTGTCTGGGATTGCCTGCAAGTTTCAAAGTCCGTGTCACAGCTCAAGATCATCCTTTTGAGTTCGGTGGCAGATTCATTCGAAATTTTTAATCGACTGTCTACAAGGTTTGTAGCGAGAACAATGGGCTGCAACGAAATGAGCTGTAGCAAGGTGTGTAGTCTGGGCGAGGCAGTGCATGATCAGAATAAGCAGAACAGCGGAAAAAAGGACACAAGGACAAATAGAAGACATGCACACACACACAGCATTCTGTTGTGGGAGAAAAAGGCAGTCGAAAGTCAGCATGCATGTTTCTGTCTTCTACTTGTCCTTGTGTCTTTTTGATTTTTTCTGGGCTGTTTTACTTATTCTGGGTCAAAAAGACTTTTGGAGCAAAATGAATATACACGGGGTGTCTTTTTTTTAAGCTTTACGGATTTGTTTTGAAAAAAGCTGTGAAAGCTGCACTTACGCAGTGTGTGCAGGTGAGTTATCGGCCAGGGGGACATAGTGTAGGAGGCTAATAGTCAACTAATTAAGTAAAATTTGTTAATTAACTTTTTAATTAGTGAAAATAGACGTATGGTTCCAATTAGAAACTTGCTGAGCATCATCGATAACCACTAAATCAGTAGTTTTCAGAAAGGCTTTGAGCGCGTGAGAGGTGCAGTAGTGCGCTGAAGTTAATACTTGTGCGGCAGGTGCAAGGCTACCGGTGTGATAAGGTGCCCGCCTTGTACCTGTTGCAAGACTGACACCTTTAGCACACTGCTACGCTCCCCACGCGCTCAAAGCATTTCTAAAAATTATTGATTTAGGGGTTTTGGATGACACTCAGCAAGTTTCTAATTGGAACTGTATGTCTCCTTTTACTAATTAAAAAGTTAATTAACATATTTTACTTAATTAGCCAACTGATCGTTATGATCTGCCATTCATATACTATGTTCCCCTGGCCGTATGAATCACCTGCATAAACCACATCAGTGTGGCTTTCCCAACCTTTTCTAAACAAATCTCTTAAGCTTAAAAAAGGAAAACACTTTGTATATCATTAAAAATAAACTTGTATTAAAATTAATAAAAAAAGTGAAAGCCGTTTACAACTCCCTGTAACACCGAATTAGAGCGCAGCTCTTGAGGAGGAGGAGGGAAGGGTACTGGGGGGGGGGGGGGGGGGTGAAGTGACCTGGGGGGGTTCACGTGACCCTGAGGGGGTCACGTGACCCTAGGGGAGGGATCACGTGACCTCTGGGATCACGTGACCTCTGGGATCACGTGACCTTGGGGGGTTACGTGACCTTGGGATGACCTTAGGGGTCACGTAACCTTTGGGTGACCTTGGTTACGCCGACGGCGACGGCAACGCCGCTCAAGCCGGAAACGGGCCCCTAAGAGCTGCGCTCTAAAAATGTAATTATCACTTGCTTGTATGATGGGAAGTTAGTGCTGCTTTATATAATTGCACATCATGTCTCTGCTGTGCAGAATTCAGCTGGCACAGCTGTACAGCTAATAACCTCAAGGGTTTTAACAGCAAGAAAGATGCGTAGCAAATGTTTTCTTGCAGCAGATGTTTATGCCTAAGCAGTAAGAACTAAGAGAACATAATTAAGAATATTTTCTAGCAAGATAAACTTATTCTTTCTCCAAGAGGAGGATTTTGTCCAACTTCACAAACTAGTATATTACAGTCTTACATCATCTTGCTCCAATTTCTCAGCACAATTCATCAATGCAAATGCAGAAGCAAGTACAAATACTTACTCAACCATAAGCTTTTTGCAGATGAAAGGTATTTCACTGAATTTATTTGATTGAGGGGTTTATTAAGATCTTCAGACATTCAGTTTATGTGGTGATTCGTTTAGTATATATCTAAAAGTCAGATTTTATGTAGAAATTAATTTAGACAATGTAATAATAATAACAAAGTTTATTCAAGAAATATATAGTCTAATAAACAACATAAGGTTGCTTGAGATAGGAACATATATAAAAGAACCTCTTATTGTTTCTTTGTTTTTTGTTTTTTCATTTTCAGCAAATGATATTTTGCTGTGTATACCATTCCAAAAGGGCATTTTCATTTCACTTAACGTCCTGGCCAAGTATTTTTTTTTTTTGCTTTACCTTCACACAAGGCCCCAAAACAAAAAATAAGATAGCACTCTCAGGAAAAAAAAAAAGGGATTTGACGCAGTCCGTTCACTCACCCGAATCCACGGCAAGAACAGTGAGCAGGTAGCGGTCACGCAGCTCCCTGTCCAGCGGCCGCTCCAGCGACAGCTCCCCCGAAGTCCCGTTGATGCGGAACGCTCCGTGCCCCAGGTCTTCCAGCCGGTAGTGGATCGGACCGCTCGGGAGTTGGTCCGCGTCGTGCGCCGCCAGCGTCAGGAGCACCACCGGCGTCGCCGCGTTCTCGACGACGTGCAGTTCGTACGGCGAGTCGAGGAAGGCGGGCGCATTGTCGTTGACGTCCGTCACCGAGATGGTGACTGTGGCGGTGTCGAAGCGGAGCTCGGAGCTGGCGCCGGCACAGTCTTCGGCCTGGAGGGTGAGGAGGTAGCGGGTGCGGCGCTCGTAGTCGAGGGAGCGGCGGACCCGGAGCACCCCGGTGTCTTGTCCAACGGAGAAGTCATGGTTGGGGTCGCCCGCAATGATGGAGTAGCGCACCTGGGACAAGAGCCTTTCCCGTTATCGCATGAAAACCCCACACGACGCGCTGCGAATATAAACTTTGTCGTCGTTGTACGGAAACGATGAAGTGACGCAGCTCAGACGGAAGTTTTGGCAGTGTTGAATTCGTGCACCTCAAACAAAGGCTCTGCTGTCATTGCGCGGCAATGAAAGAGTGAAGCACTTCAAACGAATGTTTTACCGTTATTGCAGTGCAATGACGGAGTAACATACGTCGGACGAAAATTTTAGCTTTATCGTATGGCAACGATGGAGTTACACACCTCAAACAGTAGCTTTACCGTTATAGCATAGCAAAGATAAAATAATTAATTTCAAGCAGAAGCTTTACCGTTACTATATGGCAATAATGCATTAAAGGGCAACTCCGCTTCTTTTCCAGTAGTGCAAAACTATACAGTTCTCTTTGTTATCATCTACAAAACCCCCATGGCAAATATTACGACGGAATTCCGCCTAGAAGTTCATTAAAATCGCTGTCAAAGTTTGACAAGCACGAATCCGCTGGTTTGGGATGAGACGTGCGGGCCAGACAACACTGCCCGGATGCATTTCCGCTTCCTCCAAATTCCTTCTTCCGGCACGTCCGTGACGTCATCAAGCATATACCGCTTTTTTTTTTTTTTAATTTTCTTTTCTTTCTTGGGGAGAGCACGGGTGGCGCCAGCGCCGTGAGAGACGTGAGTGACACGCTCGGCCGGCCCGGCGCTCGACTAATGATACTACTGATAGGCCCATCGCCTCGTTGAGCGCGGCTTGTGTGTTCAGTGCGCATACTTTTGAACACCAAGTAAAAGGAGGAGAGGGAAGCTGCTTTTGTAGGAATTTTGAGTGACAGGTTAACATGGGCGTCCGCAGAGGGGTGCAAGGGGGGGCAGTTGCCCCCCCTTGGAATTTTGAGGGGGGTGCAGGAAGGGGGGGGGGGAGCTGCACCAACACCAGTTAAAGGGTACTCCGGTGGATTTTTGACTACCCAAACTAACTACATTTTCTGAATAATATGGACTTACTGTTCCCGGCAGGCAATTTTTTATCTAGAAATTCAAAATGGCTATTGAAAAAACGGCAAATCTAAAGGGCAAAAAAAAAAAGAAAAAAAAAAGATAGTGTTAAGGAAGTTTTGACTACGTGGCGAGACCGGCAAAACTTGTTTTCGACGCGTTGTGTCTTTTTTCTGCGGCACCGCGCTTCCGTAAAAATTTCCACGTGTTCTCAATGGCAAGACTCACGGCTTACGGAGGGTTTTAAAAACTCCTTCGACGAATGATGACGAACGAGTAGAAAATGTGTCTTCAGCACGCTGCCGCTAGCCTCCGTAACGCTCCAAAAACGCGATTTTTCGACATGCAGGATGGCCGCCCAGTGGCTATAGTGGTTATAATGGTTATAATGTACGCTAGAGGTTATAATGTACGCTAGAGGTTCAACTGGCTCTAGTGTCTATGCGACTTCCGGGAGGCAAATTGAAGCAGACAGCAACCAGTCTACTTTTGCGGTGCTCCCGTGCATTCCTATGGGAAATCGTGCGTGAATTTTGTCTCTTCGCCAGAAAATAACACGAACAACTTCTGTCATTTTGGTTGTAAAGGATAGTATGTACCTTTAGTAATATTGTAAAAGTGTAATTGCTTTAATTACAGTATTTTTCTTCACCACTGAACGATGTTAAGCTGCTTTATATTTCAGGATTAAACCTCTGTTCCATGGCAGGTATGTTAGAACGAGCGACGATTCTAAGCAAACTAACGATCGAAAGGAGTGGAGAGTGTGTTCAAGCTTCGCTAGCATTCCGGTGGCGCTTATATTTTGCTAATATACCGGTCCTGTCACTCTATGTAAATGACTCCGTCGTGCATCTTTACAATCGGTTAAAAACTTTCGAATGTAAAAAATAAAGTACGTGGGCTACGAAAGGTGCGTCTTTTTGTTATTTCCTATGTCAGGCAGTTTTTATCGGGCACGTTTTCTCTGACTTCTCCCTATTTGCGAAGATTTGCAGCGTGCGGTTGATGATTTGAACCCAGAACATGCATGTTGGCACATATTCATGACCAGAAAGAATAAAGTAGCACTTATTTATTGCGAATCGAACTATACTACGTGGCTTTTAATTTATTTTGATCGCCTGCATGCACAGGGAGTTACTTATCCAGTGTTACTGCGTACTTCTTGCCGTCTCTCTTGATTTCCTACATGGACTTCGTTCGTTTGACAGGTATATCCCCCATGGTGGAAAGCGCCGACGCCGTGTTCGCGCTAACAGTGTCCGACAGTGCACAAAAGTACATGTACGGAGCGGTTTTAACACCGTTTTTCATGCCACGAATTTCAAGTAAAAACGCTGTAACTGACCAATTATTTCGTCTGCGTGACTGAGAAATGTTCCAAGCTACCTAGTACGTACGAATAATTCGTGATATTTGCTGTTATAATCGAGCGCAGAGAGAAAATGCACTCGCTTTTTCCCATAGAAATGCATTACCGGAAGTCAATTTTCGACTGGTTGCTATTTGCTTCAATTTGCAGCAGCACTCTAGCGCCAGTTTAACCTCTAGCGTACATTATTATAACTTTATGGTGGCTTCACTCGCGGAAGCGGGAAGCGCGATCCAGCAATTGTCATAGAGATCAACGGGTGTGCAGTGCAAAATCCAGGGCGCGGCCGTGAAAGCAGGTAGAGAGTAACGTGGAAACATGCTGAAAATAGCCAACATAGCTAACATCCCCGGGGGGGGGGGGGGGGGGGGGGGGGGGGGAAGGAGGAGGATAAGTGTGCACCCCCCTGGAAAAAGTTCTGCGGACGCCCATGCAGGTTAATCTTCTATAATCTTCTGGAAGGAGAATAGCGACGCCTGTGCTAATCCAGGAGGCACAAAGGAGGATCCTGATAAGAGGGGAGCTCCTTCTTCTCCTTGTATATCACGTGGGTGTACATGCTTAGTGATGCCGAATATACAATGTTGTCCGGCTTTGCCATCGTTTCGGTTTCGGTTTGAGATCATGGCTAGAGTAAAATTACACGAAAAATATTTTATTTTTCGCGAAACAAAGGATTGGGGGTTGTTTTTGAGTGCTTCAAAAAGCAAAATCGGCCACTATCTCAAAATTTTTGAAATTAAGCGGAGTCGCCCTTTAAAGTACCTCTGTTAGGTTTTTTTGGTTTTTTTTTCTTAGTGCATTGTGAAGATGTGTTTTGTACATGGTGTAGATAACGTTTAGATCGGCTTGTCATGATTTATTTGGAGAGCAAGTCGTCTGCTTCCTGCGCTGGGGTTGCGGTGATGTCAGAACGACGCCAAGTTCAGATAGGCTATGATTGGAAGGATAGTGAGTAGACCTCAATGCTATGTGCCTTGAGGTCTACCCACTATTTTTTTCGATCAGCCAATAAGAGCTCGGCGTTCTGACACCATCGCAACCCCTGTGCAAGAAGCAGACAAACTTGAGCTCCGCATTGCTTTGTTAATTTTATGTGTAGGCCTTTTGAAAGTGCATTTTTAGTCTACTGCTGAGTTTTAGCTGAGATATGCTTTGCAATTACCCCTCCTTTCCCCCCCCCCCCCCCCCCCCCCCCCATATAATGCCCTTGAATGGGGTTTTGAAGTGTTGCAAATAAATAAATAAATAAAGGGAAGTTTTGCTGTTATCCTATGGCAACGATGGGTAACACACATCACATGGAAGTTTACGGCTCTGATACATCGTCAAAAGTGTGTAGGGTCTGCTCAGAAATGCCCTTCACATTCGATGCACCCACAATCTGCCTAGAAGCAGCGGACCGACCCGACGCACCTGTCCAGATGCTCCCTCGTCCTGATCCGTGGCGGACACCCGGAGCACGCTTGCCCCGACGCTCGAGTTCTCCGACACCGCCGCGCTGTACTGCCGCGGGTCGAACACGGGGCTGTTGTCGTTCTCGTCGAGCAACCGCACCCGGAGCCGCTGCGAGGCCACCCGCACGGGGTGGCCCCGGTCCCGCGCGGTCACCAGCAGCTCGTAGCTGGCGCGCTGCTCGCGGTCCAACAGTCCCCGGACGCGGAGCAGTCCATCCACGGGTCCGAGGGAGAAGGTGTGCTCGGGGGAGACGCTGTACTCGACGTAGCTGTTGCGTCCCTCGTCGCGGTCCACGGCCTTGACGGCCATCACGATGGTGTTAGCCGGCGCATTCTCCTGGACGCTGGTCACGTTGGGGGTGACAAATTCGGGCACCATGTCGTTGACGTCCTTGAGCACGATGGTCACCTGCACGGTGACAGTCGCAAAGCGTGGAGGTGGTTGAGCTAGAAACGAGGGACTTGAAGACGGGACCTCGCGTGAGCATTAACCCTTCATTGACAAGACATACGAAACTCGCTTAAAACATTTATTTTTTGCAATTGCTTGCAATTGCATGCGCTGTCCACATGAGCAACACGCAGTTGGCGTTCGAAAGGCGTTCAAAAGTCGGAGGTTTTTCGCATTTTCTCACGTTTAGTTACATCTTCGGGGAAAATGAACGTGATATTCATATTCACTGAATAAAAATACTCTAGAGTTCACCTCCAACCGGCTTTTTTCATGAACCTCTTCAGCTTTTCTTTAAATTTTTAAGTAAAGCTAACATGAAAAAATCCAACACTGCACTGAAGTGTCAGATCTCACTGACCTGCACGCTGCTCGACAGACGCTTATGGACTTCCGGCGCCTGGTCGGTGGCCCGAACAACCAGACTGTAGAGTGACTTGCGTTCCCGGTCCAGTGGAAGACGTGTGACAATGGTTCCGTTGGCCAAGATGGCGAGCTGGCCGCCGGGGTCACCTTCCGCAATGCTGTAGACTATGCGCCCATTGTCACCTGCATTCCATTCCAAAGATCGGTGTCACTAAACGTGAGAGACTCTACTGAGTCCAATTTCAACGTGTTCCAAGGATCGGTGTAGTAACATTGAAAGCATATACTACTGCCTCAAACAGACCCAAGACACAAATCATTTGCTGTGCTCGTTAACACCGCAAATAAATTTAAACTGATAATATAGATTTTATTGAATATCCTCACTCTTAATATTTCGGAGCCAATATTTTTCTGCAACTTTGCATCAACTTCCCAGTCTGAATAAAATGGAAACATAGATTGTGTCAGTAGAACTTCATCAGTTTTTGTGAAAAAGTTTGAAGGGAGCTGTGCATGCAGGAATGCCAGTGACACCAGCACTCATGTAATATATCGCATTGCAAGTTCTCTTGTCATCAAGAAAAAAAAATAGTTGTGCACAGACAAATGTGCTGTTGTCAAACACCTTGCATTCTGTTCACAAGCAAATGCTGATTTCTCACAGCAGACCACCTTAACGCCAATAACCTGTTCAATGTCAACATAATTAATGCGCCCCCTAAAGGCACCGCCAAACAAAGTTAAAGTTTGCCATGTGGCCTCCTTTCCTTTTAGAGCGCAGCTCTCAGGCGCTTGTTTCCGTCTTGAGCGGCGTCGCCGTCGGTGTAACCGCGCGTTGCATTATGTTGTTGTTGGATACGTTTTATTCGCGTTGCATTATGGGACGTTTCCCCTAATGACGTCACAAGGGTGACGTAACGTGTGACGTATCCCCTCGTCTTGTCACGCGGTGCCTAAATTTGGCGGGAAATGTTTTTCGAGGAATTTAGTGGGCAATTTTTTTCGCTAAATTTAGCAAGAAAATTTCTCTGCCAATTTTTTCCGCTAAATTTTCCCACCAAATTTAGCGGAGAAATTTTCTCACCATATCTAGCGGAGAAATTTTTCCGGTAAATTCCCCTCCATACCCTTCCCTCTTCCTCCTCAAGAGCTGCACTCTAATTCTGCGTTACAGAGAATTGTAAATGTCTTTAATTTTTTCGTTCTTGTCATTCAACTTACGAACTCTGCCAAAAGGGTCAAGCAGGAGATATAGATCAACGTAGATAAAACAAGAAAAATACACATGTTGATCTTCTTCAACCTAATTAATGTAAAGCCCTATTTCTAAAATACTTGTACAGACAAATCGAGGGAAAACAATGAACATAACACGGCACAGCCAGCACAAAATAAAGAAGCATTTACTGGGGCGAACCAAGATGCTCTGCTAAATCACTACATTCCCCGCTTGAGGGAGACAGCCATTTTCCAAGTCAAGCAGCGTATCGTAAAATATTGAGCTTCCGCCTACCCAAAAGTTTGAGACAATCACGAAAAAATGGGGATGAATGCCTGTTAAAGGGACGCTAACACCCCCCAACAAAAATGTTTTTAATTCTTGCCAGGCAATTTAATGTGCTGTCAGGAGACTACCCAATCAGTATTTTGCTAGAGTCACATATATTTTTAATAACGCAAAAAAACTCAACCGCTCAAATCCAAAACACGAGCACGTAAGCTGAAGGCTGGAAATCCATGTGGCTTCACTCGACTGCATTTTTTTTTTGCTTTTTCGGCGTGTGAAGCGGACAACAAGGTTGTGTGCACAGTTTGTTGTGCAATTGTTTTGCACTTATATGCCATTCCTTCCGCTCAATGTGCTGCGCTTGAAGATCGATTGGCAAGTGCCACAAACTACAGTTTCAAAGTAGAGGCCCCACTTCCGTCGCAACATTGGTCCATCGTGCGGTGCCACCGCGTCGTCCATTCCGCGGTATGTCGCCATAGTAAAAATGTAATCTGTACAACTTTTTTTTTTTTTTTTCATTAACGCATTTGCAGGTTTGTGGAGGCCGCAAAAATGGGATTCATATTATTATTTTTTTTTTTAACATTAAATGTGTGCCTTATATGGCCCACAACTTTGAATGTATATTTGGTACACATAGTTTGAACACCACCTGACCACAGAAAAGAGAGTGAGTGCGACTGAAACTAACCCATCCTTGAACAGCTGTTTTCGGGTGGAAAGGAAACGAATTTCGAGCCGCAAATGGTGTTCTGGGCAGTTAAGCTCTTTGAGGTCAAGTTCAAATAAAAGTATCGGCGAGCATAAATACCCCGCCAGTGTTCCTTTATGCCCTACAGCAAAAAAGCAAAAGGGGCACAAGGTAGGGTAAGCCCCTGTTTGATCTGCCAAAAAGTCAAGGAGCAGTATAGGCTTCTGGCGAAACTCCTCATTTTTAAAGCAGCTGTGCCACTCCCACCAAGTCTGCTTTGCACCTGCGCATCAACCTTCACACCAGTGCACATGCGCAGAGCTTCACCGCTTTGTGCCGGCTTTTCAGAAAAGTAACTGACATAAAGGAGCAATACTGTTAGCTGGACCAGGCTCAGAAGTGCCCCGGGATGAGAGCTCGATATGCCCTTTGGTTTATATTTCAGAAGTAGAGGGTGAGCGCATACCAAGCCATGGGCACGTGCTCGGTATTTTACGGTATTGGTGACAGGTCCTCACCCGAGTCCAGGTCGGTGGCGCTGACGCGCAGCAGGCTGGAACCCACCGTGACGTTTTCTAACACCTCGTCGCTGTAGCTCATCGGGTCGAAGAGGGGGGCGTTGTCGTTCAGGTCAAGGACGTTCACGTAAACCGTGGCTGTACTTGAAAGGCTGGGTGTGCCGGAATCTTGGGCTTGCACCACCAGAACGTAATGTTGGTACTGCAATGCGGAGATTAGTCCCAGGCGTCAGTCTCCGAAAGTGTGACACACCCAGTGGCGTCGGAACAGGGGGGGCAGGGGGGGCGACCGCCCCCCCAGAAATTTTTTAGTAATGGCGGCTCGCGAGCTCGATATTTTGCAAATTTCTCAGAGTGCGATTTTTAAGATATTTCGGTGGCATGAATTTCTCGCATTACGAGTGGCATGATGATATTCATCATCATGGTATTAGTTATTCGAAGGCTCAATTATTTGGGGTTATTTTAAAACCAGAAATAAGCAGGAGCTTCTCCATTTCTGAAGCCGAATAAAGCAGTCCATACGCGCCTACGCTGCCCGAAGCGCATTTGATTTCGCAGTTCGAGGCTGCAGTAATCCCCTGGGCGTTGTGCTGTGCGGGTACCGCCGAGGACTTGGACATGTACTAACGTACAGAGGGGGCAGCAAAGAAGCATAAGCTAAAGGCCCCTTCAAACAAGACCACGCGATGCGGTCCTCCAAGAAGTTTTGAACACAGCAGCGAGCCCTGTCAACCAGCGTTTCTAGACGCGGAGACAGGCCTTCGGAAGCAGCTCTACGAAGCGTTAGATTGTGTTCGCGCCGAGCTTGCAAGAGGATTCAAGCAACCAGGCATGCAAAGTCTCGCACAACTAGAGCAAATAATTTTGTGCGCTATTCAAGAGAAGCCACAAACTGCAAAAGAACTTGAAAGGAAGTTAGGATTCCACGCTACTGATTTTCACCTGGAAAGCATTTCAAGGAAGCTGAACACGGTTCACTCGCTCTCAAGCTGTCAGATCGGCTCCATACTCGAGTTGTACCGTGCTCTGGGCAGACAAGTCCCAGAGCTCAAGAGGATGATTACTGAGGTGATGCACCTTGAGGCACTTATAATGACAGCAATGACACGCCAGCGTCAGCGGCATCAGCTGAACGAAGTTTGAGCGCACTTCGGGGTATCAAGAATTACCTCAGAGCTACCATGTCACAAGAGCGACTGACTCAGGTGATGCTGCTGCACGTAAATAGTGAGTGAGAAGCAAAACTTGGTCTGAACTCTATCATCAGAGAGTTTGTGTCGAGGACGGCTGAACGACGAACCGTTTTCGGGCACCAGTGAGCTCTTTCTTATTTCACGCTGTTTGAAGACGTCAACATGGGAGAAAAACAAGATCACCACATTCCAAAAGAGGAAGGACATATATTCGATCTAAATAAACGTTTGTGAGCGTTTCGATTTTATATATCCATGTTGTTCCAGATGCTTCATCCCCCCCACTCCACCCCAATTCCGTTGCCCCCCCACCTCAGAAATACTTCCGACGCCACTGGACACACCATTCCTCTTTTCCTGCCAGCGATCGAGACGCCCATTCTCAGTGCGCCCTTCCTATCCATACTTTTCGGGGGGACCTGAAACAAGTCTTGCGTTTGGTGTGCCTCGCCTTTCGTACATCACAAAACTGCTATGCCCCTACCCTTTACTAAAGATGAAATGTTTTGCCGTTACTGTAAGATTATTAAAAAAAACAAAAAAACAGGCTGCTGCATTAAGGTGCACATTTGAATGTATGTAAGCAGGTGCTCATGTATGCAAAAAGAAGTATTTGATGAAGCAAGAGGATCAGCAAGTGAGCATGGCTACCGCTTAAATTTCAGCAGGAACTTCAACAGGAACCTTCTTGTATTCCACATAGTTGTTCCTTTACGTACTGAGTTTAACATTTTCATTTTATTTTTAATTGACATAGTTTTTTGTTTTGTTTTTAATCTAAAAGGTGACTATTTCTACATATAAACGTTTACCTTCTTTTTTTTAATATCTGTGGAACCTCATTTCAACCCTAGATAGTAACTGGTCTTTCTTTTGCTTCTCTTTCTTGGGACTCGGTCCACAAAGCCCGATCATAAAAGACAAAGAAATTTGAAAACCCAGCGTAACACTGAGAGATCCCAAAGAAAGCGCTCCCCCCTACCACCCTAAAATACTGAGCACTCTCAATTACAACTGAATTATTAAAACATTAATTTGACACACATTCGGAGGTTTATACCGAAAACACCAAACCCCATTTATGCGCAACATCACGAGGCCGCCAGAACGGAGGGTTCCGTCGTACTGGAAACTTTATACACAATCATTTTCTGTGAGTGGGTGATTTCGGAGAGCCTCTCACCAGTTCGTAGTCGAGGTGCGAAGTGAGGGTGAACACGCCCGTCTGTGGGTTGAGCGAGAAGACATCGTTGGCCCAGTCGCTCAGCACCGAGTAGCTGACTTGCCGGTTGAGGCCCAAGTCCGCGTCCACGGCCGACACTGCCCCAACCTGGGCGCCCCGCTGGGTGTCCTCCCAGAGGTCAAACGAGTACGCCGCCTCGCCGAAGAGTGGCAGATTGTCGTTCGTGTCGGTTACCTGAGGTTGCGGAGGAGGCGAGGTGAGTAACAAGCAGTGTGGGACGATAAAAAAAACTGTTTGTCTATCCTGCATACCCCAAAGGTGCTCTAGATGCGTAGTATTCGTAGGTCTTCTGTGACATGATGGTGCCACTTGACGTTATGTCAAGTGACCACAAGACGTGACATCAGTGTCACATGTCATCATGTGACACCATAATGTCATATATGCCACCCAGTCATGATGTCACGTAATCAGCAGGAAAGCATGCAGCCTTGTGTCACATGACCTGTGACGTGACAGCAGTGTTATGTGAAGTCACTGTCACATGTCACCATGTGACACTATAGTGTCAAGAAGTCATGGTGTCACATGATCATAAAGAAAGCATGCGGTCATGCGGCCTTACGTCGCGTAACCATTTGACGCGACATCGGTGTCATGTGACGTCAGTGTTGCATGTCGTCACAGTGACACCACAATGTGACATTGACTTCATCACGGTGTTGACATGAATTCGTGTGACACCACGACGACCATCACGTCGATGACTTCAAGTGGACACCGTGATGCCGTCACAGTGATCCTTTTTCAAACGACGGCGATGTCATGCAAACACCCCATCATGCAGCTGCCAAGCGTGTATATTCCTCTGCTTGCACCAAATGCATTAACGTTAATTAATTATAATTGAATCATTTTGGGAATCAAATTGCGCGGACAATATTTTGACTGGCAACTTTAGCAGACTTAATTTTCGGATAAATTTAGCAGGAAACGTCTCGCCTGCCAAAGTTGGCGAGACATAAGCTTACAAAAAGTGGCTGAAAGATTTATTAATGACCGCCGATTAACAGTAATAAACTTAATACAAGGAGAAATGTATCTGTCCTTCCGATGCACCTTCTGTGTCTCCAAACTTTATCCATAGGTTTAGGTACATTAAGTTTTTTTTTTTGCTCTTTTGAAAGAAAAGCATGAAGGCCCCATTGTTCTTTTCCCAAGTCACGCATATGGTTCACTCGCCTCAATAGAGACGAGCGCCTCTGTCGACTGGAGTCCATCCGTAGCCGTCACCGAGAACAGATGCTGCGCCTGCAGCTCCCTGTCCAGGGCTTCAACCAGGAGGAGCGCGCCGGTCTGGGGATCGATCCGGAAGTGCCCGGCATCCGACTGGCCCTCGGCGATGCTGAAGCGAACGCTGCCTTCCAGGTCGGGGTCGTCCGCCTGCAGAACTGCCACTGTCGAGCCCACCGGAGCATCTTCGGACAGGGAGATGGTGTACGGCCCATTCTGGAATCGGGGCGGGCTGTCGTTGCGGTCCAGGACAGTCACAGTCACCTGGAAGGTGATTTGGGAGACATTAGCTTGGCACCCTTGCAAGCAAGGTCCCTGTACACGTGCGTATCTGTGAGCAGCTGTTAGCAATTTGCAAGGCATCAAAAAGCTATGGGTATGAGCCAGCGACCCTCTGGGGTAACCTAAAGGGCTGTCAAGACCTAATAGAGCAAATGCTAACACGGCGAAAGAATTTACACTTCTCTAAGAAGATGTTGAAGTTGTGGCCTGCACGTTCATTTTCCTCCTCGCCTTCGTCTCTTCTCCTTTCTTGTTCTCGGGAGATTGGGGACTGACAACAACAAACAAATGCAGAGACCTTGACCTTGATGAGCCCACACTAATCCTCCTTGGACGCAAACGAAAAAAAGCTTTCCTCCCCCTCCCCTGGCAAAAAAAGAAAAAATAATTAAACAAAAAAAAAAAAAAAAAAAAAAAATTCAAAACGGGGTTGGGATTGGAGGAAAACCTTCGCTTCAATAAAGCCAGTGCTGCAACTTCAGTAAACCCATCCTGCTTGGACAGCACTTCACAGAGTTAAATAAAAAAAATACCAATACCAAAGTCACCCAAATTTAATAGCAACTATAAATGGCTTACACGTGATGCCATTGTACCATGCTGGTGGTAATTTTTATTTGTTTTTGGAGGCAAAAAAAAAAAAAAATTCTGTGGTGCGAAATCTATCCTGCAGAAGGTACATAGGTTCCGAGCAAAGAAGGTCACAACAATGGCCGTCAATGTGACGTCAGTGCAAGCCATGTGTACTTTGCATCACATTACTACACTGTAAAATTACGATGGACCGCAGCAAACGCTACGAGCCATCCCAGCCGATCCAGCACTGTGATTGTGGCACGTGACTACGCGCCCCGCGCGTCACTGCGCGGCCCTCACGGAGTTCACGTGACACACGGCAGTGGACTCAGTGGACTGGCTTCGAGAGCGCGCGTGTGTATGAAGGCACTCTAGGCTTCGACAGTTCGCACCTCCCTCTGCTGTCCATCGTAAAGTTATACACGTGATCGCAGACATTCGCGCAGGAGTCGAGTTCCGTCGTCTAAATTTAGACGTGAGACAACTTTGTATGGCAATGAAGTGAAGGCTACGGGCGTCCGTAAACTCACGTTCACGTACCCTGAGTGTCGATCAAAGTTGTGCACGCGCACGCTGCACTGCTTCTGATGTGCCACAGAACCAAGTAAACAGAGCATATGAGACGGATGACGGCAAGAACGGAAGGAACGTGAGACGAGAAACCCGACAAACGATGAATTCTCGCGAAATAGTACCAGTAAATCCAGCCAGAGCTCTATCCAGCTGATTTGAACGTTAAGCTCAGTGGTTAAGCTGATTTGCCGTCATGTAGACCAAAAATACCCTTTGTATTGGGCAATAGTTTACGCCACCTAGCACCAGATATTTACACTGCTCTTGAGTCGGAAAATACCAATGGTGGAAACGGAATTCATAAGTACTTCGTCTTGTAATCAAAAATGTTAAGGCCCGTTCAAACTCTTGCGACCTCTTAAAACTGGGTTCTTTAAATTCTCTTAGAACGAGAGGACACACTGGCGTCATCTATTGGGTAACAGTGTAAACTTGGCGGTCCGGCACATTTTCTATTTCTCTCGCTCGTTATCCTTTCATTCTTGGCTCGAAAAACTTTTGTCAACGTTATAAACGAGCCTTTCTTACAGGTATTACGCACATTTGACCTCGGAAATACCGCAAAACCTTCGCTCTTGTGAAATGCAGTTCCAGAATCACCGCATAGATGGCGCCAGCGTGCCAGTGTGTTCTCTCGTCCTAAGAAATTTTAAAGGGATACTGAAGCGAAACTTGAAATACACCTATTATGGTCAGAAATAGCTTCAATATGATCAATGATATTCATAAATCATAATCGCACGTTTGTATTTTGAACGGATGGCTATATTTTTCACCCTAATGGGCCCGATTGGGCGCGCGCTCAAAAATCGGCCATCGGAGAGCGCGATGCGTCTTGGGATATTGGGCGCATTCGTGACGTCACTTGTGCCAGTCGGGAAAGGCTACGGCGTGAATGTTGTGGTTACGAGCGTTGCCACTTGGTGGCGCGTCGACGATTTACGACCTGTGACAACGTGGCCGTTTGAGATGTGCAAGGGCTGCACGCACGCTGCACCACGGCAAGTCGGCAACCACGGCAGCACTGACAAAACCAGCTCTGAGGCCGGATTCTCAAAGCGAATTCACGACGAAAAACGTGCGTACGACAAATTTGAGAGAAAACCCGTACTCTCGAAACGAAATTGTCGTAACCTTTCCGCAGGTTACGGCAGAATCCTACGACAGCTCCGAAGCTGTCTTACGCACTTTTTACGATCAAATCAACAAGGCCGACAGCGTCGCTCAATTACTTGGTATCGGCCATCAACGGACATTTATTTTTCTTCGTGCTCTTCTCGTGCGTCCCGACTTCAACCAGCAAGAAAAAAGGAAGGAGTACTTAAAACAGACCACGACGATCAAGAACGCAGGATCCACAAACACACGAGAAGAGCTACAACGGCCACGATTCTGCCGACCGAGCGAGCTCGGCAGAATATAGTAGGCCTAGCAGCAACATCGACTCGGCGCACCGTTGCTCCGGCGGTCCTTGGCCAAGACCGTCTGTCCATGGCCGGCTGGCCTGCTGAATGGAATATGCCCGCGCGACCCTTGTGGACCCTTACTGGATGAGTAGTTTGATCCCTGAACTAAATTTCAGAGGTCAATATTTTCCCCTTGTCATCTCGATCTCCTTGTTTTCCGAGACAGCGGTGACGAACGCTGTCGTCGAAAAGGGACTCTCATTGATTCTATCTCCTTGTTTTGTGTGATATTCGCGACTCCAACTAACTATAGGTGGCGCCACTCATTTTCCAAGATGGCGGGTTTAGTGAGGGTCAGAGATGCGTGCCGCTGTTGAGCCTGTCTAGTGTGCTGGCTTTACTGAGCGATACAAATTATTTCTGGTAATACGAGGAAGCTAATGTTTTATGAGTGCAGGCCACCTCTTTAACCTGAAAACAACAACGGTGTTTAGCGTATTAATTACGGAAGGATGCGCGTTTTAATTCTGGAGCGAAACCGAAACTTACCTCTATTTTGGATTTAATTTCTCGATATAGGTCTTAATTTCGTATTCTTTGATGACTCAAGATGTGTCTCACATCGTAATTATTTATTTAGAAAAGTTATTCGCAAAAACTTTATTTTTTGACATACTGTTCGATCCAGGCTGATATTTGTAGTTGTTGAAAAAATCAGTGCTGATATCTGTGCGTTCTCTCTGCCTTTTTCTCGCTCAGATAATATGACAATTATCCCAGCACAAGAATAAGAGAATAATTCCAATTTTTACAATATGTCCACGAAACGCATAAACTAATAAATGCTGCTCTCACTGCGACAACCCAAAGGCGGAATCCGAGTCAGACAGCTGAAGTGTGCGTGTGTTTTTATAGCACCGCACACTTCAGCTGTCTTTAGGACTTCATATTACATCCTGTGTTTGACTGTTTGTCTATTTTCATATATTTTCACATGCTAAAAAGAAAACAGAGTTATACCTTTCTAGAAAGACTATTATGTTAAGTAGGGTATTCTCGTGATCTTGGCGTTAATTGGAGGCATACATTGCCGAGATTTGTATTAATAATAATAATATTAAAATTCACATATTTGAATAAGTAATTCTTCAAGCTCTAATACCATTTGTTGGTTATGATCTAATTCTAAACGGACGAAGATATATGAAATGAAAACCGTGCTAATTATCATCACTGGTTCCAAATGCTGCATTTTAATTACCAATAAAATAAAAAAATAGTCTAAAATCAATGAAAACGTTCTAGCTAATGTGAGAAATTTGTGTAAAACTACATTAATTATGGGTAAAGTATATTGTGCTATCAAAGTCGCGACTTTTGACAATCGGCGAAACGTCCAAAGTCGCCGCCAATATACTTCCGGACCAAATGCCCAAACGTAAAGAAAAAAAAGCTTTTTTTTTTTTTTTTAGTTACTAGTTTTTTTCATAACATTTATTTACTTTTGTATTTGCTCGCCGTCGTTTTGCCAATCTCAGCCGTTCCAGTTCGAAGGAACGCCTACCTGCTTGCACATCTGCTCACTGCAGCACGTTTCGTTGGCGTTGGAAGCCGGTGAAACAGTAGTGAGTTTTAATATTGCGTATACGAGCGAACTCAAGCCCTGTGTGTTTGCGTTAGCTTTGCGCGTTCCCCACTGCGCGTGCGCGGAGCCCGAAATTGCGGTCCTGGATGGCGCATGGCGATGAGGCGCACGCACAACGTGGGGCAGGCAACTCTAACGCAAACGCACAGCGCTTGCGTTTGCTTCTGTGCGCATTACTAAAACTCTCCAGTGAGGTGCAATCGCATACCGGCTGCAGCACTACGTTGGGACAGTGAAGGGTGTTGTTTGCATTCAGAAACGACATTTTGCGAGCCATGATCGCGAGCAGTTCCACCATGCCCGCTGAGCAGGAGAATCGGGGGACCCTCACTAGCGCGCTTCCCGTTTCCGCCGCGGGAGGGCGAGCATCAAGCTGGAGACGCGAATAGAGCTCAAATAAACGCCATACGGATTACCTTCGCAACTCGGTATGTACACTGTTATTAGTATGCCATTTTTATTCTGACTCGACGACGTCACTGTCGAGCTATAGCAGTTCGTGGGAGCTACGCGATGTCGGTCTATCCTTTCTTTGCCGAGTGTCATGTCAGTATCGAGTTGCAATCGTAAAAGATCGGTCCAGAAGCGCTTACCGAAACGCGGTCTAACAGAGCGAATCCAGCACTTCGATCAAACGCGCGTGTCCGGTCCGAGTGTGAACAGGTATTTGCGTGGCTCTTGCTGACACCCTCGTAGTTCAAACATATCCTTTTTAACGTTGGCTTGCAGCTCGCGACTCGCAGCAACTAGTACCGGCCGTGCCAGAAGCATGCTCGGGCCGGCCGTGTCGTGCAAAGAGCTGCAACGAGAACGAGCTCACTGTGGCCAACTACGCTTTGGCTTTCTCCGCCAAGGCTTTGCAAACGCGTTCAGGCCTAGGCGAATTCTGCCGGCACGCCGTATTGCCGCAGAACGGCGCTGCTATTTTGGCACAAGTGATGTCACGAGAACTTCCCCCCATCCACCAGATGAGAATTTGAAATCGTTTAATTATGTTTAAAATTAGTTCTCCTGTGTTTTACAGCGCAATATTTATATTTCCGAGGTGGTGCCTGTCCCTAGCCCATATTTATGCAACAAGATCGGCGCTAAAATTTCGTTTCACTACCCCTTTAAGAGGTTTTAACAAGTCTCGTCCCTCTCGGTCACACTCGGTTGCAAGAGTGTGAACGGGCCTTAAAGATTTTATCCATTCAAGTTTCGTTGGGTAGCAACGTACAACCAGTACCTGACCAGTACCATATACGGCTCTGACCAGTACCACCAGTACCAGTCAATCCAGCTGATTCAGCGTCATATAGACCAATCACATTAGCTATACCCTTTGTATTGGGCGGTAGTTTGTGCCATCTAGCACCAAATATTTACACTGCTCTTGAGTCGGATAATACTAACGGTGGAAACGGAATTTATAAGTACTCCCTCTTGTAATCAGAAATGTTAAGATTTTCTCCATTCAAGTTTTGTTGGGTAGCCATCTCCAGATAGAGTGAAGCTATGTTGTGAGTAGCCATGTCGATTTCGTGTGGAACAAAATAATCTACAATGTCGGTCGGTTTTATTCCCCGAGAAACATGCCGTGTTACGCATACGTTTTAATCAAGGCGGTTTTGTCTGCATCTAATATGGGATCCCCCCTTTTCCTTTACCACAGTTGAACTCAAACTCTCGATTTTTATCCAGTTAAAAAAAAAAAAAATAGGGAAAAAAACACAAAAAAAAAAAAAAAAAAAAAGGTGCTGTTTCACAAGCCTTCGTCTGCCCACACAGTAGCAGCGAAAAACAACAACATCAACAATAGCAAAGTTTGCAGCTTAACAGAGACCTCAAGATAGAGAAATTATACAATCAATTTACCTGAATCAAAACTTAAAATATACCTCTCACGTTCAGAAATAAGTTAAATATGATAAACTCTATCTGCAAATGACAATCGCCCGCTTGCATTTCAAACGGATGGCTGCATTTTTCGTTCTAAATGTCCGATTCTGGCGTGCGCTTAAAAATCAGCCATCAAAGAGCGCGTTGCGTCTCAGAATATCCGTCGCGCCAACTGATCAGTGGTCGCGCTCGCGACTTGCCCAAAACGTACCGTAACTATGAGCATTGACACTTGGGGGCGTTACGCGTTACTACGATAAAGCCCCTAATAATGCAATTAAATGCAAAGGTGCAAGCTAGCTGAACAAGGATGACGAAAACAATCCCCGGAGAAGGGGAACAAGGGGGGCAGGACAAACACGAAACTCCAAACACAGATAGGTGACTGGTGCGCGACCTAAAAAATTAGCCTGGTCCTGGTATCAAACCAGGAACCTCTTCATCTCCAGTATTGCTCTACCAGCTGAGCTAACCAGGAGTTAGACGACATTAGAGCAAACCGGTTTTATCAGCCGCCACCAGTCTAACACCAACAAGGGTCAACGGCCTGCATTTTGAAGGTTATGATGATAATGAAATTAGGTGAAAGCGAGCTGGGCAAGAATGTCGAAAATAATCACTGGAGAAGGGGAACACGGGGACAAAGGACAAACACAAAACTCCAAACACACATATCGTGAGCTATTACTCTGGTGTGTCTGAAGCAAGAAATACCAGTCTTGGGTTTACTTCGAAAAAGTAATTCGTTACAGTTACAGTTACTTTCAGAAAAAAGTAGCGAAGTTACCGTTACAGTTACCGCAACAAAACAGTAACTCGTTACAGTTACAGTTACTTTTAAAAAGTAACGACGTTACTTTTCAGTTACTTTTCTATAACACAAAAAATAGAAAAAGCTAGAAAACGCCCCTCACCAAGCTTTATTGCATAAAATTAAAAAGTAACCTTTTTACTTCATATTGTAACTTAGAAGAAGTTGCTTCTCGAAATTAGTGTTTGAAAATTTCCACGCCAGAGTAGTGGCGCAAATAAAAATACGAAACATGCGCAGTGCGGAGTACTGCGCTAATCAAAGTACGAAACATGCGCAGTGCCCTCCGCGTCTATTGTTGTTTCCCGATTAAAAGCATTTTCACAGAAAAAAGAAAAAAAAAAACACACATTTAGGTAGTGCTTAAAGACACTAGGATGTAAGTGTTCAGTCGCAAAGTACAAGCGCGTGCGTAAAGATGACTAGATTTTTTTTTTTTTTTTATGAAATCTACACGTGGCTATATTTGGGTCGTGACTCGTGAGAAAGAACGAATTCACAAGTTTGCGCAAGGCAAACTTGACCCTCAAAATGTCGGAATAGACGATTTGAAAAGTGCAAGGAATATCTAAATTGTACTTGTTGAGTGAAATATTATTCATAAAACACTGGAAAGTAACGACAAAAGTAACGTCGTTACTTTCATCGTTACCTCAAAAAAGTAATAGAACTACAGTTACAAGTTACATTAAAAAAAAGTAACTCGTTACAGTTAATAGTTACCAAAAAAAGTAACGAAATTACAGTAACGCGTTACTACCCAAGACCGAGAAATACCGGGTCGGCCAGGGAACCGTGATCGCATAACATGCAAGTACGGCGGAAGCTGCGGCCTGGCGGGCCAATCGGAACGTGACTACGTATCACCGGAGTGCGGTTTGACCGCGAAGAAGCATCAGGCTTTTCGCTGCGTCATGCTCCAATATGTGTGCGTTGCGCTCGTATGCGTAGCGTAGCGGATATCGAAGCCGTCGGCACGCAATGTGGGGCTTATCGTTCACCCTTTGCCAAGTTACACCGAGGCAGGGTATAACAACCTTCAGCTCTCACTCTACTGGCACCACCTGGCTGTTACCGGCAGGCTATACTGTCAACAAAATTAGGCAGGAAAAAAAAAAAATCTTGACGCTGGAAAATTAGAGCAACCGTCCTTGCACGAACCTAGGGGCCCATATATAGGACGAGGGTAATTCTGAACAATCACAAAACCAAAATCTATTATCTAATAAAGGTTTAACAAATTCGTGCTACAGAACAAGATGCCGAAGGAAGGAGAGTCTTATTTTCGCTAGGCCGCTTTACCTTGCAGTGTGGTCCAAAGGCAGCAGCGACATATCCTCGGTGCGATGAAAAGTCGCCAGTCCGAACTCGTCGTTCCATTACTCGGAGAAATGACATCACACACCACACACAAACACGCAAACCCCACGCCTAACGTGGATACGACCTTGAAAGCCCTTGCGCCTATGTGTAGTGAGAATATGAAGGCTCTTCGGAGTTTCTGATGTTCCGTGCAACGAAAAGATTAATCTAATAACGAATTTCATCGGATGCCACCTCGACATTCAAAGCAGAAAGCAAGGCGGACTTCATCGCATCCGTGAGCGACCATCGAGACGGGTCACGAAGTGAGGGAAACTTCGCCAAAAATAGGGAAATTTTAGGCGTCCAATGAAAGAGGGAGAAATGTGAAACGCCCGTCACGTCTGCGCTGCAGGCGGTCGCCCTCTGTCCGGAGGCCCTTTTCCCAAACGTCTATCGTCTCCTCAAGATCCTAGCGACACTGCGCGTAACAACGGCGGAAGCTGAGCGCTCGGTCTCTTCACTACGACGGTTAAAAACGTACCTGAGAGCGTCCACTTCGAATGAGTGTCTGCTCAGTCTAGTGCTTTCGAATGTTCACCACGGCATCGAAGTTGAAGCGGTGGACATCCTGGATATTCTTAGCCGTGAACGCAGACGGCTGCATCTTAATATCAAGGCGCTTGGCATAAATGAAATGATCAAGAGAGCCTGTAAATTGTTTTCTGAAATAACTAGTCAAGTTACTTTTCTATTCGCGGTAATTTCTAGTCGAAAGCACGTAATTCTGATCAGTACACAAGGTGTGCGCAGAACATGAGCGCAGCGCCACCCGTTGCTTACAATGCAATTGTTTTTACAATTCATTTAATATTCCTTAAATCACTGACATTGTTTTATATTATCACCATGTGTGCGTTTTATTGTGTCCGCTTTAGTTTGATTTAACTATGAATTTCAGTGAGGAGTCAGGACAGTTTCTTACACTTTGCCTTGAAAATGCCATCATTCACCCCCCCAAATGTTTCGAAATATCCTTTCTCTATATATGTGAGATCAAGTTCCACATCCCATCAAATAAGCATGAATGAAGAAATACTGACTATTCATTTTTTTTAGCATTTTCAACCCCACAAACATTCCTCCCGAAAGCATATATAAGTTGAGATAGTCCGCGCTCCTACTTTTCTCCGTGCCCCGTGCGAGACCGACTGCGTGAGCAGTGTAGCGACCGAGCCCAATGCAGGCACCCGGGGGGGGGGGGGGGGGGGGGGGTTTTGACCCCCCGATCCCCCTCCCTCCCTCCCTCCCTCCCCCCACACACACTCTGCCTACGCCACTGACTTCCACTGACAGTGGTCGGTTGCTCCATAGTCTATACCATAACCTCCAGCCACCTCAGAGACATCACCGATGGAAGTCACTCTCCAGCAACATTCTAAATAGTCATTTGGCCAAATTACCCGAGCACCAAGATAGTGCTGGGAACGTAGGTACAGGGGCTGCACGGATTCGCCTTATCTTCGTGAAGAGTTCGAAGTCAAGGGTGAACATAAAGCCGGGGTCACTCTCAAACATCGTACAAAAAGACTGTCTGCAAACACGAGTCACCGCGATATCTGTGGTTCGAATGCCGCGTGCCGAAAACCATGGGGCATTCGAAGCGCGGATCTCGCGGTGGCTTGCATTCGCACGCTATGCAGACTGTCTTTTGTATGATCTAGAAGCAGTGTCACCCCGGCCTAACGACGAACGTATCTGCAAGAGTCCATTTGTTTTATGTCCTGGTTTCAGGATAGCTATACTGCTGCCGACGCGAGCACGTGCAGCGCGTTTAACTACACTTTCAGCATACTTGGGTAATTTAGCAAGGTGTCTATTTAGCCAGAGGTCTATTTAGCAAGAAGTCTATTAGCGCAGAGACGTTTCGGTGGCGCCCTCTATAGAGGGCGCCACCGAAACGTCTCTGCGCTCGTGGCGTCACAAAAAGGAATCATTATAATGATTCCTTTTTGTGACGCCACGACCAGGATTTGCCTCGCCGTGACGTAACGAGCTTTGCCCCTGGTCATTTTCTCGTCAGTCGTGAACGGCAAGTTCTATGGCGTATGCTTCGACGAAACGAGTTGCGTCAAAACACGTTTTGTGGACACCCGTTTCATGGACACACGTTCCCTAGACATATGCTTTTGCGACGTACGTTTCATCGAACGTATCAATGCATTGTAGGTCGAAGCTAGCACGTGATTTACTAAAGCGTGCACCCCTCCCCCCTCCCCCCCTTCCCCCCCTTTTTCTCCGATGAAACGAACTGTCGATGAAACGCCGCATGTCGACGAAACGATCTTTCGATAAAACGTCTTTCGACGAAATTATCCGCCGCCGTGTGTAAAGAGCAGAGTGGACGCGTTCCCTTTGTGAGGAACGCCGCCGCTCTATTTTACGTCGCTAGAACTGTAACGGGAACTTAGTTGCGAGCGAATATGTCAACGACCTCACGGGATTGGGGAGTATACGAGGGATAATCGAAAACAGTCCTGTCGATCGACTCAAAGCGTTTATAGTATGGTATAATATAGTACAGTATATTAGTATATTTATAATTATAATATAGTATAATTCGTAGAATACGCAGATGTAACTTTAAAGAAAATGTACATTCCAACCTCAGAAATGTAACGAGACCGTGTTCTTTTCGCACCACAGGAACAAAATCAATCCCTTTTAAAACGTCCTAGTTTGGCCAATCCTCGGAAGCCGGCTACAGGAACGCTTTTGATCGCAACCGGGAGGGGATGACGTTACAAGATTTCCAGGGTTGACCAGACGGCACTAAGTGGCGAAAAGAAAGCACAACAGCCACGACGGCGGAGGCCGACGACGTTCCAGAGCTAGGCCTAAGCGGTCCTAGCCGTCGGGGCGGGGCTGCGACGCCCAAAGGGGGCTGAGAAGGGGGGACAGGGCAGTGCCCCTGGGCGGCGCGAACCACTCTCGGGGGCGACCCGGCGGCAGAGAGGGGGGGTCGGCAGCCAGGGGAACGCTCCGAGCATTTTGAGGGCGAGCTTGGCCGTCCCGCCAAGGACCGGTTCGAAGCTGTCGGTAAGGCACCCGTGCTCGGCTCGGCCGGCCTGGCCCCAGCCAGCGGCGGCGGCGGCAGCTCGTTTGCAGCGGGAATTACGTCGTGCCACACCTTGTTCGCATCGCAGCCAGTTCGGGGACGCGCCCAGCAGGACACGGGAGAGCGGCCGGGCAAGCCCCAAAGGAACGCCGCCGACCCGGGCGAGATCGCGGACCATCGGAGGAGGCGGTCGACGCGGAGGCTGCTTGCGCGCCTTTAGTTGACTCCCCTTGTTTGCGAACATGCTGGCAACGGCCGAGCCACGCACAGAGCTCTCGTGGTGTTATTTTTTTTTTACTTGGTGTTTATAAAATAGAGACCGAGGATGACGGATCTTAGCAGGGCATGGTCAGCATCACTTACTGTCAATACAATATAATACAGTGCAATTTTTCACATTCTGCAGTTTAATTTTCACATAAACCAAGAAGACTTACCTATGTGGGAATTATACTGTGAATTATGCAGTAGGTTTATGTTCCCAAGCATCTTGTGATGGCCCCACAATCAATTAGGTTGCTACATTGGCCGATGACAAAGCGGAAGGAAGAATCATGAAGCCAAGAAGCCTGAACATCAAAAGCCACGCCCTGCATCGGCTGCCAGTATAGAATCATCAAGGCCCGTGAACAGCTTCCTCCACCTGCACGCAACGTCACTGCACTGTGACCTTGGACGCACACGAATGGTCCCTTTCAAGTCCCTTTACTTTCTTTTGAACGCTAACAAAAACAGCATGCTGCGCAGTCACCAGGGCAGGGCTATGTCAAGCAGGTTTGTACATGGGCGTCCGCAGAACTTTTTCCAGGGGGGTGCACACTTACCCTCCTCCCCCCCCCCCCCCCCCCCCCCCCCCCGGGGATGTTAGCTATGTTGGCTATTTTCAGCATGTTTCCACGTTACTCTCTACCTGCTTTCACGGCCGCGCCCTGGATTTTGGACTGCACACCCGTTGATCTCTATGACAATTGCTGGATCGCGCTTCCCGCTTCCGCGAGTGAAGCCACCATAAAGTTATAATAATGTACGCTAGAGGTTAAACTGGCGCTAGAGTGCTGCTGCAAATTGAAGCAAATAGCAACCAGTCGAAAATTGACTTCCGGTAATGCATTTCTATGGGAAAAAGCGAGTGGATATTCTCTCTGCGCTCGATTATAACAGCAAATATCACGAATTATTCGTAGGTACTAGGTAGCTAGGAACATTTCTCAGTCACGCAGACGAAATAATTGGTCAGTTACAGCGTTTTTACTTGAAATTCGTGGCATGAAAAACGGTGTTAAAACCGCTCCGTACATGTACTTTTGTGTACTGTCGGACACTGTTAGCGCGAACACGGCGTCGGCGCTTTCCACCATGGGGGATATACCTGTCAAACGAACGAAGTCCATGTAGGAAATCAAGAGAGACGGCAAGAAGTACGCAGTAACACTGGATAAGTAACTCCTTGTGCATGCAGGCGATCAAAATAAATTGAAAGCCACGTGGTATAGTTCGATTCGCAATAAATAAGTGCTGCTTTATTCTTTCTGGTCATGAATATGTGCCAACATGCATGTTCTGGGTTCAAATCATCAACCGCACGCTGCAAATCTTCGCAAATAGGGAGAAGTCAGAGAAAAAGTGCCCGATAAAAACTGCCTGACATAGGAAATAATAAAAAGACGCACCTTTCTTAGCCCACGTACTTTATTTTTACATTCGAAAGTTTTTAACCGATCGTAAAGATGCACGACGGAGTCATTTTCATAGAGTGACAGGACCGGTATATTAGCAAAATATAAGCGCCACCGGAATGCTAGCGAAGCTTGAACACACTCTCCACTCCTTTCGATCGTTAGTTTGCTTAGAATCGTCGCTCGTTCTAACATACTTGCCATGGAACAGAGGTTTAATCCTGAAATATAAAGCAGCTTAACATCGTTCCGTGGTGAAGACAAATACTGTAATTAAAGCAATTACACTTTTACAATATTACTAAAGGTACATACTATCCTTTACAACCAAAATGACAGAAGTTGTTCGTGTTATTTTCTGGCGAAGAGACAAAATTCACGCACGATTTCCCATAGGAATGCACGGGAGCACCGCAAAAGTAGACTGGTTGCTGTCTGCTTCAATTTGCCTCCCGGAAGTCGCATAGACACTAGAGCCAGTTGAACCTCTAGCGTACGTTATAACCTCTAGCGTGCATTATAACCATTATAACCATTATAGCCACTGGGCGGCCATCCTGCATGTCGAAAAATCGCGTTTTTGGAGCGTTGCGGAGGCTAGCGGCAGCGTGCTGAAGACACATTTTCTACTCGTTCGTCATCATTCGTCGAAGGAGTTTTTAAAACCCTCCGTAAGCCGTGAGTCTTGCCATTGAGAACACGTGGAAATTTTTACGGAAGCGCGGTGCCGCAGAAAAAAGACACAACGCGTCGAAAACAATTTTTGCCGGTCTCGCGACGTAGTCAAAACTTCCTTAACACTATCTTTTTTTTTCTTTTTTTTTTTTTGCCCTTTAGAATTTGCCGTTTTTTCAATAGACATTTTGAATTTCTTGATAAAAAATAGCCTGCCGGGAACAGTAAGTCCATATTATTCAGAAAATGTAGTTAGTTCGGGTAGTCAAAAAACCACCGGAGTACCCTTTAACTGGTGTTGGTGCAGCTCCCCCCCCCCCTTCCTGCACCCCCCTCGAAATTCCAAGGGGGGGCAACTGTTCCCCCTTGCACCCCTCTGCGGACGCCCATGGGTTTGTATGTTCAATGAAGCAGTGACAGAATCACTGCTTCATAGTGACGTCCAAATAGTGGTTCACGTCTGGCATACTTGGTGACATCGTGCATGATCACCGTCCCCGATGCCTGGTGTTGTTGCCGGAGATGATGTTTATAGCCGGCCTAAATTACGATTTCTGTCTGCGCTTCGTAACCCAATCCTTTGGTATCAAGATACGTGCGGTTCAGTCACGTTGTGTGTACGAGAGCTGTGAACAACAACTGGAAATGGGAATGCACGTGGAAACGGCCGTCACTATTCCCGTCATTGTAAGACCCCCCCCCCCCCCTTCCCCCCCCCCCCACACACACACGCACACGCACACGCGCACACACACACACACACACACACACACACACACACACACACACACACACACACACACACACACACACACACACACACACACACACACACACACACACACACACACACACACACAACTATTTTTTTCTTTCTCTCGCCCCCGACCGCCAAGTAGGCAAGGCATATCCGGTATGGGCGACGAAAAAATATAGAGGGGAGACAAAACGAGAATGTGTGACGGTTACGCTTATCTCCTAAATTCGACGGCAAAACTATGTTTTCGCCCATACTGGGAGTGACGATATTTCAAGATGGCGGCGCCCTTGTGAAAAAAGTCTATACCAGCGACGTACCTCTTGCGAATTTCTAAGGAACCTCTACCAAGGGGTCATCGCGTTTGTCTTTCCCCCTCGCTGTTTCCTTTCCCTGACCTGCTAGGTAGCGACTGCGGTGTTGAGCATTTCTCTCTGACGACCCGTTGTTTTTAGGCGATTTTTTTTCTTCCCTTTCTAAAGAATTGTTTTGCCCGCCGAAGAAAAAGCGTAGCTATCCCAATCGCAATGACTGCTTTTCTGAAGGAAGGAAAAAGAAGGATAAGAATGCGGACAGTCAACGAACATATTTTTGAAACGGATTTTACAGTAGTCTCTTTAGGGTCAAGAATAGCGGGACAAAACACCTCCCCACAAAGTCCTCCACCCTTTCCGCTTCAGCAAGGCGAACGCTGGACAGGAGGAAACAAACTACCAATGGCAGCTAGCAGAGAGCTTTGTAGGAGGGGTTTTTCCTGCTATATTTTAAAGTCCCTGCCCCGCTGGCGATATTCGCATTGCTATAGCACATCATCGCAACACCTTTCCTCATCTGCCTGAGTTAATCCGCGGGTGCAGGAGTGACCATTAGACTAGGCCCTTTTTCTTGCGCATTTAGTGTTGTCGTTTGAATTGTTTTGCGCTTGTTTATCGCGTGCTGAAAAAGAACCTCGCTTGATGACTTGAATGGGGACAGCAGCAGGCGGCAGCCGCCAGACTGCACTCATTAGCACGAAACAACGGTATGGTAAAATTCCAGATTAAAAGGACACTGAACCTAGGAAAACAGTTTTTTTTTCTACCGGGTTAGAACTGGCATGCTTAAAAAACAATGTTCGTTGAAAAAAACAATTTTTTTTTGCCCCATATTTATGTTACAATACGAATTTTTCAATTTGTGGGCAAAACCGAAACTGTACCACCGTGGGAGATGATGATAGCGTTTGGTGGTGGTGGTGGTAAAAACTTTAATTCAATATGTTCAGTGATGACGCCCCCCGGGTCAGGTCCCCAAGTCCAAGGCCCAGCAGGCCACCGCTACCCGTCTAGCCCGTTCGAGCAGCGCTAGCTGCCGCTCGGGGCGTGAGCTGAGTAAAGCGGCCTCCCAGGAGGTTGTAGTGGGGTTAGGAACGGGCATGACTCCTACCCCGACAGGGGAAGGACATGCCCAAGTACAGTGGTAGAGGGTTTGTACCGAACTAGCGAGCGCTCTGAGGCAAAACTGAGGTTGCAGGACCTCAGTATTCAGTGTCTCTTAGTCTGATGTGCGCACAGTCAATACCCCCTAGAAGACAAAACCTCTGCTCCCCCACTCCCCTTCCCCTCCCCTCCCACACACACACACACACACAAAAAAAAGTCGTCAGTAGTGGATTTACGCAGCACCAGCTATGCGGAGAGCAAGTCGTCTGCTTCTTGCGCAGGAGTTGCGGTGACGTCAGAACGACGCCGAGCTGTGTTTGAGTGGGTAGACCCCAATGCTAGATGCCCTGAGGTCTACCCACTAATTTTTTTCAATCAGCCAATAAGAGCTCGGCGTTCTGACACCATCGCAACCCCTGCTGAAGAAGCAGACAAACTTGCGCTCCGCATAGCTCGCGTCAGCATCGCTTCCATGGCGCGTCTTGCAGCGTCCCGCAACAAGCACGACGCTAAAACACGCGGCGACGGCAAGGCGGACGCGTCTGCCACTTTGCGGTGACTCCCGTGGGTTTCAGCGAGTTTGCCGCTTGGGGTTGCTGGTCGGGGATCCACGAACGATGACGTCATGTGCCGGCCTCGTCTTCTAGGTGGCATTAGCGCAGCACGTGCAGGTCATCCGGACGACAAGACCAACAACCGGCGACGGCAGCCCAAGCTCGTTCTGGCGCACGCGAACGGTGGACGACACGCCACAGGCTCGTCTCGCTGCAGCCCGAAGCGAGGCTCTTTCACGCTGCCGATCAGCGCGTTCGGTGTCGTATATCCGCAGATGATGATGCATTGTGTCTGGCCAGGACCAGCCCGGAGCACATGTCGTTCCTACTTGCATGGGAACATCGGAACGGTCATGGGCCCTTGTGTCTCTGATCTCAGACGCACGCGTGCGCATCTTCTGGATGATAGTTACATTGTCATATAATTATAAACAACCTGAAAAATACAAAAAAAAAACGTGGTTTATAAATTTTAACGTTCACGCTAAGTGATCCGTTCCTCGGCATTCTTATCGGCTGATAACGCAATACCATTGGGTGTGGCGCGATAATCAGATGCTCGGGACGCTTTCCGTTGCTTACACAGGAAGTTTTAGCGGTTCGTTCCGATACCTCCATTTTTGCACATCCGATACAGTATACAATGGGTCCTCTGGTACGAACTGCGCATGTGCGGTTCTTCTGCGTCAGCACATGCGCAGTTCGTAGTACTGGGGGGGGGGGGGGGGGGGGGTCTGCTTTAACGCGGCTGCTGCCGACCCAGCTGTAGCCTTAGCAACCCTCGCAAAGTGTTTGAACCAGCTTCAAAGCAAAAGCCTAAAACCAAAGGCATCTTGCAGGTCCGCTCGTCAAACGGCTTATGTTGGTTATTTAATTCGAATCTTTTATGTCAAGAAGGCGAGCGCGAGCGGCGCGTGTACCGGTTGATTTCTCAGCATTCTCCCCGGTGCTTGGGTAATTTAGCCATAGGTCTATTTGGAATAGCCTCGTCATTTTGATGAACACTCTCGTCTTGTTCAGAACACAGCTGTGGAATCTTGACTTGAGCGCTATGTATATGACCTATATACTTTGTATTGTGCTTCCCTGTCTCTTCCGCATCCTCTAAATACGTTCTCTCTCACACTCGACTGAACCACATCAAATGCCCACGGCTTTTATCCTTGCCGACACTGACGCAAGGTCTATCCAGGCAGGCCCCACACCACCTAAGACAACCAAAGCCCGTGCAGCTAATATTTCGACGCCATCGCAGTGAGATGGAGCGCAGTGTCGGCGTTCGGGGACGATGCGTCGAAGGACTCTGGGCGTCGTGCTTGGGCCCAATAGCTGCGTTGGTACCATCGTAGTGTGATGACGTCACGTGGAGATAGAGGAGGCAATACTCAGGGGCTTTGAATATTCTAGGTGGTGCTGAGCGAGCCCTCGAAAAGTAATAACGTGGCCAACGCCCCCGCGAACTGGCGGGGAGCAAAACAAAAGACATACAAATACTACTGAGAAGAAATATTGGCGCAAGGGGCAATGAAATACCCACTGTAATAAGCATAATAGACGCGCAAAGTAGCGCAGCGTATCCCCTCGAAAGAGCTAGCATGGTGTGTAGACGATGCAAGCATGCGATATGCAGACGATACCACAGGCGCCTCTGCCGTTCCGGCATCTCTAAAATGGATGCGGCGCTGCGCATGTGTATACCTACGAGGGAGTGCTGCGAATGCGACAGAGCTCTGCAATTTGCTTCGCCTACACGGGGCTCTGGGGAAGCTCCCATTATCGGAGCCGACGGAGACTGGCCGCGCGGACACTCCAAGCCATCCGGATGCACGGACCTTAGGAAGAAAAAAGGGCGCGGCGCGACGCAGCGCTTGTCCGCGCTGGGGGGTTCATTAGGAAGTGTTTAGCAAACCTCCGTTTCGGAATCTGCAGCGCTCTTCTCCGACAGATAGCATCGCCGTGTGCCCGCTTCCTCCAACTAAGGGACGCCAACACGCATCCGTCAAGACGACCACGTGGCCGAGGACATTGTCTGCGTACCTTGAGGTCGTTCCGTGGGCAGTGCAGACGGCCGCGTTCTTCCTGGTTGCAGTGGGGCTTACTTCAGCAAGGAAGAATCCTATACTAAAGTTGGCCCACGCTGTACACGATTTATCAGCATCCCAAGGGTATCAGCCCTTTTAAATGCTGGGGAAAACCCTAGATAGAATATGGGATGCTGGCTATCTTAGGTTCCTAGGGATAGTTTTGTTATTGGCTGGTGACTTTGATGACTAAGCATTAGGCAGACGACGCGTTGAAAGTGCAAACGTATTTACATTTATTTACGTTCCACGGCCGGACGACACGTGCCCGCGACTGATGCTCAGGACATTGCCCGTCAAAGCGCGGCTCTTGGAATTTCTGTGGTTTTGTTTGCGGCTCTTAGGCCGGGTCAGCCTGGCCACCCCTGTATTAGGTTGTAATGGGTGAAGGCTTGTACGGCACTCATTATAGAAGCAATAAAATTTGTTGTAATTTATTGATTTTTGGAGTAATTTTGTAATCATTTCAATAGATTTATTAGGAAGGAATCGCAAGAGTAACTTGACTTCTTTTGGAAGTACTATAAAATGTCTCGAAATTATTACTATTCTTTCTTTCCTCGTTCTAATGGCGCCTTTGTTTCTACAAGTTTCCTGTCTAGATATCCTTGAATCAAGTCTTCGAGAGGAGGATGGGTTACCAGAATTGGTGAATTAAGGGGATAATTAGCTTTTAATTCGGCGATTTTAATCCAAAAACGGAGTGTTAGGAAATACCCCTTTTTCAAACCGGCCAAAGATTCTCTCGTTTCGAAAATCTGAGGAAATCAGAAAAGTAAAAGCCCGTTCAAACACTTGCGACTTCCTAAGATGAAGTGCCTTGAAACCTCTTTAAATCTCTTACGACGGATGGATGGATGGATGGATGAACCCGGCTGAGCCCTTTGAATCGGGCGGTAGCTTACGCCACCTAGCCATTTAAACTTAGAATATTTAAATGTGAAATCTATATTCACTCCGCACTGCAAAGAAAGTGAGGCTATAAAACCCCTTGCCATCAGTTAATAAGAAAATACCTAGTTTTCTCTCGCTTTCTGCCACCATTCACTTAATCTTTGCTAGGTAATCTCTGCTGTCTTGAACTCCACTCTTCCTTCGCTGTCTCTAAAACCCGACGACGAGACGACGAGAGGACAGACTGGCGCCATCTATTGGGTAGCAATGGAAACTCGGCGGTCCTGTATATTTCCTATTTCTCTCGAGCATCATCCTTTCTCTCTTGGCTCGAAAAACTTTCGTCAACGCTATAAACGGTCATTTCTCATCGGTAGTACGCACATCTGAACTCGGAAATCCCGATGAACCTTCGCTCTAGTGAAACGCAGTTCCAGAGTCACCGCATAGGTGGCGCCAGCGTGTCAGTTTGTTCTCTCGTCATAAGACATTTTAAGAGGTTTCAAAGCACTCGGTTCTAAGGAGTCGCAAATGTGTGAACGGGCCTTAACGCTTACTTTTGATAGTAATGGCCAGTTAGTACTTCTCAAGTAACCAAATAAACTAACTGAATATTTTTTTTAAGCGAGAGTAATTGTAATTGTAATCTATTACTTTTTCGAGAAATATGTACAAGATTGCATGGGTGCAAGTCTCTGGAACACTGGTTCTATACACCGTTAAGGGTGTAAAAATTCTCAGTGCGCACTGCAGCGTGACGATGCACGTTAAACACTCCTAGTTAGCGGTCGATCGCACTCCACTGGCCAAGTTATCCTTTTACAGCGAAGATGTGAGACGCATTCTTAAGACTGACGTTTCGTGCTGTCCAAACAATAATACACCAGAACCAAGCGACTTTCTTGTTTAATCTTTCTATCAAGTTTGATTCTTAGCTTGTATTTTTATTCTTTCCGATCACTGGGAAAGCGTTTAGCTGTTGGTGGGCATCTTCAACTCAAGAATAAATAAATAAATAAATAGTTTATCGCAGTTCTCACGGTTTTTCCCAAGAACTGAGAAAGTCCATACTCAGACATAAACAATTGCTTCTCTCTCTTTCGTGTTTTTTTTTTTTCTTTTTGTCTGAACGAACATTAACGCGACGTGAATGCGCAACAGACTCCGCGTCCAGTTTCGAAAGCTTTTCGTGCGGAACACACGATGCATCTCGGCTTCAATAACGCCGCCATCCCCGTGAACAGTCCACCACATGCCGCGGGAAGAAATCATTTGGACCCAGAACTCGATTCGGCCCCAGCTTCTCCTGCTGGCCTCGTTATCCCTTATCAGTTGTTCCGCATCCTTGCCACAGAAACCGCTCTGCGGGCATCGTGTGAACCATTCACACGGTTTGTTTTGTTGTGATGTCTGCTTTTACTTTTCCTGCTTCTTTCAATACATCTTTTCCACAAGGGCGCAGCCATCTTGAGTGTCGTCACTTCTGGTATGCGGTAAAACATAATTTTGATATCTCCAAGCCGCTGGAAGGTGTTTACGAAGAATGCGTGATTGTAGCACATTCTTGGTTTGCCTTACCTATATTTTCTCGCGTATCCCAGGTTGAAATTATTTATTATTTTTTCGTTACCATACCAGATACTGAATAGGCCCCTCTGCTTCAAATTTTGCTCCCAAATCCCGTCTCTCGTTAAAATATCTACCTCACCAGTTTTGTATATTATCGCGTTTCTCTAAACTTTCTCCACCCAATCTTCTACCCTACTCTCTGCCCAAAGTTCGACCTTTTTGAACAATGTTACCCGGCTTCTAAACAAAAAAAAGTAAAACAAAAAGGGATAATATTACGTGTAAAATTGTCTGTTTCTATATTAGAAAGATCAAGTACCGATGTTCGCGCAGTATAAAAGCAATCATATCTGCTTTTAATAACGATGCTTAGTTCGTTAAAATGCCGCAACATTCCTCCGCCAGCTAGTGCTAGCTCCTTTTTAATTTACGCGCATGCGCACGATAGTCCAACTTAATTTCCGCCGAAATTTTGTTAAACTCCAAGTTAAAAGTTCGAAAGAAAGTTGAACATGGTCAAACTTCAGCGACACCCCTTGCTGCAAGGGAGGGAGGGGACGAATAAAGCCAAGGCCATAATCACGCACGCACGCACGCACGCGCGCACGCACGCGCGCACGCACGCACGCACGCACGCACGCACGCACGCACGCACGCACACACACACACACACACACACACACACACGCACACACAAAAGAGAGAAGACCGATTCGTTCCGGCGGAACGGCGGAATCGAGATGCATACCAGAGTAACAAGGCGTCGCTGAAGAAAACTACAAAAACAACAACAAGAAACGTACGATCCTTGGAACAACGACGTGTGTTTTGAAAATGAGCGCGCCTACAGACGCGCACACACTCTGTGTGATCGGCGTTTTGGGGGCGGTTTTCGCACACCCGTCGTGATTTCCGGCCGGCGGGTCTTTCATTTGAGGTCCTTAGAGAGATCTTGAGCTCGAGTTAAGGAAGGAGACGCCCTTGGCCCACCCAGCGCGTTAGCGCCGGAAGCTCGGGCCACGGTTCTTCGGTGACCTTGAACTGGGACCTGCCGGTGCTATCGAGCCATTTCCAGCGGAGAAAAACCAGCGCCGTGCTATATGAGAGCGGATGGAGTAATGTTACGGTGGAAGACGTTAAGGATTCGAGGTGTGTGGCCAACAGCCATCAGACGACCATTGTCGGTTATCGTTCGAGCGCCACAATAGCCTGAAATTTATATTTCATTTTTTTTTTAGACAGATCCGAATACAACTTACAAGGAATACTCTTCCAAAACCGCCTGAATACTGGACAAGGTCACATTCAACGACACTATAGATCAACTCACTTACGGAACTGCCCATAGACGATGCTGCCACTAGCAGCACCCCTCCTATCCCCTCAAGGTTCGCCTTGAGGCCTTCGTTCGAGGTGCCACGTGGTAACTACTACAGTGCCTTCTACGGGATACCCGCCGGTTTTGAAGTGCAGCGTCTATAAATGGCACTTCACTGTACTCTATGGTAAACGCCAAGCGTGAATTTTATCTCTATGGCCTCCTTTCTATGGCTATGCTCTGTGGCAGAGCCATGTAGGTGTTTGGTATACGCAGTTTTGAGACGCAGCCTCTAGATGAAATTTCAAACGACGGGTGGCGGACGGGAGAGGGTGAGGTACACGCCCCCTCCGCGGGAGTTTCAAAACTGAATTGATCGGATAAACTTGGCCCCCACAATCCATAAACGTCGGAAGTCGGAAGCTTACAGAAATGCGCGTATGCTCTTTCACTTATGCCAGCGTGATACAGTGCAGTGCAGAGGCACGAGATGAAAGCTTCGCGGTGTTTATAAGGTCCCAATCGCGTGGGCGGCGCTTTTCCGGCACTTCACGCGCAAATTGCAGGCGCTCGGTCGGCACCCACGCGCGCAGTGCACAAAGTTATTCAATCGCGTAATCACACATATTCCTTATCAACCACGTATAAAAATATCGATGGATGCACACGCAGCTAAACCCGTTTTGAACAGGGCGGCGACCCGCGCCACCTTTAGCCAATAGGTTGGAACTCCGGGGCACGTCGGTGGAAACACCCTCCGAAGTTACACTTTTGCGTTTCGTAAACACTGGTTCACACATTTGCATTTGCGTGTCCCAGACTGCCTCGCAACTGCTTGAGCTGGCGCCATCTATTGGGCAAACACAAAACACTCCCGATCTACGTACATTTTACGCATCATTATTTTTAGATAATCCTGACAATGTTATAACAGCTATACGGAGAGCAAGTTGTCTGCTTCTTGCGCAGGCGGTGCGGTGACGTCACGACGACGCCGCGCTTTGATTGGCTTTGATTGAAAAGATAGTGCGTAGTCCTTGATACTAGATACCTTGAGGTCTACCCACTATTTTTTTTTTTTTTCAATCAGCCAATAAGAGCTCGGCGTTCTGACATCATCCCAACCCCCGTGCAAGAAGCAGACGAAATTTCGCTCCGCATAAGGAACCATTTCTCATGCTACATACAGGCATGAGACAATGCCTTGTCTGCAGACTGCCTTTTGTATGACGTATTGCAGCGTAACTGCCCCCCCCCCCCCCCCTCCCCCCCGAGGTACTGGCGAGTTCCCTCTATGTCTAATGGGAAATCAGTCGATAAGATCACTTGTCCGAGCCGCTGAAGGGGTCGCAGTGTCGCATGAGCGCGACATGGAGGCCCAATAGGTCTCGCCTCCTCGCTTCCTTCTCTCCGATTATCGGTTGGCACATGATATATGACGCGCTATCCGCTTGAAAGTTGTCGCTCTGAGCGCCCGGAAGTCGCGCCGAGTGTCCGGGGGGATAATTAATGAATCTAGATCATAAAAAATGGAGGACGCGGCTGGAGAACAGCTCCGAGTCGATCGCATTAATCATTACTCCTGCAGGCTCAATCACTTTCAGTAGTCCCATAAGAACCAATTCATTTTCCTGCCGACATATAGCGATTCCTTTTTTTTGTGTGTGTGTGCTCCTCCGTTTCGTTTTACTATATTCCGATTTTTCTTTTCTGGCAATCGAAGAAGCTAGTCCGAATGCACCTCGTACTGTCCCGTAGATAATATGGATAAGTTCATTTTTTTGTTCGTGACATCACAAGCAGACCCCGTGCCAGTGACGTAGCGAGGAAATATATTTTATTTTCGAGAGAGAGAGAGCGTTGAAGGTTTATAAAGGGTTGTTCAAACAGGATTCTTCATAACACGTGAAGCGCCACTTCTCCGACATATGAAGCGATAATTAAGTCCGGCAGCCGGTCTTCTGTTTGGACATCCACCGGACAAACATCACGGCTTTCCTGCTCGCCTCGTCTGCTTTCCTGTGGCCTCCGTGCTCGTCAAACTTGACGCCACACGCGCCACCTGCCAATGCTGTGTAACGAAATGCGTTACTCGATCGGTACTTGCAAAATAAAGGAACGCGGCACCGACCTACGTTACTTCAAAATAAAAGGAACGCATTATACCGTCACCGATAAAAAATATAACGCACGTTACTTTTGATTTATAACATGACGGTAACAGCTTTTTATTGTTTTGGCGACAGCGTTTTTTTTTTTTTTTGTTTTTACACTGGGCGGAGGGCGTGCGCGTTGGCGTTTTTGCTAAAGTGGGAAGTAGTGGGAAAGTGGAAAAGTGGGAAAGTAGGTTTTGGGAAGAATGTGTAACGAGTAACGTAACTGTACGTTACCCGTTACTCTAAATAAGTAATGTACGTCACCCGTTACTGTTTCGAAGACGTAACGAGGACGTTACTACGTCATCGGAAAAAAAGTAACGAGTTAAAGGGTAACGCCACTACTTGTGAGTCCACCAGGCTCGAGATTCTGCAAGGCAGAAGATCCTCCTCACATAGGGAGGAGGAAACAGGCAACGGTGGACAGTGTAGAAAAGGGGAGAGGAGGACGCGAGGGAAAAGTGGAAAGCGCGAACAGGGTAGCTAAACTCGTGGAGCAAAACATTCTTCGCTTTTTGACGTAGCGGGGGGAGTGACCAAAAGAACGCCGCAAAGTTTCCTCCTCCCTGCGCGCGCTCAACTTCGCAACTTTTGACGAAAAATCCCCCGCGATCCCTAGGCGATGCACGAGAGCACGTGACGAGACAGCGCGGGGAGGCGAGCGTTCACGCCGCTCGCTGTACGTCGTCTTTGGGCTCTCTGGCGCCGACAATCCCGTCATACCTCGCCCAGGCGAGGAGCGAGAGCAGACGACGAGAGTTCGTCTGCTACGATGAGGCATTCGCACAGCGGAACTGAAAGAAAAAGTTGGTTTTCTACTCGAAATCGCGTCCCGCGGGCCACAAACTCAAACGCGAGCTTGAATTGTAAGCGTCTGATATTTCACGAAGGGAGGAATCGACGGCCCGTCTTTTATTCGCGAAATTTGAGTCGTTTTGTAGCCGTACAGACGCTGAAACCTACCAGTGTGCAATGAAAGCCCCAGAACAACCACAGGGGCCGCGAGATCTAGCATCATTTGTGTATGGGTGAAAAGTGCAACATTTTTCGACAAAGCTCCCACAGCAGAAACCTGCGACGCATTTACTCAGCGTCCGGGAAGGCTAAACATGGAGACGTTGCCCGAGACTCAAGCAAAGTCATATATGAATGGCAGCTATCTCGCCCCGTCATATTTTGTTTTGAGAAAGCTCTCGTTCTCAATGCCAGGGAAATAAAAAGTCTTACGAAACGTATTGCTGGCTGTTCCAAAGAACTAGATTTAAGCCGTATCCTTTCAGTTATTCACTCATAATATTATGCTTAAAACGAAGCAAGCTCTTGCGCGTACAGTGCCATCAATTTCCTCAAGCGTATGCTGTTTTGTAGTAAACTGGTTTCGGAAACTTACGCCGTCTGTAGATATCTCTGACTGCCGAGTTGCTTAAGTGGAAGTCATCGCAAATGTAAGTTCCACGTTGCAGCAACCAACGTTTAAACGATGGCAGCGACTGCACTCTCGCATTCCCACCCATCACGTCGAACAAAAAGGCGCTAGTTTCGGTTTGAGGTCGGTACTTTTCTACAACATCTATGGCGACAGCATCAGTCTGCACTGGGTGCATTTGGCAAGTTCGTTCGGGGCCTGTTCTCCGTGCAGCACCCGGTGGGTGTAATGCATTAGAACTCTCACAGTGCAAGTCTGTATCGCGAATTGGGAGCCCGTCACTGGTTTCACCGGCGGCCATTGCTTGACGACAGGCAATATGCCGCGTCCTGTCTAGTTCTCCCTTTATTTTCGTCCTTGTTGCTTTGGCCTTTTACATCATGAGGCAATTCACGCAAGTCTAAGGAAGAAACATGCAAAAATTGGAAGCTTGTACCCGGTGCTCGAGGGCGAGCATTTTATGATGTGCTGCGATGATTATGTCGGGTTCTTGGAGATCAAATAGACATTCGTCAAGCGTTTGAACATCAATTAAAAAAAAATTGGCCGGAGCACGATTGACTTTACCGACGTCGCTTGCTTCGGTTGCTAAATAAATGGCACGTCGAGCGACTGAACGGCACGCTCCGAGTTTCAGTTTGTCACGGAAGCCCTCACAGGGGTTCAAAGAAAAAGCTTTCACCATGAAGCACTATGTACAAGCGGTCAAAACGATGCGAAAATCCCTAGTAAAGACATTCTAACTTATCGTTTGCTGAGCTTTGATGACTCCGAAATCACGGATGACTCTACAATATCTCTCGGTAGCCCTTGTCTCATTAAACACATAACAGTTAACGCCCAACAAAGTAGCCCTGGACCCTCAACCACACAACATTTAGTTAAACAAGATTGGTATTCTAACGCGTTTAATATTCTTGCCCACAATATTAACTGTTATTTGCGGAAACATGATAGAAGTTTCATGGTAGAGAACAATTTACTAACGTAATAAAATTGAGTTGTGTCAAGCGATGACTGCCGGTGGTGCCGCTCGACCCCAGCAATACAGGCCTCTATCCACGATCTAGCCTCCTAAGAAATCAGTGGTGCCAGTGCTATTAGACATAAATCGTTTATTTGCATCGGTACTCCCATACCTGCCGGATGTAGGGACAAGGCGCAAAACCGTACATCCGGCCAATATTGAAGCCGGTTTTCGGACGATATTAGGGAGTTTTCGTAGATCGTTTTCGCCGTCCCGCAAGGGCCCTCCGCAACCCGCTACGATAGCGGGAACTCCACAGTCAAGGCTATCGGCGCGCAGGCGCAGTAGCAACTTCTTCGTTGCGGAACGCTTAGCGGAGGGGGTAGACCGGTCTATGAAAATTCCCTATTGCCTCGACACTCGCCAAGAAGTAACGTGCTGTTTCGGCGACTCGTTTGTGTAATTTATTTGTTCAGTCATATTAATAGGTCCCGGGCCACTGTGTACACACCAAAAAAGAAATGTACTGTGGTAATTACACCTTGAGGAGAAGCAGGCACGTAGCCAGATTTTCGTTTAAGGGGGGGGGGGGGGGGGGGCGGGGGGCGCCGATGACAAAGTGCTCTATGAGGGGGAGGGAGGAGAGGAGACCCCAGCAACATGGAAAAGTTCGGGGGGGGGGGGGGGGCGGGAAGGCCAGGCCTTATGCACCCCCCCCCCTCCCCTTGGCTACGTGCCTGACGAGAAGGGGTATTGTAGTTTTACATCTTTATAAAAAGGTGTAGGCATTATCATACGTTTTAAGAAACGTGTTTAAAAAATCACCCATTTTTAAAGGTGTGAAGTTTACATTTTTTTTATAAGGTCCATCGCTACACTTATTAGGGTGTTAGTTATGGGACACCCCACTTACATGTTTAAAGGTGGAAAAATGCCTATTGTGTATAGATCTCTAACGGAAGACAATCTCTTTCATGTGATTACATCGCGTGCCGATGAAACGATCTGTCGATGACACGTCGTTCGATGAACTGATTTGACCGCCAATGAGTGACGACTGCCAGTAGAATTTCGGGGAAATAATTCTGCCGGCTGCCGGGAGACTCGACCCTACCCAAGAATTACCCCGGTTCTTGTTTGTTTTCCAACATTCTGAATTGTATACCAGCTTATTAGTACCTCTTCGGATATTACAGAAAAAATAAAATGAAAAAAAGCGATGGCAGCCGAAAAAACTCTGACAGCCCGGTTCACAGTCATGTGGGAGACTGACAGGTGCTCGTCAGTCGCCACCATGCCTTGAAAGCTACCGGCTCCGAACAACCGGAGCGCGCAGAGAACTTGTTGAACCACGGTCCGAGGCGGCGAACGAAGCTCGTCGCAGAGTCAACGCACAACGGCTTTCGATAGCCGGTACTGTCGCCGAAAGTCGTCGTCGGGAAGTTGAAAGGCGTCCCCAGTGGTCTCAGTAGCGACGCCGACGGTGGCGGAAGATAAGCTCGGCCGCAGCGCACGGCACCGCCATGTTGACAAAGTTTAACTTCGCCTCGATCCGAAGCGAAGATCTCGAGCTCAAACCACGGCTCTCGCAAAGTTCGGAAACGTCACTTTGACGTCAGTGCCAACTTCGACAAACGAGGTTTCTTTTTAACACAAACTTCGGAGGGATTTGGAGCGTCAGCAAGTCGCCTAGGGACAATCTGCAAAGCATTAATTTTAGCTTGGCGTAGGGTTGTAGGGACAACCGGGCGCTACGTCATCGGCGAAGCCGTTCAATCAGCGGGCTCCTCGCGCCCCTCACGCGCCGCACGCGCGCCTCGATGAACTTTGCTTCGAATGATAGACACCTCGCTCGGCGCGACGTCAGCGTCGCGAGAGTCCAATTAGCGCGTTCCGCAACTTTCGGACACAAAGTTGTGCTTGACGAGTTTAGCGACCCTGGTCGTCGGTCTTTAAGCACAGCTTGTGACGCGTTACCGTCAAACCTGGCCCTGTTGCCTGTTCATCTGTTCTGCCGCGCCCTCGTATCCTTCCCTCTCCCGTTTTCGGGCCTTGAACAGCAGGGGAGGCCTCGAGCCTCAGCTGCTGTTCATATCCGGTATAGTTATAGGACGTATTCACTGGCGGCCATAGCTGTGTGCGCAACTGCTGAGCGCGTGCTGATGGCGAGCTTCCACAGTTCTTTTGCAACATGCATTCCGTACCATCAAGATTGCCGGTCTTAGCAGCCTATTAATGTGGGCTCGTTCTGAGCATGCGCCCTAAACAGCACCCACAAATATGGCGCCCAGTGAATACTCCTTATAGGTACAACGCAGGCAAAGGCTAGGAGCCCGAGCGCCCGAGCTCATAACACGAAAGTTTGCGCAGTCGAGGTCCGTCCCTGAGAAAGGATCTCGCGCTTGTGGCCCTCGCCACGGGGTACAGTGACAATCACTCATTGCTTGTCAGCGAACGTCAGACTCTGCCTTTTACAACATCGATTTTTCGACCTAAATACCTCGTCCTTACCTTTCTCGCTAATAAACAAAAAAAAAAAAAAAAAAAAGGAAGACGTTTACAACACCCTGTAACGCCGAATTAGAGCGCAGCTCTTGAGGAGGGGGAGGGAAGAGTACTCAGGGGAGGGTATAACCCCCTCCCTCCTTCTCATCCTCCCTGCTACTCCTCCCCGCGCGGTGCATCATGGTAAATGTCCCATAATGCACCGCGCGGTTACGCCGACGGTGACGGCGACGGCGACGCCGCTCAAGCCGGAAACGGGCGCCCCGCCGATTTCTTCATGATCCCCGATTTGCTTGAAATTTTGCTAAACTCGCCAAACAACATCGCCAAAATAGTATCCCAAATATTAGGTCAAAATAATTTTTTTTCACGAAGTTATTGAATTTACAATTTTGGTCTTCACCGTGTTTTTCAAACTGAAAGTCTCTACTGGCAACAATGAAAAAGTGACGTCATTGGAAGTACAGGGGTTCACTCTTTGGACTGTAGAATTTGTTCCCAACTGATTTGAAGCAGTTTCATGGTGTCAAATGAATGCCTTGGAAGCTCGCTCCAGTCCCCGCGCTCCAGCACGGAACAAAAAATTGGCATGTTCTATTTTTTAGACTGCTCGCCCGACTGGCAAGCTGAACTTCCACTGACGTCACGGCCGTGAAAAGGGCGGGTATATTTGAATGTCTGTTTTTACGTCATTTTCATTTGCCGATTTCGAAATAACTATTATGAATTTCACGATATTAAATAGCATTCCAGAAAGGGAAAAGACCTGGGAGTCAGAAAATATAGTTAGTTGAGGTAGCTCAAAAATCGGCGGAGTACCCCTTTAAGGCCGGTTCTCACATGCAGCGAGCGCTGATGCAGCCCTGCTCACGTGTTGTCACCTACCTATCGTCTGCCATGAGCAACAGTTTTGGCGGTGAAATACAAAGCTGGTGAGCGCTCCCAACAGCACGCGCTTAGCGCGAGGTCAGCGCTATGCTTGTAGCGCTCCGCTGCATGTGTAAACAGGCCTTAAGAGCTGCGCTCTAAAAAAAAAAAGTCGTTACTGGACAGTCCTCGCACCTCAATTAGAGTCGCCGCACAGAAAAATACCATAAATTGTAGGGCTCCCGTATGTGTGCCGCTTTGGTACACGGAACATTCCGGAAAATTTCATATTTAAAGTAAATGAGTGGCAAGATGCAGGCGAGCTGGTGAACTTCGAACATCTTGAACACCCGAGATTAGGAATAAGAAGTGTGTGTTGTCCACTTTTGGTTCCCGGAAAATATGTTGATGTTTCCATTTCTTATTTCGGCAAGAAACAGGAACAGGTGGCAAAGCACTAACAAAAGGAATACAAAAAAAAAAAAAAAAATCAACGAACCCGAGAAAGGTCACGTGACACGAGGGTACGGCGACTGCGCAAAAAATTCCAACCGACCGAGAAAAAAAAAAATGCGTGAAAAAAAATTGAGGAAATATCCGTGGCGATCCTTGGTCCGGGCGGTCTGCTAAAACTCCGTCTCGGAACCACTCGGCAAAAAAGTATAGCTGTCATCCCAACGGACCAATAAGGGCTGCAGAATGAGGCACGTGACAACGTGCCGTCGGGGAGAGAGCCCCTCTTCCATCCAGCGAAGGGACGTCAGGTGCTTTCCTTCGTCCTTTTCATTGGCTCAGGGGGGGACCACAGCGTTGGCCCTTTTGCCGAGTGTGCGTCGAAGCGAGACTGGGAGCTTGCCGCAGGACCCCGCCGAAAAAAGAGGCACCCCCCCCTGCGACCCGCCGGGGGGCCCAAGTTCCCCTCGACTTGCGCTGCCCCTGCGTCATCCATCACGGCTGGCCTTCGAGTTCGCGCACTAGACACCCCCCGGGCCGTTGGACGAACTTGTGTGCCCCCTCGCTCCTTCAATTCGTTTTTTCTTGAAAATTTTTACACCCCATTTCACGTCATCCGATGGACCGCGGCGGAGGCCATGGAGCCACCGCGTGGCCAATCCGAGGCTCTGAACGCGTCACGCGACAACGCGCCCCCCTTATGAAAGTCACGTGATCCTAGGCGGTCCATCCGCACAACAAGGCTATACATTTAGCTTCCAAGTAAACTAGAAAACATCTTATTTATTTTTTACTTCAGTTTTTTAAAGAACAACGACAACAACGTAACTGCCAAAGAACAAATTTCTATTTATTTTTTTTCCCCGTCAAACGTATTGAGGATGGGTGACCACGCCGCGGTAGATAGAGCCGCCCAGACGACGCTGAAAGGACTCAATCCACGGGGATGATTAGGAGGACAGATAGGCTCTCAGCTGCTGTTGCGAGCATGCCGCTTCGCAATGTACTCGGAAGACCAGTCACTCGTCTTCCTCTAACAAGTTGGACCAACGAGAAGACCGATCGGTATCATGCCTTAATGGTCTCCAAGAGCCACAGGAACTGCGTGACAATAGACCCTTTTCGAGAGTTTGTCCGGCAACATTGGCGGCGGGAGGCACGCCTCCAATGTTGCTGTTAGGCTGTTAGGCTAGGTGGCGCAAGCTGCCGCCCGTTACAAAGGTGTAGCCATTACCATCCATCCATCCATCCATCCATCCGAAGCGCGTGTGATTGAATTCGAGTCGTCGCCGAACGTTGACGGAATCGTCGTGTCCAATCCACGTTCAGAGTACGCGCACCTGAACAATGGCGAACTCGGATAACAAAATGCGCCGCCATCTTGTTCGGTTGAGGTGCGTTTGGACGCGTCATAATTCGCTTACGAAGCTTTGCTAAGGCGTCGTAATCGGATTATGGCCGTGCCTATAGCGCACCCCAATGAGCAAGATGCCGGCGCCCTGAGACCGGACTCCGCTGAGATCGGTCGCAAGGCGTTTTGACAAGGGTCTATTATAGTGCGTGGTAACGATCGCACTTCCCGTTGACTAAACCGGTAAATAGACTACACAACGTGCTTACAAAGCTATTGTCACATTCGAATAAATTACTGGAGAACGCGAGCTTGAGATTTCAATGAGAAAATAATGAATCAATTATCACGGATAGTTTTTCGAGTCTGTTGTGTTCGCTCCCGTCACGTAACGTACAATGCCCGTGAAATGATATTACACACTAAAGAATGTAACTCCCTTAGAAGGACATAAATGAGCTTGCCCAAAAGCTAACACCCTAAGAGGGTTCCAGGAACACCTGCTTACGACATTAGCAGCCTCTTAGAAACGTCGTTTAACGAGATAAATGTTTAAAAGCGACACACAGCACATGTATATAGTTGTCACGTGCACAAAAACGAAACAGGCAAAAAGAAAACATCATAAAGACAGACGTAACGAAGCATGCATGAGACCGGAATCATTACGACGTTTGGGTGCTCCACCACATTACATGCATAGTCGACAACTGAAAGATACTCATTCGCAATTGATCGCGTTTCTGATTACAAAGGTTACACGGATGATACTTAGCTCTCGCAAATGTTTCACATAAATCATAACATCTCGAAGTTACGGGAATGTGCATTAAGGTAAAAAGCGTCGGTACAGGAAATAATTATTTGACGTAGCCGCTACAACAACATCAGCAAAAGCTGTTTGAAGAGAGTCACCTCGCCACACTGCGTCACGGCTTTCTTTTACACATTCTTTCAACCTTCACATACGAGGTGCGTTTCGTGCCATAACGCCCTGTATTCCGACTAAAAAGGGTGTACTACTCGAAATCAGGGTGCTGAGCCATTAATGGGTAAGTCTGAATAGTGCCTTTTTTACACCTGAGGGTGTCAAAGATTTTAGTGTATAAAAGTTAGCGAAGACGTGCACTCTGTACGCGTGGGAATATTACACCGAAAACAGGTTTTAGTAACTCGTTTCTTTTGGATCGACACCGCTTGCAGCGTGAGCTCCCGATACCATAAACGGTTCCACGAAAACGCGATACGGAGGAATCCACACCGAAAAGCGGTCCGGTGGAACAATCCAATGTCACGCTACAGCGAGCAGGTTCTCGAAAAAGGAGAAAAATTCCCCCCGTGGGTTCCACGGAAGAAAAAGATGCGTCACGCGCATACGGGAGAAACCGCGATGCGCCTTCCGTGGTCCATCACGGCAAGATTAAAGATGCTTTTAGTTGGAACATCAGGTTCAACGTTCGCGCTTCCACCTTCAAACCGACGCCGTGAAATAGGTGCTCGCACATGTGCATCCATCAAAGCAAAGCCTGTGAACAGCGTCATCCACGTACCGCTATCGGCCAAGGTGGGTCCGCCTTGATGGGCACACAAGATGCGCAAGAGCATGTGCGCTTGTAGCTTTAACTGCAGAGCCACTGAATGTTGTCCAAGAGTGTATAGTGTGGTAACTGTGGCTTCTCGTTAATTGCGGTGAAGTGTTCCCGTGTGACGAGGGTATGAGGCGGTAAAAGTCCATGTCAGTTGATACGTATACGTATACATTTGTTCAAGGTCACACCGTGCCCAAAGTCCACGCAAAAGTAGAAGTCGGTGGGGTGTGTACTACTAATATACAGCGTGCCCCTCCGAAAAAAAGTAATAGATCCCGAGTTACAACATTTAACGCGTCAAAACATCCATGGAGTCAAAATATTCATTCGTGGATGTTCTGCCATGATGGATCTATTGACACGTTGGACGTTTTGACTCAGATGGATATTCTGATTCTATGGATGTTTTAACTCGGATGGATGTTTTAACTCGGATGGATGTTTTGACACGATGGATGTTCTTATTCTGCCATCACAAGACCTAATGCATGTTTCATCTCTTTGTGTGAAAAGCCGGCCGTTTTGTTAAATCGATTTATGAGAGTATGATAAGCAAGATCTCACGACATGAGTTCCCCGATGGACCTAAATCAACTATGAAGAAAGAAACATGAGTTATTTTATGAAAGCTTGTACAGTTTGAAACAATGTAAGTAATATTGTTCATCATTGCATCAGTGTCCAGTACACCTGTTAGTGACGATGCCCAGCTCTGTGAGGGTTGTATCTAATTGGGGCGTAAAAAAAACTACTTACTACAATCTTAGCGACCTGCTTCGTAGTGAACTCAGGTAGGACACAGATGCACAGTGGGGATGACTCCGCAACGCGGTGAGCGGGGCGGACGAACGAAAACAATATAATAATTTTACTATTGCAAGACTTTTTTTTTTTTTTTTTTTGTAATTTTGGGGTATGCATATGGTCTCTTGCGAGGAGGCTTAGGAAGAATAATTTGTTATGTATTTCGGGACGAGGAATATTAGTAATTTAATCGAAACCAACGATATCATAAAGATGTAAAATTTGACTATGTTTCTTCGCCGTATTTATTCGAAGAGAGCAGGTGGAGCAGCAAAGTGCGCAATGAGCTTTCAATCTGCGCGAGAGCTCGAGCCAGAATAAGCTCGGAATTCTGTGACGTAAGCTCCTCAAGCGATTTCATATATCACTCCGTTAGCCAATCTCTACTTTTGACATGACGTACGTAACATAACGAACGTGTACTGTCGAGACCGGTAGTAACGAAGTCGGTTATAACGAAATAGCGGCTACAGCGAAGCGATATCACGAATTCCCATTCCCTTTTGCACTTCGTTAACCGAACTCGGTTATAACGAAATAGCGGATATAGCGAAGTGATTTCGACAGTATTAAGATGGCAGCGTGCGCCTCGTAACACAACTTTGCAACATCAACTTTTAGCAGCGAGTTTGCTTTTATTACGGTCTTTATTTTCGCGGGCCCAGGTTTTCACGAATAGGGTAGAGCGGACATATTAGCGAATACTGAATCTAGCGAGTTGTAGAGAACTGAATTTGCGGCTCTTGATGGCTCTCTCATATCCATCGAGAAAATAGTTCGTTTTCAAGCCATATCGCATCGACCGTGCTAAAGCATTCATCGTGACATTATGGCCAATGGGAAACTACATTCGTTTTCACTCTGGGCCCTGGGGCAATCTCGTTCAACGATAGATGTGTCGACTGGATGGACGTTTTCACTCGATGGATGTAACTCGGACGGATGTTCTGACTCTACGGATGTTTTGACTTTATGGATGTTTTGATTCTATAGATGTTTTGACACGGATGCATCTTTTGACTCGTTGGACGTTTTGACTCGATGGGGGCTTGTTTTGACTCGGATGAATGCTTTGACACGATGGCTGTTCTGATTCTGGTGCCATGCAACCTAAAGAATGTTTTGACTCGATGGCTGTTGTGATCCGATAAATGTTTTGACCACAAGCGAAAAAAAAAAAAAGACGGTTTTCTTCGCTGCAAAAATAAACTAAACATAGCAAACACCACTTCTCAAAAAAAAAAAAAAAAAAAAAAAAAAAAAAAAAAAAAAAAAAAAAGTAGCGTTAGCGGTCCGAATTAGATGACAGAGTTTTAGAGCTTCTTATGAAGCTCAAAAGTTACGTGATTTTCTGAAAATTTTAATGGGAAATTGGCGGCCAACACATACAGCTGAATGGCGCCAGTGCAAGTGTAAATGGATTTGAAATTAAATACATATTCATCGCACTAATTTGTATTTATATTCCGATAGAGTTTTCGAAGACATTTTTACCCTCCCTAAACGAGCCGTTCCGAAAACGTCCAACTAAATTTCCCTTGTCTTTTTTGATTTGCGATTTTATTGAACGCTATACACATGCCTCATAAACGCCGCGCGTTCCGTTTGCTCCCCAAAATCACCGGTGTGACGCTCCACATAGAAGGCCCCGTGGGCAACGATACGGCGGTGGGGGTAGGTGGGTGGAGGTGATGGAGGCAATTCTTCGGCTCGTTGGCGCGCCCTCGGGACCCCCGAAGGTTCACCGTTCTTGATCATCGCCCGAGTACACGGCGGCCCGCCGCCGCACGGCCCGGCCGCTCCCAAAACGGCGGGCCGCTTCCCGGACCTACGGACACACACCGGCGGCGGGAGATCCCACCAACTACCACGTCGGGCCGGCGACGGAGAGAACGACGGCAGAAGCGGCGGCGCGCATGGGCGTTGTGCTACTCAGTGCATCCCTGAGAGCTGACAGTGCGGTGGACGCTACGTGCCTATTTGGACCAACCACGCATCTATCTTTTTGCCACGTGATCACGCTCCCGCTACCGTACTCGCGTGCAGAGGGGAACGGAGCCACGTGATGAAAAGGAGACCGCTGAATGGTCCGCCGAGAGCGTCGCTCTCACCAGCCTAGGGGCGAACGGAGTGCAGCTTGCCCGAGGCCTCGGGAAAGATGCGCCGAGGGTGCGGCGCCAAGGCTCCGTTCACCCCTAAGCTGACAGTGAGGTGAAAGCTACACGTTCTCGCTGGATCCAGTCACGAGTCCCTCTTTCGCCACGTGATCACACACGCACGGAGAAAAGTGTGGTCAGGAGATGAAAAGGGGGCAGCTCATTGGTGTGGCGAAAGCGCAGGTTCCACCGCACTGTCAGTCTAGGGTTGAACCTTACCTGCCCGCAACCTCGAGAGAGAGACGCGCCGAGGGTGCGGCGCCGAGGTTGCGCCGAGGCGCGCTCAATTGAGGCGATCTTTTAGGTTCAAGGCTGTGCGTTTACTGCGCTGCGAGACTGGCCGCACTTTGGTGCTGGGCCACTCCCGCGCGCGAGCTCGAAGGATGGAGCGTGTGTGCTCTGGGCCGCTTTCTTTCCCTTTTTTTGCCGGGGTGATTGCTTTTGCAGCTCCTTTCTGGACGCTGATGAGCTCATGATGAGGTCGGGGGGAGCATCGAGGTTTGCATTCTTACTACGAAATATCGATCGTGCTGCTAGAAGGCGCGCTTAAGCTCCGTTTCGCCTTAAGCCCCGGTTGGTCATATATCACGCAAAAGACAGTCTCCAGACATGCTCGAAGACTGCACGGAGCTGCTTCGATTGTGCTTCGGGTGTGTCCGTCGATCATGCTCTCATCATGCCTGCAACGAGCACTGCGCCTTTTGTGTGATTTGGAAAGGGGGGGGGGGGGGGGGGGTTGTGGGTATGTTTATACGGCCTGAAGTTAGTATGCCTCAACGCGACTTGACTCTCAGCTGTAGATGGCAATATAGCCCGGGCAGGGAGTGAGGATCGAACCCGGGACCTTTTGTGTTAGGAGCGGTGAGACTGTGGCTTTATGATGGACCGCAGCGGAGGCTACGAGTCATCCCGACCGATCCAGTGCTGCGAGTGGATCACGTGACTCCACGCGTCGCTCTGCCTCTCCCCAGGGTCACCTGGCATTCACACGGCATTGCATTCACTTCGATTACCTGTATGTAGCGTTTCCTGCGGTCCATTGTAAGTTGATTTGATTAGCGTCGCTTGGGGGTGAACGGAGTTCCTTTGCATTCACGGATTGAACCTTTCTGGAAACGCCAGCGCCACCAGTGAGCGCTCCGGGGCATTATGGGAACTGCGATGGTGTCGCGTCCTTTAGCCAAGTCTTGCCCAGCCGAGCTTTTGTATGCTAGGTGGCGCACGCCACCGCCCGAACTGCGACACCATTCTTAATCCATTCATGCATCCGGGCGAGCTACCGACGTTTGAAAGTTATTGGGAAGAGCTGCGTTTTCTTTTGTTATTGGCGAATGAAAATAAAATGCACCAACTATACTTCGTTGACCTGTAAGCTAAGACTGCAGCCAAAGTTACAAGCGCGAGTTATAGCCTGCGCTCCTGGCTTGGAGACGGGCTTTTCTAGCGCGAGCGCTCGTCCTGCAGAAGGACGTTTCAAAGCTGCTACCTCGGTCTCTGCAAAGCGTTTCTGGACCTTTTTTAATTCGCATCGCGTTCGCTCGAACTAGTGAGTGGGACTCTATTAACACATTAAAAATAAAATGAGGAATAAATCTGATGTATTTTGAACATAATAGGTGAAATGAGTTTAGCATTTTGAGCACATTTTCTATTGTTGATGACGTCCTTGGTCTCAACCAACGGGGAACCGAATCGACTAGAGCGTGCAACAAGTTACGAAGATGTGAACGCCCCACCAATTTACGGGTGTTCCAAGCAAAGAATCACGCGCTCGAAAGGATCAGAAGGGGTCACGTGCAACTATTCAGTCAGTCCTTCCTCTAGAATTCTATGTCGTCATTATTGGACGCTCTAGACTAATGTCGTCACTGAACGCTCGTGTTTGACACTGATAGGCACGCCCTTCCAGCAGCATTTGGTTTTCTTCATCCCTTTGCAGTGCCCCTTCACGGGTGAACGCAATATAGGAATCAGGGATTGAAACCAGAGATATTGGTTTCAATTCCAACCCGCCCGTGCAGTCGTGCATCACTACTGCTTGATGCTAGTTAAAGACAGGCTAGCAATGGTAATGCACTGGCTAAATTTCTCATCTACAGCTCAGGCACAAGACGCCCATTGAGGCTGATTAACTTTCGGCGGTCTAAACATATACAAAACACAATTTTTGTCGGTTTTTTTATAGAGTAAGTGGGTCGCAATCTGGTTATGCTCTTGCGGAGAAACGTCCATGGCAGAACCAATAAAACGCGTGAGACTGAAATAACGAAGATTCGCGGGGAAAAAGATAGCCATCTGAGGAAATCTCAGCACGCTTCCTCAACCGAGTTCTCACGCTTAATCTTGCGACGGCGGAGAGTTTGTATTTAGGTTAAGCCCTCGACTCAACAAAATTGACAACCGTTTACCCCACGCTTCACTGGTGCATATATATCTTTCTCAGTCAATACACCTTCTCGAACGAGTGATGGAGCTGCGTTGATGTCTCGGCGTTTGGATTGACCTGTGAAATACCCGTTCGTTTTTTTACCACAGGCAATCGAAGTCGCAGGAAAAAATGAAGAAAAACGAGCAGAGTTCACCCCCTCAACTCGCAGCTATACTTCATTTCACCTGATGTTGTACCGCAGCGAAGGCTAGAAGCGCGAGCTCATGGCGTTGGTAGCCGCTCTTAAGTCGCGAGAGCTTGTGCCGCCGAGATGTGCCCCGGAGCAAAGAGCTTGCGCTTGTAGCCTTTCCTGCGGTACATCACAAGGTGAAACAGAGAATAGAACCAGCGGCCCCGTGATTGAGGCGATTATATGCCGCCAATGTTGATCGTAGCCACGCGCTGGGGTTGGCAAGGCACAGGACACGCGCTGAGTTCCAGACATTATTATGGTTCGCCTGTTGTCGTCATTGCAGCGATTGAACACGGGACACTACCCCAATGATTCTCGAGCTATCGATTATCACGAGCCCAAATCGAGTGTCCACGCCATGCTCGGGTCCAATCTATGAGCCGCATTCAAATATCGTCACTGGGCGGTACTGCTACCGCGCAGCTACGTCATCAGGTTTTGCGAAGGAGAGATTGAATGAAAACACTCGGTTTTGTCCTCGAAATTACAGCGCAGCAAAGGAGTTTCTGGGTCAGTGGCGTTGCGTGCCAGTATCCTTGAGTCCCACTAGTGCCAGTAAGCTCGAGTAAAGTGAAAAACATTCCAATTGAATGTCGTTGCACCGCCCCTTTAAGGGGAATGGAAGTAGAGTGTAGGGTGTCTCAATGCCATTCTGTTTAGTGTGATGCCACCCTTTGTAGTACCCGATACTAGAGTGCACAAAGTTGTCAGAGCTACTGGCACGAGCATCGGGTTTGATCTCGCAGATCATTTGCACGCGTTCTCGCGCAAGGCTACTGGTGCTCGCGCCAGTAGCCTTGACAGCGTTCCATGCTTGACAAAAAATCCTAAATTTAGTGTATTCGAGGTAAAAGGATAATTTTCACAGGACAGCATAATACGACTCCGACACAAGTCGCACAACAATCCGCTTCCGTCCTTTTTTTTTTTTTTTGCCCAAGGGGAAAGTTTTTTTTTGGGTCAAATATCGCCCTTGTCCTGCACGGGGGCCATGAACGCGCTGAACATTTGGGTCCGGACAGCCACTCACAAGCCCTGTTGGCTGTCGGTCAATCGCTCAAGGCCTCCGCTTCTCTTCAGGCCCGAAAACGGGAAAGGGAAGGACTCTGTTCGAAATCTTACCCAGAGAGATCCGAGCTACTCTGCGGGTTTTGTCAGGTGATAACACAGATAGCGACGCTGGACGCGTGTAGGTTTTCGAGCGCAAAGGTACAAAAACTCTTACCCTGGAGTAAGATCGAGTAAATTTTGCAGAACAGATGGACAGCATTCGCAGGTGGCGTGTGACGTCGAGTCGGACGAACACGGAGATCACCGAAAAGCGGAGGAAGAGAGGGAGAAAATCGTGATTTTGGCTCGGTGAAGTTCAAACAGACATCAAACTTCCAAACTGCCGGACGCTTCAACTTTCACGATTTTTGGTGGAGTCGTGTCGCCTCACGATTACTGTTTGGACAGGCCTATACTCGTGGAGGCGGAGGTCAGAAAATGCACGACACTAATTAATTAGTCCGCTAAGTAACTAAATGACTAATTTACTTTTTAATAAATAAAAATAGACGTATGGTTCCAATTAGAAACTTGTTGAGCGTCATCGAAAACCCGTAAATCAATTATTTGCACAAAGACTTTGAGCGCGTGAGAAGCGTAGTAGTGCGCTCAAGTTACCACTTGTGGAGCGGGTACAAGGCTAGCGGTTGCGGTAAGACGCCCGCGAGATTTTTTCGTCTCTTATGAGAGCCCCAGCCTTTTACCTGCTCCACGAGTGGAAACTTTAGCGCACTACTACGTTTCTCACCCGCTCAAAGTCTTTCTGAAGCGTACTGATTTAGTGGTTTTAAATAAAAATCAGCAAGTTTCTAATTGAAACCATATGTCTATTTTCACTAACCAAAAAGTTAATCAGTCGTGTCTTGTTAATTAGCTAACCAATTAATAGGTATCCCGGATTCTCTGACATCCGCCAGCACGAGTAATGCCGTCCCGAAAAAATTATCCTTTTACTTCGAATACACCAAATTTAGTAATTTTTGACACTCTCTCGTGAAACACCCTGGATATACTCCATCTCATGAGCTCCGTGCAGCAGAGGAAAAAGCACAGGAGCGTGCGCGTGGCTTTCAGATTTGCCTTTCTTTCACGAGTGCTCGCGAAAGGAAGGCAAATCTGAAAGCCATGTGCCCGCGCCTATGCTTTTGTCTTCGCTGCACAAGATAGAGTACAAGTATGAGTATAGCCATAAGCCTCGCAGTTCGACGACGGAGACGTAGAGTGCCCGGTAGCACATTTGGAGCGCGAGGATCTGGTAACACAGATCATTTCTCGCGGAACCTGTAGTCAGCGCACAGCTTTTGCAGCGGCGAGGACCCGAAACATGGTTTTCAAACCGGACGACAAAAGAAGCGGTAGCACGAGGAACGCGAGGAGCACGAGCGGACTTTCCACCGCTCGGGAGAAGTGTGTTTCGGCGTCTCGCCGCAGCGGGGCGCCCGTTACATGACTCTCCTCTCATCCGTTGTCTGCCGCTGTACCTTTTCACTTTCGGCGGCCGCGTCTCGTGGCGATCTGCCAGGCTTTGTCAGTATAGAGGAGGCTATGGTATAGCCCTCCGGGTTCTGCGCCATGCCCTCAAGCACGGGCAACAAGCGCGTGAGGGTAACTTTGAAAAGTTTCATATAGCACGTGCTTGTCCACCCTAGCGGAAGCACTGCACGGCCATCTGCCGTGCTTGAGCCATACTATTCGCGGTGAGAGGCTCGCGAGGGGTTGCTTCTGTTTTCCTCACTATGGATATATAGTGCACGCGCTACCCACGCGTTATCTTTTAATTTTCGTAATGCGTAGGAGCTTGGCATTGCACGCGCTTACACCAGTAGAGGAAGTTGAAGTATCCTCACCTTGGGTTGCGAAAAAATTCCACCAGGTGGCGGTACCCAAACTTCTCACAAAATGGCTAGGTGGCACAAGCTACCGCCCGATCCAAAGGGCTCAGCCAGATTCATCCATCCATCCATCCAGCCGCGAATAATCTAGCGCAGTCACACCGCCCACAATCTAGCAACATTGGCTCGTGTATGATACAAAAGACACGGAGGTCTCTGCAGACAGGATGCCACGATTATCCGCGGATATATCTGCGGACACGAGTCCAACATGTTCGATAGGTTTGCTTTCTACATACGCAAGCTTTAAACACGTCTAAGACAGGTTTTCTACCATCAAAGTGACAGGACAATGCGTTTATTGTACTTATGGAGGACAATAAAATCGACATTGGAATATGCAACATCAGGATGAGGTTCGAAGGTGGTCGAAAGTGTCGACCCCTCGTTCCATCGAGGAGCTCGACGTTATATTCGAATCACGGCGACATGATTGCTGGTTCGAACAGTGCGAAAGATGACTGAGCCCTCTTTCTAAATCTCGTAGTTCGACAAAACGAGAAAAAGTCGCACACACACACACACACACAAAAAAAAAAAGATGTCATTGGAATTTTAGGATAAAGCTTCAAGTTGGTCCAACGTTGATCCCTTTCTGTCAGAAAGCTCGAAGTTGTATTCGAACGACGGAAATACGAGCGCTGATTCGAAATGTTCGAACGACGACCGAGCCCCCTCCGAAACCTTGCGCTTTGACGAAACAAAGTTGAAGAGAACAAACACTTAAATTACGAAGAAAAGCAACAAATTGATGCTGGAACTCGAGGTTAATTAAGGTTCCAAGTTGATCAAACGTGTCGACCTCTCTTTTCGCCAGAAAGTTCGCAGTTCTATGGAAACCACACGCGGCTGTTGCTGGTTCGAAACGTCCGAATGACGTCCGAGCCCCTTTGAAACCTCGTGGTTCGCTAAAACAAAACCAAAACAAAAGAAGTTGGAGGCCTCTCCCTTCAGAACAGTCTCTCGCCACATCGCAGACCGACAGCGGCCAGGCGCCGCGCAGTCGCGCGCTCCCCTCCCGAAAAGAACCAAGCGAGCGCCGGTGAGCAGCGATGCCCGCTGCCCGACGCAGGGCCAACCTGTCCGTGCGAGGCTCGGCGGGAGGCCGATGGAGCCCGCTCTTTTTTTTGTTTATTTTTCTTTCGGTCGGAGGGACGACGCGAGAAAGCTGCAAGAGGCCGGCAGCGGTAGGCCCGCATTCGGGTCGTCGCCAAGGACCAGCTGGGCACACCCCCCGAGGCGCGCCGCTCTCTGCCTCGGTCGTTCCTTCGCTTGAGCTCGCAGAGCGCGCCATAGCTCGTCTTGGGACCTGTCCCAATACCACCTAAGAGACAAGGCCTGGGCGTGACGTCATCGCTAGTGTCGTGACGCATGCTAGGCGGCGCTACGTGAAGCCACTTGGGATGACGTGTAGGGGAGGGGGGAAGGGAGGCCCGGGCCTTGTCCTTCCAGGTGGTATTGCCTGTCCCCTTCCCCCTGGTCCTGGAGTGGTCCTGGAGGAGGCTCGGAGGAGAGGAAGAGGAGGAGGGTCTTCTGGTAGATCGCTCTTTAGATGGACGGTGGTGGTCATTCGTTCTTTTTTGCAGAGGTGTTCCTTTTTTTTTTTTCTTCTTTAATTGTGATTCGCGTTTATCTCTGCGCGATGGGAGCCGAATGAGCACAATTCTAATTATTTATTTTCGTCTTCGGAATGGCGGTCACTGCGTGACTTCCCCGGAAAACGCGTATACACTGCGCCAGGCAGAGCAAGCGCAAATACGACGCTGGTGCTATTTTTTTTTTATGTTTCTCCTTTGCCGTTTAAGTTGAAGCTACCGATCTAAAACCGCGGTCACATTGCTAATGCATCATGCAAAATGTCCGCAGGCTCTGTCTGATTCGTGCGTCTTCCTTGTATTACGGTCTTGTCACCATGGTCGTACAAACCCTCGTCCATGGTCGTACAAACCGCACTTACTTCTGTCATAAGTGCCTGCAGCGCCACCGTGTCTCTTGTATGACGTGAAGGCACCGGATCCTGGGGAAAGTAGCGCCTTCCCTGCCTGCTAGCCAGACAAACAACTACTAACAAGCAGATGACCAAACCTCGCAACGTGGTTGGTTGATCGGTTTCGGTTTCCACGACAGTCGCCATTTAGGTCCAATCAAATCTTGGAAAGGTCTTTGGCTCTGTGCATGCGATCAATCATGCCTATGCTCTTGCAATGGCATTGTTCTCGCGTATTTCAAGACTTTCAATGCCGCCAAGCACCGATGCCACATGTGGTGACAGGGTGCGAAGATGTGCGCTTGTTTCGCCGGTGTTTCGATAACAAAATCAGGATATACGAGGAACGTCTTTATAAAGCAACCTGTCAAAGAGAATTTGGATCGGCTCAAGGAGAATAGAAAGATGAAGGAGAAACTGCTCATTTCATGAACCAAAATGGCAACTGTGATGTACCGATTAATTTGGGATAATGCAAAAATATATTTATTTTATTTAACTGTTTAAATTGCAATCGGTTGAGGTTATGAGAAAGTCTTTTCGGGTCTGCTACCGCGCCCAGTTTGTAACTGCCAGGCGTCCCGTGCTTCTCCGTGGCTCGCTCCCCCCTCCGGTTGCGTCCGCCGTTGGGGGGGCAATACACGTCAATATCTCCCCCTTAAAAAAAAGCACTTCACTTTTTCAAATGCCCAGCTGCATAGGTGGCTGGCGCGTCCGTGTTGATCTTCTGAGAAGAGGAGGGCTTCCCTCCGTCTCTTGGTCACGTGTGCCATTGAGCGGTGTGGCAGGCGAGCCTGGGGGTGCCTGCCTCCGGTGTGGCAGGATCGTTCTGACTGTCTTGAATCGTGGTTGGAAAGTCGTCACTGGAAATCGGAGACGGCAAACCTTTGCGCTGACTGATGCCGCGGAAATTGGACGAACTTTCTCGATGTTTTTGCGCGCCTGAGGCTCTCGTCTTGATTCGTAGATATTCCCTCTTTCTTCTTGGGTACATGTCTCAGCTGTTCAATGTGCCGTTTTCAGGGATTTACGTCGTTCGTGCAAATCTCATATGTTTGGTTTCCTAGAACTCGGGCGACGACGCCTTTCGATCATTTCTTGCCGTTCCTGTAGTCTCTTGCCCAGACCTGATCGTTCTGATGTAGTTGTCGTTTTTTAGTGTTGCGCGAGGCGTGCTGCTTCGCCTGTTTTGATCGCACTACATTCTTTATTGCTGGTGTAAGAAGATCGAACCTTGTGCGAAATTAGTTTCCTGTCATCATTTTGGCAGGTGTTGAGCCAGTTGTCGTGTGCGGGGTCGTCCGGTATGCCAACAAGAAGTTATGGCATGCCTCTTCAGGCTTGCGTTGACAGACTTCTTGAATGTTCCATAAAGTTTTCTGCCGCACCGTAGGCGGTTGTAGGCGGTTGCTGACCGAGCACCGTAAAAGTAGAAATTGGCGGCAGCTACATGCCAAATGAAGTATTTCTGGGTTGACCGAACATCATCTCTATCGAAGCTTTCAGAACAGTCGTAATAATAGTTGCCGTTACTGACCTTATCTTGTCTACGGGATGTCGAACAGTCGACACTGGCAATGACTGACTCACACGAAGGCTGCCTTGGTGATGTGATAGCCGTGATGTTTATAGAGAGCCAGTGACCTCTCGAGTGGCTAGACTGACGAAGTGAAGCGAGCAAGATAAGCAGAAAGTGGATAGCGGCGTAGACTTTCCATTTTCACGGAGGGGGGGCAGGCTGAGAAGTTCTCCGGGGGGGGGGGGGGGGGGGGGGGGGCTGCGCGTTACCTTTTCGCCAGAACTGGAGATTGAAGCTAACGAAAGCACGCTGGGATTCCATTTCCCTTGTATTTTGCCAAAAAAGGCAGCGTGGGCATTGTTTTGTTTACATGCCACTAATATAGAAGCTCGTTACATGGCACGTAAACAGCGTCTCGGTAAGGATCATGGCCCGGGCCCGGGGGGGGGGGGGGGGGGGATCTGCTTCCCCTTCCCCCCTTCCCTTCCCTTCCCCCCCCTCCCCCCCCCCGGATCTCACCAGGGGAGGCACGAGCCCCGATGCCCCCCAGAGTTTACGCCTATGGTTAAGGGTATACGTCAATGCTCGCACATATCGTCTAAAACGTTTTTTTTATTAACCTAGCCGAGGCTTTTATTTTGTCAAAGTGAACATTGCGCTGTGTACACGGAATCAGCAAAAGTCCTAGTTCAATATCGTCGCCGAGACGCAATTCAGAGCATGGCCACTCCTGTACTAAGGTATACTAGCATTACAACACCGAAAGCTGAAGAAACGTGAAGAGCCTTCTAACCGTTCCACGGCCAGTAAGATTGTGCTCTTAATCGGTAATAACGTCGCAATCGGCAGATCTAATCACGACCCGACAAATCTGGAGACAATAAGCCACACCACACCCTAAACGTTGTCGCTACTGTACACCCAGACTTTACAGCGATGAAGACCATCCGCACAGTTAGTTGTCGTACGACAAAGCGAAAAACCTTATCAAACTTGACCACATCTCGCGGTCGTTAGACGTAGTTAGACACTCCAACATGCACTCCCGGTGGGCCACGTATCTGATCCGGCGGTTTCACCACCACGGAAACGCTCAAACCGGCTTCGAACGTTAGGGAAGCTATACACGGTCATCTCTGCTGTCTGGCTCTTCGGAAAGCGGTTATCTCGTATATACCGTCGTGCACGGCGAACACCAGGGGACCAGGTTAAGAGGCGGCACCTTTGACGTATACCAGGCAGAAAATGGGTTTTCTTGCTTCTTCTTTGCGTACTTTACCGATTTCGAACAATAGAGGACGCCAGTTCCTGCCAAGCAAGACTTCTCGCGGTACACAGCGCCCGGGGCGATGCACGTGTCCTTGCCGATGTGCCATCCGAACACGGCGGGAGGGCGCTCACTCGCAAAGTTCGTTTTTCTTTCTTCGCCCTACAGGGCGCCGCGTTGTTGCCGTAAGGTTTGTAGCTCCCATTCGGCTATACAACGATAAAAAAAAAAAATAAAAAAAAGCTCAAGGACTGGAAGTGACCGCACAGGAGGATGCCTTACGGTCGCCGCGGGCTCCAGGAGGGTCGCGAACAGTCCCTACACCTGTAGCCAGTATATTTGTGTTGTGTGCTCGTTTAAACAGCGAGAAGTTAGCCAGCCCCAGTGTGCGTGTGATGTCTCCGCTGTAGATAAGAAATTTGGCCAGTCCAGCACCACTGCTTTACGACTCTGCGAGCTAATGGGAAAATCAAGCAGTGTCAAAAGTGCAAGTCACTGGAACTTTTCTGTTTATGATTGGTTTAGCGATGATATGACACGTACAGAAACATGACGAACACCGTGATGGGGCACTTTTGACGCGTTATGATTGGTCCCTTCAGCCTGTATAGCGTGGGAGTATAGCTTGGCGACTTTAATGTGCGTCAAGCAGTAGTGATACACTACCGCACGCCGTTGCGATGCTCCTTCGGATCGCAACAGGCGGGGGCGGGGACTAAAACCCACGGTCCCCATGGATTCTGCGCGGTGCGTGCCTTCCAAGCTCGGCCACCAATCCATCCCATCCTTCCCTTCGCGTAGAGCCAATATAAACGTGAGACAGTCCCCCCATTTCGGAATTCTGCCGACTACCGACCTCTCGCTGCCTGTCCTTCTTCGTCGGTTCCTTTTTGTCGACGCGCACCGTCTTTACAACGCTGTAATTTTTCCGGTGTTGCCTCGGCATCGTGGACGCCATTGACCGCCTTTACACGTCTAATCGGCCGAGAGCGCGCGCGCGATGACGAAACGCGGCAAAACGAGTTTATGCTGACGCGCCGCCGAGGAACAACGAACGAGGAAGCGGCGGGCCGATGGGAGGGAAATCTGTGGCAGTTCGGCGGTACACGCGTTTTTTTCTTCTTATGCTTTTTGTCTCTCTTTTTTTTTTTTTTCATCTTGCAGAGCACATGGTGGAAGGCAGCTTGTCGCGATCTATGGAGGAGGGGAGATTAAACCTAAATCTTGCGCCCATTAAAAAGAAAATGGTTTTAGTATACTTACGGCAGGTGTTTGCTTTATGATTCCTACAGCGGTGTTCTTGTCGACCAATGCCGCAATCTCGTTGAGTGAGCAACGATATTAAGAGGCTCGGGACTGGCCACTCCCTGCGTTCCTTAGGTTATCAGTGACTATAATCGTTTATCACCCTTTTATCAGTTAAGAGAGTGAAGGGGCAGTGGTAAAGCGCTCCAACGGCCGCGCACTCACAGTGGCCATACGGCGTCGATCTTCTTTTTGGCACTCGGTTTATGGCCATTGGGGCGCTACAAATCAACCGAGTGACATGTATTATAACTTCCTAAGCAAGCGCGTCTGCTCAAAAGAGTTGTAGGTAGGGCGCATGCGTAGAAAACACTTTTTTTTTCAAGAACGAAGAATTTACGCGTGCTCTGTTTTCACGAGCAGCGACATCGCATTGATGTGACGCCGGGAACACGGGAGAGTGGACAGAGTCGGCACTTGAGAGATAGCGAGGAATATCTACCACTATGGAACTTGCTATCGAAGAGGCGTTCATAAATCTCGCAGTCCCCTCTGGCTAAGCTGATCAAAGCTGAATTAGTGATCGATAGTCAGGGTGCATCCCAGAGCAGCATATATAGATGCGGGCGTTTTAACGCAACAGTGGTTTATAAGCAGAAAGCTTTATGCGAAAAGCGTTAAGCTCGAGTAGTAATGAAAAGCCGTTACACGCAGGCCAAGGCAACACGAAGCCTACATAGCCCATAGAAAGTTTAAAGAGCATATAGAAGACATATACATAGTCGTACGTGAATCACACTTTATCATAGTTACCGAGATTTACCCACCGGCGCTGCGGAATCAAACCCCGGACCGTGCGATCTGCCACCCGTCGCTTTTGCTCATATAGTAGGAGTTCAACGGGAGAACAAGCAGCCTGAGCAAGTATAACTGAATGGAGCCTGCGGTAGTAGATAAATGTCGGTGTGCGCAGCTGGCTTCCGAATGACGAAGCATAGCTCCCCGCGTAATCTCAAGAAGTGACCGGGTCGGAATAAACCTAAACTTGTCTCGATTCTTCTGGTAAACCCCGGAGGAGTATACACTCTAAAAAAAGCCCGTGCGTCTACTTTCCCGCACAACGCTTGGTGAGCCAATCACCGCAACTTACGGAGGCAGCTCAGGGAATGACAATACCGAAACATACGTTTAGACCAAAAAACGCAGTCTGAGTGATGACATTAAGCAATGCAAGCGTGACGTCTTGCATCGCTTAAAGTCACAACTTAGACTGCGTTTTTTGGTCTAAACATATATTTCGGCATCGTCATCGCTGCTCCGTAAGTTGCGGTGATTGGCTCTCCGAGTGTTGTGCGGGAAAGTAGACGCACGGGCGTTTTTTAGAGTGTGCATGAGTGAGCCGTGTGCGTAACCAACGCCACCTAGACACAAGGCCTCCCCGCAGGGTCTCCTCTCCCTCTATGAAGCGTCATCAGAGTCAGATCGCGCTAACTCGGTTATTGGGCCCGAGCTCGACCTTCGACGCGCTGATTGGACGCGAGCCCCAGCCGAACACTACTCAGCACTCGTGCCCAATTTCACGCCTCGATTGATCTGACAGTCATGATCCGTGCGGAGGCCTTCTGTCTACTAGGTGGTGTTGGTGTAACACATCCGAAAGCATCCGAAACATTACTATTTTTTAGAGTATACATGCACCGCTCAAAGTCCCGACCACCCGTCCAGCTTGTGTTTTTATTTTAGTTAAAAGTACATTTCCGTATGAACGTTTATTTTATTACTCTGTTCATCTTCATCACAGTCGAGTCTCCGCGCGCGGAGATGCATGGGCCTCCCAGTACTTCGCGCCAATTATAAGACCTAACGGCACGCGCAGCCGTCAGTGCTCCTCCAAATAGGGTTTCCACTCAACCCAAACCTCCCCGACGCGTGACATGGCACTGCTGAACCGAAAAGAGGGCAATAGTGCTGCCGAAGCTGCAAGCTTAGCAGCGTTGCGTAGAAAAAAAAGTGACGTGAAGAAAATTTACTGCGGCGACGCCTGCAAAATCGACTGCATCCTTCGGTGAAAACGCGAGGCCCTGATAAATTTCGGGAGACAGCAAACGTTTACACTGTTCGCTGGCCACACTGTGAAGAGTGGTTGGGAGAAAAGCGCTGGAATTTGCAGGCGAAGAAAAATATCGAGGTTGCGTAGACTCATCTAGTTATAGTAAGTGACAACTTAACAAAGGCGGGACGTGGCGAGCCCTGAGCGCCCTATCATTCGCCCACAGCCAATTAGCTTGCGGCATTATCCGATAATAACACAAAAGAACAAGGCAAGAAGCGTGGACAAAATACGCCTTGCGTTTGTTAGGTTGTCAGCGACTAGTGTTCTGGTTATGTCTTCACTCTTGCAGCTGAAGCGCTGAGAAACCATGAGCTCTCGTTTGTGGCGCGATCACCTTGAGTCAGTGAAGCGGATATTGCAAAAATGATAGATCGCCGTAACTCACCGTTGCCTTGGCAGTCCTGGGTACCTTGGATGCGGCGTCCACAGCGAGCACTTCTAGCTGAAAGACGTCACTCCCGGCCTCTCTATCCAAGGGTGACGCGGTCGTCACGAGCCCGGTGTCGCGATGGACCGCGAACCGGCGTCCTGTCGCCGCACCAGCACTCCTCACAGACGTCAGGAAGAACTGTACACGCGCATCGGACTTGGCGTCCGCACGCACCGCGAGAACACTGGTCCCCGCCGGTTCGTTTTCGAACACCGATGCCGCGTACTGCGGAGCCGAGAAGGTCGGCGCCGCCTGCGGTCTCTTGCTGGCACCAAGAACTGTCACCTGAGCCCTGGAGGTCTTCCGTTGCGACGGTACCGCCTGGTCAGAAGCTTGCACGGCGAGCGAGTACGACACAGCTGGCCTGCCCACGGCCCGGTTTAGGGACAGCTCCCCGGTGACGCGATCCAAAGAGAACAACGTCTTGTCACCGTCCACGAGCTCGTAAGTCACCTGGCCGTTGGCGTTGGCATCCACGTCAACGGCCTCCAGTTTCATGACCACGTACCCTTTGTCCGAGTCTTCTGGTAGGACGCCCGCGTCTACAGACACAAAAGCGGGCGCGTTGTCGTTGACGTCTTCGACGATGATGGTCACCGTCTTGTGGGAGAAGAGGCCTGGGTTACCCTGGTCCGTCGCCGTTAGCGTCAGCTTGAAGGTGTCGCTGAACTCGCGGTCGATTTCGGCCGCCGTCAGCACGACGCCCGTGTCTGGACGCACCGTGAAATGGGCCCCTGGTGGTTCCTGACCCGTAATCTGGTAGGTGACCCTGCCGTTTGCCGCGGAGTCTCGGTCGACGGCTGTGACGGTGACCACCGGCGTATCGACGGGGAGGCCCTCCTCGATCTGGCGAACGATGGCGACGTTGGCGAACTGGGGCGGGTTGTCGTTGACGTCCAGGACGCGCACGGAGAAGGAGAGGGCGCTGGACTGACGGGGCGAGCCCCCGTCGCTGGCTGTGATGTTGAGCGTGTAGCTGCTCTGCTGCTCGAAGTCCAGTGGACGGTCCAGGAAGAGTGCCCCGGTAACGCTGTCCACCTGCGAGGGTTAGCCTTGTGGGTGAGTGGGGGCTCGCTTATCGGGATCACTGGACACGGTAGCACGCTTGAAGAGTGATTACGCACTTAGCTTGATAACGGACAATTAAAGAAAGATAAAACAAGGCGCGAAGATGTGTAAAGCCGTAAATTAAAAAAAAAAGAGTGACCGAAGTGTAAACAGGTGTGTACTTGGGCTACTTGCTAATTCCTCGTAGAGGATAAAAACGCTAAGAAACGACGAACAAGTGAAATATCGCGAAAGAAGAACACCTCATTACGCTTTCAAGTGAAAGCTCTTTTTGGTGTGTTTCATTGTTTTACTTGCCGGTTTTTTTTGAGCGCTTTAATCCTCTACAACGAGTGGCCGAAAACAGAGCAAAAACAAACAAACAAAAAAAAAACAAAAAAAAAACACGATGTTACACAAAACGGCACAAGAGATTAGTTCAACGTTTTTTTTCCTGCAGTAACTTTGTGCCAGAAAGCCAGTCTTCTGATTTTAACCGTAAAGTTACAAGAGGGCTACGAAGTTTTTGTTGTTCAACCGTGCTGCGTTCTCGCACTGGTGGCACCGCACTCCTACCACACGGGATGTCGAATGAGGGGCCGCGCGTGTCCAAGACGGAAACACCAGGGTAACATCCGCACGCTTTTATTTTTTCTAAGCGAAGGGGCCGTTGGCATGGAACTCGTGTAAATAAATAAATAAATAAATAAATAAATAATTATAAAAATAATAAAAAAAAAGGGGAGCAGCATTTTTAGCGTGCTGAATTATTTTTAGTCCGGCAAGCACGTATGCGTACTCATGTCGCGATGAGAACGACGACGTGTCTCTATCGAAAGCCCGGCCTCCAGCACGCGCACGTCGCCTTCCGTCGTGCTTTGGCTGCACGTGCATGCTCAACGCTCACGGGACCCCAAAGTCTTTTCAAAGGTAAGAGGCTCGTACTGGGGGTGGTACAACTGGAAGACCACCCTGCCATTCTGATCCTCCGTTGCCTTCCGTCGTGCTTTGGCTGCACGTGCATGCTCAACGCTCACGAGACCCCAAAGTCTTTTCAAAGGTAAGAGGCTTGTACTGGAGGTGGTACAACTGAAAGACCACCCTGCCCTTCTGATCCTGCGAGTGACTATAAAGGCCTTCAAACCAAACAGATGGAGCAAAAAAAAAATTAAATAATTATAACCATGAAAAGAAAAAGTGACGCACTCTATATGTTTGGGTTCTCAATGTTCCCCTCCTCACTCCCCTTTACTTTACCTCCAACGTCTCCAAAGTCTCCAACTTAGCTCGCTGAGTTTGAGACGCTGGCTTCTGTCGGCCCTTTCCCCGTTTATTCTACTTTGGTTGCTTCCAAGTGTCTACACCCAGTGTAAACGAACCGCTTAACGAAACTTCAACAAGCATTCGTAACCCACCTTGAAAGCTTCCTTGACGTTCCCCGCGGCGATGGCAAACGCCACCTCTCCGTTCATCCCCAGGTCCCGATCCATGGCCGAGAAGCGGTGCAGCTCGAAGCCCACGGCAGTGGTCTCGAGAACATCCGCCCTGAGCGGTCCTGGTACAAACTCCGGTGCGTTGTCGTTCTCGTCCAGCACCTGAACGAGCACCGTAGCCGTGGACGTGTGCTGCACTCTCGCCCCGGTGTCCCTGGCGATCACGGTCAGGGTGTAGGAGCCCGTGCGTTCTCGGTCCAACGGGGCCATCAGGATGACCTGTCCTGTGGCCTCGTCGATGGCGAAGCTCTCTTCCTGGTTGCCGTCGGCGATGGCGTAGAGCACGTCACCGTTGGGACCCTGCAGAGTGCACGATGTCCGCGAGATTGTCGTTGGCAAGATTGCGCAACGTATTAGCACGGCGAGACGGCGTGTGTGTATTCGGCGAACAATGACCAGTTGACCTCCAGACGAACCGAGCTGAGGACGGAAGCAGAAAGGCTCGCGTGTTTGTTTGTTGGAGAACGCGTGACCCATAGTGGGCGACGCAATACCTTCTTTTTATACTTGGTTTGTTTTCTTTTTATGAAATTAATTGCGAAGTTGACTGGTTTGAGCGTCTCACCCAGTCTCATCTGCGTCTGTCTGTGCTGTTCATACTGTTTGCATCTGTACTGTACTGTACATCTGCGTCTGTCTCTACTGAACCAAAAAGTGCGCGTGCACAACTTTAGTCGGCGCTTCTGAACGCGCTGCCGTATACCATTGACTACATAGCCACATAATGTTTTGAAGTACACTGCGCCACCCTGTTAGCGCGAACAAGCGGTCGCCGGTTTCTTTCGTTTTACCCTAAACATAAAAGGTCTGTCATCAAAAGCACTAATGTGGTAAAAGGTGATCATTTATGGGAATAACCTAAGCTGATAAGTTTGGCGCCCGCCAATTTTCCCAGTGAAATTCAGAAACGCGTCAATGTCGTGTTCGCGCTAACAGTTTCGTGCACTGTACATTTCCTCCATCATGCGGGACAAGGTAAATGTTCACCATAGCATACTTGTGAATACTTGTGAATATCTATAAACCATACGATTTCTTTGAAAGTGATAGGTTCATAAAATTAGAAACTTTCGCGAACACTACAGGTTTGACAAGCCTAGGTTGCGCAAAACCAGGAGGGGCAGCAAAGTGGAAAGTTGAGCCAGTTGGTTCATGGTTCTTTAAATAATTAAAAGCGCCAAAAAAGACAAGGACAAAGAAGTGCTCGTTATCGCGACCGAACAAGCAGAGAGGTGCATGAGGCATATGCAATTAGGGATAAGGGCGTTGAGTGTGCAAGTGAAGCGTCACTCGCCCTGTCAAAGAGTGAGTTTGAATATTTGAGGGAAGTAACAGCGAGGGACACGCTGATGACTAACAGGGTTCTGGGGCCCATAAATGCATGTACTTTTCAAAATAAAACCACAGTTGCGAGTGCGCCTTGTGTCGTTCCACTTCTTTGTCCTTGTCTTTTTCGGCGCTTTTAATTATTTAAAGAACCAGAAGGGGCCTTTTTGTTTTGTGCGGGTATGGAGAAGCTATTAATATACTAAAGCGCAAAACTTCCTCGTCGTTTTTCGCTTTAATATATGAACATGTACAACCAACTATAGCCCGCCAGATGATCTTAACGTAGAAGTTAATCACATATTCTAAAAAGCGCTTACATTCTTTCGATGAATATGCCGGAAATAAAAATAAGAAAATGTACCTTTAAACGAACGCAAATAAGTACATCTCTTCATTTTCGTGTTTTATACAGATATGCAACTCAGCTTTTTATTCGCCCTCTTACGTATACTATAACTTATTTGTAGCGCATGAAGGGCGCGAATTCACCGAAAGATATACACTTCGTTCTCGTAGGGGGGGTGCAACGCGAGAAAAGAAAGAACAAACGAGACCGTTCCAAAGTGATATCTCCACCGGAAGCGTTTCAAGATTTAACGGCAACAACTAGAACAAAAAGAGGTCTTTCGCCATTCCTGAATACATGATCTCTCCTGGAAGCCGAGGCGTGTATGCAAATCGAATTCTTGCGCAAACGGTACGCGCTGCGATAATGGTGACGCCGCCGCGGTGATCATGGTGCGTTAGGGGGATAATGACAGGGCCTCGCGCGGGGACAGCGCGCGCTCCGGAATTATACGACGGGGAGGCAGGTGCTGTGCGGCGAGCGAATGTTTCACCTGGTCGGCATCCGTGGCGCTGACGCGGAGCACGGCGCTGCGTAGTGGCGCCGATTCGGACACGCTGGCACGGTAGTTGGGCCGGGAGAACACCGGAGCGTTGTCGTTCACGTCCGTGATCCTCACCAGAACCTGAAAGTTCGGGTTCGATTATTCGGACAAGTGGCACGCGTCAAGTACCGTCCAGAAAAATATGAGCTGCAACACCCGGTTTCGCTTTTTGTTATACGCCTGAGGGTTCCCGGAAACTCGATTATCATCAGCTTGCAAAAAAAAAAAAAAAAAAAAAAAAGAGGAGGCTTTGCGTTTTAGCTCTAGTTTGGTCAAAATCTCCTTTAAAACCTCGAAAGTACGTAGGTTTGTTGCAGCTTACATTGTCATGATAGAGAAACGAGCAAAGAGATCAGTCTTTTCTCCCTAGTGCAAAATAATGAACTACGTATTGCCGAATGGTCAGACCCTACCTGAGATCTGCTAGTCGTAAGAACAGGGGACGCTAAAGCATCGGAACTTGACGTTTTTATTATATATAAAAAAGTTATTTTTTATTTGTGTGACGTTCAACACAGCTTGGACATTTAGAGGTCTTCTTGACTCAACGTGGTTTTAGGCGAGATGCCCATCTCTAGAAACCTATGCAAATATCACTTGAAATCTCGAAATTGCTGAAAAAAAAATCTTTGTGTTGTAATTCACTTAACCTCTTCGATTTCTTTCTTTTCCGTTATGGGAGGACAATTTGTACGCACGGGTGTTTCCTTTTTTTTTAATATATTGAATTCCTACTTAATTACAACGATAAAAATTTCTTGTAACTCTCTCAACCTTTTCAATTGTTTTCTTCTCTTGCTTTAAAGAGTTTTCCACCCGTCATGTGAGGTCAATTTTTACGCACGGCCGTTTCCTTTTTTTTTTAGATTTAATCACTACTAAATATCACTATGTACGCGAGTTTCATAACATCGGAATTGGATTCCGCAAATCAACTTGCGGACGTTGTAAATGAGCATAAAGGCAATAACAAATAAAAAAACCTACCCTCCCAAAAAAAAAGTTGTTAAAAGACAGTTTTTTAGGGCTCGCTGCCAGTCTAAGAAGAAAATAAGTTGAGCGAAACTTCGGCTGTCGGTCGGACGCGCTTACACCGAGAGGTTTCTTGTAGAAAGATGGGCACCGTGTTGCAATGTGTAAATGACATTACTAGAAAATATTCGAATATGTGCAAATGAACGAACCATAATTGATCGAACAAAACAAAATGTACAAAGTCTAAAAAAAAAAAAAAAAAATTGCGGTGCCGGGGTGTGAACTTTGAGTTCCCCAATATGCGGTCGGGTCCACCCGACCGGATATACCTGACCTTTGTTTATTGTACTGCTGAACACGTTCTGAACATGAGCAGTAGCTTTCTTCTATAGAATATTAGACGACTAGCATCCCTCCACAGCCCAGTGACTTGGTGTTTTTCACCTGGATGATAAGCGCTGAAAAGGTGTACAAACGCAACTATTTCCATGAAAACAAAAATCGCCGAGTCACTTACTTTTGCCTCCCCTCGCAGCCTGGCGATGCCGGAGTCGAGCACGACGGCGTCCATTGTGATGGTGTCGTGTCCGGTGAGCTCGAGCAGCTTCTCCCGATCGAAGTAGCGCAGCGTCCGCACGAACCCGGTCCTCGGGTCGACGGCGAAGTCGTTCTCGTTCGACGCCAGCGAGAAGGTGAGCTCGGCGTTGCGGCCTCGGTCGCCGTCGTCGGCGCTGAGCTTGCCGACGTGCGTGTCCGGCGGTTCGTTCTCGGCCAGAGAGAAAGCGAAGGTGGCGTTGTCGAAGACGGGCGGGTTGTCGTTCTCGTCGAGGACGTGCACGAGGAGGGAGACGGCCGAAGAGCGCGGACGGTCGCCGCTGTCGCGGGCCACCACCGTCAGGGCGTACAGGTCTCGCCATTCGCGGTCGAGGGCCTTCTTCACGTACACCGCGCCGTCGGGGAAGACGCCAAAGCGCCCCTCCTGGTTTTGACGGAAGAGAGAAATCAGAAAGCATTATCACGGGTTGTGACAGTACCTTCGAGAAAACAAAGCGACGAAGCCGTGGCGCTGAATAATTGCGCTGTGTGTACGTTTATACAGAGGGAGGTCAGTCAGCCCCCGATTGGCACGTCAGCTGTTTCCGCAGGAGATGAAAAAATTTAACGAGAGCAGTACCACTACGGTCTTTAACGTGCGCCACGCGAAAGTGACACACGCCCGCACGCCGGTGTAACGTCCACTAAAATCAAACCACGCGGGCGTGGGGAGGAAAAGCAAAGTGCGATATGTCACAAGCGGGCTGTGACAGCACCTCCCAGATAAGCTATAGAAGGCCGTACTGCCGAATTTGCAGCGTCCCCTAACGAGGCAAACGCAGGGCACTGTTTGAACACGAGCGTTGCGTCAGCGATCGGCCGAGAGTCGTGTCCAATCAATGAAGACACGGGCGTCAGCCGAACGGCTGACGCAGAACTCGTGCTTAACCCGTACCCTGCGTTTGCCTCGTTAGGGGACGCTGCAAAATTCAGCAACACGGCCTTGTTGACCAGGAAGGGAATCACTGAAATGCTCGTATATCGTCACATCTTGTAAGGGCACGGCCTCTTGATCCCCTCTCCCACTAGCGGAAGAAGATGGAGCCAACCGTAGTGAATATATATATATATATATATAAACCACCGCACAACACAAAATACAGGGCTAGCATACCGTGTCATATATGTAGGTTCCATGATGTCAGCCATCGCAAATGATGTCCAGCAAGTTCAGACCTTTTGGTTCGGACTACTTTCCAGCGCGTCTAAACCAGGGTGAATCTCGGACGTACCTGGTTTCCTTCGGAGATTTCGTAGGAGACCCTGCCGTTTTCTCCCGAGTCGGCGTCAGACGCCCTGAGCATGAAGAAGCGCTCGTTGACGGCCGTCAGCTCCAGCAGCGACGTCTCGTACGATGGACGCTCGAACGTGGGCGTGTGGTCGTTCACGTCTTCCACCTGCGCGCCATCATTGAACACATGCAAAAACTGACTGCTCGCTCGCTAGCGCCTGAAACCAACCATGAACCCCATGAGCTGGGCTCTATTTCCGAGGCCTTAACGAACTGTGCCCGGTTGCTAACGCCTCAAACTAACCATAAACCCCATGAACTGTGCTCTGTTGTTAATAGGCCTAATACCAACCATGAACATCATGGACTGTGCGCTGTTGCTGAGGCCTAAAACCGGCCAGTAACCCCACGAACTGAGCTCGGTTACTGAGGCCTAAAATTAACCATAAACCCCATGAATTGTGCTCTGTTGCTAAGGTCTAAAACCATACACGAACCCCATGAACCACAGTTCATCGGGTTCATAAACTGCGATAAAACCATGAGCCACTGCGGTCCATATGCTCCTCTGAAACGTAGCGGTGTCGTGTCCCATTGAGGGACACGTCACATCTGTGTTGCCCAGTGGGGGGGGGGGGGGGGGGGGGGGGGGCATTGCCTTGGGAGCCACTACAGTGCCCGATAAGAACCAAGCTGTCAAAGCTGCTTGGTGCATCTATCTGCCCTCTGGTTCAAGGGGGTCTACATCGACAAGACGCGATCAATTATGACGGCGTTCGTTGCTTTCCCGTTGTAAAGGGAGGCTATACGGTCCAGCAGTGGCTTTACATCTCTCCCCTAGAGCTGCAGTTACACTGCACATACATCATGCAAATGACGGGGTGTTTACTTGGGACGTGATGACAGAATCGTCTGTGGACACGCCTCAAGAATTTTGGAAGCATGTTTTTTTCATGCATAACAAGTCTGCAGACGACTATTGCATGACCAATGTCCATGACCATGATGTGTGGGCAGTTTGACCGCGGCTTTAGGATGGCACGTCCGAGGGGAACACATATGGTCTGTTGCTTTACCACACGGTCGTAGAAGAACTTAAGTGGATCATCCTTCGATAAGAACAAACTCCCAGGGAAGCTAACGAAGTTACCGGGTCGGAGCACTCACCCTGATGAGCAGTTGCTGCTTGGAACTCAGGCGTGGCTGGCCACGGTCCGAAGCGGCCAACTCGAGCGCAAACTCTTTGCCCGCCTGCGTCCGGAGAGGTCGCAGGAGCCGCACCATGCCCGTGCGAGCATCCACGCCGAATAGGGCCGCGGGTCCGGACTCCAGGCGGAACTCGAGGTCGGCGTTGACGCCGTCGTCCGGATCGCTCGCCTCCGGCACGTAGAGTTCCAGTCCCGTGGGCCAGCTTTCCGCCACGCTAAGCCTAACCAACGGGCGTGCGAACCGGGGCGCGTTGTCGTTCACATCTCCCAGGGTGACGGCGACGCTTGCGCGGGTGAAGAAGGCCAGCGTATTGGCGACTACGGTGAGGGTGACACGGGCGTTGCGCTCGCGGTCCAATGGCGCCGCGGTGGTCAGGACGCCGGTGACGGGGTCCAGGCGGAACCAGCCCAGGGGGTCGCCGTCCACGATGGAAAAGCGTGCACGGTCCACCTGGCAAAGCAGACGACCGAAATGCAACTCTGAAGAAGGACCGAGCACCTGTAGTCCCAGCCAGCTCCAGAAACAAAGGGCGTGGCACATAATGTTCATGTTTCTTGCAATGTGATTGGCTCTTCGACATTCTTATCGGCTAACGCAGTAATCTGATTGGCTGCGGAGCAATGATCAGATGCTCGGGACTCGACACGCCCATCGTTTCTTTAAGCTGTTGGTGGCTATGCGGAAAGCAAGTCGTCTGCTTCTTGCGCAGGGATTGTGGTGACGTCAGAGCGACGCCGAGCTCTGATTGGCTTTCATTGAAAGGATAGTGGGTACACCTCAATGCTAAGTGCCTTGAGATCTACCCACTATTTTTTTTTTTTGATCAGCCAATAAGAGCTTGGCGTTTTAACATCATCGTAAATCCTGTGCAAGAGGCAGACGAGCTTGCGTTCCGCATACATCCCTATGGAACATATGAAAACCCAAAGACTGAGGTCTGCGAAAGGAGTCCAGGGAATGATAAGATTCAAGAAAATTTCGGACTCGGACTCGGACTCGGAAACTGTGCACTGTTTCAGTGCACAGTTTCAGTTCCAGTTTGTGCGGCACAAAATTGCTTGGACCGTTTTCACATTTGATAGGTTATATTTAACTTAATTCATAGGGCACGGGCTTCTTAGCGATCGAAAAGCGCTGAAATTTTATTATGCTCTCTCGTTCAGTATCTACCTGTACTTAACTAATAAATTTACTAGAAACATTCAGCAGGCAGCAGTAGCTTGCGCATAGTACCATACTAAAAGCTTGCTTCCTCAAGCTTTGTTTTTGTCCAGATTAGTACTGCAAGTCAAGGAGGCCATAATTTACCTTGATAGATGATATGCACTGTTCTCACTCTGTATTGTTTCGTCGATATCTTTGGACGCTGCAATACCTCTAACTACAACATTAGTAATGTAAAATCGCAAAATGAAAAAAAAAAAAAAAAAAATAGACGTATTTTTGTTTGGGGTTTTTCACTGACCTGGTCAGAGCGTTCCAGGGACACCCGTCCTAGCTCACGACCGATCCTTGCTTCGGGTCCGTCTTCTGGTATCTGGAAGCTGTACTCAGCGGCACCTCGAGGCAGGGTGAAGCGCAATGGCAGTGCTCGCCCAGTGTCTCTCACGAAGACCACGACCAGAGCCGTGTCCTGGTAGTCCACGTCCCGTCCGCTAGGGTGCCGAGCCGACATCTGAACACGAAAAAGAAAATAAAAAAAGTGATGTGGAGGGCTACACAGACACCTTTTATTTCTCCTCACTTAGCTCGCGGTTTCATTTGTGTCATTATCAGGGGACGTTTGGATCGTTATAAATGTTCTCGACTTTAAAGAAATCACCAATGGCCTAATGGCTGTCGGTTATGGCTGCTACGATAGTCTGCGGGCATAAGGTGACTTTCTCCTATTCAGAGTTTGTCTTTTTCTCCGTAGGAGTGGAATCTGCAAGCGGGAGCTGACCACGGTCTTCTGAAGTTCCCCAGCAGGGGTACGCAAGGCGTTTTGCGCATGCGCGTTTTACGGATCTTACCTTGCGCTTTGAGTGAAGCTTCTTTCTCACAATCTGAATAAAAGGGGGGCTGGGAAAGGGACTAAACGTAAACTGTTCACTGCACACATTTCCCCTTCGGTCCCCATAATGGGTTGCATGCGTATACTATAGTCATGCTGGTCGTGGGAACTAATTGAATCAAGATACCGGCACTTTGTGATGGAGATCTCTTGGGGGGCAGGCTTCGCGTACCCCTTCATCTGTCCCGAGACTAACACCTCACCGCTGGCGGGGATAAGTATAAGGCACGGGCATTTTCTTCGCCTCCGACTGATTATTGGCCCTCACTTCCGCGAGGTATTCCTGGCTTGTCGCTCGCCTCACGCGTTAAGAAAAGCGAATGTAAGTGCGGAGAACGCTATGCGCCTGTGGCGGAAGTACCTTCCTCGAAGTCTGCTTGTCACTAACATGGTATATGTCTGGGGAGATCCAGTTTCTCACGACTCCTCAATATGCCGTTGTCACGAGTATACGTATTTCCCATCCCTGCGCGCGCGAGTTCTTGCTGCACGTTCGTTTTCAGGGCGGCATCAGAACAAGATTTCTGGGAAGATCTGGGCCGGTCAAAAAGATGGCCGAACTCAAGCTGTTAGTGTAATCACTCCTGTATTTTGCTCTTCTGCGGGAAATAAACTACGACTACTGACAGGATGATAATGATAGGAAGGTATTGTGTAATTACTCTTATCGTTTGCGCTTCCGCGTGACAGAAAGCATGTAGTCACCGAGGATGAAGGAGAGAGGCAGGGAAGCCCTTCCGTTGTCCCACCTCTAACAATATTTTCTTAAGTTCAATAACATTTTGGCGTCTCGTGAGCTTCGACAAGGCATGCGCAGCCAAAGCACGACGGAAGGCAACTCTAGCGCGTGTAAAAACTGGGCACAAAAAAAAAAAAGCAGGGGGAAACGCTTTGCCGTTTTAATTTTGTTGAGTCCGTCCTTGTGCCACTTGAAGTCGAATATGCATCTTGAGGTTTTGTACACGTTACTCGAAAAAAAAAAAAAAAAAGTAATCGATTACAATTACAATAACTCTCGATTCAAAATTTTAAGTTAGATGAGTTGATTACTAGAGAAGAAAAAGTAATTGATCGTTACTTGAAAAAGAAGTAACCGCTACTTTTCTGATTTCTTCAGATTTTTAAAACTGCAGATTTTTCTGTCGGTTTAAAAACGGGTCTTTCGTACTTTCTACTGGATTATAATCACCCAACTATAAACTACGTATATTTTTAATCTACTAATTTTGGTAAACCATCCCCCTTTCATAATCTTGACACAAAATTTTCTTGGAAAGAAAAAACAAAAAAAAAAAAGCGCCACAGAACGAAAAGAAAACAATACGCTCCGTATTGTTTTCTTTTCGTTCTGTGGCGCTGATTGAAAAAAAAAAAAAAAAAAATAGAGGGTAGACCTAAAGGCATCTAGCGTCGAGGTCTACCCACTATCCTTTCAATCAAAGCCAATCGGAGACTGGCGTCGTCCTGACGTTACCGCAACACGCGTTCAAACGATTGCAAAAATTACTCTAAAACGTACTCGATTACAAATAACTCGACAACTTGCAGTGAGCCCCGTGCAAGTTTGCTTACGAGCGTACGGTTCTAACGGCAGCTCGGGATCCATGAACCATCATTTTCTCGTGAAGCGGCAGCTTTCCCTTGTCCACTTTGTTGCACCATGGGCTCACAAGGAAATGAATTAAATTTATTTTTTGAGATTACGCGATCAGAGCAGTCTGTATATAGTGGCGGAGACCATGTCTGGGACAACTTCCAAGTTGTGAACGCCGGGCCGGGTCCCACTGCCCATACGTACATCACGCAAAAGACCCGGTGTTCGCTGCTCACACGATGGTACTAACTGCGGTGTCGCTTCACACGTGTCCGAGACATGTTCAATTGCTTCGTACACATGTACGCGACCTCGAAAGCTTCGCCCATTGTTCACCTGTGATACGAGCTTTGCTCAGATACATTCTAAGAAATGCCTGCGCGTCTACTTACCCGCAAAACACTCCAATAGCCAATCTCTGCGATCTACGAAATCAGCTCAACGCATAATGAGGGATCTGTTCAGACCTCCAAATTAAATCTGTTCTGCAGCACTACGCAATGCAAAGCGTCATGCTTGAATTGCGTAATGCCACAGCGCAGGCTTCATTTTTAGTTCTAAACGGATGTTCCGCCTCATCATTCGCTGAGCTGATTTCCTACATCGCAGAGAATGGCTCTTTGAGTGTTTTGCGGGTAAGTAGACGCGCAGGCATTTCTTAGAGTGTAGGTGCAAACTGATCACGTCTTCGGTGCCATTCAGACCCTTTATATTTTAATGCAATAAATATATATATATAAACAAAGCATTGATTAGGTTTTTCGAGTAATCGGCACCTTGTCAGAACTCCCGTCGTGATAATTATAAGGAAAAAAAAAGAAACCTACTAATCGATTGCAGCCGGGGAAACACATAGACAATTCATATCGTTTGGACAATCGCCGATTCAGCTCACACGCTCCTACACACTCGCGACGACGACGCATGACCTGATTTGCCGACCGCGATTGACCTTCGTATCAGACGCGAGTTTCCATGCTCCGAGAGAAGAACTCGCAGCGCCCGTCTGTAAAACTCTCGCACGCGTGACCATTCAAACTGTGTAAAAGAAATAAATAAAAATATAAAGACAATTGGACACCAACTTGCAGCAGTGTCAACCGTCGAAAAAGAGCCCGTCTCTTTTTCACTGCATCTGTCTTTCAGCGAGTGCAATTTTCGTGAAAGACTGTTCAGCCTTCGGGAATAAACAAACACGACTGGGCAAGACTCAACTTGTCCCGTCTTGCTCCGCTATACGGTCATCACGACGACAACGACAGGCGATCATACTCTCCAGATGCGCTTTCAAACAGGGCCCATTACCGATGCCAAAGCGAAGCAACCAAAAGACAAAAACAAAAGGGGGCAATAGTACGCGTTCTCACGGCTTTGAATCCGAGAGGATTTGACGTTTTTGCCTGGTACTACGAGCAGTCGGCCCTCGTCTTGGAAAACCGGGCCGTCAAGAGCGACGGGGGGAAGAGGAGAGACCGTCAGAAGACGTGTTACGCTACGTTTTGCCTTACGATGAACCTCGGTGCACGCTACGAGTGATCGGAGCCAATCAAACGACGTGTATTTATCACGTGACATTCGGGAGGAGCGGAGTGACGCAAGATTTGACTGGAGTAAGGTCGTTCGTTGTCTCATCGAGAAATGCGCATCCTTCAGGCGCTGCACGAAGCAGTTCTTGCAAGATTTGGTCGTCAGAGTAAAAAAACAATGTTCCGCAAAAAAGACAAACAAACAAAAAAGTTTTTTTTGTTTTTTTTTGTAATACGTTTTTTTTTTTTGCGGTGAGTACGAGTATCGAATAATCAAAGCGCGCGTACCAGAATTTTGACGTCATCACAGTGACATCGAGCGAAGACGCGGATTGGGCGCGAGTGTTCGGCGTGGCCTCTTGTCCAATCAACGCGTCGAACGACGCTCGGCGTCGGCCCCGGGTCCGATTGCCGAGTAGCGACATCCGACTGCGACGACGTTCCGCGGAGGAAAAGGAAGTACGTTCGCTGGCGTCGATTAATCAAGGGGGCGTTGAAGCGGAGACAGCGGCGAACGGGACGAGTAGTCACGTGATTCGATCACAGGCCCGGATTGGCTGGGATTTGGCTCGTAGCGTCTCGATGTGGTCCATCGTAAGGTGAGATGAAGTGTAAAGGCCCATGTACGCCGGCCGATGGGAGGAGAACGGGGTGACGTTCGGTCGGTGTTGTTTAGAAAAAAAGAGAAAAAAAAGAAGAAAACAAACAAACCGGGTTCATTGCGTCGAGCTCTTTGCGGGGACCGTAGGGGGACCCGCGCGTCAACGGCGGTCATGGCGGAGTTGACAGTCACGGATGTGGCGTCACAAGCGCAACGGGGGCGCGTACATACACACAAGTGTCTCGGCGACCGGATGGAAGGGTCGACAATCGACTCGCCCATCTGGGCTAAAAAGCTCAGTCGCACGGTCGTAGATGCGGCTTTTAAGTTGAGGTGGTTTGCTGGAGGAGGACGTGACCGCAATATGGCGACGGGGGACTAATCGGAATCGAATCGGAGCTGGTGGTTTTGTCGCAACGGGGCACGGATTCTGTCCGCTTCCCGGTTCATTAAAGCCGCTGCGCACACTGCGCGTACCTCGTACAAAAGACACGCTGTTCGCGACAGACAGGATGAGAGAATACAGAGCGCAAGTTCGTCTGCTTCGTTTGCAGGGGTTGTGGTGACGTCAGAACGCAGAGCTCTGATTGGTTCTGAATGGAGGATAGTGGGTAGACCTCAAGGTAGCTTGCTTTGAGGTCTACCCACTATCCTTCAGCCAGAGCCAATCACAGCTTGGCGTCTGTCTGGCGTCACCGAAACTCCTCCGCAAGAAGCAGACGGACGCGCCCTCAAGAACGTTCAAAACATGTTCGCTTCATACATACGAAGCGACGAACATGTCTGCAAACAGTTCTCGTATCACCAATGTGACATGGACATGATACAGGGAAGAAATTCGCCTCAGACAGTGTTGGCACATTCTTTCTGTTTTTGTTTTTTTTGCATGATGTATTGGTAGTGTGACAGCGGTTTACTTATCTGTATAGGTCTCACCTTCTCTTTTTCTGGAAGGTGCTTAATGTTAGAGAAACACACTACAGTCCCAAGTTTGAGGAAAAGATATGTGCAGGAGGAGGAGCCCCGTCTCCAAATTTCTGGTCGCAAAAATGCACCCTTGCTGTTTCCTTTTTTTAATAAATTTATACTTGATGTTGTGACCCTGCTATTGTGCCATGTTTTGCGAGAAGAGAGCCACTGGCACAGCGGACATTCTGATTGGGCTGTGCTTCGATTCTTGTGGTCGGAACTTCTCACGGTAATCGTACGTTGCAGCAAACCGTAATAAATTGTTCTGGCGTTTAAAATTTACTTAGCTAAAAAAACAAACTAAAAAGACAAAAAACAAACAGACAAAAAAACTACATTATATCCAGAAAACATCTTTCCTTCCTGCTTGAAGGCTCGTTGCTGTGCCATGGTCACTGACAGCTGAAGAAACACGGGGCGGGGCTTAATATATTCAGGCTCCAGGCGTGTCCGCAGGCATTTCTCTCATCGTGTCTGCGGAGAAACTCCGCGTCTTTTGTTGGACGAGCGGCGCGATTGTGGCTTAGGTGCTTAGAATATCGCGGCTCCACATCCGACTTTCCTGCGGTTGCCGCCGTTTCGGCTCGCTTATATAGTGTTGAGCGGGCGCAAAACTGGCGACCGTTACAATTTAAAAATGTGACTTCCCGAGTTTTGGGTAGTGCGCAGTGAAACTCGGGAGATGTCGCTTCTCTTTGTCGCGGACTGTCTTTACAATTTCCACACACACACACACACACACACAAAAAAAGAAAGCGTTTCTTGTGATTTTAAAGGAAAGCTCCCGGCAACGGGCAACGCAGGCTGCAGGCACCGAGATGGACCAGGTTACGTTACGCTGAAGCGTGGTTTCATTCAGTTGCTTTACATTCAACGGGTCTGACTTTGTTGTTTACTTAGAGCCCGGGGAACGGAACCACGCGTTCAAAATGGGACATTTTGCGTGGAAGCCTCTTGGCGTGAGCTGAAGTCTGAAATTGTAGTCTCGTCTACACGTGCGCTGTCTTAATGAGAGTTTTGGAATATCGTTTCCGCCATCTAGTGGTGCTTTCCGGAACTCCCGTTCGAGATCCGGAACTCCGCAGACAAGGCTATACTCCGCGACAACTTTTCTTGGCAGTGCAGTGGAAGGTACAGGCCCGCGTCCCCTCTCCCATCTTGAGTGTACGCAGGCTTCCCTCCTCCCCCATTTCCGGGGAGAGGAGGAGAGCCTGCGTACACTCAAAATGGGAGAGGGGACGCGGGCCTGTACCTTCCACTGCATTGCCAAGAAAAGTTGTCGCGCAGTATAGTGCCGTGTAAGTGCAGTAGCGGCGTCTTTGTTGCCGGTGGCATGACGGAGGGAGGGAAACAACGGTCTACGAGAACTTCCTATACAATGTCGAACATCGAAGCTGCAGTGCGAGGGCATGAACGCGCGTTCTTGAAGACGCGGACACCTTTTTTCGAAACCGTTTTGTCAATGACCGTCATGTCCCCTTAGGCAGTCGGACATGGATTCTGTACAGCTCCCAGTTTCAACTAGCGCTATGCGCGAGTTATTCGGTTCACACGCAATTCTCCCACAGCGACGTCAGATAGCGTTAGATTAAGAGCAGAGATATGCCGTCGCGAACTCGGGCATATCTTACGATAAATCAAACCCGAGGGAATCTCACGCACGAGTAGCCTCCGGTGGGCGACGACGCGTTCTTCTAAGACTTCGGTGCACTGCGCGCGAGCGAGCGACACAACTTTCGCTCTCACTCCGCAATTATTTAGTTTCGCGGCAACGTTTCTTAGCCTGTCTTGTCGACCTAATTAACCTCTTTTCTTCTTCTTATTCGCCATTTTCCCTTCGCAATCCATTTTCCGCCCTGCGACATTTAGACGCCGTTTAAGGCACGTTGTTTGCCTTTCGCGTGTGTAAGTTGTAAGTGCGTGCGTGCGCCGGGGGGGGGGGGGGGGGAAGTCGGACGTATGCCTCCAGCCAACGTTTGTGTTCCGCGGTTCGTCGTCAATCATCAACGCGACCTTATTAAAAAAAACAAAAGAATTGTAGCGAATACTGCGGTCATTATTATATAACTGCGGGTCCCCCGCCAGCCATATCTCGCAGCAGACTTGTATATACCCACTGGACCTCCTCCAATTACGATGGCAGACAGAGATCTCCATTCCGACTACGAGCGGTGCTAATTTCTCTCCTCGCGAAGGGGGAGAAAAGAAAAGTTGCCTCTTAATAGCCTGCGTGAAATATTGCCGGCGTACACTATAGACGGCGTTCACTATGCACAGCAGTGCGGGGTTCTGACGTCACGTCATTCCAGATGGCGCTGCTGTCGGAACATGCGCAGTCCTCGCCAATTTGGTTCCCACGCACGCCGCAGTGCCCATGCATGGTGTGGGTAGGCGCTGACTTGTTTCTAAACAGCTTCACACAAGCTGAGGTGGAGGGGGGAAGTGGTGTGCAGGACCGATGCAAAATTATACGGATGTTGTTGGCAGTGCTCCATCACACAGGTTGTGCCGTTGCAGTGTTGTTACGACTATAGCGCTGCGCAGAATGTTGTAAGGGGTATAGCACACCCATGAAGTGCAGTATAGGGGTGCGCTAAGGTGGCAACCATCGTTAAGAGCAAGTTACAAATTATATGTAGATAGATACTAAAAACAAACAAAACATGATCAAAGAGCCTTCTTTGTAGCGATGCAGCGAGGCCAGCTACGCCTTACTAAATCGCGAGGAACTAAACAGTGCAGCCGTCCACATAAAAGACTGATCCGAAGGGGCGGCCAGCAAGGACAGGGAATTCCTCGCGGGGAAGTGCGATTATTCTAAACAAGCCATTGAACTATAGCTGAAAAAAAACAAAAGACGAATCAGGGTGTTTATTTTGCATCAGTAAATATAGAAGAGGAGATTTTGGAGTGATCAGCTTAGCTTCATTTGAAAATGGCCCGTGCCATGTAGAGCTACCAAATGCGCTTTGGAGTAACGACCCTTCAGCCGTCTTGGTGCTCAAAATCATTGTCTCAAGTTTTTTTGTTTTTTTTTCTGAAATTGTTGTTAGGAGGCGGTTTTCCGTCCTCTATAATTGTTAAAAAAGTTGGCGGCAGAACAAGACGATATTGCCTGAGCTTTCCGACACCTTACCTGAAGTTCAGGAAGTCGGATTTTCGACGATCGTCAATTGGGCCCGCTCTGCACTAAGCGAAAAAATGGCGGCGCCCATAAGAAAGCAGATTGTCTAAGCGTCAACTCATTTCGTACCTTCAGGGGCTGCATATGCCTTGAGTCACATCTTTGTGCAACTTTCAGAAGTCATATCGCCAACTCATCAAGATCGCTTGTCCACTAAGGTTGTAAACACTGCGTACGGGCAAAGAACAGTTATTTCAGATATCGAAGTGTCTGCACATGTCCCATTCCGCGGAGCCATTGCCTTATTGCGACGTCACAAAACTTGAGCTGGAATGTATAGACTTTCCTGCACCTAATTTACCGCAGTACTTTTTGGTGTATCATGATAACCGTTCGCTCTATAGTGCGAACTGCGGACTACTTTAAACGTGATAACTCTAATGTGACAATAATGCGATTATTGCAAAGGTGCAAACGAACTGGACAAGAATGACGATAATAATCTCTGGAGAAGGGGAACAAGGGGGACAAAGGACAACACCTAGCTGCGTTTGGAGATTTCTGTTTGTCCTTTATCCCCCTTGTTCCCTTTCTCCAGAGATTATAATCGTCCTTGACCCTAATATCATGTTTGCACTCAAGGGCGTTGAGGGAGCATGCGCCTTTTTTGTGATCAAACTCAAAGATGGCGACTCAATAAATTAAAGCTCATTAGTGTTTTAGAGAAAAACATGCGTGCAAAAGAAAATAACCATACTCGAATAATTGTTTCAATCGTAGAGTGAAGTTGCATAGAAACGCAGGTTAAACACCATGCAGTGTTGCGTCAGAGTTCGACTGAGACCCGTGTTCAGTCAGGAAAGACCCGAGCTTCAGCTGAGCGGCGACGCATTCCTCGTGTGAAAGCCTTCCGTCATTGGAGTGCCAAAACCCGAAACTGGTGCCAGTCATATAACAGATTAAATCTTGAAACTTCTTTGTTCGCACTACAGGTTTAACGCAAATTCCAGGTGAACTCACCTGTATCTCGTAGCGGGCCTGCTGTTCGAGCCGGAGTTCCTGCGTGGTGCTCAGCTGCCCCGTCGTCTCGTTGACGGTGAATCTCCCCTGGGCACCGCCAAGGATCGAGTAGGAGACGAGCGCGTTGCTGCCTTCGTCGTCGTCGGTAGCCACCACAGTGCACACAAAACTCCCAGGCGCCGCGCCGCCGGCAAGCTCGACAAAGTACTGCGTCGGGTAGAACCGTGGCCGATGGTCGTCCACGTCGATCACGGAGACTTGGACGGTGGCCGTCGAAGAGCGCGCTGGACTGCCTTGATCCTTGGCCACGACCAGGACGTTGTAGTTGGACTGAAGTTCACGGTCCAGGCTGCGCCGCACGCTCAGCCTTCCATGGATGGGTTCCAGATGAAAGACACCAGGGTAGGACAGTTCCACTTGAGGGTCAAGACCGTACACGACACTCCCGTTGGTGCCGAGGTCACCGTCAGAAGCCGAAAGAACAGACACAAGTGATCCAGGTTCGGCGTTTTCGGGAAGCGACGCCTTGATCTGCTGCAGGGCGAACGAAGGCGCTTCGTCATTCTCGTCCAGAAGTTGCACACGCAACACGGCGTGCGCCCAGCGAGGATTGGGTCCGCCATCCTTGGCGGAGATCTTGAGTTCCACGAGGTCTTGGAGCTCGCGGTCCAGCGGGCGTGCCGTGGTGACCAGACCGGTGTTGGCGTCGATTTTGAACCAGAGACGCTCGTTGCCGGCTGCGATGGAGTAGGAGAGTCGGGCGTTGATGCCGGTGTCACGGTCTGTGGCCGTGACGGCCGACACGAAGCTTCCTACGGGCGAGAGCTCGCTGAGGAGCGCCGAGTAATCCGCCTTCTCGAAGACGGGCTCGTGGTCGTTCACGTCATTGACGAGGATGAGCAGGTACGCGGTTGACGAGCGTGCCGGCGAACCCCGATCCGTTGCGGTCACCGTAAGGTTGTAACGGCTGACACGTTCTCGGTCTAGTACGCCGTTGACGCGAACGATGTCGAAGCTGGGCGTCTTCTCGAGCCGAAAGTGCCCCAGCTCGTTGCCACCGTGGATTTGGACGACCGTGTCCCCGTTTGGGCCCTCGTCGTGGTCGATGACGCTGACGGCGGCTACCACGGACCCGTTCTGGGCGTTCTCGTCTACCGTCGCGTAGCTGTCCGGCGCGGTGAAGACCCTGAACCGGATGACCGGCTCGTGGTCGTTGGCGTCCACGAGGCTTACAGTGACGTACGCACGGCCGTCCTGTCTGGGCGAGCCGTGGTCGTGGGCGAAGACGGTGAAGACGCAGCTTCGCGGCGAGTCTGGGCGGATCCGGGGACAGCGGGGCGGGCGGGCCGACGCCGTGCGCAGGATTCCAGTGTCTGCGTCGACGGTGAAGTCGCCTTGGGCGTCGAGGTAGTAGGCGACTTGGGAGTTGACGCCCGCGTCGGCGTCCGTGGCCCGGACTTGAAGTATGCTGGCGCCCACAGGCAGGCTTTCGTTGATGCTGACGAAGTAGTCGCTGTGGTCGAACATGGGCGGGTTGTCGTTCACGTCCAGCACAGACACGTTCACCTGCGAGGGGCGCACGTCAGGTATAAGTGCGAATCACAGTGGCTCATTTGCGTTTTACCAGAAGCCATAACGCTTAGAACGTACGAATTAAGCTAGTATTCTTTTTTACTGATGAATATAGCTGATTACCCAAGTAACACGTCCACGAGCCGCGGTCGCTTTGTCGACTGGGGTGCAAGTTCGTCTGCTTCTTTTGCAGGGGTTGTGGAGACATCCGAACGCCGAGGTCTGATTGGTTCTGATTGGAAGAATATTGGGTAGATCTTAAGGCAGCTAGCATTGAGGTCTATTCACTATCCTTCCAATCGGAGCCAATCAGAGCTCGGCGTTCTGACGTCACCACAACCCCTGCAAAGAAGCAGACGAACTTGCGCTCCTCATTGCGCGTGGTCATTGTTAGGAAAACGTTCGGCCATAAAGTAGTTCTCGGCGGAAAGATTTTACGAGCGTGTTAGAGTAGACCTTTAAGCATAAAGCCTAGAGCATAGCAGGGTAACCCCCTAAATTTTACCAGGATCGCACTTTTGGTTGTAAGCAGGCAATCAAACGAAAAGCTCTTCCGACAACTGCTTATAAAGACGTAGCAATTTTAAAATTACACGACAACGTTGCGAAAAGCCAGTGACTCGTTAACCTATTATATGAGACGAGCAGTGAGTGACACGACACCGAAACGATAAAATGCTTTGCTGGATTTAAGAAGCTTTATTGAGGGCGGTTTGTGTGGGACCAAACTCAATCAAATTTTAGAGCAATCTATGGCAGGTCGACTATTTGCGAATCAATAAACTGTGGTTAATGTGACATTCTTCCTTCGTACATGTGCTATGAAATATCCGACGCCGTGTTCTTGAGCTGCTGAATCTTCCTGTAATATTAAAAAAAAGAATGGAATGATTAGGGGTGTGGGGGAAAGCGTCAGGATCAATAAATCCGGCACCTACTCATATTCTCTTCCAGCTGCCTCGTCCCTTGTACAAGAAGCTCCCATGGGCTATACCGCCGATTCGCTCCTTCGGAGTTTTATGGAGCCTCCATGGATTCCGTCATTCACCCTACAGCTCGGACTCGCGTTTCCATGCTTCCCCATTTTCGTTTTCAGGTGCGTCGTTTTTGGCACAAAAGGACGACTTGGGGTCCTTCGGTACCCTACAGTGAAAGCACAATCGCTACATTGACGTGCACTCACTCGAGCTTCGCAGGCCTGTCAAGTCAAGAGCCACGAATTTGCTGCCAGGCCGAGTTCTTTTTCGGGCGCTCGTTCAAATAAAGTGCTGCTTGTTACAAAAAAAAAAAAAAAAGAGAAAATGGGTACTTTAATTAGAGCCGCCGCAGAGACCTCCATGGCGGGTCCTTATCATTTCGTCGAAACTCGTTTCGTGGAATCACGTTTCATGGACAACTTTTTGTGGACACACGTTTCATGAACACACTTTTCGCCGACACGAACGTTTCATCGACACTCGTTACGGGAATTGAACGCGGACGTTTCGTCGCGCATGTATCACTGGGGTGCGTTTTTGACCCATCCGGTCGCCCCCTTTACGCGGCTTTGCGGCTGCAGTCTGCGGCGGCTCATTAAAAAAAAAAAATGTCAACCCACCTGACCCACCCGTACACGCCGCTTCGCGGCAACAGTCTGATGCAGCTTATTACACACACACACACACAAAAAAGAAGCTAATCTCAGCTGTCGATGAAAGAGTTTGTCAAGGAAGCAATCTGTCGATGAAACATCGCGTGTCGATGGAACGATATGCCGACGAAACGTCGTTCTATGAACTGACTGCCTGCGCTCATGGCCGCTACCGGCGAGTCGCTCCTCGAAGCTCTCGGGAGCCGCCGTCGATTCCGCCCTCCACGCCAAAGCTCGGGTTCACGTTTCGCTACTCTTTCATTTTCGTTGTCTCGCAGCTACACATGCGTCGTCGTTGCCGCACGGAAAAAAAGATTCGTTATGTTGGCCTAAGTTCCTCTGAACCGTACAAAGAAGCACAATTGCTACATCGGCGTGCGCTCGCTCGAGCTATATACCGCGTCGCAGTCCGAAGCTGTCAAGCCCAAACGTGGCACGGATTTGCTGCCAGGCCGAATTCTTTTTCGGGCGTTCGCGCATACCCGAATGCTTCTTTTATAAATAAACGGGTATTCTTTGGGTTGGAGCACGAAAGCACCCAATGTCAAAAACACCGTCTCAAATGCTCCGCGGTGAACGCCCCGTCCCCTTTGCCCCAATTTCAAAAGCCCAAGTTTTAGAAACCCATGGCGCGAATCCCCCGTGTCAAGTGGCCAGGTCCTCATTCTGACAGTGGAGCATTCTGCTTCTAACTAATAATACCCGTGCCACACGGGAAACTCAAATGCCATTTACAACGAATGGCATTCGTGTGATCGACGAATCGGCTCGCGATCTGTCGCGCGCATGGAACGCCCCACGCTCGGAGTGTCGCGCGCTGATTGGCCGTCTGCTCAAATTTCATTCGTTGTAAATGGCATTCGAGTTGCCCGTGTGGCACGGGTACAAGAGAAAGTAAGTGTGCACGCGACCTTATGAAACGTAATCATTCCGTGCCCGAGACTCAAGTAAGGAATAACTGGATTAAACTTCTCGTTTCTCAGGTGTGCGCTAAGCATTTTCACGTTTTGCGACGTTGGAAGCGCAAACAAGCAGAAAATAATGGTCCCATGGCAAAACATTTAAAGTGACGACTTTTAACAATAAGCATTGAACCAAAACTTTCGTCGACTATGAATGAAGCAGGCGTGGGTTCACAGATCCGACAAAGGGGGTTCTATCAAAACTGTTAACCAGCTGCTCCTGTCTCCATACTTATCACTGCACAAAACACCAATACCATTTTACTTACGTCGTTTAAAAACAAATGCATTTTAGTTTATTTTGGTAGGTACATTCTAAATCTGCGTTTGAGCTCCCTCCATGACAGCGGAGTGCAATGCTGGTTGTGCAGATTTGCGCAATTGACTACTTGCAGGTCATCATAAGTTTTTCAGTGATTCTAGATAACCTGATACATAGTTTGCAAGTGTCGCCATTGTTTGGTACGGACGGTTGTTTCTACCAACTGGTTTCTTCGAACTACAACTTCTGCGGTGAGCAACTAACACGGCGAATCGAACGCTTGCGGCGCATAAAATACTGTCATACCGCGAATAACGTCGCATGCAAGCTATGTGTTGTGTTGTTCCTTTCACTTCAAATAGCCTTTGTACATCCCCAACAGATTAGGTTAAGGTCCCCAACAGATTAATTATTAGGTTAAGGCATGGAACAATGATGTTTGAAGCGCGAAGAGGCTGGATCGGGGACAGTGAGGGCGGGGCTTTTAGCACGCGGGAAATCTGCGACGTCGCAATTGAATGCGGGGCTTTAGAAACTTGGGGCTAATGACGCGGGGCTTTTGCGACAGGGATTCTGCACGCGGGGCCGTCTTGCTACACCTATTCTTTGATAGCGCTGACCAGGGCCGCTGCAGATACCTCCCTGGCTCTGTGCTCATGGACGCTACCGCCAACCCAGACATTGGACGGATATGTTGGTTGCTTCTTCCACAAAAGATCGGCGTGCCGGACGTAAAAGAAAAAAAAAAAAAAAAAAAGCTTGAAGCGCATTATTTTTTATTTCCGAGGCGCCGCTGATTGGTTCAGCCGCCGGGAGACTCGTCGACCGGTGGCAAAATTCCGTCTGAAAGCGACTGCTCCAAGCCGGTCGCTTTCGCGACTTGCGACTGTCGCTTTTGCCGCAAGAGTTGTCGCGCGACAGCTGCGACTTGGAAGTGTGAACGCTCCTTTTCAAGAAGCGTCGATAATATGGAGTTGTTCATAATGGTGAGACCAAAATGTACTTAGGTACCCAGCTCGTCACCGAAAATGTTGTCTGTGTATAGCGGGGCATCCATATGAACGGCGCCCGTAATAACAAGAGATTACGATAAAAAGAACAACATAAAAACACGAAAAAACGTGTAAACCCCGAACTACATGGGCATACGCTGGTTTCATCGGCATTTTTTGTTTTCTGGATAGAATCAACCACTTAGGACGAGCAGTGTTGTGCCAGTCGTCCATGAAGCAATTTTATGGACGGCGGACTCGATAAACAAGTTTCTAGCAGTTTTATGCGTTGCTTCGAGCATCTGCCTAACCGTATCTAACGCCAAGCCATATGCCTCGCTCCTGTTGTCGTTTAAACCAGTCTACTTTCGCTTTTTTTTTTATCCGCAACGCGGTGAAGGGCCGGAAAACACAACCGCATTTTGGTTCCGGCCACAGCATGGTGGGGGGGTTGTTAATCGGCGCTTTATTAGCCGCAACTGCAGCTGGGTAATTTTCGCACAAATGGTCTTGCGTAGAGGCCTTGCACCTTGACGCGTTTACCCTACCAGTGATGTCGAGGATTTGGATGGCGCTGCAAAGTCATTCGAGCGCCTGCAGCGCGGAGGTGTCCTGCGGAGTTGAGAACCTTCGGGTCTGATTCTTCGAATACACCGCTTGCACGTGACGTTACCGCATTATGCCGGTGCTATGACGTCATTTGTCGATGACGTCATCGCCATTCGATGATGCAAAATGCATGCTGCAGAAGGAACGCGTTCAACAGCAAGGTCACCCATATGGCCGCTGATGCGACGTTTGTGCAAGCCGCGTGGAGCAAGAAAGTTATGGGCCTCGGAGTTCTACATTTATGGGGGCGTGGCGAGTCCTGAGGATTTCATTAGCATCTGATTATCGCTTCGCAGCCAATCAGATTGCAGCATTAGCAGGCAAGAAAGGATCTTTTGGTCACCAAGCGCGTGTCGCTTGTGTGGGCAGCGCGTGCTCTTGCAAGCTAGCCGGGTATATTATTCCCCCTCACTGGCCACGGGTATAAAGACGTCTTTTTCTTACCTTTTTTTTTTTTTTTTGAAAATTGGAAGAGTGCGCGTACATTACTTTGATAGGTGTTGAAGATGCGCGAGAGCGGAGATTCCGAAAGGTCTGTCACCGTCCGGGAAGAAGGGGCTTCAATGGTGCTTTAAACAATATTTTCTGCAGCCTACATGCACCAAATTGAAAAATAATCTCGATATCCGTGATCCTGGAGGCCACATGAAGACTGTGTAACCTTCCGGAGACTGTAGCTTTATTAGCAGAGCGCAATCGCACAAAACATCGGTGGGCAGAGTAGAAGGGGAACTATGAAGGTCGGTTCAGATGTCTGCACTAGTTGCATTCGCAGCAAAGAAAACGATGGCAGCGACCGAGCCACCCGGGCTAACCGTATTTCGTATGCCGCGTAGCATTGAGCACCGACCAGCTGCAGAGGAAGGTGTATAGTGTACTTGGATACTTTTGACCCTTTGGACTCGATATTGCGGGGGAGTGGTGACCGAATGTTGTAGCGCACCGCACCTCGGAGTACGTGGATACGTGAAGTGAAAGCTTGCGCTGCAGACCCCAGGGATCCTGAGTGGTGGCGTAGCCAGGGGGGAGGATTATTGGGCTTCAGCCCCCTCTCTCCCCCCCCCCCCCCCCCCTCCAAAATTCAGCCGACCCTTTAACATACACATGCTTTTTGACGCCCTTCCCCCCCTACGCACCCCAATTCGTGGACATCTCGGCCACCTGAATTCCTCCCCCCCCTCCTCCCCCCCCCCCCCCCCCCCCCCTGACACACACACACTTCGAAAAGAATTCATGGCTATGCCACGCTACGCCAATTTCTCGCTACGCCGCGCTAGCCAGGAATGTTTTTTCGGAGGGAGGGGAAGGGGAGGGGGGAAGGAAAGGGGGCTCAAGCCTCATAAGCCCTCCCCCTGGCTAAGCCACTGGTCCTGGGCTCCATCCCCATCCCTTCCCGCTTCCGATCAGCCAACCAGCTCTCGAGGTTTGGTCGTCTGTGTGTTAGTATCTGTTTCTGTCCGGCTCGGAGACAGAGATGACAATGGCGCTACTTTCTTAGGACCCGGTGACGTTAATGCACGTTAAAGACTCTATAGGCTAGCAGGGGTACCGCAGTGGATAAATGTCTCATCTTAGTAAAGATACCAGACTCCCACTGGGGCTGACTAACTTTCCGCTCTCTGAACAACCACACAATACAATTACTCGATATTACTTCTCGCAGCTAACGGTTGTCGCGGTGATTTTATTGTCGCCTTTTCCCCATTACCGTAATCGGCAAACCAGGGCTGACTGATCCGCGCTTTCCTCACCGTCAAACCGATTCGTACTGCTATAAGCAAGTAGAAATTCCCAGTAAAGAAAACGATATACCAGGATCGAGTACTCTCTCTGTTGTCCAGTTGTTCTCAGTTGTACAGAAATGTGTAAAATTAATGTAGATCACTGCCAAAGGGCCCTGTCTAGACTTGAGGCTATGTCCCAAATCAACGTTCTTGCTTTTATGGGGACATTACGCGTAGCTTCTTCGCACCGGTTAAAACGAACGTCATCGAAAGCATAGAGCCGAAAGTGGCGTATTTCTTCTAAGAATTTGGTCCTTCACCTTCGATTCACATGTCGCGGGTGCTAGAAGTTAAGCAATTTTGTTCTACTATCAACACGATTACTGCGAAATTATTGGATTTTTCGAGACTGCCGCTAAGCGATTTTGACTCTTGAAAGTGGTATATTGACGCAGCGAAAGGACAGCGTGCATTAGTGTGCATCGAGTCTAATCTAAAGCCTGGTTCAGGCAGTTGCGTTTGACTGAGTTTGACTGCGTTGCGGCTGCGAGAAACCAGGACATCCCTGCTGCTTATATCGCGTGCCCAGATGATTCCTTGAACTGGATTCCACGCTTCATACGAAGCACAGATGTGCAGGTGACTCGCTTTCGGTTTTCGACGCAACACAGTCAAACGCACTCAAACGCAAGTGTCTGAACTGGCCTTAACTCTTAATTACTGGCGTCTCTGGGGTCGAGAGAGATCGCTTCAAAAACTGCGCTGACTTTTGAAAACTGAACGGGTTTCTTCGCGTTCGTGTTTTTTTCTCAAATAACAGGAGTTTTCTTTTTTTTTTTCCTCTTAGTCGAGCATCCCACTTGCAGAAGTGCAAAGAGCTACAGTCTGTCGCAACTTAAGATTTATGAACCTGTTGCGCCCACGGAATGCAAAGCTCCGTCCACACAGAAACGGTAAGGGTACCAGTCACCCTCGCTAGTGCTCAATGCCAGGGGCTGAATCTGATCTATCAAGAAATTCGATAGTCGGTGACAAGGAGCCCATAAAATTTAGAAGGTGTTGGCCCCCAGCCAACACCACCTAGAGAGAAGGCCTCCGCATGGTCTCCACTCCCTCTATGAAGCGCCATCATAATCGGATCGCGCTAACTCGGCTATTGGGACAGTAGGAATTCGATGTTTTTGACCGAGTAAAACATCGTTTAGTTCTTTATTTAGGGTGGAATTTGGGGACGGAGCTCCTTCTGTGTAGACACCCACAGCTTAATAAACGCAGAGCGTAACCTATTATGTTCGCACTTTTTGCTTATGTAATTGTTTCTTTGGTGTCCTCATTGGCTGTGGAGATAAAGTGCTCGAGGCTCGCCACGTCCTGCCTTTCCTGTGCCTAAAGGTCTTAAGTGGCAACTGGCTATATAGCTCACAAATTCTCGCTTTCGCGAAGATTGGTGAGCTCCGATTTCTGGGGTTGGCGTGAGTGACTTCGACAGACGCCCAGCCCCCGAAACTTCTCAGTAACAATGCATCTCTTCAGAAAACAAAACAAAACAGTTTGCAAAAGTCGCCATTGCTGGGTACTGACCGTTATTTATGCTCACTAGTTTCTTCGAACTACAACTTGTGCGGTGTGAAACCAACACGGCGAACCGAACGCTCTCGGCACAAAAAAATACTGGCAGGGCTGCGAATGACGTCACATCCAAGTCATGTATTGAGATTTGCTTGCGGCTTTGCTTAAAAAGATTACGAAACCACGTGGGGGAGGTCTCCTTGACACATCGAGTCGCGACGACGGGGAGCTAGACACCAGTACGACCCAGAAAACACAAACCGGCGCCCCCCCCCCCCCCCCCCCCCCCCCCCCACCACTACCACCTTGCGGCGTGACGCTGCTTTCCCTCTTTTCTGGAGCAGGTATGGGAGCTCCTCCCATCTTGAGGTCTCAGCTTTGGCCTCTACACTACAGCGGCCACTTGGTGCCCTTACGTTTTGGGTTCTTCCCATTATTTATATTGGTCAAAACGGTTTGATTTTATTGCGGGATACACCTTTCCATAAAAGCGTTTGAAGGCGCGTTCATTGCTATATTTGTACGTTATGCACGCGCACTTTCTGGCAGGCGGCTACTGCGCGCGAGCGCTGGCTGAACTGTGGTTTAGCGCATGTGGACTGCGATTTTTGTAAACAGTGGAAACCTCTGTAGACTAGGCAGCCTTTTTACCTCCCGTTGAATGCACCGATCACCACACGTGCATGCGTGCTTGTGCTCACCTGCAGGTAGCCAAGTCGTGGCGGTGTGCCACCGTCGCTGGCGGACACGTTGAGCGTGTAGGCGTCCCTGGCCTCCCGATCCAGTCTTCCCGTGGTCTCGAGGTGCAAGAAGGGAGTTTCACCGCTGGGGTTCGTCGTCACTACTAACCGGAACCTTTAAAAAAGACAGAAAAAAATACGTTCTTATTAGTTCAGAAGGAGTTCATTTGTCGACTGTATCCTATTCATGTTTGCGAGCAGCCACGCTCGAGAAGGTAGTCTGGCCACCATGGGTAACAACAAAACGGGTAACAACAAAACCGGAAGCAAGATGGTCGCACCCAAAGGCCGTGCGTGATTGCAAACAAAGCATCAGCAGCCACCGCCATGTTCCTGTTCGTGTAAGGAAGCGCGTGCAGTTTCAAGTCTGCCAAAATCGCCTTCACGCGCATGCTGTACGTGCTTTCACGCATGGGGCATGCACCGGTCGGGAATATTCACTGGCGTCCATAGCTGGGTGCGCGACTTCTAAGTGCGTGCTGACAGGGAGCATCCACGGTCCTTTTGCAACGTGCATTCCAAACCAGTGGCGTACCAACTTGTTTTTTAATGAAGTGGCAAGCCCCCCTTCCCTCCCAGGGACGGGGCCCTTGGTATCCTCAGAATAAAAAACTACATCAAAAAGTATAGCTGGGCATTCAAGCTTTCGCCCTTCGTGCTAAACTGTTTCGACTACGTGACAGCACGTGACTAAATTGCAGTCCCTCGAATTGTCAGATGGCACCGACTGGCGTGGACCACTAGCGCCTTTTCCAAATAAAGACGGTGCGGCATATCTATGAAACCTTTTTTTACTTCGGTTAGAAGACGGTAAACTAGCGTTGCCATAAAAGAGCTTAGACGCAGTTCTTCCCAAGCTCTGCTACCTTGCGACCCACCAAAAATATAAAAATAGTGCGTTGAACCCCCCTCCCCCTGCCTCCTCCAAATCGACTTTTATCGCGACGCTACAAACTTTTAAATTGAAGTGCACGAGTACTAATGCATGAATTTTGAGCTGGAATATTATCTGCTAGTAATTAATATAGTAAAAGTAAATCAACCAAACGAGAAACCATTGTAAAAAAAAAATCATTTGCAGGGATGATACTAATAAGAACTTGTTTGTTGAGGCACAGTTTCTAAATAATTGAGGGCGGAGCAGAAAGACACTTCAACCCTCAGATCCGGCTCGATGTTGAGGTGCGACACGTACTTTGGTTTAATAGAGAGACGCTAAAGCAGAGAAGTCAAGTTCGCATTTTCTTTTTCAACTTCCCGAGCCGCTTCGCGAGCCATCGCCACGGTGGCCATCGATGAATCGGTCGCGAGCCCTCTCAAAGTCGCAGCACACAATTATATATAAAAAATAAACAACGTTGCGCGATGCCAGCAAATAGCCAACGAATACAGAGCAACTCAAGCGCGATAAGAGTGTCAAATAAACCTGATCTGTTTGTATTAGAAATTGTGACGATACTAGGCACTAGGCAGAAGGTAGTCCACGCAGGCGCCATCGTGTTCTGCGAAGAGATACTGTTGCGAGGACGAACTTCAAATCGGCAGCTCCTTGTCACCGTCAGCAACACCGTGGTAAAAATTCTAATAAAAAAAAGCGACTATTTATTATTTGTACAGACAGGGCAGTTCCTTTTTACGCCCAACACTGAGGATCGTATACAGCGATGAGACGGATCGACGGCTTCCAGTTTATTCGACGTGCCTTAATAAACCAGCTCGAGAGTTGATTTGCTATTACATATTTGATAGTGTGGTACTTTTGTACATTATATGACTCATTAAGACGTATGGGCGATTTCACTGTAGACGATTTAACAACGACCTATAAACCCACGGCATGCGACGGACAGCAGTCCAGTGGTTAAAGTTCGAGCGAACTTAGGCTTTTATATCTCTTTCAGTAAAATATACAGGGTACTATTTTTTTACATGTAACAAATGAAAAAAAGTGGGTTACCCTTATATGGGTGTTGTCATTACTGTCAAAACCGGCTATAACGAAGTCGGTTATAACTAAATAGCGGATATAGCGAAGCGATCACGATTTCCTTTTCCCTTTTGCACTTCGTTACAACCGAAGTCGGTTATAACGAAATAGCGGATATAACGAAGTGATTTCCGATTCCCGTTGATTTCGCTATAACCGGTCTCGACATTAATGTGTACTTAAAAAGCTCGGTGGACGTTAGGCGCGCCTGACACCCGCCCGTTATTGCCCTGCGGGGCAATATTCTTTAGGGTCCATCGGCTAATTAGTTCAAATTGCCTAATAAAATTTTTAAGTATTCGTTTTAAGAGTCATGCTTCAGTTGCAGTTTTAAAGCCAATCCCTAATAAAGATTAGACCAATTTATTCAATTTGCGAAAAGGCAATCAGCTGCCAGATTTTTAAAGATACGTTTTTGAACGTTTGTCGGCAATTCAAAAAGTGCGCGCGCGAAGCGCGCCTCGTCATCAACGTACGCAAGTGACGTACCCGTGCCGGTCACCCCTTCTTTATCTCGGCAGTGCGTGTTTGGTGGAAGCTTCGACTGGACGCTGCCTAGATAACGACAAAGAGCCCCAGTTACTCTTCTCCGCAAACCCTAAATAATCAGGCGAGCTTTTATGCCCGCACTTTTTGACCTGCCGGCCAACATGCGAAAACTTGGGGATAAATATCTAAAAGTTCCTTGCCTTTTTGCAAATTGTATAAAGGGGCCTCGCCATTTATTAGCGATTGACTTTAAAACTGCAGAGGGAACACAACCAATAAAACAACACTTAAAAAAAACTTCACGAGGAAAGTTTAGTGAATTGGCCGACGGATCGTGACGAATATATATTTTCCCGCGTCACGTTCGCCGAGCCATTTAAATACACGGTGAAGACAGCACCCATGTGAGGGTCACCCACCTGTTTTTAAACTCTATGTTTCAAGTAGAAAGAAGCACACTGTATATATATTTTCCTATCTCGTCAAGATAGAAAAACTCTTGACGAGATGACGAATGGTTGAGCGTGCGTGTGTGAACGTAGCCCAGCTCAAAGCACGGGGAGCGAAAGCTCACGCTAGAACCCAGGGGTCCTGGGTCCAATCCCCGCGACCAGGACGTTCGTGATTTATATCACAATTTATAATTTAAATCACACCGGTCTTACTGTGATGATTTAAATCGAACCTCTTGCGCAGAAAAAAATATCCGAATTATGTTTTTTTATTTACTGTGTGTCTATCATTTGATGCTTTCTATCTGCGTTTGTTTTGTATAAATATATATAAAAAAAAACAAGAAAAATAAATTTAAAACAGGTTGAATACGGACAAATCTTTGGAGCAAATCAGAGTGCTGAGCTTTTTTTCAACATTCCACTTCATTTGTCAGTTACGTAACATCCTACAGCAAACAAATCAAAATGCGAAAGAAAAATTATATACAGCTTTTTATTTAAATAAAGAGATACGCTGATTTCGTTACAGTATGGTGCATCAATGAATCAACAAAAAAGTTATTTAAACTGCACTTAGAAAGTCTAAATATATAGTAATTCATTTTTCAGTATTGTTTTCAGTGATCGGACGGTTTGATCAATCAGTCTGTCATGTTTAAAAATACAAGCAGTGATAAAAAAAAATAAAAAAAACGCCTTTTTCTAACTACAGTGATTTAAACCTAATTATTACACTTTGACTAAACGAAATCTGATTTCAATCCAATAAATCGATTGCTTAATAGCACGATTATTATCACATGGACGACCAATGGACAAACGCGTGAATGACAATACCCACGTTTGTCCTGGTTGTCAGGATGGGCACGATAATAACAAAAACGAGTTACATCTTGTTACGTGACGTTATCAACAGTCACACGCGCGCAAATAATTTCCCCAGCACTCATGTGCCATCGCCATGAGCACGCACATCCGTTCATTAATTAAACTTTCTTTTTTCCCCCGTTTATTCTGCTTTGCGTTTACATACATTAGCGACAACTTTTTTTTTTTTTCTAGAATTTTACGTTTATATTGTCCGAAGACCATTGTGTTCTGTGGTAAATTGTCACGATCCGTTCTCTTCACTCTTTTTTTTACAGTATTTTGCTTTTGGCGTTTCTCTGTTTTACTTTTTCCATCGTTTTTTGTTATTTTTCTTGAAGATGAATACCCCACCCCCGTCTTTCAAAGTCAGTGGCCGCAGACTCTGGAAGAATTCGGCGTTCGTGGTCTAGCCCACATAATTAGTCGGGATGTCATTGGTCCGCTTTCGCTTCCGTTTGCATCGTTTAACGTTCCTCCGTCCATTCTTCGACAGACGGGGGGGACTCAGGGATGATGACCGAACGTTCGTGAGTACTGGTCGTAACAATCGGGACGAACGCCATGTCCTCTTCGCGTCGTTTGCTTGATCGTTTATTCTCGCCTTCTTTCTTTCGTTGCTTGACGCTAATCAAGCAGTGGACTTATCAGGGTCAAGGGGAAAGCTTAAGCTACTTCAGCCCAAAGAAACATCGTAAGAACTGGTCTTTCGCATACGGTGCGGGTCAACCTCGAGCGGCGAACACAAAAATTCTGACTCGTACACGTCAAGCTTCTGAGACCGGAAAGTCCGTTCGCAGGAGTCACGCACACGTGGTCACGTGAGCACGCTTCAACGGAAGCATTGCACGCTAAATTTAGCGGGAAACCATGTCCGGTCCGTCAGTGACCTCACGAAATATCCGTGTCGTTTTGTCTATCCGCTACTTTACATCTGTCCATGACGTTACACGAATTCACGAAGTTACACATATTCGTGACGTTATATCTTTCCGTGACGTTAAATCTATCCGTGACATCATATAACTGTCCGTGACGTTACATACAGTATATCCGTGATCTTCCAACGATCATCTGTTCTGTCCGTGACGTTAAATATGTCTGTGACGTACATCTCTCCTTGAAGTTATATATCTCGCACCGTTTTACCTGTTGCATCTACCCGGGGCTTTTACGTCTATCCATGACATTACAAATGCCAGTAACGTTAGATCCGTCCGTGACGTTATATCTCCTTTAAAGATCACCCCCCCCCCCCCCAACCCCCCGAAAAAAAAAATATATATATATATATATACATATAAACGTATTACACGGTCGGTGCCGTGAAATTCTATCCTCTAGCATTCTGTGGTGTATACGTATGAAAATACATAAACCTCGCGTTTCCTTAGCCTGGCAGACAACACATTATACGTTACCGGTGCCCATGGGAACCTCCAGATAAAGAGAGGTAGCGCCTGTTTGCATTTTTCACCTGGTCACTTCAAGCGAACTCCGTTTCGGCTTTGGACGAACCGCGGCGCACACTACGAGACATATCCTAACCAATCAAGCGCTGCAATCGTATCACGTGATATGCACCCCGAGCGTCGCTGCCCGGCTCCCGAAGGTCATGTGACGCTCGCAGACATTAAATGAGCTTCAATAGCCAGTAGTGTTGTCTGCTGTGCATCGTAAAAATAAAATTGTTTTCTGGGCTTTTTTTTTTTTTTTTTTTTTTTTTTTTTTACACAGCGGGAGGTTTTCAGTTTTACTGGCCGCCTGATGTCTCCGTTGTAAACGCAAAATTTAGCCAGTGCAGTATCGCTGCTAAGCGGGTGTCTCTAACGTGCATTACGCAGTATAGACGCAGTACGTTGCAACTCCAGAAATGCGAGCTCACAAACGCGAGTACCTCGTGTTATTCGACGCTCTCATCTTCTGCCAGATGCGCTCTGTATGGAACGCGTCCGAGGGGGAGCATGGTGGGAAGTCAGTGCATCGCTGGGAAGAAGTCAGTCTGTTTACACATTGGGGTCGAACCAGCGAGAGCCAAGCGGCGCGGGGATTCCAACACCTGGCGCCATTGAGGCGCGACGGAAGGCCGGCGGCTCGGGCATCGGATTTCCTCCAAGACAGGCAGTGCCGAGAAAAAGGAGAGGGAGCCGCCAGCCAGACGGCCAAGCTCAGAGTCCGCGATAGTCGGTGCGGTGTCTTTGGTAATATGGCTGCTATACCATCGCTTGTTTACGTCGAACTATATGCTCGATACGTTTTTAATCTTACGATGAACCTCAGGTCACCTGACAATCACGTTGGACCGTGTTCGATGAATTTGTATCGTCCTCTGCAGGTTCATCGTAAGGTTAAGTGACTGGACAAACCAAGTCAATTCAGAGAGCAAGTCGTCTGCTTCATGCACAAGAGCTGCGTGACGTTAGAAACACGTCAAACTCTGATTGGTTCATATTGAAAGATAGTGGGTAGATTTCAAAGCAAGCTGCCTTAAGGCCTACCCACTATCCTTCATTCAGAACCAATCACAGCTGGACATTCTGACGTCACCTCAACCTCTGCAAAAGAAGCAGACGAACTTGTGGTCCGGATATGCTCCTTCGTTTGACCATCCAGATGAATCACCTTTTCCCCCCTCCTCCCTGCATCATAATTTACATTTTGTGATCACCGAAGTCACTGACAGGATGACAACGCCAGGGAGGTTTTTCGGTTCTCCCGAGCTTTCCGCCTTCGACAACGCTTTGGCGTATCGCGCGAGCCTCGAAAGTGCACACGCAACCAAAGCACGACGGAAGGCACTCCGTCGTTCTCATTCTGCCGATGACCCTTATAACCTTGACAACGTCAGACAGTGGACTGTTAGTCTGCCTTGAAGTGACGTCTGGTGTCGCCGTTGCAGACGAGACATTTTACCTGTCTAGTATACTACACGCTGACACGGGGTATTCGATGCGCATCACGCAGGAGTGGTTATGTATACGATCGCACACCAGTACGATGCTTATTCGGACGGAAACGGGCAAGGGCGGAAATATCGAACCGAAGAATGTTTCCTGGGCTCTCTTTTGCGGCTTCAGCTCTCGCTCAGCTTCATGACGGTTAATGCGGGATAGGCGTAGAAACGACTGTGCAGCGTCGTGTCTGTAAATACTAGATAGCGTATACAGACGTCACGCGTCTGTATACCTGGCCTTCGTATTGGCTGAAACATGATCACACGATTCGCAAAATGCCTTCACGAGACCTCGGAGACGACGGACTTTTCTTGACGTACGTTGTGCACAATTCGCCACCAAACTCGCAGTTGTTACTGGGCGAAATGTAGGGATCATTAGACGCCCACACTCACTGGCAGGTGGCGTTAGATTTGAATTTTGTGATGTTCAGCAGGTCTCGCGCACCGCGGCACACGGCTGCCGAATAACAAGAAAAGCTTGGGATGGTTTGTTGCGTAAGGTTTCCTAAATGGAAACAGGAGATCGTGACCAGAAAAACTTTTAAGCTTCACAAGGCTTCCGTACTCGAAACAAGCTCCGAAGAAAAAGTTATATAACTTTCTCCACGGCTCGTTTTATAGCTTGTTTTTTGGCCTCGTTCCATGGACCGTTACTTCAGAAATCTAAAAGTAAAAAGAAAGAAAAGAAAGAGAAATAGACAAGAACGCGTGGCTTGACGCCAAGAAAACAGACGCACGCACGTAATGCTTTGTTTCTTCAAGTTCATCGCTCGTTTCAGCGTGGCGCAATTCCTTTCGGCATTGAAATGTGTCACCCGCAAGTGCAGTATCGCATCTTGTAGAGAAAAACAAAACCGATCGTGTTTTAAGGTCCAATCAGGTAATCGCTCAACTTATGATCGCATAAAATATTGTCAATATCACGGTTAGATTTTTTTTTTTTTTTTTTTTTGCTGCGTATTTAATGCGTTTTGTGGCGTACGGCGTGTTTCACTCGTCGCAATATTCTTCCTGACCGGACTGAGAAGAATCCAAGGCGTTTCTGAACGGCGCGCATGCCGTGAAAGAAAAGCGAATGAAATTATCATAATCGAAGTGCTTTTATCTCGTGTCCTCGAATGCCTCGCTCCGAGTTTTCTTTTTTTCTTTTTTAGATTATAGAAGTTGCGTGACGAGTTTTTTTCTTTCTTCTTCTCTTTTTTGACAATGATTTTGCGCTTTGGCAATGGTAACACTGCTTGTTTGCCGTATCAGGTGACATGTTTTGCGGGCGTCGATATTAGTGACGAAACATTCGGAGGGGAGTAACTTTGTATTTATTGGATTCAGATCTTTGGTGCATATAAAATTATATCCAAGCTCGGGATAGGCCAGGTGGGTTAACACGCGTCCCAGTGATACAAACCATTCGCCAAAACGTCGATTTTCTCAAATGAACACTGTTGGTTAAAACGTGGTTCGCTTACGCGACATGGACACAACCAGATCCGGGGGACTGAGTGAAGCATCTGTGCAAGCGCAGTTCCGACAACAGCGCCACGCCAGTGACGTCACGTTCCTGCTCACGATTCCTGCTACGTGATTGGTTCTTTGGTGTTCTTATTATCAAATGCTGCCGTCTCATTGGCTGCGGAGAGATAATGAGACGCTTCCAACTCGCCATGCCCTTTGTTTCTTAATTGCATAATCTTTTTTAGCTGGATAACTTTTCATTTTTTAGAATAGGTCTTTGTGAAACAGAGTTTAAAAGAAGTTTAACTTCGTCGAGATTTTGCAGAGAGTTCGAAGAGTTCCCTGAACCAGTAGAATCTCAGGGTTCGCCAAGAGTCTGCGTGCGACATCTATATATAGTTATGACCGTTCAAGCGGATTGACGCACATAGCTTGTGTCGACATAAAAATAAAACAAAACAAGATATGATCAGATCATCAAAAAAGCGGAACCGACGTTTCGTCAAACGGAAGAGCATAGGAGCGGCAAAACCAGATCAGGCTCATCAACGCCTCTAGAATGGATCGAGCTTCTCGCACCCTCTCACCCACTCGAGAGTTGTGCTGCGTGACTCGATGATCAAGGACGTTCCAACCATGGGACAAGGGTTGCTCCTGTCGGACGCTCCAAATGGCCGGATAACTACGGTCTCCTGAGTCCTGACATCTTTAAAGATATAAGGGTCGGAGGAAGGACGGGTTCTGTCGCCCTTCCAGCGACATGAACCCTTTGTCCTTTGTAGTGTCTCAAGTGGATGCCCAAAATTCCCGCGACGTCTCTGGATCTAGGACAGCTCGAAGACATCTATGTCACTCTAGCTCTCAGTGACCACGGTGACCCACTAGAGAGGGAGCTCAACGAGGAGCATTATTTATACTTTCTGCCTTCAGCACAGGTCTGGTCCTATGAAGTGTCTTGAAAACCCCGATGCCAATCTGAGCCGCTGAGGAACCGTGGTCAGTCAGTGGTTAGAGAGGGATGTTTGTCAAGCAAGTGCAGGCAAGGCGCTGTCCTCACTGGTGCCTGGACCGCGAATGCATGCAGCCGCAACACCTGACCAAGGCATCTCAGGCTGCATTTAGGACCACTGAAAGACTTTTATGTGTCTCCGAAGCTTTTTCGGTAATCGCAGTAAGCGCTTGGTTAGGAATCTCAGGAAAGAGCACCCAGTGTTCAGCATTCAGCGCAGGCTGCTGTTTTTGGCGGTTTCTTGAAGACCCGTGTGACGCTCTGAACCTCTTAGTGACCGTATTTTGTGACCAGATTAGTATCTTTGGAAAGCCAACGCAAGGTCGCTGTCGTTTGTAATGTCTCGACTGTGCGTAGAGGCTCGAAGCTCCCGCGAAACGAGAGCAATGTATCTCGCTCTGGACTTAAGGCTATTGGAAGATTTCTATGCCATTCTGAAGCTCTCAGTGACCATGGTGTCACTTGTAAAATAGAAAAGTCAGAGAGGAGCACTCAGATGCCCTGCCGCCAACATGAAACAACTGTCCTTTGCTGTGTCTTGACTGGGCGTACATGCTGGATGACTATCTGATCAACGTGCCACAAATGTCAGGAGATCGAGCAAACATTGCTTGCCACCCATGAGTACGAGCATGGCAGTGTGGTACGTTCATGTATAGCAGTAACAGGACCTTGTATACCTGTTTGATTGAATTGGGATGTATGAGAATATTCAGTGCAGTGTCATGAAGCAATGCCACTTATAGTCGTTGACAGATGTTAAGAATATGTCGAGGCACCGCTGCCAGCACGCGCTTCTTGCCTTCCCACAGGTTTTGGCTGTGCGTGCGACTAGTGCTTTCAAAGGTGGAAGCTCGCTCGAGGAGGAGCACCCTGTGGGCTCTTAACTTGTGACGAAGCATAAGCAAAATTTTTTGTTTTTAAACAATAGCATGAGAAAATTAGGCACGTTTTGTTATATCATTGGATACATTTTCAGAGTGATAGAAAAACACACGGGTTGTTACGTGCATGAATAAAGAACGGTTTTAGGTGTACGTAGGGCACCATACTCGGACGTCACATGACATAGCAATATACTTTACACAATTTTGTGCAAACAATTCTGTGTAAGATGCAACGACTGAGTGGCGTAGAGTGATAGGCGCGCCGGTACGAACCTTAGTAGATTTTTTTTAAACTTTAAATGTCATTCAAATTTATAAACATAATTAAATGACAAAGAATGAATGTATAATTCTGATTAATCCGACAGTGTAGACTGCGAACGAGGTGCATACGAGCGAGAACTTGTCTCTACGACACGATTATTACGACAGATGCATGATATGATACCATCTCCTAATAAATTGAACTCATGCATGTGGGCATACGTGGTGGTCGTGATTGACTTTTGAGCATGTGCAGGAGAGACAAAATGTCATGTGCAGTCACGCGTCACTTGACAAAATGGTAGCGGACCTTGTGACAGACATGTGTAAACAACAACGCCCCCTGGATACCCTAATAAATGCTCGGATCGTGAAGTGTCATGGCTCAATTGCCTGGCGCACGGCAGCACGCAGACATGCCATAACATGACAATCGCATGTGAAAGTGACATGTCTTAAAATAGTGAGTCTTACCTGGCGTCCTCATTGCCGGCCACGATTCGATAGTCGGTGCTGAGGCCGTTGGATCCGGCGTCTCCGTCACTCGCCGTGTCCAAGATCACCCTGGTGCCCACGTTGGCCTCTTCAGAGAAGGCGACAGCGAGGCTAGCCTCCGGGAACACGGGAGCGTTGTCGTTCACGTCCAACACACGCAGCCTCACTTCGATCGGGTACGTGGGCTGGCTACTTAACACCACCAGGTCGAAACGATCACTCGCGAGCGACTCCCTGTCGATCACCACCGCCGTCCTGATGGCCCCGGACACCGGGTCCAACGTTAACTCGGCAGGCGGTTCGTTGAAGCGGTACGTGAAGTTGTCCCTGGTCGGGATGTGGCCCACCAGCGTCCCCACCGGCTTCCCTTCTTCCAGTTCCAGGAGCACGCGCGTGTCCGGTTGTCTGGACTGCATGGGCACCAGCGGGCCACGGTCGGAGCCGCGACGCAGCGCGGACTCCGCGGCCTCCGCGCCGTCGCATTCGGGTAGGAGGAGTAACATCAGGAGCAGGGGAAACGACATCGTCCACGGCGGCCGCCGCCGAGAGCGGGGCGGCCTGCCGTCGTCGTCGACACTGCTCCCCGTCGAAGACTTCATGATGCTGGTCGTTGCCGTGTCTCGCGGTCGTCAGGCGTCATCCTCCGGGCTCCTGGGCGGAGAGCCGGGGTCCTGCTAGGGGCTGTTGTACCAGGCCCTGAGCCCTCATCTTGGCACTGCGTTCTTGGCTCACCACCGTTCGCGGGTCGTCGTCGTCGGCGGCGGCGGCGTGCTAGCTTGCCTCACTCGCTCGCTGTCGAAGAGGGGGGAGCGCGCGAGAACGAAAAACCTGCTCCAGCGAGACTGCATTCCAGAGGCAGGCCAGCAGCAGGCAGGGGGAAGGGACCTGTGACGTCACGGACCCTCCGAGAGGGTCCCCCCGACCGAAAACGTAGAGGGGGGGGGGGGGTCCTCCTTCCCCTCTGCTCTCAGCGGGATGGCAGCTCGACTAAGCAGCACCACCAGCAAGCGGCAGCAGCACCGCCCGCGGATGAAGGCGCTGGAATGCGCTGCTGCCGGCCGCCTGTGTGTGTGTGTGCCCCTCCTGGAGAGAGAGTTCTGCAGAGCGGTGGGCTGTGAGTGTGCCGCTCCCTTGGAAAAGAGCGCGCCTGTTGTACTGTTGTTGTTGTTCTCGTTGCTTCTTTTTTTCCCCCGGTGCTCTCTTCTTCTCTGGCAGGCACAGGTCTCGCCCGCCTGCGGGCTGCTTGCTGCTGTGGCCGTCGGCCTGCCGTGCGAGCACCTGGGCCCGTCGGCGTTCTTCCAGAGGGCCCTTCGGTGCGGGTCCGCTGGATTACCTGGAAAGCCGGAATGGGGAACCGTATAGAACGTGGCGCCGAGGGGGCAGGGGGTTAAAGGAAGAGGGAGGGGGTTGACACGCCGCTTGGCTTTCCTGCAAGGCTCAGGAAGGCTGCTACTGTTGTTCTGGTTTCTTTTTTCTTTTTTTTTGAAAGAGGGTGGGAGGATGGAATTGAGTGGCTTTTGTGCGAGAAAATTGCCACCGTTTTTTCGTATTTTTTTTTTAAATGTTGTTCACTAACCAGAGGCGGGACCGTGTCCTTTGTAGCCACGACACAACGACAAGGAACCACCTCTTGCCCATCTCTTCTTTCATCCGGACACTTTCCGACCACCATGAGAGAAACCGTAGGTTGGGTGGGGAGGGGCACAACACCACTGGCAACGTTAATGACAATTTGTCAGACACCTTTTTTTTTTTTTTGGGGGGGGGGGGGGGGGGTTGGTTCCATAACATACTCGAACGTACCTTCTCAGATACCCCCCCCCCCCCCCCCCCCCCCAAACCCGATATATATTTTCCTCCTCTTTGTAGTTTCGCGTTTTTGTCCCTTTCATTTTGTCTTACAATCGTTGTTTCTATTGATTGCATAAACCCCAAGTCATGCTGCTTATACATCATGCAAGAAGACACGTAGTTTCTCCGCAGACTGACAGAATTATCTGCGGAGGCTTTTGAAGTATCTTTGAGGCACGCTTGCCTCGGACACTTCTGGAGACATTTTCTGAACGACTAGTGCCAGAGGACCGCCATACAAGGAAGGAAGACGCACTGTCTTTTGTATGGTGTATCGTTAGCGCTGCCAGGAAACGTGTTCAGCCAGCCTGTACCTTGGATGGCAATTTTAAGACGCTGTCCTACATATATCGCGCGGCACCACCTTGCGTGTTGTCTTCCCTGCCAGACACGTGCATTGCGGGGATAAAAGGAAAGGTCTCTTTTTCCTTCGGGTGATTCGCCGGGAAACTGAATGAATGGACGTCCGACCGTTTTCCGGCAACTTCGAGTGGATGCTTTCGCGCCTTGCCTTCGACATGACTCCTCTTTAGAAAATTGCCTCCAGCTCTAATATCTATAGCGTAGCACGTCGCAGAAAGCGGACCGCTACAAACAAACGAAGGAATTTCAGCAAATGACAATGTCCCGAATGACATTATGACTCGAAGATGCGATGTGTACAACAACACTACACTTTTAAAACCTCTCCGTGTCGCGGCGCAGTCCACGTTCCAGGGTCAGTACGTTTTCACTTTTCATCCGACCTACACTCGTAAGAGACCTGGAGCGTCAACTTTTCCGCAAAGCACCCGGGACAGCCGATAGCTGGAGGCTGTCACAAAGTGGGACTAAAGCTTCCTTCCTCGTGTGCGCGTGGACATGACGGCTGGGGACTGCCACGAAAAGTAGAGAAACAGGCAGTCAGTTCAAGTCAAATCGTTTGACCGAAGCATACAGCATTGTTCGTTTTTCTCTTCGAGCGCACTCTGTGCGCAACAGGGGGAGCTCGGCCAACGGCAAAGCTCGTAATATGTTGAGACCTCTAAAAAGCAGCCAGTGCGCTGTTGTGCCACCGAGCGTGTCAAAACACATTCTTAGCGTCGTCGTTCGACGAATGGAACCAATCGAAGAAAGTTCGAGCGAAGTGCGCATGTGCCGAAATTGAAAATAGGTTACCGCCGCCACCTGTGGTAGGGGGCGCGCAATATTTATCGCGTCTATTGTTCGAGATGAATAAACAAATTAAATCATTAAAATGTATATGTTTGTTTTTATATTGCCCAAATTAATGAAGCAGACTATTATCGGAATTATTTTTTCCCCAAGATTTTGCGATGTATGCGTAGAAGAAGGGTGACAGTGTTCAAAAATCAATCTCCAGGTAGGGTGCCTCGAGCGCGTCTCCGATTGGTGTGTTCATTGCGTCCTCAAAAGTTGTCCCTAGATCTCCGCCCGATGACCACATAGAAGTATCGTGCTGTCGCCGGCCGCGATCCTGGCGGCGTTGCAACAGCTGTGGTGTGTGTGGCAGATGCCTGTTCTGCTGCAGGTCGCTCTCCAGATTGACAGACCACGGAAGCTTCGGCAGCCAGGGGTTGGGACGCCGTGACGACAGCGACACTCGCGTCTGCTCGGGCTTTTGGCCGGAGCTTCTTGCATAACCGCCAGGATCGCGACATTCGACCGTATGACACTCCGGCTTTTGTGGCGTCATTTCTTGCCACTTCGCAATCTCGGGGTGGACAAACGTCCGCGACGTCCCTAATTACAACTGGGGATTGTTGCGAACGTGCCCAGGTTCGAGGTCAACCAGTTTCGTCTTTTACGAAACTCTAATGTCAAGTCCAACAGAAGTTCGACTCAAGTTTATTTACAAACGATGGTCGCAAACCTGCCCAGGTTTGAGGTCGACCAGTTTCGACTTTCAGGAACTTCTAATGCCAGGTTCGACAGAAGTTCGACTTTTATCAGCATACGCGAAAATTCAAAACGAGTTGACGCCACCTGGCGGAGCAAAAGCGCAATATTTGTTAGGTACACTTTTTAAATATTTTCTCATTATTTATTTATTTTTAAATACTGCGACTCCGTCGGGCCTATGACACGAGTGGAGGAAAGAATTGTACAAAACAGAACATAATGAAACAAGGATACAAAAAAAAAAAAAAGAATATAAGTCATGACTGCGAAACTACAACATTCAAAATAATGATTTTTGCTTTTATATTGTTCACGCATTGGTAATGATTTCATGAAATATAAAACATATTATACTTTATGCACTATTTCTTTCCCAAAAATGGAGGTTTTGCATAGGTCAGAGGGGCCAGAGCACACCGTCCCTAAGTCCAATTTTGTCGACTTTGCTAAAAATTCGTGGGTTCGCCCAACCAGTCGAACCCCGATGTTTGACGTCGAACCCCCAAGTGGCATAAAAAAAGAGCGACATCTCTAATTACAGCCCTAGGGGAAGGAACAAAAGTAGCCCAATCGAGAGGTTATAACGACAGGACGGCAGGTAAAACACGCCTCGCTGCTAGACCCACGTCGCCTCGTTAATTGGAGAAGAGTCCGCGCACAGGCGAACGCGCAACCCTTACACGGCCACCGATGAAGAACGGAGAGAGAGAGAACACGTCCCCTTTATTGCAGTCGCAGCCCATCAATTACGATTGTTCGACCCACTCAGGCTTCGCCCCGGCATCTTTATGCGAATGTCGGCTTCGCTCGAGTCGCTCCCCGGGGTCGACCTCAGCGACACCGCGTGTCTGCCGACCTTTCATGCATGTCGGATTGTGTCCCCGCGAGATAGCGTCACCTGCCCACTTTCGTTGCGTGGCCTTGCGTCGCCGCTGTCGCGTAACAATCGAGCCAGCGCCGTCGACGCGCGAGGAGGCCTGCCGCGCGCCGGACCCCCTCGTCTTCGGCACACAACAGACACGCGAACACGCGCTTTTCGGCGTGAACGCGTCTTTTTTCGGCGGGGGGAAGTGACGTGGTGGTCGTAGTCGAAATCTTGGACGATAGAGAGAGCTTTAACTCGCCTTTAAAACGGCGGTATTCGCGCGAGCGAGAAATCCCGGGGACTTTTTTTTTTTTTTTTCTTTATTTGATTTGCGGATAACTTTTCCGCATAGGGGGCAGAGATAAAGGCGTAATGCCTGACAGAGCCTCTGCCCCCTATAGTTCAGCATAATACATGAAAAAAATGCATGCAATACAGCAAAAATAAAACTAGAATAAAACAAACAGAAAGTATCAAGAAACTTGAACAGCGTATGGCGCAATGGCCATGAATAATCTGAACTAACAGCATCAAATAATATTGAACGGATAAATGAAAATAACAGAAATAACTACAGCATATGTCATAACACAAAATTCACTTGAAACTATCATGAAACTAGTACGAAAGAACTAATATCGGGAAATTGAGTAAAAAATAAACTATACTGAAAGTGCCACAAAAACTGAACAATATGTATATACACACGCATTTACATACTCATATATACATGCATACATATGCACTGTAAACAAAGAGACATAGACATTGAAATGCACTCACTTGTGGAAAATTTGGTCTAGAAAAATATAAAAAGGCAGAAAAAGCTTTTTAGCATTTACAGTGTCAGAAATAAGATCAAATAATTACAAAATAGTACAAAATAAGCTTTGAAGTGCGTATCGTTAGTATAAAAGGTCTCAAGTTGATGAAAAAGCAATACCACTACCCACCAGGAATCTTCTGCATTCATTTTTGAATTTATAAAAAGGTTTGTCAAAGTCTATGTTTATATCGTTTCTATTTAAAGTTTTTGATACCTGAAAAGTTATTGTTTGCCTGCCATAGTTAGTCCTGATAGCAGGCATCTTTCGCTTTGGGTCTCGAAAGGTGTACACACTCAAGCTGTCTGTTGGTGTAATGTATAATTTGTTCATATAAATCCATTGCAGGAGTTTGAAGTAGTATACCTGGTCTGCTTTCAGCATATTATATTTTATGAAGAGTGGTTGTGTACGTAGATTTCTTTTATCCCCTTTAAAATTTTCGCACATACGTAATATTTTTTTCTGCAAGATTACTAGCTTATTATAGTTCGAAGCTGTAGTTGTTCCCCAAATTAAGATTCCATAGCTGATTTTCGAGTAAAATAGGGAATAATATAATGTTTGTTTCAGCCAGATGGGTAGAAGGTTTTGTATTTTATATATGCTACCAGTAACGCGTGATAATTCTGCTTTCAGTTTGTTAATATGAGTATTCCATGAGAGGTCCTCTGTGAACCATACGCCTAGAAATTTTTGTTCCACCACTTGTTCCAGCAAGGTACCTTCAAACAATATGTTGATACAGCTACAGTCTCGCCTATTGGCCGGTTTAAAAATAACATACTTGGTTTTACTAGTATTTAGGCTTAAACGATTGATTTGTAACCATGTTGATAGTTTTAATAGGTAAGTATTAGCTGACAGTTCCAAGCACTTTTTTGTCACTCCCGTAAAAAACACATTAGTATCATCGGCATACATTATTAGCTCGGGGGAGTCTGGAATTTTAGTTATATCATTGATATACAAGAGGAATAGCAGAGGGCCTAAAATAGAGCCCTGTGGTACACCACACTGTATCCTCATTTTTTTAGATGACTGATCATTTATAGATACATATTGGTAACGGTCAGTAAGATACGTTTTAATCAACCTTAACGCAACTCCTCGAACCCCATAGTTTTCTAGCTTTTTCAATAAAATACTGTGTTGTACAGTATCGAATGCTTTTCTTAAATCTAAACATAAACCAAGCGTGAACAATTTGTTTTCAATATTTTCAACAATTTGATCTTTTATGTCAAGTAACGCTAGTTCCGCAGACTTTTTTTTCTGAAATCCATATTGTTCCGGCGTTATTATTTGATGTTTTTGAAGGAAGGAGGTTAGCCTATCATTTATAACCCGCTCGAAAATTTTTGAGAATGCTGGGAGAACAGAGATTGGTCTGTAATTATTAATTAAATTCTCTCCGCCTCCCTTGTAAACGGGAGTAATTTTGGCTATTTTTAATTCATCAGGGAAGTCTCCAGACTGGAGCATATTATTAACTATATGTGATAAAACAGGACTAATTATGCTCGTTGTGTACTTAATCGGTAAAGCCTTGATTTCATCATCTCCAGCAGCGACATCATTTTCTAAACTTCTTATAATTTTATCAATTTCGAATGGTGTTGTTGGAGCAAGCATGATTGATCCTAGCTGATATCTTTCAAATGTACAGTCACCCGCAATGCTATCATTTCCCGCGTACGATCCAATACTAATAAAATGCTGATTCATTGCATCTGCGAGTTCTTTTCCAGCGACAGTTACATTATCTATTACGATTTCCTTCACAGTGCAACGCTGCTTTCTGGTGATTAGATTGTTTATCGTGTCCCAAACTTTTCTGTGGTCATCCTGTACACGCTGAAACTGAGCTTGAAAGTAATCACATTTCGCCTTCTTCAGGTCTCTGTTCAATTCGTTTCTGAATTTTTTGAACTCGGCCAATAAGCGAGGATCACGAGTTTTAATGAATGCATGGTATTTACTGTTCTTTTCTTTTATTTTTTTATAAAGATATCTAGTTACCCAAGGCTTTCTTAACTTTTTTCTTTTTGTTTTTTTCTCCCGTAGAGGAAAGGCTGCGTCATAACATCGTTTGTATTTAATCAGGAAGTTTCTATAAGCCAGCGTGGGGTTGCACTCATCGTACACGTCGTCCCAACTTTGTTGCTCTATTATGGAGCCAAAACGTCTCAGTGTTTCGTCGTTTATTGAACGGTGCCAGAATTTTTCTATGTCACGATTTTGTTCCTTGATTGAAGAAGACCCAACGCAAAAAATAGGCAAATGGTCACTGATATCGTATAAAATTACGCCAGCTGTAGCATGACAACTATCTGTGATGCAGACGTCGAGGGACGTTGCCGTGTCAGCAGTCACCCTGGTTGGCAGTGTTTACCCCGGGGCGTGAAACACGCGGCGAAAACATCAGGCTTCTGCGGTGCGGCGCACTAACGTCAACTCCGCGGCTTTTTTTATTTTCCTTTGCGGAGGGGGCGGGGGGTACTTGGACGGTTTTTTGGCCGTTATAGTCCGGACGCTGTCTCGCGTACTGCGTGTCCCAGCAAGTTCCGCGTAGGAGAGGACCATAACTTTGCTTACGCTTCATCATTCACTAAACGAACACTCTGGATCGCGGGTAAGTAATGAACGCTTGGCATGCGCTGCGGGAAAGTAGACCTATGCGCATTTTTTAAGGTACAGTTCATTAGCAAAAGAGAAAAAAAAAAAAAAAAAAAGCTCGAAATCCAAACCATTTTTTTGAAAGCGTGTTTTTTTTTTGTTTTTTTTTTTTTGAGCGTAGTGTAGTCGAAGAGCGAAGTGTCCGCAACCGTCCACGACAAATCATTCGCTCGCGCCGCACTCCGTTTGCGCTTACGATGGACTCCAGTGAAGTGTACGGGCCATCCTGCAGCCAGTCCGGTTCTGCGAAAGTCTCACGTGACAACGCGCTCGGCGCGTCACTGCGGCCCTTCCGAAAGTCACGTGGCGCTGCCACGAAATTGGACCGGCTCCGATTGGTTCACAAGTGTCCACCGCCGTCCAACGTACGGTGACACGGAGCGCAGCGCGAGCGCTCGTCGCGTCCTCTGCGTAGCCTTCGCTTGACCTCGTGGCAATGCACGCAGAGTTTAGCCTCCGCCTAAACTAATAGTGCCGTGAGTCGCTCATCAGTTAGGGCAGTGCCCACCGGGAATACTCCCACGCCGCGCGTTGATTGGTTCCCAGGGTTCGTCGCACAGCCTCCCAACCGGTTCCACCGTGCCCGGCTTGTGCGCGAGTGCAGCGAGAGCGATCGAAGGACCGCTTCGTCGTAGTTCTTCGCTGGGTCGCGCCAACAAGCACATGCGTGCCTCTCCTCCGCTGGAGCCACGGAGCCGCCTGCGTTGTCGCCTTGTAAACATGTTCGTTCGATAAGGAACGGAAACCTCCCTCTGGTGGCAACTCGCTCTTTCGTGCGGCCTTATCGTCTTGAAGACTGGAAACGAAGCGCTTTTTTTGCGTTTTTTTATTGTTTGTTATGGCGGGTGGTATATATTCTGAAGCTTGGGAGTGGCAATTATCTATAGACAGGCGGTTGGAAAGTTTTCGCCGGCGGCGGTTATCGGCCGTTTCCATAATCGCCTTCTGCGTGCTGCTACATTTGTCCACTGGTTTGCGAAAAAGACATATTACGAGCATGCGCTCTAATTTTTTTTTTATTTGAAAAAGGAGGTATTGCGTATGCGTCTACAGTTCAGTGACTCGGTTGTTTTTCGTAGGAATGATAAGGGATGGAAAGGTGTGCCACGGTGGAAAGTGAAATCGAAGCCAAAATAAATAGTTGACCAACAGGCCGACATTAGGTCAGAGTGAAGCCGCGTACTCCACTAAAACCGGCTTTAAAGATGCGACCAGCTGCTCTCTAGCGGGCGCCAAGCGGGTTAGCTTTTAGTCGAGCAACACTGGTGCAGAACCCTCGTGACGTCACGTCACGGTGGAGCTGTGGCTGATTGGTTGTACCCAACGTTACTAAAACACTCAGTTGGGAAACTCACCCTCAAAACCTTTGTCGCTGGCGTCCACCGAGACCGAGCTAAATACGATAACAGCGCCACCCTTCAGCGACGAGTTGAAACATAAAAGTTGCTTTACATAACTACTGCGAGACGGCCCTGCGAGATGGCGCCACCGGCCCTTGCCCGACTCGACGTACAGCGGTGCAGTTCCGGGAGTGGACGCTGCGGGAGAAATGGCGGCGTTGCGATCGCCATTAGTTCGGTCCTCGAGTACGAATCGGAGCCACTTTTTTAAAGCAGGCTCCATGGCAGTTTCCCAACTGAGTGGTTCTAGTAACGTTGGTTGTACCGCAGTACCCTTGTGACGCCACGTCGCAGCCGTATTGCTGATGAGCAGTGTTGCCATCCCTATGATAGACAGTTTCGGTATCGCCGTAGACACCCAAAACCAAACTTTGAGCCGTGATATTTATAAAACTACACAAAATATTGAGAGAAAAAAAAATATATCCTTTGTAATTCAGGGACACTGCTTTAGCTGAGAACAGTTGTAATCCCAAATTCAGAAATATTGATCGGAGTTGTCCTTTAAGCTGAGAGTACGGTGGGAGCAACGTGCCAACCGGACCAATCAGACGCCTCCCTTTTATCGCATCTCCGCGCGTGTGTATATGGCCGGGAGCGCGATGACTTGGCGAAACAAAGGTGTATAACTGGTCTAATGAGGACGTAGCTTCCACCGCAGTCTCAGCTTAGAAATGAACTGAGTGTAGCGGGGAAATGACGGGGCTATTCATTTCGTTCAGAAAAAAGTCATCTTGGAAATTTTGAAGAAAACAAATTGTTCTTGGAGCGTTCATAGACTATAGACTTCATAAAGGCTTCTGATTGCCTCAATCCAGGGGTGGACCGAGAACTCCATTTGGGGGGGGGGGGGGGGGGGGGGCGGGAGACCTTGTAAGGATACTATCCTTCCATTTTTTTTTGTGCACCGGGGGGGTCCACCCATGTCAAATTGCCCTCCGAGAAGGGGGGGGGGGAGAGGGGGTCGACCTCGTTTGGGGGGGGGGGGAGGGAAAGGCGCCCCCCCCCCCCCCCCCCTCTTGGATCCGCCACTGCCTCAATCATGAAATTTTACTAGCGAAATTGGATACATGTGGGATTCGAGGGCATGCTTTGCAGTTAGTGAAGTTTCAAGTTCGAAACGTATTCTTACTGGTGTTCCACAGGGATGTATTTTAGGTCTTTTTCTTTTCAATATTTTGCGCTAATGATATTGTGAGTATTAACTCTGATGCAACATTTTACAACTAGGCCGACGAAACTAGTTTGCTTTTTTCAGCTGAAAATGTCGATGTGCTATTTGACATGGCAAATCAGGCGATATCTGCATTAGCAATTTGGAGTCATTTAGTTCACTACAAGTCAATGTCGAAAAAACAAAAGAAATGCTCTTTCGCCCAAAACATAAGCTAGTCACAGTTACAAGAGATATCGTTTTAAACTCCTAAAAAATAATGATTGTAAACTCTTCCAAACTCTTAAGCGTCATTTTTACTGAGAATATGTCATAGGACAGTCATGTCAACTACCTTATTTATAAGCTGTCACAAGTAGTATAGACGTGATCAACCGCCACTGGTGCATGTTACCAGCAAAGGTAAAATTAATGATATACAATTCGTTATATTACTCCCACATAAACTACTGTAATTTAGTCTAGGGTACGCACTACAACGTCAACGAATCTAGAAAAAATACACTTATTGCAAAAAGAAGAAGCGTTTAGGGCTATAGAAGACGTTCCATTTGATTTATACACAGCTAGTTTATTTAAGCAGTTTCGTGTTATCAATATACATGCTCTGTTTAGCTATAGACTTCTCACTAGTCCAAAACTAGAACAAATTAGGGGTGCAAACTTTTTGATAAACCTTATAGAGCTCTCTGAAAATATTCAAGCGTGTCCTACCCGTCGTGCGGAATGTTGGGAGGTGGCCACTGCAAGAACGAACTATGGCACACAAATGCTTAAACATAGTATCCCAAAAATACTTAACTTACCTGAAGATAAAACATTTGGAATTCAGTATACATTGCCTCTTAGAGAAATTTGAATAATTTTTTCCACAAATGAATCTGAGTATGAAATAAACTTTTGGGGTCTCATAACTTCTGTTTACAAATGGGTCACTTTCCTGTTATAGCCGATGATAGAATATATTATGGTCGAAACACGCTTTGTTAAATTGTGGTAATCAAGGTTGGCGAATGTTTTTTTTTGTTTCGTCGACTTGTCAAGGATTTGTCAAACTGTGTCGTACAGCTTTTTTCCTTGATTGCCACCATCAACGTACGATAGAAATAAACTCTTTATTATTAATTTTTGTCAAAAGCACGTAATTCTGATCAGTGCTCAAGGTGTGCTTGAGTGCAGCGCCACTCGTTGCTTAAAGCGTAGTTGTTTTTACTGTTCATTTAATATTACTTACATCACTGACATTTTTTTATATTATCACCATGTGTTCGTTTTATTACGCTCGCTTTGGTTTGATTGAACTGTGTATTTTAGTGAGGATAGTTTGTTATACTTGGCCTTGAAATTGCGATCCTTCACCCCACAAGTGCTTCGAAATATCCGTTCTCTATATATTTGAGATCTGGTTCCGCATCCCATCAAATAAACATGAATGAAGGAATATTGCCTATTTTATTTATTCGCTCCCCCTTAGCTCCATGCCCCGTGCAAAACCGACTGCGTGTGCAGGGAGCCAGTGGGTCCCCGGGGGGGGGGGGGGGGGGGGGGTTTGGGGGGCCCCCGCTGCCTACTCCACTGCTAGCGGTTGTACAGCACTGACTATACATTGCCCATCTACAGCGAGTGACTCTTCGCAACTTTGAAATGGCTGACCAACTACACGCTGTATAAATATCCACACAACCCCAATTATTTTGTGATACCCAGAAACCCAATATAACTTTTAGGTATTTGGATTTTTGAACAAACCATCTACCTGGACAGGTTATTGGAAACCTTAAATCTAGTCTGAAAACCTGAAATCCAGATAGAATCCAATAACATTTATTGTAGTGACCAAGCAGAGACAGCAGCTCCAACAACAAGAAGGTTTATTTCAAGCGATAGCGCGGCTTAAATAGTTCAGCGCCGATGCTTATCGACGCTTAAGAGAAGGAAAGAGAAGGAAAGGCGCACGCTCGCCTGCCCGTTCTGCACGTCACCGCACGACGTCACTTGTCACGATATCACACCGCCGGCTTGTCGCTGGTCCTGCGCGTCACCGCACGACGTCACTTGGCACGATATCACATCCCTCCCCCCTAGTCATCTATGCCGTATCGGTGCACCGGGCGACGCTGGCGGGAAGAACGCCTCAATACGGGAGTCTCGACCGCAGGTGACCTCGCCCCCAGACTTGACGGGCCCGGAAGGGAAACCCCGGCCTCCAGAGGGCCAGGCTCCGAACCGGGCGTTCCCGGAAGGGCAAACGAAGCTGTTGTCCCGCCGGTTGGAGTTGTTGGTTCCCAGGCCCTTCGCACGTGGTTCCGGTGGCGTCGATGGATACTCCCGTCGGATGTCTGGACCTCGTACATGACGTGACCCCGACGCCGTAGCACACGAGCAGCCAACCACTTCGGACCTTGGCGAAAATTCCTTGCGTAGACAGAGTCACCGCACTGAAAGCTTTGTTCTGGAGGCTGCCGTTTGCACTCCACGTCCATCGCATCGGGGTGAAGTTTTGACAGGCCCGAGCGCAGGTTCCTGCCCAGCATAAGCTCAGCTGGGGTCTTGCCGGACTCCGAGTGTGGCGTGGAATGTTGCTTGAACAAGAAGCGAGACACCTTGCACGCTAGAGAGCCTTGCCTCTGCTTTCTCAGTGCACACTTTAGCTCCCGAACCATGCGTTCTGCTCTCCCATTACTCGCGGGGTGGTAGGGAGCAGTATACATGTACTCAATGCCGTTCAACTTCAAAAAGGACTGCATGTCCCGGCTGGTAAACGCCGTGCCATTATCTGAAACAATCAAATCTGGCAGTCCGTATGTTGCAAACATCTTACGCAGCCGCTCGATCACTGCAGATGAGTGCATTGACGTCATTATTTCCACCTCCGCCCAGTTTGAGAAAGCATCAACTGCGACTAGGAAAACCGCACCATCGACAGGACCCGCAAAATCGATATGCACTCGGCTCCATGCTCGCTCCGGTTTCGTCCAGAAATGCGTAGGCGCTTTCGGCTCACTTTGCCGGTTTTCCTGGCACGCCTTGCAGTGCCGCACAAATTCTTCGATCTGCGCATCCATCTTCGGCCACCAAACGTAGGACCTCGCGATAGCTTTCATTGCCGTCACTCCCGGGTGATTAGCATGTATCAAGATGAGGACACGTTTTTGCAGCACCTCAGGGATTACCACGCGGTTTCCCCAAACCACACAGTCACGATGCACGGACAGTTCGTTCTGCCTTATCTCGTACGCACCGTAGTCTTTCGGTACCCCTTCTTTTGGCCAGCCGTCGATGATCCATTTCCTTACTTCCGATAGCCGACTGTCTTGCGACGTGCAGCCAGCAACTTCTGCGGCGGTGACTGGCGGGTACTCAGCGGCTTCGAAAAGCAATACGTCGCCCGGCGTTTCTGCTTCCAACCGAAATGCTGGAACCGGAAGCCTGCTCAAGCAGTCAGCGTTCGCATGGTCCTGAGTTTTGCGGTAGTCAAGCTGGTATTCGTAGGCCGACAGCATTAGGCTCCATCGTAGCATGCGTGGTGACAGAACATCCGGTATTTGTTTCTCTCGCCGAAATATTCCTAGCAGCGGTTTGTGGTCCGTAAGAATAACAAATTTTCGCCCGGCTAGGTACTGATGAAAGTGACGCACTCCAAACACCACGGCTAATGCTTCTCGGTCTATTTGAGCATAATTCCGCTCAGCCTTTGTTAACGTCCTTGACGCATAGGCAATGGGTTGCTCCTTTGCCGTCTCGTCACAGTGAGCGAGTACAGCACCCACACCCACCGGAGACGCATCACAGGAGAGTATCAACGGAGCACTTTCGTTAAAATGAACAAGCAAGGACTGCGATGTTAACAATTTTTTTAAGCCTTCAAACGCCCGTTGGTGCTCTTCGTCCCATTTCCAGGTAGCATTGTCATCAAGTAAACGGTGCAGCTTCTCGGCTATTTCGGATCTGCCCCGCAAAAAAATGTTGTAAAAATTCACCATACCCAAGAAGGACTGGAGTTCCTTCTTGTTAGTTGGGGACGGGGCTTTATGGATGGCCTCGACTTTCACCTCGGAAGGGTAGATGCCACACTTATCGATGCGATGACCCAGGAACTCGAGGCTTTCCTGAAACAACTCGCATTTGTTTGCTTGCACTCTGAGTCCAGCCTTATCTAGGCGTTCGAATACATCCGTGAGCATGCGTTCATGCTCCTTGGCCGTTTCGCTAACCACCAGGATATCGTCCAGGTACACAGCTATTTTAGGTAGCCCAGCAAGGATAGTGTCCATTGCCCTTTGAAACAGTCCTGGTGCCACAGATACGCCGTACGGTAGGCGGCGAACTTTGTAGAGCCCTTGTACGGTGTTTATCGTGAGCAGTTCGGCAGTTGTATCGTCGACCACAAGCTGCTGGTACGCCTGTGCCAGATCAAGCTTCGAGAAGAACCGCCCCTTTCCTAGCTTAGCGAAAAGCTCCTTGCTGGTGGGTAGAGGATACACATTGCTCTTTACTGCCTGGTTAACTGTGCTTCTATAGTCTCCGCAGATTCTAAGCGAGCCATCCTTTTTTCGCACCACAACAATGGGTGTTGCCCATTCGGAGTATTGGGTTGGCTCCAATATTCCTAACTGCACAAGCCTATTGAGCTCGGTCAGAACATCTTCTTTCAGCGCAAAAGGAATGTTCCGGCATTTCAGGAACTTTGGCAGGGCGCCGTCCTTCAGCTCGATGTGAATGGGCGGTAAAAACGCGCCAGGCAGAGACCCGCTGAACACCTGCGGAAATCGGGCAGCGAAAATCTCTCGGCTCCTGCTGACGGAATGAAGACCCATTACTTCTATCTTCAAAGGTCCGAACCAATCGCGGCCAAGCAAAGTGTTCCCGTCGTTCTTGACCACCAGCAGCGGCAACTCGGAATTTTGACCCTTGAACTTCACTGGCACCACGGCTTTTCCCAAAATCTCGATACCCTCTTTCGTCCAGGTGACCAACTGCGTGTCTGGCTCTTCCAGTTTTCCCCGCTTTGACACCACTAGTTTTTTAAACTCCCTCTGGCTGATAATAGATCGCGCAGCCCCAGAATCCACTTCCATTTTCACGTTCTCTCCGCCAATCTCGACCTCAACTATACGTACTTCGGTACAGCGCTTGCTACTTGGCCGATGCTGAATAGGCTGTCGTACTCGGTTCCTGTGTCACCCGTAGTCTGAGCAAGCTGATCCTGTGCTTGCGTCTTATTTGCTTTGCACGCTCTTTCTATGTGTCCTTTTCCTGAACACTTGAAGCACTTTGCATTTTTGAACCTGCACCGCACAGCTGCGTGGTTGCCTAAACACCGAAAGCAACGCCGCTCACCTTGCTCCCAGGTCCCCGCGACCCGTTGGCTTTCGTGGTTTTCCGAGTTCGGCATTTTAGCTCGCGAGCCTACTTCCGCGGTCATTTCTACCTGAGCTTCCGCTTCTCGTCGTCTTTCGCTTATAGCTTGGTGCTGCTTAGCTGTAGTCTCTGCCGTGACTGCGAGATCGTACGCTGCTTCGAAAGTCAGTTTCTTTTCTGCCAGGAGCCGTTGTTGTGCGACTCCGTCGGCTATTCCGAAAACCAGCCGGTCGCGCAGCATTTCAGTAAGCGGAAACTTATCCCCGCCGAACCCACAGTTTCCAGCTAACCTTCGCAACGCAGTGACGTAGTCGGCCACAGACTCGCCAAATTCCTGGTCCCGTTTCGAAAACACGTACCTCGAATACAGCTCGGACGGCTTTGGCTGAATGTGGTTCTGTACGGTGTCGATGAGGACCTGGTATTCCACGTTCGGCGGTCGTAGGGGCTTGACGAGCGTCGATATCAGGGAGTACGCTTCCTGCCCGCAGCAACTCAGCAGCACCGCCCTCTTGTCCACGGCCTCCAACACCTTGTTGACGGCACAGTACAGTTCGATGCGCTCGACGTATTCTTCCCATGTCGAATTTCCATGAACGTCAAACTCCGAAATGCGGCCACCCAACGCCATCACGCCTGTTTCCAGCGGCCCGCACGGGCCAGACCGTGCCTCGTCGCCAATGTAGTGACCAAGCAGAGACAGCAGCTCCAACAACAAGAAGGTTTATTTCAAGCGATAGCGCGGCTTAAATAGTTCAGCGCCGATGCTTATCGACGCTTAAGAGAAGGAAAGAGAAGGAAAAGCGCACGCTCGCCTGCCCGTTCTGCACGTCACCGCACGACGTCACTTGTCACGATATCACACCGCCGGCTTGTCGCTGGTCCTGCGCGTCACCGCACGACGTCACTTGGCACGATATCACATTTATCGTTCCGTAATCCAGGTAGCGATAAGTTATATTGGCTTTCTGGGTAGGGTATTGACGTGGTTGTGGGATTGAAACCACCCGCCTGACGACAGTCGAGGGATTGGAGGCGAGGACTGCATGAGCACTCGACTTCGGCTCTTGACAATCAATGCCTCGGCGGATACTCGGGTAGGGGCTCGTGTCCCACCACTGCGGTGATGGGAAGAGCCGAACTCGAACAATGCCCGGAGCTGAGCACGCGTGTTCAACTTTGCCGACCCCAGCGCTTGGTTATGATTAACATTGGCGGCATAGAATAGTCAACAGGCCACGTGGCCGCTTGTTCCGGCTCCGACTTGACGGAATGAACGATGCTCATATTTCTCGAATTAATCTTCCCAACTGCCATTCCTTAAAAAAAAAAAAGGAATAAGGCAATTTTTTCTTGTTATTAACAATCGTTTCATAGCACCTTTAACCGCAATAAAGTTACCCTTAAAAAAAAAAAAAAAAAAAAAAAAAAAAAAACTGAAAAGGTTTTTGAGAAAAAAAGAAAAAAAAAAAAAACGATTTAGAGGTGAATTCTCGAGTATTTTTATCCCGTGAATCTGAATATCACGTTCGCTTTCCCCAGAAAATGTTACTAAACGCGAGAAAACACGAAAAAACCTCCGACCACTCGTCATAAAAGGATCTTTCGGCCGCCGAGCGGGTGGGGCACGTGTGGGCGGCGTATGCAACTGCAAGCTTGCAAGGTATATTTAACCCGGACTGACATTCGTGACGTCTTTTTCTGACTTTTGTTTTGGAAATAGCAAGAGTGCGCGTGCGTAGCTTTGATTGTCGCTGAAGGTGCGCGAGAGCGGAGATTCCGAAAACTCCTTTTACGACGTAACACTCCGGGAAGGAGGGGCTTCAACGGTACTTTGAAAGTGATTTTCTGCAACCTCCGTGCACCAAATTAAAAAAAAACAAAAAAAAAACAACAACAACTACAATGATATTTGTGATCTCGGAGGCCAAATTTAGATGATTTAAGAGTTCTTATTTAAAAACAGAACCGCTCGAGTTTCCCTTTAACTGCTGTTACACTTCACCACAGTTACGCCATGACTATACACGAACTCATCTCTGTTACGTCACGGCGCGGTGGTGGCGCGTCGGTCGCATTTCCGGTCTGGGGCTGTGGGCAGAAGTCCCCATGCCAGACGTGTATTCCTGCGTTGTTTTGAAGAGAACCAGACAAAAACCTGCCTTCTCGTCAAAACGCCGCGACTGGGGCCGTACCAAAAGTGTCGAAAAAGGTTTGAAGGTCAGTTTTCACGTGCTCGGTTCGTCCGAGAATATGGATATGTGCCGTAAAAAGGGAAAAGCAGACGCCGCCGGACAACGATTGCTTGGGTGGGAAGCACTTTGGGTTGAATTCACGGATAGCTGTGATCATCAGATTTATTTGTTTTGTTCCAACATGAACGCCAAAAAACCGTCAAGTTGTGCGGACCACCTGCGGACTACGTTCAGTGCGTCTTCAAGTTCAAACGGCCACCTGATCGTTCGACCTGTCGTCTGCTCTTTCAGACGTGTCTGCTTGTCGTCTGCTCTCTCAGGCGACGCCGGCCTGTAGACAGAATCTTGGCCCGGAACTTGCGATAAGAAGTAATGCACGTCTCAAAAGACCTAAATTCGAAGGTTGGTGAGCAGGCTCGATGTAAACAGTAGATACAAGGAGATGTTGATCATTGTTTGACCATCACCGACTCGCTAGGCCTGATTCGCATGGTCCGATTCTGCTTTAGATTTTCAGTATCGACGTCGACCATCTCAGCTTCGGTTCACGCTTTTGCAGCCCGAGCGACGTTGCGACTGAAAATAGCGAGCGAAATCTCATCATGCGAATCAGGCTTTAGCGTACATTCTGCGGCGTCCACGCGGAATGAATCGCGGCATGTCACATTATTGACGCGAAGTTTTGCGGTGTAACGAGCCTTGTAAATTTCGCTGAGGCCGCTCAAGTAGTCAGACATTGCCAGGAAGACGTAGAATCAACAATTCGAACGCGAAAAAGGGCAGGGGGACTCACACAGACGCCGATAACATCGCATTTTTATGGTTTGTTTATGGGCGACGGCGAGCGTCTTGCCCACACCCCCATCGCACATGCGCGGCGCCGGTGGCGTCCGCTAGAGGCGTTCCGGGCGCTCCGGTTTGTTTGTAAACATGAGTTGGTGTATACGCCTCGCAAGTGGGCTCATTTTCGTCTTCTGCGCGTGAGAAAGAAAGTAGCGGTGACGTCAGAACGCCGAGCCCTGATTGGCTGATCGCGAACCCCTATTACGGCGTCGTCTGCTCGCAACATCGTCTGCGTCTGTCTTACCTTTCCTGCGACTTTCGGAAGTGCAGGTCCTTACGAGCGAGCTCGACTTCGCCTTTCAGGGAGGGCAGACGAAATAACTCGAGCGGTACGTTGTTTTTGTCTAACAACTAGCAGACGAGCATCAAGGAGGGAAGTCAATGGACTCACTGCCGAGGTGTCCCGAGGCCTTGAGGATTGTTTGCTAAGAACCGAGAGTGACCGTGTTAGTGTCCGCAAGTTCCCTCCCGAATACTTTTCCCCCCTTTCGTGTGCGGCAAGACCCCTCATTCTTTAACGGCGTCGGCGGGTTGGCGCAGAGAGTCCCCGTTGTCTCGGGGAACAAGGAGATAACAAGAGGAAGAAATTGACCTCTTAATCAAAAATTGAGGTCAGCGATCAAAGGATAATACGGAAAGGGTTCACAAGGGTCGCGCGGGCATCTTCCATTCAGCACGCCAGCCGGTCGTGGGCAGACGGTCGCCGAGTCGCGGAGTGCATGCTAGGCCTAACTGCGGAACTCGCTTAGTCGAGTTCGGTGGAATCGTGGCCGTTGGAGCTTTTCCCGGGTGTTTGTGGATCCAGCGTTCTTGTTAGTCGTGGTCTGTTTCAAGTACTTTTTACTTTTTTTCTTGCTGCTTGAAGTCGGGACGCGTGATAAGCGCACATAGAAAAATAAACGTCCGTGGATCGTCGCGACCGCGACGCTGTCGGCCATGCTGATTTGATCGTAAGAAGTGCTTAAGACAGCTTTGGAGCTGCGGTAGGATTTCGTCGTAACCTGCGCAAAACTTACGAAAATTTCGTTTCGCGAATACGAATTTGTTTTTAAGTTTTGTCTTACGCACATTTTTGGCGTAAGATCGTTTCGTGAACCTGGCCTCTGCACTTCCGAAAGTCGCAGGAAAGGCAAGACAGACGCAGACGACGTTGCGAGCAGACGACGTTGCAAAGGAGCAGACGACGCTCCGATAGGGGGACGCCATCAGCCAATCAGGACTCGGCGTTCTGACGTCACCGCTACCCCCTGCTCAATAAGCAGATGAACTTGCCCTCCGCATAGGAAGTATTCACTGGCGGCCATAGCTGTGTGCGCGACTGCTGAGCGCGTGCTGATGGCGATCTTCCACAGTTCTTTTGTAACGTGCATTCCGCACCCTCAAGATTGTCGGTCTTAGCAGCCCAAGCGCACGTGAGCCCATAGCTTTGACTGCATAGCTATAGAAAGTTGTCCACGAATAAAGTGTGGAAACTGTGGTTACGCATATACTGCAATTATGTGTGCCCGCGTGTAACTGGGGTACAACGGACTCAAGTTTGACTACGCTTGAGTACGTTGAGGGAAGTCCTTTCAAGACACGGCCTCGAGTAAAAAGTACACAATCACATCGCATAAAGGTGGATCGAGCAGATAGACCGATCTCACCATGGCCTCTCGGAGGCCATGATCTCAGCAGCCAGTTTCGCTGTGTCACCGCTGATGGCATCCGTCGAGTGGGAACTGTAGTTTTTCAGCGCACGCGTCAACTCCGCTGCGGGTCTGCGCGAGCAGTGCACGAGACGACACGAGCAGGTCTTGTACACTGACACCTGCCTCCTTTAAACAACATTTATGGCGGCGTCACGCTTGCGGGGAACGCCTTGTGAGATCGGCCTATATTCAATGGGTAGCTCGGGGAATGCGGCGTATGAAGTTGGGATATTGTTCCGGGAACCCTCAGGTATCTCCAAGTAACCTGGTACTAAAGCGCAACGAAAACGCTGCTACGTGAATGGGCCCTTACGGTGCAAGGACGAGATAAAATATCTTGTGACGTCACGGTGACGTTGTTGACACATCATTCGTTGACACGTGAACGTGATGTGTCAACGACTCAAATGTGGGCGACTGCAGTGATTATGCCTGAAGAAATCTGGAGCGGCGACTTTCCCACAAAGCCACAGAAAGAGCTAATTAGGCTTACGCGTAGTATCAACCTCGTCATTTGCCAAGATCCCTCCGCAGCTTGCATGCGATTGGCTCTAGCAGGTGTTTTGCGGGAAAGTCGACGCTCAAGATTTCTGCGATAGTGAGAACAGCGCCGTGAGGGTAAGAACAGCGGGGCGTCTCCATTAGATACCTTGCCTCCGACAAAGTGTTTCCGAACGTGTACGAAACTCGCGCTGGTGGCGAGACAACTGAAATACCTCCCTTTCGTTCTTATCCCGGCGGTGACTGTGGGGAGCGTAAGGTCGTCTGCTTCTCGCGGAGGGGTTGCGGTGAAGTCAGACCCTCAAGCTCTGATTGGCTCCGATTGGAAGGATGGTGGGTAGACCTCAAGGCAGCCATAGCACTGTCGTCGTCTACCCACTATCCTTCCAATCGGAGCCAATCAGAGCTATGCGTTTTGACGTCACGCAACCCCCACGCTAGAAGCCGACGAAATTGCGCTCCGCGTAGATTGCCCATATGCCCACGCGCTTTGTGTACCGAACTGCACGAGTGCCGCATGCTCACCCTAGTGGTAAGATCGTTCATGCGCGAATCATGGAACAAGAACTTCTGCTTTCGACATGAGGAAGACGCACGGACGAACTCACGCAATATAATGAAGAAATGTTCGTTGGAGAGGTAGAGAAGTGGAGGTTACATTGTTTGTCGGAGCACGTGCTCTGCCTGTTGATACGCTCGCCTCGCCTGACTGAACACTCCCCCCCGATGGTGACGTCAGTGCGCGGGTGGTCTGTCCATACGCTGTGCATCGGGGCAGGAACAACTACTTCGGCCGCACCTCAGCGATCTTCGCTGATTGGGTCGACAGGGGGGCAGTAGCCAGCGCGTCCGGCTTCACCCCCCCCCCCCCCCCCCCCCTCCCTCTAGCCTCTTCCGCTTACGCCACTCTTGTTCGAGAAACGACAGCCATGAGAGTAGTTTAATTACAACAGAATACAGTTCTACAATACAATAAGTTACACTATACGCTGCAGTGGGATAAAATAGAAGGCACTGCAATACTCAACACAACACAATAACACAATGGAGTAAACTACGCTACAATGCCAATCGAAGAGTACGATGCAATGCAATACACTACGCTGCACTACAGTGAAGTAAAATACAATGAAATACAATACAATATGCTGCGTTATATACTACAACACAATACAATGCAGTATACACTCTAAAACTGATCCGTTCTTGAAAGGTGCTTCGAGGCGAAAGCGTTCTTCACGAGTTGAAGCTCGTGAAGAACGCTTTCGCCTTAAGCGCTATCGCCCCCTGGCGTACACGAAAGGCAACTGGGAGACAAAGAACTCTTTCGCATCAAGAGAGAAGGTTAAAAACCCCTTATAAGTTTTTCACGAATAACTTCTTTAGAGCGTCATTAAAATAACTTTATGGTGCAAAATATGGACAAGCCGAAGAACCCCTACAAGTTATTTTACGACCAGAGTTTCCTTAGAGTGTGCAATGCAATGCAATGCATTGCACTGCATTACACATAACACAAACATGCAATACAAATCAGTACCGTATCATACAGTTCAATGCAATGTAATACAGTACCTAGACTACACTACACCGAACTGCAATACAATAAGTTCAATAGAATGTAATACCTACACTACAATACAATGCAACAGTGGTTCTCAAATGGGGGACCGCGGACCCTTTGGGGTCCGCGAAGGCATTCCAGAAGTTTTTCATATTGAAATGAAACGTTCCAATTTTCGGGTAAGTTTTTCTCGTCTCAGAGGAGTCTACTTCACACCAGTCCTTAAGTATATTCGTTTATTAGCTAATTATTATTATTAACCTAAGCTTTCCCCTTCCCCTCACCATAAATAGGGTCCTCCATGATGTCCGCCATTCCACAAGGGGTCCGCGAAACATCAATGGTTGAGAGCCACTCCAATACAACATGGTACAGTACAAGACACGGAAATACAGTATACGATACAAATTAATACAGAGTTTTTTATTTTCCACCGAAAGAGAAAAAGCCGCGGAGTTGGGGTTGCTGGGGGAAGCCCCGGAACCCAAGCTCTTTCAACGCGGTACTTGTTTTGGGTTGTTCGCTTTAATTAAACGAGGAACACGATGAGCCGAGTTTACGTCGATCTGCGGTCATCTCTCAGCTGTCAACACCAACGTCTGCGTTTACTCAGCCACAAAGTGCCTGAGAGGGCGTACGAGTGTGGCATGCTTGGAGGCATACTGAGTACACTGAAGTCCCACTGCTTGAACATCACACGAAAGGCGCGATGTTTGCTGCGGACATGATGACATAAAGAAAACGCCTCTGACAGCGTCGGTTTGTCTGCTACTTGCACACGGGTTGCGATGCTGTCAAAACTCCCAACTCATATTGATAGAAAAAAAAAACAAAAAAAAACACAAATAGTGGGTAGACTTCGAGGCACCTTGCATTGAGGCCTACCCACTATCCTTTCAATCAAAGCCAACCAGAGCTCAGCGTCGTTCTTGCAGTCCCTCGGTGCCCATGAAGTGCGCACGAGCGATTGCAAGCCTACCGGTGATACCTTGGCGTACTTGCTGTGCAAGTTCGAGGCTTGTCGGTGTTGCCTGTTTCCGTTTGTCACTTTAAGCCACGGTCACACTCTGATACATCGTACAGAAGACAGTCTAAGGAGAATGCTTAAGGTATGCTTCTTTCTTGTATGACGGCACATAGGTCATCCAAAAGTGATCTGCAGACAGCTTTTGGGTGAGTCAGAGAGGAAAAGCTTCCTCTTTCCCTCTCTGATTTGATTACCTTTAACGAATTTTAATGGTTTTCTTTTTAATGGTATCGTATCGGACGCCCCTATTTGTGTTGGACGAGTTCACTTATTGGAACTGCTTTATTGCTGTCGTCATAACGCCGTGTTGGTTCAAGAGCAATTGCTTCGATACACCATGACCATTTGTAACGTGTAGTGGAGCAACACTAAGGCGTTTTAGGGTATCCGTTATGAGAGTTAGCGGGACGATCTACTAAAATTCCCAAATGACTGGAGCGCTTATGGAGGATTGTGCGAGACACAGTCTGTAACAGCGGTGCATTTTACTTGACACTACGCCCCCCCCCCCCTCCACACACACACACACGCGTTCGTATTCTCGAACCCCACATAATGACATCCAAGTTGTCACCTTTAATACCCGTGCCACGCGGGCAACTCGAATGCCATTTACAACGAATGACATTTGAGCGGACGGCCAATCCGCGCGCGACACTCCGGGCGTAGCGCATTCCACGCGCGACAGATTGCGAGCCGATTCCTCGATCAGACAAATGGCATTCGAGGTGCCCGTGTGGCACGGGTATAAGTCTCGGCCACACTGCCAACTAATACATCATGCAGAAGGCAGCCTGCAGATACCGTTTGAGGCGTGCGTGAATAAAACTTTATTCCTTTTTTTTTAATATGAAAGTTTGTATAGTATGCTCTAACCAACACGACCTCGTAACGTATTTTGTTCATTATCTGCAAAACGCGCTGAACGACATCATCACGCGGCCTGATTTGGGAACTTTACCTAACTATAAAACTGTTCGACTTCGATCCTCTTCTACTTCTGTGAATTTTTTTTTTTTTTACGCTGGTAGTTAATGAGGAGGAAGTTCACCGGTAATACCGTTTCCAAGTAGGAGCGAACACTAAAGCAATTAGTCTCTGCCATTCCACAAAAAGATAGGCTAAGAAAACAAAAACGATCGCGAAATAGAACGAAAAATACCATCCAATAGAAAAAACAACCACACACACATATACACACACACAAAAAAAAAAGCACGGCCAGTGAGGAAGGGAACATTAATTGCCCCGTGCGTTCTGCTACATACATGGAAGCCAAATCTCCGAAACAACTATATTTACGCCCTTGTGGTTATACAAAGTAACCCTAAAACGTAGAATACAGAAGTCAAGAAAAAAAAAACCACATAAATAAACGCCCGCTCATTTCGACCCGTACCATTTTCCATCTAACCAATTATATGTGCGTATACAATATTTTTGCTGATGTAATTGGTCGTCGTGAGAGCGTAGAATGCGTGCATCCGCAGCGGCCAAAGGTGTGTTCCTCGTCGCCTCCGACCTGGACCGAAGCCGAGGCTACGAGCCGCCGCGATCCAATAGGGTATGGCCAAGGAATTGCGTCACGTTGTTTTTGTCGGCTACAGCTGAACCAATCAGCGGGCTAGGATGAGCCAACTCGCTGCAACCTGCGGCCGTGCCTGGCCAATGAGTGTGCGACGAGGCGATGCGGTCATTGTAACGATTCGTGCCTCGTACTCGGTTCAGGCTGCAAATGAAACGGAAGGTAGTAACGGCAGGAAGGGAAAAGCGTGACCTTCAACGGTGTTGAAGGAGAGAGTGGGAGAGAACAAAAAAACGAAAAAAGAAGAAAGAACGTTACAATGCTGCCCTCTTCTGCTTTTTTTCCCTTTATCTCTTCCACGAAAGAGAAGAAGAGAAAACAGACCCAGCAGGACAGAAATGCGAATAAAAATTCACAGCCATGACAAGCCGCCGAGCTTCTGATTATTTCTGTTTTCGTTGGATATGTATTTTTTTTTTAGCATCCCAAACCAAAGCAGGAAGACATTGCAGGTGTCGAAGCGACTCAAGAAAGCAGAAAAGATAGTAAACAACAACAACCACAACAACAACAACAACAACAGCAACAACAATCAACAACAACAACAATGAGCCGCTTGAAAAGGCGCGCGGGAGTATGGTGGACTTTTTTTTTCTCCTGGTCCTTGACAGCCGTCGCGGAAGCAGCTATAAACCAGCCGAGCCGGCATCCCCTGAGAAAGGCGGCATGTTTGAGGCCCATTATGGACCCACAACTGAACTCGGTGGTGTGGCACCCTCTCGTGCCTCAGACTCGTGATGCCACAGCAAGGACACGACCTGGTGCTTCTCACAAGTAGACGTTAATTTGCTGTCCCTTGCAGATAAGTCTCCTTGATGTCGTTCGAGCTATGGGTTGAGTGAATCGCATCGATAATCGCTGCCGTCGAAGAAAGCAGCGTTGACGTCTTGATAGCTCCGTTTAGTGCCATGGCTTTGTCCCGCTCTTTCGAGAGTTGAGCACGGAACGTGCAACGTGTGCTACGTGTCGGATGTCAAACGCCGCCTTCGCATGTCGTCTAGACGCAATGCCGAACGTCGATGCTACTATGTAGCATCAACGTTCGGCATTGCGTCTTAGACGACATGCGAAGGCGGCGTTTGACATCCTACACGTAACAAACGTCTTTCGGCCGTTCCAGTTCCCGATGCCTTTCCAGCTGTCTCACAGTACTGATCGTGACAGATGACATGATCATTACGCATGTGGAAGACAGGAAACAATGTTTTCATCGCGGGCGATGCGGCGCTCTTCATTATATGGTCTCTGCGCCATTTTTATCATCCACGCGTTTGACTCTTCAGTTCACACTACCTGTCTGCGCAGAACCGTTTGTACTAAGAGACTTCGGAAGTTTTTTTTCCAAAATACCGACAGTCTAGCAACCACAGATAGCAGTCAGGCCTCCGGGAAATGGCATGTTCCCTCCGCCATCTTGTGTGGTTGAAGCGAGACAACATGCCCGATTGTGCTACCGTGAACTCAGCTTTTCTAGCGGGCCACAACCTCCGCCAATCGACCAAACTCTCAGTATAAGCGACTCTTTGTCTGCGAAACGTTTTGTCTTTAGAAAACGAGCACATGATTACTGGTGCGGTGACGGTCCAATTCTGAAATTACGATGCGTAACATATTTTATACCATAATGTTTGGTATTAATTTTCGCGGAATTACCTCGTTGCTTTCAAAAAAGCAGACGACGAGTCGGTCGCGTTGAGGTGCCGCCCATGGTCCCTCCATGGTGACTTGCTCCTAATCTGTGAGGTTGCGATCTCGTCACATAAAAGTGTGAACATTCTCGAGGTAGTGGCCATTCTCAAGGCGTTCCCCTCAAGGTTAATGGAAGCAATTTTGCGCACGTCTAAGCGGCCACCTTAGTGATTTTGTGTCGCACAAATCCTTGTCCCATCCCGTTTCGATCTGAATGAACACAACTGTTCACGACTTTCAGCGATGGCGCGGTACCGCCGCGGTGTGGGAACCGCGCACCCTGGCTCCTGGATGATCGGTTTTAGAATGAAAATGCTTGTTTACACCTTCCTGTATAAAGTAATAACCTTGTATGGCACGTATTTGACGAAATTCGAATTACTTACGCGTCGCAGGCCCAATCTCGTACTGCGGTTCTACGAGGATCATCCAGATGACAGCCATTTGAACAATAGACCGTGGAAGTTGCGACAAGTAGAGGCGTGTGTTCTCGCTCTGAAAATATGAATAAATCTTATTACTTATTTCTTTACCACAGCAAAAGCACCGTCAGATTAACGATGTGACGACGTTTTGGCATTAAACGTCTTCTTACATCCAATGCCAAAATGAATTGGCGTCGAATTTCTGCAAGTGACAGCTTCAGTACAGGCAAGCAGTAAATGCCCTTACCGTAAGCCCTATTTCAGATCAGATCAATGAAAGTGTGCAGGAATGAAATGCAAAGGCATTCATCGGACATACTGGAAACAGACCTTCTCCGTCGAGCTGGGAGGACTGGAGAACACGGAGAAGGGACAATTTAAGCTGGTTTTATTCTTCTATAGTTCTTCCTCCTGTAGGCTCTGAGAAAAGTCACTAACCTGAGCGGGGATTTTACCAGAGAGCCTGTCAGGGAAGGGCAGGAAGATGCTTATTCAGCTTATGTCATTCCTCCACATTAACAGTGTTAAGTACCACCAGCCTCAGACTTCCGGCTGGACAAACTGCACAAAGTAAAATATAAATACGCCATATGATGAAAACTAATAAAATACATTGAGACCGGGTTTTTCTTAAGCCTTGTTTAATCGTTATCTTTAGTTTCCGGGAACTGGTCAGTGGGTTTTTTCGTTCCGCAGCGAAGTGAAAAACCCGAAAACCCCATTGGACGACATCACTCATGAGGTATGCGTTTTCAGAGTTTTACTTCAATTCGCGTTACACTCAGCAATTCATGCAAATACCAGCGACCAATGGGATGAAAACTGCCCTCGGTAGGCGGGAAAGCTAAGCCCCTGCCTTCGCACAGCGAAGCGAGCGACCTCCGCCTTCCAACCCTCACCGCACCATTATGATATTCGTGTAATTAAAGTAGAAATCAATAAGATAATATCTAATACGAGCCTAAACCGGGAATTGGAAATGGAGAGAAAGAAGGGAGACGCTGCTCGCCCCCAGATGAGTCGCCTGATTAGGGTCCGCGTCAGACCAGGGGACAATCTGCAGGTATGGAGAGATTCAATCATCCGGATTAAGACGGGGCTCGGTGGATTGGCTTCTGCCGTTTCAGGTGCCGGAAGGATGGGGCCACCGTGACGCATCGGCTGGTCGCTATATATATGACAGAGCGGAGCTTCCACGATCGCCCCCAGAAAACGGCGACGACGGGCTCGAGGAGGACAAGATGCAAGTTCCAGCGTCTGGCACCTTGCCGGCGATGTTCCTGGTACCGCTGGTGGCCATGCTCTTTGTTCGGGCGGATGCCACTTCCCCTGCGGAATGGTCGTCTGCTCTGGAGGCTGTCGGACGCAGGGTGAGCGTTGGTGGGCTGCGGCAGGCGATGGTCTCTGACAGAGTGAGAACAGCAGGGCGTCTCTTTCCGTTGCCGGGCCTTCCGCAGCAGGCGTTCGTTGCCTTTCACCGTGCGTTGACTGCGTGTGCACGCGCCAGGCTGACGGGACGCTGAAGCATTACCGAAGGTAGAAAGGTTGCGCTGGAGGCGGGACAGCAAAAGGACTTCCTGCCCTTGTCATCCTGCCTGTGACTATAGAAAAATTGGTCCTGTAATCTTGTTCTTCAAAGGAACCATAAAACTTTTGTTGTTGTTGTTGTTGATTTCGCTAAATAAGAATTACATATTATCCCTTATGTTCCTTGTAAACACACGGTCGTTTGCTACGAGCACTTACAATTAGAAAAGGCACCAGAAAATACTGAGCAGCGTTGGTCCCTCAACCGGTGGCCAGGGCAAGCCGTCCGGTGTTCCTTCTCGAATGTTCTCCCGTTAGATTGGACGAGATCCCACCATCCATCCCATCATGGTTGGGCTTCTACGTGAAGCTTTCAGTCCATTCTTTGTTCTGCCATGTAGGACTCGACTGCTTCCTCGTCCATTGTACGCCCGATCTTGTGCCGAGATTTCGATGGCCTCTAGAGGCTAATGCGCTGTTCGCATATATATCTTCCGGCAGGCACGTAGCCAGGGGGGGGGGGGGGGGGGGGGGGAGGAGGGCATGGGGCCCGGGCCTCCCCCGAAATCTTCCATTTTGCTGGGACGTCCTCTCCTCTCTCCCCCTCATACAGCATTTTGTCATGGGCGGGCCCCCTCCCCCGAAACAAAATCCTGGCTACGTGCCTGCCTTCCGGTGCGCCTTTTCTTAATCTGAAAGGTCTAAACGTAGGATTAGAGGTTTCCCCAGAGAGGCCAGTATAAAGTTTGAGGCGGACAACTCGACTAGAAAAGCATGTGAAGATTTGATGTACATTGCGCTCAGACTTGTACGGAACGAGTTACAAGTAACTGATTACTTTTAATCATTAACGTTTTCTTGTAACTTTTTACCGCTTCGATTACTCTTTTTCTGAAGTAACGTTCGCTTTAATTCAATTACTATCTTTCTGCAATCAATTACAAGCAATCAAATATATATTTCCGAAAGAACTAAAATTATTGAGTAGAGCTTTTTTACGTACGAAATCGACCTACCTGCCCTTGCGTAACTCGTCTATGTGTTGCCTTAACGTTGGGCATTTTTTTCCCCCGAAAACAATTGAAAAAATTATACCAAGATATCAGAAGGATTAGAATGTCAACGCGCTCAGCAACGTTTTGACAGTCGAGCTGTCGACAGTGCTTCGCTTCCTGTGTACGGGTGTTAGGATCGGTGTTTGCCGCGGAATCAACGACTGTTTTCTGCACTGACCTCAGCTAGCCCCAACAAAGACCGCCTCCCCCCTCCCCCCACTTCCATTTAAAAAAAGAGTCAAAAAGAAAGAAAATGCAACCACTTTCAACATATGTGTGCATTTTTGATTGCGTAATATAAAGTTAAAACGTTAACGTGAAAAGTAATACATTACTTTCCTGATGCAGTAATTGATTAATGTAACCAGTTACATTTTTAAATAAGGTGATTGTAATTGTAATTGGTTATTTGTTTTCAGTAACGCGTACAATAGTGATTGCGCTACATAGTTAGGGTGAACTCGACATCGGTGCTTGTCTTCATTTTGCTTAATCAAACGATTGGCAAGAATAAAGTTGTAGCCCTTAAGGTGGTGGTTCAAATGAACTTTTTCTCTCACAGTGTAGAAGTACCAACGACAACTTTCAAGTTATGTGAAAAATACAGGAACCATTGATCACTTTGTTTGTGTGATCTGAGTAACGCTTTGTAAGCTCTGTTGTAACCATGAACATTTTTCTTTCTTGTATAACAGTGGTGCAAAGTCGGCTTCGCTCACCTCAAACAGCTTCACCTCCTGAATTTTTTCTTGTAGGTAGTTGAGCTTGCACCACAACAATGGGAGGGGGCGGGGGGGGGGGGGGGGGGGGGGATTCGCGTTGAAATGTTAACGGGCCAAACAACTTACAACTTTTTAGGCACCCCTCTGACGGTTGCAATGGTGACTATAACGCAAGCGGTGACCAATTGTACTAGCTACTACGCTGTGCATGCGTTTACAATGGGCGATCCTTCCAATAAGCTTGAGAAAGTTATGATCGTCCGGAAATGTGACTGGATGTTTCACATCGTAATTTTAAGTCAATCGCTGCAGCCGCCCTCTTACACAAAGGCATTTGTTATTGTCAGAAAAAAAAATGCAACTCCGTCTGCACCTAGTTCAGGTTTGCAATTGGAGTGCTTCCGCGTAGTATATTTTGTATGAAAACTTTTGTTTTATTCTAATGCTGTGCTGCGGTTCTTGTATTTGTTCTTAACAACTCTACCTTGAAATGTCGGCTTTGTTTGAACATTGTTAGCAAATCTAGTCAGTCACACAGTCCTGCAAACTAAAGAAATCAGCAAGCATTACGATACTCTTCCCGGATACCAATCTGTAATAAAGCCTTTATAACGTCCGCAGGTTTTTCAAAGGGTAAAATATGAATCGAAACAGAGCCTGCAGAATCTCGGGGTTCGAGTTGGGTCCTGCCTTCAAACACTCATTCAAAGAATTACATCTTTTTGCGTAACACGTTTCTGGAACTATTCTCAGCTTTGTATTCGTTAAGTCTTTCTGTATCATGTCTTTGTGCAGCCTGTACATGCACTATCTTCACAGTGTCGTTTTCCGTTATGTCTGGTACCACTTCAACGTGCCTCGCCAGTAAATATTGCCAGCTGACCTCATTATGCATCCTAATTGTAAGCCTTCTTTTCGTGGCAGTCTCTTTAAAAAGTTTCTCATATACAGCGCAAATCATTGTCGCCACACGTCGTTGGTTGCCCGGCTGTCGCAGCAGAAGCGTCTCAAGTAAGACATTGACGAAGAAGTTAAAACAATTATCTGTCGTGCTTAACTTAAATAAATATCGCCGGTTCCATTGAAAGTTTCTCCAGCATACACGGCAGTTGCTTAGTTTTCTTTCGACGGTGGACAGTTCAAGCTCTGGAAGCTTTAGTCCATGTTTCTGGTGAGAGGTCCTGATTGGTGGCTGTCTGGACATCAATGTTCGCCTCTGAAAATACTCTATTTCTTAGGGTTCTAAGATATCAATTTTCCTGCGGTAACTCGCTGAGCACCATGGCTGGTAACGATGCGTCCGTGTTCCAGCTCGTTGATCGAATAAACGCTTCTGGTTCCCCGTCGATTGTATCGAGTTCAGTGTTGCTGGTGATGAGAAATTTGTTCAAGTGAACACCGGGTCCGTATAAAAAATGTGATCTTACCGTGTTTGAGTTGCACCATTGACGATCCAATATCCCGTACTTCCAGACTTTCCATATACGATGGCTATATTTACGGCGCAGTGTGATCGCCTTTCTCCGAGGTTTTGTCTTTGTTCTCTCCCCAGTGATCTGCTTCAGCGAAGGTTTCGCTGAAGTCTGTCGCACCTGCATAGCTTGGAAGGTTCTTCTGCGTGTAGCCGTCGTCCGTGGATCGCTGAAGCGTCCTTTGTTGAAGCACTAAGCATTGATTGAGAAGTCGAAGATCGTGGTTTAGATGAACAAAGGAGTATGGTCTGTCTTAACCGAGGGCTAATCTTGATCCTTTAATCTTCATAAGAAGAAATAAAGATTTTGAAAATGCAAGAACTTTTCTCGAGGAAAAGATGTATCTTAGCATTAGCTCTACAATTATTTATTCCTCAAATTAATATCATAATTTTCCCAGGAGTTAAGCGACAGAAGAATGATTATTAGAAATAATCAATTAGAGGTCCACCGCTCATGTATCGTCAATGGCACGATTGTCGGTGAAAGATTAAAACGAAAGCAAGCTGGTGAATGGCCTCCATACCTCTACCGGAATTTGCCGAGAAGAAAACAAAACAAACTGTAACATGCTTTGTTTGAGACAATGTGTGCGTGTATGTATGTGCGTTATTTTATTTTCGAGTTCTCTCGGGTTTAAGTATGGAAGCCCTGATTGTGCCATTTAAATGAAAATTCACGAATTCTTTTCCAATGCTAAACATATTAAAGTTTCACCGGATTCTTCCTTCATCAAATAATGGCACGTGGAGCGCGCCATCTGCTTTTTGCGCATGGGTTGCGATGACATCAAAACGACGCTGAGTTTTGATTGGCTCTGACTGAAGGATAGTGGGTAGACCTCAGGGAAGCTTGCCTTGAGGTCTACCCACTATCCTTCAGTCAGAGCCAATCAGAACTCGGCGTTCTGACGTCACCACAACCCCTGCAAACGAAGCAGACGAAGTTGCGCTCTGCGTAGAACGAAACGCTGCTTACAAACAAGCGTCGTGCAAAACAAGTCAGCGTTTTCCCCACACCGGGTGTGGGCACTGCCCGTGCGCAGAGCAGACATGTACAAGTTACTAAAAAAAAGTAATTAAGTTAAGTTACTGAGTATTAGCCTCAAAAGTAATTTGAGTAGAGTAGAAATTATTCATATGGAAAGTAATTGAGTAAATTACTAATTACTGTAAAAGGTAGCAAATTACTTTTGAAGTTACGTTTATATTTTTTTATGCTAACATGGAAGTACATAGGTTTTGATCCTTTAGCAAAGTTTTGCTAACCGGATATAAGGCGGCTTGTGTTTTCACAGAAATTCTTTAATAGCTGGTTCTGCTTTATTCTTTATTCAGGGAACTCCTGCAGCGCCTAGAAGGCATTATTGCAGGGGGCGAATAATAACGAAAAGAACATATCAACATTTGCAGCACAAACTATACATTCCTGTAAAGCGTTCCAGTCCTTGACCGTCCTCACAAAAAACTTCTGCATGCTTAATTGTTTTGTATTCCTTTTTCTTTTTGGTCAATGATGTACTGCGGATGTATCATTTCTCCTTTGATGTTTAGCACTGCCTGATCTTGATTCTGCTGACAATGTAAGAAATGCCTGCGCGTCTACTTCCCCGCAAAACACTCAAAGAGCTGATCTCTGCGATCTACGAAATCAGCTCAGCGAATGATGAGGCGGAACATCCATTTATGCCTAAAAATGAAGCAGGACGCTTTGCATTGCGCAATGCCACAGCGCAGACTTAATTTTGGGTCCTAAACGGATGTTCCGCCTCATCATTCGCTGAACTGATTTCGTAGATCGCAAAGATTAGCTCTTTGAGTGTTTTGCGGGGAAGTAGACGCGCAGGCATTTCTTAACGTGGGCAGTGTTTGTTTGTTTACAGCGTTACGTAATGTACGTCTAAAATGTACTTGGAAGTACAAAGTAAATGAGAGGTTATGTACTTCAAGTAAAGTAGTAAGTACACCGGATACAATGTACTTGAAGTAAAGCACTCTAAATACAATGTACTTTCAAAGCAAAGTAGAAGTACTTTTTAACACAATCTTTTAGAATGTCCTTTCATCCCCTATATAGCGTTTTTTTTAAAACTTGTATGCATTGCTTTAGGGGAAATTGGAGGTGCATAAATTGTTCTCGGAAGAAACCGGCAAAATTGAAAACGCATCAGGTTTTTTTTTCAGAAATAGCGGCAAATAGTATAAGTCGCCACAGAGTAATTGCTTTATTCTCGCTGACGAACTTTTTCAAACAATCAACTCATAAGGCACTTATTTGTATCGTTCTTATAGCCGCTATTACTTCACTCGGGGGAATGACCAGATGACGTCCCGAAAGACAGCACAAACTATACAGGAGCACCAGATGAGCTTCAGAGCGGGTGCTGAATTTTGTTACCTCCTTCGAGTGAGGGTGCAGTGTGTACACCTCCTGTAGTGGGCAAGAATTCTTGCGTTGTGGAGAAACGGGGACAAGCCCTTTCTCCAAATGCCTCAAGTCTTCCTGGGCTTCGGGAAACAAAAAAACGCCAGTCTTCGGCGCTAATCCCACACTTACTCGGCCTCATTTGCGACGTGTTTGTCCACTCTCCGCGCCTCGCAGCATGGTTGTTGCAGTGGGGGGCTCGTGAACATTTTAGGAAGTTTCGGACCGTTCAAATTACTACCCCTCCCTCCTTTTCCCCCTTTTCTACATCGCGTTTCCCGCTCTTTGCAAATATCAGCTGATCTTCCAACGTATCTCTTTTTGTGCAGGAACGTTTGTTTATAAGCAAACCACCACTAAAATTCGAAAGTAATTTGTAATTTGAGTAAAAGTTACTCGGAAAAAGTAATTCAAGCAAACTACTAATTACCGATACCAAAAATGTAATTGAAAGTTACTAAACTACTCAGAAGCGTAGTTAAACTATATTAATTTGAGTGGAGCATAACTATGTACAAGTGTGGCGCAGAGACCAAGTTAGTGGCAAGTGCCGACAACGTAGCGCCACCGCGAGTGCATATCTGACTCTGGTGCTCCCCTGCGCAGGCCGAAGGGTCTGCGCGGAGACAATGGCAGGCGTGGCCCCTGCTGTCGGCGCTGCCCCGCCAGAACGCCATGGGCCTGTTTCAGGTGAAGACCAGGCCTCACCAGCAGCAGGCGGCGTACAGCGTCGAGGGCGACGACGACGGCGACCTGGGGCTTTACCCCCAGGACGAATCAAGGAGGGCCAAGCTACGCGGAAGTGAGTGCCAGGTCACGTCCGCGGGGCGCCAGTTACGCTCTACCCCTGGTGGAAGTCCATTGTTTTTCTTAATTTGTATATCTTCTACACATTTGTGAGTTTCCCCAAATCACTAACACAAAAAAAAAAAAAAAAAAAAAAAAAAAAATTGGCCGAATTCAACGAGATGTCGGCCAATGATGTCTCACGTTCTTTCACATGACCGTGTAATTTACCGGGGCCTGAGAACACAGCTTTCCCGAAAAAAACAGACAAAACAAAACAAACAAAAAAAAACAACAACGTGGCACCCTCTGCTTGACGCATTGCGACGTTCCGATCCACGGCATCCAGGAATAATAGAAGGCGAGGTTGATGTTGGTTTAACATCTTGTGATTTCAGAACGCACAAAAGACCGAGGAGAAACAAAACGGAATATCTGATTACCGATCCTTTTGTGTTCGCTTCATATTTTGTGTGTTCTGAGCCCCTAATGATAAGATATCACAAATCCTGTCGCTCTAGAATGTACAGCGTGTCGCACCCCAAATCTCTTTTTTTTTTTTTGTTTTTGCAAAATTATATCACGCATTGTCGAATATTCATTCTCCGCCGAAATGTAGCGCCAGCGGTCCGAACCGTACGCCAAAGTTTCCGAACTAACCGTTATCTCATTAAAAAGTTAGAGCTAATTGTATAAAAAAAGTTTTATTGAAAAATAGGGACAGTTTTTGCCCGTATTCTAGACCTCGGTTGGCAGCCATTTTCCCGCACAAATCTTCAGAAAATCCCTCAAAACTTTTGAATAAGATGACGGTTATTTCTGGACCTTTGGCGGAAAATGACTTTTCGACAATGCGTAATTTATTAAAAAAAAAAAAAAAGAATAATTTTTTGCATTTTTTTCGTACAAAGCGTTTGAGTCAACCCGAGTGCACATTAAAACAGCCCCAGAATTCCCCTCGCTGCGATGTCTCCTGGTAGTTTCCGGAAAGGTATGTTCTTCGTCTATGGTGAGCCGTGATTGGCTTACAATATGGCCCGTACCTTTTATTTGTGGCAGGCCGTAATTGACTTAGCCAACGACTTGGCCGCCAGTTATCTTTTTTTGGTTATTGACTCACCATTGGTTTAACCTACTGCGCAGTCGCCATTTTTTTCTAAGGCGTGCCGCCGTGATTGGCTGAATATAGACCCTTTCAGGCAACATTTCATGGGCGCCGCCACCTTGACGTCACGTGACTCTGCCGCCATAGCCGACCTTCAGTTTCTCGCCGTTCCTCCGCGTTGTGTGCTACACAGGCCACTACGGGAGCTTTGTTTTCGTGTTTTTTTACGTTCCGCGTTAAAATCGTGTGTTTTCTTTAGGTCTTTTCGATATTTCGGGCTTTCATTTAATCATTTGATATCTATATTTCAATACAGTTCGTGTATTTTCGTATTTAGGAAATGGAATCGGACAGCGAATGGATCGACGATACAAGATTATGGCTTCAGAGACCATATAAGTTCATCCCATTCTAACGTTTTTCTCACTAATAAAGGGCAGTCTACATTATTGCGACATATGCAAATTTCAACTGACGCAGTAAGGCTATCTATCCAGTCGTGCTTCTCGCTGCATGTGCGCGCTCGTTTCCGTAAGGCCGACCCGCATGTAAGCGATTTAGCGTGCGACGAGACGAGCGGCGGCGACAACGACGAGAGTCAGCGACAAGTGACAGAGATTTCTTACTGTCGCCCGTCGCGTCGCTCGGTTTTTGTGTTTCTAGAAAACGTCGCTCACCGTTTTGGTCGCTTGCTCCCGTCGCTTCCATGCGGTCTGCCTCGTCGCGCGACTGACCGAGCGACAGCGAAGCGGGTCACTGTCGCTTGTCTCGTTGCTCGCCAAATCGCTTGCATGCCGTTTATACTTAATATTGAGGCGCCAATGGTTCAATGCAGTGTGCTTGTAAATTAACTGAGTATAAACCGCAAGTAAGTGATTTGGCGAGCGACGAGATAAGCGACGGCGACCCGCTTCGCTGTCGCTCGTTCAGTCGCGCGACGAGGCAAACCGCATGGAAGCAACGGAGCAAGTGAACAAGACGGTGAGTGACGTTTTCTAGAAATCCCAAAACCGAGTGATGCGACGGGGGACAGTGAGAAATCTCCGTCGCTTGTCTCGTCACACGTTAAATCGCTTACATGCGGGTCGGCTTTACGGAAACGAAGCGCGCACATGCAGCGAGAAGCACGACTGGATAGATAGCCTTACTGCGTCAGTTGAAATTCGCATATGTCGCAATAGTGTTGACTGCCCTTTATTTGCGACAAAAACGTAAGAATGGGATGAACTTACATGGTCATTGAAGCCTCATAATCTTGTATCGTCGATCCCATTCGCTGTCCGATTCCACTCTATAAATACGAAAATAGAAGAGCTATGTCAAAATATAAATATCAAATGAATAAATGAAAGTCCTAAATATCGAGAAGACCTAAAGAAAATACAAGATTTCAACGCAGAACGTAAAAGAACACGAAAACGAAGCTCCGGTAGTGGCTTGTGCAGCACACAACGCGGAGCAACGGCGAGAAACTGAAGGTCGGCTATGGCGGCCTGGAAAGTGCGCGAAGGGCGCGCCGACTGGTGGCAGCTCGAGTAACTGACTCGCTGAAAGCGTCTATATAGCCAAGTCGCCCATCGTTCTTTTATGGCGCTCCGTGATTGGCTGAACCCGCCATCCAATCTCTTTTTCTTTTCGTAACGATTCGTGATTGGCAAAACACAGAGCCAGCTCATAATTTTTTTTTAATATTAAGAAATACGGTTGAGTTAAATACGATTCATCTGCCGTATTGGTCGAACCTATATTCCGATCGCTATTTGTATTCCATGGCAGTTACGTTTCGGTACCGCACTTGTTCGATACTCGAGGACAGAAACGGGTTTGGACGTTTCCCTCTTCCTGCTTGGTGATTGGTTCTTTGTCGCTCTTATCGACCAATGCCGTAATCTTATTGGCTGCGGGTCGATAATTAGATGCGCGGAAATCGCCGTGCCCAGCGTGCCTCACCCTGACATTGAATATGGTGACTATAGCGCCTTAAGATTTACCGCTGCAGGGGACCCGAGAGGTATATGGTTTACTGGCAAAACATTTTAGTATGACTGACAGGTACTACTCAATGTGAAGCAGTCTTGTATACACGTTTCTCAAAAGAAAAAGTAATTAACACCAATTACAATTACTATTGGTTATAAGGTATTCAATTAGGTTACTCGATTACTTGGCAGGAGAAGTAATTGGCTTTTGCTTGAAAAAGTAACTGTTACTTCTCTGATTACTTGAGATTTTCAAAACGACAAAGTTTTCTGCCGGTTTGAAAACGGGTTCTTCGCACGGTCCATTGTATTGAATTAGAATCGCAGAACAACAAAGTATACTTGTCTTCTTGATCCAGCAACCTTGGTAAACCATGCCTCCTGTCGGAAACTTGGTTTCAGAGTTCTGTGGGAAACTTTTACAAACGAAGGGCGCCATTGGGAGGGAAAGGGAATACGGTTACGGGTAACTTAGCTACTCGCAAGAGTAATCAGTTTACTCTTGCGATTAGTTAATAATAAATGTATTCAAATTATTACCAAATTACTTAAAAAAATCGATTACAAGTAAGTTGATCCCTTGTAATGAGTACTGTACAAGTCTGATGTGAGTCTCCTCGCGCTGATTAAAACAGTCAGTGCCACAGCGCTCTCATTAATATCCATATGTTTGCCTTAAAAGGATACTTCAACGAAATTCGAAATATACCCGTCATGTTCAAACATAGGTTGAAGATGATCCACAATATCCGTAAATGACAATCGCACGTTTGTATCTTGAGCCTGGTGGCTGTAGTTTTCGTTTTAAACGGCCCACTCTGGCAAGCGCTCGGAGAACAGCCAGCGGAGAGCACGTGCACATCTGACGCAATCGTGACGTGGTTCGTCTCGGGAAGAGCAAAGCTACGGCGAGGCTGACGTCGAGAGGATGGCCTAGTCGTTTCAGCCACCGAAGCGGCTGCTTTTGTACGAAGTTTGAGTGACGGGTTAATCTTCCATAATCTTATAGGGGGACAATAGCGACTTCTGGGTCACACAAAAGGGATTCTCGGGAAGAGGGGGTTCCCCGTTCCCCTCTTCTCTCGTCGTGGCAGAGGCGAGACAGCAACCATCACTAGCTGTCAAGGTTCCTAGACGGGCATTACAAACGAGGCGTTAGCGACATCCACCATGTGCCCTTCTCTAATCGTTTAATTTTTATTAAAATTCGTTTTCGTCACTTTTTTTAACAAGATACAGGTGTGTTCAATATGATTCTGCTCCTTTGAACATATATTGACCAAAAATAAGCGCCGAAATTTCGTGGTAGGAACCCTTTAAAAGCAGTTCACCGAAACCTGTATTAACGGAGTCTTTGTAGATAGACTGTTCTCGGAAACCGCTGACGTGGCTACTGAAGTGGGCGGGAAGGAAACAGACGCTTGACAGCATCGAAAAAAAAAAAAAAGTGTTAAAAAGAAAAGTTATGTTTTGCCGTCTCTTCTTTTTGGGGGTAACAACTGGTTTGAGGGGGGGAGTTGCCGACCAGCCAACTTTCTCTTTCCCCTCCTTCCCCATCATACGAACGTCGAGTTTTGTTCTGTTTTGTTTTTTTACTGCCGACGCTTGAACAACGTTGACGTAAAATTCGAAAACGATTAATCAACGCCCGCCTTTCCGGCAGAGTCTTTACTGGGGACAGAGGTGTATACAGAAAGCGAAGGAAAAGAATGTTGAAGAGGGCGGCCAGTTGATTGGTGTTTGCCGTAATTTTGACGGAGGAAACGCGCTCATTGACGAAGGCTTTTTTGAAAGGACGGTTCATTTTTCACGGACACCAGTGACAGGTATATGGCCAAGTACATAGGAACGCCTAACGGTTGAGTGGACGGTGGCTTACAAGTAATTGGGTTGCGTGTTTGCTCAGACAACGGGAAGTCCGTTAGCCCCATTAGGTTTCTGGTGTCTCTGCTGTAGATGAGAAATTTAGCCAGTGCAGCACCAATGCTAAGCTGGGGCCATTAACGTGCATCATGCAGTAGAGATTACATGAACACTACGTAAAAGCGCAAAAAAACAACAAGAACAACACAAGGACAAAGAGTAAGAGTGGACACACGGAACGCCTCTGACAACTGAATCTTATTTAGAAAAACACGAACATACATTTGTCTTGCGCTTTTACGTCATAATCATGTACCATCTAGCACACTTCCACATTCTGCGAGTAGACGCGCACACGCCGGCACGATGCTCATTCAGATCGACACGGTGAGGATTGAGGCCAGGATTCCTGAGTTCTGCAGCTCGAGCTTTCACTTCGGTGGGGAGTTGTCCTGTCCTAAGGATTTGAAATTGGTGGTTTTGGGTATCGAACGAGGTGGTCGCACACTACGTATGGTGATACATGACGAATTAGGCCATATACGACGATGTATAGACATTTCTCCCGCTTTCACATACCTGGGATTACGTGGATGAACGTTGGACATGCTATATATAACTCGAGTTCCTCGTTTTCGTCTGATTTCAGAGGCATGCTACTTCAAGATCTGCCCGTTTAATACGAGGGCCCTCTGAGAGGTCTTCTATTCGGAGGAGACACTCAACGTAATGGATCACTTCCGGCGCCGACGCACAGCTGGCACTCAAGGACCAATAAAGACTCTACCATCATCGCGTGCCTCTGTCTCTCTTTTGTCTGCACCACTGATGATCCATCCATAATGATCCTTTGCAAGAAGAACGATCTCCGTGACGGACTTAATGAAGACAACATCAACGCCGAATGACGGCCAACGTAACCTGCTCCGGGGGTCGCGTTACGTGATGATGAATGCGCCGAATACAAGAGGAAGGACAACAGCAACAACAACAACAGCAGAACGAGCCATTACAAACGATGTCTCTCAATGAGATTCGCGCATAGCGGCTCTAATGTGTTGGGAGAAGCTTATAGATCACGCGCAATGAGTGCGTTGCATGTAGGAAGTCGGTAAGGGCTTGTGGCGTCGATGATGTAGGCTCCAGGGGCTACCATATACCGGTTGCACTGGTTGTTTGACCGAGCCTTCTCCAGCGATATACACTGGAGGCAGAATAGGCAGAAGGATTAGGCAAAAGATTAGGGCTCGCACTAGCGATAAGGAATTTTGGGAATGAACGCTGACGCAGATTAGGCACTCGGTACAGTTCTTATGAGGAGAGCAAGTTGTCTGGTTCTCACGGGAGGGTTGTGGTGACGTCTGAACGACACTGAATTCTGATTGGCTTTGGGTGGAATTAACGATAGTGGATAGACCTTAATGCTAGATGCCTCGAGGTATACCCACTATTTGTTTTTCAATCGGCCAATAAGAGCTCGGCGTTCTGACGTCATCGCAACCCGTGTGCCAAAAGCAGACGAACTTGCGCTCCGCATGGGTATTGTTCAAGATGAATCGAATTAAAAAACCTAGCCGCAGAAACAATGTATCCCAATGTGATTCCCGCATAGTGGCTCCCATCTGTCGGGAGAAGCTCATAGATCTCGCAGGGAGTTGATAAGAGCTTTTGGAATAAATGAAGGAGACTCTGAATATATAGTACAGGTTGCAGCACTGCTGTTTTTGTCGGGCCTTGGGGTTTTCGGGAGTGAACGTTGGGGTCAGATTAGGAGCAGGGATGATTTGCAGTGAAGTTTGGATGGCTACGGATAGAAAAGAATATCGTCACAGACATTTCGTAAGAACTTTAGCTGCAGTTAGGTACAAGAAACACTCCTTGAAATGGTTTAAATATCGGTGCCAGCACCCACCTTTCCTAGCCACAAAAGAGAGAAAAAAAAAAAAAAAAGATTGACAGAGAGAGAGAGAGAGAGAGAGAAAAAGTGAGAGAATATTTATTAGGTGCTAAAAACGTGAAAGCTGCAACTAACGATACTTTTTTGCAGTGAATAAATCAAGAATTAGTCTTCCAGAATTAAACTTGAATTCGTAGAAATACTAGACGGGACGCACACAAGTTGGCGTAATTTCAAGCATTGAAAACCCGAAAAAGAAGAGGAGAAAAAAAATTGACGCCGAATACAGAGGACTAATAAAGTTTCATTTACGCACGAAATAATAAACAAATAGAACGAAGCGCAGAACACAACGAGGATGTCGTGTTCTGTGCACGGTCCTATTTGTTTATTCTTTCGTGTGTAAATTGGCCTTACCAACACGCTCGATTTGCAGTGAAACTAATAAAGCTCTGTATACGTCTAGTACCATCGTGTGAGAGCTATATGTTCTTGTTTGTTCCTTGGTCTCCGGTTTTTACAATGTTGGTCTCGGTATGCCGAGTTCAAAGATAAAAATGTCGCAGAATAAAGTTGTTCTTTCGTTAGACTTTTTTTTTTTTTAAAGCCAGGAAAACCTTATTAAGTAGCTGCCGTCGTTCTAGTTATGACCCTCCCTTAAAATGCAAACAGAAAACTCTCCGTTAAACCCGTTTCCAACAATATTGAAAAGAAAAAAAAAAAAAAAACCTTGTGGCTAAGTTTTTGAATAAACGTAAACTTCAAAGCTAATAAGCGGAGCTGTCTTATCACGTTTCTGATCTTCGCGCTATGCCGTACAATACACAATTTTCGTCCAAGTACGAACAAATGGTCAAGTTCAGTCATTGCACTTTTTTTTCCACGCGCTAAAATTCGAGCGTTCCGTCGGTAAGCCAGCCCGATCCGTTAGAACAAAAAGAGCTCCAACTGTTCTCCGAACGAAGCGAAAAGCCTCCTTCTATACTCAGTTTCACCCTATTTTGGACCAAAGTGGACGCTACAAGCCATTTAAGCCAATCCAGCGATGCGAAGATATCACGTGACTAGGTTGGGGCGCGGCGCGTCGTATGATCGCTCTATGACGCGCCGTTAGCCGCTGCGCCCCTTCCTAAAATCACGTGACTCTCACACCGGCATTGGATTGGCTTCATTGGCACGTAGGGTTCTCTGCGGTCCACCGTAAAGTGAAACGGAGTACAGAATATGAAAAGCGAATATCGCGTTACACATTCCAGCAAGGCACACCTCCAGCTGCGGTCAGGCGAGGCATGTCGCATGCGGGCACTGGATAGGCCAGGCGATTCCGCTACAGTGTTCGTGTTTACCCCGGTGCTGAGACGACGACGCGGAAGATAAGCCTCAAAGTGACCGAAGACATCTAATAAAACGTTGTCGTATAAAACCAGCCACGCGCGAACGACACAATGTCGGCGGAATTCCTGCCTCCGACCCTGCTAAACGCCACCCAACCGCGGAACGAACGAAAGTTGAGAAACCACACAAATGGCGGCGGATCCCTGGCGCCATCTCTGGGATACCGTGCCAACCTCTAACCTGAGCTCGCTACGCGCGCCTTGCGAACAAGTTGGCGCGGGCAAGTGTGACTTTATTTCTTAAAACCTTTATCAATTTGCGAGCAAGCTCGCAACGGTCTTTAGACGCGTCGGTGAGGCTCTGATCATCGGTGCTTTACCAGGGCGTGAGAACTACACACAAGAAAGTGGTGACCTGACTGAGGAGATTTCATCATGTCGCCGACCAGGAAACCGATCAGTGATTTAAAAGCTGTTTTCTTTAGGTACAGCCACCTTCCACAGTCTCTGCATTTTACCAATCCGGCACAGTCGCGGTCACTGTGCCGGATCGTTAAAATGCAGTGACTGTTAACGGTGGTTTTACCCAGAGGAAACACCCTTTAGATCACTGAGGGAGGCGAAGGGAGCACAGTACAAGTAAACGTTTTGCTTGAAGATAGGATAAGTTGGAAGGGTGCTATCCAGAGCAATAAGGGGTGAACGAGAGGAAGGAGCGCAGATAGTGACAGAGTTCCGTGCAACACTCCAAGAGGAGATAGCAGCGAGAAAAAACGCAGAGGAGGAGCTGAAAGTAACTGCAAAGAAAAAGAAAAAAAAAAAAAAAAAAAAAAACAGCGAGAAAAAATTCGGAGGAGGCGCTGAGAGCAGCTTCTGTAAAAGAAAGGACAGAAAGAAGGAGAGCAGACAAAGAAATTAAAGAAGAAAGAGCCGGGAGAGAAGGAGCAGAGGAGGCACTAGGAGAATCAATTGAAGGCACAGCAGGAAAAGGAAGCTCTCCAAAAGCAAGGATGGGTAAATGCGGTGCTAAAGGGAGGGCAAAGAGATCCAGTCAGAGCCCCAGAATAACTCCAATAAAAACCTGGAGCAGAACCAAACAAAAAGCGGAAGTGAAGAGCAGGCCGAGAAATCTGCAAAAGTGATATTCGATCGAGATTCGAATATGAGGAAACTGAAAGTCCCAGTCCTCAATAGTGTCAACTGGTACCGCAGGGTTCAGGTAATATCACTACCAGGAGCAAAAACACAAAAAGGTAATGGAAGCTGCAGAAAACCGGAACTCCCAGACCCAAGAGGGCATATTAGTGGTCAGTCAGAGGTGCCTAAATAATGCCCGGAATGGTGAAGACCCAAGAGACATTGCAGGGTGTATGATGGACACAGGTAGCGAGTTGGCTGAAGAACTCCCCAAGAGGCGGCATCAACATCTGCTCAGTGCCCTTCACAAAGGCGAGAGGAGTGCAGATAGCAGCGAACATAGCTGCCCTAAACAAGGAGCTCATGTGACGGTGCAGGGAACTGGGCCAACGAGTGGTGTTCCTCAGCACATACTGGATGCTCTGCGACTTGCCAGTAAAAGCGATGGACGACATCCCTATTCCCCGGAGGCGGTGCTCAAACAATTATTGGCGTTTAGCTAGTACAGCGGGCGGCGACTTCCTTGGGGGGGCAGCCCACAGGCGGGGCGAAAAAAAATACCTTCAAGACACAAACGGGGGCCCTACGCCCAGGAGGGAGCCTTCAACCTTGTCCAAAGGCTGTGCCAGCTGTTCCAGCAGGCAGGTAGCCAACAGAAGAGCAATCTCAGGGGCTATCAACACAGGTCCTTCACCAGCAGGTGGTAAAGAATGGAAGACATGAAGAAACTTTGGAGGGAACAAACAATGTACAGCACCCTCAACATTGGGTAACAAAATTTTCGAAATCAAAAAGGAAGCGCAGAAGAGGGTGCTGCACCGAGGGGATCGCCATCGGAGTCCTAAACATGTAGGGAGGAAGCCCCGTAAAATGGTAAGATATTCAAGCAAACGCCAGAGGAGAGGATATCCAGATCTGCGCATTAACAGGAACTCAACTCAGAGATGATGAAAATTTATATCTGGGCAACATGTGGAAGTGGATGGGAAGAAACATACAAAAATGAGAAAAAGGGGGGAAGGGTCGGGATTGTGATAAAAAAGACATGTAGTTGGGACTACATCCACAGAATTTGAACTGCAAGAAATACTAATCACTTGCAGTGCACATAAGAAAAAAAAAAAAAAGGAAATTAAACATCTGTACCACATACATGGCAACGAATGAAGCGAATGCATAAAATAAAGGCATCTACAACTGCATTTAAAAAGACATCCGCACCACTTTTAAGGGACAGCCAGTTATAGTCGTAGGAGAGCTTCAGAAAACTAGTACAAAATCATAATCTACAAATCATAAATCCAGATTCAAAATGTACTGAAAAAATTACATGCACCAGAAGAAACCAGCAGTCTACTCATCAATCAAAAAGCAGAAAAAGAAAGTATAAGAATAAACGACATGCACATTGACGAGAACAAGGATAGAATTTGCTCAAGTGACCGCAACCTAATTATAGTGTGTTTGGCAACAGGAAAAAAAAAAAAAAAAAGAGTAAGAAGCAAAACAATCAGCAGCAAACAAAGCCATTAAGAAAAAAATGAAGAAAAGGTTGAGAAATTTGCGTAGGAATTAGAAAGAGACCTCTCAAAACATTACAGCACGATGCGCTGACAGATCGAATAATACGAACAGACAAGGGTAAGGTCGGAACAGGCAAAAATGCTTACAGAAAAAGACAGAAGGCCAGGGTACGATAAAGAGGCGAAGGAAGAAATCAGGAAAAGACGGGAATCAAGCTGGAAACATATGTGGGCCCAAAGGAGAGGAGTTTTGCAGTCTTATCGACCGGCTGTGGGGATGCTACGAAAAACAGAGGGACAAAGTAAGAGCACTGGAGGCAGCAAAAATTGAGTACTGCCACAAACGCACTGAGAAGACAATCCAGAAAGACTGCAACAAATTGAGTAAAAGATATTGGCAATTTAATAGCTCAATGCAACCGAAAAAAACGGCCGGGCAAGAGCATATATTAGAAAAGCAGGGACAAATTTTGAAGACGGGAAAGGAAATGGAGGCCTGGCAGACTAAGTACTTCAGGAACCGACAAAATGAACCGCGAAGACCAACAAAAGAGGCAAAAGACCAGACTGCGCACATGATAAACCAGAAGTCAATGACTTACGTTTTAACTAAACTGAAATTGAAAAGACAAGTGAAAAAACAAAAAGCCGGAAGGTATCGGGAAGAAATGATATTCACTGTGAATTCATTGAAGCTGTAAAAACGAAGGCACTAGAGAACCTACGACTATGCTTTAATGACGTAATAGAGAACCTAGAAATCCCACAATCCTGGAAATAAGCAAACATTTAGCTAATCTTTAAAGGAAAAGGGAGACACCCGACACATTTGAACTCGTACAGGCCCATATCAATTTTAAACAATGCCTACAAGCTGTTCATGAGCATACCAAATAGAAGTTTACTAAACGTTTGCGAAAGTACCTACACCCTGGGCGAAGCACAAAATGGATTCAGAACCATCCGACGAACTAAGCCAGGCTACAGAAAGGAAAAAAAAGGTATGACAAAGCCGAATTATTTTTGACCTTTTTGGACCTCGAAAAAAACTTACGACGCTGTTCCCCACGAGAAACTATGAAAAGAATTGACTCAAATTGGACTGGAAAGTGAGAGCACAAAACAACTAGAACATCTGGACAGAGACTGTACAGCTTTCTACAATTTTGGCCCGTATATATCAGAAGAAATCAAAATAGAAACCGGGTTATGACAGGGATGCGCCTGTCGGCGACCTTTTTCTTTCTTTATTTCGGTCTGCGAATATTTGTTCTGCAGAGGGGGCCGAAGGCAAAAGGCGCAGGTGCCTGATAAGGCATTAGCCCCCCTTGGTATGCAGAGGTCACCATACTGATAAAGGTCTCAAAGGAAACATATACAAAAACGCACCACACAGAAATTTAAAATAAGTACAATAGTCAAATCAAATGAAAATAATAACAACCTAAATCATTCGTAATCAATATTGAATAACCTTGACACACTAAAAACGTAAAGGTTTATACTATTTCACGGAATAGTCCAATAGTCTAAAACACAACAGTTATGCGTACGTTCATACTAGAATCAGTGGTCAAAAACTTGTCGAATACATGTTGCTAAAATGAGAAAGAAAAGTTTAGAATACAATAACACTTTTTGCACAGTAACAGTAAATATAAACAGTAACAGTGTGTTTATAAGAAGGTGAACAGGTGCTAACGAAATTCGAGAGCACTGGAAAGAAAATTTGTCTTACAATCTCGTTTAAATTTAGATGTTGTTATATCAAAAACTAATTGGCGCTTTCATGATTCAAAATAGGTACTGTCTGAAAAACTAAAGTTTGAGACCTTATGAATTTTCGGAGCCGCCTATCGGCGCGTTGTCGAAAATTCCGCGCTGCAAGCCTCAAGGACGGCGGCCTCTTCGTCCGTGTTTCGACCCAATACTGGACGAGGAATTTCAAAAATCTAAAACCCGTTGGCTAAAAAAAAAAGGAAAAATAATTCTTGCACGCTGACATTTGACAAGGTCTGCTATCAATCATAGTATCACACCATTAAGCGATTTCGGAGCTCATTATAGAAACGCGCAGCTTTATGACTTCACCGTACAAGGTGCATATGTTCGGTAGGAGTGCTGGGAGTGCTTTGGTCAGAACTGACATTAGCCGGGCAACATCGGGAAACCTTTCATATCAGGGAAAATCCCGAAGTAGGGGAATTATTTAACAGATTTGTGCACGTCAGCGAATTTGAAAATTCGAAGGCGAGTGCTGCATCAGAGGTGCTCAGATAGACGAGGAACGCTTTGCGTAGGTTGATACGTCACTGCGATATAGGTGCATCGCATTCTGAGTGGCCTCCTATTGTGTCCCAAAACAAGGGTGGCGCGCCGCCATCTTCGAGGCAGTTGGAATGCATGTTCGATAGATAGCGCCACAAAAGCAACTTCACAATTTCAAACTTCCAACCGGAATATGACACGTAACATAGTTATACCATTACTCAATGATAGTAAATAAATTCATATCTATCTTTTTACACTTGCGTACCGATGTTATTCGGAACGCTATTGTCACGTTTCAAACCTTCAAGCGTTATTTGTTATGCTATTATCAGTCATATATGAAACACTCGGTATAATATAAACTTTATTGGCCAGACCTTCAAACAACAGCGGTATCATGTCGTGGTGACAGCAGCAAAAACGAATTGCATATTTTTGACACCAGCGACCACACCCAAAGTCATATTTCAAAAAAAGATTCTTCAACATTCAACCATGAGACATTCTGTACCTTGCACGCCACAGTTAGCTCACATAAACATTCGCAGGTTTTCTTTGTTTTTCTCAACTAGAAATAAAGGCTGCCATCGAAACCAGCAGCAGTGAAAAGTGCTTGTTTATAACCAGACACGTAGTCAGGGGTTGATTTGAGGGGGAAAGAAGGGGGGGGGGGGGGGGGAGAGAGGGGGGCACCCCCTGGCTACTTCAAAGTTCAGAACACCAGCTTAGGTGGTGAGATTTAATGATCGTCTGCCCGTCGGTACTGACCAAACTTCTAGACCAACTGACCAAAATCCAAAAAAGCGCTGATGTTGTGTTTGCGCGAAGTGTGTCGCTCAGTGTACAGTAGTTCTCAATATGAGGGTAAGCATGCTGCGTTGTTCGACCGCAACTCAGCCACTCAAAGGAGTGCCAACACGAGTGAAGGCCACAACGAATTTATTTATTATGCGCGCGTGCATTCTCAAATCTTTATTCCCGTTAAAATTGCTTCGAGGTGCTGATCGATCGACGCAGCGTGCTCACCCCCATCTTGAGTCTGTTTATTAAACTTCCACTGGAAGGTATCCGTTATTTCAGGACAGAACGGGAGTGTTGCGTACAAAGAAATATGTAACTACATATCGGGATATGTATACATTGTGTGGAGCATGTGGATAGGAGGGACGGACGGCTGAACACTTCGTACTTCATCGTAAAGAGCGTCACCCTGCAGTAGCTGCCGGCGAGACCGACTCGGTAAAAAGACTTCTATGGTGCCTTGATTATGTACCCTTGTGTTATCAATCCTGGCCCTGCGTTAGGTGTCATCATCTCAGGGCTGACGGACTGTGGCTGCTGCGTTGAAGTTTCGAGCTCAGTTTTCGCTGTCAAGGAAGTGGCAGTGATGACCTCTCCTGCTGCGTAGACAACCTCGCCGATGTCCATAAGGTGATGCTGGACAATGTCGTCGGTTGGGTTTCTTGACTGGCTAAGCTTGTCCGCGTGAATCGTCACACTCTCACTCGTAATGTGGCCATAATGAAGACACTTCTCGCATCGTGGGGTTCTACACTCACGACGGATGTGACCTATGCGATTACATCGAAGGCATAGTGGGGGACGGCCCGGCACGAGTGCCAAGCTTCGGCAGCGAGATACTGTGAGCTGGGGCCCTAAACTCGTGAAACACAAAGTTCGGGCCGAAAGTTCGCGGAGCGCGCCGATTGGATGTTGGCGACAAAAGCGCCAAGTCATCGTCGTGATTGTCCAATCGGTGCGCGCCCTCAACTTCGGCCCCAACTTCGCGTTTCACGAGTTTAGGGCCCCTGGTGTGGAAGTTGGCTCTCGTCCATCCCTTCACGAAGCGTCAAGGTCACTTCTTTGTTGAGCGTGTCCATGTGTTTCATTCCCACGCATCTCCACTTTTCCTTTACGATGGAACGAAATGTACCAAATGGTACCAGCGCTTCCTCGATTCGTTGACTTTTCATGTGAACTGGAAGCCATAATAGCTTCAGCTTTACATCTCTGGTGTCCGGGGTGATAATCAGGCACCTGCGTCCCTTTGCGTCTCTGAAGTCCGGTGCTCGATATGACTGCGCTGCCAGATCGCCGTGCAGAAATACCAAACTGAGGCTCAAATTACCTCTAGCTAGACGGAGTAGGACGGTCCGGTTGTCTTCAGTCGTCATTTCAGTGGTACTGGCCGAAGCCTCAGCAGTTCCCCAGCTTGTGACCGGTGCATTTTCGCTGAAGAACATCGAAACACGACCGTCTCGAACGGCGTCATCTTCTCTCCGGGCCACGCAGACACGCTTGCATGCCTGGGAACGAGCGGGGGTTTATATTTCGCTATCGCGTTCCACTTTTAAAGGCGAAGCTTAAGCGTCATCCTGTAATTTTCATCAAGGGACTTCGATGTAGGCCCCCTAAGTTAATTTTTCTTCCTCTTTATTCGTGCATGCTTCCAGAAAAGAAGGAAGAAGAAATATGTTTCTTCGGAGGCCCCGCACAAAGAACGAAAAAGAAGGATAAGCTACGCAGCATAGGAGCTTATCGGAGCACACAGGTAGGTCAGTTTATACCTGTTCCGAAAAGAGCTTACTCCACTGCTTACGATAGATCTTGTGTAGCTTTTTTGTTTTTACAGAGGCGATTTCAGTGAGGTTTTAAACAGAGTTCCATTAGCAGTAGCTAAAGTTGGGGAGATTTATTGCACAATAACTGCGTGCATCTTCTCGCGGCGATTCTTGTTCTAGATATGGCGGTATAATTAGCTTATATAATCATTAACGCAGGACTCGGAGATTCTTGTGCATCTTATTATTGTTGCGCGAAGGCAATCAGGTTGTGACATTAACCAATGAGAACGTCGAAGGACGAATCACCAAGGAAAGAGCGTGAACATGCATGATCAGCCGATCCCCGCGTTCGCTCTCAGGGGCTGCGTAAACTTTCCCAAGGGAGGAAACCTCGAGGAACTACAACCAGAGTTACCACCCGGCAACTTCTCTTTCGTGGCTATTCTAGCGATCTTTTGATGTCGGCGAATTCTTTGTCAGGATGCGAACTGTTCTGTAGGCCGTTTGGGTGTGTCTTTGTGGCGTGCAGGTGCAGAGTTGGGGATGGCATCTTCGGTTCACGGAAGCGAAGAGGTGCCTGACACCATTCCTGTACGTTCGCGATCACGTAATAATGCCCTTTCTTAGTATCAGAAGGAATGAACAATTTTCTTGAAAGGTGCCTTATATTGGCTCGTTGTCTGGCTATAATTAATAGACCCTTTTCAAAAAAATTCATCAAGCAACATTGGCAGTCGCCATTGCTTAGTTTGTCTTATCAGACTTAGGCTAGGGGGCGCAAGCTACCGCCCATTAATATACATCCATCCATCCATGAAAAAGTTGCATTTGATTGGATCCGAGTCCTCGCCGAACGCCGACGCAGCCCTCGTCCCATACACGCTCAGAGTATGCGTCCAAACAATGGCGGAATCGGATGCACGCACTTGTGAGAATGATCTATAATTTACGCACATTCAGGGTGGAAACAGGGGCGGACGCAGTAGTCAACCACTTTCGAAAAGTCATGTCCACGTTGTTATAGGTTCTGAAGCCCCCCCGCACAATGGTGAAACAAACTACGACACGAGCAAGCCTGGCAGCCAATAAGATTGCCAATAAGTCTCGCAGCCAATAAGATTGCCGCATTAGCCTATAAGAGCACCAAACAGCCAATCACGAAGCAAGAAGCGTGAACGTTACACTGAGCCCTGCGCTTTTTAAGCGGTCTGTGACTTTTAGCGACGCGCGCGACCAAAAGCGTCGCCGTGGTCACATGCGCTGCACTACGACGTCTTTGTTTGGTTTGATTTCATCGATGGAAATCAGCGTCGTGTCAGTGTCAACTGTGACGATGTCGGTTTAAGAACGCGATGACTCCGTTCTTTTATTATCATTTCTACGGGCACCGTCGAACTCGTAGTTCGGAACTGATGATGAGTGGTAGAGATTACAAGACGTCACGGCAAGGCAAATTCTGATTGTGACGTTCCTAACGTAAACCGTAAAGTCGGGGTCACACATATCCGTGGTTCGAATGCTGCGTACCAAGTTTCTCCTTGAACTCGCTGTCATGCGGCATTCAAAGCACGGATCTCGCGGTGTCTCCTGTTCGAATCTGTATGCAGACTGTCTTTTGTATGATGTATAAGCAGCGTGACCCCGGCTTAAGAAGGTGCCACCGAAACATCTCGGCGCTAATATGGCTCCAACTTTGGCGGTGTCTTTTGTGTCGCCTTTGTGCAGGGATTCAAGAACTTCCAACCAGGGACTCAAACAGAAATATATAACGTTCCAGTTACGGTTACGGTTAACGTTTCCTGTTGATATCAGTTTCGTTTAGGTTATTTACGGTTTTAATTTTTGCCGTGTCGGCTACCGGTTGCACGTTCCTAAAAACCGTTTTTTTTGTCGGTTTCTCCAATAATTTGCTTTATTTAAATGCTAGGCAGATGTTTTATAATAAACGGTTTAAAGTAGTCTCAGTTATCCAACAACGGGAGATTCACAAGAACGAAAACTCAAAGACGTCTTAATTAGTATTTCTAATTGGGCAAAAGTTGCAGACGTTTCTAGCTCCAATACTTATTCACTACATCTATTTGCATTATATAGTTTGATACCCAAACGTACACGTTACCACCGATACTCGTGGGTCATCGCTAGTTATATATTAAAAAAAAAAACAAAAAAAAACAACATTGGTATTATGTTGTTCGGCCGCGTTTGTAGACAACCCTTAGAAAGTTCCCACTGGGTGCTGGAAGAACCATTCGCACCTTCTTGTAGCTATAATTTGTTGCAACCTAAGATTTTCAGATTGAACGGACATGTATACATGGCATTCGGGCCACTTCTGGCCGCCATGACAGGGAGCCGAAAACACATCCGGTTTGGGTTTTGTTTGCATGCTTCTAGAAGGAAACGTCACATATTTATTTCGTGTGTTACGCAATTAAATCAGTATTTTGTTTCGTTTTACATTTCCACTGGTTTCTTCAAGTGCTGTAATGCTTTGCAACTGACTGGGCAACGTTTCTATAACATATCTTCACGAAAAAAACGAAAAAAAAAAAAATGCAGCGAGTGGCGGCCGGTGAGCGCGAACCCGCGCGCCCACGCGAGCGTCGATTTCGCGCTCAACTCTAGGATTGCTTAATTTTTAAATAAAAGATGCATTCGACGCTTCCGGATAGCAAATATATTAGATCGAACGAATCAGACTTGAGTTTATGGAAATAAAGACTGATTAAAAGATTAATTAATATCCACCCAGATATAACCTTTTACTTTAGCCTGAACGCAGGTTTTCATAACACAGACCAACTTAGGCACTGTATACAATATTTAATATATAAAATAACAGTTTATCGTCTTTTTTAATCTTAGAGCAGAATTACCCGCTGGCGTTAGTATTCGTGTACATGCGAGCTTGTGACTAGTCGGTTTATATGGGAATCCTGAGCAAACTCCAGCAAAAACCCACGAACAAACCAAGCAAAAAAGAAGAAAAAAAATAACACGTAAATTTTGGGTTTGTGCCAGCAGAATACTTCAGAATGAGAGGAATCTTTTCGCATGGAACCGGATTTCGGGTTCGGTTCCATTTTAAATTCAAACATCGATTTTCGAATTTCGAGAGTACGATTTTTCTTTTCAGCATGCAATAAAGCTTAGGTTCATGACACAAATAAAACGAGACGTGAAACAGCATCGGAACCCTCCTTTCTATTTTATTACTCACCCAAGTCGTCAAACATAACAGCGCGCGCTTGTGTGTGTCTGCCCAAACAGAACAGTTCAAATAAATGCGATAGGTCTCGCGTGACCCTAACAAGTCGGACGCTAAACTAGTCTCCCTACCTCATCGCTTGGGTTCTAGAATCTAGAATATCCTTCTGACGTCCGCGTCTGTACCTGTATGCACGTGAATGTCATTCACGGAATCGCCGCGCCAGGTCAACGTTTTCATAATCACGAGATCTCTACTCGTCGTCGAAAACACGCCGCTTAATGTTTGCGGGGAAAGAGCGGCACAATCGTACTACACACTGCGACCGCTTTGTAACAGTCAGGATATCTCTACTCGTCGTCGAAAATTCACCGCTCGCCTTTTCCCGGGCATGATCGAGCACGAATGGCGCAGTCCTTCGACCCCTCCTTCATCCACGTCCGACAGCTGCGTAGCGTAGTTTCGCTTTGACCACCTCGAACACTCACGGCGACGCCGCGTAGTTGCCGCAGCGTTGCTGTTGTCACTCAAGCTATTCCGTGCACGGAAAGCACGAAACAATTACATGCCTTCGCTGATTTGTAAACGTCTAACTTTGGTGAATGTCTCACGTGTACACAAGTTTCTACTGGGCCGTCAAATAGGGCCACGTGACTTTGGTCACGGAGGCCAAATAAAACGAGATGCGGTGCTATTTCTTGGCGCCATTTGCTCCGGAAACATACACCGATCTATCTTACCTTCGGTTTTCGACATACATTTTCTGATATTCCCCCGAGAAAAACCTAAAACTCGCGCTGCTCATTCTTGCTCATTGAAACATGCGCAAGAAGCTGGTCAACCGGAAGTGGAAGTTGCGCCATTACTTGTTTACGCCTACCTTGAAATACCATTTATTACCGGATGCACCCCTCGCTGATGGTAAATCTGTCAAATGGCCATGACATTTCAAGTTCCCTCCTCAAGGTCATGCCTGACAAAAAATAATACTTTTCTTTTTCGGTTAATATCGGTTAATATCGGTTAACGGTAAATAATTTACGGTTACGGTTACGGTTTTCATGCGTTTTAAATAACGGTCTCGTTCCGGTTACGGTTACCGACAAAATTTCGTTCCTAAACGGTTTTCGGTTTTGGTTATGGTTTGAGTCCTTGCTTCCGACAAAAAGCACATCACAAAAAAAAAATAAAAATAAAAATAGAAATGGTGTATAGATTCATTGCTAAATTTCCCAAGCATGAAGGAGAATGCTGGGGATGTAGGTCTACGCGCCGCACGTACTGGCTTCTGCAACAGTAACTGTTGTCGACCAAAAGAACAAAACAAGTATATCTCGCACGCGCGTTCCTCAACGCATTATTTTGATTATTTATTTGGTATTTATTTTTTATACGGGGAAGGTGAGCGCGTGCGGCTCGAACACATACATTTCCAGCATTCTCCATGGTTCTTGGGTAATCTAACAATAGGTCTATCGACGCACAAATGTGCTTTTATCTGCTGTTTGAATTTATTTTCCCTGCAGGCTAACCCCCCGGTGCAGTGCTCCAAGCCTGGTAGCGAACAAAACGTGACTGGCAGCGTCTCGACCAAGCGGCAGAGGAAGTCACTCGTGTCCTCCGAGTCGCTGACAGGGGAGATACAAGACGCCGAGAGGGTTGAGAAGTTGCCCGGACCTGCGATCATCATCACTACACCGCGGCCGAAAGGCAACAGGGAGGGCTCCATCACGTCTATCGAGGTCCATCCGCCAGCACTGGAGGCGGCTGTCGAAAAAATGGAAGGCGCCGATCTCAAGGTCAAAATGGAGGTCCCGAAGATGGAAGAACCGACCAAGAGGCCGCAGAAGAGGGTGAAAGGGCTCAAGATGCCCGATGGCACCTACGTGGGCATCAAAGACAAGAACAAGTACCTCAGGTAGGATACTGAAAACCGGCCCTTACCATCTCCGGCACGTTGAATTTAAAGATGCAAAATGATCTCTAAATTCAGAGTGCTTGTTGTAATATTGGTAAATGAAGGCGACGCCAAAGGTAATACTCAAGTAAGACGCTATCAGTGTACTAATCACCCTCATTAATAAAAATATGTTAAAACCAAAAAGAATCACCATAAAATATATACAAAACATCTATATTATATTGAATGTTTAAAATTGTAAACACTTACGCAACCCTTAAGGCGAAACACAGCGACAGCTGAGGAGTGACGATAGAGCCGCTAAGGTGACGTTTCAGAGCAGACAAACTGAATGAACGGTAAAGGTGCGAGTGCGCACCATGGAGCACGCACAGGCCGTTTCGTTTTAAAACAACTAACACACCGGACGAAGATGCCATAGCGTTTTAGAACCAATGAGGATGTATTAAAGGGGCGGTGGAACGATTTTCGGACTTTGGTCAAAGATTTCTGGAAGTTGCCCCCTGACACTTCTGAGCTAAAGAACAGAAAACCGATTTCGCCTGCGTGTCCTAGTTGTTGCGTAAAAAAAAAGATAAAGATTGGCATTTCGGGCACCCCTCAACTCACTCCCAGTCTTCAGGGTCACGCCTGGTTGCACTCCCAGTGACGTCATTCGGAGTGCCGCATAGCTTCCCGTGTGCTATCTCGGAGGACGCTTCCCCTCCCTCTCTCTGCGTACATTAGCGGGCGCTATGCTGCAGCTTAGAGCCGAGCGAGGTCACGTATCTTTCCGCCGTAGTTCCTTCGGCTGCCACTTGGGGCTGCAGGTGGGGGAAAAAGCACGACTTTTGCTTTGCGATTATGCAGCGGAATCGCGACATTTTTAATGAAGGAAGTGTTTTTTCTATCCTCCGAGACGCGATAAACAACGTAAAAATGACGAGATGCAAATTCTTTTAATCATAAAATCGTTGCCCCGCCCCTATAAGTATAGAGCGTTTCAGCTGTCTGCGGAAGAGGGAAGCGTGTTTTCGTACGTCACTTTGGTAGAAAGAGTCACACGTGATAAACGAAAAGCGCCGAATAAACAGAGACAAGGAAGTAGACAAGACGAAGTGCACTCTCAATTGAAGGTTCATTTTATTGAAACAAACACGTGCTATACTAATTACTTTCTTTCTGGCTATTCGCTTAGAAAGTAAAACTCTGTATATGTCAGGTGGATTGACGGGGCACTAAAGCACTTGCTTTCCCCTTGCTTTCTGATACATAGTGCGTCGTAAAAATCTAAGGCAGTTTTATCTGGGTGTCTCGCGATAATTGTTCTTTGTGCTAATTCTCGGTCACATGGGCACCTATCCCAGTGCTCTAGCTGCCAGATTGCTAAGCGGGGACCGTTTTACTGACTATGCATGTTATCTTGCTTGCTTGTTATTCATTATCAGCGGCCCGCCGAATGTTTTAGCGGGGTGCCGAAAATGGCCCGCGTCGATATGAAGCGCAGTCGACAGCGGGAAACCGCGAAACGTGAACAACTGTCGCTGCAACAAGAATAAAGAAATTGAAGAATTTGTTTTCGTGAGCGACGACTGCCCGTGGGTGCAAATAAAGGGATTGTAAATGAACATCGAAAATACTAACGAGTTTGCGTTTGTTTCCAGTCTCGTTTCGTTATAGTTGGTCCTGTTAAGTGCTAGTCGAAAGAGATGAATTGTCGTACAGTGTACTTCTGGAACGCAATGAAAATTACTCTCTCAAGGCTACAATAGGGAACGCGGCAGTCTCTCTTTTCCTAGATTTTTTTTTTAAACAGCCAATAAGCCAGTCCATAGTACCGCACCCTGTATGTTAAGACAAACATACATTCCTGTATTTTTTTCGTTGATCTTTGCCTCGACGTTTGCTGCGACGGTAATGATCCAATTAAGGGTTGGTGGGGCGTCTGTCGCAGTGCCATGCAAAAGGAGCACCTCAAGTGTGACTACGCTCCCTTCTGCATTCTCATCGTGCTCGCAGCAACGGTCATCATACTCGTCTACCTGCAGACATACCGACCGGGTACGGCTAATTGGCTATTTGCTAGCCTAGAAGCGATGCGCTTTGGCCAACATTACTGTACAATGTATGCGCGCCATTCCGGCAGCCATGACAGGTGGGAAAATGCTCGCGGTTCGCGTACTGTCGTTTGCACACAGGGTCAAACCACGAAGCAAATCCAGGGCCCTGATTGATTCATATTTGAACGTCCCGCTCTTTCGCAAGCTCGAGGCGACAATGACCATTTCACGCTTGTTGTTTGTTTGTTTGAGATGAGAAGACAGCTCTCACCGAGGACGGCGGCGGGGTTGCCCTTTTTGGAGGTGCAGTGGCGGACGGCGGGGTGTTGTATCACAGGCGCGCTCTTTTAAGTTGCCGATGCGTACCGGCACGAACAAAATGTCGCAAATGAAGTTATTTCGATTATCTCGAGACGAAGGACGCAACGGTGCTGCCGAGCCTGGGTGATCACGGGACAACTGCATTGGCAGACGGCGCCAGCTAAATTTGATGTGTTGCCGACAGATTGCGCAGCAAGAGAAAGCGGCGCTGGCGCCGCGGCGACCGCGGTGCTTCTACCGACCATATTCGTACAACGATGGGCCATTACGGCACGTACAAATGCAATGTGCATGGTTTTCTGGGAAAGAAACCTTGAATACCAAAACAATTGCAAGTCAGAACACTAGAGCATTGTGCGTTACTCAGACTCGTGTCGCGCTGAAGGAAGAGAAATAAACACCTACGCAACATTATCTGCTACGCAAGATTATATATATATTCGGGGGCTAAAAAGCTGCTGCTATTTTTCTGTTCGGGTTTATTCGCGCTATATTTATCAATATATCAGTAAAAATAAAGGCAATTAATCAATTTAGGGCATTGAATACTTTTATTTACACAAACAGCATCGGAGGATAGCAATAAAACAGTAGGTACACGAGCTTCTTTGCTTTTTCCCACATACCATATATAATCATAATCGTTTACCGTACATAATCATCTGCATGCGCAGCATCACAGTCTCCATTCAAGACCGGTTCAGTCTCTGCACATACCTTAAATTAGAAAACGTTTCTTCAACGTTTTCTAGCTTGCGCACCGCGTCATTGTGCCGATGCACCAGAAGTTTGACACTCGTATTGTAAAAGGCTCGCTTCCAACAGTTGCGGTTTAAACTGGTCCTCGAGTGAATTAACGTCGTCGGTCAGGGAAATAAACAGAGGTCTGTAGTCATCGAACGACTGGCTCAGCAGACACTTGTGAGAAGGGTACAGCATTTCTCCCAATTTCCAATGTGTCAGCTGGTTTTCATCTTAGTCTGAGACTTTACGTTGAAGTGTGCAGTGCCATTTTGCGGCGATTTTAGCACAAAATCTATCACAGCACGTTTTCACTGAGTTAGCCGTGTCCTTTGGTAATCTTGCCAGGAAAGCTTTTGCCTGATCACCATTCTTGACCATCGTGGAAAGCTCACTGACAGTCCGTTGCACCTTGACATTCAAAAGGCGATAAAAGCTTAGCATGAGAAGAGTTCCACTTTCAAGTATTGTCTGAGAATCTAAGAGGGACTGAAGTGAACCTCTAAGCAAAAATGCTTTCGCGAAAACAAAAATTTTTTTTTGAAAAGTATTACTGGAACAGTTTTTGCTTTGCTGCTGCCAAACGCGTTTTGAATGAGTTCTGTTAATGAGATCCACGTTCCTGCAACAACAACAACAAGGGTTTTGTAGAAGCTTAGCCATCTGTTCGGGACAACAGAAGGTGGCTCCTTTACGTCAGATCCCTACAGGCCACTAGAGGCACACATTACGATGCTAGCGTGCTTAAATAGAGCTTTAAACGTGATCACCACGGATGAACATCGGATACGTATGGATAAGAAATGGCATGGTCAACACTCGCATGGATCAAATGTGCTAAATCTTTCACATGCAAGATGCAAATCGCTTCAGCTTTACGTATCTCTCTTACCATTTTTCGCATCATTCCGCTGAGGTGGTGGCCACGGCGACAACGTTTTTTCATGTTTTGCCTGCAGAGAGGAGAGCCTTGCTGATTACCTTGGCTACCGTGTAAATAATTGAAGCATTCGTTTTGTCAACGTTAACGAAACACACCTGCTTCTTCATATATTTTTCGCTGTAATAACAGAGAAGAGTGTTAATGGTCGGCCCACCGGGGACGCACGGAGATTCGTCGACAATAACAATGACTTTCACAACTTGCACATCGTTATGGATTTTGGTCATGTCTTTGCTAAACGATTCTTTCAGGTACTTCAGCCGAAGTCTTTGCCCTGTTGGCACGGTCTTTGCTTCTTGAAATAGTTTCGTACGAAGTCGCCCAACGGGCCGTCCGCTTGCTCCATGGTGATTTCGTTGTACGCCAGGGCACGGACAAAGTCGTGAATCGCGCCGTCCACATCCGTTCCTTTTTCACGCTGTCTGTAGGACACATCGAAGAGCGTTGGCCGACATGTTCCCGCCTTCTTAGCTTCCTGGGAGGACATCTTGGGTTTTTTATGGCAAGATGACGCCAGATGCTCGCGAATTCGGTCATAGGGCCTCTTTGCTGGGTCGGTTACCATCTCAGTGTTGCAGTATTCGTACACTAAGACGTGGCTAACTTTACCGTCTTCTCCTTCAATGCAGTACTGTGTCCAAGTCGTCGAGAGGAGCTCACTGTTGACACTAAAACAGAAAACCAATTCTTTATCGCCGCCAAAACAGACTTTGTTCGTCTTCTATCATTGCCCGGATAAACCCGCCTTTCTTCAAGGTTGTTAGACTAGGACAATGCCACCTCTGTGAGGTAAAAATGTGTTCTTTCTTATCTCTAGTATTTCTCGAGGGCGAAAAGGGGAGTGGGGGTTGCATTAAAGACCGATGACCAGTTTGTGCTTTCGACTTTTCCCCCGCTTCCTCCTCTCCCCCCTTCTGCCCTATTCACCGTATCCTGTTTCCTCCTCCCCCATGGTGAGGAGGATGTTCTGCCTTGCATAATCTCGAGTCTGGTCGTCGGCCTTTAAGGAGTTTTCGTAGACTGTTTCCGCTGCCCTGCAACGTTCTCCGCAACCGGCGACAAGATCCGGGACTGTGCAGGCAATGCCATGTGCAGTAATGGCGTTTTCGTTCCAGAGGGCGGAGCGGAGGTGGGAAAATGGTCTGCGAAAACTACCTATTGTCTGGTCATGGGTCAACTTGCGGCTCGGTGTATTTTGCCTACCGGGTTGGTTTGTGGGGTTGACTGTTGGTGGTTCTAACTATGTTGGAGAAGTTTTTATCTGAAGACTCTTGAAATGAAAAACGGAAGCACTGTTGTGAGATCATTTCGTGCGTGTCCTCCTTTTATTTATTTTTGTCTCTGAGTTTTTTTCAGTACGCAAGAGCTGTGCTACTGAAGTTCAAACAGCAAACAAGACCTGTCGTGTTTTTTGCGTGGTTTGGTAGTTTACGCACATGCATGAACGAGTGCTCTGTTTTCTATAATGTATTTGCGGACTAAAGTGATTTAGAAAATGTTAGAATATAAATCCCGAAATTCGAAAAGAAATCGGGTATCACCCGATTTGTCAAAAAACTCGTTTGGGATGTAAATATGGGGGAAAATTAGGTTCTATTCAAAAACGAAAAACCCTAGGTATATGAACCATGCGAGTTGAATAGGTAGCCCACGATACGTTCGACAGATCTGTCATTTCCTTGAAGAACAAGTGTTTTTTATTTTCGCCCAAAGGAGGCATGTCGATTTCGTATAAGTAAATGCCGGTGGGTACCGGAGTCAGTCCTCGGCGGTGAGACTTGGAAAGTATGCGCTACTCACTGAGGGTATTCAAAAAGAAGCAAAAACAATAGCCAACCGAAAGTAACATACTCCCCCCTGACGTTCGGAAGTAACATACTGCCCCCGAACATTATCATCATTATTCATTTGTATCTGCCGTAACGGCACATCATTGTGCGGAGAGGGTCAGTCAAGGCGCCTCATCCTCACGTTTGTCGCATTGCGCCATCTGTCGGTAGCACATCGAAGTGCTAGCGTACCGTTTGCCAATGCCATCGTCCTGCCATATACCAGGCGCGGCGGCAGCGGTGGCGTCTCTCGTCTCGAGATAATCGGAATAACTTCACTCCTGACATTTTGTTTGTGACGGTACGCGTCGGCTATTTAAAAGCACGACACTAGGGCCTTTCTAGAGCGTGGCTCTCACAGAATTCTTCTCTAGGGAACTAAGAATCGTCCATACCCAGCCAAACAAAAGGTAATCATAGGAAAAACGGAAGTATTTCTTCCCCCTGTCATGGCGGCCGGTGATGGCGCGCACACCACATATACTGGTTGTCATCTAGAAAAAAAATACACCAAACGTAAAGTTTTCTTTATAGACAAAACACTGCACAAAACGCTGCACAAAACAGTGCACATTGCAGAAAATAGAAAAGAAGTAATGCGTTTGGGTGCGAAACCTACACGTTTTCAGAAAATAACGACCGACTAATCTCAAATGCATAACTCGAGTCACCAGATGAAGAAGTAAATTAGTCATCCTCTTTCGGGAGCTAAACCTCTTAGACGTACGATTGGTGATCGAGGTGGAAACATGCATAGGCGCCGAAAAACTGGGGGAGAGGAGACGGGAACGCTCGGGTACGTCAGACCACCGTGCTCTGGTTGGAGTGTTTAGTGGGTACACGTAAAGCTAGCTGCCCTTGTGTCTCCACTGTACTCGTCGGACACGTTCGGATGCTACAGACAAACGCCGGACTCGGCGTTCCGCATTCTCACGCATTCGTCGATTGCAGTGAAGAAAAAGGCGGCTGACTTTAGGCCTCTACCCACTAATCATTCCAACCAGAGCTTGAAGTTTTGACGTCCCTGAGGCTCGTGCTCTCGTCTTCTCCTCTTCCTCAGTTTCCCGGCGCATAGTCGCCATGACCCAGCGCTTTGAACAAAGGTTTGTGGCGCGTCGTATGCTCTATGAACGTTTCACTTGTACGTCCTTCCTTGCAGATGTGTTCAGCAGCATAATTGAAGGAAGTAAGTGAACTCGGTGTTGCAGTTCTTAAGTTGAAAAAAAAAAGGGGGGGGGCGCTATATGGATGTCAAAGTAAGCACCTTACATTTTGTACACTTTGATTCATGGTGTGACTTTTGTTCTGTGCGTGACTTGCTCTTCAAGCTACTCTGGTCTCAGACTTTAATATTCACAGTTCGAAAGATTCTTGGAATAAGCACGGAGAAGGATGATGGCCGCCTGCAGGGGGGAGAAAACACAACATCAGCAAACGGTATGTAGGGCGACTGTAAAGGGTCTCTGATTCCAACGTTTCAACAAGAGCCAATAAATAAGACAAGCTTCAAAGTAACTTCAACCATTATGATGCTCAAAATGATTCGTCACTTATATAGAGCAATATCTTGGAGAGTTAGCCGAGTTGGTAATACTGTTGACGGTACAATGAAACAGTGCCAAAAACGACGGACAAAACGAGGAAGTACACACACGAAGCGTCGACTCTCAACTTATTTATTAATGCGTTAGCATCAGTACCCACATGACAGAAAAGCTGACGGCGTCCATGTGCGGAAAAAAAATAGTGGAAAGGGGAGCGTTCCGCGTAGAGAGGAGGAGAGTGATGGCTGAACAAAGGCGAGAGGGAGGCTACGTCACGAGGCGGAAGCCAATGCGCGCGCGGATGCCGGGGCGAGTCTGTACATGTGCGGAGCGCGTATGCCCTGGTTTGTGCTACAAAACGGAGTGTGAATCAAGTACAAGCGCTGGTCCAAGTAGGCGGCAAAGAAATTGGAGGAAGATCCGTTGGTGGATCTTTCGGGAATGCGTTAGCGTGGCCCTTGGAAGACGCCACACACGTACCGTTTTGGGAAACTTGAACACTGACCCCGTAAAAAAGAGCCAAAAAGAGGGAGCAAAAAATAGGGGAAAAAAGTAAGCCAAAAGAGAAAGCCAAAACAGAAAAGTGAAGGGGTCAGCGTTAGCGTTTCCCAAAAAGGGACGTGTCTGGCGTTTCCCAAGTGTCATGATAACGGATTCTCTAAGGATCCACCAATAAATCTTTTTTTTTTTAAGAGACACACATCGGCGTAAAACACGAACCATTCAATAAAAGTAATCTCTTTCCTTTATTTTCTATTCAGGGACATACTTCGCCATCTGGCATTAACGTAGTGGGGAATAAAAAAAAAAAAAAACACGTATGGTTTAAGAAATTACATATTCAAGGCGTGAAAAAAGGCGTCATTTGAAGTAATAGTGACCGTGCATGATGGAAGAAAATTCCTACAAAAAAAGTTGCTGCACGTATTTTTTAAAAGTAATCTATCTAATTTTTAAAACATAGTTATTTCCACAGGATACGTAGAAAGGGACTTTAATATGTTTAAACTTTTCTACACCAGTTTTTCCGTTGTAAATATCGTGAGAGAATTTGAGATGAAAGAGCTTTCTACGATCACCTAATAATGGTCATCTTAGCTTGTGTTTACATTCCGTCAAACTGTTGCCAATTGTCATTTCCTAAAACAAACCTTACAGTCATATTTAGAATTGTTTCAAGTTTTTGAATAGAAAATGCGGTATAAGGGTCCCAGAAAACGCAGGAATATTCGGGGATAGAACGAACACGTGAAAAATAAATTGTTTCTTCGAGCGACTGGGGTACAGGATTAAAATATCGGCGCCAAAAGCCAAGCGTACGCGAGACCTTCAGGAAAATGTAGTCAACACGTGCATTCCATCGCAGATGGGAAGTGAAGTACACACCCAGATATTTAAATAAATTAACTGTTTCTAGGACTCTTTCAGTTCGTGAATAACTAAATGCTGGTGGTAATACTTTCCTTGTAAAGGTGACGCGTACAGTTTTTTTTTTTATGTTCAGAGTCATTCGCCATGACTGGCACCATGATTCAATGTTGTCCAAGTCTTCTTGCAAAAGCAGGTTATCATACGCGTCATTGATCTCTCTATATACCACACAATCAAGTGCAGACATTCTAATGGTAGAAGAAACATCAACAGCAATATCATTTATATTATTAAGAAACAAAAGTGGTCCCAAAGCGGAGTCTTGCGGCACACCTGAAGTGACGTTAACCATATGAGATTGGAAGCCATTTAAAGCCGAACGACAAATACTCACGAACACACTTACAAACTTTGCCATCAATTTTATAGGCGTGGAGCTTAGAAATTAAAAGATATCGAGGAACGACACACAAAAAAAAAAAAAAAACCTCACTGAAATCAAGACATATACAATCAACACACCGTCGCTTGTCGATTGTCATAGAAAGGTAATTAAAAAATTCAACTAGTTGTGCTTTACAAGAATATACCCGACGGAATCCTTGGTGCGAGGGATGCAAAAAGTTAAACCTGCTGAGATGAGTCATGATGTTACTATACAGAATGTGTTCCATTATCTTGCAAAAAATGCTCGTCAGCGATATCGGTCGATAATTTACGACAATGTTTTTAGGATAACTTTTATGCGCTGGCATTACTCGAGCAATCGGAAGACAAAGAAGATTCGCGTAGCGATTTTTCGAACAATACCATAAAGTAAAGGCACAGTGAACTATAACTAGATTTCAAAATACACGCAGGAATATCGTCTGGACCAGTTAATTTAGGTATGTCTGAGTTACTCAACTGATTTAAAATTCTAGACGCACCAAATTCAACTTCGGGCATCACGTTGCTTGCCGCTGGAACGGTGAAGTGTACCAAACGTGACTGGCAAGATGTAAAAACCGGCCGAAAGTGTGAATTGAAACGCTCCACATTTTCAGTGTCGTTATCCACGACAGTATCGTTGTGTCTGAGCGTCGGAACGAAATAATTGAGTTTACCCTTACTACGGACATATTTCCGAAACTCTTTCGAGGAACGCCGAATGCTAGTTTCTAAATTGAGAGGGAACGTACCCTTCTTATGCTCCAACTTGTCTCGAACCATTCTTGCGAATTATTTTACATGAGCGAGATCACTCAGAAGCCGTGTCTCACGGAACTTACAATAGGCCCTTCGTTTTTTTTGTTGAGTAATACACGCAGATCACGTGTGAACAACGGCTTGTCACGTGTTCGCATTAGCGTAAGCGTACGCGATGGGACAAAGTCATTCTGCAAACTATACATTTTTTTCCTCTAGTTTTACCCATAGGTCATTGGCGCAAAAGTACTCGGACAAAGTAAAAAAAAAAAAAAAAAAGAAATGAAAGGCAAAAATTTAACCGCAGAGTTCATTTTCGAAAGTAAACATTTTCTACAGAAATCTGTCTGGTTTGGGGAAACAATACGAAACAAATAAATCTCAAACCAAGGGCACAGAAACAATCAGTTTCAAACGTTTTGGGGTCGACTTGACTCCTCCTTCAGGGGGTGACTAAATGGAATGGGACAGCGAAATCTTCGACCTTTTCTTCCTCTTCTGCTGAGGCCCTGGAAGAAAATAGATGGTAAAGGGGTATTCACACGAGGGAGATATCCGGGGGATTTCTCCCCGGTACGCGCATCCCTACGACGAAAACGTCAGGTTTTGCGATGTGCAAAAGCCTCGCGTTTTCATCTCGTGATGCTCGCGTGCCGGAGAGAAATCCCCGGGATTTCTCCCTCGTGTGAACACCCCTTAAGGCACCGAGAGACTTGTTCATGTTCCCCGCTATGTTCTGAATATGCCACGACTCTCGGAACAGAAGTTTTCGGATATGTGGCTCCGTGTCTATCACGTATGCGTTCGCGAAGTCGATGCGATGATCGAGTGCCTCACAATGTTTGACGACGAGCGATGTGCGCAATTTCGATCGCGAACGTAGCACCGTCGCCGATTATTGTGAGGTGCTCGATCATCGGATCGACTTCGCGAACGCGCACGTGATAGACACGGAGCCACATATCCGAAAACGTCTGTTCTTGGAGTCGTGGCATATTCAGAACACACTGGGGAGCATTAACAGGTTCCTCGGTGCCGTACCATTTATTTTCGTTCAAGGTCTGCATCACTTTAACAAAACATCAACTTAATAGAAGAGGAAGAGGAGGTCGAAGCTCTCGCTGTCCCATTCCAATTAGTCACCTCCCGCAGAAGGAGTCAATTCGACCCCAAAACGTTGGGAACTGATTGTTTCTGAGCTTTTGGTTGGCGATTTTTCTGTTTTGTAGAGTTCACTTTTGCATAGACTGCTCGATCATAAAAAGAAAAACGTTATTTGTTCACGTGGATTTCTCTTGCTTACACAATTTAAGTTGACCTCAAACACAATAGCTTTATGGTCAATAATCCCCTGGGACAGTATTCGTGTTCTCAGTAATCCCAGAAGTGTTACCAAGTAAAAGATTCAAAATATGACCCGTGTCATTATGGCGCATAGTCACAGTTACACACTGTTCAAGCGAAAAAATGTCCAATAAGCTGAAGAAAAAAAACTCGCTATACAGTTCACCAGCAGTGGCACCCCTGAAGTTATGATTTTTGCTTGCAATGACCGGAATATTGGAATCGCCACCAATAATGTGATCACATGCAATCATTTCTAAGGTACTGAAAATAAGTTTATTTATTTATTTATTTAAATAAATAATAGGCGTTCAGCTTGGTGGCCTATAAAAAGAACCAATGGCTAAGCATTTCCCGTCAGTTTGCCTAATCTGAAAAAACACAGTTTCGGCATTTTTTAGTGTTTATTTATTTAGAAATACTACCAGTTTCCATCGGAAACTTTAGGAGGATGGTTGCAAGGTAAAATAAAATTTACATAGTTTATAGTGCAATGTTGAAAGAAAAAAGAAAAAAAAAAGACAGTGAGGAGGATGGGGCTACTTAGTTAAGACACAGGAGAATCTTAGTACTATGTATTACACTTGTGAATGGAAAAATAACATTAGACCACTAGAATAGGATTAATCGATGTCAACAAGTAGAATACCGGAATCTCGATAAAAGAAAAACCTTTAATCAGCTAGAACAAACATGACCCCGCTAAGGGAGCAGCGGACATTTATCAAACCTGCTCAAGAATTTCAAATATTTGTCAAATAATGCTTGACAGAAGACGAGCTAGCAACGTTGTACGTGAAAAAAAAAATAACGCAGCCGTATGCCGCGTGTGTGGTTTACAACATTAAACTGTCCTGCGGGAAAGTGTACATAGGACAAACTGGCAGATGTGTAAATCAAAAGTTAAGAGAACATACATTATCGATTAAATCATCGCCATCACTCTACTTAGTAGTTTGCTGTTACAAGTGATATTAAAATTGTTGCTTCATCTATACTCTGTTTCACCTTGTGTTGTACCGCAGCGAAGGCTACAAACGCGAGCTCCTTGCTCTTGGGCACACCTCGGCGGCCGAAGCTCTCGTGCACCAAGGGCAGCTGCTAACGTTATGAGCTCGCGCTTCTAGCCTTCGCTACGGTACAAGAGAAGGTGAAACTAGGGTGCCTTCATGTGCGCTTTGCTTAGGGTGGAGACATCTGGGCCCGTTTGCTCGAAGCCGGTTAACTCTAACCGCGGTTAAAAGTTAACCGCCCTTCCCTACTAGGTACCTACAAGTACCTAGCCAAGGTTCACGAGGGCTGGATGAGCGATAGCTCCGTGTTTTATTATGGGGCGGTGGCTGGTGTCACCTACTGGCTGTAGCGAATATAAGTGGCTTCCGTGGAAAGGTTCCCGAAATGGGGGGACCCAAAAAATGCGCGCTGCCTGGTTTTCGCGACGCAGCGTGGCATACATTTGAGCTTAAGAAACAATTTTTATTGCTCGTGGTACAAATAATCGGCGAGGTAAAACTAAATTAACCCTTGTTTGGAAATTTTCTAAATATTTGGCTGTATGAAGTAAAGAAAAGCCTCGTTGAAATTTCCTTCCGACTTCGAAAGAGGACGACGAAGTTGAGTCCTAAAAACGATGAGAAAGAAGTGAGCAGTGAAAGGCGGGCGGTACACCGGCAGCATGGTTGGCCAGCATGTAAGAACTCATAAATTGAAAAACCTGTAACTCGGCTCCACTGAAAATTGACCTATTAAATTACCCGAACATCGAGAAGAACGCTGGAAGTGTAATTCTACGATCCGCGCGCGCTGGCCTTCCACTTATAAAAGATTTGAAGTAAATAATCATAATAAATCTTTGACGAACGCCCGTGCACGGCAAAATTTGTTTTAGGCTTTTTGCTTCAGAACAGTTATTACTGCAGACGCCAGCAGGTGCAGCGCGTGTAACTACGCTCGTAGCATGCACCTCGGTGATTTTGAAATTTAGCAAGAGGTCTACGGGAACGCTCTATGCTTCTGCGTGCTATCAATACCCGGCCGATTGAGTCAAGGCAATCCACTTTCCAAAGACGTTGCCATGCCGACAACTATCGCGTTCATTTAGGCTTAGGAATGGTCAGAGTCGAAAGTCTATCTAAAAAATGCGGCGAGGTCATTGCTCATGTTTTGCGTTTTAAGTGAGGTAATGCAGCGCGAAAACCTCCTGCACCATTCATTGCTGACCAACGCGCCCGCTGCTGCAGCTACTACGACGTATTAGTTCCAAAGCGAGCGGAGCTCACTCACCGGGGCACCGCCATGTTTCCCCGCCGTCCTTACTCTGCCGGTCACGTGACTCAAAATTCCCCGGCGTAGGGAAATCCGGTTAACCGCGGTTAGTTAACCAGCTTCGAGCAAACGGTAGGTAGAAAACGTTTATTGGAAACCAAGAACTACGAATAGAAAGATTATCCGCGCCGCGGTGATCCTCGGATCTGGCAGCCTCGTTCTTGCGTGATTATGGGTGATGAGGGATGACTGTGCGATGGATCATGAGGGGTGTTTTCATATGGAGTCCCCAAGATCTGACTTGGCTACGAAGTCCAGAAGCGACTGGAGGATCCTCGTCCGGCGTTGGGCTTCGCCCTGTGGGTGCGTCCAATCCACGAGTCTCTTGGGTCTTTCTTCCTCGGGTAGCGTCTCGATGGCTTCCACTCTGCACAAGGCTAGAGCTTGGCATTCCCATAGGAGATGGTCGAGCCTGGGAATGGCTTCTGGATCCTTGCATCTCTGACATCGCGGGTCCGGAGGGACCGCGTACGGCTGCGTCCGTCGCAATTGCGAGAGGTTGATGTGGTACTTGAGCCTTGGCGTGACCGCGCCTTCGGTACGGATGCGCCGAAGTTGAACCGTTTCCTTTCGCTTGAAGGTTTTCGCCGGAAGCGGGTAGTCCTCGGGTTGCCACTTTTCCGCTAGCTGAATCTTTCGCATCTTGCGACATCTACGCAGCTCTTCGACGGGGTCGTAGCATGTCGTATTTTCTGGCTGTTCGACTGACTCTTCGCAGTTGGACGCCTGTTGGGATGGCAACTGAAGAATTCTTCTCATCCCGCACTGTGCCGCTGCGTGAGCCATGTCGTTTCCTGAGATCTCCTGGTGTCCCGGGACCCATCGTACACTGATTCTTGTGCCGTGCTCCCGGTATAGGCTGAGCGCCGTGTCGAAGAAGGCGTGTACCGTCGGGCTTGCAGTTGCTTTGAGCTTGTACATGTTTCGTACCGCCTCCTGGGAGTCCGTATAGATAATGAGGTTTCTCGTCTTGCCGGGGAGGTTCCCGTATACTCCCAACGTGAACAGAAGAGCCGCTTCTTCTACTGTGTCTGATGTGACCTCCGTGCCCAGTCCGCAGCTAGTGGCAATTTCAAAGGGAGTTGCCCCCTCGCCTCTGTAGAAGACTGCTCCTGCGGCATACTCCTTCCCTTTTGTTGCTCCATCGACGTACACCACTGTGTTGTGCTGGCTTGCCAACAGCTCCTTGACCTCCTTCTTGTGCTGTTGGGCGTACCTTTTCCTGCGGGCTTTGTGTCGCTCCGGGTCCATATTTCTTGGAAGGGGTTTCGCACCTTGCGTGACGCTAATCACATCCCACGGTGCCTTGCTTGGGGGGAGGGGGTCTAGGGTCTCCGGGAGCTTGATGCCTATGTAGCTTGCCACTGCTCGGCCTTCCTCTGTGTGATGCACACGCGCCGTGTGCGTCACTGTCTGCTGCACCAGTAGGTCCTCAATTTCTGGCAAAAGGATGAGTTGCCTCATCCTCTCCGTTTTTGTACTTCTTGGTAGCCCCAAGATGGCTCTTCGTGCGTCATTGAGCATAGTTCGGAAGTGGTTCTTGTGACACGACCGTAATGAATAAAATCGCGCCGCATATGTGATTTTCGAGACCAGTGTGGCCATTACTAACTTCCTTGCCGTTGCTTCTCCGGCTCCTCCAAGTCGATGGGAGATTCTTCTGACCAGGTTGAGGCCTTGCTTCCACTTCTTTCTCATCTCGGCCATCCACTTGTCAGTGATGCTGGGTGAGTTTCCGAAGGTGACCCCTAAAAGCTTGATGCTCTCTTCTCGAACGATTGGGTCCCCGGCGAAGGTGAGCTGCAGGTTTCTTTGGACGTTACCGGCCCCGAACACGGTGTATTTAGTCTTTTCTGGGGATGGTCTCATCCCTACTTCTTTCAAAAAGTCGCCGATGGTATTTAGTCCTTCTTGCAGTGCTGCCTCCTGTTGCTCTGGCGTACCTTCATGCGTCCATATAGTGACGTCGTCTGCATACGCCGTCGCTTTCAGTTTCTCGATCTTGTAGAGCCGCCAGAGCAGTGGTGCCATAACTATGTTAAATAGCGTTGGCAAGAGAACTGCTCCTTGCGGCACGCCGATGTTGTTTTCGATAGTCGGGCCTTCTCGCGCTTCCTTTCCGTAACCTGCCTTTATTCTGTACTTGCGGTTCGCAAGGAAAGACTTCACAAAATCCAATTGTTTGCCAGTGAGCCCCTGCTCTTCCATCTTGCTGACGACAGATTCGTGGGGGACGCTGTCAAACGCTTTCTTGATGTCAATTGATACGATTACTCTCAGACTTCCATCGCTTCGCGGCCGATCGATAACATCGTTGTAGATCATAAGCAGGCTGTCGTGGGTACTTAGGTTAGCCCGAAACCCAGTCTGCGTGGGGTGGAGTATTCCTTTGTGGCGTATGTTGTGCTGAATTCTGGCCAGGACCATTCTCTCCATGAGCTTTCCCATGATAGAGGTGAGGGAGATCGGCCGTACGTTCGCCGGATCTGTCGCGGGTTTCCCAGCTTTCGGAATCGGCGTCACCACGGATATCCTCCATTCTTCTGGGAAATCGCCAGTGTCCCAGATTTGGTTGAACCATTGCAACATTGCTCGCCTGGCTGACTCCGGAGCGTTCTTAAGCATGGGGGCGGTGATCCCATCAGGTCCAGGTGTACTCTTTGATCGGCATTGCTTGATTGCTGCATCCATCTCCCATTCCGTGAAAGGCTGATCTTCGGATTGCCTGGACGGTCCGGTATGCTTCCTGCAGTAGGTGCTCGGGTCGGGCTTTTTGGTTGGTTGGGGGAAAAACACTTCCCCGAGCTGCTTGAGGATGTCCTCAATCTTCTCGTTTGACATTAGGGCTATCACGGGAACGGGACTGACTCCCTTCTTTTTACCGTACATAGAGTTGAAAGTCCGCCATACGTCTCCCATGTTTGTGAGTCTATCAAAGGTCTCACAATATTCTATCCATCTGTCGAAGCCAAGCTGGCTTGCGTACTGGCTTGCCTTTTTGGTGAGCTTGTTCACTTTTATGAGATGCTTTCTCAGCTTCTTCTTTCTGTAGGTTGTGAGTGCTGCCGTTCTTCTGTCCCATAATGAGAGAAGATGCGTATCTGGCGTTGGAGTGCCCTCGTCCACTTGGCGCTCGTCAACGGCTATCCTGGCCGCTGTCGTCAGGAGGGTTGCGACGTGTTGGAACTCAAAGTCTTCTCCCTGGTCTTCGATGCTCTTCCGAAAGTCATCCCAGATGATCGTTTTGGTCTGTTTTTTGCCTGGGCTGCTCTTGGCTCCGATTTCCAGCTCCATGACAATGGGGAAATGGTCGCTTCCCCAGGCGTCGTCTAATATGGACCACTGTAAGTTCCGTGCGGTGCTTGCAGGCGCTATCGTGACGTCGATGATGGAGTCTCTGTGCCCAGCTCCCGTTGCATACCTCGTTGCTCTGCTGAAGTCGTTTATTAGGGCCATATCCGCCTGCTCTGTGATGTCGCGCAGGTCTGCGGCCCCCCTTGCCGTGTCGCCTATCGCCCAGTGTTCTACGTGTGTATTGAGATCGCCTCCCAGGACCATGAAGTCATCAGAATATTCTTTGCGTAGGTGCCTGATCCAAGAAAAGTCCTTTGTAGTGTGCGGCCTGTTGTACGCCGAGGCCACCGTGAGCCTCTTGCTCGTGGATTGCAGCGCTACGCGTAGCGCCACAACTTCTTGGAGTTCCGTACACCACTGGGATGTGTCGATGGTGATGTGTGGTAGCTTCGCCTGCACAAAAACAGCCGCTTGTGCCTGGATTTTCTTTTCCTTCCTGTAGGTGTGCGTGATAGATGGCATGTAATATTGTTTGAATCCTGGTAATGTGATCTGATCCGACTTCGTTTCTTGCAATAAAAGAATGTCAAAAGTTTCATTCTTGAGTCGTTGGACGAGCTCTGCCCTTCTGCTTGCGAGACCGCGACAATTCCATTGTAGGATTCTTAGCGCTTCCTTGCTTGCATCATTGTTGGCTATCTTGTGGCGTAGGGCAGCTGGTCGGTAGAGCCTGCTGGGACGTCAGCATCTGTTGCATTTGTAACATTTGCTGTTGTATCTGTTGCATCTGGGTCTGCATCTGTGCTTGTATCTGGGCTTGCATTCGCTGTAATGCCACTTGCCATCCCGTAGGTTGCTGCGGTGTTAAGCTGCTTGCAGTCGCCGTCCCTTCGGTCCTCTCCTTGCGAATTGGATCTCTTCCCCGAGAAGCTGGGCTGTCTGCCTGCTGCTCACGCTGTTTTCTTTGCTGCTCTTGTTGTGTCTTCCTGGCTTCTATTGCTGTCTTGATGTGACCTAAAATGGTGCTTTTTCGTGCCTCGCGACGCCTGCTTTCTTCCTCGATCTTCTGTCGAAGTTGCAGTAGTTCAGTCTCGAGGCGCCTGCATTTGTCGGCGTCCGCTTGATTTCTTGCTTCGATGGCTCGGAGCTCTGTTTGCCATGCCTTGACCTCGTCGTCATCATCGGCGTAGTAGCCTTTCGGTTTCTTCGCGGCTTCGGCATAGCTTTTGTCATTGTTGCGAACCCGTCGAGCTGACGGTGACCTTCCGCGCAACGTGATGGTTGGCTTTTCGTTACGTGACGCACTTCGCGACGCCTTCCTGCCATTCCTGGTGCTACCAGCTGCGGCGCTCCTGCTTCTACTCTTGCGCGCTGGTGAATTTCTCTTGAGTGCACTACTTCTTGCTTCTAGCGGTGGAAATTCGTCTATGGTCACGTGGGGCGGTTCTACCTCCGTCCTCTGCCCCGTCGCCGTGGCTGCTTGCCTACTTGACGGCCCGCCCTTTCTGGTCTTCTGCTGCAGCATCTTGTCTGCCCGAATTTTCGCCGGGCATTTGTTGTCCGTCGCTAGATGCGTGAGCGATCGGCAGTTTACGCAGTACTTGCGCTGGCAAACATGGCCGTCTTGAATAATGCAGCCGCACTCGGTGCACCTTGGTTTCCTAGTGCACACCATTTCCTTGTGGCCCAGGCCTTGACACCGACGACAAACCACTGTAGTGGGCTTGTACAGAGTCACCTTGGTGATGAAGCCATGGTACAGTATCGTCCTCGGTGGACGTTTTCCCTGGAATGTGACCAGTGCCAGCCCTCTGCTGCCCAGTGGCCTGGCGTAGAGAATTTCTTGTGTCCTGCAGTGGAGTGCCTCGTGCAGTTCGCCCGCAGTCTCCTTCGGGTCTACTCCGTGTGCCACCCCTCTACATGTGTCCTCCGGGGGTATTTCGTGGGCGATCACTGTCACTGCCTTGTCTGGCGTTTTGATGCTTCTAATCTTCAGCAAGGTTTGTGCCTGCAGGCGGTCCCGAACTATGGCCGAAATTGTATTGGTGACTTTTGACGTCCTGAATGTCGGCAGTTCTTCCCTTGTGCACTGTGCCTGCTTGATGTTTAGTGCGGTGTAGAAGTTTCTTTGAAGTGTGCTAGTAGGAATACTCGTGAGGTCGTATCGTTCTTGGGCCCTGAAGACGACCACATAGCGTTCCTCTTGATTCGTTAGCTTCTTCGCGCTTGTCGTAGCAAGCGTGTCGACGTCCATCGTTTCTTGCCTTGCCTTGCGCTTTCGGTAATACACTTCTTGCCATGGCTCACCTTCGTAATCAGGACCTTCATAGGTCTTGAATTCCCCTCTTGAACCGCCCTCTGTCTCGTTGACTTCCATGGAGTTCTCGGTGCTGTCCTCCGGTACTTCCGACGTTATGGTGTCGATACTCTCGGCACTCGGTCTTCGAATTCGTTTGTGAAGCCCCTCCCCCGCTTCACTAATCGCGACCCGCCGTCGAGCAGACTTAACGTACGTGGGCCTCGTACCATTTAGCCTGGCTTGAAGGTGGCTTTCGCTCGTAGCTCGGGGATCTTCGCTTCCAGAAGCTTCGATGGACCCCCATTGGGATCCGTTGCTTGCTGGCGTAGGGCCTCCGTCTTTTCCGCAGCTGACACCAGCTGCAATGTCGAGTCCGTCCAGCTCTGTCGACGCCAGACTTGTCTGGCTCTAGGCCTAACAGACCCCGACTTCTCGATCCGTCCGAAAAGACTTGTCCAGGTTCAGGCGGCGGAAACTAACTTCGTCCGTTAGTGCCAACGTACTAATCGCCTTCGCAGTAATCGCCTTTCTGTTCTAGCCTTTGCAGCCTGCGCAAATCGCGGATAAGTAGCAGCTCGACAAATTCGATCGTCCTGCCTGGAGCGTCGTCGTCGGCGGTTCCCTTCGAGCAAACGGGCCCTGGCCATTTTGTCTCACACTTTTATTTTTATTTTTTGTTCAGAAGCGCATGAAAGAACGTGTCCCTGCACGCGCTCGTGGCGCTGACTGTGCTACGGCGACATTTTGTTTTCGTCGATTTTTTTTTGTATTTTACCCGTGAGCGCGTGCTGTCGGCCTCGGGTACTACAAAGGGTGGCATCACCCTAAACAGAAGGACATTGAGGCACCCTAGGTGAAACGGAGTGTAGGGTACACTTAGGGGTTTCCCCAGGAATTGAAATTAGGGGGGTGTCTAAATTCTTAGGGGGGTGGGGGGGGGCACTGAGAATAGAGAAGTCGTTGCGAATTAGGGAAGTGCCCTGAGAAAAACAAGGGAGGTGTTCACCCCTCCCCCTCCCCGTCTAAGGTGTTAGAGAGATCACTGAGCATACTAGATAATACGACAATTTTAGGACGTCACGGTCAACAAAGAACTGGGGAAATTTTAGAGGATTATTTTTATTTTGAAGCAGAAAGACCGCTGTGTCAGTGCGGTGTCGATTGCGTTGTTTGACAAAGAGTTGGCATTCCTGAGCAGGTTTGACATGTTTCGGGACCGATGACTTGGTGTATTTTATGGTTCACGTTTCACGTCGATTTGTTTTTCTTCCAAATAAATCAGTTGAGAGTTAGCGCTTCGTGTGTGTACTTCGTCTTGTCCTTCTTTTTTTCTGGCGCTGTTTATTTTTACCGCTAACACTTATCTAAAGATTTATCGAAAGTCACAAAAAACGGTTTCCTTCGTCTTTCAGAAATGTTTAGAACTGTCCGCTATAGAGGAAGAGGCCTGAGCTTTCTGACATTGCATCTACCAAGGATCCGTGTGTTTCTTTTTCTTTCAGGCGGGATGCATGTCGAGGCCCACCTGGGAAAAACCAAAACAGCGATAACTTTTCCGAACGTCAGTCCTAGTATCAAGAACAACCACGACGAGCAGAGGGTCTCCGGCTAAGGCGAACACCCAAATGGGCTTCGTTCTTCGTGCCTTAATTATCTGTCATCATACTTTGTGAATTTCAAGGCCAGCATCGCTGAACAGTTATAACCCTCTCTGTGATTTTACCCCCGAATTTTCTTAACCAATCTATGCAATCTGACATTTTTTTTTCTTTCGCGAATGTAAAACGAATTGTTTACACGAGCAACTTCCCTTAAGAAGCTGACGATTTTTTTTAGAATGCAAGCTTTAGGGTCGAATAGTTTTGCTCGGATTTTATGTGTTAGCTCTAAACTTTATTTGAGAAACGTAAATATTTCAAAAGCGTGTTTTTGTGTTGCCAGAAAACAGAAGAATAATGTTGCTATGACTTAGCATCAGATCTTTCATGCTTTGTTTCTAGAAATCGAAGCCCGTTAGTTTCAGGGTATTTTGTTGCGATTCAACATGTTCATTTTAGTTTTCGAAGGCGGACAAAATAACAATAATCATGTTCTTATTATCTCCTCTCCATGGTGCAGCAAGAGTCAGTTTTTTTTATTTGTGTAAAAGAGTGACGTGATGCTTCAAGTTCTAGTATGTCCGTTACATTTCTACTATAAACATCGTAGAAATTTTATGGCTCACCCATTTTTCTGATTTATTTTGCATTAGAAGCTGAATGTTCTTCTGATATGATGTTTTTCGAGGCTGCGCGCAAACGTTCTGAAATATCCACTAAATACGAACATTTAGTAGATCGTACGCCAGAGCTTTAGCTTTGCTAGCGGGGGCTCGTGCCATCACTTCGAAGCAGGGATTGAGCACGCGCCCGCTTGGCCCACTTTTCGCAGCGTTCGACTGAAACTATCTAGTGAAGAATGTTAAAATTTTATCGTTCATATTTGTATGTTTTGGTCATGTTTTACCGCAATAGCTTTAATGGGCTTTTCCCACCATGAAAATGGCGTCTGTTGTTGATGTAGTTAAAGGAGTTGTTGTCGTCGTTAATGTTGTAGTTGCCGATCTGGGCCGTCCGTCGTCGATGTAGCCAAATCCTAGAGAAAAAAACAATTGCCCGCCGCCCGCTGGAATTGAAACGGGATTCGCTGCGGGTGAAGCGGGCACATTACCGCTGAGCCACACCGCCACGTTGATAGGGACTTTTAGCAAACCGTTACCGTGTTCCGCGTACTGCCCTACCGGAGCCTTTGAAGCACGCTTGTGATACCGTGACCTCGGGGTGAGGGTTCAAAAACACGCTTCAAAGACCCCGGTAGTGAGGAACGCGGAACAAGGTATAGCCGGTTTGCTGAAAATCCCCAATAACCCGCTCTAAACTTTTTTTTTTGTAGTTTTATTGCTTTCTAATTTATTTTGCTAGCGGGAGCGCGTGCAGTGGGCGCCGGGTACTGCCATAGCCTCCCATATACTGACAAAGCCTGGCAGATCGTTATGAGAAGCGGCCGCGGAAATAGAAAAAGTGGAGCGGCAGACAACGGATGAGAGGAGAGCCTAGAGTGCATTGATACACACGCGCGCTTTCGCTTGAGTGGTGACATTTTAGCCATTTATCCGCCCAATTGCTTTTTTTATGCAGTTTGAAGTGCGCACAATCCGGTGTCTCTCAGCTCGAGCGCGTAGCTTTGGCTAATGCATAGACGCCATTTTACCGCTCAAGTCAGGCATCGAGTGTGCCAGAGCGTCACGCGCTGGCACATTCAGGGCAACAATGGATGTCTTCACCCTGAGACAGACAGACATGTAGGCACCCTAACCGCTCATTCACACTGGAAGCGGATCCGCGTTCGCAAAGCGGTTGGGGACGCGGTTGTATAATGACCCAGTACAATTGCACGCGCACTCGATGGCATCAAGTGCGCGTGCAATTGTACTGAATCTTTATACAACTGCGTTTGCAACCGCTTTGCGAACGCGGATCCGCTTCCAGTGTGAATGAGCGGTAAGGGAGCCTAGAGTGCCCACATGTCTGTCTGTCTCAGGGTGAAGACATCCACTATTGCACTGAATGTGCCAGCGCGTGACGCTCTCGCGCACTCGGTGCCTAACTTGAGCGGTAAAATGGCATCTATGCATTAGCCAAAGCTACGCGCTCGAGCTGAGTGACACCGGATTGTACGCACTTCAAACTGCATAAAAAAAGCAATTGGGCGGATAAATGGCTGAGATGTCACCACTCAAGCAAAACGCGCGTGTGTATGAAGGCACTCTAAGGGAGCCTAAAGCCCCTTGATAAAGGCGCACGACAAACGCAAACATATCGAGGGGCTTTAAGGGAGTCATGCGCCTGGCGCCCCGCTGCGGCGAGAAGCCGAAACACACTTCACCTGAGCGAACAGGCGTTTATCGGGTCCTCGCCGCTGCAAAAGCTGCGCTCCAAAGTTCCCTGAGAAATAGCTCTTTGATGCTCTGTGCTACCAGATCATCGCGCTCCAAATCTGCGACCGGGCACTCTATGGCTCCGTCGTCGAACTGCCAGGCTTTGTGAGTATAGAGGAGGCTATGGCTGAACCCAACGCCCACTGCACATGCTTTTTGAAAAAAGAAAATATCCTATAAAAATATTTTGCCCTAGCACTACCAATTCCAAGAGGTCATACAGGGAGACGCCTTTTCACGTGCTTTGGATAAAACACAAACAAAGAAACAAGCGTTCGGAGCTGAACGGAACTACACAAAATGCGGACGGAACAATACATATGTCTGTTTTGTTCCGAAAGCTTTTGTTCACGCACCCTACTGCCCCACGGTGCGTGAACGCGACGCCGACGCCAAGCGACTTCGCCATGACATGTCGCAGGTATCGGTGTGACTGTACTGTACACAGGACTGCTAAATTTAATACAAAAAAAGTTAATTCATAATGATTCTTGTGTCAGTATTCTACGCTTTTCAAACTTAATAAATACAAATATCAACAAGAAATTTTTGGCTTCGTTTGTATAAGTCGCCAATTTCATATTCGTGCTGCATAAATTATAAGTCACACGTTAGATTGCGCGCTTTTTTTTTGTGAATGTAAGCATGTTTAATTTGGACACAGCCGGGCTGAAGAAATCTAGCTTATAGCTTTGCTTTCCGATGAAAAGGTGTTCCGATCGTTTTTTTTTAACTGTTGCAGGTCAAAGAAAAGCCCAAAAGAAAGGCATTGATAGTGTTTTTTTTACCAACAGGTCGATCTCTCCTTGAGATATGGAGACAATGGTTCGACGCTGTAGATGGGACGGTCAGTGTAGTACACCTGCAAACCCGTGTTTTCACCCCTAGCTTGCTGGCCCGACCCATAACTTAGAATACAGTCAATAATAGAAGCGCAAAAGAATAGCTTATACTCGGCGTAAACTACTTTGTGCTGCGTTATCAAAGCTTGCGTAGCTTCCACAGTACTGCAGGCTCGCACATCTGCGAGAGAACGTGACTTCGTCTTACGTGTCATTCGAACGCACTCGCGCAAGCAGCTGTATAGGGAGTATTCACTGGACGCCATATTTGTGGGTGCTGTTTAGAGCGCATGCTCAGAACGAGCTCACATCAATAGGCTGCTAAGACCGGCAGTCTTGATGGTGTGGAACGCACGTTGCAAAAGAACTGTAGAAGCTCGCCGTCAGCACGCGCGCAGCATTCGCGCACACAGCTATGGCCGCCAGTGAATACTCCCTATACAATGGTAAAGTGTACTAGAACACGGGGTAGTGTTGGGACCGAAGCCGCTCGCGTGAGGCGTGTGGTGTAGGTCGTCATAGGTGTCGACATCGGCACATCGGCAGTAGGGTCAGTATGGTGGTGGCTGTGCACCTGCGCCGTGTGCACGCGCACGTGTGGCGGCGCGTGCGCACTGCAGCAACGTTCTGCTGCCCTGTCGACTGCAGTGCCACGATTGTTGTATAGGTGCGCAGCCTCACAAGCTTCCACTGCCGAGCCGCGCCGGTTCAAACACTATCCCGTATTCTAATACACTGTAACAATGGAGCACTGCGTAAGTTTGGTGGGACCACACATAAACCTCGAACCGATCGCCGAGGTGAGGCGGACCTACTCTGCAATAAGGACGTGGATGGATGAATGGATGGGATTGGCTATGCCCTTTGTAACAGGCGGTAGCTTGCGCCACCTAGCCTGAGAAAATGCTTTCCTCCCCCACATTAAACACCAAATTTTTTGCCCACTACATCATTGCAACTATCACCGGACCGGGGGAATGAACCACCAGGCTGACCTTCGGGAGATCGGACAAATACAAGTAAAAAGAAAAAAGGAAAACGCACACCCTCCTTTTCTTTTTAACAAGGGAGTCACCAATCTTCCTATGGTCAACCTTGTTGGGCTCCATTCCAAAACCCAGACCCACTGAGAGGCAGGGTTGAGACTTTGGGCCGAAGCTACGCGGGAGGGAGTCCCAATTTTTCTCTGCCCTATCTGTCTCCAGTTGTGATAGTTGCTTTTACCGATTTCAGTTTTCCCTGGTCTCCTTCCAACAATGCTCTAACCTTCTTTTTGTTACCTCGACCCTTCTACTATATGACTAGGAACCTACGTTCCTAGTCGTACAATGTTGCCAGGTGCCTCATGTTGCAGCAGACGCAGCTGAGCGTCGAGAGACTAAAAAAAACTACTCAGAGAAATAGATTGCAGCAAAGTGGAAAGTTGGGCCAGTTGGTTCATGGTTCTTTAAATAATTAAAAGTGCCGAAAAAGAAGTGGAACGACACAAGGCGCACTCGCAACTGTTGTTTTACTTTGAAAAGTACATGCATTTATAGGCCCCAGAACCCTGTTAGTCATCAGCGTGTCCCTCGCTGTGCTTCCCTCAAATATTCAAACTCACTCTTTGACAGGGCGAGTGACGCTTCACTTATACACTCAACGCCCCTATCCCTCATTGCATACACCTCGTGCACCTCTCTGCTTGTTCGGTCGCGATAACGAGCCAAAATATTACTGTCATGTAGCACTGGCGTACACGGCCATCTATTACAGTGAATAGAGAGTATTAGGGAGTTTTAGAATAGCGCACGCTAAAGCCTTGCGTACGCAAAGAATAGCGTCGTCGCCACTGCGCATGCTCCGAACGCAAACCAGGTTTTGCGCTTTGCGTGCGCAATTTTAGCGTGCGCTATTTCTCGGAAATAGCGTGCGTACGCAAAGAGTCTTTGCGCTTCTCCAAGGAGGATTCGTGATGAGAAGTTGGCTAAAGCCAAGACGAGCAGAGTTAAAAAAATGGCGGCTTCCAGGGCAGGGTTATGTCGGCGGCTGCTTTGGCGGCGTCGTGAGTGCGACGTCGGAGGCATCTTCGCGACTGCGATTTTCAATACGCGACGACATTGTACTCGGTTTGGCAACGATCACCGGCAACTTGATGCTTGCGACGCGCGAACATTTCGCAGCGAAGGTACGATGTGCGAAGGTCAGTACCCGAGGCCTCTCTTGCCGAGGCGACGCAAGCGGACACGACTTGTCAACCGCTCGCGTCGCATTCTCATGTTTAAACAAATCTAAATTAATACTCTGAACCAAAAAAACTTGTTTTTTTTCTAAAGTTTCAGCATTTCGTGTGTGAAATAAAAATTGTGACTGTATCTCGGTGGCGTCGCAAGCGCGAGATGGTTGGGCTTTTGCGTCGCGACGGAGAAACGCTATTCTAAAACTCTCACGCGTCGCGTGCGCTAACACAAGCGCTAAATTTAGCGCTAGCGTGCGCTAAAATTGCGTACGTTATTCTAAAGCTCCCTATTAGCTTACCGCCGACCGGGCGAGCGGGGGGTTACCGCGACCGTCACTGCGGAACTGCGCATGCGCCAATTATGCCACGCTACTCGGTTTACCGCGTTTACCGTCAAGAGAGTTTTAGTAGATCGTTCCTATAACGATACCCTATAACGATACGATAACCATACGATACCGATACACAGAACAGGAATGAGCGTTTAGTAGACCGTTTTGAAGACGATACATCCGATACGGTCACTTAAGGCGCTGGGGCACTCCCTAGTGGAAACGATTCGCAATTTCCAAAACGAAAAATAACGAAATAAAAGAAAGATGTTTCACTGAAGGAAAATTAACAGTTCTTACATTTAATAGAATTAAAAAAAAACATCAATTAAGTTTTATAAGTTGCAGAAATTAGAGAAATGCAGCAGCAAGCTACATCTAGCCAACTAAAGACATGCCAATTTAGCCCTCCCCCCCCCCCCCCCCCCCCCCCCCCCCCCGTGGCTTGTCACGGAAAGCCATAGAAAGCACGGGTGGCACGGGCGTGAGCGAGTCGAGCGAGTGACCAACCTGAGCCATGGCGACGTGTGTTTTCGAGGATCCCTTGGCCTTAGCTGTTTTGAGGTGGGACGAAATTGAAGAACTCTCCTTTCTGAATATAGAGTACCCCGTTCCGCGGAGGTTTAGGTCCGGGCGAGGCTACTTGGATGTGCTCAACATAGATAGTGAAGCTTTCCGCCATCAGTTTCGTTTTGAGCAGATGGACTTAATGGAGCTGTGTAGCGCGCTGCGAGTCCCTCATACAATTAGGACGGCCCAGAACGTCGCCATCCCCGGGCAGGAAGCTCTGTGTATTCTTCTGCGGAGACTCTCCTACCCCAACCGCCTCTGCGACCTGGAAGGCATGTTTGGCCGCCACTCTTCGACACTTTCGAGTGCGACGACCGTGGTGCTAAACCATTTGACGTCCACGTTCGGGCAGCTGACCGCGGATCTGTCAGCTCACACGTGGTTGAACCGTGCAAGCTTGGACGAGTTCTCCGAGGTAAGCATATTGTAAAGTTCAATTAAAAACACAAAAAAGAAAAAAAAAATGCAAGTGCGTTGTTGATTTTGCTTTTGCAGGCGGTCCGCGCGAAGGGGGCACCTCTTCAGAATTGCTGGGGTTTCGTTGATGGAACGGCCCGCCCCATCTGCCGACCCACGGAGGACCAGCGGCTTTATTTCTCTGGCCACAAGCGTGTGCACGCCATCAAGTACCAGGGCGTCATGTGTGCCAACGGCATCATCGTGGAGATGAATGGCCCTTACCCGGGACACCGACACGACGCCGGTAAGTCAAACAGCAAAAACTCGGAAATCGTAACCTACAGTTTCTTGGAAGAAGCGCTCATAAATAGAGGAACAGCCTCTATCACAGCCAAAATAAGTTGAAACGCCACAGGCAAGACCCGTGCTGCTATCAAGGCAGCCTGTGGAATTGTTCTGCAAACTGTGATGGGCGCCGTGGCCAACACAGAGTTCCTTCTACACTGGCGGCTCACCTCTATATTTCCGTGTCGTCTGCTATTGAGCAAATGGTTGCGACATTTCTTCCTTTCGCCAAACCTCAAAACCCACGCACGATGCAGAATAAATCTTTATTGCAGATCTTGTCGAAAGACTGTGCTTATGATAACACAATAATTGGTAAACGATTTAGTGCCCGAAACACATAGATCGCACCTACAGGAATGTGGTTCGACCTCAGGGTACACCACGTAAAGGGCGTTTTCGTGTTTCAAGGGACAGGGACCGCCAGCTTGCCAGAGCAGCATCGGTGAATAGACCTTTTTCAAAGCACGATGCTGCTGTCCACAGCACCGGGGAGGCGACAGCAAAGTAAGGCGAGCAACTGTGCTATACCTCTTGCTCTCTTCAGTGTCAAGGGGGGCAGGCAATGAGGGATTTTTGCAAAAAGCATATTCCTTCCAATTGGAGTGGGAGCTTCAAGATGACCCGACCATCGAGGCATCCATTTGAACAGAACTGCTGTTTCATAGGCAGAGAACACAGAAGTTCAGGGTGGCACAACGAGCGCAGAAAGGGGTATGTCTTGGCCTCATCGTGCATCACAGTTTGCAGAACAGTGCGGCAGGCGGCTTGGAAAGTACTGCCTGCCTCACATCCTGGCTTTTCAGCTCATCTTGGCCGCGATAGTACAGAAGAAATACTATTTCATGCTTAAATGCTGAAAGTCAAGCTGGTGTTCTTCGGACAGGGAGTTAAACTCTTAAACTGGGGTGGAAAAATAATGTGACAGTACGAAGGGAGGCAAACACTTGTCCCATTGCTTTTTTGTTAAAGGGCGTTGTTGTATAAGCTTGGGACTGTGGAATAAAAGAAGACAAAGCTGAGAATGGATCAGGAATGGCAGTCCTTTACTCCTATCCTAACATGTCAGTTATGACTACTGCAGTAGACCTATTGCCACTGAATGCAGCACTTACCCTTGCGTGGTTACTTGTTTCATTAGGCTGCTTGCCAGAGTTGCGGATAGTTTTCCAGCGTGTTCGATCGTGCAGACGAGAGCCTGCATGCGAGCTGCCAGCTTGGCAGCTCGCAAGATCATCGGGCATTCCAGTAAACCAATGTTTCGGTAACCATTAGCCCAGTTATTGAACACATGATGGCAGCAGTCACAGTCGCTGACGCAGTGCAAGACACTGGCCGAACAAGGGCAGCAAGCTAAAACGATGTCAAGCTGGTAACCTAAGACTGTGCCTAACTGCCGTGGTGGGAATGATTTGTCCGCAGAAGTAAAAGTTGAGGGCTTTATGTGCCAAAGTAACGACGGGCGACTGGCACGCACCAGTGGAGGATTAATTTATACCTCCTGGGTATCTCGATGTGCAACAAAAAGCTCGGTTACGACGGCACCTTCTCTGTAATAAGCCTCTATCAGAGTGCTAGCCGCCTCGGTGGCTCCGAGGCGAGAGCGCTGTCCTACGGATCCCCATGTCGCGGGTTCGAATCCCGGCCGAGGTGCCCGCAATCTGACGGAGGCTTATTGCAGAGGAGGCGCCGTGTAACCGAGCTTTCGGTTGCACGTCAAAAGATCCCCAGGTGGTCCAAATAAATCCTTAGTCCTCCGCTGGGGCGTGCCAGATACCCGTCGTTGGTTTGGCACGTAAAACCCCCAAATTTGACTGTTCCATCAGAGTGCTGGCACCTCGGCGGGGATTCGAACCCGCCACCTGAGGATCCGTAGGCCGACGCTTTGCCTCGACCGAGGCGGCTGATGCGTCCACAGCTCTGATGTAAATCCCTTCGCGTTTGAAATGCCAACAAATTTGGATGTTTTCAAACTGGAACATTAAACAAGGTGGCTGTGGCAGTGGCAACAGTACCCTCTGACCTCTAAATTGGCAAAGCCAAACAAGGTCACACAAATCAATGTTTTGCCCTATGCAGTGAGGAAAGGGCGTGTCGATCTTTGTGGCTTATCGACGTGCAGGTGGTGATTGTCACTATATGCTACTCAGTGTTTTATCGTTGTGTCTCGTCTGACTCCTTTTTCAGGTATCCTGCGGCTGAGCGGCCTTTATGAAAGGCTTGAGGACCTCGTGCAGGGCAGCGTATACACGATCTACGGTGACCCTGCCTATCCTTTGCGGCCTTTGTTGCAGAAACCATTCATGGGTGCTAGCTTGACTGCCGCAGAGCAGAACTTTAACAAAAAAATGAGCAGCGTGAGGCAAGCAGTAGAATGGGGCTTTGGGAAAGTGTCAACTCTCTTCGCTTTTGTAGATTTCAAAAAAAATCAGAAGCACAGGCTGCAGCGCGTGAGCGATATGTATCAGGCTGCAACACTGTTAACAAACTGCCACACGTGCCTGTATGGCAGCCAAACCTCCACGTACTTTCAGCTGTCTCCGCCGACGCTGGATGAATATCTTTCACCTCGTTATTGACTTCGTATGATTTGAATTCTTTTTGTGCAATCTTTTTTTTGTCCGAGTGCCTATAGTCTGTTGCATGTTGCAACACGAGAGGGTAGGGCGAGGGAAAGGGAGGCCAGGGAGGAGGAAGTAGACGGAACCCTGGAGAGGAGTGGGGGAAACCTCCTCCTCTAGCGTTTCATCTGCTTCCTCCTCCTTTGTCTTTCTTTTTCTCGCCCTACCTTCTTAGTTGCAACAGACCATAGCATTTTTTATGACTATTTATTCCACGGGATGACTTTTGTGCAATTGTCTGGTTGCTTACCTGCTGCATTTCTTTTATCTGCCTCTTGTGTTCTTTTCAAAGCAGCAACCGTGTTCCTATATATATTGTTTTAGTTTTGTGAACGATAGAGGTTTATATGTTAAGTATATGCTATTTCTGTTATTCGTCAAGCGCCTTCAGCTTGACATAAATTTTATCAGCGTGGTGATTTTCAAGTGTCTCATGTTATTGCTTTGCCAGTCATTGCCAACATAGCATTTGCTGTCTGTTCAATATTACACTCAAAATATTTCTTTGTATAGTAAATCGAACGGGCCTACCCCTGCCGTTTTTTTTTCAACTACATTGTTTAATGAAATGAAAGATTTATTGCATTATGTATTATGATGTCATACCACTTGCTCACACTTAACTTTACTTGTTAATTTGACCATTCACTACTTTAAGGTAATGTTCTTGCAGTTGGAGACGAAGCCTCCTCTCCTCTGCTCCAGCCTCCTGTAGCACATAAAATTTTTCTCTTTCAAACGCTAAGCGATTTTCGCTTAAGGTCACCTGGCGCTCTTCAATGGCCAGGCGCCTCTCCATCTGGCGCTCCTCCATGGCGAGACGCCTTTCCTCAAGAGCGATCTCTAGTTTTTTTATGCTGCGGTCCTCTTCTGCTCTCTTCTCCAGCGATGCAAGGTGCTCCCTGTACCGCTTCTGCCTGGTTGCTGGAAAAATACAACAAAGGAAACAATGCACACAGCATCAAATAAACAACTTTTTTAAAATTTTTCTTAGTGTGTAGGTTGACAATTGATTGAATGTTTATTTTATTGGACCTGGCAATTCAATGAAGGTACTGCACAAAAAATACTGGGTAATTCATGTGTGTTCAAACAGTGACTGAGATATGTCTGTCTAGTAAGCAAAAAATAACAAATGTAAATCACAGCCCAAAACTTCTACAGCAGATTTGGAGAATTTCTACAAATGGGGTTATGTGTATCCTCTTTCAAAAGTTTAACGTATGCTTGAAGCATCTACTGAAAGATGGCAGTGCTTACCCTGTCCGCCCCAAGTCCTAGGTCGTGCGACAGAAGTAACCGGCACACGAGCCTGGACTGGTGGCAAGGGGGGTTGGACCAGCGGCACAGGGGTCGGAACCGGCGGCACAGGGGCTGGGGCCAGCTCCACAACTTGGTCTGTGTTGCCTGGTTGCCAGGCGTCGGCGTCCTCCACGCCGTTCATTATGTCAGCAAAGATAGACTGGCAGTTCTCAGAACCTGTAAATAGAGTATTAAATAAATATTTGTGGTGTATCATGACACACGCTGTGGAGCTGGGCATTGAAAATGTATGAAAAATACAACGCAGGTATGATGGAGTCAGATCTTCAAAAGACCATTCCAAAATATGTAGTGCCTCTTATCGTTTCCTCGACACATCACGACACTCCGATGTGCGGCGCGTGAGGGAAAATGTTCCATGAATAGAAGAAGCTGTTCATGCCGGCTTAGCATTCTGCATTTTCTGAATGCCTGAAACATTAATGTATGTTTAGAACATACATTAATGTATGTTTAGAACATACCTAATCAGAACTCGGCAGTTTACTCAAAGCTGTGCTCTGGGAACTACAGATGTACCCAAGTAAATTACACTTTTACTTGAGAGCAGCAGACCATGTAAGTCGTCCTCAGTAGGCTATTCGATGGGAACTCGCGAGTAGCCTAACATCAGTCGTAGACAAACGCGATTGATGGAGCGGTCATGACGACCTGACTTTCCTAACCAGGTGGGGTTCATGACGCACGTGTCATACTTACTAGACTGCCCTGCCACTGCATTATGATTGACCGGTCTGTACTCGGCTGCAGCCGCAACAACTCGCGCTGTAGTGGCAGCATCGCGAGCAGCCCGATTTGTCGCCGGCCTGGTTGTGGTGGCTGTGGCACGTTCCCGCGGTTCCAGCGCAGCGGTGGAGGTGGTGGTGGCACCTTCCTCGGTGGCTGTCGCCTTCCTGAGCACTGGCTTAACCTTGTAACAAAATTCACAGGCCAGGTCAGCAACATCCTGCAGCAGCTGCTCTTTTTCGGTGTACTGCTCTTCCGTTCCGGATCTAAGGGTTTCAGGGGGAGAGCGGTATCAACAAGTGCGCCTGTCTTCCTCAAGCGTACATCTGTTATTTCAGTCAACGAACATGAGTACATCTCCGTGTCGGGAAAGCTGCAACGCGAACTCGGTAGTTTGAAAACGCGCTTTCCTACGCGAAATGTCTAGCGGCACAGGCATGTGCGTTTCCAAACAACAAGCTCGCGCTAGCTCGCAGTTGCGCCAGCTGTTGGACAGGGTATGGCAGTATGCTAAAACTATACTCCGTTTCAAACATCGCGTGCAACGCTGGGAAAGCTACCGAAGTAGTGCGCATGAAAAAACACACAAAATTGTGTTACTCCGCGAGATTTCGTGGACGAGCGGTACAAGCGCTGCTCTTGCGATTCCGACATCTCGGTGGCGGTGGTTCGAATCCACTTAGGGCGCAAAGTTTTTTTGTTTTTGGTTTTTTTTTCTCGGCCGATTTTTTGTGCAAGATTGTGCGTATTGCGGAAGTGCATATTTCAATTCCTCTCTTCTTGTTGATTTTATTTATAAGAAGGTAGACTAGGGGCTGGTGTTCCGCTCGAACTTGCGCCGGCCTCGTCAAAACGGAAGAACGGTCGAGATCCAGAACGTCTCTATTTAAAGCCGTTTATTTACATGGTAGCGTGAAAATCAGAGAGTACCTTGAGAGTGTGGTGAACGGTCCTTTATATAACGAATATTGTGATTAGGGGACCGCACTGCCATTGTTCAGACGGCTTGGCATTCCCTCACGTGATGTGACTTCATGGAAGTTTCCTTCAGAGTCGGAATACTCGCCGGTGTATGGAAGAAGTCATCCAGACGGCAGTACCTCGGTGCTCTATGCCGGCGCCCCCATGAACCGGGAGTGATTCACAATAGACGCGTACACAACACACGGCACTCGAGATCAGGATCGAGTGTTGTTTCCTTTTCGAGGAAAGCAGGGGCCTCGGAATACAGACACGGGCATGTGCGTCGTTTACTTAGCCGACCAAGGTTAAGGTGCCAGGCAGACGGAGCCGACCATGGTTACGGTCCCGCAGGCAGAAGAACCCAGACGCTTCGGAATGCAATCACGGGCACCGCCTGCTGTAAGGTCCCGCAAGCAGACGGAGCCGTAGGCACGATTCATCACCGACACAGTTCTTTCTTGACGCTTGTTTCACTTTGAAGCCATAAGACCGATTTCAACACCAGAAACAACAGGTGGCAGTTCACAATACTGTCCGCGTGCTCGGAACTTTCACGTTGCGAGGTCTTCGCTTCGGGGACGCCACCTTGCCAGACACTCCGGTGTCGTTACTGACCGTCTCCAGGACCTCACGGACCGACGTCTCCGGGAAACACGTTCTTGAACTCGCGTACACGTTGGCGATCACCTGCTTGCACTTTTGCGAGATTTTCACACAACGAATCTTCGAAAATATCCGAGCAGGAAAAGAAAGCTTCCCGCGTAACACCCCATCTTCACGAAACCGGCGAGGCAGGGGCAGCCGCACAACCCGAAAACCCGAAGCGAGTGCGAGTGCCGCACGAACGAAAACGGAAAATAATTTGGAGTAGTTTACATTATCTTTTCCTTTTTATTGAAAAAGAATCGGTGTTCCCTCGAAATCATAACGCCACTATTAGTTACTAGCTACAAAGATGTACACTTTTCGACTTTTTTTTTTTTTCAGGGGCCGCACTATTTTGTGGAGCGAACGTAGTCGCGGTCGGCTGTGCAAACCGGCGCGCTAGCTTTGACTACGTTGCACGCTATGTTTGAAACGGAGTATAGAGTGCCTCAATGTCCTTCTGTTTAGGGTGATGCCATCGTTAGTAGTACCCGATGCCGACAGCACGCGCTCACAGGGAAAATACAAAGAAATCGCAGGAAACAAAATGTCGCCGTAGCACAGTCAGCACCACGAGCGCGTGCACGGACATGCGCTTTCACGCGCTTCAGAACAAAAAAAATAAAAATAAGCGTTCGAAACAAAATGACCAGATGTCATCACGCTAAGCAAAGCGCACATGAAGGCACCCCAGCTAAAACGCTTCTGAACTTTCAAACGGGACTCAAAAACGACTTACTTTCTCAAGTTTGTGCGGTCGTCTCGCTTGAACAGACCGAGCAGCAGGTCGCAGCGGTCTCTCACTCCGCGAACACTGAAGTTCCTCCCCAGTGCTTCATTTAGGTTCGCGGCCACTGTATCCCACCGTGAAGAATTCACAAACGGATTCACCGCAAGCACTTCCCTTAAAAGGAGGATATCCTCGATGATCGTGAATCGTTTTCGACCCGCTTGGGCAGAAAGAGGCTCGAGTGGAGCGGCCATGATCGTTCAGCTTTTGCCGGATCTCGTCAACTCTCGCGATGCACGAGAGTGCGCGCGATATTTCCCGATATTCCCGATACCTGCGCCCGAAACACCCGATACTCTAGCGCATGCGTGATGGCTCCGGCGCAGTATCGGGTATCGTTATCGGAGTGAGAAACGATCTACTAAAACTCTCTAAAGGGCCACCCACACTAGCGAGAAAACGCGCCCGGCGCGCCGATAAATCGGTTAAGCGGGAAGATAAAGGGCGTGTCTCTGCACGCGCTCGTGGCGCTGACTGTGCTTCGGCGACATTTTGTTACTTGCCGCGATCGGCGGGCCACGCGCGTTTTCTCGCTAGTGTGGGCGGCCCTTAATGGCGACTGCCGGGCATCGGCTCCGACGGCCGGCGTAGACTAATCACTTACTGTTTTGGAATGGCGGGGGAGGCGTCTAGAAACAATCGTCGCACCACATAATATGGGAAAGGGCAAGTGAAGCGGCTCTGGTTGGCCTATAAAGGCTTTCGCCAACCCGAGGTCCATAGAAAAAATCCGGGCTTCCATGGCCGCCGGACAGGCCGGTTGAATAGATGGATGGTAACTGCTATGCCCCTTGTTTCGGGCGGCAACCTGAGCCACCTAGCCGACATTAGAGACTGGTGCTGATGGCAATGGAGCTGCGAATGCAAACAAGCAGCGTACAGGATGATGCTGTTTGCTTGCATTCGTGGGAGAACGGTGGCCGAGTGGGGGATTCCACTTCCGGCAGCCGAAGCGAACGGACGTGTGTATCATGAGCTCCGTAGGAGCGGTGACAGCGGCCGCGTCTGGCCGTGGTACTTCTGCTAATTCTGCCACTGGAAACCCTGACGAGTACAAAATTATTTTGCCTCCCCTGCCGAACGGATACATCGCCATGAACTGTGTGATTCTGCACTGTGACGTAAAGGGCCGGCCATACCGGATTCAAGACTTCCGCGACGAACTGCTGCGGCTGCAAGTGCTGAAAGATCTGGTGTCGGCGGGACCGCACCAGATGAACCATGTCTGGATGCTACGGCTGGCTTCGCTTGCAGCAAAGCAGAGGTTAGTGGACGCTAAAGAACTAACCGTAAAAGGGGGGCGGTGCCTCGTAATGGACCCTGCCAACGTGGAAGTCAGGCTCAAGCTGCACTGGGTGCCCTATGACGTGCCGAGCTGTCACGTAAAAAAGGAGATGGAACGGTACGGCAAAGTGACTGACGTAACGCGAGACCTCTTCAGGGAAAAGGGTTTCGAGGCGGTCGAGTCAAACACCCGAACGGTACGCCTGACTCTCAAGGACGGTTGTACCGTCGACAGCCTCCCCCACGAAATTCGCCTAGAAGGCTGCAAGGTCCTCGTCGTTGTGCCAGGACGGGCCCCACTGTGCCTTAGGTGCAGGCGTACGGGTCACATCCGGCGAGATTGCCGCGTCCCTCGCTGTACGGACTGCCACCGGTACGGCCACGCAGCAGAAGACTGCGTCAAAACCTACGCGTCTATCGCCCGTGACCGCAAGTCGGAGGACAACACCGACTACGTCATGGACGACGCGGAGGCAGAGGAAGCCGTCGGAGGGTCATCGCCCGTCACCCTGCCATCGACGGAGTCTAGTGGTACGCCCCCGCCCAACGACGACGGCAACCCTGACGCAGCGTCCTTCGTGCGCAACCCCGAGGAGAAATCCGAAGCGCAAGTCACGCCCAGCGACGACACTAAGGAGCGCCTGCCCCATGAGCCAGCAATATCCGGATGCGGTCCATCGGCAACGAAGCCCGGCCATCCCGGTGTGCAAAACAGCGAGGCCGGAGTGGAAGAGTGCCAGGACACAGACATGGACTCCACTCTCAAGCGACCGAGGTACCCTGCGCCAGCACCAGCTGCAACCGGCGGAATGGCCGCCAGCGGGTTGCCTGTGCCAGGAATCAAGAAGTGTCGTGTCGTGGCGAAGCCGCGTGTCCCGCCGGACGATCGTCGCAGGAAGGACTCCCTGTGAGTCTTTTCGGGCCTAAACGTCAATGCAAGTGTCAACCGTATTTTTGTTTCCATTGGCTTTTTCTTGCACAAGCGCTTTTTTTGCGAGCCTACCTTGTTCTCCGTCTAGCCTCCCTTCCAACCGTTCATGAACCTTGAACGATCTTTACGGGTGGGCACGTTAAACGTGCGCGGCTTTTGTGCCAGGCGTCGCCAATACCAGGTAAACCGCTTGTTTATCGAGAATGACCTGGATATAGTCGCGGTTCAAGAGACAAAAATGGAAGGCGAGGCCCAGACGGAGAACATGGTACGGCTTTTTGAAGCGAGGTATGACGTGTGCGTCAGCCACGCTAGGGGGACGTCGGGGGGTTGTCTTTTATTTCTAAAGAAATCTATCGGGACCGTCGAACAAGTCATTAGTTGTGATTCGGGGCGCTTTGTCTTGTGCGATTTTATTATTTCCAACTACAAATTTCGTGTGGTGTGCATCTATGCCCCTATTAAGACGGAGGAACGATTATTTTTTTTTCGAGTTTATTGAAAAGTACGTTCAAACTGATCGATTAGTTATATTATTGGGCGATTTTAATTGTGTGTGCGCGCCGCAGGATAGGTCAAATAGTGTAAGGTTTCGGGACGCGAGCACCGTGTTTTTCTGCGACATGCTTCAGCGGTGCGATTTAGAAGACATTGCCCACTGCGCGTCCCGCGGTAGAGGTTTAAAGTACACGCATTTCCAAGGTGCAAGTCATGCCCGCTTGGATAGAGCGTATGTCTCACTCGACCTTGTAAGAGCGTGCAAGCAATATGCCGTTGATCACGTGTCGTTCAGTGATCATTGCCTTGTTTCTTTTTTAGTTTGTTCCTCTAAAGATACGCCTAAAAAGTTCACGTGGGACTTGTGGAAATTTAATTGCAAACTCCTTGAAGACGAGGTTTTTGTACAAGCAGTCCGGAAAAATCTTGAAGATTCAGCGAGCGCAAAAGGGCAAGGATTTGGAGTAAAATGGGAACTGTTTAAACAGGAAATAAAATTGACTTCCATCGAGCGCTCCAGCTTATTGAAGCATAACGAAAAGAAAGAAACGCGCGAGTTAAACAGCCTGCTTCAAAGGTTGATGCTGGAAGAATGCCTATCGCCAGGTTCTTTTTCGGATGAAATTATCAGTATCAAAAAGCGCCTCGAAATTCTCGATACTGAAGAATACAAGGGGGCTATGCTGCGAGCGCGATGGAACCGGTTATCGCTTGGGGAGCTACCCACGAAAAGGGCGATAGGCGCTGAAAGAAAGTATGCGAGTCAAAATGAAATCACGGAAATTTCGTATCAGGGGGTTCTGACGAGCGATAACGTGAACATACAACGCGCGTTTGTTGAGTACTATAAAGAATTGTTCAGCTATCGTGAGCCTAAAAAGAACGGGTTTCGGAGTTCTTATTTGCCGTTAATGCCGAAGCTGGCAGACGAACTAAAAGAAAAGTTAGAACAACCTATAATGTTGTGGGAAGTAGAAAAAGCCATCGACAACTTAAAACCGGGAAAGTCACCCGGCCCTGATGGTTTAGGAGCAGAATTTTACAAAGCTTTCAAAGATCGGCTTGCCCCGTTTTTGCACTGTGTGTTTACCGAAGCGTATACTCTTAATGTTTTGCCCCCGTCGTTTTTGTGCACACACACAATTTTTATTCCCAAAACTGAAGACCGCTTGAAACTCCGTTCCGTTGGGTCTTACCGCCCTATTACACTGACCAATGTAGATTACAAGATTTTCATGAAAGTGTTAGCGGAACGATTACAAAGTGTCATTAGCATTATCGTCGGCCCGCACCAGACGTGTGGTATAAAGGGAAGGAGTATTGTAACGAACGTGCACGTTGCACGAAGTATTTTGGAATGTTGCGACACTATGGAAAAAAGAGTGGCAATGTTACAAGTCGACCTGGAAAAGGCCTTTGACCGGGTGTCCCATCAAGTCCTTTTTGCTATTTTAGATCATGTAAATGTAGGGGCAGTTTTGTGTGATGGTATACGTATGGCGTACAAAAATTGCGCCACTCGACTTGTGGTGAACAAATGTGTGACTGAACGCGTTCCTCTCCTTTCTTCCGTGAAACAAGGCTGTCCGATTTCGCCCTTGCTTTTTTGTATTTTTCTCGAACCGTTTTGTTTAAGCGTTATTCATAGTAGTTGTATTCGAGGTTTTAAGTTACAAAATGTTGAAGTCCGCATCTTGTCATATGCGGATGACGTGGCAATTTTTTGTAGCGACAAAGACAGTGTAAAGAAAGCCGTAGAGTTGACAGAAACGTTTTGCGACCATACGTGCAGTTCTGTTAACTTTGAAAAGTGTGTGGGTCTTTGGCACGGCGATTGGCCTTCCACGCCGACTGTTTATGAACGCATTACGTGGGCGGATTCGCCGTCTCGGTATCTTGGGGTACCATTGAATCACTATCGCAACACTGACGAATACTGGCGCGATGAGACTGAGGCTTTGCGCGCGAAGGCGAACAAGTGGGGAGGCCAGGGTTTATCAATTTTCGCGCGTGCATCTGTATGTAACATATTTCTTGCTGCGAAGATTTGGTATGTGTTGCAGGTATTGCATTGTTCACGTATTAACGTTCACCGCATTCATCGTGTATTTGCCGTTTTTATTTGGAGCTCGGTATGGGAGAGAACGAGCCGAACGAATCTTTTCCGAAGGGTCAGTGTTGGCGCTTCTGGGACTTTCCCATTTGTTTGTAAGACAGCTGGTTAACAGATTTTTTTTTCTTCGAGACCAGAAAGATCCTTTTTTATGCACGGTCATTCAAGCGAGGCTGCGCAACGCTCTTCCTGAGTTCATTGTGTCGGCTGGCATAGACATCAGTGGTCCTGTACGCGGCTATCTAAAAGAGGTTGTTGGTGCTTATCAGTTTTTAACAACACGCTTTTCTTTGGAATACTTGTGCGGTGTCTCGCGGAAACGGTTGACAAAGGACATTATTGATTTAATTTTTCCTACTCCTTTGTATCGTATGTTTTTCAGTGAAGGCCCAGGGCAGGACGTATTAAAACGTGTAAAAAGAATGGTCATTCCCGCCTCAACCAAAACGTTTTTTTTCAAGTTGCACAGCCAAACCTTACCTGTCAAGGCATGGCTAGCCGAAAAGGGAGTGCCTATTGCGTGGACCGATAACTGCATATTATGCAAAAAGCAGGAAACAATCGAACATGTTTTTATAGACTGCTGGGATGCAGTGTTTTTCTGGGACGTACTGCAAAGAACGCTCAAAAAGGACCTGCCTCTTACGCCCCATGGAATTCGTTTTTTGCCTGTTAAAGGGGACGAGGGCGTACCTCTGGATATGGTCATGCTGCTGGGCCTTCACAGTCTGTGGCGGTGTCGCATGGCCGTGCGCCATGCAGACGTCGATCTGCGTCCTGTGCACAAGTATTTTGCAGAGCAAATGTGCTTTATGAAGGAAGTGTATAAGGCCCAACAACCTTGGCCTGAATGGTTACCACTTCTTGAGGGGCTTGCTAACCTCAAAGAATTTTAACATTTTTGCGTCAGCCAGGTGAGCTGATGTTTTTCTGTTTTAACTTCTTATTTTGAGTGTATGTTATTGCATTGTCCCTGTCAAAATCATGCAATAAATAAAAAAAAAAAAAAAAAAAAACGGTGGCCGAGTGGGCTAACGCACCACAGCTCGGAGCACGTGTAGCGAAAGCTCGCGCTGCAGAACTCAGAGCACTGGGTTCAAATCCCCGTCCCTGCCCGGTTCGATCTGGACGAGCATCGTACCGGCTGCGTTCGTATAACCATGACTGGTGGTGCACGTTAAAGACTCCAGGTTTTCGGTCGTATCGCACAGGCCACACTGCCCATCTACAGCGAAGAAACAGTATCGCCAAATTCAGGCAGACTAACCTCGCGCTGTGTAAATATTCACACAACGACCAATTTCACTTTTTCTTTTGGCTTGCATTCGTTCCAATAAGCTTTCTATTCATTTGCGCGCTCCAATAAATTACCAGTTGCCACAAATCTCTTCAAGTAACCGCATGTTTTTTGTTTTGTTTTTTTATCACAGGGAACCGAGGCTGCCGCAGGTTACCTTCGACAACACCACGTTGCACCACGGGCAAGGTGAGCACACGAGACGGCGTCGGCTAGCCCTCGACGGATGCGTTTGGCTTGAGGCGCGACCAGTATCCAATAGCTTAGCTGACAAATTAAGTTACTTGGTCGTATACCAAGGAAGTACCACTATAACTACTCGTAATGAGGAAAATATTTTTTAAAAGTGGCTTTTTATGCGGCATTTGTCCAAATAAATGTACCGCTTTAAAAACGAACCACGCCGGTATTCACTATCATCATCATGACTTTTTCCAGCCGTTGGAGAAAGAAGAAACTTCCATAGGCGCGGTCAGGCGCGGTTACGGTATGCTAAAACGTTCTTTACCCGCTACGCTCTCGGTCCGGTACCGGCTGGATGGTCGCGGTCGCGGTAACCCCGGCGGTCGCCCGGTACGCGGTAAGCTAAAACTCTCTAATGGCGAGATGGCCGTTCCACTCACTGATCTCAATGACAATTGCTGGATCGCGCTTGCCGCTCTCGCAAGTGAAGCCACCGGACTTCACTCGATTGGGATACGATTTGCCGTTTTTGCTAGCCTTTGCTTCGGTTTTCCAGCGTGCTGTGGACAGGTTTTCTACTCGTTCGTCGTCATTCGCCGAAGAAGTTTTTTGAAGACTCTGTGTATTGTTGAGACTTGCCGTCGTGAACACGTGGAAAATTTTACGAAAGTGCAGTGTCGCAGGAAGAAGGCACAACGCATCGAAAGGAAAGGCTGGCGGCGTGTTCAAAGCTTCCGTGGCACGCCGAAGTGCCGTGTCTCTGTGCCTTCGCACGCTTGGATACCGACCAAGAATCGACGCCATGTGGATGTGTTTTGCGAGTGCAATGTGCGTGAAGCCGTATCAAAAGGTACAACTCGTCGAAAACAAGTGTCGCCGGTGTCACGGCGTGATCAAAGCTTCCTTGGCACGCCGAGTGATGCATCTTTGTGCCTTCGCACGCTTGGATACCGGTCAAGAATTGACGCCGCGCCAAAGTTCTGAACTTGTGTCGCGCGTAGAAGCCTTTAGATCATTTATATATATCGACCACGGAGTTCTGGATCGTCCAGCTGTTCCGGTGAGTTGCTATCAATAAAAGGGAGAGATCTGTACGTGTTCTTATGTACTATATTAACCATGGCTATGTCCCAAATCTACTCTAATAGATTCCGTGGGAGCACGAATAGGGCAACGTTGTGGAGCCAGGGGGGTTTTCGAAAGCAAAAGTACAAGACGGCGAGAATGTAAATCTTTGAAGCGCGGCCGATATGGTCGTGTGCAACCTGCTGACCAATTACAATTAGGCGAGCCGCGCTCAAACGTCAAGTGCTATTAAGTAGGTTGATAATAAGCCAGCACTGATCAGTGATGAGGAGCTGTTGCGCACGGTATTGTGTAAATCGTCTAAGGACGAAAAAAAGACGTACCTTCCCCCATCTTCCGTCGCTAGTGGACGCTGGATTAAGCTCGTTCCTAAACCGCGAGGGGAAAAGACGCTGATCCAGAGGCACGAACAGCTTCACGCACATCACACTCGCTAGACACATACACACGGCGTCGGTTCTTGGTCGGTATCCAAGCGTGCGAAGGCACAGAGACACGGCACTTCGGCGTGCCAAGGAAGCTTTGAACACGCCGCCAGCCCTTCCTTTCGACGCGTTGTGCCTTTTTCCTGCGACACTGCACTTTCGTAAAATTTTCCACGTGTTCACAACGGCAAGTCTCAACAATACACAGAGTCTTCAAAAAACTTCTTCGGCGAATGACGACGAACGAGTAGAAAACGTGTCCACAGCACGCTGGAAAACCGCAGCAAAGGCTAGCAAAAACGGCAAATCGTATCCCAAGCGAGTGAAGTCCGGTGGCTTCACTTGCGCTGCAGCGAACAAGCGGGGAAGCGCGATCCAGCAATTGTCATAGAGATCAGTGGTTCCACTTCTGGATAGATGTCGTTCCACGTCTTTGTCCTTGTCTTTTTCGGCGCTTTTAATTATTTAAAGTACTCATAGAACATATAGGTTTTGCCTTTGACCAAGAAAGAGCACAAACAATTAAAGAAACTATTAATACTAGTAACAAATTCAAAATATATGTCTCAAAACGCATATCGAATCCCTCATTGCCACTATTCAGTGTTCATCGGAGAGGGCAAATAGTACGCTACCAAGGTGCACTGTCGCACTAACGTCTCTGGGGGTCAGTGCATAATGCTTAACATCAACAAGTACAAGAGAGACTGCACACACAAATAACACACATTTGTCCGAGCAAGCCCAGCAATCCATCACCGTGCCTTGCCCTCGTGCGCCCTTGACCGCGCCAACGTCTTCCTGGATAGCTAGGTTCGACATTGTACATGTACCTTTTTTTAGTACACGGAAGTCACGTCATCACGTCTGATTGGTTGGAAACGAAAGTGACGTAATTTCCCTAGAAAAATGTGGGCGGAGTCGGCAAAACTGGGCGGAGTCGGCTACCGGACGTGACAACAAAATGACGTTTCGTTTTGTACCGAGTACGTTTCAAAAGGTACTTGCTCGGAACTAGGTGTCATTGGCAGCATGTTTTCGGCGGCGAGGCGTCGTCGTCTCGTCACTTCGACTTTTTCTTTAATAGAGCTTTTTTTTTCGCCCGAAAGGCTGTATCGGGAACACCGCGATGCATTCGAGCTCCCGGAGGAGATCTTTCGGAAGCAATACCGCCTGCCCAAGATCGTGGTGCGGTGGTTGTGCGACGAACTTCGCGAGGAACCGGAGGTGAGGAGAGTGCGTACCTCGTGGACGGTCATGACTGTGGAGCTTCAAGTGTTGTGTGCACTGCGCTTCTACGGCACGGGGAGCTTCCAAGGCATGGCGAGCGACGAACACGTAGCGCGGGACCAAAAGACAGTCAGCGTTGCGGTCCGCGCCGTGTCCGTCGCTATCGTGCGTCGTCTCGGGGTCCAGCGTGGCTGGATCCACTTCCCCGAGACGCCGAGCGAGAGGTTCGACGCGGAGAAGGGTTTCAGGCTGTTCGGCAGGATACCCGGCGTCATCGGTTGCTTGGACGGGACCATGGTCTCCATCGTCGGCCCGTCCAAGAACGACCCCACCGTCACGAAGGCGGCGTACTGGTGCCGCAAGTACTTCTACGCCCTCAACGTGATGGTGGTAAGTACACTCATGTTACGTTGTCAAAACGCGCCCCAAATCTGTAGAAAAAAAAAACAACGTATTGCCGATACGGTTTAAGTATGCCGTTTTATGACTGCGGGCTGTGGGGTCTCACGACTGCGCGAGCGTGTGCTCTACGTAGCATGTGAGCCGTGAGACTCTTCTCCCAAAAATAATACTTATTTTTAGTTGCAAAACGTGCAAGCTTCCGTAAAGAAAAAAAAAATATATATATTTTTGTTTTAAGGTAGTTAGTTGTACCTTGCATCCAGGAAGGTGTGTTGACATGCATGTGTCAAACAAAGGTTCTGAAATTGCGACTGCTGTGTGAACCATAAGTACAATCTACTATGTGGATTCAGGTAATTACATGTCAATATCTCTCTCACTTTCAGGTGTGTGACGCCGACTGCCGGATAATGTGCATCGACCCACGGTATCCCGGGTCGGTGCACGACTCCTTCGTGTGGCAATTTTCCTGGCTCCGAAACCAACTCGAGCAAGGGCAGCTGCCACGCGACGGCCGGTTCCTGCTTGGTGAGCATACTAAATTCATTCCTTACGCACAGGGTGGCTCCCACTGCTTGAAAGCCACAGTACCACACGTACTGTGCTTGTTGTGAGGCACACAGACACAGTTGCTGGAACTCCTTGAAGTGAGACAGCACCCAAAGTTTGGCCATTAATCTCTGTTTATGTCCACATAACTCTCACACTCTGCAGGCTACGAAAGCCACACTACACCAATCTCACGACAGTGATAGACTATGCAAGGCATGCGACCGCAGTGCGAGTCGTTGTCCGGTTCGGCCCACTCACTGTTACTGTCTGCCTGTACCCTCTTGCTGGTTGGTTTTCGCATGAAGTTGGAGCTCTTTCACTGATACCTGGGGGCTTGCCTGGTCGCTTTGACGGTCGTCAGTTTATACGGAATGGGATCAATTCCTCCTTGGCCACTTGGGGCTCGCCAAATCTGTCCTCGTGTCGTCTCTGTCCCACACACTGGATTCTTTTCCCTGACCCTTCTTCTTCGGTCTGCCTATATAGCTCCTCCTACTAGAGCCTCCGTGTCCCAACAGGACCTGACTCCTTTCCAATCTAACCACCCCCTCTCTTTTCCCCATCTCCAACTCCACCGAGGATTAGGAAAGAGGTTCGTCGAACTGGCCCCTTATCCCCTTGCTTGCCAAAGACAAGGCCAGCGTGTTCTGCTCTGCCCGTGCCTAAGGTCACGGCCACACTCCCAAAAGCAACAGAGCGTTTATCTGTCGGATGCAAGGGCCTAATAATGCACTTGCATACAACACAGCACCCCTAAGGAATCGTGCACACATCCCATACAACCCACCAGGAAAACACATAGTTACATGAAATAACAGGGAGTTTGCAGGCAAGCTAGTGCTAATTAATCATAATGTAAACTGATACTGTAGTGCAGAAATATTAACACACTTTTAAGTCACACTTAAGTTACATTATAATTGACATAGTTGCACACAGCTGTTTTCTTGCCTTTTATTTTAAAAAGTAAAGAATGTAATATGTTCCATCCTCTACATGTGCAGGTGACAGCGGCTACCCCTTGGAGCCTTGGCTCATCACCCCTGTCCCCGGGAACCACGCGACCTCCACCGCTTGCGGCCGGTTTAATAAGGCGCATTCCTCGATCAGGTCTGTTGTGGAGCGCTGCATCGGGCTGTTGAAAAACAGATTCCGGTGTCTGCGAAGGCACCGGGCTCTGTATTACCACCCTTCAACAGCCACCGCCATTATTTCGGCATGTGCAGTGCTCCACAACATCTGCCTTGCATCGAGCGAGCCAGAACCGGAGTCAGACTCCGACCCTGAAGAGTCAGAGTTGGAGTCTGAGCCGAGCTCGGACGGTTCTGAGCCGAGCTCGGAGAGGTCAGCGTCGGCTCCCGAGAGGCTGGCTCCTGCCGGCCCTCCGGTCGGCCTTCCGGTCGGCCTCTCGGACAGGGGGAAGGCTCTGAGGCAGCGCCTTGTCGCCCGGTTCGGAACCCGCCGCAGACGTGCCCGTGCAGAGCGCCACACGCAAGGGGTCCGCCGCCATGACGGTAGTCCCGACCACCAGGGACACCGTCGGGAAGCCCCTCAGCGCCCTCGCTGCGGTGGTGCCCAGCACGGACGCCGCCAGCGACAGGGAACCTCTCGCCACCACGACTGAGGTCCTGACCACCAAGGACCCCGTCACATCCTTGCCCTCAGTGAAGCCCTCCCCGTGGAAGCCGTAAAGTGCACACTTCGCTTCCTGCTCCACGGTCATGGCCGTCCACAAGCTACATACTCTCTTCAGCTCCTACACCTTGTGAAGTTCGTCGCACAGCCAGCGTGCTGCCTCCGGATATGTGTCGAGTGCATCGCGGTGAAATCGATACAGCCTTTTTTTATTTTTATGAGCAGAAGGCAAGAGACGCAATCGACAGTGACAGAAAAGGTTTGGAGGTTTAGTTGCCAGACCAACAGGTCATCTGGATTGCCCCTGCAAAGAACTCAGAAGTAATTTAGACTACCTCTAGAAAGAAATGCTTGCTTTTGCAGAGATTGCTTTCTTAGTTGCTGATTGAACCAGGGATATTGTTGTCATGGACATTGTTTCATTTTACAAATGCTTCAAAGCGTCTTGCCTTCTGCTCCATTTTATTATCTCTTTTATGGTACTTCATCAAAGTTAGGTGATTGTGTTATCTCAAGACAGTGCACATGTAGTTTGTTTTAAAAATTGCTTTATTTCTTAAAGAAAAACCTGTGACTTCATGAATAAAAGTGTGATAACATGGAATGTAATATTTAATTCTTGGAAGTAAAACTGAGCATCGACTGGAACCATGTAGGCAATTGGGTAATCTTAAGTATATATCACAGATATCTTGTTGAACACTCTGGTCTTATTTGAGCACAATAGTTAAATTTCGAAAGGAAAAAAAAAAAAAATATATTTTCTGACTAGCATACCACCATATAAACACTGGACCACTTTGAAAGAATTATCACAGATGTTGCGTTAAACATTCTTATTTGAGCACAGCAATAGCAAGTTCTCGAAAGATAAAAAAATTGTTTCTGACTTAAGGGCTACCCACACTAGCGAGAAAACGCGCCCGGCGCGCCGATAAATCGGTTAAGCGGGAAGATAAAGGGCGTGTCTCTGCACGCGCACGTGGCGCTGACTGTGCTTTGGCGACATTTTGTTACTTGCCGCGATCGGCGTGCCACGCGCGTTTTCTCGCTAGTGTGGGCGGCCCTTAAAGCAGCCGTCACTCGCGCGCTCCCCGTTGGTTCCGCCGACCCCTCCGCTGCCCCCGGCACACCCGGCTCCTCGTGGTTCGACATTTTGGTTTGAAGAAGGCGCGTAGCGCACATCCCGCATAATATTGTAACAACTTTCTCTCCAATTATTTGTTAAATGTATTGCAAAAGGGTACAAAAAAGCGGTTTGTTTTAACAACGCCCAAAAGGTTTTGATTGTTTTTCAATACTTTTACCTGTACTAGAACAGATGCGACGGCCAGCGACGCACAGGATTGGTTGCCGTTCCTTCGCTAAACGCAGGAACTGCTCCCCGCGTCGTAGTAAATCCTACCCCGTATCCCGCGCGTAGGGACGCCTCAGGGAATGCGTAGCTACTTCCGCTCGTCGGTGGCTGGCTCCGGACGTCGCTGAAACGGGTGACGGGTGTCAAGTTTGCGATGACGTAGCGGCGTCAAAGTGGGCAGAGCCGCCACGTGAGTGTTGCTAGGATACGCTCCTCCTTTGCATTACGTCACTTCCATGCACCTTTTCTCAAATGTCCAACCTAGCGATCCTGTTCAACATACCCCTACGTCAAGAACTCGTCATGCCTAGAGCCACTAAATGAGCTGCGCTTATTTAGTGGAACTAGTCATGCCTACTGCATTTCCTGGTTGGTCCGCATTTATCAACATCACTAGGCTATCCCCCCTTCCCTCCTCCTCCACCCCCACGGTTCACCTTTTGTAGCCTCGTGTGGCTCGACGCACCACCAGTTTGATGATGGCTGCTATGGTAGCTGCAGTGTATTATATGAAATGCACATGTGTTGATGCAGAGCGTGTATACTTCATATCAGCTGAAGTTCAGACACAGCCGATGCTAAAAGCAAGGGGGGTTCGGTGGCCAGGTGGGCTAGCGCACACCAGCTCGCAGCACGTAGAGCGAAAGCTCGTGCTGCAGAACCCAGGGATCCTGGGCTCAATCCCCACCCTTGCCCGTTTCGATATGGATAAGCATCTTACCGGCGTGCGGTCGTGTACCACTACTGCCTGGTGCACGTTAAAGACCCCAGGCTAGCGGTTGTACTGCACTGGCTAAATTGCTTATCTACAGTAGTTAACAATTTCGCCATGTTCTGGCAGACTAACCTCCCGCTGCATAAACAACTGACGACTAATTTGACTCAGCGTCCCTGCCAAGCACGCGCGCTCGTGCAGTGCAAGCACTGTTCAGGGCCATATGCTCGCGCTTGTAGCATCGGCTGCGTTTGTTGCTGCTTTGAAACGTTCTTCCGTAGAACGAACTCTCGCGCGAGAAATGCACATCTCAAAGCCTGGCGCGCGGGCCAACTCGCGCTTGTAGGTTTGGTTGCAGTGTCAGATTTAGGGTGAACGGAGTATAGCTCATAATAATAATTAGGGTTGTGTGGATATTTATACAGCATGTAGTTGGTCAGCCATTTCAAAGTTGCGACGAGTCACTCGCTGTAGATGAGAAACTTAGCCAGTGCAGTACAACCCGGTACAACCGCTAGCCTGGGGTCTTTAACAAGCACCACGCGGTAGTGGTACACGACCGCACACAGGTACGATGCTCATCCACATCGAAACGGGCAGGGGTGGAGATTGAACTCAGGATCCCTGGGTTATACAGTGCGCGCTTTCGCTCCACGTCCTCGAACTGGTGTGCGCTAGCCCACTCGGCCACCGATCCCCCCTTGTGTATAGTTTTTACTAGAGAGTTTTAGTAGATCGTGCTTTCAGGCCACGCTAATCGTAGCGGGAGCTCGAGCTGCCACTTCGATGCATGCTCTGTAGCGCGCGCTCGTAGAGGTAGCGGGCCTTTGAAAACGATCTACTAAAACTCCCTACTATCAAAGGTATAAGCGCACGGGGGCTTGAGCACGTTGAGCGCCAATAAAAGCTGTACACGAGCGGTTTTCACCTCTTCTGAGATTTTGTCCACTAGTATAGACTTTACAACATAGCCCTTACAGCAGGATGAAACAAGATGCCTAAGAACTCCTATTTATAGCCTCTGTTGCACTACTGTATTTAAAAAAAATTGGGTTGTGGGGATATTTATACAGCGTGTAGTTTGTCAGCCGTTTAAAGTTGCGACGAGTCACACGCTGTAGATGAGCAATTTAGCCAGTGCAGTACAACCGCTAGCCTGGGGTCTCTAACGTGCACCCCGCAGTAGTGATACACGACCGCACGCCGGAACGATGCTCATCCAGATCAAAACGGGCAGGGGTGGAGGGGTGGGACTGTATTTTATGTGACCATTGAAAAGATGCCAACCTAAGAAAATCATCATCACCATCGGATGAACGAAGCACAACCGCAGATCTCCAGAATCTCGAGACAAGGAACGACGAGGAGCGTGTTCCACGCTATATGCAGCTCTCGGCCTCTACTAACAAAAGGTTCCAAAACGTGTAAGTAAATCCACCCATAAAAATAAATCGATAACGCTTTTCGGGTTAACTGTTCGGAACTTTTCCTACTAACATGCGTAATATTCGCTCGAGCTAACATACACGTTGGACATGAACTGTCCGGTGGTCTTATGTTGGAAGCTGAGGAATCTCTGCACAATGGTGGACACAAAAGACACCGCCAATGGTGGAACCCAAGGAACTCTACTAATGACATTTAATTTCTAGCTAAGGACCCTTCATTTATAGCTTATGTAGTTTCAGATTACCACATTCTTTGGTGTCCCCTGTTTCGCCATTGTGCAATGTTTCAGGCCTTTTGACAATGAGCACGTGAGTTTCGAAAAGGGTCTATACGACGATCCGATGAAGTAAAACAAGCAGCAATCAAAGTACGTCCGTGAGCGATATGAAGGTGAACAACCCTCTTCTTGTTTTTGAAGCTCCTGCAAGTTTTGGAACAAGCTCTGTTCCCGAAGAGGGCTAGAACGCAAAGTTTAGACCCCCAAGCCACGTACCATTTAAGACTTTGAGAGTTAATATAGCTTTAGGGAGCCGTAAAACAGGCAAGAAACCAGGTAAGGTGTTCACCTTCATATTGCCGGCGGGTGTACATCTTCGCTGCGCTCGTCGTCTTTGTGCGTTTGCTATGCACGTTTGTAAGAAGGCTCCTGTGCGCTACCCGTTTCGATCTGGATGAGAGTCATACCGGCGTGCGGTTGTGTGTCACTACTGCGTGGTGCACGTTAAAGACCTTAGGCTATCGGTCGTACTGTACTCGCAAAATTGCTCATCTACAGTGGGTAACAATGTCGCAATGTTCCGGCTGACTAAACTCCTGCTTTAAGGGCCCCTACCGACTAATATGTTTGTTTGCGCTGCCATATTGAGCGATGCTGGCACCGGATGACGTTTCCGCCATGCTGGTCTGTGCGATGACAAGATGGCGGCGTCTGGTATATCGCCGACAACCAGAGATAGCAACACAATTACTGTCTCGGAACGCAGAAGGTGGTATCCCCACAGAATTGTAGCATGGAATATTGTAGGACGGGGCATCTTTAAGGTTTGGAACTCTCCTTTATAACGATCGCAGCCTCTGTTCCAGCTGGTTCGAGAGTAGGTGGGGCGGAGCTACCCTCCTCAGGCTCCTGGCTGGAGAATATAGGTCCGCCTCACCTCGGCGCTCGGCTTGCCGGTTAAGCCGGGATCCAACTTGCAAAGGTGTATAGGCTCTTTGCAGAATTGTGCATGGGTGCTGCCATAACTGATCTTCAGTTCTTGTTTCCTCTTATTACGTTCGCTTCACTTCATCCTTACCACTGCACGACATGTTATTGCTAGGGTGCCTTCATGCGCGCTTTGCTTCGGGTGATGACATCTGGCCATTTTCTTTCGAACGCTTATTTTTATTTTTTTTTTCTTCTGAAGCACGTGAAAGAGCGTGTCCCTGCACGCGCTTGTGGCGCTGACTACTACGGCGACATTTTGTTTCCGGCAAATTCTTTTGATTTTCCCAGTAAGCGCGTGCTGTCGGCATCGGGTACTACAAACGATGGCATCAACCTTAAACAGAAGGCCTTTGAGGCACTCTAGTTATTGCCATTTTAGGTGCTGCTCCGTGCTTCTCCCCAGCATAGACCTCCGTGGAGGCTCGTAAATGCCAGATTCAGTCGCTCGGCATCTCGGTAAAACAAGAGAAGGTCAACAATGGCGGTTCAATCTTGGGCGTCCTTAAGGCGTCATAGGTGGTATTCACTGGCGGCCATAGCTGAGCTCGCTGCTGCTGAGCACCGGCTGACGGCAAGCTTCCACAACGCTTCGAACACAACTTCCATCGCACACCACCAATTTTGTTTTCTTTGGGGGACCACATATAAGAACTCATCCCAACAGCCCTAGCACGATGCTCAGCACTTGTGAAACAATCACTAGCTAAAGATCACATAATTTATAATATATATATATATATATATATATATATATATATATATATATATATATAAAGTAATAAAGTCGCACTTCGAAACGTCGACTGGATTTGGGAGTCTTGGGAGTCCAACCACATCGACTGGTTGGACTCCCAAAACTGGCAGAGACAAGCATTTAGACCTTTTTATTAATGCTGTTCAGAAAGACATCGTAGCGGCATTTAGAAAACAGCAGCCTAACCACTACAACCTTTCCGCTCCAGAGCGGAGGGCACTCAGGTCCCTTAGCGAGAGAGACGACATCGTGATAAAACCTGCCGACAAGGGGGGCGCCATAGTCATTCTTAACACCAGCGATTACTTACAGGAAGGCAATAGACAACTTAACGATGCAAAATTCTATTGTCATCTCAGAAACGATCCGACCAGGCAACATGCCGACATCATACGGGAGCAGCTGGGCCAGCTAGTAGAACAGGGGGAAATTACCGAAAATACGGCAAAGGCATTAACTGCTAAAAACGCCGTGCCAGGTAGATTTTACATGCTACCAAAAATTCATAAAGAAGGGAACCCAGGCCGTCCCATTATATCTGGATCAGGAACCCTCACCGAACCAATATCTAGCTATATTGATAGCTTGATTAGGAACATCCCACCCAGCTTCCCATCTTACATTCAGGACACGAACCACTTCCTTAGAGAAATTTCTAAAATTAATATCCCTAGAGATGCTTTTCTTGTTACGATGGACGTGTCGTCTTTATATACGAACATCCCCCACAATGATGGCATAGAGGCCCTTGTGAATGCGTACGACACTCACAGGAGTGACGATTTACCAGATAAGCATGTCGTGGCGACTCTCTCGAAACTGGTGCTTGAGTTAAATAGCTTTGAATTCAATGGAAGTTTCTTCCTTCAAACCAGCGGCACTGCAATGGGAACGAAGATGGCACCTAACTACGCTAATATATTTATGGGAAATTTAGAATCCAAGTTTTTGGCATCGCGTTCACTCAAACCACTTTTCTATAAAAGATACATTGACGATATATTTCTTATCTGGTCGCATTCGGAAGAAGAGCTTCTCGAGTTCATTAGAGCTTTTAATTATGCGCACCCCTCCATTTCTTTTACACATAGTTACTCAAAATCTGAAATTACCTTTCTAGACACAAGAGTGCTAATTAATGACTCTAAACTGGCCACTCAACTGTACCGAAAACCTACGGATCGTCAGAAATACTTGCACTACGACAGCTGCCACCCACGGCACTGCAAAAATAGCATACCTTATAGTCAGGCTCATAGGTTTAAACGTATATGTTCCAACAACGACGATTTTAAAACAAACACCGATCAATTACGCCAAGTCCTGAAAGAACAGAAGTACCCGGAAAAAATCATAGACGATGCGATCAATAAGGCACAGGTCCTTGATCGTGACCTCTTGTTGAGTGAGCGGAGCCCTCAGACTGAGGAGCGTCGGGCGAACCTCGTGCTAACTTTCAACAATAAGACTCCGAATGTCGCACCCATATTAAGAAAACATTTTAACATTTTACAACAAAGTGAACGCCTCGCAAGGATTATCCCTTCCGTTCCCCAAGTAGTCTACAGACGCTCACGCAATCTTAGGGACGCCATAGTTAGGTCTAAGACAACCTACACTGAAAGCACTGGCAGTCGCCTTTGTGGAAGAACAAATTGCGAGGTCTGTCAACACGTGACACCTAAAACCACGGTAGAGAGTACGAATTCCAATTTCACCTACATAATCCACGGAAACTTAAACTGCAGCACAAGTAATGTGATATACCTCCTCACATGTGGCACCTGCGGTAAGCAGTACGTGGGCCAAACCAGCACACCTTTCCGATTGAGGTTTAACAACCACAGGGCGCATGTAAATTCATTTCCCAAACTCCCCCTTTCAAAACATATGGCTTTACCCAAACACACGTTTGACAAACTGGACGTTACATTTTTACAATCCAATTTCAAAAGCAACCGTGATCGCGAGCAGAGAGAATCGTATCTTATTTACAAATTTAATTCAATCCGGGCCGGTATTAATGAAGATCCAGGTATAATGTCATCTATGCATGCAATCTACCTTGATCCCCTTGTAGCGGAGTGACTGTAGCTAATTCAATCCCATTCGTTCAACCCTTTAATTTTTTCGTGTACCTTTCTGTATAACCTGTCGATGAGTCAACGGGTCATGACCTTCAACAGGCATCTTCCACCTGTTGCTCCTTGTTGAATGTTCTGGGACTTTGGTTAACACTGTTATATTTACGTTTTTTTTTTTTTTTTTTTTTTTTTTTTTTTAGTGCAGGGGATTTGTTTTTGCGCGTTGGCATTGATTTACTCTGTGTGCTTATTTCACCTTATCTTTCTCTATGTAGGGGTTTGTTCTATGCGTTTGGCGTTATTTACTGTGTGCGCTTATTACATTCCTCCCCCCCCTTTTTTTTTTTTTTTTTTTTTTTGTTTGGTTGACTTTGCGTCTTTCCGCGGCGTGCGTTGCTGGCCATCTGGGCCGATCCAACTATGTGAACGTTACTGCGCGCCTTCCGCAAGTGACGTTCCTGGGGTCACGAAGTCTGACGTGGCCTTTGGTTTGCTCCGATGGCTGGCGGCGTCTGCTGCGGCCGTGCGTGGAGTGGGGGGAGTACAGCAGCGTTTTTTCGCTTGAGCTCTTTTACTTGGGCATGTTTACACGTGATCTGACAGGTGACGTGGCCCGGGTGGGGAAAGCGAAAACAACCATGTAACCGACTCTGGCAACCAGTCTTGAAGAAGGCCTGTGTCAGGCCGAAACGTCGACTCACTAAATGCTTTAAAACTCCAACAACGTTTCGAAGTGCGACTTTATTACTTTATAGTCTGCGGCGTCCTACGCTATATTTTCTTTGTCTATATATATATATATATATATATATATATATATATATATATATATATATATATATATATATATATATATATATATATATATATATATATACAAAAATCATTTAAGCGTGACAAACACAACACTTTTAGACTATGCAACGACATTCACGGGTCCAGTTTTGTATATTGACTTCGGTATTTATTTGTTGCAGAGCTGTACGTGTCTTTTCGATCGGAGCAAGGGGCTTCTGCATGTTGAGTGCGGCTGACTCCAAGCAGAGCAACGATTCTGTTGTAAGAAATCCCGTGATGTGATACAATGCTGTTTATTCTGTATTTAACGATGAATCAAAGTTTCATTGATATCCGGGAAAACCTGTCTCTATTTTTATGTCGGGGGAATTATGTGAAAGATTGTAGACTGCAAACCGAGACGAATTCCATAAACCTTTCCACCAAAGAGCTTGTGGCAGGTGCCATATTGCGCTCATTCCGAGGCAAGGCAGGGCTGGCGGATGTACAGTGGAATGGTCTATAGACCAATCCAAGGTTCTCAAAATCACACGCTGCAGCGTGCGATCATCACAGCCAAACGCGAGCATTTTCGTCACTTCGGAAAACAATCGAATCACGCGCCGTGTACGTGTGAAAGTTGAAAAAGACGCCTGTCAAAAGCCTAAAGACCACAAAGAAAAACTGTTCTTGAAAGTTTTTGGACGCCCCAAGAAGTCTTTCAGCTCGCGAAGGACAGTTTTGCCTCAAGCACTATCGTCCCCTGGCGATAAAGGCTACTGGCCAACAAAGATTTCTTTCGCATAAAAGAAAGGAGCTCGAAAAACCCTATATGCGGAGTGCAAGTTCGTCTGCTTCTTTTGCAGGGGTTGTGGTGACGTCAGAAGACGGCGAGCTCTGATTGGTTCTGAATAAAGTATAGTGAGTAACCTCAAGGGAGCTTGCTTTGGGGTGTACACACTATCCTTCCATCCAAGCCAATCGGAGCTAGGCGTCTTTCTGACGTCAGCGCAGTCCGCGCGGAAGAAGCAGACGAACTTGCTTTACACAAAGAACCATTTTAGGAGGTGCTTAAATGAACGTTTTAGGGTGTAAAATATGGACAAGTCGAAGAACCCCCAAAAGGTACGTTCACACCGGCGATGCGATCTAGTCGCGCGATAATTTTCATCGCAAAAGCGATCATCGAGTGCGAAAAGCGACGTGATTTGAGCAGTCGTTTGGTAACCCGACTTTTTGCGATGCGGTCGCGGAGCTGCTGAGCCAAGCAACGGTGTTCGGAGGGAGAGTTTTCGAGAAGCGACTCGCCAAGGAAGGCGTTGGACTCGCTCATCGCGGGCGCCAATGTGACCATCTAATTTTGTTTTTCTTTTGCGATGAGATTTAGTCGCATTGCGCGACTGTTTTCATCGCCGGTGTGAATGCGCCTTAAGCGCCCTGGCCTTAAGAGTTCTTTTAAGACCACATTTTGTGTTTAGCGCTCTAACGCCGCACTTGATGCACGAGCACGCTTCACGTCTGATTAGCCCGCCTTCTTAAATGAAAAACACAAAAAAAAGAAAAAAAAAAAAGAAAAAAAAATTACTCTCTCGCGCAAGTAGGTTTGGCAGCGTAGGAGCCCCGAGGAACATACATCAACATTAGAAATGTCGCACTCTAATGTTGACACCAAGTAATAAATGTGTAGATAGGAGCGCTACAACCTCAAAGCATCAATTCACAACATCGTAATAAGACAATGACCACCGTATATATAATATCAGTCACACTGCTCGTATACAAGGCACAAAAGACGCGGTGGTAGCTGCAAAATGACAATATTAGATGCGGACACGCCTGAAGCATGGTGGAAGGCTTCGTAGATTTGTGTACAAGGTGTCACAAAAGAAAATGTGCAGGGTTTTTTCCACCGCAAAAATAAACTAGGCATCGCCGAGCGCTCATTCTCCGCCCAAAGGTGGCGCTAGAGGTCACAACCAGATGCCAAAGTTTCAGCCCGATACGATACAATAATCAAAAGTTATAAATGATTTTCTGAAAATTTTAATAGGAAAACGGCGGCCGACGGAGTTTTCGAATACATGGGGCTCTATGGCACCAGAAACCGAAAACGGGCAAAAATGGGCTTCATTTTTTTCATTGAAATTTTCAGAAAATCACTTATAACTTTTGAATAAGGTATCGGATCGGGCTGAAACTTTGGCGTCTGGTTGTGACCTCTAGCACTACCTTTGCGTGAAGAATGAGCGTTTGGCGATGCCTAGTTTATTTTTACGGTGAAAAAAACCCTGTAAATTTTCTTTTTTGACACCCTATACTGTGAGCGTCTTAAAGGGACCATGAAGGCAGTTTCGAAGTTTTATTCGACGATTGAAATGGATGTCAGGCACGTATCAGATACTGTTCACCAAGTTCTAGCCCGAACAGAAGTTTGGGTGCCGCACCAATCGAGCAAACAGGCGCGGTAATAATAGCGCCAGGAACGATGCCTGAGACCCCACCGAGGCGGCGGCAGAAAGGGGAACTAAAGTGCGCCGAAGCGTGACGACAACGGGCTCCTCGTTTGGCGATTGGTTCAAACGATAGACGCGCTCTTGCTTTCGATTTCGGTGGTGAGATGTGGTAAAAAACGTTTATTTGAACGTTGGATAATATTTTGAAGTTGTAGTTGTAGTTTCATGCCGTGTATAAAAGCATAATCTGAAGCGATCCCTCCGTTTGTCACTGGTTGAACGCATTCCGCACTGCTACCTCGGTCGTGTAACAAGCATCGAACAGCCATGGACAAAAAAAAGATAAAGAGGTACGAGCGCCGAGGGCGGCGGAGTTTTGGTTTTGGTTTCGTGCGTCGTCTCGTGTTCGCTTTGCGAACTGGTGTCTCACCAATCATGCTGCGTTTATGTGCAGTAGTAGATTGCGCGAAAGGTCCGCTAAAGACGTGCGGTCGATCGGGCGACGGGAGTTTGCATAAACTGCCGACCGATGCAGCAATGCTGCGCATTGCTGCATCGGTCGCCCATCCAGAGTTCTGCGTCCTTAGCAGAATCTCCCGTTCAGTCGGCGTGAGGTCGCTGAACGGGAGCTCAAACTCGTTTGCGAGCGCGGCGTTGTCGTCCATTTCTTCCAGGTTTTCTTCACAGACCGCCGTGCGTTAGAGCGAACCACGGGAACCACACTGAGTGTGAACTAAACCCTACCGATGCCGACAGTGCTCCCTGACGTCACTTCTCTTTCCAGAGGCGAAAAAGGGAAGAAATCTGAATGTTTGTTTCGGTTTCGCAAATTTATTTTTCAGGTACAGAAATAAGAGTCACAACGTTCTAGAAAAAATTGTGTGGCATACCAGGACTCCTATGCTTCCGAAAACACCTTCTTTAAAAAAAAAAATTAAATTGCCTTCATGGTCTCTTTAACAGAGAGTTTCTGTAAGTCCATAACAGAGAGTTTAAGTGAACCGTTTTTTTTTCACATGCGATACGGTACGACGGGCCTTCCGGTTCGAACTGTGCACGCACTACCGTAGAAGGCTCGCACATGCGCAGTTCGAACCGGAGGGCCCATCGTATACCGTATCGGATGTGCAAAAACGGTTCCCTAAAACTATCTATTTTCTCGTTTTTAAGCCTGCATTTTGTCACTACATAATAATATTCTGTAGTCAGAAAATAAAGCGCAGCAAAATATTGACAACCCAATGTTGTTAAAAAGAGAAAACAAAAATAAGAAAACGAAAAATTACTGCACGTATTACCCTTAATTACGAGATCTATCTCATGTTTCAAAGAAGAAAAAAAAATATCGTAAGAACTAGACAAACGGTCCTTTTTTTTTTTTTTTCGCTGAGAAATTACCTTCAAAAGACCGAGGACGCCTAAGCACTTCTGAGTTGTGAATGCGAAAGCATCCCTGGCTGGCTGGTGACTGCCGCGCCGCTGGGTGAGGGAGCGGCGGGAGTACGAAGCTCGTGGCGGCGCCGCAAGTGCGAAGCTCGGAGCGGCGGGAGCGCGGAAATCACGTGTCCTCTTCTTAATACTATTATCGCCCTAGCTGTCGGAACCATTGAGGACGTTAGGCCTAACATCAGGCCGGCGCATACCCACGTCGCCCCTTACAACGAGCAGCTGCGTGTAACGGTTGACGACGTTAGACCTCAAAGCGCCTAACGTTAGGCCTAACGCCAGGCCAGAGCATACCCGCGTCGCCACCTCCCGCTGCGCCGACAGCAGTTCGGCTGGCTCCTTAGCAACGATGACGCCGTTGCTATGGAGCCACATGACGCCTAGCAGCCAATGGGATTTTGGGTGCCGTCTGTTGCTGCTACAGACAACGATAACGCCGGCTTGACTTAGATAACGCCTGATCGCTCCATGAGCCATTTTATGCGTTCGCTTTATGCTCGCAGATAACCTCGCCGATTTCGCAGGCCTGCGAATTGTTCCAAGAGCGTCTTAAGCCGGTACATAAAGCAAGGGGAGCTTCCCCCCGCTCCAAGCGGCGGTCTGGGAGGTTTGCGTCGTCGCGCTCACTAACTAGCAAAAGCATAAGCCGGGCAGACGAAGAGCGAATGACCACCGAACCACCCCCAACGACATTGGCGCTGACGACAATCGTTGTTACCCCGCCCCCCGAAGATGAGAAACCAGAGGACGCCATTTTGCCTCCCGAGTCTCGCCTATCCAAGCCACAGGCCAAGAATAGCTCGATCAAACAGAGTTCCAAAAAAGAGAAGAAGAAGAAGAAAGACTCGAAGATAAAGTCGAGAAAGAAGGGACTGAGGTTGCCCGATGGGACCTACGTGGGCCTTGAGGAAAAGAACAAGTTTATCAGGTGCGTTGTGATGCCTCCTTACTATATACAGGGTGCACCAAAAAGAAATTTACACTGTTTTTCTTTTAGCCGTAGTTTATTGTTGTAAATTAGTTGTAAATATTTTTTTTTGGGAACAGTGTGTATATCGCCAGAGACAGCTTAGGAAGGCAGTGTGTGACGAGTTTCGAGAAATTTAATATAGGTGCGCAGCAAATGAGATTGCGCACTAGCCAATAAGAAAGTCAAGCAACAAATCAGGAAGCAAGAAACGAGAATACAATTAGCCAAGCCCTGCGTTTCTTAAAGTGATTGTCGGGTCAAATTTCGTATCCAAGAAAACGTAGAGCTCATTGTCAATGGCTTTAGGAGGATCTTTCGCGACGAATCTGAGTTTTGTGTACTTCCCTGGACGTGTAATTGTATTTTAAACCAATAGTGTATAAACGACGTTTTTCTCCACCACCTTCCGAGCAGAGGAGGGTTCTGACGTAACATAACACAAAGAACGCGCCCAACTGAAGGGCCCTTCAAATTTTTGTCTTCCGCGCGAGCGCTACGATGTAATTCACCCTCGTTGTATAACTAGATTTTTTTTTTTTTTTTGTGAATAAAAGGGGACTTTTGTTGTGGGGTTGTCGCGCTTCATACTTCGCGAAATTTTCAGTGGTGTGGTGATGTGTAAAATGGAACGTCGCGGTGCGCGGGGCGGGAGCACTGTGTTCGCACGGAGGAATGAGGAGGCATAGAATGTGACAAGTGCGAGCCCGGTATGACGTCCCATCGGGCATGGGAACGCAGCCATCGACACTTGCGAAATTTGGCACGCAGTTTCGTATAATTATTCGTCATTAAATACACTAAATTGCGGCGTTGTTTAATATAATAAAAACAATCTATGTTGGTCATTAGGCTCCCGCCAGGTAACCGTGAAAAGGTCTTATGAACTTCCAGTTTTCCCCGGACAATCCCTTTAAGCTGTAAAGATCTATTTGCAGGGTTTTTCTCTAAAACATATTTACGGGGATTATTTTTACAAAAAAAAAAATAAAAAAGAATAGACTACGAATCACTGAACGCTCATTCTCCGCCCAAATGTCATACTTCAAGTTCGAACCAGATACCCCCCCAAAAAAAAGAAAAAAAAAAAGTTATGAGTGGTCTTCCGAAATTGTGAATGGAACAATGGGTGCTAACGGAGATCTGCAATACACAGGGCTCTAGGACGCCATTTCTTGAAGAGGGGAAAAATAGGCCAATTTTCCCATTGAAAATTTTAGAAAGCCCCTTATAACTTTTGGACAAGATGACGGCTATATGATGATGATGATTGGGGTTTTTTGGCGCAAGAGCAACTTAGGCCATATTGCGGCAAAGATGACGGCTATAGGCCTGACATTTTTTTTTTTGGCATCTGGCTCGAACATCTAGCTCTATATTTGGGTGGAGAATGACTGTTCGGCTATGTATAGTTTATTTTTGTGGTTAAGAAAACTGTGTAATTTTTTGGGGGCACCCTCTAAATGCGGCGAAATGGCACTAGTTACCAAGAACGATAAAAAAACGTGCTTCATTTTCCCATTGAAATTAAAAAAAAAAATCACCTATAATTCTTGACTGAGGTAAAAGTTAGTTCTCAAACTTCGGCATCTGGTTCAAACCGCTAGCGCTACATTTGGGCGGAAAATGAGCGTTGAGCAATAAATAATTTATATAAAAAAAGTGGAAGCCGTTTACAACTCCCTGTAACACCGAATTAGAGCGCAGCTCTTGAGGAGGAGGGGGGAGGGGTACTGGGGGGGGGGGTCAAGTGACCTGGGGGGTCAGGTGACGATGCCGATGATGCCATCAGTGACGTCACTGATGACGTCATCAGTGACGATGACTATGCGGATTCCGATGACGTCATCAGTGACGTCACTGATGACGTCATCAGCGATGATGACGATGACGATGCGGATGTCAGTGACGTCATCAGTGACGTCACTGATGACGTCATCCGTGATGATGACGATGACGATGCGGATGCCGGTGACCTCATCAGTGACGTCACTGATGACGTCATCAGTAATGATGGCGATGACGATGCGGATGCCGGGGACGTCATCAGGGACGTCACTGATGACGTCATCAGTGATGATGACGATGATGATGCGGATGCCGGTGACGTCATCAGGGACGTCACTGGTGACGTCATCAGTGATGATGATGATGACGATGTAGATGCCGGTGACGTCATCAGTAACGATGACGTCATCGGGGAGGTCACGTGACTTCGGGGGGGGTCACGTGACCTCGAAGGAGGGAGTCACGTGACCTCGGAGGGGGTGTCACGTGACCTTGGGGTGACCTTGGGATGACCTTGAGGTGACCTTGGTTACGCCGACGCCGACGCCGCTCAAGCCGGGAACGGGCCCCTAAGAGCTGCGCTCTAAAATTTCCGTAAATACTTTTTTTCTGGGTGGCCGGGGGGGAGGGGGAGGACCCTGTAGTTGTTGCTCCAGCATGGACTTCGAGATCGCCGGTGCAAAACGCTTTGTGCATCGCCTATGCCGTTTTCGTATGATTTTTATACTTGACACAATTAAATAATTGCGTTGTGTATGTTTATACTGCCTGAAGTTAGACAGCCTCATTGGGCGTCTGGTGTCTCAGATGCAGATGAGAAATTAAGACAGTGCAGTACGACCACTAGCGTCCTCAGAGAAAAGTCTCCATTTTGGGGTTACGACTGGGGTTGTGGGAATATTAGAAATTTTGAATAGTAGTTTCGAATAATAGGCTATTCGATATTTGCTTGGTGGAGAACTGCACTATTCGCATATTTTTGAGGTGCTGATTGCGGCGGGTTAGTCCCTTTCAGAGCTCTTCTTATCGATCCCCGGCCAACTGCGGAGAAGCAATACCCGCGAAAGCGAGCTCCGCGGGTGTTGCTTTTTGCATTACACCGGTGCTCGGTAAGAAGCGCACTCAACGGGGTAACCCGCCGCTATCAACAGTTGAAAAAGTACGAATATTGATATCGCGTGCTTGGAAGAGAAGCATACATTCAAAGCGGGATGTGGACGCCTGTCGTGTATAGTTGAAAATAAACGTAAACTTCGTAAACCTGGATATCTACATTGTAGTAAAATTTTCAAAATAAACTGACCGTTAAGCAAGACTATATGTTAGGCACAGATGCCCTTACAACCTGCGTTCATCATGCGCCATTCAATTTTCACTCGAGATTAAAGGAATAATATTTTATGTAGAAAAATTTATAAATTCTCTCCATTGGGTATAGTTGGCAATCTCTATAGGATTCATTTGATGTCAAATATGTCGTTTACTTGCCCTCCCAAGGCATTAGACCTTCTGATGTCACAGTACATAAATATATTGTATCACTACTGCCTGGTGCATGTGAAAGACCACAGGCTAGCATTTGTACTTCACGGGCTAAATTACTCATCTACAGCGAGTGACTCGTAGCAAATTTAAAAAGGCTGATCAACCACACGCTGTATAAATATTCACAGAACCCCAATTATTATAACACAAATAAAGATTGATTAAACTTAGCTTATATATGAACAAATGGAACAACCTTCACGAGTTCAGCTGGGTTTTCGTTTAAGCATAATGCAACGGTAGTGAAAAGCGTGAGAAATCTATTCGATATTCGCATCGAAAATTTTCTGCCCAAGCCACTATTCGCTTCGAATTTGCTTCGAACTCAAAATCCACTATTCACAAAGGACTAGTTACGACTGGTGTAATTATTTTTCGAAGCCTTGTGCACTTTTGTAGATATTTGATGTTAAAAGTTGTTTTTGGGGGGTCTACGGCAAAACTGCGCAACTACTGGCGATACATGGCTATCGTGTGACGAAAATCTCGTTTTGCGGTATCGCAAAACGCACGACTGCCCCAGCCGCAAGAGCAGTTCCGATCAGTCAGGTGAAGCGTGTTTCACATGCAGCGATTTTGGCCCTGGAGCGGCGCGATTTCTGCCGTCGCGGCGCTCGTGCCACTCAACCGCTGGTGCTGGCCAGATCGCCGCGACGGCAGAAATCGCGCCTCTCTAGGGCAAAAACCGCTGCATGTGAACTAGGCTTAAGACGCTACGGCTATTCTACTGCTTTGCTTAGTGGATATCAAACATTTGTAGCAAATGTTAATACACATTCATAAAGTTGCCGGCTGAAAAGCGAGTTTGCCACGATGAACACAGGGTCAGAAGGAGCCCCCACTTAACTTCCGAGAAGAACAACAATTTTAATGGCGTGCAATGCACGTTGCGGAAGTGTTGTGGAAGGTAATTGTGAGCTCGCGTTGAGCAGGAACAGTTCCCTGTACCTTCGGCACCACAACGCGTTTGAGCCAGTAGGAAGTCAATAATATTCGTGCGCGATCGCTGAGAAGTTACAAAAGACAGCCGATAAAACGTAACATAAGAAACAGAAATCGTTCGCTAGGACGGTTAAAACGCAGCAAAAACAAGAAAAAGGCGAAAGAACAGGAAGTACGAACAAGTAACCCATTTGCTTGGCCAGGCTTGGCCTCCTTGGGTACGATTGGGACTAGTATGACGTTGGGGCACAAGGTTGCTCGACAAACTGTCTACCCGCTGAATGTTCGCTGATAAGCTGGTGGAAGACTTTTAAATATCGGTTTTAGAATGGATCGCGGTGCTCGTATTTAGTGTCCGTAAATCGATGTCAGCCATGTGTTTTGGTTCGAATTTTCATCGGAGTTATCCTTTAAAGGGGCACTGACAGGGTATTTATGCTCGTCAAGGCTTTTATTTGTACATGTCATATGAAAGCCAAACTATTCAGAAAACAATTTGCGGCTCGAAATTAATTTTGTTTTTCGCCCGAAAACCGTTGATCGGTAACTGGCCGGTTTGAGTCAAGCTCACTTTATTCTCCTGGTCACGTGCCAATTTTTATGGTTTAGACACAACCATTAAATATAATCAAACTCGTGGGTCATCGAAGGCACACAAAAAATATTAATACCTATTTTTTCTGGTTCTTAAAAAACAAACTGCAAAAAAATTGACTAAAAAAAATAATAAAACGTCGCACAGTTGCGTGATATCCGCGAACTCTCTCCTTTTCAATACTTCTGCTTTCTCGCCAGTCCAGTTTCGGTTCGGTTTCGAGCAGTTGAGTTTTTTTTTTTTTTTACTTTATTAGCAACATATGTGACGCTGTAGCAAAATATTGACTGGGTAGTCTTCTGACACCATTTTAAATCGCCTGACGCAATATAGAAACTATGTTTGGGGTTCTCAGTGTCCCTTTAACGTTCACCAGGCAGTAGTGATGCACGACCACGCGCCCGTACGATGCTCATCCAGACCGAACAGGGCAGAGGGCGGGGATTGAACCCAGTATCCCTGGGTTCCGCAGCTCGAGCTTTCGCTCCACGCGCTCCGAGCTTCGGTGCGCTAACACACTCGGTCACCGATCCCCCATACTTCGACACCACTTGCTCGTGGTTAGTACATCGAATATATATACTTTTGTATTAAAAAAAGAAATTTGCTGACGCAACGAAGATAGTCGAAGCACATTCACAGTAGCCGTTACACTATCCTTCATTATATAATTAGTATACATCGTCCTCATAGCCTTTGGCTCGAGCGTGTAGTTTGAGCTTGCAGTTCATCCGTACGTGCTCTCGAGTAGACGAGACACTATGTAAAGTCGCGTGTTCTCAGCAGCTTCGACAGCGTTGTACACTAAGTACAAAAGGGAATATACGTTTGACTACGCGACGTTCACGTACGTGCGAAGCCGCTCCTTGAATAGCTTGCCACGCTCAATGTGTAGAGTAAGGATTTTTCGTCTACATGCTGTCGTATCTCGCAGTCGTATCTCGATTGCACGCTGTCGTATCTCGCAAACGTGCATTCGCTCAGCGCGAATGCACGTTTGCACCAAGCGGTCGTATCTGAGCTCCAGTCCCTCCCGCAACGTGGTCGAGAGCAGTAAAACGATCCGAGTAAAACGTGGTCAAATGCTACTACGAGGCTTTCTAAAATACCTCGTGGGTTTTGTATTACAGACGACGTTAAGAGGAAGATATTTATCCGTGCATCGGATCGACGGCATCGACCGGAGCCGCGCGGGGCATCCGACGGTGGTTGGGGAGGCCTAGAGAGGGCGCCACTGCCCGAACCAGGTGTTCGCCGAGTTGTCGCGAGAGGCACAAGATGGCTCTAGGTCTGCGAGATCGAACGGGAAACGTTGGCGAAATTGGTCACATGAAGTCGGGGGCAATAAGAAAGAGTTGTCCGTCGTTGCTACACCTTAGATCCAGACCAGAGGCGGATCCAGAACTCCGTTTTTTTTTTTTTTTTTTTTTTTTTTGGGGGGGGGGGGGCGGAAAATTTGTAAGGATGCTATTCTCCCATTCTTTCGTGTGCACCGGGGGGTGCACCCATGTCAAATTGCCCCCCGAGAAGGGGGAAGGGGGGGGCCGCCCCCGTCGCCCCCCCCCTTCTCCTCTTGGTCCGCCACTGGTCCAGACGCTGAAGAAGCCACGAGCTGATGGGACCAGGCAGACGGCGTCAAAAGCGCACCATCATGGTGTTCGTCACGTTCCTGTGCGTGTTCTACACCAACTATAAACAGGAAATGCCCGATGACTTGCGCTTTTCATGCTGCTTGATTTGTCCTATTAGCTCCAATGTAACAACGTACGGTCGAATGTAACAATTACAACGGTTGGTTGGTAAGGGAAAGAAGTGGTTTGCAAAGTGTCTAATGACATGAAACGCGAGGTGAAATAACCGATTCAGATAAATATGTCAGGCAGTTGCATCAGTCAAGATTTAATGGAACTCGAGAACCAGTAAATAATGTTTGTACAATTGTACGAAGACTGTTCATATTGTTTTTTCGGTGGTTCGCTTTGTTTCGAATATAAAAATACAATTCAGTTTTTTTTTTTTTTTTTTTTTTTGTGTTTGCAACGTCCGTATGCGGAGAACCCGGCGATCTCATGTAGCATTTTTTTCCCGTTCCCTCTTGTATCCGTGTGTCAAATGGATTAGTTTTGCTAAACTGTTTCGATCGAGTTCCCTCCCGAGCCTGCTGATGTTTTGTGCCTTGCTGTGTTCGGAACGAACTGACTTAGAAATTTTGTCACCTTAAAGGAGCTGTGCAACGATATTCAATTGGAATGTTTTTCTCTCTACACGAGCTTACTGGCACACCTGGGACTCAAGGATACTCACACGCAACGCCATTGGCCAAGAAACTCCTTCGTTGCGGTGTAATTTCAAGGACAAAAGCGATCATTTTCATTCAATCTCTCCTTTGCAAAATTTGATGACGTAACTCGGGGATCGCAGTACACCCAAGTGACGATATTTGAATGCGGTTCATAGATTGGACCCGAGCATTGCGTGGACACTCGACTTGGGCTCGTGACAATTGCTAGCTCGAGAAGCATTCGGGTTGTGACCCGTGTTCAATCGCTGCAACGACGACAACAGCCGAGCCATAACAATGTCTGGAACTCAGCGCGTGTCCTGCGCTTTGCCAACCCCAGCGCGTGGCTATGATCAACACTGGCGGCATATAATCGGCTCCAGATCACGTGGCCGCTTGTTCTGGCTGCGAGTTGAGGGGGTGAACGCTGCTCGTTTTTCTTAAATTTTTTTCTGGGACTTCTATTGCGTGGGGTTAAAAACGAACGCGTGTTTCATGGGTCATTAACGTTAGGGATCCGTTTTAAGCGGTATTTGTGCACAGTACAAAAATTGTTGCACCGCTGCTTTAAGAGCGAAATTTATTTTCTCTCAACGTCAAAAATGTATCTACTCTGTTTGTTTGTTTTTGACGTTGTGAACGACCTTAGGAGAAGAGTAGAAAAGCACGTACCAAATAAATTTTGTTAGCTGAGTTTGAAACGCTGTCTGTCACGTTTCTTCTGTCCCTTCTAATATTTCTTCAAGTTTGGTACCCAATGTCAAGGTTTAAACATCAAGAATAATACGCACCGGCTGGCCTCCTCTTTGATCATTTTTTTTCTAGCTCGTGGCGTGGACTGCGCCTAGACCTTTGCTGAAAAAAAGTATAGTCGGAGGAGTGTTTCCTCACCGAAGCGTGACAGCAGTTTCCATTTACAGTTACTAATACCCTAGTTAACACTGGCACCCTTAACCGCAGCTAAATCTGACCGAGGTCGGACTTAAGAGCGGTTAAGAGTGCCCGGGTAAGTAGGGTATAGTTGGCAGAAACTGCTAAGCATACTTAAGCGTAACTGCAGTTTAGAATGCCCGTTAAACACCCTTAACCGCAGTTAAGTCTGACCTCAGTCCTACTTAACTGTGGTCAACGGTACCCTTGGTGCTAGGGTACAACAGAATGAAAATGGCAGGGAGGACTTTCAGTTGTCCGTCACCAGCGCGGACTTCCTCCCTTCGATAACACTTGGGCGTCTCGTCTTCGAGCGTGCACGCCTGGTCAAAGCACGGAGGAAGGCAAAGAGCACGTGGTGGAGGCTGGGCATCTTTCGGAGGCGCCCTATCGGTCTTATTCTCTCGGTGACTTTAGGTGAGGGGGAGAGTAAACATGTCACTTACCGCATCATAACGAGAGTGTTGCGTTGGGAATCGCACTCATAACAACAATACGCACGTCAAAGACGGACAAAAATAAATAAAAGAACGTCCAGATGTGGAGCGATGCTCATTGGCATTTATTAGGAGGAGTCAAATAGAAACGTATGTCCCGCTTAAATATTTCATTACCTGCTGTATAGTGGTGTAATCTTGATATAGCCCATGACGTTTAGGTCTCAGCGCCTTGGCCACCGAAAAATGGCATTTAGGAGAGGTTAGAAGAAACGAAGATTCATCACTTCCAGACTTTTAATGCCGTTAATCTGCTAAATTTGTAGTCTTGGGTAGTTAAAATCTCCGGACACTATCCAGCGTTGCTTGTAACTTATAGCATAAAAAAATGCATTTGGACAATCTTTATCTCTATCATGAAATTATGTCGCTGAGTCACTCTAGCGCTACAGGAATGCCACCTAAAAGACAAGGCCTGTGTACGACGTCATCGTCAATTGATCTCGTACTCGTTGCCGAAAGAGTTGTCGAAAAATGGCGGACGCGTCGGTGTTGTCATCCCCGCCTGCTCGAGCCACGCTCGTTGTAAAACAGAAAAAAAAAAACAAAAAAAAAAAAAACGCGTTGGTAGCGACGCTGATGCAAGCATAAATGGCAAGACTTCTAAAGAGGCACGGATTCCTAAAGATAGTACTAGCAAATTAACGCGGTCTTCGTATAGACTCACGTTATCAATGAATTCGAGACAGATAAAAGCGCCTACAGATTTACGACGCACTATTTGCCTTTTCAGGGCCATGCAGAAAGAATACCTTACCTGCGACTACGTACCGTTCTGCATCCTAGGATTCCTGGCAGTTTTTCTCATCACTTTTATTTATTTGTATACGTACAATCCAGGTAAGGCCGATTCTCTAAATCGAGGTAAAGTTCAACACTCGTTATGCCGCCCACCAAAAAAGAATACGCTCAAACTCCTCTGAATGGCTTAAAGTTTAATTGTAAGCCATCTGCTTCTTGAGAACAACAAAGATGCGTTTAGGAAATGTCAACCTCATTGTCAGAGGGTTTTTAGTATATTCATTCTCCAGTGCTCCTGACTATGGTGTGCTTTTTCTTTTTTTAGAGATTTTTAGCAGCCTCGTTGATGGAAGTAAGTATATTGCTACAATATGCTTGCTCATAGTTCTGCATGCCATTTTCTAATGAAAATTTCCGCTGGAAACAATTTAATGCGGCCTCGCTGTGCAGATCACATACGGTACTCTGCCGCCGACGTCAGAATGTTTTAATATAACCTAATTGTGCTTTACTACATATTTATTTAAAGACAACTGAGTAAGTGTAACGTTATTACATCGATGGAATTTATAGCATCGAGGAGTTTATACGCCTTAATGGTTTAACGGTTGTAGAAGGTAATTCGCTGGGTGAGGTATAGACAAATTAACTATTAGCATACTAACGACAGTTCTACTACATAAATACGCGTTCTCCAGACGTCTGGCCAATTCCAAAACAGCACGGGAGATGTCACCGTCTTTTTGTACTGGTGGGTATCAACTTAAGGTATCGAAATAAACAAATAAAAAAAAGTAATACACTTCTTAATGCACCTATAGTTCCTTTATGAGTCCAGCCGTTGGCAAACACTACGAGGAGTGAGTAAACACGCGTCGTTTTGTTTGTACCTTCTACTGGCGGTTTAAAAGTTCTACCATGTTCAATTGAATTTCCCCCCCCCCCCCCCCCCCCCCCCCCAAATGGAGGCAACACTCAGCGGCGAAAGCGCGAACTGCGATTGGCGTCCGGAAGGTGACTCGCGCTACCTCCTCTACACCCTTCTCAAACCAGCCCCAGAAAAGGCAGGAGAGGTAGCGCAGTTTCCCTTTCAGGATGCCAATCGTACTTCGAGAATTCGACGAACTAAGGTTCGCCTTAGGAAAAATAAAAACAAAGGCCCACTTTTATTTACGCAGTTCGAAATCTCTTTGGACCCTTCGCAGAAGAGCACAAAAAGGAGACAACGGTCAACAAAGAAGGATCCGGAACTACCGATGGTAAACTTCTGCGCGACTTCTAATCCCACTAGGCAATTTTACTCTCTAAAAGGTGTAAAATCAGATTGTATACCGGGGCTAAAGCCTAGGGGTGTAACAGGAACACCATTAAAATTAGCGCGAACACGTTAAAATAGGATGCTGGCAATCTTAGCAACCTTTCGGGGTCGTTTATCGCGAGCAACTTGTTCTCATAAACACGAAAAAAAAAAAAAAAACACCGACGTAATGGATCACACAGGAGAGAGGGCTGCTACGCAGCCCCTCTGTTGTCGACAGCTCAAAAATACTCATCAGCAGACGACCGCCTCCGCAACTGAAGGTTACACGTACCATGCTTTGTTCTCGTCAAATATTTCGCGTAATGAATAGTATGTCTAAGATAGAATTCTATCTCGAAGTTGAAAATATTGGTACAGGCAACCGTTATTAGAGATCGTCGCTGTAAAAAAATCTCGTCTAAAGGGAGTGTCAGTGCGGCGAACGCTCCTTCGAAAATAATGTCTGCCTCACTTTACCCCATAGTATCCATTTCAACACCATTTTTATACTCTCCCAATAAATGAAGGGTGTTCAATGCAGCAGCACAATATTTTACGATGGGAAATTTGGTATTAAGTCAGTGTAAGTGTGCTGAAAAGGCGTAGCCTTGGGTGTAAAGGTCGGTTGACGCGTACAGCGCAGCACCGAATCGGCGCCGGAAAAAAGGCGCTACTGCGGTTCTCATTTGCGCTGACTCATCGCCGACGTGCTGTTCCACAGTGGTGGGCGGCGACACAGCGCCGGTGCGTCGCTGCTAAACCGAGAACTCGGCATAATATCAGCGCCGCACAAACGTCTTTTTTCGCGCCGACTTTGGCGCTGCGCTGTAGGAAGAATGAAAGGGAAGGGGAAGAATATTTTCAGAAATCTCGTCTTTCCAAACTCGTTTATGTTAACGCCCGTAAGTTTTCATACCTAACTGAGGAGAGCCTCTCCAGCGCGCTCTATTAGTTATGGTATGCCCCCCAACCCACCGAAAGAGAGAGAGAGAGAGAGAAAGGGAGAGAGAAAGAGCAGGGCGGGAATAGGGGAGGGGACCAACAGCACGCGAGCAACTGATTTCATTAAGGGTTCCGGGCTCTATCGCCTCGGGGCAAAATGAATGGCGTGGTCCTCGCGACCCTGGGACTATACTCCATTGACCCATAAGCTGGCAGAGTCGTGGAAGCCACGTGTTCCTTGGACCAGTCGAGCATCCATCTTTCGTCGCGCAATCACGCTTCTCCCGTCCATACCCACGCGCAGTGACAAAGGGGTCAGACGACGAAGGCGGCTGATTGGATCCCCTCGCGGGTAGCTCCCATCGCACTGTCAGCTCAGGGCTAAACTCCGCATAGGAACGCACGGGCGGTTTCGCAGATAGGCAATTAGTGCGCGGAGGTGAAACGCCTATGCGAAGAGGGCTGCTGTCCCCGGGCGCATCTCTGGGGCACCTAATTGAAAACGTCGTTTGTTGTAGTGGACTGCGCCGTCGCCGAGGCGCTGCTGAGTCGGACTTCGAGGATTTATGTACACAGCTCTGTAGTGTGTGGCAGGCTACGGTCAAGGACTACTTAAAGAGACTATGAAATAACGTTTTGGGGGGGGATAAATGATTTGATATTTAAGAATTTAGTGATTGTATACCGTTTCGCGGCCAACCGAGTACCACGAAGGCACTTGTCATCCTCCTTTGCGAATGGCAAGTTCCACGATGAGCTTAAACAGCGCAGTGGAAGCTCGCAGTCGCCGTATCCGATGAAATACCACGTCCCGACCAGGGGATTTCTCATTTCGTTTTTGAGTGGAGGAAGAAAAACTAAAAGCGAAGAAGTTCAAAAGAAAAATTCATTGTCTCTTTAAAGAACGCAGCTTTTAGCTCGTCATGCTTGGTGGTTTTCTCCACTCCCTTCGCCTTCTCTGCAGCGTTCACTTCGCTTAAGAGGAAAGAGTGCAGGGCTCTTTGGGAGGAGCCTCTTCTGCTAGTCTTCACCTGAAATAGACTACATATAGTCACTAACAGTTTAAGAAGCGCTGTTACGATCACACTCCTTGCTACGAAATTCGATCTTCGGCGTCTTTATCGGCTGATGCTGCAACGTCATAGGCTGGAGAGCGATAATAGTGAGTTTTAGTAGTGCGCATATTAATCAATCAATCAATCAATCAATCAATCAATCAATCATTTTATTTGCGTCTGTACACGTGTACAGGCACTGGAGGCATGAACAAAAAGCCGACAGATGTCGGCTTGACGAGGTTCACGCCCCCTTTTTTGGCAAACGGCAAGCAATCGAAAGATAAAAAAAAAAAGTCAGATACTTAAAAAAAAATCACGTAACAATAGTCAAACGGAACGCAAGCACTGCGCGCTTGCTTTAGCGTTTCGTGTTCCACGCTGGGCGTGCGCGAAGAGCCAAAACTGCGGTCTTGGATTAGCGCGTGCCGACGACGCGCACGTGTATAAAGTGCGGCACGCAACGCTAAACGCAAACGCGCACATCTCGCGTTTGCTGCTGTACTGAATGTAAGTTGGTCTGCTTCTTGCGTAGGGGTACGTCAGAACGCCGGGCTTTGATTGGCTCTGAGGGAGGGATAGTGAGTAGGCCTCAACGCTATCTGCCGCGAAGTCTACCCACTATCCTTTCAATCGTAGCCAATCAGAGCTCGGCGTGTTTCTGACGTCACCGTAACCCGTGCACAGGAAGCAGACGAACTTGCGCTCCGCGTACTGAAACTCCCTTTCTTAAGATGCTCGGGATACAAACATGTGAATACATAAATTTGTAAAAGATTTTAACTTATACCATCTTACCGTATTTACTCGAGTAATAGCGAGTTTTAGTAGACCGTGTTTCCCGCTCCGCTAAGCCCCTCCGCTACCCGGAACACTACAGCCAAGGCCATCGGCGCGCAGGCGCAGTGGCGGTTTCTTCGTAGGGGAGGGCTAGCGGAGCGGGAAACACGGTCTACTAAAACTCCCTAATATTTCCCGAACTGCGACCGTTCGGGATACATTTCAAGCATTGTATTATTTAATTTTTAAGCTATGCAGAAACTGGTTTTCGAGAGCAGATTACAAAGCGACTCGGATGTATTTTTATTTTCGTTTTCAGATGGAATACACAACAGGTCCTTATCTGGGAATACGAACGCCACATCTTCAACTATTAATTCTCTACCCATCCTTGACAAAGCGACGCAGAGATCGCTTGTCTGAGTCAAGAATTCTACGAGATACATTTTTGTGACCCCGATACCCCCAAACTCCAAACTGCTAAGCTATTATAAACCTTCAAATGTGGTAGCGTGTTTCCTTTAACCGCGCTACCTTTCTTCCTGCGTTTATCGCGACGATCACAACATTTCCCGAAAATATTTTGAACACTCGTTTTGTATCATATTAATATATGCTTACATATTAATCACGCGTAATCTTTTATTTGCGGTAAAAAATGGGCTCTTTAATTATTCTACTTTTAGTAGAAAAGCGATCCCAGTGTTAATGCTTTACCTCTGCTTTGCACACGCTATCAATATAATAAACAATAAATAATTAAGACAGCACTAGAAATCACGCAATCTGTTCGCTGTTCCTTCAAAGAAACGTCGATACTGAATCCCTCGATCTCAGGGCTTTAAAACTAATTCAGAATCACACATGATGTTAATGAAACAGTTGTCAGAAACAAAGAATAAAGAAGACACCACAAATTCATTGTGTGTGATTTTTTTTTAGTCTTCGGTTTTGTGCACCGGAAGATTTACGTAATGATTAACGTGCGCAAACATTTCCAAACAAGGGACTACATATTTATATTTTGTACATGTTTTTCCAAATGTATTTACAAGACGAGTGAATTACCGCAATTACCCGGGATTCCGTTTAGTTTATTAAATTGTACAGTGTACCAAGCCCAAAGCTTTTCTTTTATTATATTTTTTTTAGCTGCTGTCCGTGTGCCGTTGTAGGGGGCCGAGGACCCGCCAAGTTTTTTTCCAGCTTTTTTTTTTTTCTCCAGCCTCCCCTTTCATCACTTGATCAGAAATATGAATTAAAGAAAGAGACATTGGTGGATCATCAAGAAACGCGTTAGCATGACCATTGGAAAACGTCGCACACGTTTCCCTTTTGGAAACGCCTAAAATTTGACCCCCTCACTTCTCTGATTTGGCTTTCTCTTTCACTTCCCTATTTTTGGCTGGCTGCCTTTTTTCGGCTTCTTTCCGAGGTCAGTGTGAGCGTTTCCCAAAGGGTCATGCTAAACCATTCCTTAAGCATCCATCCACGGATCTTCCTTTAACTTTTTTTGCCGCTACTAGGACCAGCGCTGGTACTTGGTTCACGCTCCATTTTGTAGCACAAACCAAGGCATGCGCGTTCCACGCACCTGCAAGTTCAGACTTGCCCCAGCACTCATTGGCTTCCACCTCGTGACGTCACCTCCTTCTCGCCTTTGTCCTTGACTACTCTCCTCCTCTCTACGCGGCGCGCTTCCCTTTCCATTGGTTTGTCCACAGACGGACGCCGCCAGCTTTTCCTTGTCATGCGGTTACTAATGCTTACGCATTAAACGTTATTTTAAGTCACGGCCGGTCTGGACTTCCGCGCGCGCTCTCTTTCTTCCTCTTTTGCGGCTTTTGCAATGGGACTCTCGCCGCCTGCCACCGCAGCTCGCGGGGGGAACACACCGCCTACGAGGCAAGGCCGAAGTGCTGCCATTTTTGCGTCATCAGAGTAGGCCAATGCTGGACACAGATTGGAAACGAGTGCCGCGTCAGTGCTCGGCTTCGAGTCAGGTTTGAGCCGAACGTTGACACAATCGTCGTGTCCAATCAGTGACCAGCGTTGGCCTTCTCTGATGACGCCGTTTCTATCAGCACTACGGCTAGGGGGGTCGCTGTCAGCTCACTCCTGCGCCACTCGCACGGGGCGCGTTCGAGCAGGGTATCTCAGCGCTGTTGCGACTTGCTGCCGAGATTTTTATAGCCGTTGACGCCTAATACGTGCGTTCTAAGATGCGTTGCCATCATCAAACGCTCTTCTGATGAGTCCAAAGTGGCGGATATTTGACGCGTACATCCGAGAGATCTCCAAGTAAAAAGGTGAGTAGAGACGGCGAATGCGATCACGGAGAAACTATAGACTCGTCTTTCCCTCTTGCACTGTAGTAAGAAAAGTTTGATTCCTCGGTGCGCGTGACTAACTTCCAACTTTATATGACGAAAATTGATAGTTTACGTTAATTTAAGATCAGTTATTTGTAATTTTGTCAAAACGTGTATGTTTGAATAGACGTACGCGTTTATTCTACACGATCCGAACGTGCGCAGTTAGATCGTGTTTTTTCTGTGGTAATCAAATGGTTAAAACAAATTTTGGTCCGCATGAACTGTGCGGAAATCGAGCCTCGGGGAAAACGAAAACAAAGACAGTGTTTTCATCTCCACAGTGAGGTCTTGTGTAAAAGGTAAGCGATTAATTGGTCTAACAAGCACGTAGCTTGCACTTGTAGAGATGAAAAGCCTGTCTTTATTGTCCTTTTGCCCGGAGCCCATGCACTTCACGGTCATCTTGAGCACGAGTGGTGGACTATGACGTAAATTTTGTTGCGTGCGTTCGCGCACTCCGGCGGCTGCTGGCTCGTGGAAAGATTGTGCGCCACTCAATATGAACACTTCAAATGTTTTGTTCAATATCCCTTTAACGCACTCGGCCATCGATTCTCTGTACTGACAATATTTTCCCCTCTTCTTTTGTGACTGCCAGAGGAAAAGGAAAACGTACCGTTGAAGATAAACTATTTTGGAAAAAAAAATAAAATCCAGAGTTAAAAAAAAACAACCTCAATGGGTTTGTTTGCTGTACATGCTGTACAGCTACGACAGCCGGGTAGTAGAAAAAAAAATAAGTTCGGCATTTTCAACTGATTACTGGATTTTAAACATGAATATGCGGTATAAAAGCACTTGATAGCAAGCAAGTACAATCGCTTTTCAAAAAAACAGAAAAAAAAAGAAGTAGAGACTGTGAATAAAGAAGTAACAGAAGAAAAAACAAATGGGCGTACTAGTGTAGTTTCATATAGGAAGAAAACGTTTCTTTTAGTTCGAGATATTTTTATGATACACGGGTGTATTGCTACGGTGTTTCGGCGTCTGCATAATAATAGCGTAAGCAACTGTCAGTACCATCGCGCTACATTTCCGAGTTTTCGGAAGTTGAGGTAGACGCAAGGCGCAGGCTTGTTTCGCGCGAAATCCCGCGTATTTTTTCTTCGTTATAGTTAACAACATCATCACTTCGCAGCGGAACGCCACTGCCGTGTCGTATGCGTGTTTTGCATTACCTAGTACATAAAAAATAAACAAAATAAAAATATCGGCCAGGTACTGTACCTTAATCTTGGGTTAAAGCATTTTCTAACGATAAATTCTATCTAGTTTTAGGATACTATTAATTCTTGTTACGGCATGGAAGGGTACATAGTGACAATTTGGCGTCCAAATAACAAATAATAATAAAAAAAAACTATCATTATTCCCTCCTGAGCTTTCGGAAGTTGTGGTAGGCGCGTGGCGTGGAATCGTCTGGCACGCAATCCCGCGTATATTTCTTTGGTAACTAGCAATACACATTCTCTTCAGAAACAAAAAGAAAAGAAAAGCCGTTGCAGCCGTTGTATGCGTGTTCGGCATTTGTTGGTTCCGCTTCTAAACATCCGGATGTCTTCCGCTCCTCAGTTTGGCTGGAATAATTAGATGCGCGGACCGCCAATAGCTCTTGCAGGGTCGACAGACTGCATGATGTGGACGACTGAGAGCGGGTGTGGGAAGAGGACGCCGGAAGTACATCCGTTTAGCTTCCGGCGCAGCAACGTCGGACTAAATGAAAACTGGAAGACTGCATGGCTTCTTCCGCGAAACCATCGCATCTAGTGGAAGCCCCGATCTTCCGAAGACCTCGTCTTGCAGCAACTCCGCGTGGCCGCCGTCTTAATGCCGTCCTCCCTTTTTTTTCTTTACAATTTGCACGGCTGATGTTGTCGCTCCAATATTCGTCGTGGGGAAAACTATTTAAATCGTCTAGCTTCTTAAGAAAACAAAATTCGCTGATCACAATAGTTATTTAGACTACGCTTCAATGAACTTTTCAAGACTTTTTTTAGTAAGGTACATACCGTACTTTAACATGTTTCGGGGTGTAAATGAACTTGTTCCAGGGTTAACACCCTAATGCCACACTGCTCGCAGAGCATGCAAGAGATAGTCTGCAAGCACAAGTCATCGCAGTCTCCGTGGTTCAAATGCCGCGTGCCAAGTTTTTCCAGGGACTCATTGCCATGCGGCATCCAAAGCACGGATCTCGCGGTGACTTGCCTTTGAATCTGTATGAAAACTCTTGTTTTGTATGGTGTATAGAAGCATTGTGATCCCGGATTTAAGCTGAGGTCTCAATGCTTTCTCAGTTTTCAGTCGGCCAAAATGGCCGACTGATAACTTCCGCCACGTGTTAAACCAGCCAATCACAACTGGATGTTGCTGGGATTGACTACCGGTAAGCAGAATGAATGGAATTCGATACTCTGGGAACATTCAGGGATTAGTTGAAACACAGTATGCGGATGGCAAATTCGTCTTCTTGTCGCGCAGGGGTTGCGGTGACGTCAAAATGGCGAGCAATGATTGGTTCCGATTGGAAGGATAGTAGGTAGATATTAATGCTAGCTGCCTTGAGGTCTTCCACCCACTATCCTTCCAATCCGAGCCAATCAGAGCTCGGCGTCAGTCTGACGTCACAGCAATCCCTGCACAAGAAGCAGACGAACGTGCGCGCCGCTTAGACGAGGATTCCGGTGTCAGGCGGAACTTGTTCAGGAGTCACTTAGTTACCTAAAGAGCGCGAGTTGCGCTACGTTTTTGCCATTTTCCTTTTCAAAACCCCCATCAAGCAAGTTAACATTGGTGGTCTCTATTTTTTTTTTGGCCAGGAACCCCGTGATGATGTATAAGCAGTGTCACCCAGCTTTTTGCGTTCACTGACCATAGCAGACGGCTCCGCTTCCATCGGAACTTGACCAGAGCGCTCCTCAAATCCGAACTCGGTGCAGTGACGTCACTGTAGCGTCACTGTGCGAGGAGCAGACAAACTAGCTCTCTGTATACAGTCAAACAATGCCATAGTCGGTCACAGTTTAAAGAGAAATCGCAGGGCTTGGCCCACTTTGTTCAGACTCCTTGCTCGATGATTTGCTGTTCGACGTTTCTACCGTCTAACGTTGTCCCCTTCCCATTGGCTGAGGAGCGATAATTAGATGCGCGGGACTAGCTCTGCCCTGCGTTCCTTAAACCCTCAGAGACTATGCGGGTAGAAACTGAGGGAGAGGAGGACACAAATGGGGACGTCAGAACGCCGAGCTCTGGATGGAATGATTAGTGGGTAGACATAAAGCTATAGCTGCCTCTGTCTCTATTCGGTGTTCGAACGCGCCTGAACAGCGAGTAGAGACAAATATTCACTGACCATTCGAACCAGAGCTCGGCCTTCTGACGTAGCCTCTCGTATCTCTCATACCTCTCTCTCTTTTTCTCCCCCTCTTTTTCTCCTTCTCTTTCTCTTGCTCTCTCAGTTTATACCCGTATAGCTGAGCCCAGGCGGAAGGAAGAAGGGCATTTTCTTCAACCTAATTTCGATGCGTGAAAAAAAAAAAAAAAAAAAAAAAAAAACTCTCTCCGTTTGAAGAACAAACGTTCCGCCCGTATCACTTTCAGAACACGCCTTGAAACAAGCAAAGAAAAAACAAATTGGTACATGCAGGGCAAGCAGGAACTGATATGGCAGCCGGTATGCAGGACGGAATAAAAGTACCGTGTAGAGGCTATAAAAAAAAAACAAGAAAAAAACAAGAAAAAAACAGGAAGCTTGCCATTTATATCTGTTTCTCGTGTCGAGAGCTTTTAAAACGGAATGTATGTGCAGAGTCGAGCGTGTAGAGTTCTAATTTAATTCTCGTTCTTCCTTCGACTTCTTATCGTGCTTCTTTTACGTGCCGCTACAGTAATCACGCGTTTGAATCGGTTTTCTTTTCTTTTTTTTTTTTGTTTCCGAAAAACTAGGGTACTGACTGAAATGGGCAGTGAAGGAACGTGTACATTGCCGTTGCGCAGGATTATCATTGTGCTCCTCTATAACGCCTCGATTGCTCGCTCGGGTTTCTAAGTTTTCAATTTCAGACGCGAGTTTCGCTCACGCAAAAACGTAAACAACCCGCATTGCCAACAGCCTCGACAGAAAAAAAGAAAAAGGGCTTGATCCCCGATTTGAATGAAACGTCCACGTGCCATTTTGAGATATATTAATATAAATAGATGGATTACCGAGCCTCCTTTTTCATAGAACCTCTGCGTTTTAAAAATAATAGTGTAGTACTATGTATATTAAAAAAAAAAAACAAAAAAAAACAGCATAGGAATTATGGAGGATGTTTGCGCGGAATTTCCACGAAGTTGAACGCATATATGAAGCAAACATGCACAATTGTTTGCTTAATAATCTGTTTAATTTTGGGAACAAAATAAATAAAAGGGGTAGGGGTTGTTAGGCTTGGAAAAGGGCTTTAATTAGTTCAATTTTGATTTCGGTTTGTTTAGTTATAGGTTTAGCAAAACGTTGCTACCGAAAAGAATAAAGAGAGAGAAAAAAAAAAGAAGTATGTCGTGTCGCTCAAGAAGTTAGGCGCCGGAGGCAAGCGAGAAGAGCCGACCCTTGTTTGACGTGAACAAAGAGAGTTCTTGGTTTATGTTTACTTCGGTGACAGAGGGCAGTACAGGATGCATGTTTATATAAGAGAGGACGGGACGCCATGTTTGCGGGGTTCAATATGCGCTGCCCGGTGGGTGTAACCTGCCCTTGCTTTGAACGGTTTGCGGGCGGCATGTTTTTGCATCTTCCATAAATCTTCTAAAAAAAAAAAAAAAAAAAAAAACTGTAACGTTATTGCATAATGCAAAAGACAGAACTTGACGTTTAGGTATGCAGGATAATTCGGTATTGGATTCTTATTTCGGTGCGGATATTTCGGTACTTGGACGCTTCCGTGCGCGGTTATTTTGATGGCGTTGTTGACGTTGCTCCGCCGACCTGAACGTTTTCGAGATGAAATCGATAGTTTGTAGCGTCCTCTGCTAGTGAGTGTTTAGTTTGTGCACTTTGCCCTGTGTGAATACGTAGCTTTTTGTTCCGAATGGTGGCTTTTTATGCTTGGGTTGAAAAGAGTTGAGCTAGTCTCGTCGTTCGTTTATTATAAAGTTGCAGTTCTAGTATTATGGCAATTTACAAGACGAGAAAGTGAGAGGATAAAAAGTCTCTCGCGCAAACGTTTGCGAGAATAAATTTAACTGCTCTGCTTGAGTTCTAGCGCTTGTTTTTTTGTCTAGGGTTAGAGTGTCAATTTTTTTTCCTGTCAGTTGTTTAAACAGTCAAGCTGGTTACGCGTCGAATATTTGGTTATGGCGTTCCTTTTACCGAGAAAACAAGGACTCGGTATTTTATTTTACTTTTTTCGAATTCTTAAAGAAACAAGAAAGCGGAGACAAGGTATGCGCGGACCGTAAAAGTTATGTTCTGGACCTGGCATCTATATTATTACCTTCCACATTGCTTCTGGGTAAACGTTGTTTCTCAGGCCGCAATTATTAAGGAATATCAATACTCCATTTGCCAAGCTTCATAGGATGTCTTACATTGGAATTTATGCTGTGAAGTATCCCTATGACTTAAAAGAGTTGACGTGACTTCTTAGCAAAGCAAAAATTTGCTTCGTTATTTTATGGTGGCAATAAGTTTGAGAATTTTTATTTGCAAACTTCCAAAAAATAAACGGCAAACGTTTCAAATTTTTATATTGGTAGGAAAACGTTTACTCCAATTAAAGATTACGCTTTACCTAGGAAATTGAGAAATTATAAAATTCACAAAAATGCTAAGTCCCCAACTTTATAAAACAACAACAACAACAGCAACGGAAACATAATTTTAGATTGTTTTAATTCGTAAATTTCTAAAGTTATAAAGCTTGCCGAAACTTGCTAAACTTACGGTTTGAAAAATAGCAACATACTCTCATATATTTGCTGGTTGTTACTTTATGAGAACAAAACCTAATGTCTGTATTTCACACGAAAAAGAAGAAAAAGAAAAAAATCAAGCGCAAAAAAAAAGAAAAAAAACCTGGAGCGAAATTGTATTTTGTAATAACTTACCAAATCAGCCAAGCTCGCACCGAAATGCCCGGTCCCGAGACGACCGCGTACCAAAACGTCGGCACCAAAGCAGCCGGTCCCGAAACCGTCCCCTACATAAATATCCCAGACTCAGCGGGCGGGCGAGTGAGGGAGAGAAATTGAGTGAATTAATAAATAATTAGTTAGCCAACCGAGTGAATTCATAAGTGTTTGGGAGAGTTGGCGAATGAATGACTAAGGGAAACGAATGAGAAACTGTGTGAGCGGGTGAATAAGTAAGTGACTGGGCGGGTGGGTAAATGAGTTAATAAATGAATGAGTGGGTGACTTTGTGAAATAATGAGCGATTTATTACATTAATGGGTGAGTCAATGAGGGAGTAAATGAATGAATTAATAAAAAAGAGCCACTGCGTGGCTAAATGAGTGAGGTAGTGAAGTGTCGAAGGGAATTCGGTAAAAATATTTGTACGCACGATTAGCTAAATCAATTTAAGAACAGCGGTCAAGAGCGAAGTTGTGTTATGATAACATGCTGAACGCTCATTCACTCGCTGAGTGTACAACGCTGACTGGAGGCAGATATTTAACTGTTTTGATGTTTAAACGTACAGAGCATATGTGTTTTACAGTGTTGAAGTATTTTACTCATGATAGCCACTGAAGGCTTGAAAGGCGTTCTTTTCTTCGTCATTAGTTTCCGTTTGTTTCCATCGGCGTTCACCTTTATTTTATTGACTGCACGAAGATATAAAAAAGCAATCACAGCTGGTCTTAATTTTTGTTATTAGGGTATCACAGACTAAGGACTTGTAGTTACTGTATCAAAACACATTTTAATATTTTATTTGGTCACTTTCGTATTCTATAACACAGATACGAAACTTCAAGTGCTGCAAAAGATAACAATGTCGTTCAGTGTTGCGAAGTATCTAGAAATATTCTTACTCGGTGACATCAACACATCAGTCTGTATAAAGCCCGCCATGATGTTTAACACTCGAGACTGTGGAGAGGAGAAATGAGGAAACTTTGGAGTCGAAGCTCAAGGCACAGGAGAAGACGTCTTCCCTTGTGCCTTTTTAATCGACTTCAAAGTTTCCTATGTTTCCCTCACCACAGGCCCGGGTTTTAAACATCATGATTAACTATCCCTAGCTCGCCTGCACACTCACTGTCTTTTCATAAAAACACACTTTTTTTCTGCCGTTTTTTTTAATTGTCGCTTACAAAAATACATGTTTTACCAATTCTTTTTGTACCTTGGAGCATTTTGATTTAAGCTGAAGGTTTACTTCATTCTAATTTTTTTTTTTTTTGGGGGGGGGGGGGGGGGAGGGGGCGAGGGGTGGGGGTAGTGTCTTTTTTACTGCTTTTATGTTACAACAGACTATCTAAGACAAAATATCAGAAGCACGCAACATAGGTAAGCAAAAAAAAAAAAAAAAACCAAAAAACTACAACAACAACAACAAAAGATATATAGTTTTTTTTTAAAGGGAAGATGTGAAAACGGCAAATGAACGATTAGATTACCTAAAACGCTGAGTAAGCTTTTCAGATATACAGCCAATAACTAACGCTACAAAATAATGTAAAACAAACATAAAAAGGGTGAAAGCAAGAGCAAGCACGAAACCAAGCAAACTAAATACTAAACGAGCCGGCTTGATAGCTCGAGACATTAAGATAATACGTTCAGTTAACGAAACGCTCTTTTCCGGAATTAAGAAAAAATAAAGAAATGCAGCATTCGCGTATAGATTCGAAGGTAATATTAAAGAGCTCTTTATTATTGTCGGCTGTCTGAGGCACAAAACGCATTTCCCATAAACGTCACAAAAAATGTATATAGAAACGATTAAATAAAAAGGCGCGCAGCGTCTTGGCAAAGTCAAAGTAAAAGAAGAAGAAAAAAAATGAAACGGCGCGCTTCCGTTTTTTTTTTTTTTTGCACATCCTCCGCACGCTCCCATTGGCTGCGCCCGCCCCCACGTGACAACACACGTGACCTCGGGTGGCGCTCGGGTGCCGCGTCTCCTCGCCGCCGCGTTCAACTTTTCCGGCGCGCAGTTAGCGGCCGGCGTTTGACCCCGTTCCAATGTGGTCGTACCTCGTCTCCTACGCCAAACTACGGGACGCTCGCGGCGCTGCGTGAGAATACAAAAATATATTTTGTTTTTCACACTGTGAAACCCGAGTCGTAACCCCGAGTGTGAACCCAAGTGTGAACTCAGGTGTGAGCACGAGTGCCAAGTGGGTTCGGTCGCGTCTCGAACAAACATGGTTCGAGCTGGAGAGATTCTTGACCACCCGGCGGTGGCAACGACGACCGTCCCAGCGGGATCGTCCTGGGAGTGGGATGACGTAGAAACCGCGAAGACGGTTCCCCAGTTCCTCTGGGCCACCGCTACGACCATCAACGAGCAAAGGCTCACCGAAGAAGAGTGCTCTCAGCTCAAAGTCGGTTCTCACCGAAATTACGGTAAGCCGAGACAAGAGTTGTTTCGTCGTGGCAAGAGTCCGGCATATTTTGGGCAGCACGCCCATGTTTGAGCGGTGTACAAAATTCCAGCAATACCCGTTGTCACACCAAACCAAAAAAAAAAAAAAAAAGTTTTGCGTGTTATTAATGGGCTGTGTGAAGTGGTTATGGACAAGGTTTGGCTGTTTAAGGAAGAAGCAATGCTTTTGAAGCCTGCAGCGTGTACGTCTTAATAAAATTACATGCACGTACCTAATCTACGGCGCTCTCATACTCAATCTCACAAATGTCTGCAGTAGATCCAAAGGCAAAGGTTCGTGAGCCTAGCTCAGCAGAATGGTTTTGTTTGTACGAGGACCCCCGCATACGAGGCACCTTACAAAGCCACGCACTCGTGCCCATGCCTTTTCCTGTACTGCAGGTGTTTGTGAGTTAAGAGTATGCACACATCTTAGTTCAACCCACGAAGGGGGAAATTTGTAACCCTCCGCGAGAAGCCCGACTACTCTTACTACGGTTCTTGATGTGAATACGAGTATAGAAACGGTGACAGCTCAAGAACCAAGTAAGATAGTTCGCCTCCAGCAGATTCTCGTGGCTCCCTATCGGGCTTTGACTGCGCGTGCGACGAAGGCTGTATTCCAAAAATTAAATCGATCCGACTCTGGAGTAAAGGTTTCGTACCGTGGCGTTTCAAAATTTACTCGAGCTTACTCGATGACGTCAGAACTCGCGTTCCAGAAGCGGATTGTTTACTTAGGAGCAATTACTCACGCCACCATCCTCGATCGGTAGGTAACGTCGGATCAAATCGAGTAAGTGCGTCAAGTGATCTGTTCGCCGTTTGCTCGTCGTCTGCTTTCTGTGTCCACAGCCGTCAAAGCTCGTTTGCTGCGTTGGCTTTGTCGGCAGACGTTGGAAATGACGAAGAATGAGGTGGAGCCATTTATGTACGGTTATTACGATTTGCTGCCTTCGACGCAAAAAAAATGATTGTGCACCACATCCAGACCGTGCACCTTCCCCGGGAAAGTATTCCTGTTGTTATTATCAAAGTGCGAACGTAAAAATAAGCTTCTCCGCGTCCTCCTCTTCGGCGTTGGTGGGAACTTTCATTCTTACGTTCAAGACTGAAAACGTTCGAACGCAGTAAATAACGTGGAAGTGTTTTTTGTGATTTTTTCCTCAGAATGCGTGTAATGAGAGGAAAACGCTTGTAAAGGAGTTAGGACTTCGAAGGTTTTATGTTTGATCAGTCAACAACCCCATTGCTTCTTCCTCCCCAAGAAATATAGCGATTTGGAAGTTACTCTCTGCGATTTTATAATCATATTCAGATCAAAGCGAACGTAAGTAGCATATCACCCTTGATAAAGCCCCATGTGCTGTACCGCTACGCTGTGTGGAAGCAATTTCCGCAAAGCGTAATCGGTGCAAATTACGGTGCGTGGCACGTATACGTTTAGAAAACCTGGAATAAACTTACAGCGATCGCGCTGATTAATAAACATAAATTTCGGACGTCTAACAAGAAAGGAATAAGCAATTTTGATCTCAATATAGAGCCCAAAACGAAGGTGAGCAAAATGAGCTGACAGAGCCACCTCAGAAAACACCGCGTCGTTACCGGCGAGGCAAACTTTTGTAGCGGTAAATTTTGTCCTATTTTTGAGTGCTTTCTGCATAATCAAAAGAAATCGTCTGCTATTTTCCGCCATCGCATCTATGCTTTATTTTTGCCGTTGCCCAAGACGAAGCCAGTCCGTGTAGTGTCCAGGTGACAATCCCGGCCGTTCCAAAATCGAGTCGCGGATCACCTACTCGCGATGTCACGTGGTATTACCTGCTGACGTAGGAGACAGGTTACTTGGGTAAGATTTGGAACGTAGCTAAAGTGTCACCAAAGGCAGAATACTCAAGATATGGTACTTACTCGGTTCGAAACTTGTCACCGACCATAGACCAACACACGGTTTACACACAAGTCAGCGTCCGTTTACGGATAGTGTGGACAGTGCACTTGCACAGAAATCCGATTCGCGAGAGATGACGCATCTGCGCATGCGCAGTGCTGACAGCAGCGCCACCGCAGTAGCGCGACGTCAAAGAGTTGAGTTGGAGTACAGTCGCCGGCAGCTGAGGAAGCGCGGGACGTAGCGATTCCCGCGCATCTCATTACCGCTCCGTAGCAAATCAGAGTGCGGCATTTGCTGATTCGAACGCAAAAGAACCAATCACGGATTGAGGAGGGTAAACGTAATGAGTTACGGCCTGCGGTTTTGAAGTTGTCGGTAGTTAATAATAACAATGTATCACGGCGATTTTTTGTGTAATTTTTATCGAATGACATTGAGGGACCCATGAATCTACTCGCGATTTCAGCTACGAGCGGCGCGCGCTAATTGGTAGATCACTAATGTAATTCAAAATAAAAAGACATGGAATATTTGTCGCATGACAGGGGTGTAAATGTACGATGTTGAGGACTTACATCCGTGAACATGTTTATTTTTTTCCTATAAAACGCGCGTACAGGTGTAGTATATACTTTATTGACATGTACCTGCTTGTTTAGGAGAGTGACGTCTAATATAAACTGAAGTGCAGTAAAATATAACATAATTACTTATACGTAGACGGCAGTAGCATACACTTGCAATCACGAGAGTTTCACAAAGTTGGCTTTTCCTACAAAAGGGTAAGCCTGCAGAGAAGCCAGCTTGGGGTTAGAATTATTTTGCGAAGTTGGTTTCTCCTGCGAAAGGTTAAGCTTGCAGAGAAGCCAGCTTGGGGTTAGAATCATTTTGTGAACCTGATTTCTCCTGCGAAACGCTAAGCTTGTAGAGAAGCCAGCTCGGGGTTAGATTATTTGGCGAAGTTGGTTTCTCCTGCGAAGAGCTAAGCTTTTAGGGAAGCCAGTTTGCCGTTAGAACTATTTCGCGAAGTTTCTTCTGCAAAAAGGTCATCTTGTAACAAAACCAGCTTGCCGTTAGAATAATTTTACGAAGGTGGTTTTTCCTGCAAAAGGGTCACCCGGTTGGGAAACCAGCTTACCGTTAGACTTATTTGACAAAGTTTCTTTTCCTTCGAAAAGATCAGCTGGCAAGGAAGCCGGCTTTCATTAGAATTATTTTACGAAGTTGGTCTCCCCTGCAAAAGGGTCAGCCTGTAGAGAAGCCAGCTTGCCGTAAAAACTATTTTACGTTGGTGGTTTTTTAGATGCGGAGCATCTCTTGCTCGGGTCTATGTCCCGCGGCGTCGTAGTCCGCACTCACACTACGCATGCGCAACGCTCCTCCTTCCTTCTCTCCAACAGCCGCGCGTTACTCTCTCCGCTCTCTCTCTCTACCAGCTGCGTGCACTTCGCGTGCGTTCGCTTCTACTCACACCGCGCGCGCATGCGCAACTCTCCTCCTCTAGTCTCCTCTCCTTCAAGTGTGAATATAAGCAGCGGTAGCGCGCGCAGCGAAAAGCACGCGACGCTGTGCGCAAACGCTTGAAGCGAGCGGCAGACCCTGAACTACGGCAACGAGAAGTGGCGTCCATTCGTCAACGTCGAGCGGCGGATGCTGAACTACGACAACGTGAAGCAGCGGCGGTTCGAGAAGGTCGAGCAGCAGAACCTGAGGTTCGGGACCGTGAAGTTCAACGTAAACGTACGAAGCGAGCGGCGGAACCCGACCTTCGAGAACGGGAAGCCGCGTTGGTTCGTGAACGTCGAGCAGCAGAACCTGAGGTTCGGGACCGTGAAGTTCAACAGCGTTACTAACACCGTTAATAACACCGTTAATAACGATCCGCGATGCTCCGCATCACCCCATGGTTCCCCTCGGGAAGATGGTGTAATTTTTCTGCTAAGAGGTCAGCCTGCAGAAAAACCAGCTTGCCATCCGAATTATATCACGAAAGTGGTTTTTATTGCGAAAGTGTCGGCTTGCAGGGAAGCCAACTTCCGTTAGAATTATTTTACGAAGTTGATTTCTCCTACGAAATGGTCAGCTTGCCGGGAAGCCAGCTTGCGCTAAAACCAGAGTCCAGTATTCTTTAATTTTTGCCACACTGGTAATATATCGTACAAAAAGACAGTCTGAAGACACTGCCCGAGGGGTGTTTCGTCCTTGGCTGAAGCGACGGCGGCAACCAGACAACTGGCTTGCCGGTTGTCAGGTCAGACTGGTTATGAAAAAGCAGTGTTCAGACATTTTCGAAGCCTGCATATGTATGAAGCGAACGTGCTTACAACATTTCGAGGCGTGTCCGCACGCACTTCTCTCATCATGTCTGCAATAAAAAAGAGTGTATTTTGCATGGTGTCTTAGGGTTGCGACTGCGGCTTTGTAGTCTTAAAGCCTGCGTCACGTTAGAAGAACAGTTTGATACTCTCGCCACAACCGAATCGGGAACAACTTGTTGCGAACGGACGAGTGTTACGAGTATCCAAAGAACACAAGTGCTTTACGATCGCGTTGCGAGCTAATTGTTTCCATCAGTCATGCGAGCTGGTCGGACTGACAAGTCTGGTTTGGCATGTTGAGCCAAACACAAGCACAGGCCGCAACACTGTGTGCGGGAACACAGATTTCGACGTTCCTTCAATTCTAATTGCAGAAATTTGAAACCGAATATTAAACTGATTCTTACAAGCTTGTTGCGTTGATGGTCACTAACATCTAACATCAGTGCGAGAAAAGGTGGGCAAGAACAGACTTGGGTCGCTTAACCAGTTAAGGGCCAACCGGTTAAAATGTGAAAAATTGGGGTTGCGAATGTTTTTATCTGACTCAGAGTCCCTTAATGAAGGAGCATTTTTTTTCCGACATTGTGCGCATTCTTGTAATTATCCGGGCCCAAAGTTTGGTCTTGATTGGGTTGAAAAATGCACATCAGAATAATTTAAACAATGATTTAAATCAGACCAGTCTTAGGATGAAGATTCAAATCAAAACATTCCCGCAAAAGTAATCTTGAAACTAGTTTACCGTTTAGCTATCATTCGACGTTTTCCGCCTGTACCTGTTCTGTATTGAAATTAAAGAATCGATCAAACAATATTTATTTATGTAAGTCTGAACGCGAGCAATAGCAGTGCTCGTCTGACAAAATCGGAGCATTTAACATTTCTTGCTAGCTCCCAGTTCGTGCGTAACTTACGTAACGTCCTATTGAAAGCAAATCAGAACGCGAAAGAAAGAGCGAATAGAGCATTTTAGCGAGCGAAATAAAGGCACAGAGACAAGCGGTTTTTTTTAGTATGGCGGAGTCTACATCAATACAAAGTTGTCAATTTACCTGTGCTTTAAATGTGAGTAGATTTTTCTTCGGCATTTTTAGTAATCTGACGAATTGATGAATCAACCACCCACGTTTAAAGGGACATGGGCAGGGTATTTATGTCGCCGAGGTTTTTATTTAAACATTACCTATTACAACGGAACTACAGAGAACATTGCGGCTCGATATTCGTCTTCTTTTTACCCCAAAACAGCCGGTCGTCACTAGCCGACTTCACTCGCGCTCACTATTTTTTCTATGGTCACGTAGCGTTAAAACTATAGCGTACCAAATATATTTAAAGTTGTGAGCCATCTAAGACATCTGTGCAATATGAAAAATTTAAGATAATTTAATCCGGGTTTGTATCCTTCAAAAAACTCCAAATACGTTGATTGAAGAAAGAAAAGGTAGCATAAATCAGAAGTGGTGCATCTACATGTCATTCTCAAGATGGCGACGTAATGCGGGCTAAAAGACGCTTGGAGGTGCACGACGGACGGACTTTCCGACGGACGGGGGAGCCGCTACTTTGGAACTGTCGTTCGTGGTACCGGCCAATCGATCTTTAAGCGCAGAACGTCGAGCGAAAGGGGTTAAGGAGCGAAATATTCGTGCGACAAACTGTGCACGCAACTTCGTCGTCGTCGTCGCGTGCTTCACACGCCAAAAAAAAAAAGTGGTTCGGTGTAGAACGTGACTTCTGGCAACTCTCTTTTCCCCTGCGTCTCCGACCTTGGGGGTACAGATGGTACACAAGTCGGGGCCATGAGCCTCCGTGCACATGTTTCGATTTCGGTTTCCATTGAGTTCAATTTGTTTGGCTTTATTAAAATATACGTCACTCTGAAGCAATATATTGACTGTGTAGTCTCCTGAATCCATATTAAATCGTGTGGCAAAAAATGAAATAAAATTGGGGTGTCACTCTCCCTTTAAAGGTACACATAGCAATAAAAAATCACTACTGTCTAGCTACAATGATATAAATAAAATCAATCATATTATACGATTACATTTATTTTTTTCGATTAACAATAATTTTTTCCGCCGTGGTTTTGAGCGTCTACGGCAAAACGAAAACTATCAGCTGTAGAGATTTGGCAACGCTGATCATCACCTGTACGGCGACCGCGATGTCACGTAGACGCTGCTGTAGGTTGTACGACGTGGCTGACCTAGCCAAGCTATTAATTTCAGGAAGGTCATCTGCTTCTTTCTTAGTCCTTTGCTTTGTGCATATATAGCACAGGCTCGTACACGCTGCTAAAAAGTAAGGAATTACACATACATATATTCAAGGTTGTATTGTAATGAATTACATTTGCAATTACCCATCTATAAAAGAAAGTGAACGTTATACCAAGAAGTAATCCATTACTTTCGTGACGTTATTCCAACATTACTGTCCCTGAGTAAGAAACAAAAAAAGGAAGAAGGTTATTCGAGTGTTTATGGTTGGCACCAGTCTCAATTATTGGCCTTACGTATTTTGAGCAACACCTGGTTGTGGAATGTCTCGTCAGACGTCTTGCCTCATTTCTTTGTGAAGATGCCGACTGCAACGCTGAACGCACTTTTAGTTTTCGGCACTGAATAGCATTGCCATATTCTTCCTCACGAATGCCTGATGTACTGCATTGTGCGTGTCCAGCGAAGTGATCGAAGTGCTTTTTGCCCTGAAGAAAGAGCAAGGCTTCGTCGTTGCAACCGGTGCTTGATACTGCCGCAATCGCGAAGCTGTGGAAGTCGTCATATAAGAATTGATTTGCTTACATGTAGCTATCCCAGCCAATGTTTCCAGATGGTACCAAACAAAGTTATTGAGACACTTAGTTAAGTTAGTACGCACGTGATAATTAAATAATTAAAAAAATGTTTTGATTCATATTCTTCCTCTCGCTCTGAACAGGTCGAGCCTCAGATGATTCGTTGGTGAATATAAAAGTAAAACGTTTTCATTATAAATATATATATATATATAATAAAAATACAAATACCAGGACACTCATCGAAACAACTAATTTGAACGTCGGTTTAAACGAAGCAACGCAAACGCACGTTTGCTGTGCGTGACTTTCTTCATCACGCTCAAAAACACACATAGCACAGGCCGGCAGTTGTTTACTCCAGTATTTGCCATATAGTAGACGTCCGCTGATGCCACGGGCAGAAAAGTGCTGAAAAATAAGCCACACTCACGAGTCTCACTGCTTTTTTAGCCCGAAATCTCTAGGCTACGTACGTTACCATTTTTTTTTTCATTAATAAAAATTTGCATTTGAGATAAGATGAGTCTTGCTGGTGGTAATAAAGGAGAGAAAAAAAGTCCCTCACCATTCCTGAACTGCTTGCAAAAAACGTAGAGGACGCTTAAGCACCGCCTTTAAAAGTGGAACGCGATAGTGCTATCGGGCCCTGTTCGCATCGCCTTCTAATTCGCTTCTCATGATCTTCCTGCCAGTGAGCAGGAAGTGCGGCGGACGTTGACTAATACAGTAAAGAAAAAAAACAGACATAACCTAATCAAATACAAATAAAAAAAAAAGGGACATGGCCTAGGCAGTAGCGTGTCTGGCTCGCAACCGCAGGGTCGTCGGTTCGAATCTCGGCTAAACTTCTTCAAATTTTCTGTAAGCCAAATGAATTACTTTCATAAAGTGGAATCATTTGAGACACGCGGTAACCTTTATTTCGAATTACATGTCATGTTTTGTAATCACTTTCATTCCACCCGTGACGTCACATTTCACGTGAGCAATGTGGGTTGTTGGAAATTCTCGCGCGAGGTCATCTGGCTGTGACGTCATGACCAATCGATATTTTTGAGTCATGCCATTGACGCCGGCTTTTTTGCCACGCCACCGATTTTCTGTGACACGAGCTTCTTCACGCTATCGCGTTAAAATACGACGCACAAAACGTGTGGCTGAAATGCAGATGACTTGGGTGGAATTCAAAAATAAAGTGGGCCAGCCCACTTAAGTGTTGGACTACAAAAAAGTAAGTGGCTTTTAAAACTTAGTCAAAAAAAAAAAAAAGCAAAAAAAAAAATCCTGCTTTTTAAGAGAAAGTGAAAAGTGTTCTAATACGCTTTGCGCAGCCTTGAATGAGGATGCTTGTGGCTATAACAACTTCATTTATTATCACATCGCTTTTAGCGCATTTTAGAGTAGACGGAGGCTCGGAGTGTCCCCTCCTGTTGTAACGTTACGAAAATGGTCGTAGCCGCTATAACCGAGAGGGACTGTTAATTCTTGTCTGCGCTCTTACAACTTCTAGCATCACATAGAGGTACACAAGCAATTGGTACCTTCCTATCATAAACCATTCTACTCTGTGAAGGTAGATTACCAGCGAAGTTGTTTAGCACACGACAGAGACCCGCCCCGAGGAGCGGGAGGAAGATAGACATGCGTGACAGGACTGCTACCCGGCGGAAAGTGGACACGCGCGACGAGACCGCCACCCCGGGAGAGCGAAAGGAAAGGAAACTGGGCACGCAAGCGTTTGGAACGACGACAAAGAGAGGGCGGTTCGAGCGTAGACATGTCCGACGCGGGTCGCAAAGCGGCAAGTCTTTGAGAAACCTTTATTATCTACCTGAGAGTTTAATGATCTTGAAAATGGTGCCTATTGGTAACTAATTTACTGAAAAGACTTATTGCTAGATTACCCAAGCATCAAGAAGGATGGAGGGAATGGTGTTCCACGCGTCGCACGTGCAGGCGTCTAAAGTAGTAACTGCTCTAAAGCAAACGCCTAAAACAAATGGAATTTAGCACGTGCGTTCGCCAACCCTTTATATTGTTTATTTACTTAGAATCTTTTAGACAGGAAAGGCGTGCGCGTGTGGCGCGTGCAGCGTGTGCGGCGGTGGGAGCATAAAGTGTTTGGTCGCGCACACGAGAAGTCCACGGAACCCTAGCCATAAACAGCTTCGCTGTAAAAACGAAGATTCAGGAGATGGGCATTGTAAAGAAAGGCTTTGTGGAACTGAGGAGTACCATGCCTCTTTTTGGCCCTGGTCAATGCGCATGACAGCGTGATTGCGGTCCGTCTTTACCAAAATAAACATATTCTTTTTCTCCGTTGCGTAAATATACAAAGAAATTGCATTACAATTACTTTAGCAAATATTTAATTATTCGGTTACAACATTTCTGCAAAAAAAATGTAAAGGATTACAAGTAATTCCGTTACTTGTAACGGATTGCGTAGAGGTCTGAACAGCATATACAGAAATGATCACAGCATATTCATGAAGCTAGCGGCTAAAAAGCGAATTCCACGTGCTGCGCACTCGATGAAAAGAGCGCGTTGGGAGCCGGCGAAAGGGCGTGCAGGTTGCCTGCGTCGATATATCCTTCCTTCTTTGCTCGAGGAAGGGAAAACTGAGGGTTTAAATAAGAGGAAGACGTTAATACTGCGGCATCCTAGGATCAAGCGGTGTGATACCCCATGCACACGGCCAGAAAAAAAGGTACTTTAACGTAGGTCCCTTTTGAAATCGGCAAATCAGCCAGCGGTCTTGGGTCTCGAGCACATGCCACTTGCGGAAATCGCGAACCGATTCGCCCCCGACCATAAACGTTCCTTAGCTAAAGCGGCCTTTATGATCGTGTGGATGGGGTATGAGTTTCACACGCTGTACGGCTCTTTGGAGGTAGGTGCTCCCGAACTTGTGTACTGCGCACGCGAGTTTTCTCGGCGGGGTGGTTATCCATAACGCTAGGTTGATTTAAGCGCGGCGAACCTGCGGCGGATGCTCTTGAATGTCGCCTGGCCTAGAACGTTCATTCTCCGCTCAGGACACACCTCTTTTTGAGGCCATAGCCAGGCTTCGGCGCGTTCATTTTATGGCGCAGTGCAGAACAGCGCAGCTCGATTGCATAATTTACGCACAAGATCACCAATTTACAATAAGGATACACGGGAGGCTCACAGGAATTGCTAAGAAAAACCGCAAGAAGCAGCTTTAATTACTACTTAATACAAGGAAAGAAAGGCATGGGACAAGAACCAAAGCACCGACGTGACGTCGTGGTCCGGTGCTGTTGGACTAACAGGTATTCCGCTGGTCGCCTCCTAAAGAGCAGCTGATAGCGTCTTTAATATCGGGTTTCTCGGAGTGAGCGGCTTCACTTTGACATGGTATATAGGTTGTGATAATTTTTTATGCCACTAAAATGATGCCAATAATTTAAAATCGTTCCATTTTTTACTAAAATCGCTCTTTAAAAAAAAGCGTTTGCGTTATTTAAGACACATAGGTGCACAACCTTTTCAACTTAAAAAAGAGTTTCCTAGATAAATGTTAACATTTAGCAAATGACCTGCTACACTCATGCGGCCCAATCTTACAATCATTACAAAAGGCATATATCCTACCTCTGATTAGTCAGGATACCCTACATTTTTATTACTGAACTTTTAGACTTCTGTGTGCTGCCTTCGTTCAGGAAAAATTCGTTATACGTGTATTTGGTGAGTGAAATGAGGGGATATGCTTTAGTTAAACCAAGAAAATTACTCTCTCGTGCTTAAAATTTGTCATTTAGAAAATTCTGCATCTGATTTCATAAAATTTTGTAACAAAAAAATGTGTCTCACTGACAACGTTTAACTAGTAACGATGCTCTTTCTACAGACTGTTTCACATCAAAAATAAAAAAAAGGTGTGCCACATTGAGCAATATGATTCATCAAAAAGAAAGAAAAAAAGAAAGAAAGAAAATAAAGATATATTTTCTTTCTTCACTTTCATTTCTCGGTTATCGAACCAAGCCACTGAAGGAGCAACCGCAATACTTCTTTTTTTTTCATTTGACATTAAAAATAACTTTTTATAAAGCTACTGTCCCTGGGACATATTTGGTCTCCTTTTGTAATTTACTAAAGGGACACATTTTTTCGTCGTTATTTTGAAGAATAAAAAGGACCCTCCAGCTTATACCTATGAGGTAACGTAGAATGTCGTATCGTGGAAAAATGACTTTCGCGAACCGTGGACAGATGATTCCTTTGATCCACCTGGTATGCGGGTCTCCAGACGGTTTGTCGATGAATGCGGGTATGTCTCCATGCGGCTCAACGTTTTGCGCAAGAGGAATTTTTCGGTCGCATGATCGGGTCAGGCGACAGCAAGTGCCTAGCGACCCAACCAATTCCGCTCAGCAGAAATAAGCCCCGCCTGTTGTTTGCTTTAATTCTCGCTTAACACGATCTTTCCCAAAAATAGCTTTACACGCCGCTCCCAAAGTACAAAAATGCATTTCGTTTCACATAAATTTCGAGCTTGTTCATCATTTTCCTGCGCGCGAAAACGGACTTGAATAATCGAAACGAGGACGGAGTTACGACGGCGATTTGCCCCTCTCGGAGTCGACTATTTAGGGCTGCATAGTCGAGGCTGGCGCAGCTTTCACAGTGCTCTAACGCTTTTAAAACTCCTATTGTAAGTGCGTCGCTTTGTTTAACCGTTGGCTTGGAGTCTCCTTTGTACGGGAGAGAGTGCGAATGAGACACAAAACGAAGCCGCGGTCTCTCTCAGCAGTGCTGAACTGCAGAATTTAGGAAGCGACTCTAACCTTGAGAACGTAGCAGAAAATGGTTGGAGATTTTTTTTTTGTAGGTACCTCGTCCCCATGAAGCCAGTCATGTGACCGAATATTTCATCTTGAGGAGATTTTAGCCGCCGGTAAAGACACTTGAACAGGGGAGCGGAAGATAGTTCATGCTACTCGCCTTACGCGATATGGTGCTGGAGGTGGCGACCGGGGTGGCACTGGGTTTCTTCGGGGGCTGGGCATGTGGAAAGATGTTGGGACTCCTACTGCTATACCCGCCGTTCCAAAGCCCCCCGGCCCGTGCCCAGCAAATGAGAACAGAGTGTATTCTGACGAGGAGAGATCAAACGATTTCATCATGCTGGCATTCTTGGAGGAAGGTGTCTCACAACTCGGCTGCTGATCCTCCTAGAGCAAGTCGGGCCCGGCGGGGGGGGGGGGGGGGGGGGGGGGGGGGAAGGGGGGGGGGGGCCGCATACGGACAAGTTGATTGACCTTAATGGACGGACGTATGAAAAATCTGCAGCACCCCCCCGGTGGTCTGTCATATGCGGAAATTCTTAGTATGCTCCTTATTGTTCTTGGTTCAGCGTCTTGTCCCGTTCTGTTCCCTGTTCTTAGCGACCACGTGATGGTGTATTTTGTGGACTTTACCCAGTGTTTCGATAAGTATCCCATAGTGAGTTCATTTCGGTACGAAAACTAAGTGTCTTTATAAACCTGAACACGACCATCCCTTTAAGTTTTGTCCGGTGAATTCTATGTAAGAGAAAACTCCTTTTTGGTGCGGGCGAGTGTGACGGAGTGTTTTCTCGAATCATTCTGTGCTGTGCGTGAGGGCATGTGTGTGTGTGTGTGTGTTTGTCCCGCCGCGGCCTTCGCACCAGATTACGAAGAATCCTCGCCTCGCGGCCAGCGGAAAGAAAAGAAGGAGGAAGAGGAGAAGTAAAAGGGGATAGGTAGCCATCGCAAGCCTTCGGACGGAGGAGGTGTTTGTAGTTGTCTGTGTCGCGCACTCAAACTGAGTTTAGATAAAACCATATGTGCCGGAACTAGTGCTGGGTACTGTTGCTCCTCGACGTCCGGCCCCGACGACGGTGTGTGTGTAACTCCTAACCAGAGTCTTCACAATATTAGAAACCTAGGTTACGATTGCGAAGTGATTGAAGAAATTTCCGTTCACAAAACAGTTTCAGTTACCCTCGAACTTCGTGTCAACCATATAAATCCTGAAATCGTCGCGGTCTTCGATTTCAACAGGACGCATGATGTCGCTATAATTGATGAACTTAGTGTTTGCTTTGATAACATTTGTGCTATGAGTACAGACGCAGATGTCGATTCGTTGCTTAGCCATTTCAACCTCCATGTAGATAAAAGTATTACACATTTTGTACCTGTTACAAAGACGAAGAAAAATCCATCGAACCCCTGGATTACGAAAGAGCTCTTGCAGTTGATGCGGAAAACAAAACGGAAACGTTCTACGAAGCGCAATGTTGCCTCGGCTGCTAACGCTTTGTTTGAAGATCTAAAGACGACTTTGAAGAAAAAGATGTTAGCGGCTAAATTCAAGTATTTTAACGCAACTCTGTCTCTAATATAGGAAACAAAATACTGTCGAATTCTGGAGGTGTACCCTCTCGATATGTAATGGGTCGCAAAACTTTTTATTCGAGGCGAATGTGTGAGCGAACCAGTGGTGATTGTTAACTGTACCAAAAAATAATTTAAATCGGTAATTAGTTGCGTTAATGATTACGTTCTAGATTTCTACGTCGACGGTACATGCTCGGCTTTATCGGATGTTAAAATTAGTGTATTTGGTGTTTTTAATTTGCTCCTGAAACTCGATTGTACGAAGAGACCTGGCCCTGATGGGATCCCCAAATATTTTCTTCACCGTTATTCACTCTCGACTTCAAAAACACTTACCTGTAATGTTAAAAAAAAGTATTTCTAGTGCGAAAATACCTCGACTATTGAAGTCAATTAAAATTATTCCACTATTGAAATGCGGTAGCAGGCAAGTGATTCCTTAATTTTGACCCATTATATTGACATCATATTCTAGCAAGTCCATAAACACATATCTGAGTTCCTCGAGGCTAATTTGATTCTTTACCCCCAACAACATGGCTTTCGTCCTGGCTACTCTACTTCTAGCCAGCTACTATTATTTACCCGCGACATTGCTTTTGCCTTAGATAAAAGAGAGCAACTAGATGCAATCTTTATTAAGTATTCAAATTATTTCAATAAAGTGGCACACTCTGAACCTCATCAAAAACTGTAAATATTATTTAAAAAAATCGAGAAGACACTTAAGGCTGTTTATGTGTAAGAATGCGAAAGCATTCGTACACGCAGCACATTCTTAAAAACCACGTGCCAAGTCTTCCTTTTTCACACTGCGCTCCAGTAGTGAAATCACACCCCCACTGCGCAGGCGCGCCCACCCCCTCCCCCCCCTCCCCCCCCTCCCCCGTCGGCCCCACCGCTTCCGTGACCATGCACCTGCGTTGCTGTGCTTTTCTTTGTGTTTTATTTTTCTGAGGCGCGCCCGCTTTGACCTTAAGCGGCCCCGGCGGCTTCCGTGGCGAAGCATCTAATATAAGCCAATATGAATTTAGGCCTCAATTCGCTGCAACAGACTACAGACTTCGCTCCATGGGACAAGAGAATTTAGATGCCGTTTCTCGTGGCTTCAAAAGCTGATAACGCCGGTTCGCTCCATGGGACAGTGAAGGCTTTCGCATTAAGACGCACCGCTAACGTATTAGATCGCTGATTACATGAAAGATATACCTCAGTTTGTCTCATATGGGGATGTTTATTCTAGCAACGCCTCGGGAAGTTGAGGTGACTTGCAGGGTTCGGTGTTAGGACCGCTTTTGTTTTTGTTTTATATTAATGACGTCGTTGACCGTATTGCTGTTAAAATTTTCCTTCATGCTGATGATTGCGTTTTATACAACGAAATAAGTTCCGTAGAAGATCAAGTAATAATGAATGACTAATTTTTATACTTTTTTTTTTAATTGGAGCCAGAAACGGCAGATGGAAATCAACTTTGAAAAATCTATATTCATGCAGTTCACTAGTAAGAAGACACCGCCTGTTTTCAGTTAGGGTGCAGGTGCTGCAATTTTATGCCAGGTGTGTGAATATAAGTGTTTTGGGATTTTAGTTACTCCAAGGCTCAAATGGGACAGGCACATCAATGCTATCTGCTCTCGCGCTTTGCGAAGACCTGGGTTATGTTAAAAAAACTTTAAAACCTTCAACTAGCGAAGTTAGATTAACCGCGTGCAAAACCCTAATTAAACCGATATTAGAATATGGCTGTGTAGTCTGGGACCGGTATTTAAAGGAAAATAATATGATAATTAATTAATCGAATATTATAAAATATTAATCGATATGATCGTACATTCTCTCCTACATCGTTAATGCCAGACAATGTAGTTGAAGCCCTAGGTTCGAGACGTGTTGTGGAACAACTAAAGCTGCTACACAAAATAGTAAATACAAACTGTGTACTTATCCGGGGAAACTACATTGATTTCAATACTCAATAACGCACTTGTAGTTTCCATCCTCTAAATATTGTACCATATACATGTCACCTGCATAGCTTCAAATACTCATTTTTTTTCTGAGGACCATTAGCACTTGGAACAGAATTGATAGAGTTATTCGTTCACTTCAACTAGAGATATTTATATTAGAAGCACACTAGGTTATTGCTGTGATGGGTTGTTGTTGTTTTGTGAACCTATTTTTAACCGCTGGTAATGTCTTTATATGGGCTGCCTACATCATAAATGTTTTGTGTTGTACCGGCTTGCAATGTACGTATTCTTTTCCACTCCTGGAATGACCTTCTTTAAGGTCGCACTATCTTGAAATATGCTCAGCTTGCACTTGACACCATCGAACCATGCTGGTGTTCAGTCCTGCTCGTTCCCGATAAAAAGAGCACATTCGTCTGTGAAAAACGTAGTACGCCGCAGAAAATACGCATTCAGCAGCAAGCCTATCACAATGGCAGCTGATATGTCGTTAATGCGAGGTAAAAACTTGCACGTGACGCCATCGAATCATGGTGGTGGCCACGCCTGCTGTCCCCGTTGACAAAGAACGAAATCGGTTGTTAAAAACTCACCCTGCAAACGGTATACGCTTAGCAGCAAGGCTTCCACAATGCAGCTCATATGACGTCAGCGCAAGCGAAGTATCGGTCAGGCCACCGCTCTCACGAAAATGTTTACCTTCAACGATGTTCTGCCAAGCTTCGGGTCAACGGCTGTTCGGTCCCCTCCCCCGCGCATACCGCAGCACCGAAAACGAATCAGACTCCCTCTTCCAGGGTCTGTCTGTTCCCAATGGGGACGACGGCTTGTCCCCAGAGACAATTTCTGCGAACTCTTGCCTGGTCGAAGCCCATCCTTTAAGCCCCTTGCTCCCGGCATTCTCGCTTCGGTCGTCACTGAAATTGCTGCCGGCCGCGACCGAGCCTCGACACCGGACCGAGTAAGAGCACTCGACCGTCCGGCAATTTCTCACCGCCCGTTCCCACTGGACACAATTCCTGCCTCGTTAATGTTCGCGTGTGCGGGATGGTGTGCGCGCGTGCATGTGTGTGTGTGAGCCAGTTTGTTTGGGCATGTGACAGCGGGCGTTCACGTGCGAGTGCGTGTGTGTGTCTGCGTGCGCACGTGCATGCGAGTTGTTGAGCTTGGAAGACTTGCCGGGTGGGGATGACTGCTTCTGCGACGTGTTGAATTGTGCATGCGTGTGTTTGTGTATGAGCGCGTAGTCACCTGTGAATGGTCGTACGTGCGTGCGTACCTGCACTTCAGGGATTTAGCCTGGAGAAGTTACCAGTTGGTGGCGACGTGCGCAATCAAAGGCGTCGCCGTGGTCGACATTCCCGATTGCCCAAACGCCCACAATGACGTACGTCTTTAGTCGGAATTATTTGGCTTTCATCGACCTAATACGCACTAATGTTAGACTTTCGACTTTCACGGCGCTGGTTTAAAAATGCGGTGACTCTGAGCTTCTGTCCTGCATTTTGTAGACGTAATCAAACTTGTGGATCGCAACTGATGAGAACTGGCCAGGGTTAAAGTAGACTTTTTAGTGTTGTGTCGTTTACCCGCAGTCTCGGGGTTTTTTCAACCGTGTGCAGGGTTACAACTCGTCGCGTCACGGCGAGGCAAATCCTGGTTGTAACGTCGCTGAGGGAAACCAGAATAAGGCGCCATGATAACATCTCGGCACTAATACTCCGTTTTTCCCAAACCTGACAGTGCGTTTGAAACTACGTGCTCGTTGGACCAGTCATACGTTCCTCTTTCGCCACCTGATCACGCTTTACTTTATACCCACTCGCAAAGAACGGGGTTACGTGATGAAAGGGACGTGGTCGATTGGCTTCGGCGAGCCTGCACCTGCCAACGCTCTATCAGCTTAGGACTGAACAGAGAGTGGTGTGGCACGTCGAAGTCGAATTTGGGGTTTTACGTGCCAAACCAACGACGGGCATCTGGCACGCCCCAGTGGAGGACCGAGGATTAATTTGGACCACCTGGGGATCTTTTGACGTGCAACCGAAAGCTCGGTTACACGGCGCCTCCTCCGCAATAAGCCTTCGTCAGATTGCGGGCACCTCGGCCGGGATTCGAACCCGCCACATGGGGATCCGTAGGCCAGCGCTCTCGCCTCGGAGCCACCGAGGCGGCTTGGTGTGGCACGTGCGTTTGTGCTCGTGTGTATGTGTGTGCGTGCCCCCTCCCCCCCCCCTTCTTCCCTGGGGGGGCGGGTTGTATGTTTGCGTGTGGGAGCACGTGTTTACGTGTTTGTGTTTTTGCGTGCGTCCATGTGAGTGATTGAACCTGTCGGTTATAGATGGCTGCTAGTGTGGCGTATGTGCGTGTGTCCATGTGCACGTGTGTGCAAATGGGTCAAGCCGCTGCTCACGCGCGTATATGTGTGTGTGTGCGAAAGCGTGCGCGCACGCAAAGCAACCTGGTACCCAGTCACTGTTTTAAGCAACACGTTGATGGCTCTGAGAGCCCGTTCTAATGGACTCTTTCTGGAGTACACGTTAGCAATTACAGCTCGGTATACACCCTTTTCTTTGCAAACGCGACAAGCGGTGCTTAAATCTTTGACGTCCCAACGACCTGCCGGTTCATAAAAGTAATGAACAAGGCCTACCCTAACACCACTGCTTGAAACGTCAATGAAACTTTCAACCACCAATCCTCCAGGTGAACACCAAAAGAGGGGGATCGGTGGCCGAGTGGGCTGAAGCGCACACCCAGCTCGACGCGCGTGGAGCGAAAGCTCGCGCTGCAGAACCCGGGGATCCTGGGCTAGAGCCCCACCCCTGCCCGTTTCGATCTGGATGAGCATCGTACCGGCGTGTAGTCGTGTATCACTACTACGTGAGCACGTTACAGACCCCAGGTTAGCAGTCGTACTGCACTGGCAAAATTGCTCATCTACAGTGTAAACCAGTGTCGCCCCAACTGGCAGACCAACCTTACGCTGTATAAATCACTAAGACGTCCAATTTTACTTTTGACTTTGAACACCAAAAGAACCAAGACCCGAGAGATCTGTTTAAAGTTCTCGAATATTCTCGTAAACCAACTTGTCTACCCCAATACGTTAAAGCGTACAGCAGAATGCCCTCGCGAAATCTCCAACTTTGTTGTCCGTGTAGCATCTATACTTTCTAGCACTAGTCACAGCCGTATATGTGGAGAGTTTGGCCATTCATTGGTAATTATAAGAGTCGTATGTGGAGGCGCCATTGGCCGTAAGGCTGCTGGGCGTGCTCCAGGGCGTCTTTACAAATTCGAATGTGGCTAGCCAGAAGCCGGAAATAATGCCCTGGCGATGGTCGCGAGAAACAAAATTATTAACTGCGTCGCAGTAACTCTCGGGGTCTGAAAATATGGTGCACGTGATGTTTCAATCGCGGTCATCCAAAATCATGGTGGAAGAGCGCGACTAGCGGGACGATCGACATAATTCGTACACCAGGCGCCGAGGGCCGGGAACCTGCCGTCCGAGTGGTCACACTCTGTCCGAGCAGAGCAGAGTTCGAGCGGCACATTCGTTTCTTACACCTTTCGGCATAATCATAACCAGAGCACCACGTGCACCCTATTTTTAAGCATGATGGGTTACTACATTTAACTGTTACGCGCTTATTTAAGCCTGTGGTAGGGTGGCCTTGCTGCATGCCCATCCGGGAGGAACAACACGAAGCCGGGGTTTGCATAACGAGAAACTACATTTATTAGGGTAACAGGATTGGGTTGTTAGTATGGGCCTCCTGGCACTGAAGCTTTGAACAAGCTGTGGCGCCCTCGTTTTGGGTAGTACAAGCTCACCTGGCTAGGACTCCCACTATTGTGGCGCCTTCGCTGTGATTTTTTCCTTTTGTGTAGTGCAGAAGAACGGAAAAACACCTTTGAGCGTCCAAAATCGGCTACATTCAACGCCTCAAGACAGTCGAAAGTTCCGGATTCATGCCACCACCGCTAGGGTACGCGTCTCGTATCTCTAAGTGGTGACGTTAGAACATCTGGCGTCCCGACGTTTTTTTGTTTTTTCCCCTCCCCTCTATGTTTCTTTGGGACGCGTGATACGGCGTTTCTTGGTTCACGCTTTTATCGTCCTAGCTTTGGCCTATGCTTCGACGGCGTCAGTTAGCATTTTTCGTGTTTTTTTTTTTCTCTATTTTTCTTGTTATCGGGCTTCGCGCCCAGAGCAGGCACGCTTCTATATGTGTGGCAGTTTGAGTCGCTCAAGTTTGTACTATCCAAAACAAGTCCTAACAAGTCATTTTTCGCAGCGCCTCCTGGACAACGCAGGATGCCTATAAGCGTAAAACATTGCCGGAGTGTTGGAACTGCACGCCTCCGTGACCACGGTCCGTCTTCCTCCTTTTGTGGGCGTGTGCCCTCTTTTATAGGCTTCTGCGCCAGTCATATACGTGCGCTATTGTGCGCCTCGGCCGTTGTCCAGTTTGGGCATTCGGCAGTGGCCTCTGGCCGTGGTGGGATACTCCTGCTCCCACACTTCCCCCCCCCCCCCCCCCCCTTAAGCGTCTGGCATGTCGATGCCTGTGTTGTGGTCGTCCTTGGGAGGGGTCGTCGTCGAGGGTGTGGACGGCGGCGCTGTATCGGCGCTAGGGCGCGCTCCAGGTCGCGGCTGTCCTTTGGTGGCAGTTTCCGGAATCGCCGGCAGTTGCAGTTTTCGCTGCCTTCTTGGCCCACTGGCCGCAGTTCCGTGGGGTGGGCCTCGCTGGTTGCCGCCCTCGGTGACTGGTAACGCCACGTGTCCTGGGACCCTGGCGTCCATATGCCCGGGGTTTGGTAGTGGAGTCGCCCGTGATCCATCTTCGTGAATCAGAACGAGCAATTGCCATGGGTTACTCTCATGTGTAACCCGTGGCTCTATGATGCATAAAAAAAGGATAAAGGATCTGGGGTGGGCACAATCGCGCAATATTTCCCCTATCCCCCCTCAGAAAGGCTATCAGACCCGTCGGATGATATACGATCGAGATACAACGCTCGAAACCCGAAAGAAAGAAGGAAAAAGAAAAAGAATAATCTTCTCCACCGCTTTACAACTTCTCTCAGCCGTCACTGACGTCGCAGGTTGTACCGCCTGTGTGGCGGCGAGGGGGGGTCCGGGACCGGGCCGTCGGCGGCATCGGTCAGATCCTGCGAAAAACCATCTTCCGGGATGTGGAATTGTTTAAGGTCGGTGACGTGAGTTGGTCCTGTGGACTCAGCACTGAAATGGTGAATTAGTGTGTATGTAAGCGGGGAAAGCTTTTTGCCTACATGAAATGGACCATCCCACCTGTTGGCCAGTGAGGCCGTGAAGCCTTTCGCCGCGTCACTCAGGGGGTAAGTGCGCCTGAGCACCAAGTTTCCCACCTCGAACTGCAGGTCTCGGCGTCCCTGGTTGTACTGGTTGGATTGCTGCAGTCTGGCAACGTCAAGGTTCTCCCGGGCTTCCTTGAGGTTGATGGTGAAACGCTTTCGCATGTCGTCTGCGAACTTTGTGTAGTTGCGGTCCTGTGCCCTGGGCTCTGTCGAACGGAGAGTGTTAGTGAGAGGGAAAGCAAGCTCTCTGCCAAAATTGAGCTGGGCAGGGGTGAGCCCGGTTGACCGGTTAACCGTGGTGCGAGTGGCGAAGGTCATTTCTGGGAGCTTCGCATCCCAGTCTTTGTGACGCTCCGTAGGAGCAACAAGCATCATCTTATGGTTTCGATTTACTCTTTCGGTTATATTTGCTTGTGGATGATACGGCCAAGTCCGTTTATGTTCAATTCCCAGAACCGTGCACGCATCGACGAACACTTTGATCGTAAAATATGACGCATTATCCGAAATTAGGCTTGCCGGGAAACCAAAACGTGCGAAAACTTGAAGTAGGCAATCCCATGATTTTTGCGAATCCAACTTTCGTAAAGGGAACAGCTCCCCCCATTTGGTGAAATGGTCTGTTACTACGAACAAGTACTGGTTTCCTCGTGAGCTACGTGGAAATGGACCCATGACGTCACAGCAACAGATCTGCCAAGGGCTCTGGCTTGCGATCGGTTACATGAAAGCTGGGGGTTGGCCACCACGTGGCTTCGCTTTCTGGCATGACGGGCAACTACGCGCATACCTCAGTACACCTTGCCGCATGCCGGGCCACGTCGCAATCTGGGACAACTTATCGTAAGTCTTGCTCCCACTGCTGTGTCCGGCTAGGGCAGAGCTGTACATGTATCGGATGAAAAGCTTACGTAGCTTGCGGTTTATCACAGTCCGGAATGCTGAACCATCCGGACCGTCGTCGGCCTGGGGGATGTAGCGCAGCAGGAGGCCGTCGTCGCTCATTAATTAGGAGTCTAACTCCTTGTCACTTGGGCGATCGACTGGACCGGACGCTGCCAGCCAGGCAGTCACTTGTTGGTACAACCCATCGTCGTGCTGGGCCTTGAGAAGATCCTCTCTTGATACCAATGTACCCCACCGCGAGTCAGGTGGTCCCTGTGTTGTATTAACGACTGCGACCAGACCTGGGACTTCCTGCACGTGGTTCTCAGGAAGGGGGGCGCGGGAAAGTGCATCAGCAATTTGGTTTGTAGCACCCGGCCTGTATACAATAGTGTAATCGTACTGTTGTAGAGTAAGGGCCCAACGAGCGAGGCGACCAGCGGGGTTCTGAAGTCTTTTCAGCATGACAACGCTAAATGATCACTGAATTTGGAATGTTGCGCCATCCAAATACATGTCAAATCGCTTTAACGCATACACTATGCCTAAACATTCTCTTTCGGCAACACTGTAGTTACGCTGTGCGGAATCGAGGGTCTGACTTGCGAAAGCAACCGGCCGAAGTATACCATCATGTTCCTGCAGTAAAACAGCGCCGACGCCACAATCGCTTGCATTTGTCTGCAAAACGAATGGTTGGTTTAGGTCGCGAAGATGCAGACACGCGTTCTCTGTCACTGCATTTGATAACGCTGCGAATGCGCTTTGTTGTTGTTTGCTCCAACACCATTTGACGCCTTTTCAAAGGAGGTGATTAAGCGGCTGAGAAATCTCGGATCAGTAAGGAATGGAATTCCTATAAAACGCAATCATTCCGAGATATCGCTGTAAACTTTTCACGTCATAGGGGCGCGGGTACTCAGTCAGTGCGCGCAGTTTTTCTTCGTTGGGACGGAGCGTGCCGCTATCGACAACAAATCCGAGGAGGTTAATTTTGGGCTCGGCCAACTGAACTTTCCCCGGGTTGATTGTTAGACCAGCGTTCCTCATCCGCTCAAGCACGATAGTCAAGTGTTCAAGATGCTCCTCGAATGTACGCGAGAAAACAACAACGTCATCCATGTATGCCACCGCGAATTCGTACTTTGCGTTTCCAAGCAGAACGTCCATCAGACGTTGAAAGCTCGCTGGCGAGTTGGACAAGCCAAAAGGCAATCGGGTGAACTCGTACAGTCCTCTGTGGCAAATGAAAGCAGTTTTCTGCACGTCTAACGGATGCACCTCGATCTGAAGGAATCCGCGACTGCAATCCAATGTGGTGGGAGACTCTTGGCCGTGGTGGGAGACTCTTGCTCCCACAAGCCATATACACATCTTTAAAACTGTTTCTCGCTACCACCGCTAGGGGATTCTTCTCGGCTTCTGGTTGGCTGAGAGAGCCTGTCAAGCCCTCTTTCTGCGTCCGGAGCACGCCCTGGCTCTGCCCGCGCTTTCCATTGACCAAACTCTCTCTATACACGGCTCTGGCACTGGTGACATAAGCAAGACTAGCGGCCGGAAGTCGCTTGGGACGCAAGCAGCGGTTCATGTTTGTATACAGTAAGGGTCTATACCCTTTTTTTACGGGCCCATTAATGATTAGAGGCCTTCAGAACGAACTCCCTCAAAGAATCGACGGACCAGAGCACGCCGATGGGCGCGCGAAGACTCGAAATCGCGAGCTGAATCGCCGGTTCTTCTATGGAGCTTACTCCGAGGATCTTTAAACGCGCATTTAAAACATTAGTATTAAACTGTACAAAATTCGCACACAGCAGACCGGTTTTGAATGCTCTATGTAATTCATTTAGTTCTTCTATTGCTTGTAAAACGAAAAAGAAAAAAAAAACAAGAGAAAAAAATATCTATCTTAAGTTTTTTTTTTTTTTAATTTACATTAACAACTCCCGGGCCCACTCGGCACAAACATTTCTCTCCCGGCGCACACCAAGGTTTTGCTTCGCATTTTCAGCGTCTGTTAACTCAATCCTTTGCTCAACAGCTCCCTATAATCACAGTTTCCTTGGTTTGTTTGCTGAGTGCGTCCCCTCAGGGCTTAGTCCCACGAGCGTTCACATATAACACATCATGATCCGTTTTCCGTACTGCTGAAGAAAAAACCTTTCGCAGTAGCGTCTGTTTAGAAATGTATAGTTTTGTTATTGAACGTTTGAAATACTAAGCCTTTGAAACCGGGTTTTAAAAAAGATGAATACGACGTCTCTGGCATTTTTTCTTTTAGTAGAAGCGGAGCTCTTGCGAGTAAACTCTTATTAACGAAAGGATCAAGTTCTTCTCTGGCACGTTCTGATTTGATCCGTGACGACTCTGATCATCTTACTCCCACGCTTTTGCGTACATCATTGGATTTCGTGTGTGTGTGTTCGAGCTTATATGTCTGTGTGTGTATGTGTGTGTTTGTGCGTGTGTGCAGCCCCACTGAATAGGAACGAAACCAAACACGTGAAATCTCGACAAGGTTTCGTTTTCTGTTTTTCCCAAGATATCGCAGGGTAAAGGAATATGTTTACAGAACGGTTCAAATAGGGTACGAAGAATTTGATCAAGATGGGGAATTCGATCCCATCCAAAGAAAACTGCAGGAAACTGCTGCCGACATAAATATTGACAAGCTCTCTTACAGTTCTAGCGCTACTGATGCCCATACTTTTTTTTTTTTCTCTCTCAAATCTCAGAATTGTTGTTGCATCGCAATCGAGAAAAAAAAATAATTACCGAATACGCAATATTGTCGTTAACGTTTTTTTGTTGTTTGTTTGTTCCAGGATTCTGTCCTCACGAGGCTTCTTTTTTTTAAATATTTTTTCGGTGATTGAGCAACTCTGGAGCTTATCCAAATAGCCACATATTTTCATCAGCAATCTTGAGGTTGCTTTTGCTGCTTCTTGTGGCGTTTACGGCAGGAGTTGTATCTGGGAGCGAATAATTAAGCCGCTTATCGCCGTTACGTCGGGGAAAACGTCGCACGAAAGATCGGGTCAACATTAAGTCGCAATCTCGGTTACCTTTCGGTTTTTGGCGCAGGCACTTGCATCGAAAAACACAATGTTTTAATAATAAGTCAACATTTATAATACAACTAATACTTAGAAAAAAGAAACAAAACAACATAGCTGCCACTTTTTTATTCCATCCACACTCTGCAGCTACTTCCGTTATTTGTTTAGGTTTCTGTTGGTTTGAAGTTTCTTAAACATTCAAACATAACAACTCTCGTATCTTTTTTTTTTTTTTTTTTTTGAGGATTAGAGGCCGAGTTGTTAACGCGCCGCAGCTTGAAGCACGCGGGGCGAAAGCTCGCGCTGCAGAACCCAGGAATTTTCGGTTCAATCTGCACCCCAGCCCATATCAGTCTGGGTGAGCGTCGTACCGGCGTGGGATCGTTCAACATTACTGCGTGATGCCCGTTGAGGTGCGCTGTAACTGTGCCCCCTTTATTTATAGACAAACACCCCAAGACATGGTGGAACGCTGCATCGAAACTTGCTCGTAGTTTTGTCGTGTAGCAAGTATACGTTTACGAGAAGGATCTACCACTGGCAATGTTAGACGACCATTGTACATGCGTTTTTGTAAAAGCTTTTTGCAGAAACACTGCACGAACCTTGCGTACTCATGTTGATGTTGGCCTCACCGTAGCAAGGCCATGGAACAGAGTGTCAACAATGGAGCACAGCTATTGGTCCGAAATCGTAGCGTGCAGAGGGAAAGGTAAGACGTACGCTAACACGCCCCCCCCCCCCTCTCCGTTTTTCACTGCGTAGCAGTGTAGGAACTACGTAGTCGCGCTAACTCAAATTTGTTGCATTTAGCGGAACGTGTAATCCAGGAAATTGTTCCTGTGCATTTCCTTCACCGTTTTTTTTTCTTTTGACAATGCCCGTGGATGATGATCCCGCCGCTGTCGGCAAATAGTTCAAAATAAACACCACCTAAAATAAAGTACTCGGCTCCCGCTTCACACACACACCCTTTGTGTGGGAAGGTCTTCCCTCCGCACAAAGCTGTGTCTCAGAAAAGTGGTCGAAGGCAACGACGCAAAAAACCGAGAACAAGTCTTTGTTAACCTCCCGGACTTTGTTACAGGGACCTTACATAGTGGGTTACAGCAGACAAATAAACCAATAGTACAACAGCACTTCTCCCACTCACGAAAGAACCTGACCTGCCCACTAAACGGTTTCTTTCAATACGCACCAGCATCACAAAGGCTTCGTCGTCCATGCTTTAGTTTGTGCGAAACTTTGTTGGGCTCTTTTTATGCGACGCACATTAGATGAATAGGTTTCTTGGTTGGGGTGAGCGCTTCGTACTCTAGCGTCTTCATTAAAAGAGCTTCCCTTTGTGAAGCGAAGCCGTGTGAAATCAGGTGCAGTTTCTGTTCTCGTGCTTTGGCGGAATGTCATTAATGTGGAATTCTGGAGGAACGGTGCAAGGAAAGCTATTCGAGTAAGTGCCGCGCTTGATGATGAACTTAATGTAAAAGGAACCCTTGTCGATGTAATATATATATATATATATATATATATCTTTTTTTTGCGCAAGAATGATTTTTTATGCGGTTCACGTGTGCGAAAGCACTGAAACTTTTTATTTTTATTTTTTACCGGTGGTTTGATTATGAACGCGCAGGTACATTAAAGAAAGTCATAGAGGACGTTCATCTATATGCAAAGCTAATTTCACCGACATACGAGGGGGGGGGGGGGGGAGGGGGGGGGGGGGACCCAGAAGTAACTGAAATTCATTTCCGGATTTTTCGTAGTACCAGCTTCCGCCGTTAGGAGCGTGTAGCGGCACCCCTTCCGAGTCAGGTGGCAGAATGGCGTCGTCTGGTAAAGTTCTAGCAGCATGGTGTAAACTTTTTTCCGAAGCGCTTCAAAATCGTTCGCCATTTGTGTGCAATATCTGATTTGAAGAAGAAGCAGGCGGCCGCGAAATTCTGTTTTCTTTTAGCGAAAACGGCTGCAGAAACTTTTGTAATGCTTCGGAGAGCTTACAAAGAAGGTGTTAGAAGAAATCGTAGGTCTACGAGTGGTTTTCTCGCTTCAAGGCTGGTGAAATAATGATCGACGTCAAAGCTCGTTCAGGGCGACCCACAAGCGTTTTAACTGATAAAAACATCGAGAAAATTTGGGCATTGTTCACTCCGAATTTGCTCCTCCTGCTGAAACTGTCAATCAGGTGTTTTACCTGGGACTTCTGCGACGCTAGCGCAAAATAGGTAAGAAAGAAGCACCCCACGATTTGTGGGAGTGGTGATTCCATCACGACAATGCTTTGTCAATGCATTCATTTTTTAACAAAGATGGCATGATACCGCGCCCTCCCCACTATCCGCCGACTTCTCCCCGTGTGTCTCTTTTCTGTCTGCCCGTATAAAAAAAGTTCCAAAAGAAAAGAAAAAAATATGTGTGGATGTGGAAAATCCTTCAAAGAAGACTTTGCAAAAAACCCTCAAGGAGTGATATTGAAGCGCTCGAAGAAAAAAAAATGATAACATACCGCTGAAACTTCAGCAGACGACGTCAATCGGCAAACTGACTCGGAAAGGGTGCCGCTAAGCGTAACTAGCGGAGGAAGCTGGTACTACAAACGGCCGCTGTCCACAAAAATAATTCCTGTTACTTTTGAATCCCCCGTCGTATTGTACATATTTTTGGTTGCACAAAACACGCCCGCCCATTGAAAGCAAAAAGAAATAAAAAAATTCGGCAATTTAATAATTAGCTTTGTGTACCAGAAAAAAAAGGCTGCTGACGTGTTGCCCTTCCCCCCAAGGCCCCCTCCAAAAAACAACAACAAAAACATGAATTTGTGTAAGACTCATGAAAATATTAAACACTGAACAAAATCAGCCATCTGAGTTAATTCCCAATGCCGAACTCTTTTTGTTCACGTTCCGCACATTGAAAAGCACAGCGAAAGAGCCCTGGCACGCACCGCGCCTGATCTGGCTACACCGCCATCTATCTCCGCGCGGTACGGTCTGCTTGCCATGGTCACTATCACCATGGCAATGAAGCGTCTCCTGAATAGACGCATACGTGAACATAGCATCGGGATACAGCAACAGCCCATGCAATTTTCCTAATGCCACCTGCTCATCGCCACTTTTTAGGCGCTAGTCATAACAGAGGCCTCCGACATGGGGCGTGTTCTAAAATTTACTCCATCTTGCTCTTGGGTAAGTGCTTTGTACCCTGGCGTTCTAAAAATTATCAGCGTCCAGCGTTTATCAATCTGTGTTGTCCCGTGACACGACCCGCCGGGGTAACTCGGGTTCATTCCGGTAAGATTTGGAACACAGTCATGGGTAAGAAAACTTGTATAAATGGTTTAATGATAATATTTTATAATGACAGCCTAGAAACCACAACGAAAGTCTACCAAGGCTCCATGTAGCCTATCCGTTACGCGAAAAAGGTCGATAGACAGAAGATTATGATTTTCAAGCTACAGGTATTTGTAGAGTTTAGCCGATATAATACAGTAATTGATGGTTACTTACTGAGAATATTTTAGTGTATAGGCTAGAGAGAAACAAATCATAAAAGTATATATTTTGTCAATTAAAATTTAATAAATTCGTATGAAAAAAAGAAAAACAAACCTGACAAACAATGTCAATGTTTCAGGTGTCATAGTGTAGTACCCAACGAGGTTCTCAATTTAGTAGCAGAAATAAGCCAATATAATATCTTCAAACACGATTAGATTTCGAAGAGCATACCGACGGAGAAGGTATCTGCATAGAGTTTAACATGACGTGTTTCCGGATCGAGAATTTGTCGGAACCCTTGTTGCTGAACCTTGTTCCTGTGCTTTTCTATGCGCTGCAGCAATGTTTTTTAAAAGGCTAGAGTCATTTTGAATTCTAACCGACTACGGTAAAATGAAAAATTGAGAAAATCGGCTGCGCTCGCTTTCGAAAACTATCGGAATTTAGTTAGTGTGAACACGAGCTGGAGCTAAAGTTGTTGACTCGTCGTTGATCAAAATAACCCCAGGGTATGCAGCGAGGGCCACTTTTAAAAAAAGAAATTATATATTAAAAATAAACGAAATAGGCATTGTTTTATGCAACCAAATTGCGTTCCGGACGCACTTCTTTGGTGTAGTCGTCAACGGCGGTACTCGTCATGTAACTGAAATTCACAAACACCAAAGGCTAATAAAGAATCACTTACCTGCAAATGCATAGGAATAATACGAGCCGGAACAGTTTACCCGCGTTTTCGGAAGCTACGGGATTGAGGTGAAACAGTGTTTTGTGAAACCTCAATAGACGTCTGCAACTACGGCCTCTAGACGCCGCCATCTAGCTGCTAGCATGCGTAGATCGTCTGATAGTGACGCCTGGGTGAATAAATAGATTGATGCTAACGGCTGCACACTCTATAATCGGCGGTAGCTTGCGCCACCTTGCGTTGCTAAGGGCCCCACCTAGCCTTGCGTTGGCACGCCGTGCTAAGGCGTGTCCACGGTTGCCAGGCTTGCGCCAAAACAAAGCATTTTCCATCCACAGTTATCAGACTAGTTTTTGATGCTTGACTGCTTTCTAACATCTATAAGGTGCTATCCCTTGCAAGACCACCAAACGCACGCGGCCTGACAAAGAAACGAAGACACCTTTAAGCAGTCGTGTAGCTGGGGGTGATGGTGCCCATGGCAAGTAGTTTTCTCTCGCCCCTGATGACGATGATGATGATTATGCTGTGAAAAACCTTGCGTTTGCACGAAAGTGTACTGGGTGTATCACAGCATATCCATCCCATTGCCTGCATTGTACCGAACGCACACGTAAGATGGACACCAAACAAGATAAGCTCCTGTCAAATCACCTCGTGATTCCTTGCTGGCGCCCCTGTGGCAAAAGAAAAAAAAAAAGGTATATTTTTAGTAACTTAATTTGTTTCCAATACCTTTGAACCACACGAAAGAGAAAAACAGAGCGCACATGTTAGAAGGCCAATGAAGAGCGAAGACACTTGCCACGGCCGCTCGATCAAAAACCTGGTGCGACCCGCCACGTCATACCGCCGTGCATAGGCGAAGGCGAGATCGATCAGTTTACACTAGTGGCCGCGTTGACGCTAATAGTCGTGTATACGCTCCGGGCAATTCCGGGGACCCGCGCTGCTGAGTAGCAGTGGAGAGATAATGACCTGCGGAGAGATATCTTCCGGCGCCGGCCCCGGCAGTTGACATTATTTAGCTGTCATCAACCGGTAGCGTCGCGGCGGTCGCCAAAGGCACTAGGCGCGTCTCTTCGTTTGTGGCGTATCTAGCGGGCCGCACTCCGTTTCCGATCAATCGCACCGTGCGTTTACATAAAGTTATTGACATAGCGTCAGGCAGAAAAACGCTCTTTAGGTTGTCAAAATTTTATTTGCCGCCTTTGACTATTCCCGAGGCAAATATGAAACACATATAATGCATCATGTTACTGCATAATAGCTACGACAGAACTTCTTTTTAAAATTTCGCTGAAGGGATATTTGGTTAAGAACGTCACACAGTACGCTTGCTCAGTTTCCTCTCTTTTTACACTCATCTCAGCGTGATCACAATGTCTGCCGGTGCCATTAGTCCAATCCTAATTCAGGGGTCCCTCCTCGGTTTCACACCCTAGATAAGCCACCGCTTTTGAGACTACCACAAAAGAGTAATGATTAGATCCTAGGCTTTGACGGTTGGTTTATCTTTAATGCTTTTTAACTTATGTTTTTTTTTGTTTTGTTTTTAGTTCTTGCTAACAGTGTAGGAGTTTCTCAATGTCAATTCTCGGTGTTAAAAAAAAAAAAAAGTCAGGACACATTCGTCGAAAAGACCCTTCTCATATTGCCACGTTTCCTTGGACAGGAAGCTTGTGATGCGCGCGGCGCTCGTGTCCAATACATGTTCAGCGTACCTGCCCGATACAAGGTCGGACACGTATAATTTGCGCGGCAGCTCCTAGGTGGCGCGCATTTTAGAAAAGGTTCCATTCCCTAAAATTTAGGGAATATTCGAATACATGGATAACATCTGTGTACTACTAATACCCTTTTTACATGGGCACACTTAAAGGGGGGTACAGCTACCCCAACTAACTATATCTTCGGAATTGCCGGCCTTTACTCTTTCCGGTGTACTATTTAGTATCGAGAAATAGACCGTGACGTCAGGGGAAGGCAGGCTATAAAAAGGTCGAGCGGGCAGTCTACAAATGAGCTATGCCGAGCATTTGTTCCTTGTTGCTGCGTGGGTGCTGAAGCGAGCTTCCAAGAAATTCATTTAACAAATATGAAACTGCTTGTAATCAGCTAGGAACAAAGTCTATAGCCCCAAAAGTAAAATTATGCCTTTCCTTGACGCCATTTTTTTAATGTTGCCGGCAGATACTTTCATTTCTCGGATGCTGTGTCCTCTTCATCCAGCTGGATGTGGGCACTTGTGGCACCGACTCGTCTGAACTTTTTCTTTAATGTCAATAACATGCCTCACAGCATTATTCCTGTTGTCAGTGGTGACCTTGCCAACCTCTTCGCTGAGGAGTGCCCCCCCCGTCGACGATTCTGAACTTCGTGCTTCGGGCAGCAACGCCGTTCTTGATCTGGGCCCAAACCAGTTAAATGGGATTGAACTCGCAGTGATACGGTGGGAGCCTGACCACAGTGCAGTTAGCCGTCTAGGCAGCAGTGCCCACACGATACTTTAGGTGCTGTGGCTTCACCAAGGCCAGAATGTTAAGGAGCTGATTCTTCAGCATCTTGGGGTTCCATGGAATTTTTTTAGACGTCGAATACTATCGGATGTCGTCCTTGCGGGAACTCGTCGCCGGCACTGCTTCAAACCGCCGCGAATGGTAAGACGCGTTGTCCATGACGATAACGCTTCCTGTCGGCAATTTGTCGAGGACACCGTCGAGCCACTTCTCGAAGCTGGCGCCATCCATTTCCTCGTGGTAATCGCCGGTCTTTTGGCCACGGAACACATTCAGGCAGCCGTCGACGAAGCCTTTGTCGCTGCCGATGTGGGTGACGATAAGACGCTGGTCCTTCCCTGATGGCTGCTTGAGGCCCGTCGAGAGACCACGCATAAAGGCGTCGTGAGACGAGGCCACGGTCGTGTCTACCCGCACCCTTGACATGGTGTACCGTGCCGTCACCCACGTCTCGTCCAGGTAGAAGATCTTCCGCCCATCTTGTCGGTGACGTGCGATCTCATGCAGGTACCTCTGCTGCCAAGCGACGATGTCCTCTAGTTCAATCATTCGCGAGGTTCGTTCACTCTTGTCATGCTCGTATCCGATGCCGTGGAGAAGACGACGCACAGTCAAAGCCTTCAACGTGGGAAGTTCAGCGCTCAGGAAATTTTGTCCAGAGCAATAGACGAAACTTGAACGACTTTCAATCTATCCGAGTCAAAAGCAGTCCAACTGTACGTAAAGTAGCAGTAGCACAAGACTACCAAACCGCCACCTGTCTTTCGATTTAAAGACGCGTTCCGTTTCTCTTTTTTGGGAAGTGCTCGTGTGACCAGGAGGGAGGCCCGGGGGGGGGGGGGGGGGTGTAGGGGAGGGAGCCGTGAACCGCACTTTCACACGCGAAGAGCCGCATGAGGCTCGCGAGCCGCAGCTTGGCCACCCCTGATATAGAACAACAATTATAGCGAACTAACGTCTTGATTGATCAGGCTTTGCATTGGTTACTGTCTTCAAATACTTTCTTCACTAGCCGTAAGAAGGCCGCCATCAGCATGTACAGATGATATAGACCTAGGTGATAATAGTTACAGAAGTTACCAGACTGAATTTCGGAAAGGATCTAATATTTATTCTAGAGCTTTCAGCCGCTTTGAGCTATTTTCCAAACTTTCATCATCTCTGACAAATTAATTGTTGGCGTAATTGAGTTTCGCAGCGAGGCTGGTCAAGGCACTAAACTTTTTGCTCCACGGAGAAAAACAGCAGCCGCTCGTAATAAATAAGGCTTAATGTATACGGGCTAGAATTTCATTATATTAAGTTTACGAAACTCAGTTCCGAACATTCTGAAACTAGGTTCAACGATTTCATTTCGCCTTTGCAAATATATAGATACACCTAAAACGTAGGCGTTTAGGTAGGCACGAGGGGCTATTGCAGTATGTGCGGTTATAGCCAACGTTCAGCAAATTTGAAGCACACACAGACACACACACACGTACACACACGCACGCACACACACACACACACACACACACACAAACACACACACACGCGAAGTGAAAATTGGGTCAATTCAAAACTTCGGTAGAGGAGTGAGGGTGTTCTCGAGGAACCTATCTTTCATATTTTCTTTCTGCAGAACCCAACCGGTGAATTAAACGCTAAAGTACCCCAAAAAAGTTGCTTAATGCATCGGATGAAGTTTGGCCTTGTTGGAAAGAGAGAAGTTTGAGCTTTTATTTTTTTCTAGCTTGTGGATAAGACATTGTCGTGGTCTATGGTAACATTTTGTTCAAACCTGTAGTGGCTGACAGTTTAAGAAACTCGTCGTGTGACTCATTATGTTTATGTAGCTCTGCTTTGTTATTTATTTGTGGAGCTGCAGCCTTGGCCAGCTAATGCAGTGTCCTCATTGGCTAATGAGCGATGATAAAATGCCTTGCGTTTTGAAAGCTCTTTCTGACAATATAGCGGGGTGTGATCTACCATGTTCGCGGTTCTTGCTGCCTGCCTTTTTCTCCGGCAGCCTTGATCATCTAATGGACGATTCTTATTTGCTGCGGAACTATTATCAGATGATCCAAGATTGGCCAGGCCCTGAGCTTCTTAAGTTGTTAATGAGTACATAAAAGGAAACGACGTTCGTGTATACTCTATTCCACCATATGATGTACCGCAGGAAAGGCTACAAGAGTGAGCTCCTTGCTCTATGGGAACATCTCGGTGGCACAAGCACTCGTGCACTAAAGGCAGCTGAGCAGCCAACGCTATGAGCTCGCGCTTTTAGTCTTCGCTGCGGTGCAACGTAAGGTGAAATGGAGTACAGTCTCCAGCATCTCTTTCAGTCTGTAGCGTCCTCAACAAACGTTGGGGGTATACCGGTAGCCGGGTGTTTTGCGCACGTGGAGCAAAAGCTCGCGCTGCAGAACTCGAAGACCCTGGGTTCAAACCCCCCCTTACCCGTTTTCATCTGGGCCTATACTCTGGAGATTTCGCGAAAACGTCGGCGAGGGATCCGGCGGGCCGGCGCTGCCCTCGACCTGGCACCGGTCGAGGAATTCGACCTGGTGGTCGAATTCCTCGGCGACCTTTTTTCCGAGTGAGCGTATTAGAGCCTCCGGATGGGCGCTGTCCTGGCGTGTGATCGTGTCTCCTTACTGGGTCTCTAATCCGGAGACTTGGCGCAAAACTCGGCGAGGAATTTGACTACCGTGATTGGCCTGCGCCAAGATCAGCGCGGTGCTGCGGCCAATCACGGCTGCCGAGTTTCCCGCCGGCTTCTTTGCCAAGTGTCCAGATTATGGCCCCTTCGTGATGCACGTTAAATACCCCAGGCTAGCTTCTTACTGCAATGACTACATTTTTCATATACAGCGAAGACACTACACACCCAGTGTAGCTGTACAACATCCAGCTGTCTAAACAAACACACAGCACGTTTTTTACAACGAACTCTCTTCGAAAATCGCTTTGTCGTAAGTTCATTACAAGATCCAGTCGTCCGGCAATCACTTCTTTCCTAAGGCCCAAAGGTCCATTTTCCACTTAACAAATAATGACGTTCTCGTAAACCGAATTTGGAACCAGCCTTTGTACATAGCACTAAACGGTGCATCGCCCTGCTTCGCTGTAAGAGTGTATTCAATCTTATCACCTCGGTATACTTTTTTCGCCCCCTAAGCTGGCAAGTGAGGTGGAAGCTATGCGCTCGTTGGACCAATCAACTGCTTCTCTTTCATCACCTGACCCCGTTCTCCAGGCACGGGTATGGACGAGAGCGTTACGACGTGGCGAAAGGCGGACTTTCGACTGTTCCAACAAGGACGCATAGCTTCCAGCTCACTGTCCGCTTAGGGGTGAACGGAGCCGAGTCTGAGCACGTCCCAAGTAATTAATAGGACACCGCTTCCCATAGGTTGCGGAGGGCGGTCCAGCCTTAACGAGATTAGCGGAAAGAGGTGCGGTGAGGCCGCGCTGTGCAGAGCTTATTGCATCATGGCACGCTAGAAGGCATCACGCTAGTACGAAAGGGTGGCACGTAGAGCGACGCAATACGGCTTGCACAAGCGGACGGGAAGGTGTTGCCCTTAAGTAGAGAGTGTACTTAATTAATGCGTAAACCAACCGTTGCACCGAAACAAGGCTGCGATGCGCAACAACCAGCGAAGAGACTGAGGAGGAAATGAGACAGGGGAAACGGTGGAGAGGGGGGGGGGGGTGTGACGTCACTTCGAAGCGGCAGGCGCTGAAGGGTCGTCGACACCTTATAGATTACGAGGCTGAAGCCAAAGAACTGGCTACAGTCACTGACAGGATGAGAACGTCGGGGTGTCTCCTTTAGATGCCCGGCATCGAGCACGCGCTCGTTGTTTTCCGCCGTGCTTTGGCTGCACGTGCACCCTTGAAGCCCGGTAGACGCCGAAGCGCTATCGAAGGTAGGGAGCTCGCGCCGGAGGTGGGACAGCAAAAGGACCATTCCTGGCCGTTCTCATTCTGTCAGTGACTACAGGGGAATAGGTTCTACTCCATTCATTTACATTAGGCAGCGCGTCTACAGCCCCATATCCTCCCTTAGCGGTGGAGACAGCCCGCTTCGGAGAGAACGCATGCGCATCCCGCCGTCCATGCTGTCTAGCTTCCGCGCTGCGCCGAGCAGAAGGCTGCCTCCGAAGCACCGAGATACCGAACTCGCCAAGGCAGCAGAGACGGCTGCCTCCGCTCTTTCGCTGTCCACTGCAATAGTTGGCGACAGCCGGCCCTTCCCAATCCAAAAGGGAAAGCCCCGTGGCAGCTGCGCGTCCAGCCGTTCCCTCGAAGCAGAAAGCTATTGGCGCCAAGGCATCTGGATTTTCGCGTACTAAAGGCTGAACTCCATGGGACGAGTATGCTGCGAATAACCGACGAATTTTGCCCGGCGGCTTTTGCTCTGCGCGTGGAATCGACAAAGTGGCTGCTACGTCGCGCTCAAAGCGAGCGTGCCGTCAGGCGGCGTTCGCCAGTTATTCGTTACATAATTCGTTCCATTGAGTTCAGCCTTAACGGTGAATCCGGGTGGTCGCCTCTCTCTTCTGACCTTAATTCGACAAAGCGCTCCCTCCTCGCCGCAAGAGCTATCTCGAGATCCTTTTCAGCCGATCACAACTGCTCGGTTCAGAGCGCTCTGATATTCTCGGACCAGCCACGGAAGTAAAGGTTTTGACATTGGTAGTGGACAAAAAAAGTTTTTACTGCGCACGATGGCCGATTAAGCAAAATTTATGCTCACAACGTGGTGAAATAACGGCTGTGACAGACTGACATTGTCCTACGTATCAATATGTAAAAGAATAAATTAGCAGCATATGAATTGACTTTCGTAGAACGGAATGAAAGCCAATGTATGGAAAGAGTTGTCAACTGATCGCGTTTTCGACAGCGAACATGCTGCGATAGCAGTCATGCGTACGGCAGAACATGCAAATATCGTGCGAGCATCACACAGAGGAAATAGCATGTTACGCAAATCACAGTCAATTGAAGTCGGCTCTCGCTTTAATTTACAACACAAACCTTAGAACGCACTTTCACTGAACTTGAGAATTCCTTGAAGCGTCTACAAAACCGGTAAAACAACGGCGAGCACTGCGAGCTGTTTCTTCTTCGATTGGGCCTAGCGGGTTCACCGCCGTGAGATGAACGATCTCGTAAAAGCACTGGGAATATTTCCCACGTCGAGCTTTTCTATCACGGTCACAAGCGAAATGTCGTCCCGTCTGTTGCAATCCTTGTACCTTCAAACGCACTAGCACTTTGTAGAACCGGATATCTGTCGACGTCATGCCGGACCCCGCAGACAAACCGCAGTCCACTGCCGGCCATTGTCAACAAAGCCACGTGATCCCCATCCAAGTACCACGTGACACCTGCGCCACTCCTCACTCAGACGGCCAGAGACGGAGTGCTAGGGAGCGCTCTGACAGGGAGGGGCGCCCTGGGAAAGAGCCAGCCGATCAGGCCATCGCAATCCCTTCCCACCGCCCCATCTCGCGAGCTCTGGAAAGAGCTCTCAACAGCACGCAGAAAGAACCACGCGAATTCGCCATCAGATGTATTCCCTAGACTTCGGTCGATACCACGCTGCAAGATGTTCTCTTTAGGTGAAAACTCTGCCCGGCACGGAGTGCGAGCGCGCCCTTCCCCGGCGAACTAGTGTCGCTCACTAACAAAACGACGAAACTGCAGAGAAAAAACAACAACAACAACAACACAAATAAAATGTTTCGTGGCCTTGGTATCAGACTGGCGGCCATTAGCGGCGAGATGTTTCGGTGGCGCCCTCGTTCGGTTACCTTTCGTAACGTCATTATTTTTTGAACAACAAGTTCGATGGTGTTTGTAATGGTCATGCTGGAAGCCTGAAATCATGGCGCTCTCAAAGCAACACTGCCAACACCGTCAAAATGGAAGTTTCTACATTCCTCTTATTTTCGTCGATGAGACACCCTTTGCTGACGTCATACTCAGCATTCGGCCAATTGTGGTGAGCCGACCACCGCGCGAGCTGATGGCGAGCTACCACAGTTCATTTGCATCGTGCATGCGACACCATCAGGATTGCCGGTCTTAGCAGCCTATTGTTGTGAGCTCGTTCTGGACATGACTACTGAAGCAGGCGATGGAGCAGACGATGTCGCAGACGACGAAGGAGACGATGGTGCTCATCCGGGCAAGCTAGGTGGCGCCGAGGCGATCTACTAGTGATGGCGTTTAGAGGAGGAAACGCGCAGGCCTTGTGTTGGCATTGCACCAGTTCGCCAGGGGCTGTTGGGCGCGCGCATGCGCTCGTGAGAGGACTTTATCTAGTCGAGCGCGTATCATTGATCCTCGTGCCAGTGTGCTCACCTAAAGACTATATATCTCACACCGTACTCCAGACGCAGCCGACGCAACGAGCTCTTCGGACTAATCAGGCAGCGTCAAAAGTACACAATCACGCTGTTCGCGCTAAATTATTCATTAAGAAAAAAGGCGTAGTGACTTGCACTTTGCACGCTGCCTGATTTGGTTTTATTAGTTCTTAGCGTCCGCTGAGTCTGGACTTTAGCTAGACGTAGTTTAGTAATATATGATGGCGAAAACAGCTCAGAAACCACGGACTACAAAGAGGAACATAATAATAATAATAATAATAATAGGAGTTTATTTTCCAACAAAGTACAGGTTGGAGGGCGGCTTGGAAAAAAAAGCTGTTAGCACAGCTTGACTGGTCCCAAGCCCCCACGACATCACGACATCAGCATACACGAAAGGACTACGACAGTTCCTTTTTGCAGTCTGTGTTTTCTGAGCTATTTTCCCCATCACGTATAACGTCAACCAACTGGCCCAGTTCACCACCTTATTTAAGCATAGGAAATTATTTGCTCAAACACTGAAGTTTCTACCATCGCCTACCGGTGCACAGCATGGAAGCGAGTGCTGGCTCAGCGGTCGACTGGGACTCCCGTTAAATCAGCGTAATCGGAAGGTTGCTGGGGTTGCCCAAACTGCCGCTCCGTCCTATCGCTGAACAAACAAAACAAAATCGATGCGTGTTGCGGTAGTGAGGCTAGGACGTAAAAGGCCTTTCGTTTTTGTGGGGTGCATTGAAAGTGCCGCAGCTCGAGCTGCAACGACATCGAAGGACATTTGGCTGACGATCACAGTGGGCTTATAGGAAAGGAAAATTGTCCCTCTTCGATTCGACCACCCGTTTCTTCGGATGTTGTCTTTGCTGCTTTCAGCTGGCACTGGTACGCGGTGCTGGAGATGCAACGTTAGGTATTGGGCTTAATTTTGGTTTCTTTATTTAGTGACCCCAGGTCCTTGACTCGAAAGAACGGTTAGTGTTAGTCAAGTAAAAAATCTAAAAAAAAAAAAGGCATCTCTCTCTCTCGCTTCATTTCTCTCTCTTTCTAAGGAAACAACAACAACAACAACAACAAATAGATGAAAATTTAGAAGAGCACCATGGCTGAAAAACGGCAGAAAGTTACTTTAGAGGCGATCGAAATTCTCCGTCTCTCTTAGAACCCAATCCCGCTCAATTTTTTTTCTCTCGCTGAATTGAAACCTGAAGTTTGACGCAAAAGGGCTTAAGAAGCTGGGGCTTTTAGGTCGTCGGATTGCTTGCGATGCTCCATTTCCTTGCGTTGTAGCTTTCTCTAAACTCCCGGAGAAAGTATTTACAACTTGTTTACAGTTTAAAAGTTTGACAGCTGAAAAAATAAATAAAACAAAGTTTTCTATTAAAAATAAGGACACGTTTTTGTTTTTTTAGGTGTTGTTTTTGCCATCGCAGCATGTATGGTGAATTTTATTTTATTTCCAGTCCCATATATGTATATATATCCTGGCCACATTTTTTGCCAGCTCTCTTTCCCTTTCCTGAACTTTAATGCAATAAATTCAATAATCACCTTCTCCCTTCTTATTTCACAATATTACTGCGGCTGCACTTGTCAATCTTCACTCATTCCCATATATATACGGGTGTTTTTTTTAAGCTTAACAGAATTTTTTTTTTTCAAAAACCATGAAAGCTACATTAATGCGGTCTGCGCAGGTGAGTTACACGGCCAGGGAAACATAATATAAGAGGCTAATTGTAACGATCAGTCGGCAAATAAGTTAAAATTTGTTAATGAACTTTTTAATTAATGAAAATAGACATATAGTTTCAATTAGAAACTTGCTGGGCACCATCGAAAACCCCCAAATCGGTCATTTTCAGAAAGACTGAGCGCGTGAGAAGCGTAGTAGTGCACTAAAGTCAACACACGTGGAGCACGTACAAAGCTAGCGTTTGCGATAAGGCGTCCGCGCAATTTTTCCGTCTCTTATCTAGCCCAAGCCTTGTACCTGCTCCACGAGTCGTAACTTTAGTGCACTACTACGCTTTTCACGTGTTCAAAGTCTTCCTGAAAATTACTGATTTAGTGGTTTTCGATGACGCTGAGCAAGTTTATAATTGGAACTATATGTCTATTCTCATTAATTAAAAAGTTAATTAACAAATTTGAACTAATTAGCCGACTGATCTTTACGATTAGCACCCTATACTATTTCCCCCTTGCCGTGTAACTCAGCTGCGCAGACCGCATTAACCTAGCTTCCATGGTGTCTTTTTAAAAGTTCTGTTAAGCTTAAAAAAGAACACCCGGTATATATATATATAATAATCTGAAAAGTTCAATGGGAAAATGGCGGCCCACGGAGTTTTCGAATACATGGGGCTCTATGGCACCAGAAGCCGAAAACGGGCAAAAATTGGCTCCACTTTCCCATTGAACTTTTCATAAAATCACTTATAACTTTTGAATGAGGTATCGGATCGGGCTGAAGCTTTGGCATCTGGTTGTGATCACTAGCACTACCATTGGCGGAAAATGAGCGTTCGGCGACGCCTAGTTTATTTTTTTAGTAAAAAAAAAACCTGTAAACTTTTTTGTGACATCCTGTAAATATATTATTTATATGTGGGAGGAGGTAACTTAGAAAAGTTCTGCCGTTGTAATATTATGAACGAAGAGGGGAGATAGTGATTATTACATTTCAAAATTTGCAGATCATTCATAAAACATCATTGGAATAAATGCGTTCCACAGTGATGTTTTATGAATAATTTGTAAATCCCCGACCCCTGCAAAAACTCCTCACAAGGATGCAGGCCTGTTTTGCGGATAAATAAATAAAACAGATTAAAACAAGCATAAAGGCTTTCGAACCTGGAAATCGTTCGCGAAGGCATATAGTGAAATGGTGCTTTTTTTAGAGCAGCCGGAGTATTGTTCTCGACTACGAAGAAACTATAGGGAGGAGATCGAACAGTCAAGCCTCTAGCGGTACGCCTTAGCTTTGGCGAAGACAAACCAAATGTTCTCGTCTGTTTTTGATCCGAGAAATCGAAGATGACAATTCGAAGGCAGCTGCTTGTGCGACCAAAGCACTGGTCAAAGCGAAGCGCTTGTGCCAAGACCGTGCTAGGCGAGGTTCCATTTTTTTGTTTTGCTGTGTTAGTAAACACCGCGCTGTGGGGAAAATAAGCTCGATAAAGCGCATCTTATAGTTCGATCTTCTGCCCAATATAAAAATACGCCAAGACGCGTAGGAGCGTTAAGATTGTCAGGCAAATTTGTGTGCTTTTTTTTTTGTCTGGTTTTTGTGCACGCGGTGTCATGCGTCAGTCTTAGAATCAAGAGAAACAAGCAAAGACAAAACAAAATATCGTTTCGCTTTTGTAGCAGAAACCAGGACTTCTCTGCAAAACAACGCAAATGTAAGACAAACCAGAAAAAAAAAAACCACAAGATAATTACTAAGCTTTTATAATTTGTATAAAAGCACGACAAAAAAAAAAAAAAAAAGGGATGTAGCAAAATAAATATAAAAAATAGAATAACTCAGAAAACGGGGCTCTTGTTTTCTTGAGTGAAAGAGAGGAGCTCTTCCATAACGCCGGTTGACGTTTGCGCTACAAGATTTCCGCGTCGTGATCGACAAGCGTGTGATTAAACGAGTTTGATGGAATTCGTAAATAAGCACTTCTGTTCACCCTAGAGTTACTGGTTCACCCCACTACGTATACAGCCTCCCAAGTCGATCGCGAAAACCATCGACTGGTTTTTACTTCTTTTTTGTTGTTGTTGAGAGAATGAAATTGATAAAAAGAAAGAAAACATCAGCTCATGACATTGCCATGTTGATGCAAGCTGTACAAAATCAAAACATGACACTACAACCAGTGCGGAGATTCCCAAAATCCCGTGCCTGATCAACATCATCAACAGCAACCGATCGCCAACGTTTCCAGAACAACTCAGTTGGGAAACTGCCGCTACTTTGAAAAAGTGCTTCCGATTCGTACACGAGAGCAAAACTGGACGCGATCGCAACGCCGCCATTTGCCCCGTAGCGGCCACTCGAGAACTGCACGGCTGCACGTACCGGTCCGGTCGAGTCGCGCAAGGGCCGGTAACGCTAGGGTTCCTGTATATGCTCCCTCCGGGAGCCAGAGCTGCTCGTCTGTTTTCCACGTGCCGTCGCGCCGCTATCCGGCGAGATCCGTCACGTGAGGAGCAAAATCCAAGGGCCGTGCGGGAAAGCCACTGGTACGGGCACTTCGCCGACACTGCACGCGACCTGGCGTATGTTCACTTGCTTTTGCCACCTTCTCCTCCTTTCCTGTTGTCCAGTAAAGGAGGAAAAGGAGCGGAGCCGCTATTTGCTTAATTCAGTCACGTGACGAAGAGAATCTTCGGGCTGCGCAGGAAAGCCGGCGCTACGGGATGAACGCGCAACTCTGGCTTCCGTATTACAGTTGCCTAGACTTGTATAAAACCTTTACACGAACTGCAGGTAACGCCATCTCGCGGCGGCATCTCGCAGTAGCTATATAACGCAACTTTCGTGTTTCAACTTGCCGCTAAAGGGCGGCGCTGTAATCGTATCGGTCTCGGTGGACGCGAGCGGTCCGGGTTTCAAGGGCGAGTTTCCCAACGGCGTTGTTCTAGTAACGTTGCCAACAGCTTAAGAAACGCGAGTCGTAGCCAGTCCCGAGCATCTTTTTATGCCCGAGTCCCACCAGAGCGACAAACAGAAAACAACCAACACCGACAAGCCTCAATCAAGCACGTGCAGCGAGCACGCGAAGGTATTCTTCGCAAGCTTGGGATCACATCGTGCTTACTTCACAAGTACCGAGAGACCGCCAGCCTGCCAACCTTCGTGAGCATGCCGCACGTGCTTGAAGCTTGTCGGTGTCGGGTGTTTTTTGTTTGTCACTCTGGCGGGATTCGGGCGTTATCGTTGCGCAACCAACAAGATACCAGCATCGGCCGATGAGAACGCCGAGGAACGGTTCGACGAAGCAATGAGCGTCAATATAATGAGCCGCGCAGTGCGTTTCTTTAGTCATCAGTGAATATATACGCAAAAAGTCGCAGTGCGGAAGTTTATACGTCAAGTACAGAGGGCCAAAGTGAGTCGCACATGTTGGACACGAATACTACGTAAGCGCTTGTCTGGAAATCGCGTTCAATCAGTCAGAACACGAGCCTTGGGCGAACACTGAGCTCGAACTCGGGTTCAATAAAATCGCGTTGGCCCTAATAGGTGACGTAGAAACTTCAGCACTTATAGGCCTTATAGGAGGGTGGTGTCGGCCTGGTTGAGACATGTTGGCATAACACGTTAGCAAACCTGTGTCGTAATTTTTTTTTTTAACTGCACATTAGCTCTTTATGATGATACCGAGTAAGGGTCAAAATATAGTTCGAAACGTTGACAAAGAAGACTATCCCGTGATTAAAATTTTGAAAACTAGATGACGGATGTACCGGAAGTTTGCGGATGAACTAATAGGCGGATGCGCAGGAAATTCCAGAGTGACGTCACGTGGTTGCTTCTTCTGATTTGCCTTTGAAGTGCCGAAAATCGATGCCCAGTTAACCAAGAATTAGGGCCGGGCGTCGGTTAAAAATTTTAACCCGATTAATCTCCACCATTGAATCGACTAATAATCGATAAATCGGTTTCGTTCAGTCCCAGGCATAATAGTTAATAAAAAGTCAACATTAAAGTTTGTCGTTCTTGGTGAATATGTAATAAATGGTGCAATGTACAATTTCGGATTTTAGATTATTCTTGTTGTGTAGTTGAGAACGGTTAACCACACCCATACACAAATTATTTCTTCGGCAGCAGAGCCGAAAACGTTCGTTGGTATTCACCGGCAATAGTGAACTCCTTCGACTGTTCCCAATAGTCTCTGCTTCGCTAAACGGACACTCGCACGGCGTTGAAGTAGCTCAGAAGCGTATAACTTTCTCCACTTGTTTGGAATCTTACGCCTACAGTTGGCTTTAGATCAAAAATTCACCTAAATTTTTCCTTTATACAGGTGTACTCGTCCACGCCTATGGGGTGAAAGCGTTTAAGTTTTACTTTTCTTGTTTCTAAAAAAAAAAATAACCGAATAACCGTTAAAATAATAAATTGCGATTAAGGCGTTAATTGGTCAATCGGTAGATTAATCGATCAAGTGCCCACCCCTAACAAAAATACACAGTGAAACGACGAAAAACCTTGTTAAGACTGCAGTTTGGGCGAATTTTTCGGTCATACCTCTGATGTACACCGCGCGAAAGCAGACACACAATTCCCACAGGGACACAAAATGGGGGTCACACATGCAGCCTTGTCTCAGTTTTTGCGTGCCTGCGCAAATTGTGTCTGCTTTTGTGCAGCTTAACATCGGAGGGAGAAAAAAAAAACCGTGTCGTTCTGTGTTTGTCCCTTGTCCGTATCCCCAGTCTCGGGTTTACAACTATGCTCAATTTACAGCAGCTAGCCTGCACCCTCACCATTGCTTCGACAACGCTTCGACATCGGCTGCACGGCAAGCGCGCGCGAGCTTTCAAAGCACGGCGGAAAGCATCGCGCACGTGTTAGAAACCGGACGTTTGAAAATCACGCCCTGCTGTTCTTCTTATGTCAGTGACTACACTAGGACATCAATTTTGCTTTTAGAGTATAAAGGTGATATTTAAAAATTATTGCTCGTTTTTAAGCATTATGAGGTACGCGTGAATTCATTCAACTATCGGCGCATTTCTGCGTGGCGTCTTTTCGCTTTTACAGCGGGTGCTTCAATCCCCACCCCTGCTAGTTTCGATCTGGATGAGCATCGTACCGGCGTGCGGTCGTGTATCACTACTACGTGAGCACGTTAAAGACCCCAGGCTAGCGGTTCGTATAGCAGTGGATAAATTTCTCTTCTACAGCTGAGACACTAGTCCGTTGGGGCTGACTGACTTCCGGTTGTATAAACATAAACATAAACACAACACAATTACATCAGCCGCATGTTCGTTGCAACACTTGACATCAGAACGGCTAATTATTGCGAAAGTAGATAACGCCAGTTTTCACATAGGTAATTGATTAAAGTACATGGCACCCTCTTTTATTTTTGGCACGTTCATCCCCCACGTCAGCTGACTGAGCTTGTACAAAGAAGCTTAGCTAGAGGTAATCATTAACTTTTTCTGCGGGGCTCTATCCCTGCAAACGTGTGTCCTTCAGTAGCAAAATATATATGATTATTGGGAGGAAAACAGAGTCCCTTCGACTACAGTACCGACGATGTTTACGTTCGAACTCACCATGGGCAGCGTGAGCCATCGGCGATAATAATCGTGGTGCAAGATGACAACAATAAAGACTACCCCCCCCCCCCCTCCCTCCGGCCCGCTTTGCTCAGTGCAATTGTAGATTAATAATTAGGGATGCAGCGAAGGGCGGGTGGTTCTTCAAAAGGTTCAAAAAGATAACCTCTGAAGTGCGACGGCAGAAGCGAGCTCCTGCTGGATGATGCGACGCAAGCCAGCGTCGGTGGCCTCATTCGAGGTGTGGCTTGCAGTAGGCTTAAGAAAGTGTACAAGCTCATCATGTACAACTTGTCGTATTATCTGCCTTAGAGAGTCAGGGGACAATGAAGATATTGTGACCGCAGTGCTGTTATGGAGTGCAAGGACTTGAAAGCGGGTGTTCAGGACCTCATGCAGTCGTTGGCATTGACTGGTGATGTCTTTGACAGGAGTAGGGTTCTTGAACGAGGAACACCCTAAATGCCTATTCAGAAATGCCTTTGATGATGTGGCAGTCTCGGTCCTTCACGTTATGAAAAAATTTAGCATGTCTTTGTCAAAACAGTGACAAAGCGAAAATGATATATTCAATATAGGAAGTCTAGGTCTCGCCGAAGGTTGAATCCTTGCTGCCAACTTCCGTTCTGCCACAGCTCTGTGGTTGGTCGGTATGCTAAAAATTTCGGCTTTGTTGGACTGCAACCATGTGTCGATCTCGTCTTTGTGGCTGGTTAACCAAATGTTAGTGACACCGGAAAGATAAAGAATGGCGTTGAGGAGTTTGACCTGATTATCCCACCTGTTTTAAAGGCTTGCTCGCTTGTATAGACGTCGAGCCAGCCTGCCACGTCGTTCTTTTTTGAGTTCAGCATATATTTTGAGATGTTGGAGCTGGCTGGGAGCAGGGACAACTGCAGCGAAAGGAGCCACCGTGGATTATGTATTGGTGGTCATCGTTGCTGTTAGCCGTCTGTTGCTAAGCTCCAGAATGGAAGGAACTCGTATTCAGGGAATTCCTCGAGGCCTCCACAATCTAATCTGATGAAGACAGAGACCCTGCGACTGGTCCCAACAATCGTTTAGGTTCGAACCGTTTTACAGATTTGTTAAAAAAAAAAAAAAGAAGCCGTAGAAGCTTCACTAATGCGGTCTTTGCAGGTGAATTATACTGCCAGGGGGACATACTTTAGGGGCTACAAGTCACGATAAGTCATATATTAGAGAGTTTTAGTAGATCGTTCCCATGACTCCGATAACGATACCCGATACTCCGCCACCGCCTCCCTTGCGCATGCATAGTATCGTTATCGGAGCTATCGGAGGTATCGAAACGATCTACTAAAACTCTCTATTGAACTAAAAGTTTTCCATTAACTTTTTAATTATAGTAAAATAAACTTAATGTTCCCATCAGAAACTTGTTGAGCGTCATAGAAAGACATAAATAAATAATTTTGAGACAGACTTTGAGCGCGTTGGAGTCGTCGTAGTGTGCTAGATTCTAGGGCAACAGACACAATGCTGGCGGCAAGAAAACCCGGGTGATGAGAGACGGAAAAACCACGAGGAAGCGTTATCGCTCCCGTAGCCTTGCGCCTGCTGTACGAGTGCTAACTTTAGTGCTCTATCGTGCTTCCCATGTGCACGAAGTCTATCTAAAAATTGACTGAATTAGTGGTTTTTAATGACGCTCTGCGAGTTTCAAGTTGGAGTAATATCTTTAATTAACATATTTTAGTTCATTATCCAACCTATTATGACAATAAACCCTCTATGTCATGTACGGTTTTGCATATATAGATTGATGCGATACCTATTGTTTCAAGTTTAAACGTATGTTTTGTGTTGATTTACGAATTTCGACTAATAAGATGCTCGGCAACTTTTTGTTTTCTATTTTTTACGGTTATTTTTTTTCCTTGCTTTCACTGCGACTAATTATGTGCGCTTTTGTTTCAATATTGATTTCCTGAAGCTGCTGGCAGAATGCACTGGATGGGGCCGCAGATTTTTTTTTTTCGCTCCCCCATTACATGTAATGTAAACAAACAATTTTTATTATAGTATGTCCCCCCCCCCCCCCCCCCCCCCCCCCCCCCCTGGCAGCATATTCCACCTGCCTAAAAAAACCGTATTAGACTCGTGTTGCGCTCAGGGCTTTTTTTTACAACAAATATTAAAGCTTAAAAATATACACTCTGCATATATACGGAAAGCTTTTAAGCATCGCTTCACAAGATTACCTTAGTGTGATTCTCTTGCTACAATCTGGCTGACAAAGTGCCTTAAATATCATTGAAGCCAATGTTGTTTTTCTTTCCAAGGAAAAGCAATGAAATTTATGTTGAAAAGTAAATAATTATAAAAAAAAAAAAACACCTTAAAGAGAATAGGTGCCTGACAACGTATTTTCATTCCACTGGTTACGTCGCCTAATGGCAATATTATCAATACGTCGCGTATTTACTTATTCTTTGGCGAATCTTGTGCTGTATTCTTTGGATAAAACATACCAGGGAGACGCCGTCAGACAGACAAAGAACCGTCTGATGGAAGAGGTGACATCGTGGTAATTGAATTTTATTTTGTTGCCTGGAAAACGTCCTCTTGCTAAAAAAGCAATTACACGCGAGGTTTCTGCTCTGCTTTCACTGACTACCGATAAACACGCTACTTTACAGATAAACTCGCGCACGGAAACAAACAAACAAACAAACAAACAGACAGACAGACAGACAACAAAACAAACAAATAAAAAAAAAGAAAGAAAGAAAGAAAGAAAGAAAGAAACAAATAAATAAATAAATAAATAAATATAAAGACCCAACGATAAGCGCAGTCAGTAGTCACACAAACAGAAATCACGCACACTGTTCTGGAAACGTCTCCGCGCATGTAAACTAGCAAGTTCGTAATCTCCAGTTTTGTCGAAAACAGACATAATCCGTACAACAGACGCGTACACACGTACACACACAAAAGCACGCACACACATACACATGAATACGCACACACGAACAAACACACACGCGCACTTACACACACACACAAAACCCCTACGCACACGCACGCACATACATAACGCACGCACACAGCGCGCACACATAAACACACACTCTCTCAAAATACTGCACAGGTGCATTAAAAATAGATGCAGTTTGAAGCCCTCAAAAAAAAAAAAAAAATTAACGCGCGCTAGAGGAGACGACCACAGGAACCCCTGAACGAAGGTTCAGTCATCCACACTTCGATGACAGTCAATTCAAGAAAAGAGCGCCCCTCCACCTCCTCTCAGAGCAATCTGCACAAACAAACAGCAGGCAAGGTCCTCCGATAGCGCGGCTCCCCCCCCCCCCCCTCCCCTCCTCCTCCCCCCCCCCCCCCCCCCTCCATCAATGCCACCGTTGCGCACAATGCTCCCGCCCTTCCTTCTATATCCAGCGCCGCTAGCCGCGTTCATTCCATCGGTGTAGCGCCTTTAGCAGACGACCGTCCGTCCCGTCGTCTGCTGCTTGTGGGGAAGAGTGTTTACCGGACGTAACCCGAAAGGTCCTACCGGTGATGCCTTGACGCTCGGGTTGAAGTGTTGCCGATATTCCCCGAAGAGATTGCCGGCTTCCCGCAGTTTCCTTTAGTACGCGGTTTGTGATGTTTGTGTTGGTGTGTTTCCTCCGTGCGACCTCACAGACAAGGCCGGCCAGCGGGTCGCTACAACACGCGGCCGCGTCAAGACCGCCGCGCCTGCCCTTGAGGCGAATCTATTGGCGGGGTGGGGTGTACGCGTGTTTGCCACTTCTGGCGGGTCGGGGAGTCCACACGCGATGACGTCATGTCGAGGCCTTGCATTTTGGGCGGTATTGGTTTACACCCCGGGACGGCGCGAATTATTGTTCAGTCAGCTTTACGAGAACTTTGCACTCTCGTGTTTTGGGTCGCGTGTTTATCGATTTCTTTTTGGCGCGTTTTCTGGGGTGAACCCCTGCAACTTGCCGTAAATTTATTCCCCTGCGTGTGTGTGTTTGGAAAGGAATATGTTGGAATAAATTGGGGTTGGGTGGCGGTTTGGGCCTGCATTTTGCGACGGCAGTTTTCTTTAATTTAAGTAAAACTTTAAGGCCTTTGAAAAAAAATCATTATTTGGATGTTGCAAGGTGCGTTCGTGATTTCTCATTTAGTAAAGGGTACAACGCTTTTGGCGTTTAAAATGGGACTATAATTTACTGTACTATTTGCTTTTTCCCGTGTTATCTTTCATTTTTTTTTCAGTCATGTGTATTTGTTGTTTTTATAAAATAATTGCGACAAGTCGCTCTTTCTCAGCTTCATTTGTAGCACCATGTTGTGATTCAATGTCGTTGATTGCCCGTGCAGTATACTACCTTTGCCTTTGGTGTAGTATCGTTGTGTACACACAATGCTCCTGTCCAGCGCCTTTCATTTAAGAAAAGAAAAGCCCAGTTTCTGCGCGGCGCCTTATATTGCGCAAAAGTGAGCTACCTATATGCGCATGTTCTGTACGCGTTACAAGCCTTGTATGCAAAAATTGGCAGCGCAAAAAGTGCGATCGTTCGAATGGTTTATATTATGTGGGAGTCTATATATGGTGAATATATTGTGGGAGCGCACCATCTACGCCTAGTTTTGACGCATTTGTGCGTGTTTCCATTCTGATGCCGCTATCGGAAGACTCATTCCAAGACGCTGAACCATTTGTTCCGCGTTTTGGCTTGACGGTCTAATTAAATTCACACGTGGCACTGTCCTCGTCCACACACACCGGTATGCCTGCTTAGGTAGGAAATGCTGTTAAAGAAAGAAATCAACAACAAAAAACAGCAACTCCCCTCTCCCCTCCTCTCTCTCTCTCTCCCCCCCCCCCCCCCCCCCCCCCCACCCAGCCCCCGGCCCTCAACCAATTCTTATTTTGGTTAGTTTCAGTCTTTTTAGGAGCGGTTCTGAAACATGTGTCTAGTTTGGATCGTCGTGCAAAAACATCGGAATTGCTACTCACTCAAAAATATATCTTGCGACGTAAATATTACGTTAAATATTTCTTTTTTGTTGGGGGGGGGGGGGGGGGGGGCAATTTGTTTATACATACCGATTCTATCCAATTGCTTAACAAACAAAAAAAAGAAAAAAGAAAATGTTCAGCACAAAGCACTCCACACAAGTCTCGGACAAGAAGCGATGCCTGTCGATACGAGATTAGGGCGAAACAGAGAAAGAGATTTTACTCGCTCTGGCAAGAGTTGAAAAGGAAACCGGCGCTTTTAAGCCGACTCAAATGTCAAGTTTATTTTATTTTCGACTGACACATCTTTAAGCTGAGACATAACATAACATAAAGAAGAAGAAGGAAAGGCGAGTGGAATCCGGAGGTTTTGTCGTTCTTGGTTTGACACCATAGTCCGTTTCTAGCTATTTCTCACCTTTCTGCTACTTCGAGACGGTTGGTGCTTGCGTGAAATCCGGGCTGGGCTACGTTAACAAGGGTCCTTTTTTCCAGTAACGTTTTGCGCACATGTACACCCCTTCTCCTGGCCTCGCTCCCCGCTTTCGCCATTTCTGCGGGGCAATGTTACGATCGACCAACAAATTCAGCGCCCATCTTTGGGCACATTTCGTCTTTCTCGGCCATTCCCGCTTGAGTATACGTTAGTATGAGTCATAAAAAGGCAACGACGATCAATACAACAGCACGAGGCCAATGTATTCGAACGGGCGGAGACAACATGGGCCGCCCTTCATTTGAAGTTCGAAGACAACTCCTTAGACGGTGCTCATTACTCTAAAACAAAGAGGTCCATTGCATCGATAGGGATCCATCCAGGATGAAGATGTGTGAAAAAAAACAAAAAAAAACAACAGCAACAATGACAAAGAAAAAGAGAAAACTGTTCGTGTTTGCGTGACGTTCTTTTATCACGCACAATCGGAAAGGCTTGTGACTATACGAGAGGCTCAGATGTGTGTAAAACTATATCGTTCGAGTGAACACGAGAAAGTGCCGCTGGCTTTTGTACAAACGTCGTTAGGATTACGCAAAGCTGCCGAGTTTGCGTGCGCACAAGCCAGATCCGAGAGAGCAGCGAACCGCCCGCGCATGCGCAGTGCCGACAGCAGCGCCACCGCACAGTGGCGTGACGTCAGATACCCGAGTTCGTTCATAAGCAAAGCGCAAGTTCGTCTGCTTCTTTTCCAGGGGTTGTAATGAGGTCAGAACGTCGAGCTCTGATTGGCTCTGATTGAAGGACAGAGGACAGACCTCAAGGGAAGCTCCCTTGAGGTATACCCACTATTCTTCAATCAGAGCCAATCCGAGATCGGCGTTCTGACGTCAGCACAATCCCCTGCAAAAGAAGCAGACGAACTTGCGCTCCGTATAAGTTCGGGCCACTCACAAGCTCATGGAACGTAGGGCGTGGCGATTCCCGTGCATCTCATTATCGCGTCGCAGCCAATCAGAGTGCGGCACCCGCCGATGAGAACACCCAGCAACCAATCACGAAGCAAGAAGCGTAAACGTAATGAGCCACAGCCTACATTTCTTAAGCGGTCAGTAACCACAGAGCATGATTGAGATATTATTAAACATGAGAGTGTATAAAAATAATTAAGAGTCGATTAATTTTGTAAACGAGGGAAATCGGATGAAAGTACTCCGAGATTCGAGAAAATTATTTATAATTTTCGAAAATACGAGAGTGTTACGTCAAAAAAAGGGTTTGCGACTATGGAGTCTGTCAGTGTTGCTACTCCGAAGGAAATTGATAGCTGATTGCATCGGAAATTATGGCGAGAGGTTAATTATTGTTTTGTTGAAAATAGTGCTTGGTCACAATGAACAGTCGCTGTCTGCAACTGAGCTTGTTTCAACCAAACAAAACCGAGATTAAAAAAAAAAAAAACATATTGAAAAGGCGGAAGCTTTTCTTTAATAGCTATTTGCGCTAGGATTAAAATAATGAACAAACATTAAACATTGTATACAATAATACCATATAAGTTTAGTTATTATCGCCGAACTATTAACTTTTTGTTCTAGAAGAATGTTTGAAGAAAGAGTAAGTGAACAGGCCAGCAGGTTGTTGTTACACATCTTTAAAAAAATCCGTCGTCTCCGGCATTTAAAAAAAATGTATCTAGTATGATAAGCTTGTTTTCCACGTCACTTTTTAATAGGGCCTTTTGCTACATTCATTATTTAAATTTTTGTGATAGTCCAGTAGGATTTTGTTAGAAAGACTTTCTAAGCCTACTATTTTGTAGTATGCGTTTTGAAAAGTGTGGACAACGGAGCACAACACAAATCGTCCTTTTCTCTTGCATGCCGTTTTTCGAGCTACGTTCCACGGCAAAGTCAAGCCGCAAGTACACCCGTAAGCGATATGAAGGTGAACAGCCCCCTTCTTGTTTTGACGCTCCTGCAAGTTTTGGAACAAGCCCTGTACCAGAAGAGGGCTAGAACGCAAAGTTTAGACCCCAAGCCACGTACCATTTTAGACGTTGAGAGTTAATATAGCTTTAGGGAGCCGTAAGACAGGCAAGAAACCAGGTAAGGTGTTCACATTCATATTGCCGGCGGGTGTACGTTTCGTAGAAATCATTGTTAGCTTTGTTAAGTCTTGCGCAAACACCCATTTATTTATTTCTTTAGTAATACTACCCGATTTTATTCGGAAGTTTATAGTGGGGTGGAAACAAAGTTTTCGAAATCCCACGCCTATTTGGTGGTGCAGTTTAAGAGCAAACAGTAAGAAGGAGGAGCAACTTACCCAAATTAGAGGATGAACATATTTGAACTACACAGATGAATGTATGCATATATGAATCATGATACAAAGCAATCCATAATATATAGAGACATACATATACAAAGAAACTATAAAAAAACAAAAAAACTACAGAGAGCAAAGAATAAAATAATGTTATTAGTCAGCCAATAGCTACGCACAAATAATGTAAAATAGTGGTCTAAGGCTTTTACGGGCGAATATACGAACATGGCGTAAACAGTGGAGTCAGATACATATGCTTATTCAAGCACTACCCGCGGAAAATCTGAGTATCTGAAAAAAATATATTATTGTCACTTCAATACTTTCGTATTATCCTGACGTGGTTACATCGTGTGGCTCTAGATGGGTGTTGACTGAGAGAATTTTATTTGTGAGGGGCTGACCACTGACAATTTGACACACATTTTGAGCCTGCGCAATTTAAACCCTTCTGTCCAGTAATACTAGATATGCTATTTTCCCTAATTGTGATGGAAAGTTTGGGTAGCGAAATTCATTAAAAATTAGCCGTCCAGTCAGGCGTTGTATGTTTTCTGTTTTAGCGACATGTGTGTTTGTAACGGGGAAACCAGATTACGCTATAGCGTACTCGACTATGGAGGCGTACTAACGTTTTATATGCTCGTAGATTTTGCCATTATAGATGCTGATTTTAGTACTATTCTCGGGTACCAGAGCTTTGTTAGTTGCCTTAGTAGTAATGGCAACAATGTTTTTCTCCCATATGATATTCTGCCGAAATCGTGTATCTGATGTGAACCGCTGAAAATGGCTGCTAGGGAAAAGAAGCAACGCCCAATGTACGATCATTCGCAGAACTTGCACGCGATTGAAATGGTCGTCTTTAGCTCAGACATGTAATAAAAAATTCTAGCTCCATATGTTCTCGATTCCGCGCGAGCCATGAATCAAACATTCGAACGCGCGTAGCTGGTAGTAATAGGACAGGAGAACGAGTTGTAATTGTCAAGGTGAAATGACCACGCTTTGCAGGAATCATTAGATTTTGACGATATAAAAAGAGACGTTACATTGGGCGTGATTATAGTTAATGACAGGATGGTGAACGGTAGGGTGTTTCTGTCCAATGCCCGGCTGCCAGCACGCGCTCTTTGCCTTCCGCCGTGCTTTGACTGCGCGCGTACGCTAGACGCTCGCGAGACGCCGACGCGTCATCGAAGGCAAAAAGCTCGCGCTCGAGGCGGGGCCGCTAAATGACCTTGCTGCAGTCTTCCCTGTGACTAAAGACATGTAGCAGCCAAGTTTTGAGCAGCGTCCCTGGCGAGTAAAATCGAATATTTTTAGGCCTCGTTCCCGTTGTACGTCGCGTTCCGTCCTTTTAAACGCTCTGTTGGAGACCGGACACAGACGCCGAAAGACGCCGAGGGACGCCGACAGTCGCTAGTTTGCGCCCGTTGATTCCTCAAGAAGGGATGCTAGGACGCACAGCTTCACGTCAGCACCAAATGATCGCGTCTTGCGGACACGAACGGGGACACCACTTTTGTGGCTGCGTCTCCTGGACGCTACAGCGCCCGTTTGCTCAAGAAAAAGAAGCAGATGCGGAGAGCAAGTCGTCTGCTTCTTGCGCGACGGTTGTGATGACGTCAGAAGGACGCCAAGTTCTGATTGGCTTTGATTTAAAAGATGGTGGGTAGACCTTAGCGCCAGATGCCTTCGGGTCTACCCACTATTTTTTAACGGAATAGTATTGTTAAGCTATTACTCAAGATTTGCAGCTATGTATATCCTTGCCTTCTAATGCGCACTAGGTATGCAGAGTAGACCATTTCAGCTCGTTGTGCTTGCACCCCACTGCGCAACGCGTGTGCGGAGCGGCAGTACGCGGTCCTTCATATTTGCACACTCTTCGAAGGACCTGAAGGCCTTGACGTCGTCCTCGACGTCATCCCAGAGTTTGTCCTAGAGATCGTCCTTGAGGTCGTACTAGACGTTATCCTCGACATCGTCCTAAATGTCATTTGTGAGATAGATCGTCCTTGAGATCATCCTAGAGGTCGTCCTTGATATCACCCTAGGGGTCGTCCTAGAGGTTGTTCTAGACGTCGTACTTGACGTTGTCCTTGATATCTTCCTAGAGGGCCTTCCAGAGGTCTTGTCCGAGGTCGACCAATAGGCGTTTCTGACGTCGTCTTCTAGGACGACGTCCTAGAGGACGACGTTAACAACGACGTCTAGGACGACCTCAAGGACCAGATCTAGGGGGATCTCAAGGGCGACAAGGATTTAGCGTCTCCCTAGAGGACGACGCTAAATTTAGCGAAGCGTTTCCCCGATAAATTTAACGGGAAGATTGACGTCACGACCTGTGCACCGATTCAGTTTCCCCACTAAATTTGGCGGTGCGCAACCATGAATGGTATCGCATTCATAGATGATCACCCCCGTGGTTTCTACAAATTTGCCCCGATCATCAACTTCCTGCAGTGTAATTTTTTTTTAATCAGCCAATAAGAGTTTTGCGTTGGTCTGACTGGAATGATTAATGTGTAGACGCAAAGCTAGCTGTTTTTGTTTGTACTCGCTCCACGAACGCGTTGAGACGCCGAACGCAGGCGTCCAGATTTCGGCGTTCGCGTCCGAACGCGTTCAAATAGTGAGTACAAAGTGAGCTAGCTTTGCAGGGATCCACTGATCATTCCAGTCAGAGCTTGGTTCTCTAGCATCTCCGCGCTCTCTCATCTCCTCCTTTTCCACAGTTTCCACCCGCATAGTTTATCGTATACGCAAATACTTTACTAGGGGGAATAGATACTACTCCGCTCATTTGCATTAGACGGCGCGCGTACAGTGCCAATTTCTCCCCTAGCGGTTTGGACAACTCGCTGTGCCGGAAAAAAAAATACATATTTTTGCTCTAGAAATGTATGTTGAACAAGCTACAACACATATTGAACAAACGTTGCATCGACCGAACGGCCTGCGGCGCGCCTTTCGCCCACCGGCGCGAACGCCTGATAACCGCGGCTTCCATGGAAATCAATGGCGTCTCCCTCCACTCCCAGTTCAACGCGGAAACACCGAAGGTTGCTGGTTATCCAGCCATTCAAACTGCGCCAAACCTGTCCGCACCGAGGCCATTGTGTTGCCCACTTTCGAACGTCCCGTAACGATTCTTAGAAGGTCGGAACCACTGCACAATGGCGGAACAACTGCATCGGGGAACGTGCAAGTCATTCCACAAGATAGCAGACGTCGGATGGCGGCCAACACTGCAAGCCGACGAGCCAATCAACAGCGTCGAAAGTTCATGGGCATTGCGCTCATCACCTTTTTTGTGGGTGTGTTTTTTCCGGTGTGACGTGACGTTGAGGTTTTAGTCCGCCATTTTGAAGGATTTCCACAGCTGCCCATGGAGGGCCATATTTCGAAAGGGGTTTAGTCTCGGGGAGTAGGGTCTACTCCCCGTATTCGGCATTCGTGTGTCTAAGCAACACCACGTAGATAAGACGGCTGGACTGCTGAATTTGGAACGTCTCATAAGGAGGTGAACGCAGGGCGCTGATTGGACACGAGCGTTGCGTCAGTGCTCGGCCGAGGCTCGCCTCCAATCAGTAAGGACACGAGACTCCGCCGATCTCTGACGCAGCAGTCGCGTCCAATCCACGCACCGCGTTCGCTTCCCAAGGTTCAGCACTACGTCCTTCTCTATACTCGTCGTCTCATCAAGAAAAAAGGGAAGTTTCGCGCATTATACATGCGCTGGGCATAGTTGTTCTTACAAGATTTGGTGGTGAAAAAAAAAAAACGATGCTTTTGGCATTTGAAACGTTCACGTCTCGATGAGAAATCATATATATAGTCTAAGATACACCTACATGTGTGTTAATTCGACACACGAAGGGAGAGGGGGGGGGGGATTAGTAACGTTCCGCGAGGCGGCAGACTGTTTTGCCAGGATCCTCCTTTTGCCAGGATCCTATTTTTTGCCTCCCGGATTTGCACAGACGTCGCTAGTCTCCTCCCAGAAGATTATAGAAGATTACCCCCGTCACTCAAAATTCCTAAAAAGCAACTTCCCTCTCCTCCTTTTATATAGTGGCCAAAAGTATGCGATGTGACATTCGTGCAAGCCATGCATAGGGAGCACCAATCGCTCCAATCTACCAAAGGAGTTCGACGAATGACGACGCTAAAAGTATATTTAGAAAAAAAAAAAATGTAGAACCCATTCACTTCACGTGAAGATGGAGGACCAGCAAAGCTTATATTTATGACAACTTTACGACAATTTTACGACAACTCTACGCCATCTATACGATTTACATATGATTGCAATGAAGACACGAGCGCGACTTCATTGTTTAATTATCTTTATTTAATTCTTAGTGACTAAAGTGAAGATTACCTTACGGTCACTATGGTAAACCGCCATTTATTGTATTTTGACCTTGGATATGTTCTTGCTAGAACATGAGGTTCTGTTGTTGGTCGTTGGTATTCGTATACCTATTGGAATACGACTATTTTAGGTGACTTGGGCTCTTTATCAGCGATGCTGATAAAGAGCTCAAGTCTCTTTATCACAATCGCGGATGCGAAAAAAAGGTTATATCGGCGCGTTCTGCCCTTAAACTCGTCACAGCGCACTCTTAGCTGAGTTAACTCGGTGACCATAAATGACAACAAGGTATCAAGACCTCACTATCTACTAGTGCCAAGGAAGGCTGACTCACGCGGGTTGCCACCTTTTTTATTTATACTTTCCAAGACCAATCGGAACAAAGGAGCGCCGTTTAAAAGGGAGTTCTTCTGTAAACATCCATGGACGAATTTGTTTCCATGTCCTAGCATATAACAGCTTCTCTGTAAAACAATCCGTGCTTTGGCAATGAACATGGCGTTTGACTATGGTTTGTACCAGAGCGTTTTGGAAGCTTTTTTTAGGCCCAAACATACTTTCAGCGTACATGTAGCGATTGCTTCTCCCATATTTCCTTTCACCTTAACTGCAGACGCAGCCGACGCCACGAGTTGTTGGGACCCATCAGACAACATCAAAAGCTCATGTTCGTCATGTTTTTGTACGTGTTCTATCATCGCCATCTTTTGACCTTGCTTGATTGGTTCCATTACCTCGTAACTGAAACGAAGTACAATATAGACGTTGTATGTCCCTGTTACTTTTACAGCGGACCTGTTAAGGGCCAGTTTCCCCAGGATCGTGTTTACCGCAAAGAAATGAAGACACCTAACGCTAGACACCTACCGCCATCTATGAGCGACGGCGGCAAGCCTCGTATCTGGTTGCCGCCGTCGCTCATAGATGGCGGCAGCCTTTCCACTCGGGCTTGCCGACTTGCGGTCGGCCATTACTTTCCATTGTACAGCTCCGCTGGTCTTCTTCACCAGAGTGGAAAATCTGAAAGTTTTTTCTACAAATGCCAAAATTTCTGTCCTCCTTTATTCTGCCCCAGTATCGGGTTAAAACCATCGTGGTAACCTTCGACCAGCTCGCTAGCGCACTAACGTTATTCTCCCGAGTGATTTGCAGAAATGTAGGACCGCAAAATATTTTTTTAGAGTCTCATTTTAAAAGCAAGGTGGGAAACTCTCATATATATATTAGAAATTTATCAGTCATGATTCGATTACTCCTTAAGGACGACATTGGGATTCAAGCTCACACATATAAATAACGGAAATCGTTATAAACGTAGCTGAAAACGATTCATAGTAAGAATCGTCGTACTTTTTGATATTCGTATCACACCTGATCATGAGCGAATACCTACATATAAAAAAGGCGATTTTTCATTTTGTTTTTGCCTCATCTTGACACTCTTTTAAAGTCACAAACAAAACATGTTATTCCTTTCTCGTGAGCACCACAGGGCCTTCAAAGCTAAAGAAGCGGCGAACAAGCTGGCGATCTCTACTTTATGCGTTGTCAGCTGCGTGTGGTGATCACGCATAAAGTCGAGGACGTGCGATGATCCTTAAAAAAGAAAGAAAAAAATAATATTTTTAAACCTCTTTTAAGCGCCCGTAAAACAGGAGTTTATGACTGTCTTTCAAAGCAAAATTCAAAATGCAGCTATTGAGGAAACGGCAAATGAATGTGATGCCCAAACCAACATTCACATTTTCACGCACTTTCCACTGTGGTGACGTCACATGTACAATTTTACAACTCCAGCACACCGTCTTGAAGGTAAACGTTCGGCAGCCCTCTGCCTGGTTAGGAGTAGACATGAAGCGAAAATAGGGACTCTAACCAAAAATGTGGTTAAAGTCCCTATTGGCGACGTGCGCGACCGAAAGCGTCGCTGTGGTCGGCCTTCCACGATTGGCCCAAAAGCTGACTATGACGTCGGAAAGGGTATACCATCGACGGAAATAAGAGGAATGAAAGAACTTTAATTTCGACGGTGTTGGCAGTGTTCTTTTGAGAGCGCAATTATTTCAGGCTTCCACCATGCTATTTATAAACACCATCGAACTTGTTGTTCGCAAGATAATGACGTCACAAGGGGGAACCATAGGAGGGCGCCATCAAAACATCTCGCCACTAATTTTTCGCTTCAGCACACCGTCTAAAACACACACTCGCAATATTTGGCTCGTGTCCTTTTGCTTTGCTGACATTCATTTCACGCCATCAAACTTCTCGGAACTGTAGTCTGTTGCAACTCAAGAAGGTAGGGCGAGGGTAAGATGGGCCGGGGAGGAGGAAGCAGACATAACACTTTAGAAGCGAGGGGGAAACCTCCTCGTCTCTTTAGCGTTCCGTCTGCTTCCTCCTCCCCGGCCCGTCTTACCCTCGCTTTACCTTCTTGAGTTGCAACGGACTATAGACCTTTTCCACAAGGGCGCCGCCATCTTGAATTGACGTCACTTCCAGTATGGGCGAAAACACAACTTTGCCGTCGCCACGCCAATAGAAGACATTAAGGATATAAGCCTAACCGTCACACATTCTCGATTTGGCTCCCCTCAATTTTTTTACTGGTTAGAGGTTGAAACGTTTTACTATTTTGTCGTCGCCCATACTGGAAGTGACGACAATTCAAGATGGCGGCGCCCCCGTGGAAAATGTCTATAGATGTAATGCCCCGTATTACGACTCCTGACGTTACGTTCTTAGTGCTGCCAGAAAAGCCCTCAGCGTCTCTAAACCAAATTTAAAACTGCAAATATTTCTCGTAAAAAGAGAGAGAGAGAGAGAGAGAAAAAAAGCTATTGCGGTTCTTAATTTGAGTTACTAGTTCAGATGTGTCTCTTTCGAACCAAGTTTGAGGTAATTTCAGCGACTATCAAACTTTCGCCGAAGACTTTAAGAGCACGACATTGCCAGCTATATCGTCTATTTTATGACGGAGTCAAAGCTTGACTAAATTGCTTGCTCGTTTCCTCACTAAGCGGACACTTCTAATAACCCCTAAAAAAAAAAAAAAAAACGAATAATGTGTTTTTGTAATAAAAAAGCCGAAAAAGTAACTGCCACAGTTCCGTTTCAAATAACAAACGAACAAACGTGAATGCGTTTGTGACGAGAAAAAGAGACAGTTCACATGCAAAGTTTCGACGCTTACTTGGTATGCAGAGCCGGCGAGCGAATTTGGTGGCGGGTTCTCAAACGGAAACTCTTCCAAATTTACACACGACGCGGAGTACGAGTGTTGTCGGAACGGGCTCTGCTTTTATGTTAATGACGAAACGTGCGTGCATTAATCCGAAATAACGCTACTTTCCCGTTTGCCGCTTTTACCCGGGACGAATGGATTACCGAAAAAAAAAAAATAACATGCGCATTTGGCGAAGGCCGACATCTCAGAAATTTTTATACGTTTCGCAGTTCGAGTACTTCATCGAGACTGCTAGGGAAAGGTTTCAGATTCAGTCAATGTTGCAGTCTATGGAAAATGTTGACGTTTAAGGTATAGGGACGACTGAAAGATCACGCACATATACGCCATACTTCAATGTAGTGTTGCTAGACGTAAACGGAAGGGGTTGTTAAGCATTATTTATTGTCACATGAATATGAGTTTAACTCGAGCATTACAAATGAAGGCCCTTTCATGTAGGAGTAGTGGAGTTTGGTTACGTTTGACCGCGTTTCATAATGTAGTTAGAGGTCGAACAGGGCATGGCGTGGATTGACATTGACTCATTTTTAAATAAATTTAAGAGGAACAGTTCTTAACGCTTTTGTCTCGATGACTTCGTGGCGTTACGTGACAATTTAACTTCGCGTACCCTGACGTTACGTCATGTGGTCACGTGACAAAGGGCCACATGACCACGTGCTTTTGTGATGGTTACGTGACGTCAGCTAACAAAATGACGTCACAGATGACCCATAGATCTGGGCGTTTAGAGCGCATTTGTGAAGACAGAACGTCATTGTCCTTGTGCATACCTATGGCAATCGTTTCAGTGAAAACACTCAACACCAAGAAAGAAAACAAAATTATTTTAACTTGTTTTCGCGGGCCTTTCGCTGATATATATGACACATGCATCCACAGTGTCGTGTCTTGTTTTGGCAATATTGGGCATAGATGAACGTCGGCTCCCAACAAAAAGCGTCTTTGTTCTTCATTATTGACGTGAAACGTCCTTCATTTCGGTCGGTAGGTGGTCGCTAAAACCGCATGTAACGAAAACGAGTAACACTAATATCGCCCATAAATTTGCAACCGAAACTATCCGCGTGCCTTACTCTGGTATCATTGTATAGAGGAAAGAAGCCATCACTCGATCAAGCGTGTGTCGCGTGTGCAGAGGGCGCCGTTTTCGCGCCACGCATGACACAATCGAACCGTAATTTAGCCTCGCTCGCGGCGTTCACAAAGGCGTAGCTCGGCAGTATACAGTGGTCGCGTTTGAGTGAGCTCCCTCTGCCATAGTAGGTAGAATCCATCGAACTAAAATCGGCACTCATCAGGAGTCACAAGGCTTACAAGTGTGTCCTTTGTTGGGGACATATATGAGGGTTGCTCGGCTATGATGCTCCGCGTTTTGACACGTACAGGTCCAGAAATGAAGTGAAGAGACTCGTGCAGCGAGGCAGAGGAATACCGAGCCTCGCTGACCCGTTTCAACCACGGCAGACCGTGTTCGTCGCCATAGGGAGCGCAAAGGCCCGTTCAGACACTTGCGTTTGACTACGACCGACTTCGACGCGGTCGGTTTTTAAGCCTCTTGTGACGGCTTGGGACTGGCCGCGCTGCTTCGGAGCCGGTCGTAAACCGTCAGGAAAAGGTAACAAACTGTCTTTATTTTTTCTAACTTCTCTGGCTCTAAGTAATCGCAAGTGTGTGAACGGGTTTTAAGACTCGTTCACACTCCGTTTCACCTTATGCTGTACTCCGTTTCACCTTATGTTATACCGCAGACAAGGCTAGAAGCGCGAGCTCATAGCGTTGGGAGGTACTCTTAACGCACGAGAGCTTGTACCGCCTTGATGTGCCCTAGAGCAAGGAGCTCGCGCTTGTAGCCTTTCCTGCGGTACATCATAAGGTGAAACAGAGCATAGCTGTAACACAAGTCACGCAGGTAAATTGCGTAATGCGCAAATAAATGTAAATGGTGTATTTCCTTGCGCCATTTATGAGCCATAGTGCCCGCATACACCCGCTGCAGCAGGCAGCAAAATACGTTTCATGTCCCGCGCTACGGCTGCGTCCCCATACAGCCTACCCGATTTTTTGATGGAGGTAACGTCAGGTTTTTCAAGATGTCACGTTTTATCACTACCGCTATAGCATGAAATGCCCACGGAGTTTCAACTTTCGGCGAAGCGCAGTTTCTTTACTCGAACCGAAAATCACAGTTCACTTTTCGCCAAGACACCTTGTAACTTTGGTAATAAACGCACGTGATATAAAGCAACAACAACAACAACGACAACAAAAACGCTAACACTTTTGCAACCCGTAAAGTGAAACACAGCGTGATAGCTGAGATGTCCCGTAGGAGCCGCTGAGCTGTCATTTCGGAGCAGATGAACTGAATGAAGTGCGAGCGCGAACCATGAAGCCCGCTTGGGACTTTCCAATTGAACCGAGTAGCACACCGTACGAAAATACCATAGCGTTTTGGAATCAATGACGGTGTATTAAGTGGAGAGCACTTCAGCTGTCTGCGTAAGATGGGAGCGTGTTTTGTTATGTCACTCTAGTACAAATAGTCACACGTGCTAAATTAGAAGCGCCGAATGAGCAGGGACAAGTAAGTAGACAAGACGATGTGCATTCTGACATGAAGGTTTATTGAAACAAACACGCACCACTAATACCCTATTTCTGGCTATTCGTTTAGAAAGTAAAACACTGTAATTATCAGGTGCATTGAGAGTGCACTAAGGTAATTGCTTTCCCCTTGCTTTCTAATACAGAATGCCTAGAACAATTTGAAGGCCGTTTCTGCGTATCTCCCGAAAATTGTTGTCCGTGCTAATTCTAGGTCCCATGGGCACCTACCCCAGTGCACTGCCAGATTGCTCGAAAAAAAAAGGGGGGGGGGGGGGGGGGCTTCTTTTACTGATCATGCATGTTATCGTGCTACCACGCATGACCGTGTATGTTATCTTGCTTGCTTGTAGGGGGATCGGTGGCTGAGTGGTCTAGTGCACACCAGCTCGGAGCATGTGGAGCGAAAGCTTGCGCTGCAGAACCAAGCATCCTGGGTTCAACCCGCCCCCCCCTTCCCCCCCCCCCCCCCCCCCTCCCCCGCCCATTTCGATCTGGATGAGCACCGTACCGGCATGAGGTCCTGTTTCACTACTGCGCGGTGCACGTTAAAGACCCCAGATTAGCGGTTGTACCGCACTGGTTAAATTGCTCACCTTCAGCTGAAATACCAGGCAGACTAACTTCAGGCTGTATAAACGTACACACAACAATTTGCTTTGCTTCCTTGTTATCTTGTTATCAGCGACCCGTGGAATGTTTTGGCGACGGGTCGAAAATGGCCCGCGTCGATATGGAGCACTGTCAACGACGCGACGCCGCGAAGTGTCACACTAACAACTATCGCTGTAATATCGCTCTAAAAAAAGAAGCGATTTGCACGCTGACATTTTACAAACAATTTAGGGCACCCTTCATTCTTAGAAATCTGGTGCGTTTTACTTTTCCACAAAACGCTCGAGAGCCAATTGCTGCAATCTCTTTGCGGAGACCGAGTTCGTCCGCTTCTTGCTAAAGCTTGTAGTGACGTCCGTACGCCAAGCTCTGATTGACTCCAAATGAAAGGATAGATGATAGACCTCAAGGCAGCTTACATTGAAGCCTACCCACTATCTTTTCAATCAAATGCAATCAGAGCTCGGCATTCTGACGTCACTGTGTAGGAAGCTACGCAGGAAGCTGACCAACTTGCACTCCGCATCGGCGAACGACAGAGCTGAGCATATGTTTAGACCCAAACAAACAGTTTGAACTCGGACACTGCGCATGACGCTGCGCGTAAACGTCATGCTCGATATTACAGCGCAAGCTGTCTTCTTGCGTGAAAGCATTAACTGTCCCAGTGAGCGAATCCGGCGTTGTCTCTAACCGACTGTAGCAAAGAAATGGCAACCACAAGCGGAGTTCCCATTAGCTGCGACGCGTCATATCAGATGCTTCTTCACGGAAGCCGGCCGGGCGCCGAAGGCCAAAGCAGACGCGCCTCAGAGATGAAAAAATAAAAGAACAAAAAACAAAACAAAGAAAAGCACAGCAACGCAGATGCATCGTCACGGAAGCCGTGGAGCCGGAGGGGGCGTCGCGCCTGCGCAGTGGGGGAGCGTGATGTCACCGCTTGCGTGCCGTGTGAAAAAAGAAGACGTGGCGCGCTGCTTGTAGGAATGCGTTGCGTGTAGGAATGCCTTTCGCATTCTTACACGTAAACAATCTTAAGTGTCTCTGCCAATTTTTTTGTCTTAAACATATTTGCAGCTTTATCGACGATTCGCCGTAGATTATAAATTTCTACATTGCAGCGATTGTCTCTTCTATTTTGAGGGAAAGTAGACGGACTGGAATTTTTTAGGCTGCTCCACTCAACAATAGGAAGTTCGAGAATAAGGGCTCCGATGCTTTGAGTCCCTTCTTTCTTCCCTTCCTTGCTCGACAACCAACTCTTGCGATAATTACCTAGCGCAGCGCGGCGAAACAATTTTTTTTTCTCGATGGGACAACGGGGACAGTTTTATGTCTCGCGCACGCGCACGGGGAACTAGCTGCCGCGCCAGGATCGAGCCCTCCTCGTGCGATAGACAGACTTTTCCCAGTGCGTTGTTTGCGCTGCGAGGCTGGCAGTTTATTCGGTTCATTGCGGCAAAACGACGCCGGCCCCGACAACCCGGTATCCAGCTGCAGGCACGATTTCGTTACGCGGCAGTCGGCTTACGACATCGGTCTCGGGGACGTCGCGGCGGTTCGCGCCGCGCCCACAATGATCAGTGTGCCGGGCCGAGCCATTTATTCTGAGCGCCAGATGAGTCCTCGCGTCAGGGACGAGTCACGAACAGGCGGTTATCGACGTCGCGGCGTTTGCGTCTAGTCGACTCGGGAATGGATGCGACTCGGCATTTCGTTACGTAGGTTCAGGAGTGAGGCTGTAAGGATGACAAATATACTGCCGAGAATCCTTCTAGCTAAGAACGCCTTATGGCACACCATGTCGAGCACGAGGGATGGTAGCTGTACGGGTAGAAACTGAAGGAGAGGGTGAGATGAAAGCGCGAGGGTGATTAGTGGCTAGACGCAAAGCTATAGCTGCATTTGTCCCCCGTTCAAATGCGAATGCTTAACGCCGGACGCTGGCGTTTAGCTTTCGGCGGCAGGCCGTAACTAGGCGGGCCCGGTAAAGACGTCGTCTGCGAATTTTTTTCTGACAAAGGAATTTCCATTTTGGTGCCACGCGGACCGGTCATTGTGCTCTCTTCTCCACGATTTCGTAGGGCACAAGAGCACCTTGTCTTGTCGAGGCAAGTTTTCAAGCACATACTCGCTATCTTGGGGGAATCGCCAATCTGTTGTTGCGCGTGGCGCACAATGATTCCGGGTAATTATTCTTTTAGGGGCGAAGCTGCCTAGGGTCTAGCCTTGTCCGTCCGGCGTCCGTGCCCAGATCGATCCTGCTGGTGCTAGTGCTCATGCTCGTGAGCTCACGTGCTCACGTGCTCGTGCAGGGCAAAAAAATAACATGACGAAAAAAAAATGTTTCCGCAGTCGACAGGGGAGACCCCAATGGATTTCTAGTCCATCGCCTTAACCACTCGACCACGACTGCGGGACGAGTAGGGGGCTCTGAGTCGTGGTAGTAACTCAAGAGCTGGAGATGTCAAAGATGAAACGTTGCATGTAGTCGCTCAACGTCTATACAGGAGAGGGCGCTGCGGTCAAATGCGTATATAATCGCGTTAAACTTTGCATGCATTGGCTCGACGTTTATAGACGAGAGGGCGCTGCGGTCAAATGCTCAAATGCGTATATATAACCAGGTTCCATACCACACATTCTCTTTCTGACATGGATGAAAACGAACGAAAGGCTCGGCATGCTGCGACTCAGCGTCTACGCAGACAAGCACCACCAGAGCTTCGCCCCAATCAACATCATTCACCAGGTGGAGATGCGGCCAGAGAGGAGCCTAGGCATCGATATTATCTCGCACGTGGTGAGCGCTGGGACGTCTAGCTTCGCAGCCACGTCGCTCACCAGGTTCAGCAAGGTTTCGCTTTCTGTCTGCGGGACTCCGGGAATTTCCCGATCCTGTTTTCTACGGCGCCATTTGAACCGATTCGGTTCCCGTTTTGTGACTGCCAGCAGCCCATCAGTTCCGCAATTCTCGATTTTTTTTTCTCACAGGTTTTGTTAGATTGTTACTTCCTCTGTCATGCACACGAACGTTTTTCAGCGTTTCTTCATACGGCCTGTATTGAATTGAAAGGTCAATACCACATACCGTTTCTTTCGTACTCATATAGGCTATTTAGTTTTTGGTTCATGCTTGTAAGCAGGCTGGGAGTCACTTTCAGTGTCTTCTTTCGCTTTCGCGCTCTGACTTTGACCGCCTCGTGTTCTTGAGGGAGTACGTCTCTCGCACCGCTACGCTTTTCTCGAAACTTCACCTCTCGAGCTATAGTTTGATTCTGCGATGTTTAATGTTGAATGTTTATAGATGTGTTTGTTGCTTTATGTTTAATGGTGATAAAACCCTAAGAATGGGAAAAGAACTTGTAAATAAAGTAAAAAAAAAAGGAGAGAAGAAGCTAGACAACAGCGTCTCAAACTCAGCTACAGTATTTATTTCATCCAAAGCTTTCATACCCACCTCCAACGGTCATAAACAACACCCAAAAAATGTATACATGCAAAACAACTTCCGACCTAAAGTTGACCAAGTTCTTAGGCACTTTTCATTTCCTTCCCTGTGTCAGCGTTTAAGCATCATGATTAATGAATAGAAGTATACGTAAGCACTTTCAAAAGGGGTTGTCTTGCGCCCTCTTGCATCTGACGCACACAGGAATCTTCAGGTAGCCAAGTTTCTCATTGTAAAAGTTATCCAATGGGGCGATGGAAATGATTCCGACCCAAAGACATTTAAAACGGTATTTGTGTTACCTGATAAACTTATAAAAAATTAATAAACTTACTACAACTAGTTCCCCAGGAACTGGGTTTCGAATTCGAAAGATGATAAAACTTCACTGAAACAAAATCGTTCAAAATTTAATTGAAATCAAAATAGCTGAAGATTGAGGTTGTTAGAGTTATTGAACAAGTTTTTTTTTTAAATTGCCCTCAGCAAACGGTCATAGAAAAGAAAAAAGAGGTCACGCTGGAAACACGAATTGTTCATTTTTTTTTTTTTGTTGATCTACGTGACAGTCGCAGGAAGATGTTGAAATGTAGAATCAGGCGAGGGAGCCACGTGCGTGTTTGCATTTAATCGTAGCTCAATCTCGATCCTGCTGTCGCCCATTTCGCGAAACGACCGTTCTCCCAACCTCGGGGAAACAAAGTCGGGCTACATCTGTTTTCCTTTCATTAAAACCGCGCGCGCTCGTTTCCTATTTTTTTCCCCCGATAGACACACGTCAACGTTCCACGAGCCATAGTCTCGAAACTCATTATTTCACGAGGCAGACACAGCTGTGGGCTCTCCCGTTCAAAAAAGGCCCGCACCGAAAACGCGCTTCCAACCCGGCTTTGTTACACCTAGCAGGCCATACGTGCAGTTTTGAAAAGTTTCGTAATAAGAAAGGGGTTCGCGAGACGTACAAATGTGCCACGGCAGCTTGAAGCTATCTAAGGTTCCGTAGAGCGCTAGTGGAGAAAAACGAGCAAGATGGAAATAAATCGGGGAAACAGACGTCTTAAAGGGGCATTGACACCCCAAAGGTCGTATTTATTTTTATTGTCTAAAACGATGCAAGTTGCAGCCATAGACACGCAAAAAAAACCGCATCGCGAAAAAAAATTTTCCCGCGCGCACGCGCGCCTTTTTATTTTTGGCGTTTGATTTTCCCGCCTCTCGCCTCCTCGCTTCTTTTGATCGGTGACGTCAAAAATCAGGAAATTTAGAAGCTTTGTAGGCGGCATCTTTATAACATTTAATGACGGCAATCCTAAAACATGTTTTTTAACGCAATTGCGAACGCACTACGGCCCTTCTTTTTGAAATACCAAAAATCGGGAGTTCGTTGTGGTGCCGTCTCCTGGATTTGTATCCTCCAACGGAAAACAGGCGACACCGCTCAAAACCGGTCCGCCGCAACGCCGGCGCTAGCCGGCGCTCGCTCCTTTCCTCCTCGCTTTGGGTCGCCATGGCAACAGCAGGGAGTGGTGACAGGAAAGGGGACTCTCAGGTCTCCGCAATTTTTGACGTCAAGGCACCGGCGCCGATCGCGCGGGAACTTCGAATTCGGCATTTGGAAATTGTTTTTTTACTTCACGAATACTGAATTCCCGAATTTCAAATTTTGAGGGTAATGTCCCGGCATCGTTTTCGACCGTTTCGGATAATAAAAAAATATATGATTTTGATGTGTCAGTGCCCCTTTAAGCCTGGCGCGCTCTTTTGTGCTTGGACGAAGTCGCGCCGCTCGTGCGTCATAGCACGATAACAAAATTATCTGCGGTCAGGCCTGAAGCATGTAAGAAGACGGTTTGCTTCACGAAAATGTGGGCTTCGAACATGCGTGCAGACAGTGTTTGCATGACCAACCAAGACTTGGCTAGGTGGCGCAAGCTACCGCCCGTTGCAAAGGATACAGCCGTTTACATCCATCCATCCATCCATCCATCCATCCAATGTTACAGGACCACCATACAAGGAAGAGGTATACCTCATGCGGCGTCTGCAGACTGTCTTTACTAGGGGTGTCGCGAACGTTTGTCGAACCGGATTTTTAGGTTGAACTTGCGGGGTTCGACTGGTCGAACCGGTTCGACGAACCTTCAAGCTTTTAACCAGATTCGACCGGTTCGACTTTGTAGACAGTGTGGCCAGACCTTGATACAAGCATGTCTAGGTTTACTGAATTTTTTTTAATGCAAAGGGTTATTTCATTCTATGAACAGTTGCAATTAAAAGAAACCAGTTCTGATCACTGAAGAAGTTAATAACTTTTTTTTTGTACTGTATTAACTGAAATAACCGATCATCGCTGCCCTTAATTTATCCCTTAGCCATCACCATCCAATCCGAAGCCAACTGGCCAGCCTGTTGCACATGCGCACATGAGTCGAACCTCAATACAAGGTTCGTCGACCTTTCCATTAAAAGTTTGAAAAAGTCGAAAAGGGTAGAACTCGAACCTCGGCCGGTTCGCGACACCTATAGTTAAAAAAGTTCGAAGGTTCGTCGAACCCCGAAAGTTCGACCTAAATTTCGGTTCGACAAAAGCTCGCAACACCCCTAGTTAAGTGGTGCTAGCAGTGCTGGCTAGGCGGAGCACGGAGCGGCCGACGTTATCATCTCACGTTTTCCGCTAAGCCAAGATGTCTATAATGCAATTAAATGCAAAGGTGCAAGCGAGCTGGACAACGATGACGAAAATAATCCCTGGAGAGGGGGAATAAGAGGGACAAAGAGGGGAATAAGAGGGACGGTCGCGCACCAGTCACCTAGCTGTGTTTGGAAATTTGTGTTTGTCCTTTGTCCCTCTTATTCCCCCTCTCCAGGGATTATTTTCGCCAAGATGTCTGCCGCCAGCCCTCCTCTCGCGTCTGCGAGCACACAGCGTCTCTGCGGCCGAGTGCTTGGAGCGGAGACCTCGAAGGCTGTTTAGGGTTGACAAGGCCGAGTACAAGAGAGAATAACTAAAACTCGGATGCAACTCATAAAGCGAGCCGGACGACTTGGGGTGTCGCGAACCGGCCGAGGTTCGAGTTCGACCAGGTTCCACTTTTTCGAACGTTTTGTGGAAATTTCGACGAACCTTGTATTGAGGTTCGACTCGTGTGCGCATGCGCGACAGGCTGGCCAGTTGGCTTCGGATTGGATGGTAATGGCTAAGGGATGAATTAAGGGCACTGCTGATTGGCTATTTCAGTTAATACAGTACAAAAAAATTAAGTTATTAACGTCTTCAGTGATTAGAATTGGTTTCTTTTAGTTGCAACTGTTCATAAAATAAAATAACCCTTTGCATAAAAATAAATTCTTCAAACCTAGACTAGCGCATATAAAGGTCTGGCCATACTGTCCGCAAAGTGGAACCGGTCGAATCTGGTGAAAAGTTTCGAAGGTTCGTTGAACCGGTTCGACCCAGTCGAACCCCGAAAGTTCGAACTAGAAATCCGGTTCGACAAAAGTTCGCGACACCCCTACCGACGACGCGTTCATTAGATAAATCTAATACCACATCCAGCCCTGCAACGGCTATTTCCGAGCCAAGTCGCTGTTTTTCTTCTTCGCACCTAAGCCAAATAAATATACAATACAACGCACATATAGCGGTCGGGACATCAAGTAATACAATGAAATTAGATTAAAAACTCCGGCGAGCTGGTGCACATTCATAATGAAAAGCCTAGAGACAAGGAACAGGGAGGACGACACCGTCTCAAAACCAACACAGGAATGATCGCATTTCAGGACAATCTTCTTTCTTGTTCCCTTTGCGTAGATCCATAGAGATCCGGTAACTAATTACGAGAGGGCAGTACTATATGAGATTCCATTGGCTTGTGAGTTTTCTTGCGTTGGTCAAACTGAACGCCGCTTAAACGACCGGATTTTAGAACACAAAAAAAGCGGTTAACGAAAGTTCGGTCAATCCTAAAATTGTTAAACACGCAAGTCTTTGTAATAGTTGTTTCTCAAAGTGGACAAAAACGGCTGTTCTTGGCAAGGAAAAAGATCCTTATAAGAGGATAATTAAGGAAAGAATTAGGAATACGGGAGCTGGAAATTTTATTAGGAAGCCTTCACTGATTTCGGAAGATGAGACACTGTCGCTTATGCCTATCAAGTTTCTTTGTGCCATGTGGTAGTTCTTGTGAGCTCGTCATTTTCTGTTTGTCCGTCCGAGACAAGGGGGCGGTTTTGTCCGTCTAGTCCCCCAGTGTCCTGTTACAGTTAGTTGTGGTGCTCACCTTCCCCTGTTTCTCTTTTTAATTCAATTATGCCGAACCGTAGCGTCTGGGATTGACGATTCTACCATTCAAAAATGTTGTGTGCACCGAAAGTTTCAGACTGCTTATAAGTCCGTGTTTGAGTGCTTGAAAATTTCACTGAGAAAGGCCTGCAGCTGATGTGGGAATGTGTTTCATGTGGTTCGTGCTTTGCAAAGAGAACAAGAAAAAGATTGCCCTGAAATCAAATTAAATATTTTATGTGCTGGTTTTGAAGTCTACAGTAGACGGTGTTCTCCGCTGTCCTCTCTGTTGCTTGTCTCTAGAATTTTCATTACGAATGTTACGAAGGTAACCTAGAATCAATTCATTTATAAATCTAGTAAGTTTATTCAGAAAAAAATAAAACTCTTAAAAACGGGTTCTTTCTATAGTTTCGTTTCATACAACGAGGTGGAGCCACAAGTGGCACAAAGGCGCCTCCGCTCAGCTGCACCGGGGAAATGGCAAGGCGGAGCGGGTAAGCGTAAGCTTAGCGGAGCGCATAAAAGGCCAGCTAAAACTTCCTAATGTTTGAACTAGAGAATTCCTGCGGGATCGACTACGTTCCAACCGCTTGCAACTACTTACTACGACAGACCACACTGACGCCAGACGGGTAACACTGGAACACTTTCGACCTGTGTGCAAAACGCCCCCCCCCCCCCAAAAAAAAAAAAAAAAAAAAAACAGAAGAAAAAAAAAGTTTTTTTTTTTTTTTTTTTTTTTTAGATCAAAATTAACTACACATCGTTGAACGCGCATTTTTCGACAGGCGTTTTTACTTTTTCGTTTAAAGGCGAAAGCCTTAAGGCCCGTTCACACTCTTGCGACCGAGTAAGACCGAGAGAGACCAGACCGGTTCTTAAGCCTCTTGCGACTTCTTAGGACCACCTCCGCTGCATCGTATCCGGTCCTAAGAAGTCGCAAAAGGCTTAAAAACCGGTATGGTCTTACTCGGTCGCAAGAGTGTGAACGGCGCTTTACTTGTCTTTTTGAGCGAGAAAGCGGCACGCGCCGTTTAATTGTATGCTCAAGGACGACACCGTCCTTGGCGTCGCCCTTGGGTTGTCCTAGAAGTCGCCCTAGACCTCTAGGACAACCTTACTTGTCCCATTGCATGAAAAAGCGGCGTCGTTGTGCCCGAAAGATTGCCGAAAATATACGTCATAAGCACGCGCCGCACGCTCATGCTCGTGCTGAAGTGCGGGAGCGTGATGTCACCGCCAGAGCGCCTTGTACAAAAGGTGCACTTCGGACTTTATGTGTACTCGTTGTGTGTTTCGCGCGATGAACTGTGTGGCGACTGCGTCTACATCTACGGCCTCGACATCGGCAGCAGCGTCTAAAGGGGTGTCCAAACAGGACACTACAAAACGCACGACTCCGACAAATCGTGAAAATTGAAGCGGACGCTTCTATTTTTACGATTTGTCGGAGTCGTGAAAATGTTTGCAGGAGTCGTGAAAATTTTTACGATCACGACTGCTCTCCTCGTCAGATTGACGTCACACGCCACCTGCGTCTGTCTCACCTCGCCAACGCCCTCGCGTACCGCCGTCGCCTCGGCTCGAAGGCCAAGGAGGTCCGGCTTCGGGTGGATTTGGGACATTCCTGCGTCGAAGGGTGCGTTTCGCCCGCCTCGGATCTGCTTTCTTTGTCGAGATTCACTTTCGTCGTGATGGCGTCCGATGCGGTTCCGTATTCTGAGCGGAGGCCTTGAGCGATTGACCGACAGCCAACAAGGCGTGTGAGTGGCTCTCCGGACCCACGTGATGAGCAGAGCAAGGCCGCCGTGGAGGAAGCGAGGGGGAGATTTGACGGGGGGAAGTTTCCCCCCGGGAGCTTTGACGGAGGGAAATTTCCCCCCGACGGCCGGAAGCGGAGCGCGGCACGATTTGCCGGAGTCTTGAGTTTTGTAGTATCCTGTTTGGACAGGCCTGAAGTCTACGGCGGCTTTCGCAGGCAAACGTGGCCGGCTACGCAAATACGCCACAGCCTCATTAGGGAGTTTCCGTAGACCGCGTTTCCCCCTCCGCTAAGCCCTCCGCAACGAAGCAGCCGCTACTGCGCCGGCGCGCCGATGACCTTGGCTGTAGAGTTTCGGCTAGCGTAGCTGGTTGCGGAGAGCGTTGCGGGACAGCGGAAACGATCTACGAAAACTCCCTATTAGCTAGTTTTAGTAGACCGTGTTTCCTCCTCCGCTAAGCCCCTCCGCTACCCGGAAGTCTACAGCCAAGGCCATCGGCACGCAGTCGCAGTGGCGGTTTCTTCGTGGCGGAGGGCTAGCGGATGGGGAAACACGGTCTACTAAAACTCCCTATTAAGTGTCCTCCTTTAGGCATCATTCTCAACATCGTTCTCGACGTCGTCCCAGACACGTCCTGAGGTCGTCCTAGACTAGTCCTCGACGTCGTTCTTGACGTCGTCCTCTAGGACGTCATCCTCGACGTCGTCCTAAACGCCGTTCTTGACGTCCTCCTCGACGTAATCCTAGAGGTCGCCCGAGAGATCGTCCTCGGCGTCATCATAGACGCCGCCCTTGACGTTGTCCTCGATGTCGTCTTAGAGGTCTTCCTAGACGCCGTACTTGGCCTCGATCTCTAAGACGTCGTCCTCGACGTCGTCCTATACTTCGTCCTGAACTTTACTACGTCCAGAAACATTACTAAATTTTTTTTTTCTGCGGGAAAATAATGCTTTCGCCTTCCTACACGTAAGGAGTCTTGAGTGTCCTCCTGTAATTTTGTTTTTCTCTCGCTAGATTGGAAACTGAAATTTGATACAAAAGATTTAATGGATCTCAAACCTTTGAGTGGTCGGATTGCTTGTGAAGCTCCATAGTTGCTCTTTTTTTTTCTTCTTTTTTTAAACTTTCGGCAAAACATTTAGAAGCTGCTTCTTGTCTAAAAGTTCGAGAATAAAAAAAAAAGTAAAGAAAAAGCTTGTTTTTTTAAGCTTAATGTTTGCCATCGCAGAATGTATGATAAATTTTATTTTATTTCCAGTCCTCTAGTTTGCCTAATAGAAACAGGAGTTTCTTTCATTTATGCCAATATAGATGTCCCAAAATATTTACGGCTTTTTTTCTTCTTACCGTAAAAATAAAGTACACATTGCCACACGATTACCTGTCCAAATGTAGCGCCACCAGCGAACCCGATGCAAAAAGTTTCATAACTAACCGTTATCTCATTTAAAAGTTGCACGTGTTTTTCTGTAAACTCCAATGAAAAATGGGGCCCGTTTTCGCCCGCTTTTTGGTAACTGGCGCTATTTAGCTCCATGTATTCGAGAGCAACATCGGCCGTCATTTTTCCGCTTCACATTTCAGAAAATCTCGTGTAACTTTTGAATGAAATAACGGTTCGTTCTGAAACTTTGGCATCTTGTTCGGACCACAAGCGCTACATATTCGAAAAAAAACGAGGGTTAGCCGACGCGTATAGTTTACTTTTTACGGCAAATGAAACATTGCAAAAGTTTTGGGGACACTCCGTATACATTCTACGCGTCATTGTTTCACAATGTGCTGGAATTAATTTGGCGCGCCATGTTATAAGAGACACATTCTCAAATATAAGCGTAGTTCATGGATTGGATGGATCTAGCAATTACTACAAAACCTTCAATCCACAGCTAAACGGAGATCACAACGGTTCCAGCAGTATATCCGACAGATGTCGCAAGTATGTCAGTGCATTGTCTCGTCAGAAGCGGTTACCAACCGCGTAACGCAGTCGATTACACTCAATCGAAAATGGGTGATCCAGTCCTTAGGTGCCGCCTTAGCCTGCTCATACACTCTAAAAAAAGAAAAAAGAAAGAAAAAGGGTATCACTTTACACACGTTTGTCCCATGCACACCAAAACTTCATTTCAACGTACAGCGCACTACAGTCGAACAGACGGCCCCGAATCGTAGGAGGGGCTTGATAACAGTGCGATATAACTTATTCAATAGCTAAAGTACGTATCAAAAAGCACGGAAAGAAAACACATCGGTTCTGCTATAGGGCCGAGAAAACCCCGATTATTTTTGTTGTAGTCAGTAACACGTACATTAGCTATTTTAATAAGTTGTACCAGTCGGCTATCAAGCCTCTCGTGTAACTTAGTAGCGTAAGATCGACGTCAGTGCGCTGGACGTCGAACTGAAGTTTTGGTGTGTATTATGTGGGACAAAGGGTGTAAGCATACACCCTTTTTGTTTAGAGTGTACAGGGCAGGTGATGCCCGCATACACTTTGAGGCGGCTGTGTTAGACTCTATACGGAGCCGAACGGAAGACTAAACGTCTACAGTCTCCCTTATATCTAACAGTATCGCTTTCGATGTGTTCAACCAGCGCTGTCTGTGGGATGTGCAGTTTGGCAAACATACCATCGTCGGAGCAATTATAGATAGACAAAAGCTGGCACATTTATTAACGCGATGCAGACATAGGGTCTTGTGGTCTAACATACCTAACAAAATACAGCGCCTCGAATTTACCTGGCATTCCGCCGTCCCCGAAATTACGTTGGGGTCAACTTATCATGCAAGTTTAATTAACAACGCTTCCGTTTTTTTTTTAGTTCGTTATTGGCTTTTGAGTTGCGCTCAACGCTTGATCAATTTGCACCGAAAAATGACGTAAAGCCACGGTGCTAATACATAATACAAAAAAGAGCCTGTCCGAGGCGTGGTTCCTTCTCGTATGTCTCTTTTGACACATTGGTCACACAAACACTTTCTGCAGACATCTTCGAAGCATACACATAAAGAAAAAAAAATTAAGGCGACGAGCTAGGCTGGTCAGTTGCGCATCCTTCAAGTTAATAAGGCCAAGATACAGGGACAGGAAGAACTTCCGAGGACACTTAAGCACTTCTCATGAGTTCTGAATGCGAAAGCATGAACGTCGTTCTTCCCCTCTCTTATTTCGTCTGCGGCGTACTGGCGTGTACGCCCGCGTTTCGCTACTGCCGAGGTAGCGGTCGACGGCCGAGCGCGCGCTCTCGTGAGCTGGTCGCGCCGTGCTGGGCTCGGCCGTGCAGCCTGTCCGGAGTTTGCCCGTGCGGGCTCTGCGACCAGGCCCGCACCTCTTACCGGCGGCCGGGCCGCTGCGTGAGCTGCGCCGCCATAAAGAGGGCTTCTCGGGTGGCGCTCCTTGGAACCACGCCGCGCGAAAGCCAATAGGAGCCCGGTCCCTTGAAACTATGATGCGCGCCAGCCGATGGGAACCTATCCATCAGATCGTTGCTGCATACGACAGGCTTCGCTTCATTGGAACAGGAAATTGTGTCGTTTGGCGCGGCTTCAAAAGCTGATTACGCCGGTTCGCTCCACGAAACAATTAATGCCCTCGCATTAAAAAAAAAAAAAAAAAAAAGAAAAGAAAAACAAAACAATTTCCACCCAGTGCCTCAGCTAATTTAGTTTCAGTTTACTCACTCTCATCGCACAGATGGAGCCTATATGAATGTGATAACTAAACTGTAGAGTTGACATAAACAATAAACCCGGAAAATAGTCCATATAAATCTCACAATGCCCAAATATCTTTGCTAAATCTAAAAAAAAAACACAAAAAAACATGCAAATGGGACAGGATGCACAGTTTGCATTATTTTCTTCTGTCCCTGTGTTTTTGGCTTTTGAACTTCAGGAAGGGAACAAGTTTCAAATAGATGCTTGAAACGTGACCGGGAAAAATTTTGTCACAATATGTGCAGGGAACACCATGTATTTTTGTAAGATGTGTGATGTATAAGATCTGCCACTGGGGTTAAAAAAAAAGTAGCAACACACACACACACACACACACACACACAAGAAGACGAAGGTACACTCAAGAGTGGCAAAAATAACGACGGGTTGTTGGAGCTATAGTTGGAGCAGGTACGGAAATAGGTTATACTCTCACGTATAGAGGTTTGTCTTCGTGACGCGGGTTCGTTTGAAGTGCCACACTGTTCACCTTTGACTCGCCAGAGAGAAAAGGATCTTGATCTTTCCACCGCAAACTTGCGCTTTCTTTTTTTCTCGCGATAAACGAGATCCCGGAGCGCGAACCGACGCAATTCGACGTGGCTGACTCGAGACAAAGGGAATCGTTGCATTTTTTAATAATAAAATGAAGCAAGACTGTCTGCGAAAAAAAAAAAAAAGAAGGAGAAAGCTTGAACGCGAAAATGAAATTCGAAATAAAATAACAAATGTTATCCGCAATCCGAGGACGAAAAAAAAAAAAAAAACGTTTTCGAAATGCTGAATTCAGAGGACACTAGGAATATAAAAGAGTACCTGCTTTCTAAGCGAGTCTCTTGGAACGCATCTTAAACTCCTCTCGCATCATTTTTTTTTCCGGATTGCTGACATTTGCGCATGGTTTTGTCTCTCGGCTCTCTTCGTGGGCAGTGGCGTCATGTCCGGGTGACCGTTTAAACTAGTTTCATTCTTCGCAGTTAAAACGGACGCCCACTCTTGTATTCTTTCTGTCCTTTCTTAAATGCCTTTAACTCTGTTTCATTATATCATATCTTATTCTTTTTTACATGTATTCTTTCTTCTTTGTTCTCTCCTTTTCCCTCTAACACTGCTCCAGTCAAAGTTTTGAACATGTAAGCTGTCTCGCTGCAAGCTGCTAAAAAGAAAACTAATGGCTGGTTCACGCACTAGCGACTGGTTACGTCTGGTTCATAACAGTGTTGGCGGTTACGCATTACTTTGATACTAACGTAGCGATGTACTCGTTAAATTTTTTTGAAAGGAGTAAGGAATAGCGCAATTACGTTATTTATTTCAAGAAACGCGAACCGTAGTTACGTCACTCGTTACACCTTCTTCCCAAAACTTAAAAAAAATTCCACTTCATTTTTTCTATGTTTTTAGGCGCCAAGTCATGCAAAGTTTCGCACTTACGACATACCTTTAAAATCAATACCGTAAAAGAAAAGACTTTGAGCTTTTTTACTCTGGTGAAGAAGGAAGTGCAGCGGAGCTGTACTATGTGCCGCCATTTGTAAGCGACGGCGGCAACCAGACAACCGGGAAGCCGGTTGTCTGGTTTCCGCCGTCGCTCATAGATGGCGGTAGCTGTCCAGAAGGTAGTGTCGAGATTTATTTGTCCACTGACACGAAACTGGGAAACTAGCCCTTAACAGCTCCACCGTAAAAACCAAAAGATGGCAATTATGTTTAGTTCCTGCATAGACATAATTGTTCTTGAAATATGGCGCTTATGGATATCTGCAACGTCAAAAAACATTGGAATGTATAAACTCAGAAATAATAGTCACGCAAAATTAACTCCCCCTTTATTTGTAAGGACAAGGAGTAACAAATAACAAACGGCACTTAATATTCGTTGTTCGTCATTTTATCGTACATGTTCAAAACACAAAAATCGTCGCTTGTTTTTCTCTTTCTTTGTGACAATTACAATTTGTGAGAACTATTTCCCGCAGCGTATAAACTAGGTGCAAATTTAATTTTTTTTTTAAATTTTAAAGTTACAAGGAGTATGGCGTGCTTCCGTCATCCTGAATTGCTTCCTTTATTTTTTATTCAAGCCCCAATGCTCTCAATTAATACAAATTTAATAAAAAAAACCAAAAAACATCGTTTTTTTACGCGTTTTGGCATGGCGCGAGTAGCCTTGCGGATTCGCGGGCGCGCTGGAAAGTGGATTTTGCAGCCGTGGTGGCGATATTGACTTGCCGCTGGCGGAAAACTCTGCACATATGGCTTCCGGACAGATCCAGATTTGCCGCCAGCGACGGGTCGATGTCGCCACCCCGGCTCCAGAAACCCCCTCTTTCCGCCGGCGCGGATCCACCCGCGAATTCGCAATTGTGTACACGCTCCATTACATCACAGTCCCGCTGCTAGCTTCAATCGTATATACAGGGTGTCACAAAAGAAAATTTACACGGTCTTTTTTACCGCAAAAATAAACTAGGCATCGCCGAACGCTCATTTTCCGCCCAAAGGTAGCGCTAGAGGTAACAACCAGATGCCAAAGTTTCAGCCTGATCCGATAACTTAATCAAAATTTATAAGTGTTTTTGTAAAAATTTCCATGGGAAAATGACGGCCGACGGAGTTTTCAAACACATGGGGCTCTATGGCACCAGAAACCGAAAACGGGCAAAAATGGGCTCCATTTTCCCATTGAACTTTTCAGAAAATCACTTATAACTTTTGATTAAGTTACCGAATCGGGCTGAAACTTTGGCATCTGGTTGTGACCTCTAGCTCTACCTTTGGGCGGAGAATGAGCATTCGGCGATGCCTAGTTTATTGTTGCGGTAAAAAATACCGTGTAAATTTTCTTTTGTGACACCCTGTATATAAAGACACTGTATTCGCAGCAGGCACGATGACAGGGTTTTCTGCGGGTGAGGCTCCAGGCATGCTCCAAGCAAGTCTGCCTCATATACTCACGCATACCGCGAACGTATCTGCAGACGAGTGTCGTTTGACGAATGCCAAGGGACCGCCATACAAGGGGGAAACAGTTCTCAGACAGCGTTTTCAGACTGTATTTTGTATGAATGGTTGGATGGATGTTAATCAGAGCCGTATATGTAGAGAGTTTGGTCAATGGGAGGGGCGGGCAGAGCCAGGGCGTGCGGCAGACTCGGAAAGAGGGCTTGGCATGCTCTCTTGACCAACCAGAAGCCGAAAAGAATCCCCTAGCGGTGGTAGCGAGAAACAGTTCTGATCAAAGGTCTATGTTCGTAAATGGCCTTAATAAGCGCGTAAGAGTGAAGTGTAGTAACTCTTCGTGGTTGAAAATATGATGCACGTGTTGTTTTGATCATGATCATGCAGAAAGATGTAAGAAACGAATGCACCGCTCAACTCTGTTTTGCTCGGACAGAGTGTGACCGCTCGGACGGCAGATTCCCGGCCCTCGGCGCTTGGCGTACGGATTATGTCGATCGTTCTGCTAGTCGCACTCATCCACCATCATTTTGGATGAGCGTGATTGAAGCATCACGTGTACCATATTTTCAGTCATCGAGAGTTACTCTGATGCAGTTATCAGGCATGTTTCTCGCGACTACCGCCAGGGTATTATTTCCGGCTTCTGGTTGGTCACATTCGAATTTCTGAAGACGCCTTGGAACACGCCCAGCCCGCTTTCAGCCAATGGCGCCTCCCCATTTGTCTCGTATACTTCCCAACGAATGGCCAAACTCTCTCCATATACGGCTCTGATGTTAATGGCTGTAGTAGCCTTTGTAATGGGCGGCAGCTTGCGCCACCTATAGCCAATGTATTAGCAGTATAATGTATTAGCAGTGCGTGACAGTGCCTTTACCCGTGCGGTGCTCTCGCTCACCGGCAGTCCGGGAAAAAAAAAGCGGGCCAAGTCACGGTAAAGACTGTTTAATTCTCGAGCCCGGTGTTTGGCTACTTCCGCCGCCGTAGTCGAACTGTCCTGTTTTCTTCGACGCGCCTGGTGTCCCCCCGTGCCTCGTTCCGCAATCGCCCCCCCCCCCCCCCCCCCTCCCCCGCGTCCGCCTCGTCTTCGCCCGAGATATCTACGTTTTCTGCGGAGATCTACGATTGCTACTTTTAGGCTCGAGAGGCCCTTTAAGACGAAACAACTGGTTTTAGTTATGCAGGACTAGAGTAAACGTGGTTGAGTCTGTGGCGGTACATAGACTGTGTACATATTGAACATATTCCAAATTCATGTACACACACAAAAAGAAAAACGGCGAAGAATACATTTTTATACTTCAATGCAACTCTCTAAAGAAAAAAGAAACTTCATCAGAAATCAAGATTAGCGCTTCTAAAAGTGAATTCCACTCCCAATAATTCGAACAAAAAATTATGAAGAAAAACTGTATTTTGATAACGAAAATATGCCACTTTTTCGAGTGATCCAATCTTGCAGATACATGATGCGGCAACGAAACTATGCCACTTTTTCGAGTGATCCAATCTTGCAGATACATGATGCGGCTCTGATGTATACAAACTTCGTACAATGCCTGTCCGTCCATAATACATTGTGTGAAAAAATTTCGACCTTAAACACCTTCTCCGATGTTTAAGAGTGACCCAACCTAATCTATCTTTCGTTTCTGTACAACTTGTGTATGGGCTATAATCTCCTGTTACAAACCTTAATGCATGATTCTGGAACTTCTCTCACCTTTGTACTATGTAACTCTGAGGCGGGTCCCGGATGACGCACGAATATTCTAGAATCGCCCTGGTAAAAGAAATATATTATGCATCTTTCACGTAATATACTAATCATGTAATATAATAATTTTTCAGTAATATACTTTGTTATGCAACAGAAAACTACGTTGCGACTTTGTTAGCGCACCACACTTGAAGTACGTCCAACAATATCTCCCGTTGCAAAACCAACATATCCTAAGCTCGATGCCCGGCACCGCGCGTCTCAATATAGGTTTCCATATAATTCAGCGTAGGACCATAATGCGTTTGTGTTTTACTACCGCGTAACTCACACTAAATATTCCCGGTTAGTTGTCGTACTGCACTGCGTTCATTTATCATCTGCAGTCTCAGCCAGTTTCGCCAATTTTCTAAGGCAATCGAGGCTCAGACTGTCTAAGCACTCGTTGCCTTCAACTATCATCTTAATTGCTGCAACTGCGTTCGAATAGTTTGCTTAACGGAAACTGGCTGAGCTCTATCACACGACCTGCGAATATGTCGCGAACATGTAACGTTTTTTAAACATAATTCCATCTCGCCAATACATATAGAGATGTCCCCCTGAGTTAATTACTTAAAGCTCAAGCCCATTTTCTTATAGTTAAGTTACCGATTGGTTAAAAGCATAAATGTCACTGTGATTAAATGACTTCCTCTGTCTGCCGATATCCAATACAATCAGCATCGTTATTCTCCAAGAGGGCTCAGATAATTCAGGAGATTATTTACACGCGCAGTGAACCGAGACTATTGTAATCATCCACGCACGCGTGGAAAAAAAAAAACGAATATTTTACGGAGATGTCAGTTAATCTCAGAGTATTATGACGCTAATCTTACTTAACAAATATTCATAACGTTGGCGCTCAGCATTAAGAACCCAGAGCGCTAAAATTGTGCAGCCAATTTGCATAATCTCCGTAACTCCCAAAATTTCCCGAAATTGCCCCCGAGAGCTCTGATTAGCAGCGAGTGCCTGAACGAGAACGATTAGTATGGATGAGCCGGAACAGTCGGGTCGCCAAGTAATAATGCCATGCATCATCGCTATAAAGCCGAAGGAACTTGAAAAAATGCGTATTTATAGTGGTGTTCAATATCGGCATTTATAACAAAGCTTGTATAATCGTAGACGGTAAGGTATGGTCGCAGCGTGCTGACCTGGTTTCGAATATTGCTTTTGTAAAAGTTGTGAAGTGCAAATCAGCGAGCACCGTAAATAGCGGCGCTGAAAGCAACAACAACAACAAAAAATCTGGCGCTCAACTTTGAGTTTCTCCTGGGAAGAAAAGAGCTGAGCCACAGCGACCAGCGACCAGAGCGACCAGAGACCATGCAGAGAACACACGCGGCAATCGTACAAACAAAATATCCGAAACGCAACATTTCAGGCGTTGTGCGAAAACGAAACACGAAAGAAAACGCTAGCAGACCAAAGGGCAACAACAAAATGACGGTTGAATATAATAAATGTTAAATGCGACCCATACCAGCCTTAAACGAATAAGTAAATACAATATCAAACAAAATATATGTTTAGAACTTAAAGCCGCGATCACGTTGGCAATACATCACGCAAAAGACAGTCTGTAAACAGGTTTGAAGCATATGCATATGGGTTACAGACGTTGCGCTCGAACCTTTCCGATTTTTGAAAGAAAGATTGTGGCTTTTACCGCAAGGTGCTTAACCAATCCCTAAAATATTTTCGCAGCATTTTTTTAAAATTTTATTGCGTATGCGCGGTTTGAACTTCTAAAATGGACATAAAAGTAGGCATCATTCATTAATTGAGTGAAAATCATATTTTATGCGGGACGCGTGACAACTTGTTTTATGAAATTCGGACGGCGTTTAGCTTGTTGCTATGTTGTGATAATTACAAACATTTATTGTTAAAGTATATTTTAAATTTAACAAAAGGCACAGAAAATGAGCACACGTTTAAAATTTTTGATTTCATTACCACTTTCCTTCTGGCAATTATAACTTTTGTGGTAAAAACCCTGCAAATGTATTGTAAAAAAAAATCAGTTTAGTGGTTTGAACAGCCGTCTATTCTATCCTTAGGTGGTTCGAGTAAAAATACAAAATATCATCGGCTTTATAAGACGAGTTTATTGTATTTCATTTCTGAAAGTTTCATCAAAAAGATTTTTGTCTTCATCGAGAAAAAAAAAATTAATTTGAGCTCCCGCGTCGCAACCCGGCATTGTTTCTTAGCGCCCCTTCACCGCACAACACGCCGCCCGACACGAGAGCTGAGAAGCTTAGCGCGCACGCGAGGCAATTTCTGGTCGGAAATGGGATTTCGGCAGAGGTTACAGCTAAAGATGCGCCGCGGTCTGCCACGGCCGCTTCCACTCGCCTTTCTTTTCGGCTGCAATGCAACCAACGGCGGTATTGTGTACTCACCGCCACCGCATAGCAGGCTTGTTGCGCCCTTTGTACCCCATCTCAGCTCCCGTCACTCCGAAACTTGATGCCTAATCGGTGTCGGCATGGAATCAGTCTCAAATGCCATCCATGAGCATGGCACCTGCGACTTTGAAAACTCCTCTGACATCTCTAAAAAGGTTTCTTGTAGATCTTCTGGCCCTTTACCTCCTATCAACGCTTGTCGAGCACGAGGGAAAAGTATTCAGGCAAGAGAAAGGCGTTTGCATTGGATCCTGTCTCGCGCCAGTCCTGAGAAAGATTTTTCTTTTGTACATTGATCGTGAGATCAAAGCGCGCCTTGACGAATTTGCCCTAGATTGCCATGCTTTCCGGTATGTTGATGACTACCTAATTATCCACCCAAATTCGGTTTCTTCTAGTTGTATTGCGGACGCCTTCATTTCCTCGTCGTCAGGCCTCAAAAATACAAGAGAAGATCCCACGCACGAAGGTTTGCTGTACCTTGATCTTCGTCTACACCTTCTACTTTCCGCTTTATGCTGGGCTTTCCAACAACGTTATTAAAACTTGTACTCCCTTTCTGTAGTTCGCGCTCTAAAATGGTCAAGCATGGAACCGTCCGGACTTTCTCTTCTCCCGTGCTAGCTAAGTCCTGTGTCCACCTTCTTGAGTTCAGCTTATCAACATAGCAAGAACGCCTCCTCAAGGCTGTGCACCCAAAGGATCTTCTTTCGACCACCCTCATTCGTCTAATCATAGGTCCCGCGAGCTCTCGGAATCCCAGAAGGAGGACTTCTCTGGCAGTCACCATACCCTACGTTAATAACATTTCGCAGTGTTTGAAGTCCATAGCAGCGAGGTATGGTACTTCTGTTGTTTTCTTGTGCAAGACACGCTTAAAACAACTATGCCAAAAAGGTCAATGACAACAGAGGCCCTAAAGTCTGCTCCGTCCAGCATGCCGACCCGTTTGTCCCTTGCGACGAGAAGGTTGTGTACCATATTCCCTTTACCTGTGGGGACAGTCACGTTGGACAGACCGATAGGTGCCTGTACATTCACCTCCGGGAGCACTTCTTCGAAGTAAATCGTGCGTCTAGTGATTCCCTTCATCCCATCGTGGAGCACAGCCGCATTTGTTCAAACTGTGAGCCGGACTTCCAAGCTACGCCAGTCATTGGGAGACACAAGGATAGACTAAGACGAGAAATCATAAAATCCTCTATGATAGCCGGGGATGATTTCAACTATGCCTCACCCTCCCTGAGGGTAAGCAAGGCAGAGGTAGAGTTTTTGAGAGAGGAGCGGTGAGCTCAAATTGGTCCTGCTTTTTTTCTTCTTTTTCCGTTGGTGCTTTTTGTTTTCTAGGGGAGATAGGAATCGTTTTTAATTATTTTTTTTTTAATTTTAGTTTGAGTGTATTGTTTTTCTTTCTTTTTTTTTTCCAACAGCGTTATCTTTTTTATCCATCGTAGGTTTTCTTCCTTTTTTTTAGGGTTGGGTTAGAGAAGCGCTGACCCATTGAGGAGGCTTCATAAACGACGGTTGCTAGTTGAAAGAACTGTCCTGTCTGTGTGTGTCCATCCCTATGTGTTTTATTCTTTCGTGTTTCAAGGCTAAGCGCACTCCATTTCCAAATTCTCTCGTGGGCACCGCCGTTCCTATGCCTAGTACAGAACGGGGGCGATTGGCGATCGTTACCGATCCAAAAGGCGACTTCCTGTGCTCCAAACACGGCGTCAAGAAGGTCGGCCGACCTCGTTTAGATCTCTCGCGGACTGTTTTAACATTCCCGGACGTAAAACAGTCTTCCGCAATTCCAGGTACGGCTTCAGATAAGCGGCTACAATGGTTTCAGGCACCAAGATTTGCCGAAGTGTCGTCACTCCGAAACGTACCTACTGTAGTGACCCTATAGGTAGAGTGACATTAAAAGTCGGCAATCTCGTCCCCGAACCGGCGCAACTAACGGCTCCTTTCGTGCACGCCCCGCCGCCCCTGCCGTTCCGAGGTGGCCGAATGCTCGTGGGAAGATGGCAGACCGTTTCCTCTTTCCTCAATGACCCACGTGGCGGAGGTGGCGAACTGTTCGGAGACGATTGGATTCGCATCGAAACGGAACGACGCCTTCTTCGTTCGCTTCGTCCATAAAAGCCCGCGAGTTTGCTTCTCCGCAAAACACGAGCCAAGAAAGGGGGACAAAAGGGATCGGTGGCCGAGTGTGCGAGCGCACATCACAACGTTATCACATCAGCTCGGAGCTCGTGGGGGGAAACCTCGCACTGCAGAAGCCCAGGAATCCTGTGTTCAATGCCCACCCCGCCCGTTTCGATCTGTGTGCGGTCGTGTATCGCACTAAGGCGTGGTGCACGTTAAGGGACCCAAGCTAGCGGTTGTACCGCATTGGCTAAATTGCTCATCTACGGCTGAGACACCCGACACCCACCGAGGCAGTCTACCTTCTAGCTGTGTAAATATAGACGCTTTCAGCGCGCGCCAAATTCAGCCGCCATAGCCGACCTTCTCTTGTCTTACCGAGATGTCGAGCGACTGAAGCGGGCGTTGACGAGTCTCCACAAAGGCCTATGCTGGGGAGAAGGACACGGTAGAATCTGAAATGGCAATTACCTGTCCTGCTGTGGTAATGATGAAGTGGATCGAACGGAATAAGAGGAAACAAAAACTGAAGGTCGGTTATGGCGGCGCCCATGCACAGCTGCCTGAAAGCGTCTTATTTTATTCGAGACAAGAAATACGGTGAACAACAGACCCTTTTGAAAAGTTCATGAAAAATATTGGGTTGCGTGTATGTTTATGATTTGTTTTCTTTTTTTTTTTTATTGCACAAAAACTGGTTGTTCAATGGCTGCCATTGGGGCTGAGGGCCAGTCAAGCTTCTTGTTGAAGCTTTTTTCCCTTTTGATCCACCATTTCTTTAAATGGAAAATAAAGATTATTATTATTATACAGCCTAGAACTTAGTCTGCCTCAACAGGCGACGAGTCTCCCAGCTGTAGATGAGCCATTTAGTCAGTGCAGTACAACCGCTAGCCTGGGGTGTGCGTTAGCCTACTCGGCCGCTGGCGGCCATAGCTGTGTGCACGACTGCTGAGCGCGGGCTGATGGCGAGCTTCCACAGTTCTTTTGTAACGTGCATTCCGCACCCTCAAGATTGCCGGTCTTAGCAACCTATTAATGTGGGCTCGTTCAGAGCATGCGCTCCAGACATCACCCACAAATATTGCGCCTTGTGAATACTCCTTATAATTCAGAAAGTTGCGTTGATTCTGTTAAGAATTACCGAAACGACACCAAGAATCTATTCACCGGGAAAACTGTTGGCCGCACACAGAGTGACAAGCAATGCAAGAAGTTGATTTGTGAAAGAACTATAAGGCGAAGTTGTCCCGGGGTCTTTACGGTTGCTGTTGCTTTGGTTACTGTGGATGCAACCGGCACAAATGTTTGTATCGACCTTAGTCAACCATTAATACAGTAATTTAATCATAGCCCGCGGTAGAAGCAGGCGGCGGGGGTCGTACCATTTCGACATTCGGAGAGTTCCAGTAACAAGCTAAAATGATTCCAAGATTCGATGTAAAAACTTCAGACTGAAAACAAAAAATAAACGCACTCCCTATATTTCTTATTTGTCCATTGATTGCGCAGCTAGACACAGCAGTAGCGCGGTATCACTTTCCCGCAACAGCGCTCTGCAATTCTGAATAAGGTCTACAGCGGTAAGTGATCATTTTAACAAAATATACGAACGATGAATACCTGGAAGCAGCCTCGCAAACCAGTGTGAAGACGATCAACATCTGCTATAGCAGATTGAAAATGCAGGGCCGCCCTTTTTGTATTATTTTTAATAGTTCGCTAGCTCTGAGCTAGGCTCTCGCAAAAACAGACATAAAATGTATTTATGAAAGGTCATTCGCTTGCCCAGTTCCAGGTATGTACAGAGCGCGACACTGTTAGCGCGGACAAGCGATTGCCTGTTTTTCTAATTTTTCTCTTTGAAACTAAGGGATGCCATCCAAGCTATTATTGCTACGGAAAGAGCTAATTTAGTTCTATAATGTAAACAGTAAAATTTCGTGCTCGTTAATACTATGTAGAAGTAATGTGCGAAAATGCGCCGATGTCGATCGTGTTCGCGCTGACAGTGTCGCGATGTGTACGGGCGGAATTAAAATTTTACAAGGCATGCCGGATGTGCTGGTCCTTACAGCCGAACCCTGTACAAGTTGTAAAATACGTCTTAGCGTAGCGAACGATACCAGTTGGTGAGGCCAGTCAAACAACGTCTAAAGCGCAACGCCACTTCGAATGTCCTCGCGCTGTGCTCATAATATCATCGGCTAAACCAGTCAAGCCACGACTTGGCACTTTTAGTTTGTGCGTCTTCGCATTTTTGTCTTCTAGCTATCGGATGCGCTCTGAATTAGACTTCGACTTGACTTAGAAGAGCTCGATGAATTTCACTCGTCAAACGCAATGCCAGAGCCGGAAGTTCGCCGAGCGCGACCATTGGACTACGGCGACAAAAGCGCGGCGTCATCGTCGTGAAAATCCAATCCAATCCAAAACTTCTGTCCTAACTTTGAGTTTGACGAGTTTAAGGTTCCTGGTTATGTGTGCGTCGACTTTGGAATTGGGGTTTTTGTTTCATAACGCCACGAAGATTTTTTTAGTATCGTTCTATTGTTTTCATGCAGCCTCGCTTATCGGTTTTCCCGAAAGAAACGAGACGAGCACTATCTTCTCTGGAAAAGCAGTGCACGTTTAGTGTACCAATAATCATTCGTTCATTCTATTTACTGATGTTGCGAAAGCCTGTAGAGTTTGTTATTTTGGGTTGTCACCACTGATACTAACACCTTTGTCCGGAGTGGTCCCCGAACAAACTCAATAAAAAAAGAAAAAAAAATATCTCCACATAAGTGCGCTGATATAAAATAGGGAATCCAGATGTTACGACAACCTCTCCTCCAGGAGAGTAAGTTAAAGAAAGCGGTGTTCAAAGGCGCCCCCAAACGAAAAAAAAAGAAGAAAAAAGAAAGGAAGGAAGACTTGGGTACTAAAGACCGACGACTAGTTCGCGCTTTTCACTTTTTCTTCGCCTCCTCCTCTCCCCCCTCTATGCTGTCCACCGTTGCCTGTTTCCTCCTCCCCCAAGGTGAGGACGATCTTCTGCCTTGCAGAATCTCTAGTCTGGTCGTCGGCCGTTAAGAGGATTGTTGCGACGATGCTGAACAGATAGAATGTGACGATAGAAGAGCTTTGAAATGCCCGGCATTGGCTACTTGCTAACCGTTCAACAATTGAAAAGGGATCGACAAAAACGCTTTCGTCTTAACTTGTTTTTTCTGCAGTTAGGACGCAAAAAAAAAATAGAAAAAGAAAGTGCCCAGAACTGCCCATAAAAAAGAAAAAAAAAAACGATAAACGTTTACGCGTATGTAGTTTCGAATAACTAAACAGAACATGGCGCATCGTTTGAATGGGCTTGAAGACAACGTAAGAAACCACGCCCTTCGTTTCTTAAGTTGTCAGTTACATGGTGCAGTACACAGTGCGAAACGACCGCACCAGGTCCCATTTTTTTTTAAATCCTAGAAACTTTAAAGGGACACCAACAAAATATTTATGCTCATCGAGATTTTTTTTTTCATCTAGTTTTATCAGAGTCACATTACTCAGAAAACAATTTGCGGCTCGCATTTTTTTTTTCCACCCGTAAAGAGCGCCGGTCGAAACTTGGCAGGTTTCAATCGCGCTCACTCTCTTTTTTTATGGTAACGCGGCGATCAAACTCTGTGCACCAAATATATTCAAAGTCGTTGTTTATCCAAGGCGCAGATTCAGCATTAAAGATTAGAAAAGAGAATGAGCCCTAGTTTTGTGGCCTCCAAAAACTCGCAAACACGTTCGTTGGTCGAGAGAGAGAAAAAACAAATTTTGCACGGATCACAGGAAACGCACGCAGACGAAATTTTCACTATGGCGACGTACCGCGAGCTGGACGACGAGATGGCGGCGCAGGAAGGACTGAACGTCTCACTTCAACTCATTTATTTTCTCTCTCAGGGCCCGAAGGCGGTCGTTGTGACAATGGGGAGTTGTAGTAGACCGTTTCCGCAGCCCGCTGAGCACCCGGATAGCGCTCCGTAATCCTCCGCAAGACCTTGAACTATGCAGACAAGGCTGGCGGCACGCGTGCGCCGCTGCCTCGTTTTTTTTTTACGGATACCGTAACGGAGGAGAGACATAAGGGAGTTTTCGTAGATCGTTTTCGCCGTCCCGCAAGGCCCTCCGCAACCCGCTACGATAGCGGGAACTCCACAGTCAAGGTTATCAGCGCGCAGGCGCAGTAGCAACTTCTTCGTTGCGGAACGCTTAGCGGAGTGGGCAGCGCGGTCTACGAAAACTCCCTACTATCTACTCTGAGCCTCTGGATCTACTGCAACTCCCTATTGTGACGGACGTTTGACCGCTACTTCGGAACTGTCGTTCGTGGTACCGGCCAGTCGATCTTCAAGCGCCAAACAACGAGCGGAAGAGTTCTAAGCGTTATAAGCGTGAAACAATCGCGCGACAAACGATGCATGATATTTCATCGTCGTCGCCGTTGTCGTGTGCTTCACACTCCAAAAAGACGAAAAAAAAAAAAAAACAGAAACGTGGTCGAGTGTAGTTACTAGTTACGGAACTTCCGGCATCTACCTGCTCCTGGTTCGGTTTCGGTTTCGAGCTGCGGAGTGTTTTTGCTTTATTAAATATATACGTGACTCTGTAGCAAAATATTGGTTGGGTAGTCTCCTTACAACCATATTAAATCGCGTGGCAAAACATAATACAAAGAAATGGGGTGGGGGTGGGGGATGTTAGTGTTCTTTTATATTAGACGCTGAAGGTCAGCGCTTTGGCGAACTTCTAGCTTCCCCCGGTGAGTCGCAAAAACTGCTTCTTACCCTCCGAGTACGGTGCATAGAGCCACCAAAATAAAATGGGGGTTAAAAAGAAACCGAGAAATCAGATGACGCAGCTGAACTTGCTCAGGATTATTAGATTTTGTTCTTTGCAGTCCAGAATTCCTCAACAAAAGCTAGGGAGGGCACGCTTCGCCCTTTTTTTTCTTCTCGACGCGTCTGTACATGAGCGTCTTTTGCGGAGAGCCTTATGAAAAAAAGGGAAAATGAACCCCCACTTTTTTTTTGTAAGTCTCATAATGTGACGTCTTTTTTAGCACATGGTGCATTTATTGTGTCCGAATAAACAGCGTCGTAACGCTTGTGGCAGAGATTTAACATGTTTAGTATTCAAAAGTTAACCCCATTTTCGTCATCTCAAGGCGCGGTCAAGGGTCGAATATATAATGGTCGAGGTTAAATGGCCAAAAATAAACGAATTCTTAAATTAATCGATTATGCCCCACTTAAGAGTACGAAAAAATTATACGCTTCATATTTTAATCAATCAACAGCCTCTTGTATCGAACTCAAAGAATCCACCACCATCAATTACTCGTTTCGATCTAAATGAGCTTCTGTACCGTCATGCGGTCATGTACTAAGCCGTTGCACTACATTAGAAAAAAAGAAAAAGAGAAAACTTTCCTTTCATAACGGATACTCCAGATTTCCATTCGGGCCGATTAAATTTCTTCTGCCTCAAAATACAGACGACACGACTACTCAAACAATCCATCAAAATGTAAAAAAACAACAAAAAACTTGCTATATTTGTTGGAAAAAATATGGCTATAAAAAAGAAATACTTTCGCTTACTGCTAAGATGTTTATTACCATATCAATCATGGGAAAGATGAACTCCCATTTTGCTCGTTTACACCTTTCCCACACCACGAACGATAACGATTACAAATGATTTTTTTCAGTACGAAACGTGCCATGACAGATGGTAACGGGAACGATAATCAATATCGAGTAACCGGTCGCTTCAGAAACGAGAAAGCGTCAAGTCGCGCGGTCAGACTGCTCGCACGTCGGACAAAAGACGCGGCGTTCGCTGCGAGACTTGATGGCAAAATCATCAATACCTACGAGCCTCAAGCATTTTACAGCGGAGCTGTTGAGGGCTAGTTTCCCCAGGATCGTGTCCCCCGCAAAGAAATGAAGACACCGAACTCTTGACACCTACCGCCATCTATGAGCGACGGTGACAAACCACCTACCTGGTTGCCGCCGTCACTCATAGATGGCGGCAGCCTTTCCACTCTGGCTTGCCGACTTGCGGCCGGCCACTACTTTCCATTGTACAGCTCCGCTGGTCTTCCTCTTCACCAGAGTGGAAAGGCTGAAAGTTTTTTGAAGGATGTCTGCTTTATAAAGATCGACACTTCGAAAACCACCGCAGACAAGTTTTCTATGACCCAAGTGTCTGGACAGTCTTACAAGGAAAAAGCAGGCCTCGGACAGTGTGCCTGCAAACTGCATTTTGTACGCTGTAGTAGCAGCAGGGTGATCGCGTATTAACACTGATTTATCGATTGGAGAACCAGAAAAAAAAATACCATTGTGCCTGCTGCCAAAAAAAGTTTAAAAAGCTTAATGAAAAAAAAAAAAAAACTAATTTAGTTTTACGTTTTGGGATATGAAGCGTGAAAGATTATTCAAGTGGGACCACGGCTTTCTCCGCGAGCTTTTCATCAGACACCTCGTTTATTTTTATATTCTTTTTTTTTTTTAACTTCACGACGACATTAAGGTTTCAGAACGCAGCGTATAATTAGCTAACGGGTAACCGAGTGTCCGTTACGTACGGAAATCAATTTTTCTCGAGGGGGCGTTATCAACGAGGGACGGAGGATCAAGATTTGAACGCGGCCGCACCAAACAAATGCGGGCACACCATAAAGGCGCCGTTCATAATGCCGCACTTCAAAGAAACAAAAAAAAAAAATGAAGACTCGTTGTTTAGCTCCCGACAATAAATTAGTATTCGTTTTATGGATCCCTTACGCGTCTCAACAAATTCCCACAAAGAAGATATTGCTTAGAACTTATTACATTTTTTTTGTTCGTAAGAGAAACCCTCTCTACTCCGTTCACACCTGGGCCGACAGTGCAGTGGAAGCTACGTGTTCGTTGGACGAGTCACACGACCGTCTTCGGTCACGTGATCGCGCTCCGGACCCTACTCCCTCGCAGGAAGAGGGTCCCGGTGATGAAAGGGACGTGGCTCATTGGCCCGGTAAGCGTGCAGCTTCCACCGGACAGTCAGGTAAAGGGTAAATCGGAGTAGAGGGAACACACCTCCTTCATCACGTGTAACACGCTCATGACGACGCGAAAAGGACCCAATCAATAAGGCCACACTTCATTGTTGGAGGATGAACTGCGTCGCTAAGTTACGAGGGCCCCTGGATCCATGATATCGCGGGACCCGATTGACGCCCAAAAACGCCGACGGCGGAAGAACTTAATTATATCGAAAATACATTGAATTCGCTTAGATTGAACAGGATTGAGTTTGGAGCGCGTTGGCGGATTGGATGAAGGTGGAAGGAGAACAGGTCTCATGCGTGCGTCGGAGTCTGTTGCAGCACGAGAATATGATTAGGAACGGTCTCCGTCCAGCAACTTTCGAAACAGAATGGCGTCACAGCGCCGTTCAGTGTACGACGACGCTATTTTGTTCTGGCGTCACACGAATAAAGAACGATGCGAGAAACAATTGCAGCCCCACTTGAGATCGTCGCCAAAAAGGGGTAGCGTGCATTGATTCGTTCTTTGTCGCCCGAGGATGTGTCCGTTGCCGATATTTTGTGCACAATATGAAGATCGTGTTTCTGTTCGAACGGATACAGAAGTTAAAGGAGCGACGTCCACGTGTCAGCTTTGAAGAAGGATCCGGACGTCCGTCCGCTTCCAGGACTGACGTCGAGCGCGCACGTGAAAGGGGGCTCTATCGGATGCACGAGTGAAAGTGAACGATGAGGGAAATATAGTTCAACTAAGGCAAGGATCCGCGTACAGTAAACCTGGGATTCGAAAAGTTTGCACGAAAAAGAGTACCGAAACGTTTGCGCGGATAATTCTTGAATCGCCCTCGTAAGTAGCAGAGATAAAAACGAAGCTAAGCATCACTTCCACTGCAGTTCTTTAAACGTCGAGGAAATTTTTTGTTTGTTTTGTTTTTAACGCAGAGAGTGTATAGGGTTACGCTCTATACGAAGTTTGCGAGTTCGCTTTTGTTCAGAATAGGGAGGTAGCCAATAACTGTGAACAGTCGAAGAATTCCAATGTATCTCGAAATTCGGGATACTGTTAGACCGAAGGGAAAATGGGCGAATTAAAACAGAATGCTAATTGTTGCTGCACAAATTGCATCTTTCGGGTCTAGTCATATTATGAGCTACATTACTTGACGTATGCACCCCTTGTTCACAGTGATTGGCCATCTCCGTGTTGCGCAGAAAACCTAACGCACATTTATTTATTTTTATTTACACAGTACCTACATCGCCACAGGGGCATTATTGTAGGGGGTACATGGTACAGGAAAATAAAACGGTTATACGTCACATTGTATCAAACATGTTAATAAAAAGTAAGACTATTGATTGAAAGAAGTGCAAAAAGACTGTTACGAAAACTGTTACGCAAAAAAAAGAAACATAACAGTAAAAAACAAAAACACAGCACACAACTATTAAAGGATGTCTAATAATGAGGTGGAAAACATAGCATCCGAAGTCTCAGCGACCACGTGCTGCGGAAGACTGTTCCAATCACTAATTGATTTTGAGAAATACGAGTTCTTAAACATTTCAGTTTTACACCTAATATTCTTTATTTTTAGCGGGTGGTCCACCCTTGAAGACAGGTAATCAGGATTATGTAAGTAGTGGTCCTTCACAATACCTGTTTGTACTAAGTAAATACTTCTGAAAAGTTTCATTCTAAGATATTTTCTCCGCGAAACCAGATATTTCCACTCCAGTTGTTTCTTTAAATCTGTTATACTTGAGCAAAATTCACAATTATTTGCAACAAAACGGGCTGCTCTGTTTTGCACACGCTCTAGTTTCGATATTAAATTTACGTAATACGGGTCCCACGCTGGACAAGCATACTCTAAGATTGGCCTAACATTAGTTACGTATAGCAGCTCCTTAATATTTGTTGGGGCCATTTTGAAATTCTGTTTGATAAAATTTAAAACGCGGTTTGCCTTTGCTGTTATTGCGTCGACGTGCTTAGTCCAGGAAAGATCTACGCTAAGATAAAACCCTAGATATTTGACATCAGCTACCTCCTGAAGAAGAACACCGTTCAACTGATATTTTGATAGATAAGGCTGCTTTTTTTTGGTGAATCTAATATAATTGCATTTATTGATATTAACAAACATTTGCCATTTGTCACACCAGGTCATCACCTTTTCAAGGTCTGACTGAAGTAGAAGAGAATCATTCTCACATTTAACCTCTCTATAGATTACACAATCATTTGCATATAATCGGACACTGCATGTTAGGTTTTGTGCTATGTCATTGATATATATCAAAAAGAGAAGTGGGCCAAGTACAGACCCCTGTGGGACACCCGAGGTTACATCCGCATACGGAGAATTTTGACCACCAACAACTACGCATTGTTTACGATTTAACAAATAATCATTTATCCAACCAAAAAGATAGTCAGGAAGGGCCAAGAACGACAACTTGTGCATAAGAAGTGAATGTGGTACTTTGTCGAATGGTTTTTGAAAATCTAAAAGCAGGCAGTCAACCTGAACATTTTTATCTAGTGATGCCTCTTTTAGAGTTCTATCTTTTTTTTTTTTTACGATGAGCGACACTTCCACCATCGAATTGAATTGGATATTTATTTATTTATTTACAAAATAAATAAATAAATATCCAATCTAATCAAATTGGAGGCTATTCCAATCCAATCCAATTGGTGGCTATGCTCTTTGTATCGGATCCTCCCCCCTAACGTTACTACGTAGTAATGACATCGCTACTTCTTCCTCTGACGCCACCAGCCCAGTCTTCTCGCTTGGTGCTTAAAATTATTGTTTGCTAGATATCTGAACTCACAATCATGGTTGCCCGGTGTTCAGGGATTTTATCTGAAACCACCGCAAACGCTTTACCGTCCTCCAAAAATGCTATAACTAAAAAAAGAAAAAAAAATATATAGGGCAGTTTCACGAATCATGTTTTGAGTTCCGGTCAACCGCTTTCCGCCACGTTGGTGAACAGCGTCGGGCACTTAACCCCAGTACTCCATCAATTTCCCTTCCCGACTCACTCTGGTGACATCCAATCGGACCGATGGCTCAACTTCTCGGTCGCGGGTTTGCCTTAAACCCGGATGAAAACCGGCAGTATAAGGAGTATTCACTGGGCGCCATATTTGTGGCGCCCAGCGGTAGTTAGTTGAGCTACCTCAACTTACTATATTTTCTGACTCCCCGGTCTTTAGCCTTTCCGGTATGCTATTTAGCATCGCGAAATTAATAATAGGTATTGTGAAATCGGCAAATGAAAATGGTGCAAAAACCAATATTCAAATATTCGCGCACTCTTCAGTACCGTGACGTCAGTGGCAGGCAGGCTTGCCAGTCGAGCAAGTAGTCTAAAAATAGAATATGCCAATCATTTGTTCCGTGCTGGAGCGCGGATAGGGGAGCGAGCTTCCAAAGCACTCATTTGACACCAAGAAACTGCTTCAAATCCGTTGGGAACAAATTCTACAGTCCAAAGAGTGGACCCCTGCCTTCCACTGACGTCACTTTGTTGTTGTTGCCAGTAGAGACTTTCAGTTTGAAAAACATGGTGAAGACCAAAACTGTAAATTTAATAACTTCGCGAAAAAACAATATTTTGACCTAATATTTGGGATACTATTTTAGCAATGTTTGTTGGTTAGTTTAGCAAAATTTCAAGCAAATCGGAGACAATAAAAAAACCGGTGGAGTACCCCTTCAGGGGTGCGGAACGCACGTTGCAAAAGAACTGGGCAAGCTCTCCGTCAGCACGCGGTCAGCAGTCGCGCACACAGCTATGGCCACCAGTGAATACTCCCTATAGAGAGAAAAAAGACGACGAAGAAGTACAGCCAAAGGATATCTGCGTACCTCGCTCCAAGGAATCTGGCCTAATTTTTCATTACCGCCGGCAGGACAAGACGAAAACCTTTTTCGGATACTTAACATAATCAGCAACGAGAATATCCCTTCATCAGCACATAAGGTGGGCCACCCCGTCAAGCCGACCCGGGCTTGGGGTTCCACATCGACTCAACTAACATGGCCGACCAACCTGGCATTCGAATGGAAACCAATCAATTGGACGCAGAGACCAGTCATGACGACTCAGCTACAGAAACCTCAATGGATGAACTAATCGAAAAAGGCAACGCTCCCAACGATGCTGAATCTCTGGATGCAGATTTCAAAACGGTGAGCAGCAGAAAGAGCTTTAAACGAAAGAAAGGACGCCAGTACGGCGACAGCTCCAACTCAACCAATGACACCATCCTATCTCAACCACAACGCCAGACTGGTCTAACCGCTATGTTTGCGCCTAAAACTCCACAAACGGTGCTAACAAAACTGAGTAGCATAAAACTTTCCAAAGCCCTCGATGAAATCATTCCCGAAGGCGTCATACTCATATGATATAACCTACGCCTAAATCTCATCGCTGTCGATACTCGAAATGGTCAATCAACCAACGCACTTCTGCGTCTTAGCAGCCTCTGCGGAATTCCGGTCACACCTTATGAATCGCGGAATAGCTCCTCTGTTGTCGGTGTCATCAAGAACGTCTCTTCTGACGTAACAGACGCTCATCTCAATACATCGTTACAAGCAAGCTGCCCCATATCGAATGCTCGACGCCTGGGGAGCACTGGAGCTGTACTAATAGTATTTTTATCCCCATGCTTACCGACGCACGTAACGCTAGCACATGTAAGATACCCTGTGACGCCTTTCAAGGATCGCCCTATCCAGTGCTCTAAATGCGGAAGCTTTGGCTATCGCCCAGCGGTGTGTCGTCGTTCTGCAAAGTGCAGCAAAAGTGCAAGCGAAAGCCACACCACGGAACAATGCAAAGAAGACCCTAAGTGCGCAAACTGCGGAGAAGCAGATTCTTTCACATCCACAGAATATCCGAACTGGAAGCGGGGGGGCGCAATAAAACAATATCAGATGGAAAAGAAAGTAGACTACATCACAGCACGTACAATAGTTTGCTCTGGAATATACTCGAAACCTGCAGTGGAATACCCCCCCAAGAAAAACGAGCCCGGTAACCGTAATGTCCAACAAACTAAGAAAACCCCGTCGATACCTGGATCTACACGTGGTTCAAACCAACTTGCAACAATTCCACCGTGCGGCACTCCTCAGACACCGTCAACAACAGTTCTAGAAGTCCCAACAGCTGCCTGTAGCTCCACTCTTCAGAAAACGTACACAGCAGCGCTACAAGGGGAACCAAGACAAAGCAAGGTAAAACCTACTCAACATCCAAATCCCGTGCCAAACAACACTAGTGTAGAACCCCCAAGCAAGCAAACCTGCATCAGAGTCAGCCTTTCGGTGACCAGCCCACGCAAGCTTCCAATGTATCTGCACCAGCCGAAAAATCCGAGGGCATTGGAGCTCTCCTTAAATCCATCTCTGAAGTAATCCGCAAAATTCTTCAGCGCTTTACATCCCCCTACGCGTTAATTGCCCTTAAGATCATGGACTATTTCCTACCCATTATTGAGACATGGTGTGGTTAAAGCACTTGGCCTTCGCATTCTTTTTATTTTTTTTATTATCATTATGTCATCCTTACAAAATTTTAAGTCTTGCACACTATTTCAGTGGAACGCACGGGAACTTTCTTCAAAGCTATCTGATTTCCGTCAGCTAATTAGGGAACATCAATTTCCACTTATTACTATTTCCGAGTCAAGAGTTGCCGACTCATTTCGCCTAAATGGCTATCAAATATATCATTCCGAAAGAGGCGGGGAGCAAAGTAGGTTATTCCTCGGATGTCGAACTGACGTTACAGTACTCGAGCACATTATTGCTCCCCATCCAACAAATGAATATGTCTGTGCCACAGTAGGACTTAGGAAAACCAAACTGACTATAATCACAGCCTATATCCAACCGAATATCCCTTTCGATTCAGGAAGACTTGATCAAATTTTGCAAACTACTCCAACCCCTCACGTCGTCTGTGGAGATTTCAATGCCCACAATCAACTTTGGGGCAGCAGAAAAACAACATCACAAGGTACAGCCCTTGCCGACCTCATGGAAAAATATGGGCTTCTTTGTCTGAATGACGGAAGTGTAACATTTCTAAAAAATGCGAAATCGGGAAGCTGTCTCGATGTTTGTTTCGCATCCAGTGACCTCTTCAACGAAATGTCCTGGCACACGGACCTTGAAACGCGAGGAAGCGACCATTATCCAATTCTCATGGCATTAGAAGGAATACCATCAAGGAAGAAGCAAGTACAATCCATCAACTGGGAAAAATATAGAGAAATGGCAAACCAAGGCATAACAGCTGCGACAAGTGATGATGAATTAATTCCAACTTTATCATATTCCCTTACTGAGGCAACATTTTTTTCATTTGTGCGTCAGGTTGAAAATGCATGCGATCAAGAATACTCAAGACTACGTGCTTTAAGACGGAAAGCAGAGCGGAAAGCTCTTCGTAAAAAAGACCCGGTAGATATGCGAGCTTCACTACGGGCACAATTACACATTCGGAGACATCTCGAAACATTAGCAAAAAGAGGTGGAGGGAGATATGCAGAAATTTCGATGTTCGTAAGTCATTTACATACATATGGAAAATTATCAGAGGTCTAAGGAGAAGCCCCCAGCAGCGATATCCATTTAAAGCACTCTCACTACGTGAAAATCAAAGTGAAGTCGATACTGCGAACAATTACTGCGTTTTCCTAACAAGTGGTGGTACACATAGTAGTACTAACTCGACTCCGAGACCTACCATACCTGCTGCAACAAACGAAAGTCTAAATTTGCTCTTCACTATTGATGAGCTAAATGCACCAATTCAAGGTGCAACTAATTTAGCGCCAGGTAGAGATGGCATTACGTATAACGCCGTGGCACACCTATCCCAACATTCCAAACTCAGACTTCTTGAACACTACAACAATTCCTGGATCAAAGGAGCCTTACCACAAGAGTGGAAAATTGCAAAGATTGTGCCGATTTTGAAGCCTGGTAAGCCGCCCACTAGTCTCGAATCTTTCCGACCCATTGCAATCTTGAGTTGTATAGGAAAGCTAATGGAAAAAATGGTACTCGGCAGAATTTCATGGATTTAGAACAAAACAAATGTTATTCAGAACAAATGAATGGCTTCCGCCACGGACGGTCATCCACAGACTGCATCATTGATGTTACAGCGAGTGTCGAAGAAGGTAGAGCCAAAGGTCACACGACCACTGCACTGTTTTTAGATATTATAGCAGCATTTGATTCTGTTCAGCATGAGGCAATATTAATGGCTCTCGCAGATCTAGGACTTGGGGGACGCATTTATGAATGGATATACGATTATCTCAAATGCAGAAAAATTTACATTGATACTTCAGAAGGAAATTCCTACTATTTTGATGTTGTCAAAGGAGTACCTCAGGGTGCAATACTAACTTCCCACTCTATTCAACATCACACCCATAGCATTAAAAAAGCATCTTCCCCGAAGAGTTAGTATTAGCATATGTGCAAATGACATCTGCGTATGGTCTACTTCCCGCTCTAGGCTAACTGTAAAGCTGCGGTTGCAAAAATCTCTCCATATATTGGCAAGTTTTCTAGGTTCCAAAGGCCTCCAGATCTCTCCCAAGAAAACAGTTGCCATGGCGTTTACGAAGAAATCTATGAAAAAGTATCCGATCTTTTTAGGCGGACATACAGTTCCTTACGTCACAGTACATAAATTTCTAGGGATCAACATTGATCAAAATCTCTAATGGACGAAAGAAGTTAATTCTCTAAAAAAGCGAATCACGAAAGCAACCAATGTTCTACGCTGCCTCGCAGGAACAGCTTGGGGATGTAACCGCAGATAAATGATTCTACTGTACAAATCTCTGGTTGAAGGACTAGTAAGGTACTCTATTCCACACCTAACCTAAATAAGCCTGACGAGTAAACGACAGCTTCAAGGGACGCTTAACAAATGCATTCGAATTCGCCTTGGTCTACCAAGAGGTTCATCTGGACCTGGCACGGTAACAGAAGCCAGATGCCTTCCTTTGGAAGTATTACAGAAACAAGAAATAGTACGGATTCATTTACGCCATAAAACTAAGCATAAGAATCACTATCTTTCTAAAACACACATAAAACGTCCAAACTCCAGCTATGGGGATACTTTAGGTCGAAATATTCACAATATTCCAAACCAGGCAACTTTTACTGACTACTCCAAAATACCTCCATGGACGCTTCGAAATATGGATATTAAACTAAACATCCCCGGAATCCTCGCAAAGCACCAACAGAGTAGCTTAGTTATGCTACAACTTGTAATGAGTTACATATATGAAACTTACACTAGAACAACGCACATATATACCGATGGCTCAACAACGGCGACGACTTCATCGTCAACATTCTTCGTTCCATCGAGATTTCTTGCAAGATCTTGTCGTCTAAACCATCATACATCATCAACAGCCGCTGAGCTTCACGGAATTAAGGAAGCAATTAAGTATATATGCCAAAAACCACCCCAAAAATGGACCTTATTTACAGGTTCGAAATGCGCTTTACAGTCGCTCAGTCCTATTGGAAAGAAATCAATGTTTTCGATTTATTCCCTAGAAATAGCTGAGTACCACCACCTAGCATTCGAATACGGTCACCAAATTACCTTTCAATGGATACCAGGACATTCCGGTATACGGGGTAACGAATGCGCTGACAAATCAGCTAAGAGGGCCCACCAACACATCTCAACACGAATGGTTCCTTTTATGAAAGGCGATTGCACATCTCTGACAAGACAAATTGCAAAAAGTACATGTGAGATGCTTTGGTTCTCACCAGATTCTAACTACAAATTTCTCTATGACATAGACCCTTTGTTAACAACACAACTACCAAGCGACCTACCACGAAATTTAGAAACTCTTATACATAGACTTCGCCTCAACTGTGCGTACACGAAGAACTATCGCTTTAGAATAAAACAACGCGCGACCCCGGACTGTGAGAAATGCGGTGCGCCGGAAACCATCAGACACATTCTACTCACATGTCAAGCATATGAAAATGAACGCAAAGTTTACAAAAATTCTACGAATGCTCTGGACTGTAGACCTTTTGATCCAAAGCTTCTCGGACCTTGGCCTGCTAAGACACATCGAGCAGCCTTAAAAAGCTCTCTTTAAATATCTCGAAGACATTGACTTGCTGACAGTGCTGTAATTATTTTTCTCATCTTTCTCTCATATCCCATCCTGAAACTAGACACTATAGCGTGTATATATTTTAACGTTTCATCTCATCATCATTGACCCTTTGTCGATCGTCTTTCTGTCCCCCCTCCCCTTCCCCACCACAAAGAAGCCTGTTAGAGCGCAAAGCTCAGACTAAACTCTCTGTTTCAATAAAGATATTCTCTCTCTCTCCTATAGAGAAATCGAGTACCGGACGATGCTCTTTCATGTTCCTTACTAGAGCGGCTGGTGCGGTCGATCGTGGTGGGAATCAACTGGAGCTCGCTGGGGAACACTGCTTCCGCACTTAGAATGCCACGAGACGAAAGTTCATCAGTATGCCGTCCGGAGAGATTTCGTGCCGGAAGGAAGGGAGTATTCACAGGCGGCCATAGCTGAGCGCGCGACTGCTGACCGCGTGCTGACGGCGAGCTTCCCCAGTTCTTTTGCAACCTGCTCTCCACACCATCAAGATTGCCGGTCTTAGTAGCCTCTTAATGTGAGCTCGTTTTGAGCATTTTCTCCGAATAACCGTTGTCTCGTGCTTTGCTTTGTCAAAGTTTCAGGTTTATTATGACGGTCTAATCTTTGCAATCCGTGATAGAGTGCAGGCGATCTGGCAATTAATCGACATCCTGTAAACCCTGAAATGGGGAACGATAAAAAAAAAAAACAAAAAAAAAACGTCAGTTTTTTTATCGTTCCACATCTTAGGGTTTACAAGATGTCGACTAATTTTTCATTCTGTCAGCCCTGTTAAGGGCCGAAGCAGGAGTGGATAGTACAAAACAAGAAATGTACACTGCATTCTCCGTCCAATGAATATCCCCGATAGTCTGGAGAATGTCGCAGACACGGAAAAAATGTCGTCGTCGAGTTTTAGGCAGCGACTATCACGATCAATATGAGTACGAACACCACTCCGCGGGCCACGCGGAATGGTGTTCGCACGTATATTAATCGTGATGGTACATTCCGTGATAACCCATGCGGCACATGTTCCATCACGTAGACGGAGGGTCCGCCTATCTAACGAGCACCTTCCTCAAACGCAGCCGCGCACCTCGCAGCACTGTACAAGACAAAAAAAAAAAAAGAAAGAGAGTGAGAGAGAAACCCGGAATGCATTGACATCTCGTTAGCGTTTCTGTCGGTCGCCTTGGTGCAGACAGTCGTGAACAATTTGTATCGGACGGGCAAATGGTCCCACTAATGCACTCGAGTAGCGGAGGGCACGTTTCCCACTTTTTCTCTCGCCTCCTCCCCCTTTTTTGTCATTAGGGAGAGATAGAACGGGAGAGAGAGAGAGGAAGAGGGAAGACCTAATTGTGCTCTCCAGTGAAGTTTTCACCTAGGCGTCAGGTGTTGAATTATTAAAATGGGCTGCCTCCCTGTTTTCGTTTTAATTCCGCCTGTCCGTCGAGTGCTCTGCGCGTGTTTTATACGTAGCTAGGAACAAAAACAAAACGTGGCAAAGACGGAAGTGGAGGTACCCCCACAAGTAAAGGCGAAGGTGTGAAGGATTTTGTTTAAGGCGAGCGCTTAAAGTAGGTGACTGGCATTTCGTTCATTTACTGCTGAGTTTTGTTGGAGTTTCTTTAGCTTTTAGAACCTTGTTTTCACGCCTGCTGAAATAGGAAAGTGGTGTTCTAAAAAAAAAAAAAGTTTTGTATGAAAGCTGAAAGAACCAAGTCTTTTCATCCAACGTTATTGCGAAGCGCGCAGACTATGCAAATTAATTACCAGAGTGCGCCACCCCCATACAGAAGTTGCAAGCGGGAACCCTCTTCCATCGCTCCCTGAGTCAAAACTACCCAGATCAGATTCCACGCTACTCCATCGCCTTCTTGCAAACTGCGCCTACACAGAAGGGTTTGGATTTGGGCTAGTTGGTTGAACATGTTTAGGGGTTAAAAGCGCTAAAAACGACGGACGAGTAGGAGAGCTCTGTGGTGTGTGTCTCTCCTACTCGTCCGTCGTTTTTAGCGCTTTTAACCCCTAAACATGCGCCTACACATCGACGCTTCACAAGATCTCCAGGTCTAGTACACCCAACTGTGCCAGATGCAATGTCCCAGGGGACCTCAACCACGTCCCCCTAAGTTGTTCTCACTACGATCAAGCTCGACGGTCCTTTTTTACCACCATCTTAAGTGCCAGCACAACTGAGACTCAGAAGAACAAAATCTTTTTTCCAACCGGAGGTCGACGAAGAAGAGAGCTGGTCTATAAATCTCTTCTTGAGTACCTTCAAGCCACTGGACTTGCAACGCGCCTCCAGCCCGCCGGCCTGCCACCAAGACCAGCCACGCTTTCTCGTCTCGACTGTCATCGACTAATTTGTAATCTCCAATCCAGAAGACTGTTCTGCAGTGTCCCTTCTCCCTAAACAAAATAGCTTCCTGATTCGACCCTACTCATCCAGAGATTGGGGACAAAATCACCCCAACCCCTCTTTTCTTCTTTTCTCACCTCCTTTCCCCGCCTGTGCGAGTCTTGCCCCTGCCCAAGGAGGCTAACATTACGTGCAGGCATCCCCTTTTCCCGTGTGTAGCAACACTCAACAACAACAACAACAATATTTTAAGCCTCACCGCAAATTCAATATATGCTACTTCTTGATCAATTTTTGCAGGACTGTATACACTCAGCAGGTGTCATACATTGCGCCTGTCTTACAACTACGAAAATAGAAGGACAAGTCAATTGTTGTAGCCTCTAAAGATAAAGGTAAGAAATGGCTCTACATATGTGTAAGGGCAGTGTTTGGTGCAAGCAAACGCGAGCACGAGCGTATATTCGAAATCCACGCGCTGATGGTTATGGGTGCAGGACTAAACTTTGTTCACCCTTACGTCGAAACGCAAAGTCGAAACGATGTCAACATTTGTGACATAAAGTTAGTGCCCGCGAACGCCACTAGGGGATTATTTCCCTGCGCGTGGTTGGCTTGAAGACGCGTCTGCAAACAGGGCGAACCGGATCACCAACAACTTTCCTTTATTCCCAATCCGGCCATCCTAATAAAAGGCAGAGCAGTCAGCGTGGGTGTTTCTCGTAAAACCCAACAAAGCTTTGACCAAAAAAAAAGTGCAAAACAGTACACTGAACAATTTTGAATTTTATACTTTTACGGCTTTACTACTTTTACGACTATACTCGTATTCAACTCATTTTTTGCCATTCACTGGTTGAATTTCGGAATATCTTGGTGCATCCTAGAGTATAGTTATGTTATTTTATCAATACGTAGGCGTTTCAAATGCCAAAAGCATCGTTCCTTCCTTCGACCACTGAATCTAGCAAAGAACTCCGTCGCGCAGCGCACGAGAACTGCGCAAAAATTCTTTTTCTCTTAATTGTGGCAACGAATATAAGAACAGTCAAGGTAAACGTTCAGTGCGCACGTCTCAGCGGTCGGATGGACTTCTCAGGCTGCAACTAACCTTAATAAGTATTTGCCTTACTTAGGAACGGCAATAAATGCGTTAAAAGGTAAAGTATATCTAAAGCATGCCTCAGATATATTGAAAGTGTGTAGGAGCACGCTCGAAATAATTCAAGCGTACTTTTTTTTCCTAACCATAGTTAAGTGTAACTGCGCTTTAAGGTACCCCTCAGGTACCCTTAAGGCACTGTTAAGAGTACGACGTTGGGCGCAGCGAAACTATCGTAGTGGAGAACGTGGGCGTTTCATTGGCCGGCGAGAAGAAACTCCATATATGCGACTTATCAGTATCTGTGTGCGCTGCGCTACGCCGCGTTTCTTACGCTCAACGTTAGAGTATAACAGAGCCTCTAACCGCAGGTAAGTCCGACCTCAGACACAGTAAAACTGCGTTTAAGTGTGCCCACGTAACAAGGGCACTATAGTATATTCATGCCAAAGGAACACTCTAAAAAAGTCTGGAGCATTTGCTTCCCCGCAAGGAATTTCACAGACGTAGTCACTGCAATCTGACAGCCCGGCACATGACGCCGCTAAAAATATGCTTAAACATAAAAAAAACAAAAACAGTTTGTGCTGTGGCACTGGGCACGCTGAAACGTCGTGCCAAAAGCCACGCGAAATTGAATTTTGTTAAAGGTTTAAACATATTTTTAGTCTCATCATTCGCCAAGCTCCCCTTCGCAGATGGCAGCACTCCAGATTTCTTGGAATCCTTCGAAGTGCTCGAACGAGACCCCGTGTGGTCCATCCGCTGCTCAGAGATAAATCCCTCTTCGACGACTCATTCGAGGGACGGTTCATTCCTAATTCCGAGTCGAAATGTCGAAACCAGGACGGCCCTTACAAAGAGAAATTGAGGGAGAGGAGGAAATACGCTCTGATTGGACGGACTACTGGGTGGACAAAAAGGCTAGCTGCCTTTTGTGCTCTGCGCGTGCCGTCTGCGTCCAAACGGAGCGAACGAGAGGGTCGTCTGCACCTTGCGCAATGCCTCGCGTTTGAACGCGTTCAAACAGACAAAAGCAGCTAGCCTTTGTTTCTACCCCTTACCCTCCCAGTCAGAGCTCTGCGCTCTGGCCACACCACGCGCTTTCATCGTCTCCTCGTCTCCCTCAGTTTCTACCCGGAGTGCCGATGAAAAATGGTCTGACCGAGGAGGACCCCGCTACGGTGTCGCAATGTCTCCGGACAATATTCGCGGGGAATGGCGTTCGTTGTCGTCTCGAAGCCGTCTGCTAGCGTCCCGTAATAACGATCGCGAGCCCAGGGGTGATTTCTGGGACGAGAGCGATTGCGGGATATTCTGCGCCGTCACGTTTGCTCCGCGGATTGGTAATGGTGGAGGCTCGCCTCGCGATATCGGGGAGAGACACGCACAGACGCCGAGTTCGTTTTTGAGGGAGAAATATCTTCGAGGATGTTCGTTTCCGGTTGTTCGGAAGAAAAAAAAAAGCGAGCCTTTTAAGGTGTGGGTATACCCTGCTAATCAGAGCTGGCCAAATTACTCATATTTTGTAATTAAATTACATTACTAATTACTTTGCTGAAAATTTCTGAAATGTAATTAAATTACATTACAAATTACCACAGCCAGAAAGTAATTAATTACCATTACAAATTACTTTTAAAAGTAATGACATTACTTTCGCATTACTTTTGTATACTTTTATAGGCTGCGCCTACACAGGCACAGCCTGTGTAAGCGCAGTTTCAAACACTGCTGGCGGCTAAATTCTCGTGTTTTCCCACTGCATTTTGTGTTTCATGGTGCATGTATTTTCCCGAGGACATTGGGAAGCATTGTACAACATTTGAAAAAAAAAAAAAGCAGTAAACTATTTTTGTTGGGTACGCGCGTGACAGAACGAATGCGACTGGAATGTTAGTTTTTTTTTTTTTTGTTTTGTTTTCTACGGTAAGTTTTTACGGCGCCGTTCGAATAGCCACGTGTCAAACGACAAAGCGTTTTGCTGTCGAAATTCATTAACAACAGAAGATAGCGAAAGGCATGCATTTTTCACGCTCACAAATAACCTGTTTGCCGATAGACAGAGGAACGCACGCGACTGATCCGTTTCCCACCCCAACCCGGACAACTATTTTTGGAGATGTTTGAGGACCCTACGCGGATTATCTCTGGGAGGGGGGAGAACTATTGTCATTGTTCGCAAAATCGCGTCGAGGGCCGTTCCACCAGGGGCCTTAGTTCGACCTACTTCCCCTCCTTCGTTCCCCGAGAATGTCGAGCAGAAAAGCTCGAACGGCAGAAACTTACCAGCCCTATTTCTCACAGTGGAAGATAACACAGAGAGGGTACGCAGCATGCATCAGGAAAAGTAAGCGGTCACTTTTAAGAGGGGCCAGAAAACGTCGAATGCAAAACCGCAAAACACAAGTAGAGAATTGCGCTGAGCGGGTTTTTACAGTTCAAGAGAGTGGCAGAAAATGTCTAGCTGATAGCAAGCGCGAGAGTCGCACCAGCCGCATTAGCATCAGCAACATAGCGGCGGCCAAAGAGCGTTTTTTGGAAAGGTTTAGAGGAAAAAGAAAAAGTAAAATAAAAAGAAAAGCGCTGTTGTGTATTGTGGACACAAAAAAATATGCCTAGTGCGAAAAAGTAATTAGGTAATTTAATTACAATTACCGTCGCTGGAGTAATTCATTACATTACTAAATTACCTGCTACAAAAGTAATGAATTACATTACTAATTACTGGAACAAGTAATTAAATTACTGTAATTTCATTACAGTAATTACATTACTGCCAGCTCTGCTGCTAATGAATCATACAAAAAGACAGTGTTCTCCGCAGACATTACGACACATACTATCCGCAGACACGCTTTCCGCATGTTTGAGGAGTGTTTGCTTCATACACATGTATTCTTGAAACATTTCTGCAGACAGTCGTGCATGACCAATATAGCTCTTTCGAATAGCTCTTGCACAATGGCGGACACCAAAAAACACTCCCAATGCTGGAACCTTAGAAACTCTACTAGTGACACTTCATTTCTATAGCTTAGGCAGTTTTAGAATCTCACATTCTGTAGTGTTACTTCTTAGGCCATTGTGCAGTGTCTCATACCTTTTAACAACAAGCACGTGACTTGCAAAACTGGTCTATAGGACAGGACCATCATAAAAAAAGAACAGGGTCTGCGGACTATCTTTTGACTGGTGTATTAGCAGTGTTTTCGCGGCTTTGGGCTTCTCAGATAACACCCAAAGGGACAGACATAATGTGTCCAAGTGACGTGGTTCCCTCCGTTCATGCGTTTTTGGCGTGGGTACTGTCACTTGTTTGTTCTGCGTAGTATATACACTTTTCACCTTTTACAACCCTCGCAAAAGAATGCCGGATCGTCGTGCCGTGGATGAAGATGCGCGGCGTCTCATCTCCAACAGGGCAGAGTGGCGGTGCATGCTGTGACCGACTATGGACCCGTTGAAACATTACGACCTGTTACGGTGGATCTGAAAAATACTGAAAAGTGGCGCGCGCAAAAAAATGCACCATAAAGATGGTGAGTTCATCAATTGTATGCAGTCTCTTAGAACTGAGCATTATATTAGTTTTAGACTCGCCAGCTTGCTGGTATTTTTTGTTCACGTCCCTTTGCATTATATCTTCAGATCGACTGTAAAGGCCGGTTCAGACACTTGCGTTTGAGTGCGTTTGACTGCGTTGCGTCGAGAACCGAAAGCGAGTCACCGGCACATCTGTGCTTCGTGTGAAGCGTGCAATCCAATTCAAAGAATCATCTTAGCACGCGATATAAGTAGCAGGGATGTCCTGGTTTCTCGCTGCCGCAACGCAGTCAAACGCAGTCAAACGCAACTGTCTGAACCAGGCTTAAGAGGGCGTAATTTTAGGGGCGAAGCTCCTTAGGGGCTAGGCATGTCCGTATGTCCGTCCACCGTCGGGTCACGAGCACGTGAGCACGTGCTCTCGTGCTCCGTGTAAGGCAAAAAACAAACAAAAAAAAAACCGCATCTCCACGTGGTGCATGATGTTGATTGGGGCGAAGCTCTGGTGGTGCTTGTCTGCGTAGACGGTGAGCCGCAGCACGCCGAGCCTTTCGTTCGTTTTCATCCCTGTCAGAAAGAGAATGTGTGGTATGAAACGTAGTTATATACGCATTTGAGCATTTGACCGCAGCGTGACATGGATGAAAACGAGCGAAAGGCTCGGAATGCTGCGGCTCAGCTTCTACGCAGACAAGCACTACCAGAGCTTCGCCCCAATCAACAACATTCACCGCGTGGAGATGCGGTTTTTGAAGGGGCCTATAGACGCTTTACACACGCGCCAAATTACAGCCGCCATTGCTGACCTTCTCTCGTCTTACCGAGATGCCGAGCTACTGAAACGGTAGCTGACGATCCTCTACAAAGACCGATGCTTTAGAAAAAGACACAGTTGACTCTTGAATGGCAATAACCTGGCCTGCTATGGTAATGATGAAGTGAAATAAAAGGAATAAGGGGGAACAAAAACTGAAGGTCAGTTATGGCGGCGTCCATGCACAGCTGCTGCAAAGCGTCTATAATATCAATTAAATCTTAGTTAGAGCGCCTTATTCCTTCGAATCTACTAGCGACGAAACAGAGTCTGTGAGTGTGCGAGAGACAGACCCTTATCCCCGAGCTGCTGAGGTGGCGCGCTCTTGTGGGTTTCCTCCGTGACGTCAGGACCACGGTTTGAATCGCCTTGACGCCACGAGTTATGATTCTGGCTACTTGTGTTCATCACTTGCGACCGAAAAGTTTTGTGGTGTGTGTAAAAAAACACAATGAACGCTTGGCTGGCATCGCGTTCCTGAATCAACTCCGCCAAAGTTGACAGACTGACGCTGCCTTTATCTCTCTCGATGAAAGCAGAATTAATTCCACTTAAGCTGTCGTTGTGAGCGTTTGACCCATCGTTGAAAGCCGACCATAGCGACGTTTTCGGTAGCGGACGTCCGACAACAGAGAACTTTCATCCTAACGACGTGACCTTGAAATTTCATAGTGTGGCATGTGAAACATCATTGAGACATAATTGTTCGATCCAAAATGTAAGTTGGAGATGTGATACTGAACTTGAAGTGAGCAAGGTGAACGTCGTGTTGAGTGCTGCAGTAGTTCGTCTTAAAGCGTATTTTTTTTCTTTTTGCGGGAAAACGCACGTACATTGTTTTAGAGTGTAGGCCAAATCTAAAGACGTTATAGTTACTGAACACCGATACAACTGAATAGAGTGTTAAGACTTATTATAGTAAATGCTGGAAAATATTGCTCGTGGGACCGCCCAATTCAACGTCGCCATTCCACAGAACATTGCGTAAGTCGTCAAACAAATCAGATAACAACGGCTGGAATAAAAGTTTCTTTGCTGACTTAAACAAGCTTAAACAAAACCCACATAACGGGCTTGTCTACTTTGCATTTTATGTTTTCTCTCTCAGCATTTCATTGTTTCTCTTTCACTGAAATACAAAGAGATTAATGACACCAACTGGAATGACTCGATCCTTTTAACTTTTCTTTACAAGCTTAATTTTTTTCGCGGTATCATGATTTCGTCATGAGGTCTAATCTTTCAAATTAAAGCACGTAAACGTTTAGATTTTTTCTCTCGTATTTCTAATCCCTAAAGCATCAAGTAGACAGAACACGAGGATGGAGGCCCGCGGCGAAGCGCAACGACCTCTTTCTTTTTGTTTCTTTAAATGTTGTATTTCAAATTCAACTCCGAATATCGAGTCGATCCGAACTGCTTCATTACATAACCCAAAAAAGCACAAAGCAAAAAAGAAGAAGAAAAAAAAAGAGGAAAATCAATCCTTGTACGTATAGTCTTATATAATGTGTCAGAAAACTCTATTCTCTCTGCTCGTTTACCTTCCCCTCCGATCTGCTTCGAATATCGGCCGGTTTTCGTTCTTAGTGTTTCTCGTTCATGATTTAAAGAGGATACATTTTTGTTTCGGCTCCTAGGCGCGGCACCCGCCGCATCACGACGACGTTCTACGTCGTTGCGCAATTTAATTTGAATTCGATCGGGAATCCCGACGGAAGGTGTTTTTTCTTTAGTTTGTTAACTTCCGTTTTCGGGTTAGTGTCTTATGTAAACATCGGACCCTCTTTCTGAATTCGGAAGGAGAGTTATTTAAACAAAGGAGAAAAAAAGAAAGAGCGATTAAAGAAAAAGTATCAGGTTTGTAGACGATTGAATAAAGACAATAATCCTCTGCGTTCGGCTGTGATTGAAAACTTTGAGACACTAAATGACGCTTGCGATTTTTTATATGGGGAGTTACCGAGAAAAGAAAGTCGTACGTTTTTCAACCCCCATAAAAAAAGCTATGCATCGCAGAAAGCTCAAATTCTGTGAGAATGTGAAACTAGTTGTTGGAATAGAACGTGAAAGTTGGAGAAGATGACGTTGCCTGGATTAAAAGATACTTGAGAAAAAGCGTAATTTCTCCATAAGCCTACACCCGCCTAACCCTAATATCGTCAAACGAAAAAAACGATTATATCGTAAATGCTCACGGGAATTATATAAGTGAAAAACACTTGGTATTCTGAAGCAACCCGAGAGTGAGGAAATACGAAGGTTGACATCAAGAAAGAAGCAGAACTTGCCAGCAAGAAAGCGAATATTGTTTTCTGTATTGCTGACAAGTTCATTTCACTGAGATAGATATTACAAGCGCCCACAATGTAATTTGTTTTTGTTTTGACGAATTTAAGCTTAGGTGGATGCCGGCCCACAAAGAAAATCTTCTGAATGATCTTGTGAACGAAAAACGTAATGTTTTCAAACTACAGCATTCTATTCCAACAGCTAGTGTCACATTCTCACGGACTTTAAGCATTATTCTGGGATGGTAGTTCATTTACCCGGGCCAAAAAACACGGTTCTCTTTTCTCAGGAACTACCCGTACACACCTTTTCCACAAGGACGCCGCCATCTTGAATGCCGCGAAAAAACATTGTTTTGCCGTCGCTACGGGGAGAAAAGACGTTCAGGATGTATGCGTAACCGCCACCCGTTCTCGTTTTTCCTCGTCTCTATTTTATTTATATTTGCCAGTGGAAATGCTTTTTTTTTTTTGTTTTTGTCGTCCATACTGGATGTCTACAAGGGCGCTAGAGACGAGAGACACTGAAAAAGTTGCATACGTCGTTTCACACTAAAGGCCCGTTCACACAGCAGCGCTTGCATACGTTTTATTATGTTAAAGCCGGTTCATACAACACAGTCTGCTTACGTTTTGTTATGTTCCGGTAGCTTACTTCTCCGGGACAACTGCGCTTCGTATGAAGCGTGGAACCATTTCAAAGAGTAGCCTTGCACGCTACATTCGTGGCACGGATTTTCCAGTGACTTATAAGCTATAACTAGGGTTGCAATATCAATCCCTGGAGAAGGGGAACAAAGGGGACAAAGGACAAACACAAATCTCCAAACATTGCTATAAGCGACTGTTGCGCGACCGGAAAGATCCGCCTGGTAGAGTGGTTGTTTGGGCGAGTTGGTTTGACATCTTATACAATCGTGTGCGCAACAAAGACGAGGACAAAAGCAGAGAAGAGGACACAACAAGGCGCCTTGTTGTGTCCTCTTCTCTGCTTTTGTCCTCGTCTTTGTTGCGCACACGATTGTATAAGATCCGCCTGGTCCGGGTATCGAACTCGGGACCTCTGCGTTTCCAGTGGAGCGCTCTACCAACCGATATAACCAGCGGTTAGACGTCAGTAGAGCAAACGGGTTTTATCAGCTGCCTCCAGTCTAACACCAACCAGGGTGAACGGCCTGCACCAGTCACCTATAACTGTGTTTGGAGATTTGTGTTTGTCCTTTGTCCCTTTTGTTCCCCTTCTCCAGGGATTAGTATTGCCATTTTAGTCAAGCTCGCTTGCTCCTCTGCATTAATTGCATATTAATCATAACTATGGTTCCCTGCTTTAGGCGTGTATTTTTCGTCAAATTGGAAGGGAGTCTTTCGAAGTTTATTTTGTTTTTTTGCCCAAAATAACGGAGTTTATATGTAGTGCCAGCTGAAGGTAAGAGGAGGAATAATCCTTATTTTATGCTTAGCTGGCGCTGTATATAGCAATGAGCTTCAAGCCGTCATAACGAAGTTTATCGCATTTTATTTTTGTGAAATTCTCAATTCTCCGGAATTTGGATTTTTTTATTTTGCTTTGTTCTTAATTTTTAATATCCCGCTCTTGATTCATAAAAAAAGAAAAGAGAAAGCTGTCCAGTATGAATTTATATTTCTTCAGCTGGATTTGGCGTTGGCGACCTCGGCATAGGTAATAGTAGCTGTCCTACGACAAAGCTTGCAAAAACGGCGGTGCTTCAATGAACTTTGACACATTAAAACTTATTAAATCGCAAAAACAAGGCTGGGAAACCCGTTTTTTTTTTTTTTGTGATATTATTATACTACTTTACTTCGCAGTTGCACGGACCCGAGAAGTGGTGAATAGGAGAAGTTTCAGTCGCCCATTCTCCCCCACTCTCACAAAATGTAAAGGTTCACAACGTTCACTGTTTTACCGACACAATTCCCCTCTTACCTCTAAAAATCGAAAATAGTACGGTCGTAGTCGGGAACCCGAGCAGAGGCTTTCGTCGTGATATAGGAGCAGAATTACCCGTTGTCCCGAACGACCCTTGCAGAAATAAGCGGTACACTCTCTTTTGCCAATGATTTGAGATATGAAATAAAACAGGCGTGGCATCTGCTTTGCACCAATGACCCTGTGCCCTGAACAAACGTATTTGTGGAATACTTTTCTTTTTAAATTTTACAGTGTGATTTCGAAATTTAGAATTTATCGAATTGGAATCGACGAAGATGTTTTCCGGAGGGCGTTTTACTAAATTTTCTCGATTTATATATATAAAAAAAATAATTTGGAATTCACTTTTAACGTAACGTAAGAAAACGTAAGCAAACGCGCCTTTTGCGAATGGGCCTTATCGTTAATTATTCGTTGCCGAAAAAAAAAATACGCGCCAATTCGTATGTCGCGCCGCAACTTATCTCTTCGAACCGGTCGCCATCCTTCGTGCGAAGCACGGATGTCTCGGTGACTCGCCACCTAAGCGGACGTAAAAGCCAATCGGGGAGCTCCAAAAGTGCAACGTCACGGCCCTCGTCGCCTTTGCGCGATTGACCTGTCGCCGGATAATCTAGTCGAGGACGTGCGAATGGGCCGCGATCCTTCGCTTTTCCTGCGCGTGCCCAGGCTGGGTCCGCGATAGCAAAAGGACGCACAAAGACGACGGGCAGCATGACAATGCACTTTTGGCGCTGCATGATTACCTCCGTCGGGTCGTTGTAAACGGAAACAAACGTGGTGGCGTCTCTTCGAGTGCTTACACCAACAACACGCAAACGAGCCACGTGTTTGCCCACACCACTGCTAAAAACGTTACTGGAAAAAAAAAAAAAAAAAAAAAAAAAACAGGCCGAAGACATTTAAGATTGTTTAAGTGGGAGAAATGAGAAAGGCATTAGGGCTGTGCGAATAGGGGTTTGAATCGAATAGCGTACAGTCATCCCCAGCTTCTGCACTGTTGAAAGAACCGGTCGTCTTGGCTTCCCTCGTACTGTCAAGGCTATGAATGACGCAGCGCTATCCGATTCGAGCTACTATTTCCACAAAGCATTAGAGTCCGGCGGTGACGTCACGCACCCCCACTGCGCAGGCGCAGAACCCCCGCCGGCTCCACGGCTTCCGTGACGAAGCATCTGCGTTTGCTGCGCTTTTGTCTTTTATATCTGAGTCGAGTTCGCTTTAACATTGAGCGGCGCGTGCTTGATGACGTATTTTTATGGCCATGTTTCGGGGACGACGCCGACGCCTTTTCGCGTAATAAAATATATCAAACTGTCGCCTTAAAAAAAAAAAAGTAACGATGTACGTTACTCTTTTCTCGCAAACAAAAGGAACCGTTACCTATAAGAAGTGACAAATGTTATTTTTTGCGTTGCTTTCTGGACAGCGTCTATCCAACCTGCTTGCCATTGAATGCCGACAGGGTTTTGCCCCACTGGGAATTTGGGGAATTTCTAAAGTATGGGAGCGTTTACCCGGGGAAAAGAGAGGCGAAACTTTGGAGGTTTGTTTGATGGTTACAAGAATTTATATAACTTGGCGCCTAAAACTAAAAAAAAAAGGTTGGTTTTGGTAGGAAGATGTAACGAGTAACGTGAATATGTTACCCGTTACTCGAAATAAGTAACGTGCGTTCGTTATTTATTACTGCTTTGACAAAGTAATGAGTGCGTTACTAGGTGAGTGAAAAAAGTAACGCCTTAAGGCCACGGTTCCACTGAATGTGGCAGTTTAGGTACTTTTTGGCAGGTCATTACTCATCTCCTTATAAATACTGTTTTGTGGGATTGATGTCATTCGAGAGGTAATGCAATCCTCTTTCATTTGATATTATGTATGTTTTGGATTTTACTGTTCATGCGCGTTTGTAGCGTTGGGAATATGATGGCGCGGACCCTCACTTGCTCCGCTAGTTCATGTTTTATGAACGATCCATTAAAGATAGCACGGTTCCAATATAGCAGTTTTGTTAAGATGATGTCGGAGCAAAATGTAACGATACACTTTTTTGGTATTTGCACTACTTTGTTTTTTCATCCCTCCAAATATTGCCCTAAAATTGACATTTTTCAGCACAAATATGTTTTTATTGACAAGCGCTAGGGCAATGAAATTAGCTACAGATGTAGTGCCTATAATTGGTAATATGCAGAAAAAAATTTAATGTTCTGTAAAAATTTTTTGTTTAGATATTTTATATCAAACGTAGCACTTTTTTGTGCTTTGAGTCATCGTACTTCAAATGCCGCTGAAAAAATATTTAAACTATAATAAAATATTTTATAACATTTAGAGCTACAATGGTTGCCCAAGAGGTGGACGATGGCTTTTTTTCATTTTCAAAGCGATAACTCTCCAGGAGCCCTTCAAACTTACCTGTTTTTGACGCATATCTTTTTAGACATCAAACAGATTTATTGGCATCTAATAACATTTATTGTTTGGAACAGACATACATTGCGATGTATTAAATTTTCACAATGATCTTGCGTTGGTTTCATAATAGGTGTAGAGCTTAGCTAATTTTAAAAACAATTAAAAACTGTTTGGGTGTTTTGTTGCGCTACCTGGCGGATGGCAGACAAAGTGCTGATTTCTAGTGTTCGAAAAATTTCCGAGGGCGGCGTTGGCGTCTGTATCATCATCAATCGCCGTGTCTTTTTACCTTCACATTTAAAAGATATATTGGACGATTTACTATCGATAAATGAATGGTTTAAGTACTGGGTCAGGTTAATAAATCTAAGACAAATAATTACACACGCGTAGCGTGATATAATCTGTTGATTATTCGATATGATTAAAATCAATAAACAATAAAAACGAAGAGGAAAATAATACACCCGAGTTCACTTCATGCCTACAGTCACTGAATGAGCTTTAAAGTGTCGGCACTCCGTTCCCCAAAATCGTTTTGGGCGCCGCCATTTTGGGTCCTGTTCAGTGCAAACGCAACTGCCGATCGTCATGATCCAAAAGCACGACTTCCTCAGCATTAGATGCGGTGCTAGGAAGCTGATGCAATATTGCAATGCTCTGTCGCGGGTAGTTTAAACATTTGTGGGGGACGGAAAAGCGTTTCCTGTGTAACAGGCTGAAGTTGCGCTAGTTGGTACATAATTTAGGTAAATGGTCAGCTAGAACGAGAGGGACAAACACAGACAGGGAGAAACAGAGACATACACACCGCTGACTATCAACTAAGACTTTATATTTCTTCTTCTTCACTGTGACCCACAAATTCACACCTAAAGTAATGCCAATGAAGGACCCTAAATCCTTACAGTACACTAATAAATGAAAATACTAATTAAATAATATTAAATTAAAATTGAAACTAATTTTTGGCTCAACGTTATTAATTAATAATTAATAACGTTTCCTGTGATTTTAAATAAAGCTTCAGGTAACTGGCAACCATGATTTTAAGCCACAATATGGCCAAGTGTCGTTACTCTGAACCGTAGCTAATTTACTGGCACAAGCGGGAACAATGAAGAAGAGGCAGGTGTCAAAAGGTAGTGGCTTGTGGAATCCACGGGGCCTACGTCTTGGCCCCTCCAGGTATTAGAAGCCTCTTGAACAAGAGCATGAATAGTGTCATTAAATAAGCTACGTGTCAGAGTAGCGACACTTGGCCATATTGTGGCTTAAAATCATGGTTGCCAGTTAATTGAAGCTTTATCTGAAATCACAAGAAACGCTTTTCCGTCTTCCACTTTAAACAGTGTGCGACAAAGCGAAGCAACATTACATGAGCTTCCTAACACCGAATCTAATGCTGAGGACGTCGCACTTTTGAATCATGACGATCGGCTGTTGCACCTGCTCTGCACAAGAGGAGGGAGCGGCCAGGTAGGAGAAACGCGGGTTTTATGTGCGACCGTTCTAACCGTCTCAAAAGAGAGAACGCGCGAGCTTGCGCTGGTTTAAAAAAAAGGCATCCAAAGAAAAGAGGCGGCACGCTGTGCTCTTTGTTATTATGCGTCTAATTGCAAATTGTTGTGTGTATGTTTACACAGCCGGAAGTTAGTCCGCCTCAGTGGGCGTCTGACTCTCAGCTGTAGATAAGCAATTTAGCCAGTGCGGTACAACCGCAAACCTGGTTTCTTTAACGTGCACCACGCAGTAGTGATACACGACCACACGCCGGTAGGATGCTCTTCCAGATCGAAACGGGCAGGGGCGGGGTGGCTTCTGCAGCGCGAGCTTTCGCTCCAAGTGCTCCGAGCTGGGGGGCTAAGCTCGCCTCCGGCGGGAATCTCTCCGATGCCACGTCAAGAGGGAGGGGAGGAGCTTCTTTTGACTCCACCCCGGCGAGTTTCCCACTCCCCCTCTTACATTTCCGACCCCACCGGCGGCGGCGAGTTCCCCAGCGTAGCTCCGATTTTTCCCTACGCTCCGCAGTGAAGGGTTTTTATTTTATTTAAATCGGGGGATCGGTGGCCGGCTGGGCTAGCGCACACCAGCTCGGAGCACGTCGAGCGAAAGGTCCGTTGCAGAACCCAGGATGCTGGGTTCAATACCCACCCCTGCCCGTTTCGGTGTTGATGAGCATCGTACCGGCGTCCAGTCGTGTAACACTACTGCGGGATGGACGTTAAAGACCCCAGGCTAGCGGTTGTACGGCACTGCATGGCTAAATTTCTCATCTACAGCTGGGAGAATCTTCCCCGTTGAGCCAGACCAAGTTTTAGGCAGTATCAACATACATACAGCCCAATTTTTTTTATTTAAATCGTAAATGACAAATAAGAATAGGTAACAGCAGGGATGCTAATTATACAAACATTGCTTGGATGTGGGCTAGTTGACTAGACATTGTGATGGTTTGCTGCGCCACGTAGATGCAAGAAAAACGCTCTTGATAAAGATATAAACTAAAGCAGAGGCTAGACGAAAAACAACATACAGGAATTGCGCAGACTAACAACTGTGTAATTTCTTTCTCGTCTTTCTCCCTTCACACCGCCACACAGCCACAATATTTTTTTTTTGTTTTCGGAATAGGGTGCACGTGGAGCGAAAGCTCGCGCTGTAGAACCCAGGATCGTCGATTCACCCCCACCCCTGCCCTTTTCGATGTTGATGAGCATCGTACCGGCATGCGGTCGTGTATCACTACTACGTGGTGCACGTTAAAGACCCTAGGCTAGCAGTCATACTGCTCTGGCTGAATTGCTTATCTACAGTAGGTGACAATGTCGCAATGTTCTGGCATGTTCTCCTGCTGTATAAACAACTAACGGCCAATTTGTTTGTCAAAATACGGTGTGGAAGAAGAAAGATGAGAAAGAAATTACAGTTGTTAGTCTGCGCCATTCATGTATATTGCTTTTCTTCTATCATCTGTTTTAGTTTGAATTTTATCAAGTGCGTTTATCTTGCATCTACGCAGCACAGCAACCCATCAAAATAATTGTAAAAGCCTGTAGGTAATGGTAAATTGCGTTCCTGGTTGCAGATTGCCGTAAAAACACATTTGTTTCTAGGATTCACTTTGTAGAATTTGGATGTATGATTCACGACGGGGGCGACGGTTCATTCACGGCTCCATCGCCTCAAGCCCGGTTCGCCACGCAGTTCATCGCGCAGCCACCTTACCACGTCTTTCGAGAGGCGATAGTGTTGTTAAAAATGAACGTCGTCCATGTCAAACACATTGGCGTGGTTTAAATACCTATGCCGACGGCAAAACACGAACGAAAACGCTGCCATTTTGGACGCTTCTCCCTGATCTCGCGCCCAACTCGCCCAAACTCGCCTAGGTCGGAGCCGCCAAGCTTTTCCCATCCACGGCGGCTTCTGCCACGTCACAATGACGTCACCGCATCTCGCCGCGAGTTCCAAATATGAAATTCTCCTACTGCCTCAAACCCTCCGTTCTGACGTCACGATCTAGGGAGTGTCGGCGCGTGTCGTCATGCACGGCGCCGACCAATCGCGGCGGTCGGCGAGTTTGGCGGAGAACTCGCCTCGATCTCGCCGCGCCGAGCTTAGCCCCCCTGGTGTGCGCTAGACCATGCACTCGGCCACCAATTCCCCCCCCCCCCCCCCCCCTCCCCTTGTGCGTCTAATTTACATACAGGTATAAGTATTTGCAGACCGACGATGGACGTCGATCGTCTCGAGGTAATGTAACGTAATAACATTATATAAATAATAAACTTGTTGAAGGACTCAACGACTCAATTTTTTAATTCTTGGATTGTAATATGGCCGTAGCCTATTGTGCTTGCTGTTGATGAAGAGCAATATGAGGTGACCAGGTAATGATTAAATGATGAGGCTCCATAAGGACGACGACATTAGTGAGTGTCGAACCACAACGTACAGTGCCATACTTGTTCCAAGTATCGTGTACCTAAGGACTTTCTTCTCCCGCAACAGAATATGGTAGAATCAATGAGAATGCTACTTTACAACTGTACGTGGAACAGGAGAACTGCACTGTGCAGAAGTGCGGCTTATTCGTTAATAAGAGGGACGGATTTCTAGCAGCATTCCCTGATTGATTACTTGGAACAAATGGCCTCATTGACGTAAAGTGTCCCCGTTACAAAAGCATACTTAAACCGCAAAGGAGTATGAGGCGAAAAATAATAAAAAGGAGCCTGGTGCGAAAGGTTCAAATCACCCACCATGGCTTCTTCTATCAAATACAAGGGCAGTTACACAATACACACAGAGAGTTTTGTGATTTAGTTATATTTACACTCAAGGACGTTGATATCCAACGTATACAGAGAGATGACACCTTCTGGTCAACCAACATAGAGCCTTTTCTACTCAAGTTTTACATGGAAGGCCCGATTTCCGCTGAAATTCCTTACGTAGACGAGTTGTCCGACCGAATAAACTGCAATTACTCCTGTAGAGGTGGTCGCCTTTATTTATTACTTTTTTTTCGACCGACAGTACGGCATATCCCGCTCTGTTTTGTTTAGCCGCCTGATGGCGCTTCGGTCGGGAGTGGGGAGGCGCTTTGGAAGTCGAGTGTCGCGTTTCAGGGGGTCCTGTGCCGTTACAAGTTGGCATTCTGCTTGTTTATGAGCTTTTCCCGGTATCGGGGAAATGGCTGCGGGCATGTCACCCACTTCGTTGCATTTCATGCGGAACCCCGGTTTTTGAACGCACGTGAAGACACTTAACTTTCCGACGAGAGGCTGCTGTCTCAGCGCCGCGTGCGTCTACCCCTTGACCTTGGGACGCGGGGCCAGACGTAAAGGTTTGCCGGTTAACCCACGGCCGAGACATTAACACGTCACCGGTCGCCAGGTCGTTTGCTGGGAGACAAAGTGCTTCAGAGGTCTCGGAGTCGTGTCTCGGATCTCTTCCGTCACGCCCGGGGACCAGGCGCTCCCTATATATGTTGCGTATGCCTGGCGTGTCTTTCTTTTTACTTTGTTGCCAACGGCCTTTCGCGGTGGCATAGACGTGCCCCAGTCGACATGTCTCGATGGTTCTCGTCGTTCGCGAATGTGCATCTTCTGTGGCAGATAGGAAAGCCATAAGTCGTATATAATCTTCGGCTTCTGAGAACCAAGGCTCGGCTTATGGTTCACTCCCGGAGCAATGACCTCTCACCCGATTGGTGGAAAGTGCGCTGTGTGTAGGCGTTCTAGTTTGGTTCCTCTAACCAATGGGACCAGGGTCGAACCCTGATTGGCCTACGTAGGTTCGAGCACGCTGTTTTAGACCCTGGTCGGACAGGGGAATCTTGGAGTTTTGGATCGGGCTCGTGAGCGACCCCACTGACGTTCAGCTCCCGCGGTGCGCCGCGTTACCTGTCGTGCGCGACAGCGTCTTCGTCTTCGCGGCTACAAGGTAGTCGCCGTCCTTACCGTGCGCGGTAGGGCCATCCGACGCCGAGGCGTCTGTGCAGTCTGTAAGCCGTGCGCGGCAGTTTATTACAGTTCGCACTTGTATTTTATGTAACTGTTTGATTCTTTTTTTTTTTTATCGAAGTAAAGTTTCGTTCATATCGTTAACCCTCCGAGTTGTCGGTCGCCTCTGCATCACCACCAACGCACCCAGCCCTCCAGCAACTACCTTCATCCACGATCCCCCGGTCCTCGACGGCAACTTCAAGGTGGTCCATCGAGGTCGGGGAAAACAACCTACCTCAACATCTACTACTCCCGATGTAGGAATCTCTCGATCTTCGTTTGTAAGCCATAGTATCATGAGATCGAGGGGTGTGGCTCTTCGTCCACCGAATATTTCTTCGGCGGGTGTTTTTACCGTGTAAGAGGAGACCGTCGCGTGCTGCCGGAACAACAACCTTTCGATTCTTCACTGAACTGCTTCTTCCGTAAGCTTCGAAAGGGCTTTTTTTGTTTCGCACACCATCTGTTCTGCATGGCCGTTAGTTGCAGGATGGTATGGTGCACTAATGTGATGCCTGATGCCGGTTTTTTTCTTCAAAAACTTGTTTATTTTGTTTGAAGCAAGATTTGGCGCGTTATGAGATAAAAGTATTTTTGGTAGGGCAAAAGTAGGTAAAAGAGGCCGTAGAGCGTCAATGACATGTTTGGACGTCCTGGCAGGCATCGTGTAAACTTCCAGCCACTTAGAGTACGCATCGCCCATGACTCTGCAGATGCGGATACGTTTCGCCACCCACCGATTGAATAGTGGATCATTTTCAGTTACTGTTCATGATGGCGTTGGACTCAAGGAAGACTTCGAGTCTTTCCAGAAAGTTAGCCTAGGTGCCAGGACTTTTGTCGAAAGCGGTAAGTGTTCGAAACGTCGACAACGTCGGTAGCCACGTGTTGTGCTTGGCACTGGACACTTTCGCTGAGACGAAACTTGCTTGTTCGTCTGCCACGAGTCGTCCGATATCAGGTCATCACCGCAACACCATCTCCCGACGAAAACGCATGTCCATAGTTAGCAATCACGTGAATCTATAAATTTCCGAACGCTCATAACTTGCCGTCGCTAAACGCCATTCATTCATAGCGTCATCATTGCAAACAAACGCCTCCCTATTTCTTCTGATGGTTTTCATCATATTCCTCCTAAGCTGTACTTACAACATTATGTGTTTCGGTACTTCCGAACATATTGCAACGGCGTTTGTTTTCTGGGAACCCCCCCCCCCCCTTGTAATGTAACAACCTTTACAACATCTCCCGAATCCCATGAAACACAATATATCGTGACGTTATTTTAGTCGTCATTAAAATAGTGAGGTAAGTACCGTAAATCGCGAAGCCGTTCACTAGACGTCCGCTTTCACGGTGTCTTGGAAGATTGAGTCTACTGAGCGTGCATTCCTGCAGAAGAAATTTTCATTGATAGAATATTGACACGTCAATCAACATTTGATTCCTTCTTGGTAGGATTTATTGCGAAAGCCCGTTACAACTGCCGAACCGTATCTCCCTATATCAGAGAACAATTTATACCCAGCCTGACATTCTCGGATACATCCGTTTGATGGGCCACGCCACTTGAGCTAGCTGAGCACAGCTGGCAGCGGCGTGAGTAAGGCCACGAGGGGAACGTGATGGTGCTCGAGCCATCCCACTGTGAACCAATGTTTCGGCCACCCCACGGGTACGTGTCGCCATCTATTGGTTGAACTAACGCTTTGTTCAAGATGGCTGCCGTGGGACCGCAGCCTTAAGCGCGAAACACATGTACGACGAAACCGTCCGATCCGACGTGTGGACTGCCGGAATGACCTTGGGGGGAGAGGGTTTTCGTAGCATCGGAGAGCGTTGAAAACCTTCGCCTCCGACCGTCGTATTGCGCGGTCGGACGTCGGATCGGACGGTTTCGTCGTACATGTGTTTCGCGCTTTAGCGGTAACGCCTTTTACCTGTGACGCATTGCCGCCAACACTCCCCGTTCCAGGTGTGAGCACTACATGTGCGGAGGAACCACATTCCCGGGGCCGACAGCGGCGCCACCGCAACAATGTGACGTCTAAGACTTCGCATAATTTTGATTTCGACGATCGATAACCTCGCTATATAAACGAGACAAAAAAAGAAAATTAACGCGGTTGATATTTACGAAGAGCAGGAGAGAAGAACAGGCGGCGGTCGGTCGGATGGGCGCCCCTATAGTTTCGCGCGTTCTGTCGCAAGCGCTTCACGCGTTGCGTAAAGCTCTCGGAGGCAATTGCCTCAGCGCAATCGCGTGCCGGGGCTTTCCGCGGGGTTTAGTTTGCCGATCGCTTGGATCGAGCCCCGCCCGCCAGACTGCGATTCCAGCGGTTTAGCATACGGCGAACAACGTGACGAGTTTCCCCGCGAGTTCCCACGTGTCGTCTTTGCATACAAGTATAGATGACAAAGTGGTATGTTGATTCATCGTCAAGCTCCTTTCGCTTGTCACGTTGGTTTTCTTTTTTTTTAGAACTGTATTTTGTCTGTTCATCTCTAACAGCTGACAGTGGAAGCGACGTGCTCGTTGGACGAGTCATAGGTCCATCTTTCGTCACGTGATCAACGCTGAGAGCGGAGTTGGGTGATGAAAAGGAGGCGGCTTATGGATCCAGCGAACGCGCGGCTTCTATTGCACTGTCAGCTTAACAAGGTGAATGTAATCAAGTGTTTTGGTCGTCGGGGTTGGGTGGAGCGGGTTTGAGCTTCTATCGCGGAACATTGACCTTGTGCGCAGCCTCGGACTTGCCGCTTATACCATGCAGCGATGATAGTACCTCCAGGCAGCCATAAAAGCGGTTTTACCGCGTTGCACAGAGTGCAGATCTTTGATGTGAGGTGAAAGGCGTCCTCAGATCTATATTTTCATGCCATGAGAGTTACTGGTACCAAACTAGCTTGCGCAGCAGAACCCGGGGACCCCGGGGTTCAATCCGCACCCCTCCTCGTTTAGATCTAGGTAAGCATCGTACCGGAGTGCTGTCGTGTATAGCTAGGGAGCGATACCCGTTAATGGACCCATGCCAGAAGTCGTAGTGCACTGACAAAATTCCTCATATACAGCGGAGACAGCAGATTGGGGTTAACGTTCCACTGTCTAAACATACAAACAACACAAATACTTTATTGCAAAACTATACTTGGTTTTATCTTACAGTGAAACACGGATGCCTATGGGAAGCCTCAAAGCCAGTCCAATGCTACGTGGCTGTCACGGGACCTTCGAAGAAAGAGCAACGACGTGCAATGGCAAAATAATTAAATATATATTGATGTATGTATGATAAAATACACAAACCGCAGGCCGATCTGGTGACAATACATCTTCGCAAAACCTCGAGACTGAGGAAAAGAGAGATAAGGGGGCACACAGACAGAGTCTCAAACACAGTTACAGTATATTTGCCAGTCACATGTCAACTAGTCTCACCTCCTCGCCACTTGTGTACGCCACTTCCTCCAGCGAGGCTAGCCAACACCTCCTAGACTGGGAACGCTCTTTCCGCATGGCCGAAAGAGGGGGTCATCGGGGCCGCGCTCAAGCGCGGAATAGAAGGCAATGCACAGGGGGCTTACCGTCATAGCAACGAGCTATTATTAATGCAAGTGGGTTTATTTTCTTAAACGCCAACTGTGCACAGCATTTGGCTTAGAAAGGTGTGTTTTTTGGACTGTCAACTGATTGTTGCGTAAAATCTTTGGTGTGAAATGGAAGAACAGGGTAGGTGTATGGACGGGGTCTCGAGATAGATGGGGTTTACTTTTAAGCACGAAATTGTGAATGATGAAATTATCCCAACAAGATGGATTATTTATGAACAATACTTGCCAAGTACTTGATAAAGAATGATTCAAAATGGTATTACACGTCACAGTATCAACATAGTTGACGTAGTGACGCATGTAATAACTGAATTCTTGCCTGAAACTAAGCGGTGTTTTTAAGTAAAAACCAGTCGTACGATGTTGTTCTTTTTTTTTTTTTAGCCACGAGTTATTGCTATTTGTGCAAGGAATTTATAGACGGATTTTAGTTTCTTGTGAAAGAAAGTTCAACTTTTTTTTTTTTTTTTTTTTTTTTGCAGCTAGAATTACTCCAAATCTTGTCATATATCTTCCAATTCAGAGTTCGGAGGTTTATCTTCCAATTAAAAGTTTTGAGCTTATACCGCTACATTAACAGGAGACGGCTGTTGGGTCCGTCTCGTGTCTGCAAGAAAGTATGAATATTTCTGATTAGCCAGTATTGTAATCATGAAAACTGGGTTGTAGATATATTGGTGTGGCAAAATTTATTCCCTTTGTTTGCTGATATACAAGTCACATCACATCAACTTGCCTGTGTTTGACACCAGTCAGTTCGACGAAGACTCCAAACATCTCTCGTGGTACAAAACGTAATGATCTCCTATGACATCTGCTTTTAAGTAAGTTTGGGCAACAGCGCAACGTCAGAAATCAAGTTTTCTGGGTGAATGAAAGGAAACGGACGTCTCTCGAAGGATATCAATCTCCGTGAAGTGAAGCTAGCACGCCTGAAAAACACATGTGACTTCGTATAAGTGACAGCAGTTTGTGAGTACTTTTTTATTTTTCACGTGTCACGTGAAACACAGATGTCCCGATAAATACTTTCGAGCACAAGCACGCGTGTCAACATTTGTTCACGCGCACGTCTCTTTACACTGACAGATATGATATTTTACACGCCTCCTTTCTTTTTTAAATGCTTTACAGCATAAAAAAGAAAAACAGAGGAAAAATAGCGGTTGCCCAGTCGTAGTAATAGAATCAATTGCTCTATAGTGGAGCCGTTAACCTGGCCGCCTAGGACGGCGCCCAACGTCATATCCGCCCGCAAGAGGAATTACACGGACAACACGGACTGTGCATGAACAGGCTGTCAAAGTACTGGTCCTATCTTGAGTCCTCGACGGAAGCTGTCGGACGTAACCAAACACTACTAACGGGCTTTCAGCCCAGTGAGCCGTTTTCGAATGACGCCCGACATGATGCCATCCGATGTAAGTCCAGAAATAAGCGCTGTATCGCAGGCTAGCTAGTAAACATTCACACTTAAAAAATAAAACAAAAACTGTCTCGGTCTTTTTTTTTAAAGTATGAGCGATGTAAGTCATTCGACGGAAGCTCAGAAGACTTAGGGAGCGACTGAAACTGCACAAGAGACCCGGTAAATCAAAACAAAGAGTTCTAACCCCGGTGTGTTGCAAGGTTTTCCCACCGGATGGCTCTTGTCCATGCCGCAGGTCACCGTCTCGTGGGAGCTTCAGCACATGCACTTTTTTGTTGTTTTCATATAGTTGCCGCGCTTCCGTAGCACAACATTTGTTCGGCATGCCGATCCGCCCAAGAAACACACGTGCGCGTACGCTTTAAAACAAGGCAGGGCAGACGACGGGTGAAGAAAAACGACAACAAAAAAACAGTGTGAACAGCTTCGACGTCTCCTGCTCTCCTCCCGATTTGAACAGTCACGCGTGCGCAGTCGGCAAGTCGGCAGCGCCCCGCGCGCCGCCACCGTCGCCAGGCCACCGCCACCGGCCGCCGGGGCTATGCTGTTATCCCTCCGCCATCTTTGCATCCCTATTCGCTAACTCTGAGGTATGGCTGATGCCTTTAATCTAGGAGGTGTCGGGGTAGCACGAACGATCTATCCTCATGCATCACACCACACATCCCGCCATTTCACACATAGATGTGATAATCCCGCGCTCTTAAACGCAGCTGCAATGCTGACACCTGCCAACCACTAGAGCCGCTGACGGCCCCGTCCCCCTTCCCCCGCCCCTTCCCCAAGTCCTCCTTTTCAATCAAAACCCCCGCCGAGACAACCTTCACAAGTCCCCAGATTGACAACAAATAAGACACCACAAAGCGTTATATTCTTGAAAACCTCCGAGTCAAATCCACCAAAATTGGTTACCCCTTCCCCTTATATCTCCCCCTTTTCCCCTTCCTCAGTTCCCCTTCGCCCTCACCTCCGCAAACACAGGCTAAAAAAGGGACAAACGGGGAGGAGAAATACGAAAAGGCAAAGCGTGAACGCACCAAATTATTAATAGGGAGTTTTCGTAGATCGCTTCCGCTGTCCCGCAACGTTCCCCTGGAACTCACTACGAGATCCGGGACTCTGGAGGAAAGGCTAGCGCCACGCATGCACAGTAGTTCCGTCTTCGTTGCAGACAGCCTAACGGAGGTGGGAAAACGGTTTACGAAAACTCCCTAATGATGTCAATGAAAACGTGACCAATTATTCATCTCCCGCGGTAATGACGTAGGAGGGGCCTTAGCCGTTGGAAAGATCTGATCTCTTTATCTAAAACAGTGGAAGGGTTACTAATACAACTTTGCACACTAGATATTCTAACTGTCTCTCTCGTCAACCTTTTCCTGGTTATATCCCTCACATAAATGTTCAGTCTCACCCCACTCAAGGACACATTCATAGCACTCATCTACGTGTCTGGCAATTTCTGAATTTCGCGCTCTTCAGCTCAATGCTCTTTTGTTTTCCATTCACCCGTCATTAATACGTCTCGATCCTTGTTTCCCACACGGCAAAGGGATGCGCAACCTACACCTTTAAAGAATTGCACTTCACAGTTCCTACGTTTTTGTGCGCGACCCCTGGACCCGTCCGCAGAGGGAGTTTAGGGGTGGACACATTTAGCGCGAACACCAATAGAGTCCCCTTTTCGTGTACGATATTTTGACAGGTTAGCGTCTATTACCAAAGTTATCATCTAAGTATACTGGTTGTCACATCAAAAAAGAAAAAAAAAGATAGTTATGCGAAGTATTCATGCGCTGTGCGAAGTAGACCTTACGAGATTTTGTTGTCGAAGGAAGAAACTACGATTTTGGCGTTTGAAAGGTGTGCGTCTTGATGAAATATTAGCAAGTTAATATAAGATTTACCCATATATATCTCAATTCACCCCATACAATAGAATAGTTTTATTAGTAACATACATCATCTTGTGCAGTGCAATAGCCAGCTGGTGGAAGCCTCAATGCCTTGTGTGCCTAACTCGGCAGGTGGCGGAAATACGGTATATTTAAAGTAGTACATACTAATGTAAAGCGTTTGCATTAAAATTAACATTTCTACAAAGTGACGTCTTTGGTAGATCGCAAAAATACAAAGCAAAATAATCAAAAGAGCGCAATATATTAGACCTAAAGCAAATAATGAGACAATAAAATAAAGTTTAAAAAATCTTACTGCTTTAAACGCTTTAACGATTTCCTGAGCTTCTGTATAGGAGTAATAGAAAAAAAGTTGTCTTGGAGGTCATTGAAAAGATGTGGTACGTAATCAGACTTGTGCACGTTACTGAAAAAAGTAAACGATCACAATTACAATTAGAGCCTCAAAAACGTAATCGAAAAATTACTCTAAAGTAATCGATTACTTTCCACGTTACTTTTTATTCAAATTTTTTTTCTTTATTACGGTAGCATAATCCTTGGAATATCGCGCTCAATTGTTCCAAAAAAAAAAAAGCCTTGACTGTTTTTGTTTAAAGCTGAGTGAGTGACGCCAATACACCCAATCCCGCTCGTAAAAAAAAAATGAAGTAAAAAGAGCGCTGTTTAAATACATTACTCAGAAGAGGCTGGATAGGTCATTTTCATACCCAAACGTAATCTCCGGTGTACCGGAAAAAAAAAAACATGTACTCAGGAAACAAAGCATAGTGTAGTGACCTACTAATCCTTTTTCGAAACCACTAAGCACGGGACGTGCTTTGTGGTTTCGAAAAAGAAAAAGAAGAATGAACCGTTGCCCAGAGGTGAGTGACTCCAGCACATCTAACCCCCCTCCCCCCCCCCCCCCCCCCCAAAAAAAAAGCATTTATATATATTGAAAATTGTAATGGGTAATATTGCAATCAATTACAACAAAAAAGTAATTCAAGTAAAGGGATCGTTACTCCTAAAAGGAAGTAATTGAAGCGTTACAAAATTAAAGTAAAATGTAATTGATTACAAGTAAGCCATTACTTGTAACGCATTACGTACAAGTCTGTACGTAATACATGCACATACGTTCGCCATAATTTCTTCTAATTCGCGGAACATCCTATTGAATAGAAGGTCTCAGTGACCGCTGTACAGTGTGCTGCGTTTTAAAGTCAGAACTCCAGAAATGACAATTTCTCTAAAAAGCCCGGAAAGTGATGACGGATGCAGTGCGCTAAATATACATGTACTTAAAATTTCAGGTCTATAAAACGCCATGCTTTTCAAAATATCTTTTAAGAGAGAGAGTTAGGAGTTAGCTCTGGTACACCAAAACGAAGAACGATTAGAAAAGATTGTTATACCGTAACATAAGTAACTATACGCAAGAGCTTGTGCCAACACTTTTCTAACAAAGAACGGCATAAAGATTTTTTACTGCAAAGACAGCAGGAAATACTCCTCAATCTTTTACATAAATATATGTCATGTGGGTGCACAAAGACATCACTGTCGAAGTGTATACCTAGATATTTTACCGAATTAACATACCCAATGGTGTTACATTCACACTCCCTACAGCTTTAGGCGTGCGACACTATAGCTGCTATAGCATGTGAAAGTTCAACCTGTTTGAAAGGGTTGTTAGAGCAAACGAGTTGTTATGGAGGCGTTTATTTTCATTAAGTTAGAATCAAAACAGTTCATCACGACAGTGATGCTATTTTCTAGTTGTTGAACAGCAACCTGACAATTTTCATGACGAGATAGCAAAACCGTATCATCTGCGTGGTGAAATAGCTTACAGGATGAAATCAGATTAGGAAGATAATTTAAATAAAAATTAAAAAGCAAAAGTGTGAACACTGACCCCTGCGGCACGCCAGACGTTAAGACAGTTATCTCCGTCTTACGATTTCTAAATGCGACATCTTGGGATTGCCCTGATAGGCATACTTTTAAAAGTGAGAGAAATGGACCCTTAAAACCCAGTCTGTATAGTATGGTACTAAGAAGTTTACGAATAATGCTTGCAACAGCTTTTGACACATCCAAGAACACTGCACAGTTGAACATATTATTCTGAAAACCGAAGTGAATGTCATCACAAAAAGTTAAAATTAAACCTGAGTTCCTCGTTCCAAAATAAAACCATAATGATGACTAGATAATAAACAAGAGCGACCTACAAAACTAGTCATTGCTCTCAAGGTCTGTTTTACAATTATTTGTGCAAGATACAACAAGATGGAAATGGGTCAATAGTTTTTGGAGTCATCAGCTGCCCCTCCCTCATTCAGCGACTTTACAATATCCGTTTTCGTCTCCATTGGCCAGTTCCCCGACTCAATTTTACCATGAATCATTCATAAAATTGTACATGCTTGATTGTCTCAAAATGTCTTCGTGTGGCACGCGTATAAATTTCAGTAGAGTAGATTGTTGGGCTAGTTGGTTTTTGGAATTTGGAATACATTTTAGCGCTCAAAAAACAGGGACAAAGAGGCGAGAAACAGACAGCACAGTGCGCTGTCTGTTTCTCGTCTCTTTGTCCCTGTTTTTTGAGCGCTAAAATGTATTCCAAACGCGTATAAACCCCATCAAAACCTGGAGACTTTCTTTCTTTCATTGAGTATAAATAATCACGCAAGTCAAGCTCTGATAACAATGAAAGAAAAGCAGAAGCTCCATAAAATTCGTGCAGTGTAATATCTTGGTCATCACTATCCTGAACGACCCCGGAAGTACGAGAAAAAAGCGCATTGAAATCAAGTGGCTTTTCCGTAACAGACGAAAAACGTTTCTATCGTATCATCAGTAAAACGCTTTTTTGACGCCCTCGAATTAGATTGGCTAACTCCCATGTTTTTTCTGTGGCAAAACGGTTCTCATCAAATCGGGCTTTTAAGTACCTCCTCTTAAAAGAACGGATTACTGCGTTCGCTTTATCCCTTGCCATTTTAGTTTCGTCCCTGAAGGTTCTATTGCTTGGGACACGTTTGAAACGATTCCAGAGAAAATCTTTATACATTATGGCCGAAAAATCTCTAACGTAAGCCATACATAATGGGGCTCACGTTTTTTAATAATACCCTCCTTTTTTCACAGATTGAGGAAAATAGTGAAAATATTTAACCAAAACTGTCATACTGTGTTGCTGACTCAACCGAAGCTAACAAACCGTTCCAATAGTAGTTTTTAACAATTCGATCGAGCCACGTTTGATCAGTTATGTTCACCTCCTTCGCCATTTTGTCGGAGTCTTTGTCACTGTCTCTCAGAATTATCTGGTCAACTATAAAGTAGCGATCTGCTACTTTCTCGGCAATTACTGCAATGGTCATTGTACTTTCAAAAACACGCATATTAACGCGGTCAATGCACGATGAAACAAATTTCTTTGCCAAGAATTTTTCACGACTTGGTGCCTATATATCGCATTCGATGCCGCAAGTCCTAGCACATTTAGGCAGTCACATACACTTGCGCTCGAGCAATCCAGTGTGTTTATATTGACGTCGCCAACCAAGCACACTTGCCTGGCTGGGTTGAAGGCTGACATGGCCTTATCGAGGTTGTCCGAAAATAAGTTCACGTTGTTCGAGGTTTCGCGATATATTGCTATCAGGATAATGGAAAAATCTTGTCGGTTAATCTGCAGATTTAGGTAATCGGAGTGCATCATCGTTATTTCAATTTGGGAAGTACACCAGCTACATTTCACGTAAACACATATTAAACTACCCCTACCACACCATCTCGTAAAAGCAAACCGTTCGTAACCTGGAATAGAAAACAGCGTTGTCATGCCCTTGTTAATATTGACCTCGGGTAAAATAAATGCATCAATGACTGTGCCTTAGTCTTCAACAATAATCATCCACTTATCTCAATACTTTCTAATACGTATTACATTCACATCAATAAAGTAACCGACGACTCTGAAGATTCTTCAAATTTACTTATAATTAACGAAATGTTAGAAAACTAAAAGAAATCCACGACAAAACATCTACACTATCTTGTACAAATCTGCAACGCTATTGATGCGCGCCAACGAAGACTTCTCGTTTTTCTTCTCAAAGTGGTTTCCGTTTTTTACCCACGTGAATCTATATTGGTTTTCTTTCGCTTTTTTTTTTTCTAACCATCCAGAAGAGCTGACAATTTTGCTCGGTAAGGTTCTTGTTGAAAAACAGCCTGGGCATAGCTATCGCTTCAACAAGAACTCGCAGCTTTCCACGTGCTCCCCACCAGTGGCGTTTCAGTTCAGGTGAACCAAATTTAATCAACACCACTGGGATCGATCCAGATTTTGCATAAAGACAATGAATGGCAACAATATCGATTGCTGCAAAATTTGACAACCCAAGTGTAACTGCCAGGTCACTCACGTTTTTCTGAGATCTTCATTTGTTGATGTCGGCAGTCCATGAATTTCCAAATCTACAAGGCGACTATATTGCTCCCCCTTACTGACTTCGTCCCGTGGGCATTGAATCGTTTCCGCTTGCGCAGTTAGTTTCACACAGTTTTTCTTGTTGCCCTATAGCTCCTTGATCTTGAGTTCGTTTGTTGTAGTACTTTCTCTAGTACCTGGACGTACTGTACGGACAACTCATCAACTATGGTCTCCACCTCTTCGAGCGCGGCTTGTAATCTCCCTACTGTAGGTTTCAGCGTTAGTAGCTCGTCAACCTTAGCAGGTAGTGGCAAGAGAGTATGGACACTTTCCTTCCTTGCCAATAGGGCAACCAGTTTTTTTCGGTAGGACTGTAGTTGAGCAGGCACCGCTGTGGGCTCGTATGTGGTAGTCTGTAAAGGAAGCACTAAGTTCTCAAAATCACTTCTATTTCCCTGGGCGCGGCAGGTCTTACAGCTCCATTTGTCGCGTTTCGCTTGTTCCATGTTAGAATTGGATGATTCAGCAATTCCAGCACAAGACTGTACCAAATGATATCCATTTTTACACACTAACCAGAACATACATTTTTACTCGCTAGCAATTGCTTCCAGGCGTGCCACACACTCTTTCACAGATGACAGCGTGTGCGGGACGCAGACAAATACTATAGCTACAAAAAAGATAAAAACCCCATCTCACCTGTTTGAAAAAAAAAAAAAAAATAATACAATCTGTCTGGGGAGGTGTTTCACAGCACTTCGCCACCGGCTGTGATGATCGATTCATTGTAGCTGGCTTTTGTGGTCTCCGATTACTCGATTAGCATGTGTTGCGCATCTGTGACCCGGGGGAGGGGGGGGGTGTAAAGAAACCAATAGAAAGGATGATTCGGACGCTTCTCAGGCTCGCCACGGTAGGGGCTTACCTCCCCAGGAATGCAGCCGCATCACTTCCCCCATAAAGGAGTAAATAAGAAATGCTCTGCAAAAGGCCATACCTTTTTCTTTTCTTTTTTTTTTACTACGGTTTTTGAGGTGAATACGAGAATACGAGTATGTATACGACAAAAATAACTATATTTGACTACACTAATAGCGCTGATTACTGCCGTTTAGTCGGGATAAAAAACTAAACAGAGAAAAAATAAATCTAGACATCGCTTTTTCGAACTCAGCGTCGCCATCGGTGCGTGATGTAGCGGACACTGGGCCGCTTTTTTTCCAAGACGCAATTTGTCAAATTTCGAAGGACATTAACTTCCTGCCCTCCAACAGTAATAAAAAAAAAAGAAATTGCACGCGGTTGTTTGAATGAATGCAAGCAATTGAAGAACCAAAAACAAAAATCCAGCCATCGCGTGCCGTGACACGAGAGCGACCAGACTGCGTGCTCTGGCGCACGATCCATCTCATCTATGGGCGAATTCTCCGAAATGGACGGCACCTAGCGACCAGAATAGAAAGCTGTCACGGCAGGTTCGCTGACCAGCATTTCCTAGGCCAATCAGATTTTCACAGCGCCTTGCGATCGGAAGCCGCGGTCAGACTGCCCAAACATCATTAAAAAAACAGTCTGCAGCCAGTGTCTGAGGCGTCTTATGTTTGTTTTTCTGAAATTCCTGTAACATTGCTTTTACACAAACCATCTGTAGAAGAACTTGAAGTATTGATAGTTTATAAATCAGACATGCTACGAACTTCCTTCAGCTTGACCAGAGTTAATTCTCTCATTCTGTCTCCAGCCAGGGTTAAACAAAATTGTGACTAAAAAAAAAAGGAAATAAATAAGGTATATTCGATTTAAAGCGGAATTCGATTGAGATAAGATTAATTTGATTTAAATGACTGTAGCTGGTAAAAGAGTGCTTCTTAATCACTAGATGTGTTTTTGAACATGACAGATTGACTGACTTATCTGTTCGATCACCGAAAGCAACCGAAAAAAAAAAAGAGAATCACTGTAAATGTAAAGTACTACCTAGTTACTGACTTCTTGAGTAAAAACGGCCATAGTAAAACAAGGCCAGCTTAATATTTTAACCGAGTAAAAAAGCTTTATTTAAATGTTTTGTTCTTACTTCTTTACAATAGAACATTACTTTTTTTAGTGTTAGTTCCATTGGCGTTCTTATTTGCTTGCAGTAGGACGTTACGCGACGGACGGACGCAGTGAATAGGGATTTTTAGGGAACCGTTTTCGAACATCTGATACGGCACAATGCGGTGCAAACATGGTGCCTTCTATATTCGAAACTTTCACAGTCTATAGGGGCGCGCTAGTTCCTACTAAAATGGCTGTCATCTGTCACTGATCTCTACTATAAGGGAAAAGGCGCATAGCTGCTCTCTGAGCCTGGCGCGAGTGAACCCACCGGAAGTTCGGTGCTTCTCCCGGAATTCGGGCGTCTGCTGGGATTTCTAGCGCATTCAGTCGGTGTTTTGGTCCACGCTTGCTTGTGCCTCTGAGTGGTTTGTGGTAATCCAAGTTTGAATTTAATGTCGAGAATGGGGCATCAGAACGTGTCACATGCGCACACTCGATCAAATAAAATCTCTAAATGTTTCCATCGAATGGCTTTCCAGAAGAGTTCTCGGGTCTGCATGCGCCGTTGCTGTGCAACGAAAAGGCTCTCTAAAGATGACAAAAAAAAAAAAAAAAAATCCAGCGTCGTGTATGTTGTTCGAACCAGCACCAGTTGAAAAGCCTTTCAAGCGCTGATTTCCGGAACAAGCAGCTTACTTCCGGTGGCTTCAAACCTGTTTGCTCAATCTCCGTACAGCCCCCTGTAGAGGAGATCAGCGATCGTCGTAGAACAACATTATGAGTTTGGGCCTCCAACGCGCGAGTAAACCCAATTTAGTGAAATAACAGGGATGTAAGAGCCTTATCTCATACTTCCACGTCAGCCAGGTGTAATAAGCACCTTCCACCTGAAGTGGATCATGGCTGGGCTCCGAGCTTTCAGAGCCCCTGCCAAGCACGCGCGCTCGTGCGGTGCAAGCACTGTTCAGGCATAGCCTATGGTTCAGAGCTACATGCTCGCACTTTTAGCATAAGCATCGAACGATGCATGAACGGTGTGAAGAATAAAGCCGTAGAAACAGTGTTAAGTATGTAGAAATCCTGCTTATTAATTAAGGTGATATTTGTTCGAAAAGTTTGTCATTCCAGAGTTACGTGGGCATTTTTTTTTTTTTTGTTTAAACTTTTTAGGTTGGGTTCGGCGTTTTGGAGGGAGCATTGGCGAAGGCATCGTGGCCGAGGTGGGAGAGTTCCCCCCACGGTCGTTAAGAAACGTCTCGGGTTTCGGGAGGCGGTGCGGGGAGAACCCGTGCTTGGAGTTGCTTGCGGCTTTTAACCGAGTGTGCCTGTAATAGAGGGTTTCGCCACTCAGTGTAAAATTTTCTCTTTTTGCCCGATGTAATAATTTAGCTGTTGGCGCCAGCGAGACTGGGAAAAATGCAGAGAACGAATCTAGAAGCAATTTGGATTTGGCGGTTGGAGCGCCAGGCTGACAGCTCGCCGACCATTGGGCAACAGTGTACCACGTGGGAGTGGTGAAATTTGAAAGGATTGATCGGTCCCTGAGGGGACCGATCAATCCCTTCAACTCTACAACTTTAAGTTATGCATGAAATATAAAATAGAATGCAGTAAAAATAGACTGTTTCATTTCTCTAGCGTCCCTGAAGGAAAAAAACTCAAATTATCCAACTCGTAGTTCTGAACCTTGGTTCATTGAAAACTCCCGCTCTAACTATGGTCTTCAGAGAATCAAAATAACTCTCCCGAAGTTACTAAATATGCTAACCCTAAAGCACATAGACATAACTACACTTTCACCCAAAGAATTGCGGTCTTATTTTTTGTGTTGCGAGTGATATGGTTACACTTGAGTTGCATTTGTATTTTACTTGCTTTGTTGCTTGTTTTTTGGTTTTAAATCCACTGTTCTCTGCATTAGCTAATATTGTATAACTTTTTATCTTTTTTTTTCTTCCTTTAATATGTATACCCTGTGTGTGAACTCGCATTGCCGCTGCTGCTGAAACTTTTGTGGTGCTGGGAACTCGTCAAGCTGTCCATGCAGCTTTTTTTCCCAGCCCCCGCCATTGTAAAAAATGGTAAATAAACATTGAATTGAATTGAATTGATTGAAAGGAGGCTCCTACGAGCCTACAAAAGGACTGCCGAGAGGATTCTCGAGGATTGGCTTCGATTCGATTTCGGGAGTCTGGGAACAATAATGTAGGATCTAATTTTGGGATTTTAACTCACTGTTGAGTTGTTTTGTTTCATAATAAACGTGGCCACACTGGCCACTGCAAAGCCAACCAACGTCACAATGTTGTCAGCGGGATTGAACAACTTTTTGTTGTTTTTTTATCACCTTTTTGGGGGGTGTCATGGGGCGAGCACCATCCGGACCAGGACGCTCACCCCCATACCACGAGGTCGAAGGGAAGTTGACTAACAGGTTCAAAAACACGCCATGAAAAAGCGCCAAAATCCAAAGCCAAAATCCAGAATCTTTTTGTTGTTTTTTTGAACTGGGAAAGAGGGGGGGGGGGGGTGGAATTGTCAGACGCATTTCAAGACATCCTCAGAAGCCCCCCGAGCGATCTGCAGAGCGGTGGCATCGTGTTCAAGCCTTGACAAAATCTCGAAGAAAAGCTCTTATTCCTGTCCGTATTACGAAAGCTCGTGCAAGAAAGTGAATTCCAATCCCGGAGTCTGTCTTCTGAAGACGGCACCAACTGTTCCTCGGCTGCCTTGAAATTTAATCGTCGCTCGTCGCTGCGCCGAACCGTCCGCCTCACAACAGAATACTAATCCAAGGAGCGAAAAGGTTTAGAAATGCCAGGCGCAGAGGGCTGTTCCTTCGTCTCACGGCAGAACAGGATTTTCTCAACCGTAACACGAGCTCGTCGAATCTCGCAATGTCAAAGGTAGTTTCGAGACGCTGTCCTTCTCTAGGGCTCTGCGTCGTGTAAAAGTAGATTTACACACACGAACGAATAAACAAAGAGGACGGAGCACAGGAGGCAACATCTTTAACGACAATTTAACCATCAAGGTGATTCGAATATCCTCGTTGCCAGATGTCCGAAGCTTCACCCGAAATGGCGGGGGAAACGGATTTCCGTCCTACAACAACGTTAGCACTGTCCGCGAAAGAGCGAGGCGATATCGCCTGGGCTTCTTGGCGTCATGTTGAAGGACCAGAAACTCTCATATTCGAATCGGCACGATTGCCAATATACCTTTTTCCAAAAGTCCGCTCCAACTTGTTACCGCACCATCGCTTGATCGCACCTACTCTGAGCACGTAATGGACACGAGGACCGCGTCAGCGCTCGGCGTGAACTCGGCTCAGCTCGCATTGGAAACGAGTGCTGCGTCAGCGCTCGGCGAGGATTCGGATCCAATCAGGCGCGTGTCCAAGCAACAGCGACCGCCAATGTTGCTCCATGGACTTTTGAAAAGGATCTGTACTGCGCCCCATCTGCACTAAGCACACCGAGGTTATAATGGGCAGGAGGTGGAGGTCCCTATGTCCAATGCACGGGCTAGGTGTAACGGAGGTAGGCGGAGCAACGAACTCTTCTCAGCCAATGGGGAGCTCGTCAATGGGTGCTGCCATTGATTTTTGGGGAAAACAACCCTCGTTGCCATGGCATTTCCGTGGCAACCTGCTTTGTTTGCCCCAAAAAACAATGGCGGCGTCCACTGAATCGGTGTCGAACGGTTTGGAGCCCAACACTTGCCTGACCAGTAGGAAGTCGGCGTGTAGCGGATGCTCTCGACACCGCGCCTGGAGCGTCGTCTAGAACGAGTCGTCATAGCGTGGCTTTGGAAAGCGATCGCGTGTTAGTCGTCGTACGCACGAACGCTGAGAATGGCATCGCGGGTTGAGAAAGCCGAACAAACCCGGCTTCCAGAAGGTGTCGGTTTCACTCCGCCATGATGAGAATGCGGGTTCGCATCGAAAGATCTTTTGGTGCGCCGATCGAATCGCAAGACAGCCGCGACAGCGAGCAGACGATGCAGACCGCAGGCACGGAGCAGACGTAGCCTAACGCAGTCGACCGAGCGGCGAGCAGAAGCTCGGAGCTTGGTTGGATTGAGTTTGGATGGGAGGCGGTTCTGATCCAAAGGTATGTTCGTATATGGTTTTAATACGCGCGTAAGAGTGAAGTGTAGTAACTCTTTGTGGTTGAAAATAGAGTGCACGTGATGTTTCGATCATGATCACGCAGAGAGATGTAAGAAACGAATGCGCCGCTCAACAGATCTGTTTTGCTCGGACAGAGTGTGACCGCTCGGACGGCAGATTGCCGGCCCTCGGCGCATGGCGTAAGGATTATGACGAACGTTCCGCGAGTCGCACTCTTCCACCATCATTTTGGATCAGCGTGATTGAAACATCACGTGTACTATATTTTCAGTCACCGAGAGTCACTCCGATGCACTTATCAGGTTTGTTTCTCGCGACCACCGCCAGGGTATCATTTCCGGCTTCTGCTTGGTCACATTTGAATTTCTGAAGACGCCCTGGAACACGCCCAGCCCGCTTCCAGCCATTGGCGCCTCCTCACATGTCTCCTATACTTCTTAACGAATGGCGAAACTCTCTACATATACGGCTCTGCTACACGAAAATCCAAGAATAAAATGCCGATACCTTAGTAGCTCCATACTTTTTAGATAAAAAAAAAGGCGTTATTTATGCGCTGGGCGAAGTAGTTCCTACAAGAGTTGGTTGAGGGGAAGGGAAAAAATGAGGCTTTCAGCGTTCGAAACGCGTACATCTTGATAGAATAACATGCAGGTAATCTAAGATGAACCTAATTAAACGGACGAATTTATCATAATTAATAATTAAATCTTAATTAAACGCGTGAGGGGGCAAATTAGTAACGTTTTGCGAGAAGCCGGACTCTTTTTTTACTACGGTTCTTGATCTGAATGAGCGCATCGTCGTACCAATTGAGAAACCGGCAGCGGAAGAAACGAGAAAAGGTGTACAGTAATCCATCTGTATACTTTCCCTGGTGCTCGGCACCTTTCGTTTTTTCAGCTGACCGCGGGAAAGGGTTGGGGGGGGGGGGGGGGGGGATGGGGGGATTTCTAAACCCACCCTTTGTCTTTTTCTGCTGATGGTTGCACTATTACCGAGCGAGCCTGGCACGCTACTTCCGCAGCGTCGTCATTATTTTATTGCCTGAAACACGTGAAGGTCATCAGAAAATGGGTAGTGGAAGTATGAAGGCGGGGGGTTATACTGGGAGGGTAGCGGCTCAACGAGGGTTTCTTTCACTTGAAGGGACGCGTATTTTGCACAGATTTTGACCAACATAACGAGAGACGAAAGAAATACACTAGTTGGGCCGAATCTAAGAAACGTAGGTTCCGTTACCGATGCTACTAATGTTTGGTTTAAATGTAATTTCTATCCTTGGTTTCCATTCGACCAACGCTATATTTTTCTTTAGAATATATAGAGTGCTCGACACAATAAGATTAGAATTAGGTACGTTACTCGTTATGAAAATAATAATCAAACAATGCAAAAAAGGGCGCAAGGGTCAGTAGATGACACAGATAAACCTTGTAATTGTGTTTCTTTTAACTTAAAAAAAGAAAACCGTATTCTTCCCATTCACCGATTCACCCACCGATTCAACTAAAATAGGTTTTGCTGTTCTTAATTACCACCATGTTCATATCTTCAGAAAGATGTTCACACCAATGATGTGAACAATGCGGAAAAGTAAAGCGGATATAATTTACGTACAATCTAATTTTTCACGGGTAACTTACAGTCTGTGATGCCGGGTAAGGATGACGAAGTTGTTTATCTTGTTTGCAAGCTTCTAGACCTTAATGCAATTACGGTCAGAGTTGCACGTAATCCATTACAAGTGACGAGATTACTTCTAATCCGTTACATTTATCAGTAATTTTATTAGAGAAAACTTATAGATTTTATAAAGTAATTTGCCTTTCCTGCAAATGTTCGGCGCTTCTATATCGGCAAGCCGGAGAAACGTTTTTGATGGCCTGCGTTGCTTCCGGTTCTGCCCGCTGCAAGCTATGTTGGCCATGATAGCTGCCTGAACGCGGCAGGTAAATGCACTCGGCGTTTGTTTTTCCTCTATCCAACGCAATCGACGAGTACATTTGTTTGCAATTAATGCGTTGACTACAGACGCCTTCGTCCGTTTTTACATTTTGCCAAATGGATGGACGACGGACCTCGCCGTGGCGCCCGACGTGACTGACGGCATGACTGAAGCTCTCGTCGACAAATGAGAAAGTACAAATGGTTACATTAAAATAGTATTCATGTTATATGGAGCATCGGCAGTAAATTAACGAAATATTCGAGACCAGGTTACAGTTAAGTCAAGCTTTTTTTGAATCAGGAGATATCTGCTTACTCTGGTTACAAATTTTTATTGAGAATAAGTACTCTCACAAATCTGAAGGCTCGCTCTAAATTGTCCGAAAAGCTCGGTGCCTGCACGTTCCGATGTCAATTTTTCATCAAAGGTGTATTTAGTAGTGAAGTTCACCTTGTGAAATTTCAAAGTGTAGCTATATTCCATTAAAATGAGACCAACAAACTTTCCCGGGTGGCGGACGTGTTTGGGTGCTATAGAATTTGTTGGTCCCGTTTTTTACTGGAATGGAGCTACACTTTGAAATTTCACAAGGTAAAATTCACCAAAAAAATACATCTTTGATGAATATTTGAGAGCTCTATGTGCAGCCACGGATTTGAAAGGAAGCCTCGGCATTTATGTCACCCCACTTCAGGTTACAGCTCTGTGTGACTGTAGGTCATGAAGAAAAAACACAAAATCGGACACACCAGTTTGTTTTGAGCCTTGCGCCTGAAGACAACGTTTCAAACTAGTTTGTTTACTTAAACACATACACGAACACAACGCATCAAGTTGGTTGTTTCTTCTTCCTTATCTAACCGCAAGAACAGCAGATGCGGTCGTGTTAGTTTATTTATTTCCCCAGACATGAACCCACTACTCACCAAAAGCTGCAGTAAAACGGCTGCTCCACAAATGTCTTTCCGGGGTTTGCACATAGCAACAAACTGTGCAGCATACCCGCTTTACCTCAATGCTTTATGATCATTTGGCAACCGTGGGTGGTTTCAATGTTTACAACAACCGAAAAGCAGATAGGCATTTAGCGTAGCAACGCGAGACCGCCAAAAGCAAAATCGTGCGCCAGTCAAATACAACACTCCAGAAACGCGAAATCCAAGGCCCTCGCTCTGCGTGGCACATAAGCAACACGGCAGCATTTCCTAAGCAATCTGCTGACTTGTATTTACAAACCACTACAAAAAAAAAAAAAAAAAAACCAAGGACATGAACTTTCCTTGAAGTGACAACTGCAAACGCGAGAGTGCCTTGAAGGCTGCCTTTACGAGCCGTTCGAACTATTTCGCCGGATACCCCGAATCCACAGCTGGCCACAACACGATAACGGTTTGCTAAAAGTCCCTCCGCACTACTGGAACATTTGAAGCATGTTTTTAAACGCGAGCCCCGCGGCCACGCTATCACTCGGGTGCTGTGGTACGGCCGATCCGTGTCACATGTGTTTTGGACGGCATCAAGAAACGGCAGTCACGGCATACGTGCGTCTACATTTTCCTGTTTTAATCGACATCCTAATTACGTTTTTTCAGGTATAAAGTAGTGTTTTTGTTGGTTTTATATTCCTAAAGCTCCATCCTGTAGTTCATCGACGTCTCAACAAAGGCTCGAAAACTGTTCAAAGGCAATAAATGATAAAAAAAAAAAACAACAACAACGACAACAAAAAAAAAAAATAGTTTCTAATTGAATTGTTATGTGCAATTAACGTGTCGCGGTATTTTTCTTTACCACCGGAATTTGCCTGCCGAAATGAGTTTATATTCACGTGGATTAATTTTATTCCAGGTTTATAATTACCCGTATGGCAACTGTTATGCCTTTGCCATTCTAACAGCGTCAAACTCCCAAACTCCGGTTGTAACGGCGAAGCTTTGCACTTTCACCGGGGCAGAGAGCTGTTCAATCCATCGCAACAAGCACGCAATGCAGGGCGTCAGGCATTCGTGAGTGCCTTAATTGAAGGGTGCGCAGCCAAAACCACCTAGAATAATCAAAGCCTGCGCACTAAAATTTTGAAGTCATCAAATTGATATTCCGCGGAGACGCGGCCATGGCGCAACTACGTAAGAAAATATCTGGTACCGACGTGAAAAAAATGTTTCTGGTCGAGCGGCGCGGTGGTGTTCGTGCGCATTTATCCGACATCAATATACGTTTTAAACGCCCAGTCTTGTAGAATTTAATGTAATATAAACGTAATATACAACGTGTTACCAAAGCTGAAATTACCATATTTATATTTACGATTATCCCCGTAACCGCGGGACAACGCGAAGTCCCGCAGCTCCCCGGACACTCCGAATGAACCGGCGGTGGTGCGACATTTTCTTCCCTCATACGGGCTTCGATTCTGCGCGAGTAGGGTGCTGCAATGTTTTCGTTTTTTTAATTTTGTGATAGTATGAAATGCCGTTTTTCGGCGTTATCCGTGTACAGTTGCGTCGATATTGGTAAATATGGGTGGTAATCTAGTTTTCACTGGAAATTGAATAACAAGTTCGCGTAATTATTGAAAGTGCGTTGTTTGTGCTTATGTGTTTATTTATACTAATGCTATTTTATTGCCTTTACCGCGCTTATACTAGAATCTTAACTGTTTAAGGTAATAGTATTATTGCATACAAAATAATATTTTTTTGTTATAAGACAGCTCGAGCCCATAGGGAGAAGTAAATTAGTTGACTGTAAATAGTAAGTTTAGTACCCCTGCCACACGGCAAAGTTAATTTATTTTCATTACTTAATACTGGATTTAATCAGCTCGCAGTCTTGAGTGATTATACGAGCGTCGCAAGCTGAGTTGTCGACCCCATAATGTCATTCGATCAAAAATTACATTACTTTTGCCAGGTGGCCGGGGTATAATGCAAGAATTCAGTGACTGCTCGGGATTACATCGCTTACCTGATCGTAATGATGTATTCGCACGACGGAGTTTCTTCCCGAGGAGAAGAATGAACGTCATCGAGTTTTGAGGTCACGTGCACCGCGTCACGGATGTTCGCTGATCCCCTGAGCTCGCGGCATGCTCGCAAGGGCCCGAAGAGAATCTGTGACAGACCTGCAGAATATCCGCCGTTCCGTCGATATCCGTCGGAGCGATCGGGCCCCCTCTTTTGTCCCCGTGCTTTTGGAGAGGGATAATGATGAATAGCTTTCAAGTGTGGGATGCCTTTTCTTTATTATTTTTTCCCTGCCTTTTGTTGAATGAGCCCCCGAAAGTCGCCAACAGGTTTCCCAAAAGAAAAACTCCGGCGACTCAACTACATGCGACTCTGTCCTGCGAATGGTCGCTTGGATTTTCTCCACTGCCTCGTCCTTCTCGTGTCGTTTCCTTCTCTCAGCTCTATGACGTATTCGGTTTTCTCCGGGGATAAAGATCTCTCGTGCGAAAACACCATAAGTGACAGTTGTCTAGACGTGTCCGCGTTGACTACGTCTACCCGATTTTTAACTGATCTGTTTTGCTGTGTCCAATCACTGCGGATCTTGCCATTTCGTCTGTATAAAATATGCATTCCTACAGCAATACTTCCGTGACTCAGCGATATTTGCGTGACCATAAATGATTTATACGCATACCTCGTGCCATTTCGTACCGATTATTTAGCGGTGTAATGCTTTGCCCGTGTAATAAAATGTTTTCGGGACCCCATGCTATGTGCAGCTTTCATTTTAGCTAATAAGACACGCGTATGTGACTAAAAGCGCGTTACGACGGTCGATCCACGCGCGTTGCCTTCGCTTCGACGCGCGCCCCCGATGGCCTTCCTTTGCGACGTCGCGAATAGAGCGCTACGGCCTTAGTTTCTAGGAGGTGTTGCTCCTCTACTCTAGATGATGTTGGTTCAGTGCGGCGGACATCTTCACTTAGAAACGAGGCAAAATGTCCCACGACACCTTTGCAGAGCCAGCTGTTGCTCAAGATCACAAAAGGGGGCTGGCGGCAACAATACACGCTTCCATAACACTGTTGCGTAAAGGTTGGAAGTAACACAGCGAAAGCAACGGATCTAGGGTGCCTTCATGTGCGCTTTAAACGGATCGCTTTTTGAGGTAACGGTCACTTATTTACCTGGAAGGATAATTGTAACTGTAATGAGTTACAGTTTAGCATCAGGTAATTGACCGATCTCACCAAGCGTTGAGCGCATGCGTGACGCCGCCATAACTTTAGTTCACAGGAGGCAAACGGCATGTGCTTGAGACGCCTCGTGCCGTTTTGTGCTCTACGCGCGCATAGCTCCAACAAGGTTGGGGCACGTGCAGAAAGACTAAAGTGCCCTCGATGCATTCCGGCGTCGGTGGCGTGGTCAAACTGGATGGTGAGATCGGTCTATTGTAAATGTAATTCCATACCTTTTTTTTTTGTAGCGGTTACAGTCTTACCAATCAGTGCAGAGAAATGAGCGATTCTGTTTGTGCTCGTGTTTCGAATCTGGTTATTTGTTTATAATGCTTCTTTGCCGCCAGATAGTGCCAGGACGTCCAGACCTCGACTAAAGTGAAAATAAAAATAAAAATTATTTTTCATTTCATGTCACTATTAGGAATATAGTAAATATACAGGGTCTTTTTTTTTTCTTTTTTAAGCTTAACAGATGTATTAAAAAAAGAAAAGCCGTGAAAGTTACACTGATGCGGTTTGTGCAGGTGAGTTATACAATCAAGGGGAGATAGTATAGGAGGCTAATTGTAACGATTAGGTGGCTAATTAATTCAAATTCGTTAATTAACTTTTTAAGTATTGAAAATAGACATATGATTTCAATTAGAAACCTGATGGGCGTCATCGAAAACCACTAAATGGTAATTTTTTCAGAAAGACTTTGAACGCGTGAGAAGCGTAGTAGTGCACTAAAGTTACCACTCGGGGAGCAGGGACGAAATTTCCGTCGGCTGCTAAGTAGTTCTACCGAAGGCCTAAAGAGAAACAGGAGCCAAATGACAGGACTACGGCGCACGCGCTGCGTGTTGCCGCACTATTTGTTCTCTGCTCCGCACGCCGCGGCACGCCTCCTCACAGCTTTGCGTCCACATCTCCGAGTCTCCTGCAGAAGCGACGATCGCTTCCCGCAGTGTGGTCTTGGATCCAACATGGCCGCCCTCGGAGCACCATTGTGATACCCTGCTCCGCAACATAGCATATACACTTACTCTAGGCTTTCATGGCTCTTAGCGCCCTCTGGGGTCCATTGTGCGGTGAAAGACAGTGTACGCGACATCGCATCATTTACATTATATACAGGTTGAAGTTGATATAAGGGTGCCGGCTAACTGGTTATTCAAGTTTATTTACAGCTGGTTGTCTAAGTAAGGTTCTGTTTTGTGAAATAAACCTCAGCACTGTTTAGAGATCAGTGTTGTCCTATCCTTCTGTTTTTCTAATCTCCAGAGGCCAAAAGAAAAAAAATGTGAGTACAGTATAGCCTCACCGACAGCGCGAGAGAAGAGCAACCAAAACAATGTCCCCAAACAAAAACTAAAATAAAAAAAGGCAAAAACAATTTTTCCTATATCCCCATCGCCGAGGATTTCATATATACCTCCATACCCTCTATGGGACATCCAATAAAATATATATGAAGAAAATGTGAGATAAAGAATAGCGTGTATATACGTAAAGAGGTTGGTAAAAGCTAAACGCATTACGATATCACCTCTGGGCAGCGGGGAGAAGGCCTCCTTATGGGGCACGCACTCAAAGAAGATTGCGCCCAGCCAATAAGACGCGGACAATGCCGGCGGCCCTGTGGTACTTTATACGAAAAGAAGACGTGGCCAGTGATACGGGACAGAATCCATCCGAGCCTGAAGTGTGGTTCGGGTTGAGCAAGCGCATACTCCGCCTCGCTGCAACTTGGCAAACGACGAAAGCTGCGGTCCCAGCGAGCCAATCAGGGCATCGGAGGGAGTCACGTGACTGGAGTCTACCTCGCTAGTTACGTGCAGTGCTGTCAAAGCTCCGGGCGGTAGGGAGAGAGAGGCGAGCCGGTTTTTGCACGAATTATGAGCGACGGGCTCATCTCCGAGGGAGACAAAAGCGACGTTTGGGACACATAGAAGAGGGTCCGAAGAAGAGGGGAGTTTCTCCTTCCCATCTTCCCCGACTGCTTGGGTTACACGCTCTCCCGCGTACCTTTGCGCTGTCAGGTGATTTGCCTCCGTTCATCTGATTCACTCGAGGTGGCCGTAGCGTTGGCTGTTTGCGAAGTCACGGCGAAGAGAAATGTATTGCAAGTGCTTGTGGGTCAGGAACGAGAGCAGAATGGATCCATTGGTCTATAAAAAATGCTCGCGCCCAAACGTACCATTTTCTAGCTGCGTGTAATGAGCGAGAACTAGAACTAGTCTCAGTCTTGATTGATCGTCGGTTACAGGTTAAGAAAAAAGCTGGAGCTCCGCCCACAAGCGTAAAGCGCCGCTTGAAATGCCTACGCCGTCAAAGAAAATAGCTCCCTAGCAACGCCGTTTTATCCCTCTCAAAGAAACGTCTTCTAGGCCAATACATAAATAATTTAGTTTATTCACGATACTTAAAGAAGTTGAGATACGTTATTGTCCACGCACGGGTTCAGTATTAATGGACAGGGGTCATGTCTAATGTTCCGCCTTCTAACTGACTTCCTGTCTAAATAGCTGTCTGAACTTCTGTCTTCCAGTGGTTTCGGTTTCGGTAGTTGAGAACCAGACTTTTTTGAAAAACTAAAAAAAAAGAAAGGACATTATTATTTCGTAACTAATGCAAATTACCTTATTTTTCTTAGTTTTATATACTTTATAGATGAATAGTGTATGTTTAGTTGATTTGTTGAATAGAAAATCTTTTGCGTTTCCGGTTTCGACGAATTCGCGATTTGGAAAGTCGTTCTCCGGTTGTGTGTTCCACATGTTTTCCGTCATGAATCCCAACGAGGAAGCTGCGGAAAGTGATTCTTCGGATTCTTCTTGGTCGAGAGACCTACCGTCTACGCCAAAACGCTGGTTCAAGAAGCACAAGAGCGGCCACATCTTGAACAGCGGCCAACGAGAGCTCCTTCTGAACATGTACGTTCGGATGCGGCATACGGAGCCCGACCTCGACGTGATTGAGGCCTGCAAGGCAGTCAGCAAACTGTCAGGTGTCAGCTTGTCCAGTGTGCTTGCAATCAAGAAGGAGGCAAGTGCGAATGATGGGCAACTCGCGTCACCCTCTCGGAAGCGCCCAACAAATGCAGGCAAGAAGCGGCGTACTGCCAAGTACGGTGACCTCGTGCTGTGTGCCTTAAGATCGTGTGTGCATCGGTTTTTTCGCCGGAACGAGATGCCCACGGTTGAAAAGATAGCAGCCGAGTTCCGCACAAGCCCAGAACTCCCCTCGCTGCAGGCGTGGACCGTGCGTCGTCTCCTTCTTGACATCGGCTTCAGGCGAGAAAGGAGGGCTCGAAACTCGCTCATGGTCGAGCGAGACGACATCGTCGCTTGGCAGCAGACGTACTTGCGGGACATCACGCGTCACAGGCATGAGAACCGCCAGATTTTTTACCTCGACGAGACGTGGGTGACGGCCGGGCACACTGCCTCGACGGTGTGGGTGGACAGCACTGTGACCTCGTCCCACGACGCCTTCATGCGAGTTCTCACAACGGGCCTGAAGCAGCCGTTGGTAAAGGGCCAGCGCCTCATCGTTACGCATATCGGCAGCGAAGATGGATTTGTCCCTGGGTGCCTGGACGTCTTCCGCGGCAAAAAAACCGGCGAGTACCACGAGGAAATGGACGGCCCTCGGTTCGAAAAGTGGTTCGACGATGTCCTCCAAAAACTGCCGACGGGGAGTGTCATCGTAATGGACAATGCCCCGTACCAATCCCGGCGGTTAGAGGCGGTGCCGACGACCAGTTCCCGGAAGGAGCTCATCCAGGGCTGGCTCACGTCGAAAGGTATTGCTTGGGACGCCAAGATGCTGAAGAGGCAGCTCCTTGAAATCGTGTCGTCGGTCAAGCCGCAGTACGTGAAGTACCGTGTGGACACTGCTGCAGAAAGGGTTGGTTGCACAGTGGTCAGGCTTCCAGCCTACCACTGTGAGTTCAACCCAATTGAACTCATCTGGGGACAGATCAAGAATCGTGTCGCAGCCCGAAACACAATGTTCAAGATTGGCGACGTTGAGAGACTCCTCAAAGAAGAAGCTGAGCAGGTCACGGCTAGTAACTGGTGCAACGCTGTGAGGCATGTCGTCAAAGTGGAAGAAAGCTTCAAACAAGGAGGAACGACAAGTGCTCACATCGAGCCAATCGTCATCGCTCTTAATGAAGGTGACACTTCTTCTGAGAGTGACATGTCCAGTGTGGGGCCCCTCGACGCCCCGTGATGTCAACATCAAGGGGGATCAACCCTAAAAACAAAACGGTCCTTTTAAGGACCACTCATATGCTGTAAAATCGGATGCGTGTCGTACACGTCTCCCGTGTCTCATGTTGTTGACGTGATGTTGTGCTTCATTACCTCATTGCACTGGTCAAGGCTTTTTGAGGTCTGTAAGGTCTGCCTTACATATTCCACTGGGCCGTAAGTGAGCAGCATAGAGTTTCCAATCCCTCAGCACTGTTCCACTTCCTCGAATCGGCTGGCCCAAAGGCTTAGAAGGTGCAACTCAGAGCTTGGAGTTCCTCCATGCACCTCGACCAACTGGGTCACCGCCTGTGGTAAGCGCAGTTAGAGCGGAAGCGGAGAGTCCGTATTGATATCTGTATGGATATCACCCCAATCCACAAATTGTGCGGTGCAATAGGGAGGCTGAGCTTATAGGGCTTGCCTACAACCTCAGTCTCCTACTATCATGCCGAGTTTTATGGTTTACATTCTCGTAATGCCGAGCATTACGAGAACAGCGACTCGTGTTAGAAATGGGGAGAGCTAACTTTCACTTGCCAAGATTCGCGCTATTTAACAAGCTTTGCACTTTGTCTGTTTACTTCTATAGCTCGTTTCTTTTAGTACTGTTAATGTTTTATAGCTTTCTCGGATGAGCGCTAACACAAAGAATGTCAGTTCAAACGACACCGGGAAAAGGTAGGTATCGTGCATACCACTGGTTTTATCCTCCCTACATGCAATCGAAGGTGCAAAGGAGGCCGCTATAGCAATCGTCACTTACCATTTGATTGATAGCGACGAAAACTTGGCAGGAGTTGCACGGTTCACAACTGAGTGAATGACGCCGTACAACGTCGTTTCAGTAGTTACACTTCGTTTATTTATCCACCGTTGCAAGCGAGGGCGCAGGCAATGCCTAGCAAAGGAACCCGGTGCTGGGGGTGCCGGCAGTTCACTCGTGCTGCTAATCTCGCTCATACATACTGTTGTTATCACTGGATGATGAGCGCTGCATTTTCATCTCGCCCCACGGAGTCCACAGGGAAGAAAAACGGCGATACCGGCACTGTATTGACAGGCGACTCGAGGCAGGGAACGCAGACCTCCAACGAGAGGAAAAAAAGAAGACGACGTCAGACGAGCGGCCCAGCGATGCTAAGCCTTGCGTCCGCTTCGAACTTTCCGATGGCGATACCATCGCCGGATCATCACGTCGTCGCACAAAAGCTACTGCGAACGCAAGTCGTTACCGTTGAGACTTCGCGGCATGGCCTCGCGTTAGTAAAATACCGTGGCAAGACCAGCATATTCGCTGAAAAATGCTGGTGTCCTGTTGCTAGGTCCAGGCTGCCATGTTGGAGGCTTTCGTCCGGAAAAAAATCAGGATTGGTCCGCAGAGGCCGTGACGTCACGAGGACGCTCGGGCGCGATTGGCGGTAAGTTGACGGCGGATGAATACATATCGATGTGCAGCTTTTTTCTTAACCTGTAACTAGTAAGCGTTAAAGGGATACTGAACCAAGGAATTTGGTGTCCATAATAAGTGGCTCACGTTCTTTCCACGAGCCAGCAGCCGCCGGTGTGCGCGAGCACAGGCAACAAAAATGACGTCACAGACCTCCATTCGTGGTTGAGATGACAGTGAAATGTATGGGCTTCGGACCAAAGGAGAATAAAGACAAGTTTTTCATATACACAGTGGTGCCTGGTGTAAAAAGTAAGCGATGAATTGGTCTAACAAGCACGTAGCTTTCACTTGTAGAGATGAAAAGCCTGTCTTTATTCTCCTTTAGTCCGAAGCCCATGCATTTCATTGTCCTCTCAACCGCGAATGGAGGTCTGTGACGTCATTTTTGTTGCGTGTGCTCGCGCACACCGGCGGCTGCTGGCTGGTGGAAAGAACGTGCGCCACTTATTACGGGCACTAAATTCTTTAGTTCAGTATCCCTTTAAGGATATTAATAAATATCATTTTACGCCAATGGGATGAGAATCATCCCATTGGCGTAAAATTGTTCATTAAAGGGGTACGGAAACCAAATTCTGGAGCTCATTTCTTTGTTTCAACACGACGCAGGTAGCAGCACAACCACAGAAACATAAATATTGCGCTAGAAAACGCAAGAAAACATATTTTAAAGTGAATTAAACGATAATCAAAAACCACCTGGTAGTTGGTTATGAAGCTTCAATGGAATGTCGTGACGACAACATGCCTCTGAAAGCAGCGCCGCAGCGGTATGTCCGCTCACTGGTATAGATTGCCTAGGCCTGAACGCAATACCGAGGCGTCTTGGTGGAAAGAGCCAAAACGAAGTGAGCCACCTTGGTTTCAGCTCTCGCGCGACGTGCAAACGCGTGCTTCGGTTGTTCTCAGGTTTGGTGCGCGTGCTGGCCCCGCGATCTCTACAGCCCTTTGGTACTTCGACAAAGCGAGATTGTAACGCGTTGACGCCTCCAAGTGGCAAAACTCGTCACTACGGTACGCTTGGTCGTCCGAGGCATGATGACGTCCAGGCGTCTGCCGGATCTCCCGAGATGCATCGCGCTCCTCCATGGCTGATTTTGAAGCGCTCGCCAAAATCGCGGCATTTAGAGCATAAAATATAGCCATCTGCTCAAAATACGACCGTGCGATTATTCATTACAGGCTTAGCTGATCATATTGAACTCATTTCTTGATGTTTTCTCTATATTTCAAGTTTCGATTCCGTATCCCTTTAATGTATCGTTGTTTTAGAGCTCCTAGGAACCCGTTTCTGAGTTGAGCGGCGTCGGCATGACCGCGCGTTGCATTAAGGGCTGTTTCCCAAAATGACGTCACAGGTGACGTCACGTGTGACGGCGCGAGGGTAAACTTCTCCCGCTAAATTTTGCAGTAAAAGATTTTGCTAAGTTTGGTTGAAAATTTTTCTGCTAAATTTGGAGGGAAAATTTTACCCGTTTGAAGTCACGTAACGTCACATTTAAAATTTCAGGTGACGTGTCATGTGACGACACACGTCAATTCAGCGGGAAATTTTCCCGGCTTAATTTAGCGGGAAATTTAGCGAAATTTTTACGCTAAGTGGGATGGGAGCAGGAGAGGAGGATGGGAGGGTACGGAGGGGGAGCAGCTGCATACCCTCCCCTTCGTGCCCTTCCCCCCTCCTCCTGAAGAGCTGCGCTCCAATTCGGCATTACAGAGAATTGCAAACGTCTAATTTTTTAATGTGTCTTTATTAAGGGGTTTCGGCGGCCGAGGGGGCTAGCGCCCACCAGATCGGAGTACGTGGAGAGAAAGCTCGCGCTGGAGAAGAACCCAGTGATCTTGAGCTCAATCCCCAGCCCTGCCCGAAGAACACACTTCCAATGAAGTGAGTTCGGGGAGCACACTACGCTCGCTCCGGTAGACCAAGTGTGTAATCTCGATAGCAGTGTTCTAGGAGTAAAAATAATGGAAGAAATTAACGCTGCGTAAAAGTAGTATTATTTTGATAGGAGTAATATTAGATGCGCACTTGTTTTCTGTTGGCAGGAAAGTACTGCATTGTAGAAAAACAAGCGGCTAAACTAGTTTCCAGCCTTGGCCCCGGCGCGACAGCCAGCGACGACCAGGGGGGCTATGTTGCGCTTTTTGCACTCCCAGGAGACTAGGGAGAAGGGAGTGACGTCAACAACGCAGCAAATGCAGATTAGATGTTGATTTCGTTTTCTTCTGTCAACATCCAATCTGCGTTTGCTCTAGTCGTTGACGTCACTTCCTTCTTCCAAGTCTCCTGGGCCGGTTTTCTCGAAGCGATGGTAAACCCATTTTGGTAAACCACGGTGCCTAGGAAGGAAAAAGTACCTAGGTACTGTAATAAACGGCTGGATATAGAACAACAGTAATTATTTTTGATTGGGCAGTAAGATGCGCCATCTATCGGTGAAACAAGCCAATCATTTTGTTTATCCTCTTTTTCCGATGGTTGTTATCGATCTAGTATGGTATTTTAAGTCAAAATGTAGTAATGTTGTACTTGAAGACCAATTTATTTACTTCAGATGGTACGAGAAATTTTAGCTACTATGCTAGGGTTTGCCGACGAATATTCGAAAATGTAAGATACATTTCCTTCAATATGTTTCGCCATAAACAACGCATACATTTCCCGTGTGTCTTCCAGTCTGGCAACGCCGGTGCTGTAGTCTCCTTTTTGTTCCTTGCGACGCACGTTTCTTTGATTCCTGGTGACTTCAATTGTTTGCCCTCTTTTCCTTTTGCCCAACCGATCCACCGGTGACGAGGAGCTAAGCTTCTCGTCACCGTTGAATTGCTGGCCACCGGGGATATGTAGAAACCTCGATGCTGTCGGATTACTGTCGGCGCACTGCGAACAAAAAAGCAGTACAATGTCCCAGTTGTTCACCCGGAACGAAGACTTTATCGAGGATAACCCCCTTCCTTCGCGAAGTAATCGCTGCTCACGAGTTTTCGTGCATAATGTAACAAATTAAACGTGTTTGTATAAATATATACCAACACTCGTTCGCAAAACATTTTTTTACTCACCATAAAAACACTTGCAAGGCTTATGTACCGTCATATGTCTTGGATCCCGGACTGCTGAAGAGTGATGCGTTCGCGGAATGCTGCCGTCGGTTAGTTTAGTAGCCCCTCTGAACTACCGCTTTGCCTGACGTGCTAATGGGTTGGTGGTGCGTCCTTAATATAACAGCCGGATCGAAATGAATGTTCAGCAGAACTAAGAAGAACTATTAGCCCTCATTAAGCAACGTAGCGGCCATTTTGCTTGTAGGTACTGCTCCTCCCTCGGCGCCCCTGCTCTTCCAGTCACGTGACCTAGAATTCCCTCTTCTAGGGACAATAGTTAACTTTAAACCACGGTTCGCGTTCGAGAAAACGGGCCCTGGGAGTGCAAAAAGCGCAACATAGCACCCCAGGAGGCGCCTGCAAGACTCCACCATGCAGGAATCTGAAGGTGGCAGGAGAGACACGAACGGCTTGCTTGAAATGGAACTCGCCCAAATGGGGCAAGGTGTCTTCGAACCACCATTCGTTCCTCTGGAAAGTCCACCGTTCTCGACTGATCACGGGTAGGTTGTCGGCCATGAGAGCGGCTATGGTGAAGGCCTTGGCCTGCAGCTGCTGATGGATGTCACTTGAAATTCTTGCCTGTGCGTCGGCATTCAGGTCCAGCTGCCTCTCATCTGAAAGGCGTTGGGCTCTCACGGAGAAAAGTGCCCCAACCACGCGCTTCCACTGTCCAACATCGCGGATATCACCCTCCAGCTCGTCCTCCACACACTCCATGATGTTTCGTTGTGGCGAGTGGCCGAGTGGGCTCGTGCACACTAGAAAAAAAGGCTTGCTTACATTAGCTCGGAGCACGCGGAGCGAATGCTCGCGCTGCAGAACCCAGGAATCCTGTGTTCAATCCCTACCTCTGCTCGTTTCGATCTGGATGAACATCGTACCGACGTGCGGACGTGTATCACGGGCTTGTAATGGCTGATCGTAATTATCAAGTCAGATTTAAATTCGGATTAAAGCTCGTGACTTAGCGCAACAATGTGTGGTAACGTGTTTCTAATGAGACGACGAAGCTATATATAAAAAAAAATCCGTATGCACTGCAATATTTTGCGTGCCTATTACTTACCCATCGTCATTGCCATCATTTTGGAGTGACACTCAGGCTGTGTTCCAAAATTTACTCGATCCGACTCCGGAGTAAAAGTTTCGTACCGTGGCGTTTCAAAACTTACTCGAGCTTACTCGATGACGTCAGAACTCGCGTACCAGAAGCGGGTTGTTTACTCCGGAGTAATTACTCGCGCTACCCTCCTCGATCGGGGGGTAAAGTCGGATCGAATCGAGTAAATACGTCACGTGATCTGTTCGTCGTCTGCTTTCTGCGCCGACAGGCGTCAAAGCTCGCTTGCTCCGTTGGTTTTGGTGGCGGACGTTCGAAATGACAAAGAATTAGGTGCAGCATGTGTGGTTATTGCGATTTGCTGTTGTCAACGCAGGAATTGACTGCATTACATCCAGACCGTCGACCTTCCCCGGGAACGTGTACTTGTTATTATCTGAGTGCGAGCGTAAACAGGAGCTCCTCGTCCTTGGCGTTGGGGGAATGCCGTATTCTCACGTTCAAGGCCGAAAATGTTTGAACTAAGTATATGATAATGTAGTATTTTTGTTTCCTCCAGAGTGTGTGTAATGAGAGGATAACGTTTGTAAAGCAGTGAAGGCTTCGAAAATTTCACTGTAATCACATTCGCGTCAAAGCGAACGTGAGTTTCATATCATTCTGGAGAAAGCACCCTCGCGCTGTACCGCTGCACCGTGTGGAATATATTTCTGCAAAACATAATTGGTGCAAATTACAATGCGTGGAATATATGCGTTTAGGGCACCGTGCAGCGATCGCGCTGATTAATAAAAACACATTTTTTTTTTATGTCTAGCTGTAAGGAGTAGGTAATTTTGATCTCAATATACAGCTCAAAACGAAGGTGAGTAAAAGGAGCTGGTGGATCCACCTCGAAAAACACCGCGTCGTCATTAACATTACCGTTCTTCGGGTGCTTTCTCCATGATCAAAAGGATCGTCTGCTATTTTCTGCCATCGCTGCTGTGTTTTCTTTTTGCCGTCGCCCAAGACGAAGCCAATCCGCGTAGTATCCGGGTGATTATCCTGGCCGTTCCAAAATCGAGTCGCGGATCGTTTACTCGCGATGTCACGTGGTATTACCCGCTGACGTAGGAGGCAGGTTACTCGGGTAAGATTTGGAACATAGCCTAAGTTTTCCCGTGTAGCACCAGCACACTTGGAGTGCGTTTCGACTGGCTGAAGTGCACTCGCTTGTAGTGACACTAAACTAGCCCGTCTGACAGGGGTATTAGTTTGTTTTAGGCAAAAGTCAAAGAAAGCATAAAAACACTTAGGGACAAGGACAGACAGCACAGTTCTTTCAACCAGCAACACACATTTACTGGTGTCTCCACATGTGTGTTGCTAGTTGAAAGAACTGTGCTGTCTGTCCTTGTCCCGAGGTGTATTTCTTCTTTCTTTGACTCCTGTATTTTCACCAACGAGCTTGAGTTTTACCTTAGAGCGGTAAATCGGAACCCACTGCCTGCAGCGGAAATGGCACCCCCCCGGTTGCCGCCATCTTGCCTGTTTGCCACATTAGTGATCACGTGACGTCAAGATGGCTGCGCCCAACGGTGGGGCAGATCAGATTGGCCAGATCGCGGTCAGCAGATGGACACTCTGAAACTGCGTTCGATTATTCGAATGGCGCCGAGTTATTCCGGCGGATCAAGTCACGTGACAAGACAGATACAGCAACGCTGGACGCGGGTAGGTTTTCGAACGCAACGGGTGCGAGAACTTCACCCAGGAGTGAGATAGAAGCTGCGTTCGATTTACTTGCAGCTCCTGCACCGGTGCAGAAAAGTGTGGGGCGGTGTACTTCCTGTCGTATCTCAATGCATATACCGGAAGTAGACTGCCCTACACTTTTCTGCACCGGCGCAGGAGGTGCAAGTAAATCGAACGCAGCTTTTATCTCACTCTTAGATGAAGTTCTTGTACCCGTTGCGTTTGAAAACCTACCCGCGTCCAGCGTTGCTGCATCTGTCTCGTCACGTGACTTGATCCACCGAAATAACTCGGCGCCATTCGTGTAAGATTCGAACGCAGCCCCAGAGTGCCCATCTGCTGACCGCGATCTGGCCAATCTGATCTGCCCTACCTTTGGGCGCAGCCACCTTAACGTCACGTGATCACTAATGTGGCAAACAGGCAAGATGGCGGCAACCGGGGGGGTGCCATTTTTGACCGCTGGTTTACCGCTCTAAGTTTACTCAAGCTCGTTGATTTTTACCAACACGCTCTTTGATCTTTCTTTTAGGCAGTCCGGTTAATTCAAAGATATCGATGCAATGTAGAGTTCACGCGCTCCTCAAAATTAATTATAAGGAGTAGATTTGATTACGTACAAAAGTAACAAAATTATCTACATGAGTAATGAAAAAAAAAAATAATGCTACGAAAAATGCTCAAAGTGCAGGCGAGCTGCTGCGTATTGGAACTTGTAGATAAATTAGATGTGTGGGTGATCTCAAGTGACATGGTTCTTCTATTCCTTTGTGTACCTGTGTGTCAAATGAAAATATTTCGGTAGGGTTCTCTTCTGGGCCTGCTGATATTGTTTTCTGCCTTGGTGTGCTCGGATCGAGCTAACCTAGGAATTGAATTACCTGAAAATAAAAAAAAAATAAAAATATATATATATATATTGCTCGTATATATTGTTGGAGGCTGTGGACGTCCTTGGGAATTAGATAAAAAGAGCGTTGCATGAAATAAAGTTTGTTAGTTCAGTTTGAGAGGCTGTCAGTCACCTTTCTTGTGTTTTTATAATTTATCTTTGAATTCATTCCCAGTCTCGGGATTTAAGCATTATAAATAATGATATAAACAAATAAAAAAAAACAAAGTGAATTGTCGAAGAAACAATGGCGCCAAAAAAAAATACCGATTACACGATGTAAAATAGCATATTTTTGAAATGTTAAAACGCACGTTGCTCTTATAATTACACTCAATAATGATAAGGCGTGCATTTTTAATATCATTCAAGGTACACTATTTGTTCTCGGGTATAACTTATATTTATTACCATTTTACTTAAAGAAAACTGTGTAAAACTTAACGTATTATGCGATAAAGGTTGTAAGGAACGTTTCAAGGCTTCGCGAAAGATGGTCGAAGAAAGTGTTAGAGGAAAAGATTTCTGCGTGAATTACAAATTAAAACCAAATGAATTCAACGAAGCTGTGAATTCACTACCACATCTGCAAACCCTGGTGACTCGGCAATCGCAGAACGGGTGAAACCTCACCGCGCTTTATGTGGTACGTTAATTGAACTACGCTGCTACGCGTTCAAAACGAACGACTGAGACTAAAAACAAAACAAAAAGACGCAACATACACAAGTAAGCGAAAATATCCCCTTGAAAGCAAAGCCTTTTCATGTCATTTCAATCTCATCTGTGATAATATGGCCACTGAACAACAACAACTGCCATCCCTCTAGTCCAGTGGTCTCAAACTCATTTGAGTGTGGGGGCCACATAGCCCATACCGGAAAGTTTGAGGACCAACGTAAGACGGGGGGGGGGGGGGGGGGTGTTGAAGATTTTAGTGAGAAGAGACCTGTGCCCTATGCTTTTCGTAAACTCTCAGTTTTGCCAGTGACATTTTTAAATTTGGTTTGCTTATATGACAACTTTGGACCCTGACCTGATGTGATAACGGAAATTAAAATTACACTGCTCCGCCAACGTGCTGGCATTTTTAGTAGAACAAGAGAGCAAGGAATCTATCGTTCTCCGCTTGAATTCCTCACAATTTTTATTATAACACTCTGAACAAACACTCGTCTTTTACTTGTGATATTTTCTTGAAGGTGAGAATCCCGAGCTCATAGCTTTATCTTTGGCACTTGCTCCTGCTAAGCGAGAGGTTGCGCAGCCGAGATGGATCCTTCAACGAATAGCTGAAGGTTGCAGACATGTAGCGGAATTGTTGTACATACAAAAAAGCTGGGAAGCAAGGAATAAAGCGAAACAAAGGGCAAATGAACACAGATAAGTATAAACTACGTGAAGAGGTGAAGAGAGCGGAGCTACTTTCCGAGCGAAAATGAATCGACGAGATGAGATCACTATGACGCATGTCATTGCTAGCGCTCGAGACATGGAAACCGGGACTCGCAGCCGGTTGCCTGCGGGCCGCTTCTGAGCGAGTCGCGGGCCGCGTGTTTGAGACCCCTGCTCTAGTCAGTGAAATGATGTCTATTTTTGAGTGTTCACTGCTGCTTCTTTACAAAAAAAAGAAAAAAAAAAAAAAGAACCGTACATCACTAAATGCACGTCCACTAGGTCAAGTAAAACCATATCTTGATGTTTACTTTATGGCGTGACCTATCCCGTATTGAGGGCAAGTTTATTTAGGATGAGTTTATAATAAATAACCATTTATTCTACTTTTTACCCCCTTCTAAACTCTTTTTTTTTTAAAGTCGCATGCAGAATGAAGTTTTACATGCCAGCGTTCCTTTTCTCTCCGTGGATGCTGCGGTGCATTTAATCGAACAAAGATTGCTTAATTTGCAGATTTGTAAATTTATTTTTTATCTCGTTTGAATGAAGTTGGCGCGGTTCTCCGTACAATTTCGCAATTCCGTGTTGCGAAATTGTAGTGGAGTGGCTAGAAGTTTTGAACGCAGTTTCTCAACTGGGTTGACGTATAATGGGTTTAGATTACCGACACACTGGCAATTATGAAACACCTTTCGGGAATTGGGGTAGGTATCTGGCCTCTGTAACGTGTCAATGAGAATGCTATTAGAAAATGCGAAAAACTAAGCAAGAAAATTAAATTTAGGTGGAAAAAAAAAAAAGAAAACGTAGAGTCAAGAACCCTTAGGTCGCTAAATGCAGTTTATGCGACGGTAAAGGGAGGCGGGAAGGATTGGTGGCCGAGTATGTTATCGCAGCTTGGAGCACATGGGGTGAAAGGTCGCGCTGCAGATCTCGGGGACCATGTGCTCATTGGAGAGTTTAAAGGGGCGGGGCAACGATTTTGTGCTCGGCGTAGATACCAACTCAATTGAATCCCTGACGTTTATAACCAATGAAACACGAGTTAGGTTTCCGCCTTGTGTAATAATAATAAAAAAACGAGCGGCGTTTTTTTTTTTCTTTTGCACTTGCGATTTGAACGACAGTTAACGTGATCTAAAGTCGCTGAATCTTGAGAAAATTGCGCCAATGCCTTCCCTTCCTGGCAGCCGAGCAATTACCAAATTAAATTTAATGCATATCTACAATACCTATAAATATCGGTTATGTCTAAGTTATGGGTCTGAAAAAAAAAATAACGTTGTCAATCTTAGTGAACAAGCATCCTTATCACTGAAAGAAGACAATTATTAGACCTGTGTTAGAATACGCGTCTGCAGTGTGGAGCCCATGGCAGAGCTCTCTGGTCAGAGAACTCGAAGATATTCAATCGCTAGCAGTGCGTATAGTTTTTTCAGATTTCAGACGAACTACGTCTGTGACCGAACTTAAAAGGAGAGTCAATATAAGCCCTCTGTCATACAGAAGAGAGAGCCAACGGTTAGAGCTTTTCAGATTTTCAAAAACTGTATAAAAATTGATGGCTCCGTTTACTTAAAACCAAAACGTTTTTACTCGGAACGCTTGCATCACTCAAAGACCGTAGCCCCTATTAAAGCTCGAATAAATAGCCATAAACAATCTTTTTTTTTGTGCATACAATTGATTTGTGGAACGGCCTTCCCGGTGATGTTGTCGATATTGATTCACTCTGTTTTTTCGAAAAAGCCGTAGATAATATTTTTCAGTGCTAAGATTGCTTTTATTGCTCTTAGGAAATTATTTTTACTGTCTTTATTTTTTATTACTGCTGTTACATTTACTGCTATACTGGTATTGTTATTACTAGTATTATATTTGGTTACTGTATTACTGTTGATATTGTTTCTCTTCTTTCGAATAAGTCGTATATAATATTTTTCGGTGCTAAGGTTGCTTTTTGTTTAAAACTGTTGTGTTTATAATTTGCATGTGTGACACTGTATCACCCCACTCCTGCCTTGGCCCTATATTGGGCTGGCAGTATTGATAAATAAATAATAAATAAATAAACATATAACACTCGTAGCCTAGACAACTGGAAAGTTTTTAGTTGTAGAACAACGTATGGTAAACAAATGCTATCCAACGTGCTTCCGACCCTCCTTAATTACCTAAATACTCATAGTATTAATCTTTTAACATCAACAGTAAAATATATCAGAAAATTTTTTTTTCTTGTAGAGTGAATTGCATAGCAATGACTAAGTAGAAATTCCACTCAATGTCCTCATTTATAAGTTACAGTTATATCCGTCGAGTATAAATTTAGTGAATGAGTATAGAATTACATAGTTGTACGATATATCTTGAATCTTGAACCGTTGAGTGTCTTGAATATCTTGAACCCTTAAACGTGCACTTATTTTTTTTAGTAAACCGTCTGTTTAGCAGAGCTAATTTATCTGCGACATTGGAATTTTGTACATTGATTTACTTACCTGCGTATTTTTTTTATTTCTGGTATTTTGTTTTGTTTGTTTACAAAGTGATGCATTTGCTTTGTGACCTGCCGCTGTTGCCAATTGAGGAGGGAGCTCGGGCTCGTCAAGTTGCACAAATGCAGCTTTTTTCCCCAGTCCCCTTCCATCATGTACTTGCACTTGATGAAGAAATGAATCTTATTATTAAATACTAACATACAGACGATCAAGGCCTCACAAGGCGATGGGCTAATTGTCTCCGTTGCTACGGCAATCGCTATTTCAACCCCTCCAAATCTTTGAAGCTTCGAGAGGGTTGTCCTAACCCAATCTCACCAAAATCACAATGAAGCGTCATCGAACTGAAGGCGTTCCCGGCCAATATGATTGTCGTTGGCTTTGTGTATGTAACAAACTTATCAATCATGCCAATCTCCCCGGATTTCTTACAGTTGTGTTGTTGCTCTTGCGTATATAAAAGCAGGAACATTTTTTTTTCAATGCCTCCAAGCACCGACACCGCATGTGGTCCATGGTATGAGGATGAACACCTGCTTCGCCGGTGTGTGGATAGCACAATCTTGATATGGAACAAACGTCTCTATATAAGACCCTTTTTGTACAAACGCCCACAGGCGGTTCTCGAGGCTTTGACGTCATAAAGCCCCTGTATCCCGGAAAAAAAAGGCGCCATTCATTGTTGTAGAAATGCTCGAGGCACGTGCCGCGCGCCACTTCGGGGAAATTCATGGCGTCTGAAAGTTAGCTCAGTGCTGTGCTGTCACTGTAGTGCTGTGCCGCCATGATCTTCCCAAGGGCTGCACATTGCACGTGCTTCGTGCATCGACACACTTTGCGCTACTTTTGAAATATAAAGGGGCTTTATGACGTCACAGAGTAAACCAGCTTTCCTCCTTCAAAACGTTAAATTGTAGAGGCTAAGGACCTCGTTAACCCTGCAACTTTGTTGTCCGTTTAGAATTTGCGCTTTCTAGCACTAGTTACATAACCTAGCTCGACAGGCTTGCAAAGACGGAGTGACCGGAAGTCACGTGGGATGCAAGCGGCAGTTCATGTTTGTAGACAGCAAAAGGGTCTTATAAAGTCATCCTATCCGACACCAGCGAATTTAGATGGGCTCACCAAGAATGGAGAGTTCAAAGAGAAATCGCTCGTTTCATGAGCCAAAATGGCGACCATACGGGGAACTTGGAGCTACTTCCCCGCGATCCAGTTAGTTCAACGTGATCTGGAGCCGATTATATTCCGCCAATGTTTATCATAGCCACGTGCTGGGATCGACAAAACACAGGGCCGGGCTGAGTTCCGGACATTATTAGGGTTCGGCTATTGTCGTCATTGAAAAAGTTAGGCACCGGTCATTATAGTCTGTTTTACCTTACGATGTACCACAGGAAAGGCAACAAGCGCGAGCTCCTTTCTCTAGGGCACAGGGCGGCACAAGCTCTCGTGCATTAAGGGCAGGCGCCAACGTTATGAGCTCGCGCTTCTAGCCTTCGCTGCTGTACAACGTAAGGTGAAACGGAGTGTAGGGAGTATTCACTGCTGGCCATAGCTGTGTGCACGAATGCTGGGCTCGTGCTGATGCCGAGCTTCCACAGTTCTTTAGCAACGTGCACCCCGCACCACCAAGATTGCCGGTCTTAGAAGCCTATTAATGTGAGCTCGTTCTGAGCATGCGGTCTCAGCAGCGCCCTCAAATATGGCGTCCAGTGAATACCCCATAGACTCGAATGCTTGTCGAGCGAGTGATCCTCGCAAGCCCACGTCGAGTACTCACGGAATGCTCGGGTCCAATCTCTGAGCCGCATTCAAATATCAGCGCTGGGGGGCACAGCGACCTCCAAATTACGTAATCAAGTTTTGCTAAGGAGAGTTTGAAAGAAATCGCTCGCTTTTCTCCTTGAAATTACACCACAACAAAGAGCTTTCTTGGTCAATGTCGTTGCGAGCGAGTACACGTGCCCCCCCCCCCCCCCCCCTGCCAGCAAACTCGTGTAAAGTGAAAGAAAAACAATCCACCTGAATATCGTTGCACCGCGCCCCTTTAAAGGCCGGTACACACACCGTCTGCTTAAGGTGCCTTAAGTTTCAGAAGCTTACGTGTGCTTACATCGGGAGTCGCCGGGATATCTTTTGCTACGGATGTAATTATTCGTTCGTTATCTACACAGCGGGAGCTTAGTCTGCCAGAAACATGGAGACATTGTTTTCTACTGTGGATGCGAAATGGAACGTGGCAACCCAGATCAAGGAGTTAGCTTTGCACGCGAGGCTCGAGGCACGGGTGTTCCGGTAACTTATAATGTAATGTAAGAAAACGCAAGAGAACGCTCTTACGTGAATGGGCCGTTAAAAAAAGGTGGGCCCCAACGCTTTCGCCTCGCCCCCCCCCCCCCCCCCCCCCCCCCCTCAGCTTTGGGCGTCACACAGAGAGGTATCAGAAAATCCGCGTATGCTCAGCGCGCCGCCTCAAGATGCTTGGGGTACCAAAGCGTTGGAGATTTCTGCTCTAAAACGTCCTATTTCTGCTCTAAGACGTCCCTCCCCGGCGCCGTACTCGCGCGCGGCCGTGAGAAGCACGCTAAGGACTCCAGGCAAGCAGGAACACTGCACTGGCGCAAATTCTCACGTACAACGGAATCACAAGGCGTCCACTGGGGCTAACTATGTTCCCGCCGTCTAAACATATCACAGAGCACAATTACTTTAGTAAAAAACTTTTACCCTCGTCTGTGGGCCTTCCAACGAATCTATCCGTGAGCCTAACGACGCCTAGTCGCCAACCCCACACCCAAAAAACTTCATCGGGAGCGCAAAACTTTGCGCAAAGCCTCGCGCCGCACTCGGGGGTAATTAAAAAGGCCTTTATTCGGCGCCTCCTCCATCGGTCAGACTTCGACCTTTCGCCAGCGGCGAACCTGGCAGCCCAACCCCTCTATACGCCTGAATCGTTAAACAGGCCTCAGTCGGAACGCCGTGTCGGACGTGTGCGCGTCATCGGTAAACCGAGAGGACACCGTCGCCCAAATGAACTCGCGGATCACGGGGCCGAGGGGATGCATACGCCGCCACACGCACGGTTGTGGCGGGTGCGGACGCCCGACCCCATTCAACCGATTCCATGTGCCGGTATTAGGTCGGCTCTCTTGGAATTTTGGTCGACTCCCATTTAGGAAGCAGAGGCCGTGAGGAATTCGTGGTCCGGTGTCACAAAAAAAATTTGTCAGCTACTTTTATGTCCAAAGTCTGATAACGCATGAGATGCAGTATTTAAGAAGGGATAATTTACATTTGGTTAGAAGCAGGGTGGCTAGTTGCGCTTATTATAAGCGGATTTGGGCTTCTTTTTTCACCGTGTCGCTGGTAGATTTTTCCAGTCGCTTGTCGCGTTTTTTGTGCTTATTCGCGTTTTTCCTGCAAATATTCTTATTTTAGTGCTCGTCGTGCTCACTGACAGCGCGTTTGTCGTCAAAAACGCGAAAAACAGCATGACCGTTTGGCGCAGCGGTTAGGTGGCGCTAGCTACCGTCCGTCACAAAGTACAAAACTATTACTATCCATTCACAAATGTTTTGGCACCTTGCCCATCTTGCCAGTCGGCAGTTGAGGTCGTCGTGTCTAGTTGCCATTGTATTTTGTGCAAAATGGCTTCGAAGTGGTCGAAGTATGGCAAACGATATTGTAAAGGGGAAAAGGAAACACAGCTTAAGGACTGGCTCCGACCAGTCACCGGAGGCAATAAAGAAGCAGCGTGCAAGTGCGAGATCCGAACTCATCATGCCGACCTCGTTCAACACATGGCAACAGAAAAACACGTGAGGAACTCTCGGTAATTTTCCAGGGCACGTTTGACTACCATGGCCTTCACCAAGTCGTCACCTCCAAGAACGATACCAGAACTGGAGCTCAAGCTGGCATGTTACTCAACGTGCCATGCCACTATACGGCGGACAGTGCATATCACGCTGACTTCGAATTTGAGCGAATTCGCCTTTGTATTTTAACCAGTTCTCTTTCTCATTTTATTATGAATTAAATATTTTCAAGAATGTGTACATTTATTGAACTTCCGCTTGTTTTGGGCTTCTTCACGAAGGTCACGCCGCTTTTTTTGGGCTTGATTGGGGACGACTATTTGCTTATTCGCTTGGCCGCATCTGGCCACCCTGGTTAGAAGACATTAAAGAGTGGTTTCGGGGATTTAAGAACCGTTAACGCACTTGGAACCTCTTAGAACCGTGTGCCTTTGAAACTTTCTTACCACGAAAGAGAACACTGGAGCCACATGCCGAGTAACAGTAGAACACTTGGTCCCGTATATTTCCCTTTTTCTTGCGCTTCCTTTCTTTGTTTTTTGGTTTGAAAAACATTTTGACAATATTATAAGCGGCAATTTGTAATATGTGGTACTTACATTTGAACTCCCAAATACCGTAAAACCGTTTCTGTAGAGTACTTAATAAATAATGCACACTTCAGATTAACGAAACTTTTGTCCTTCTGGGGCCTAAACTTCGGGTAGCCAGTTGTCGGAATGTTCATAGGAAATAGAAGGACGTCTTTGTCCTCCATAAATACTAAAGCAGTCCTCGACGAAGCAAAACAATATCACCGAAGCCTCCAGACAAAACAGCTGAAGTTCAGAAAGTCGCAGTTTTGAATTATAACGATCGCCAATAGACCCTTTCAAAAATCCATCAAGCAACATTGGCGATACGAATTTCTTGGGCACGAAGAGTTGTGCTTGGCTCCGAGTCCTCGCCGAACGGTGACACAGCGCTCGTGTTCGATACGAGTCGGGCCGAGCTCAAGCCGAACGCTTGACGGAACCCCTCGTATCGAATACACACGCGCTCAGAGTATACGTGCCCAAAGAGCTGCAGATTCGAATAATTGGCGCAGCAGTCACTAGATGACGCGAACTTGAAAGCCGTTAATAGCACCCGCTTCGCACGAAGCATATGCATAACGACGCCATTGTCATGGCGCTCGTTCTGTTTGTGGGTTTCGCTATCAACGGCTAAACCGATCACGCACAGAAAAAAAAAATCGGCAGAGACAATTTCTATTGCTTACGTGTAGGAATGCGAAAGCACTCCTACACGCAGCGCATTCCTACAAGCAGCACGCTACGTCTTCCCTTTTCCCATGGCGCTCCGGCGGTGAAGTCACGCTCCTCCACTGCGTAGGCGCTGTAAACCCCGCCGGCTCCACGGCTAACCGTGACGATCCATCTGCGTCGCTGTGCTTTTCTTTATGTTTTTTTTTTTTTTTTTTCTGAGGCGCGTCCAGTTTAACCTTGAGCGCCCCGCTGGCTTTCGGGACGAAGCATCTGCGTTACTGTGCTTTTGGACAATGAGACTTCGGGTGCCGTTTCGCTGCTACAGACGTTTACAGACAACGCCGGCTTCGCTCCATGGGACAGTGAATGCTTTCGCATTAAAAAAGCGCAGGATCGCGAACCACTTTCGTCTAACGGCTTTTGTGGGTGATACAAAAGTGGCACTAAGACGATGAAAGCCACGACGATGCACTTTCGGCGCTACTCGATTTACTCCATTGGGTGGAAGCGTCCGCTGTGGTCTGTCTTTAAGTCAGTTCAGACAGATCTGCCGTTTGTTCTGATTATGTTAAGTTACGAGAGCTTATGTCTGCTTACGTCGAAAGTGATCGGGTATCCGTGCTTTGTATGAAGCGTTGAGCAGCTCTGCAGTCTGTAGACGAAGCACGGATGCCTCTAGGTGATTAATGAAGTAACGCAAGAAACAAAATGCAGGGAAACGCTCGTGTATGAATGGGCCTTTAAAGTGAAACGTAGTGGAGTCGACACATCTGCGTCGGTTTTGTGCACAGCATGGTGATGATGATGATGATGATGCTGTGTATCTAAAGGTCATAAAACAAAAACGTAATACGTGTACACGTGACGAGACAAACAGTGAGATGATTTTTGGAGCATAACGAGCACGTACCACATGCCTGCAAGCGTCGTATCGCGTTCCACGTGGCGGTGTGTGCTTTCAGAACACCTCTTATTGGATACAGTTCGCTCCTTGTGCATTAATAAGGCAGATAGGAAATGCCCGAAAATCAAGGTGGAGGGGGGGGGGGGGGGGCATTGGGAAGCCCAGATTCAAATCCTGGGTCCGGCGTTTATTTTGTCTTTCGGTGGTTTCGTAAAACATTGATCAATTCGATCAAGTACGGTTCATTCACCCGCATATATTCGATTATATACAGAGTGTTTCACGTAAGAGTGACAAAAATTCCTAAAATTAGTGTATTCGAGGTAAAGGGACAATTTGCTCGGGACCGCATTGCTCGTGGAGGCGGACGTCAGAAAATTCTCGATACTTTATAATTCGGTCGCTAATTACGTACAAATTACTAATTATCTTTTTAATTAGTGAAAATAGACAATAGGTTCCAGTGAGAAACTTCCTGAATGTCATTGAAAATCCCTGGATCGGTAATTTTCAGAAAGACTCCGAGCGTGTGAGAAGTGTAGTAGTGCACTAAAATTACCACTCGTGGAGAAGGTACAAGGCTAGCGGTTGCGGTAAGGCGACCGCGCGATTTTTCCGTCTCTTATGAGAGTCCTCGCATTGTACGTGCTCCACGAGTGGTAAATTTAGCGCACTACTACGCTTCTCACGCGCTCAAAGTCTTTCCGGCAATTACTGATTTAGTCGTTTTCGATGGCACCCAGCAAGTTTCTAATTGGAACCGTGTGCCTACTTTCACTAATTAAAAGGTTAATAAGTCACGTTTGTTTAATTAACGAACGAGTTAGTAAGCATCGCGCATGTTCTGACGTCCGCCATCATGAGTAATGCGGTCCCGAGAAAATTATCGTTTCACCTCGACTACACTAATTTTGGCAATTTCTGTCACCCTTACGTGAAACGCCCTCTTGGGGGCAACGCGCGCGTCGCAGCTGACAAACAAAGTCCTCTCATCGCCTTGGTTGCAAGCGGCGTTACCAGATGACTCTTCGTTAAGCGTCTAGTGCAACCCATAGATTTATTATAATAATGTACGCTGGAGATTTAACTTGCGCTAGTGCCTATGCGACTTCCAGGAGGTAAATTGAAGCAGACAGCAACCAATCTTTTCTTTCGGTGCTCCTGTTCGTTCCTATGGGAAAACGCGCGTGCATTTTGTCTTTTCGGCGGAAAATAACATGGATAACCTTTGTTATTTGGGTCGTACCGAAGAGTATGTATGCCTTTATTAACACTTTAAAAGTGTAATTGCTTTACTTACAACAATTTTTCTTCGCCAGTGAACGATGTTAAACTTCGCTATATTTCGGGCCCAAACCTCCGATCCATAGAGGTATGCAGAAACAAGCGACAATTTTGAGCAACATATCAAATGAAAGGAATGTGAAGGTGTTCAAGGTTCGCCAGCATTCCGGAGGTGCTTATAAAGACTTTTTTTTTTGTTGTTGTTATTCCTTCAGATTTGTTTAAAAGATGCCGCGAAAGCTACACTTATGCGGTTTGTGCGGGTGAGTTACACGGCCAAGAGGACATGGTATAGAGAGGTAGTCGCAACTATTTGTCGGCTAATTAAGTAAAATTTGTTAATTAACTTTTTAATTAGTGCAAATGGACATAAAGTTACAATTAGAAACTTTCTGAGCATCGTCACAAAGCACTAAATCAACTATTTTTAGAAGGATATAACGCCGGGGCAGCATTTTATGGTGTTCTGTAAAAACGCTCCATTTGGACGCGTTTCTAAATTTCGGTCTCTTATCGGAGCGCACCTTTGCGCCCGCGGTCCTGCTGCCCGGTGGTCACGGCGCGAAGCCACCTCCTCGCCTCCCTCGTAGAATGGAGGGAAGTATGGCGGTACGTGTGTTGCGCGTCTTGGCCACTGGGGAGCAGGGCCGCGGGCGCGTGGATGCGCTTCGATAAGAAACCGAAATCTACCGCGTCCAAATGAAGCGTTTTCACAGAACGCCGTAAAACGTTGCCCCGGCATTATATCCTTCTAAAAATAGTTGATATAGTGGTTTTGGATGAGGCTCAGCAAGTTTCTAATTGGAACTATATGTATATTTGTAATAATTAAAAATTTAATTAAGAAATTTTACTTCATTACTCGACTGATAGTTCCGATTATGTCCCTACACTATGTCCCCCTGGTCGCAAACCTCACCTGCACAATCCGCATAAATGTAGCTTTCACGGCTTCTTTAAAACAAATCTGAAATAATAATAAAAAAAAAACACCCTGTATATTGCTGATATGCCCGTCCTGTCACTATATAAATATGACCACGTCGTGCATATCTACGAGCGCTTAAAACATTCAAAGCGTAAATAATAAAGTATGGGGTATGGATGATGAATCCTTTTTATTTCCTATGCCGGGTAGCTTTTACTGGGCACGCTGTTTTCTGGTCCCCCTATTTTCAAAGATTTCGAGCGTGCGGGTGATGTTTCCAACGTCTTCACACATCTTCACGTGCAAAAAGAATGAAGCAGTACTTATTAATTGAAAAACTGACTATATTACGTGGCCTTGAATTTATTTTGATCGTCTGCATGCGCAAAGAGTTGCTGATCGAGTGTTGTTCTTGCCGTCTCTCCTGGTTTTCCAGTTCTTCGTTCGTTTGGCCCCTACATCCCGTTTGGCACGTATTGCCACGTATATCTGACTGGAAAGCACCGATGCCGTGTTCGCTCTAACAGTGTCCGACAGTGCACGTAAATACGTGTGCGAAGCTTTTTTAGCACCGTTTTTAATGCCATGAATTTGAAATGAAAACGTATTAACTGACCAATTATTTCGCCTGCGTGACTGAGGAATGTTCCAACCTACCTAGTAGTTACAAGTTGTCCCTGATATTTGCTGTTATAATTAAGCGCACAAAGAAGATGCACTCGCGTTGTCCCTTAGAAAGGCATTACGCGGACCGACTGAATGCTGTCTGCTTCAACCAACGTTGACTTCAACTTGCCACAGCACACTAGCGTTAGTTGAATCTCTAGCGTACGTTACAATACCTCTATGGCGGAAGCCTGTCGCGGGCCATGATTTCCCGTGAGTCTGTATGGCAGACATGCGTGTTTTTTAATTCGTTTTATGTATGCCCCACGTCACGTAGAACTTGGCGTTTCCGCTACGCGTGTTGTTTAGGCACTGTTTCGTCGCTCACCTTATAGTTTCGTCCCTCAACGGCGGCAATAACAGTTTTATGAACGCGCTGAAACTGAGAGATCTCTTTCGAGATGCGAGCGGTCACGAAGCACGTTTTTATCTTCTCATCAGCGCTGTCTGGACGGCTGAGTCGCCGCCGGCTGAGGCTAATCGGGCGCGTGCCGTTAGGACTTTATCTGGACGATTGCGGGCGGCGTTCACCGTTATGTGTGTCCACAACAACTCAAACGACATGATTGCTTCACGCAGCTACCTCTTTGCATTACTGGCCACATTGTGTACGGCAATCGACCAATGCAGCTGCCTGAACTTGTGATCACCATAGCCGAACGGCGACTGCAAGTGGAGTGATTATACGCGACGGTGACTAGCCCCTGGGGCTTGCATGCGTGGCCCGTCAATTTTTCAGCAACAGACAAGCAAGACATCGTTCCGCGTTCCTAGATAGCCCATGCATAATCAACTGGCTTGCCGTCAGTCGAATATGCATGTGTTACTCTGGCGTCAATGTATTCAAAGAGAGTCTTCAATGTTTTATTGGGCGGGAAGAAAGTAGCGCCCGGTAAAGTGCAGGTTGTCCGCAATGCAGCCGATAAATAGATAGAATCTGCGTTGACAGCAAAGACGTCGCTGCCGTCGCGTCCTCAATTGACCATGCGCTCGCCATGACTTTTATAGCAGGATAGTTTTTTTTTAATTTTGCAAATCAGAACGATGTCGGAAAGTCAAATTGGCGGTGCTGCAGTTGAACATGTGATGACCTTCAGTAATGACTACAGACTTCCATTGTGTTACCTACATATATCATCAAACATGTTAGCAACTGATGATAAGTAGACATGATAACCAACTCGTGACATTAAGGCAACGTTACTAAAACACACAGTTGGGAAACTTACTGTCGAAACCTGGACCGCTGGCGTCCACCGAGAACAAACCAAATATGATAACAGCGCCACCCTTTAGCGACGAGTCAGGACATGGAAGTTGCTTTATATTGCTATTGCGGAATGGCCCTGCGAGATGGCGCCACCTAAGGTCTTTCTATACTGAAAAGTAGCGACTTCTTTTCCCTCCTCCCCCTTTTTGTTTCTCTCTCGCCCTCGCGCGTCGAAGGTGGCGCCGCCTGGATCGCTTCAAGCTAGCAGATCCTTCCGCTTGAATGCAATGGGCGGAAGGTTGTTTTCGTTAGTCTTCGTGTTTCGCAATTGCATTTCTGTCGCGAGTTCTGTAGTTTAACGCGTAATTGAGTACGGAGACGTTCGAGATATCAGCAAAACGAGGGAGACTGACTGGAAAATGCGAACTAGGGCAAACATGGGCACGGACACGCGATGCGAGCACGGTCTACGCTACTTTGCTATCGGAGCGAGGCTCTGTTTCGCTCCTGCACGAGCAAAGCCGCCGACTACGTGCAGCAGCGAACTCTTGTATGTTGCACAGTTACTTTGGCACAATTGAAGGCAGTGTCTTTGTATTACCGCACGCGTGCCCCAGACGCAAAGAAGGGAGATCACACGCTCGGTTTTTTTCGTCGCCTCGTAACGGAGGCAAGACAGGACACGTAAGCACGAAGGGATTGCTGTTTTTCTTTAAAAACTGAAGCACTCTCCTCAACAGCTACCATGCCTCGTCTCACCTTAACATAGACCAACCATAGAGGCTACAGACGTGAGTGGGCAGCTTCGACTGGGGCTCCCGCTGCATGAGTGTTCACGCAACCGAGGCGCGATCGAACGCAAGGAGCCTCCACTTGTAAAGTTTGCATATAGTTCAAATTAAGAGGAGATATCGGTGGTCTTGATAATAAAAAAAGTTTCCCTTTTAACGGTACCCATCCTTGGCGTGCGCAACGTGTCGTAATAGTTGCGCAAAAACGATCTACTAATATTTTATCCCCATTGATGTAAAGGCGCGACTGGGAGCCTTCACCCAATACGCGGCATAACGAAATCAGAATATTCTGCGTAAAAAAAACAAAACAACCTTAGCAGAACAAGCGAAAACACAAAATATCCGCTAAGGCTGGCGCAGCGGGCAACCGGAGCGAAAATGGCGACGCGGGGTCTCGAAAAGCAAAAACAACCAAAACAAAATCCGCGCGCAGCGAGCTTCGAAGGGTGGTATACATTCGTCCAGTGAGAGGAGCTGGCGACATTCTTCAAAAGATGTCGCTACCTTTCCGTATAGAGGGACCTTACAGCCACCGGCCTTTGCGCGACTCGAACTGAAACCAATCCGGAGAGCAAGTCGTCTGATTTTTGCGAAGGAGGTGTGGTGACGTCAACACGATGCCGAGCTCTTATTGGCTGATTGATAAAAAAAAAAAATAGGGGGTAGACGTTGAGGCATTTAGGACTTGAGGTCTACTCACTATCCTTTCAATCAAAGCCAATCAGAGCTCGGCGTCGCTCTGACGTCACCGCAACTCCTTTGCAAGTAGCAGACGACTTGCTTTCCGCATACGTGCAGCCGTGCAGCTCCCGGAGTGGCCGCTGCGGGAGAAATAGCAGCGTTGCCATTAGTTCGGTTCTCGAGTACGGATCGGAGCCACTTTTTCAAAGGAGGCTCTTACGGCAGTTTCCCAACTGAGTATTCTTGTTACGTTGCATCGAGACAAAACCAATCCTACTCGTTTCATCACGCTCAAATTCCCAGAAAAACAAAATGAAGTACACACTCTGTTCACCCTAAGCTGAGACTGCAGCCAAAGCTACAAGGGCGAGCTATAGCCCGCGCTTCTGACTTTGAGACGTGCATTTGAAAGCAGCGACCTCGAGCTCTCGTGCTTGTGGCATTGGCTACAGTCTCAGCTTAAAGGTGAGCGAGTGTACGATTGTCCTAGTTTGCTGACACCACGGGAAGGCAGGCGAATCTGTGAAAAGGCTTTTCCCAAAGAATGCCTTAAACAAAATGGCTCCTTATTTGTGTTGTGCACAACGGTACGCTAAGCACTGAACAAAGTTTCTTTTTTTTTTTTTTTTTTTTTTTTTGTCCCCAGCTTTTGTTGCCGTTTTTATGTTACAACAGACCATAAAGCGTGAAACCCCGAGTGAGCAAAAATCACATTCCTTGCATCGCTGAGCGGTGTAACCATAGCAGCTGTTGCAGAAAAGCAATGACATAGCCGAATGCTGCGCCGTCATCTCACGGCAACTGTGATGGTTGTCATGGTTACACAGCGGCGCAACGCGACGCGGTTTTTGGCTCACGTGTGTTGTACCGCTTTACGTTTCTTTATAAAGAGGGCGGAGAGGAAGAGGGTTGTCGTGGCACGAAGATTATTGTTCGGGACTTTTCACATCAGGGCCGCACACACGTTGATATGTATAAGGTGGCCACCATGAATTCTAGCGCTGTTGACCCCAGCAAGTTTGTTTCTCTTTTTTTTGCAAGAACAGAGTTACGCCGTGAAATTTCACAAAACCACCTAAATACACATTCGGTGAGAGTTTGAACTTTCGATGTGCAGGCGCCAATCTTTCCCGGTTCGTTTTAAAGCACAAGGATTCACTGTGTAGCACCCTATACACGAACTCAACTCTGTTACGTCACGGCGCGGTGATGGCGCGTCGGGCGCACTTCCGGTTAGGGACTGTGGGCGGAAGTCGCCATGCGGGACGTGCATTCCTGCGTTGGTCTGAAAGAAACCAGACAAAAACCTGCCTCCTCGTCAAAATGCCGCGACTGGGGCTGCACCGAAAGAGTCGAGAAAGGTTTGAAGGTCAGTTTTTATGTGCTTAGTTCGTCCGAGAGCGTGGATATGTGCCGTGAAAAGGAAAAACCAGACGCCGTCGGACTACGATTGCTTGGGCGGGAAGCAGTTTGGGTTGAATTCACTGATACTTGTGGACATCAGATTTCTTTGTTTTGTTCCAATATGAACGCGGGAAAACCGTCAAGTTGTACGGACCACCTGCGGACTACTCATGCGTCTTCAAGTTCAAACAGCTGCCTGATTGTTCGAAATGTCGTCTGCTCTTTCAAACGTTCCTATTTGTCGTCAGCTCTTTCAGACAACACCGGCCCGTACACCAAACACTGGCCCGGTAATTGCGATAAATATTAAGTGCAGGCCTTAAAAGTCTTGTAAGTTGGAAGGTGGGTTGGGGTAAGAAGGCTCGATGTAAGCAGTATATTCAAGGAGATGTTGATCATTTTTTTACCAGTGGCCATCGCCGACTTGTTATGCCCGATCTTCTTGGTTCGATTCTGCTTGCGATTTTCAGTATCGACGTCAAACATCTCAGCAACGGCCCAGCCTTTTGCAGCCCAAGCGATGTCGCGACTGAAAAGAGCGAGCAGAATCTCATCAAGCGAGTCAGGCTTGGGCGCCGATTCTGCGGCGTCCACGCGGAATGAATCACCGCATGTCACATCATTTACGCGATGTTTTGCGGTGTAATGAGCCTCGTTAATTTAGCTGAGGCCGCTGCAGTAATCAGACATTGCCAGGAAGACGTGGAATCAACAATTCCAACGCGAAAAAGAGCACGGGGACTCACACTGGACGCCGGCAACATCGCCTTCCAATGGTTTGTTTATGAGCGACGGCGAGGTTCTTGCCCACACTCCATCACGCATGCACGGCGCCGGTGGCGTCCGCTAGGGGCGCTCCGGTTTGTTTGTAAACATGAGTTGGTCTATATATATAGGTGATCGAAATAACCAGGCTCAATATAAAATTGGTCGTAAAAATCGGCGCCTGCTCATAGGAATGTAAACTTTTCGTCAAACGTGAACTCAACCAGGTCGGTTCCTCATGCAAAAATGCAAGCGTAGCTCCCTTTCTGTAAAAAATAGGGCCAAAACACTTGCCAGGGTAAAAGACGGACGGCGGCGAAGACGATCGAGTCGAGTGGCGCTACTTCCTTATCAAGACTGCTCGCGAAGACCGTGGTACATTAAAATGAATACAATCTTTATTGTTACCTACCTTTGGTTTAAAATAAATACGGACAATAAAAGCACAAATTCAAGTACAAAAAAGCGCGGTTGCATAATGACAGTGCTCTTGCAGCCGACGGATTTCGCCTGCGTGTCGTCTGCTTTCATTCGCTGGTCGGCTACACCTTCGAACGCTGCTCCCGACACCATCTATAAATACGTGCTCCAAACGCGCCCCGCCACTCGACTCAGTCGTCTACGTTGCCGTCCGCCATTGACCCTGGCAAGTTTTATGACCCTATTTCTTACAGAAAATAAGCTACGATTTTTAATTTCACAAGAAGACACCGACCTGTGAAATACACCTTTGACGAAAAGTTTACATTGCTACGTGCAGGCGCCAATTTTTACGGTTCCTTTTAGATAAAGCCTGGTTACTTCAGACACCCCGTATGTATAGAAACAACGGTCACTTCCGCGCGGTATTAAAAGCTTGGAGCTAGCTATAACCTGTCCCTGTTTCTGGTTCTTTGATTCCAGTGTCTACAGTTCCAAGCCCGGTGCACTGCAAGCCGGCCTGGGACTCGTTCACGTGCTGGCCCCCGGCTCAGGCCGGTGCGGTGCTGCGCAAGCCGTGCGCTGACATCATCGCGTCCCTGGACATCTCGCTCGACGTGGGCGACAACGGCCTCGCCACAGGTGGGCATCGGATCAACCCCAACTGTCCAACACTATTAACAAAACAAAAAAAAAAGTCATTGAACTTGCTTTCCTGCAGAACTTGTATATAGCCAACGGTCTACCACGGTATATCACAAAATCGACATACCTCAAGAGCTGCGCTCTAATTTCGCATTACAGGGAAACGTAAAAGTCTAATTTTTTCACCGAAAGTCAACGTGATTGAGAATGAAGTTTCACGGCGTGGTGATTGTCACTCCGCTTACTTCATACTTCAATGAAAGCAATCCCCCCGTCCCTTGTAGACCGCGCTAATTTTCTCCACGAATGCCCCGAGGAAAAGTTGAAAGGAGTAATTTTGTCTTAGAAAGGCGGGGCATGCAGTATTACTGCTGGAGGACTGGAAGACTTAGAATGACTGATTTCCTTCTTAGTGCGTAGTTCGCGGTGTCGCGCTTCCATATATCTCAACGATTGACTGCAAGCAGATCGGCGGAAAAATGTCCGACCGCAAAATACACCTGTGTGGGACGGGAACCTGGCCGTACGACGCCTGTTTAGTAGGTAGAGATTAAATGTAATTACTGCCTGATTCACATGGTGCGACTTGACTTGCGGCTTCAAAACTGCATCGCGCATGCCGCAAAAAAAAAAAAAAAAAGACATGGTGGAAGAAAGCGGTGTTCAACATCGAAGCTGCAAAAGTTACAATAAAAATCGCACAATATAAGTCATGCTTGACTTATAAAGGAAAAAAAACAACAAAAAAACAAACAAAGGTAGTTTCAGAAATGCCCGAGTCTCACTAGCTAAGTTCAGTGGATCCTGGGAAAGCAGCGTCAAGTTCCTTGAATGGTCGTCATTTTGGCTCACGGGATGAGCAGTTTCACCTTGAGCTCTCCATTCTCGGTGAGCCGATTTAAAGTCGCTGGTGGCATGTAACTAGAGACGTTCCTTGAATACCGAGATTTTTTGTCCACAAACCTGCGAAACAAGCGCTCGTCTTCCTAATGCCACCATATCCGGCGCCGGTACTTGGCGGCTTCGAAAAATAATCTACCTGTCTCGAATTAAGTAAGAACATCAATACCATAGTAAGATACCTGTGGAGATGAGCGTGATCGATAAGAGGATGGCGTACGCACCGCCAAAGACGCTTATATTGCCGAGGAACGCTTTCAGTGCGAAAATGCTCCATAGCGATTGTGGTGCAACTGGCTCAAACGACCCTTTCGAAGCTTCGAAGATTCGTATGAACCGAAATGGCGATTGCCATGGCAACTGAAGCAGATGAAACAATTACTCCGCGAAGAAGGGGCGTCTGCATGTTAGCATATCGCTTTTGTGTCCGGCTAGCGGGCAGGGAAAACAATGGGGCTACTTTGCCTCGATCCAGTGACTTTATATCACTGCATTAAGGTTCTTTGAAATCCACGTACCAAACGCACTTTCCACCTACCCGCAGGTGCCTCGAGCGGAACCGTTTAGCATGGAAACTCGACGCGCCTCCGTTGCCTCGTAGATCGAGAAAGGTCATTTGATCGATAACGACTTTGGCGATTAATCTGCATACCACTTTAGCGCGTTCGGCTCCTATCTGCACAAGGGGAAAGAAGGCACTAACGCGGCTTCGAAAGAAAAGAAAACACCAAAAACATCAGGAAAAATATGACAGTTCTTCAAGTGATGAGCACGTGTAGGGCGTTTAACGATACCCGTGACATATTTAAATTTTTATTAATGCGACGAATAAAGTGGTGCCATACTCCGTTTCACTCCAAGTCCGACCGAAGAGGACGCTATGATTTGAGGGAGACCAATCGAGCGTTGCTAATAATGCATCGTCACGGCGGTTGTTGTCTTTGTGCCTTCGCCGTTTCCGGCCGAACCAACGTTACTGAATCACTCAGTTGGGAAACTGCCATAGAGACTGCTCTGAAAGAGTGTCCCCGATCTGTCCTCGAGCACCGAGCTAATGGCGAACACAACGCCGCCAGTTCTCCCGCAGCGGTCGTTCGAGGAACTGCACGTGACGTCTATTTTGGCTTTAAAGGCCGACGACCAGACTCGAGATTCTGCAAGGCAGAAGACCCTCCTCTTCACGCCTTCGGGCGAGGGAAGCGAAGGATGGAAAGAAGGGAGCAAGAGGGGCGGGCGTGGGTGGAAAGGGTAGGAGGGAGAGTAGGAAGCGGGCGAAAAGTGGAAAGCGCGAACTGGTCGTCGGTCTTTAAGCGCGGAACACATGTACGACGAAACCTTCCGATCCGACCTGCGGACTGCCGGAATGGCCTCTGGGGGCGAGGGTTTTCGTAGCATCAGAGAGCGTTGAAAACCCTCGCCTCCGACCGTCGTATCGCATCGGGACATCGGATCGGACGGTTTCGTCGTACATGTCTTTCGCGCTTTAATCGGCCATTCTGGCGCCGAAACAGATACAGCGGAAGAGGTTACAGGGGTGCCTCCCCGTCTCCCCGGCGGCCGCGCCGTGAATTACTACTGCAGTTAAGATGCACCTATGTCGGGACACGCTACCTGAAAGCACCGCTGAGGCATGGTTGTATAAAAACTATATTAATTGTGCCGCAAAACCTTGCAAACTAAAGTTTCTAAAAACATCGCGCGCCCTTCATTTTGTACAAAACTTCAATAAAAGCCACTACAAAAAGAGTTTTTTTTCTGTTGGTTTTTACGCGAAAACATGCTTTCTAAAGGGGTGTCCAAACAGGACACTACAAAACGCACGACTCCGACAAATCGTGAAAATTGAAGCGGGCGCGAAGCGGGCGCGTCCGCTTCAATTTTCACGATTTGTCGGAGTCGTGCGTTTTGTAGTGTCCTGTTTGGACACCCCTTAAAAGCTCAAGGTGACCACAATACAGGCTAATGACAAAGGCCGTGTTCCAAAATTTACTCGATCTTACTCCAGGGTAAGGGTTTTGTACCCTTGGCGTTCTAAAACCTACCCGCGTCCTGCATTTTTCAATCCGTGCTGTCACGTGATAGTTCCGCCGGAGTAACTCGGATCCATTTGGGTAAGATTTGGAACACAGCCAAAGAGTGGCGCTGTTGTCGTATTTAGCTCGGTCTCGGTGGACGCCAGCGGCCCAGGTTTCGACAGCGAGTTTCCCAACTGAGTGTTTTAGTAACGTTGGGCCGAACCGATCCGGAGCGGAAGTTTCGTCTGCTTCCTTGGCACGGGGGTTGCGACGATGTCAGAACGCAGTGCTCCCATTGGCTGATTGAAAAAAAAAAATAGTGGGTCGACCTCGGTGTGCGGAAAGCGGGCTTGTTTTGTAAACACTCTGTTGTTGTAGAGGGTATTGCATTTCGGAACGATGCAAAGTACTTACCATACATAAAATTTGCCTTACCCTTTTTTATTTTACAGTTTGAGAGACTGGCTGTTGCGATAAAACTTAATGTTTTCTTTTTCGGACGTTTCGTGTAATTTAGTCTAACAATCAATGGGTGCAAATGGAAATCCTGAATGCCCTTCGCGTTTAGTTTCTTTTACTTTATTTTTGTCGCTTTAATCGTTGCCAGTTTTTTTTTTTTTTTCTTTTTGGTTGCTGCAGAATTTAGTGATACGGCGATCTATTGCTAAATAATTGAAGCACGAGCCGCCTGTGCAATTATTTTACGAAGAAAAAGTCTAAAACGAAAGGTACATTGCCTGTGCACAGGACATCGCCGAATTTTAGTAATTTAGCTGGAAGCGTTTCTAGATTTCTGAATTTATTCATATGCTTATATACGTACCCTTAAAAAACCACAAACACCACAAAAAATAAGAAGAAAAAAAACAGAGCAATACTTTTGATCTTGGCGACTCGAAACATTAAAACATTAAACTGTTTTAATGGCATTTTCAAACAATTTGTCGTAAATAATGCCAAAATATATTAAAAAAGCCGCGAGAACTGGTTTCATTCCACGGAACGTTTAGGTACGAATGACTCCTCGAAGGCATTAATGTTACATTGAAGTAAACCCACTTTCTACTGATATGGTCATGCTTGGCAAAATATAGAGTGGCGAAATATGGCAATGAATATTTCGGCGAGCACATCGGCAACTGCCTCGCGAACGCGGTTCAGTCGCCAGTGGTATAGTGGCGCAATAACGAATCGGAGGAAAAATAGGTGCTTCAAAACGTTTTCAAAAGGAAAAAACGAAAATCAAAAAAAGAAAACTTCCTACGTTTTGAATTTTCAAATACAAATACACAGACAGACACAAACACAAAACAACTACAAAGATTTATCCTACGAATCTGCCGCAGCCAAACGCAATTTGAAAACGTATTGGGTTTCTCCATGCTTCAAAATAAGAAGAAAAAAAGTATTCTATTGACAGACCATATCCAAAATACACAGAATTTGATTCCCTCCCACATGAAAACGATGTCCTGCCACCTTTAAACACCATCGGTAAACAGTTACCCGCAACGGTCGGCAGTCGGATTGATTACACAGCAAACCCTCGTTCATTTTATCTTCATTACATATATATACATCTAAAAAAAAGAAAAAAGAAAAAAAAGCTTTGCGAGCGTGTTTAACGGGACCGGAAGTTCCGGAGAGCGAGTTTACCAGTTTGCGATGTCGATATCCTTCCGCGTTATTATAACCGACTTTTTTTTTTTTTCTTTCCGGGAGTGGTGGTTGAACGACTGATGGAGTGGGAACACCGAACAGTGAACGGCGTTCACACTTGCATTTGATCGCCGTCTACACGCGGAACCGAGATCATTTCTCGGCGCAGTCCATTTTCCGCGCCTGATCGATGAGCCTCCCCTATAGAAGCACGTCCGCATGTTTTTGAACCTGCGTACTTCGCTCACCGCCAAGCTGACAGCGCCGCGGGCGCTACGCGTTCGCCGTACGACTCGCGTCCCTTTTATCGCGCGATCCCGCTCTTTTGCGAGTGGGTACGGCCGGAAGGGCGATCACGAGGCGAAAGATGGAGGAACGAGTGGGCGATACGAGCACGTAGCTTCCACCGCACCGTCACATTTGGGGGCGAAACGGGGCATAAAGAACGTTCCACTTCGTTAACGGTTCTCCCATTTCGGACCCCAATGTGTTCCCGAGTGGGCTTCAGAGTGCCCCATATTCGAGAAGCCGCGCGACAACATTCTGCAGAAAAGATATTTTTTTTTCACTTCACAAGAGCCCACTTGCATTACAGGGACTCAAGTATATTCCCACGCCACGCCACTGACCAAACAAAAAAATAAAAAAAAGGACCCCACGTCGCCGCGTGATTCTAACAATAAAAGCAATAGTTTTTTGTTTGTTTTTTCAGTCTCTCCTTCGCAAAACTTGACGACGAAGTTGTGGATATCACATATCGTTTTGGCGCTCTCAACAATGCGATCTCCAGGATTCCGTCATCAAGTTTTGCCATCCCCGTGATGACGTCATTCACATGCGGCTTCATACCCAGGACACGAGCACTGCGTGAACGTTCTATCTATAGGCTCGTGACAATCAATACATCCACATGCATTCGTGCCCAATCGCTGGGATGAGGGAAAGAGTCGAACCTTTTAACGATGTGTGGGAATCAGTACCTGCCATGGGCTTTTTCAATTCCAGCGAGTCGCAATAATAAACATTGGCGGCATATAATTGGCTCCTCATCACGTGGTCGCGTGTTCTAGCTGCGTGTTCAGTAAATGAACGCTGCAAGTTTTTTTTATATCTTTTGCGGCTGCCACTGCGCTAAAAACAATAATAACTAATGCGTGTTTCACTAGTCATGAATGTCAAGGAATAATTCAAAATAATATTCAGTGAAAGTAAAAAAAAAAATTGTTGCTACGTAGCTTTAATATAATTGCATAAAATTAAAGATATTAAGGCGACAAGAAGCGACGCCGTAGTATGACGTGTGTTCTCCTAGAGCCATTCCGGAGGTGACGTATTTTGTTCACTTACGGGTTCTTACGCGCAAAATAATGTATCTGTACGTGTTCTATCATTGCTGGACCAATCATGTACAGGAAAGGCCTAGTGACTTACGCTTTTGACGATGCTTGATGGGTCCCACTACCACAGCGTCGGTGACGTCGAACATTTTGCGTTCGTCTTTAATGTCTAGAAGGTGTTGGACTGAGCGTTTATCTCCAAGTTTATTTTCGTGAAACAACAGCAACAACCCGCGTAATTACTTCATGCACGTTCAAACTGAGACTGTCTAAAACCGTAGTCACACTGTTCATATATCGTTCAAAAAGACGCGGTGTTCGCTGCTGCGGAAATATCTGTAGACACGCCCCAAGCAAATGCGAAGCATATAATAATAATACTATTGTTTTGTGTATGTTTATATAGATGGAAGTTAGTCAGCCTCAATGAGCGTCCTGAGTCTCAGCCGTAGTTGAGAAATTTAACCAGTGCACTACAACTGCTATCCTGGGGGTCTTTAACGTGCACCACGCAGTAGTGATACACGACCGCACGCCGGTACGATGCTCATCCAGATCGAAACGGGAAGGGGTGGGGATTGAACACAGGATTCCTGGGTCCTGCAGCGCGAGCTTTCGCTCCACGTGCTCCGAGCTGGTGTGCACTGCACACGCGTTGTACACGATCCAGATTACAGCCGCCATTGCTGACCTTCTCTAGTCTCACCGAAAAGAAGCCACTGAAGCGGGCTTTGGCGATTCTCGAGAAAAGCCCTGGATGGAGAGAAGTACACCGTCGAATCTAAGATGACAATGGCCTATCCGACCGTCTTGCTGTGGTAATGATGGAGCGAAGTGATCAAAATCAGAGTCGTATATGAAGAGAGTTTAGTGAATGGGAGGAGCCGGCGGGAGTCGGGGTGGAGCGGCGAAAGTGGCGCCGCCGCCACCGTGACGTATTTCCCCCGTGATGATACTGCGAAGTAAAAATATCTGAGACTACCTTGAAGGAACCGCACACCGCGGCGAAGGAAGTTCTGTTTCTGAATGAGGCTGAAAGAAAATGAACTGATGATTGTAAGATATTGATGGAAATAGCGAGTTTTGCGGTACCGAGTGCGTTTAGTGAGCCAAAAAAGGTGATATTCACGAATAATGTTTCCTGAAACACGAGGCAAAACTGGAAACGTAGGATGCGCGTTTGATGTTAATTTCAAAATTCTTACGGAGCCGTCTCCACGGCTTTCAGCGTCCACTCGGTCGTGGCCGTGGTGGCAATCAAAAGAAAGAGTGCATTTTCGATGTCTTCGCCACGACAACTTTACGTGCAATGCCCTTTCAGTTACAAGGGGTCGCAAACTTCAGCTCTCGCGAGCTGAAATTACATACTTGAATTCATCCTTACCTAAAAATTGTGGTTTGAAGATAAACGTTAAGCTCATTTCTTGCTCCAAGGGAATATTCGTGACTAGTGGTTGGTCACAAAAGATGCCAATCAACGTTCCCAAGGTCATATCAACAATTTCGGCCAACGACGTGCCCTTAGGTTCGCCCTACTCTTACCGATTAATGACCGAACTCTGAACGTATACGGCTCCAATAAAATGAGAGGAAACAAAAACTGAAGATCGATTATGACGGCGCCCATGCTCAGCTATCTGAAAGCGTTGGTAGACGGCTTAAACACGCGCCAGACAGAGCCGCCATCGCCGACTTTCTCTGGTCTTACCGAGATGCTGAGCTACTGAAGCGGGCGTTGACGAGCCTATACAAAGGCCTATGATGAGAAGGACACAGTAGCATCTAAAGTTGCAATAACCTGTCCTGCTGTGGCAATGATGAAGTGAAGCGAACGGAATAAAAGAAGAGGAAAACTGAAGGTCCATTATGGCGGTCCCCATGCGCGGCTGGCTGAAAGCGTCTATATTCCGTTTCAATTCTAAGTATGAACATGGCGGAAACGATAACCCGTTTCATACTTAATAAGCAACGCTGCCAAAGCCCCGGGCGCGAGCATGAGGCTTGATCTCGTCGATCATTTGTGCGCGTTCTCGCGCAAACGAAATCATAGATGAAGTTACGCACTCGCGCCGGTTAGCTTTGAAAGCGTTGTGTAACGGAGTATAGAAAAGCAGGAGCTCCGGACTTTCAGTGTCCCTGCCAAGCGCGCATGCTTGAGCAGTGAAAAGCACTGTTCAGGGCCACATGCTAGTACTTGTAGCTTCGGCCTCGCTTACGTTTTAAAGTGAAACGGAGTATATAGCTCACTCGGTCACTGATTCCTTTTCATTGGCGAAGCACGTTTCCTTCATACATACGTACACTTCGAGCTTGTGTGCAGAGAGGGTTTGTGCGACCAACGTGAACCGTCCTACAAGGAAGAAACGGACCTCGGACGGTGCCTGCAAACTGTCTTTTTGTATGATGTACATGCTGTGTGACCGCGAACAGTTTGCGCTTACCACTTCCCTCTTCCTCCTCTCCCCGTTCTACCCTCCCCACCGTTGCCTGTTTCCTCCTCCCCCATGGCGAGGAGGATCGTCTGCCTTGCAGAATCTCGGGTCTGGTCGTCGGCCTTTAAGGGAGGAAACAGTGATTTGCCGGATATGTCTGCGGAGACGACGTGTAACGGAAGGTCTTCGAGGAGAACATGCATACAGTACCTACGTCTTTTGTACAGATTTTTTTTTAGATGCGATAGCACCGTTTAGGTTAGCTCTCACTTCCAGGAGAGTCTTTTTAATCTGTAATAAGAAACCATTTATTAGATATAAAAAAAAGCAAACTCTCTTTCTCGTGTTATCCTCCTGTGCTCTATCGCGCTTCCTTCTCCCGTTATCGCGCGGGTCGCGGGACGAGGCGCTCAACGGGAGTGCAGAAGTTTTCAGGCGGTGATCGCAACAGCAAGCACCTGACTAAACAGGGGAGTGCCGAACAGTGGCGACGTTTCACTATAGCAGAAAGAGAGCGACATTTGACTATAGCGGAATGTACTCTTCATAAAAAACGAGTAATATACCCTTTTTTTTTAAAACTGTGCGGACTCTACCAGCTGCACTGCGCCGGCTGTACGAGACCGCACTATTTTGGGCGTGCACCTTGAGTATGCATTGTTCGCAGTGCAGTGTCAGTAGAAAGTTTCAGTAGAGCGTGTTTCCCCCTCCGCTAAGCCCCTCCGCTACCCGGAACTCTACAGCAAAGGCCATCGGCACGCAGGCGCAGTGGCGGTTTCTTCGTAGCGGAGGGTTAGCGGAGGGGGAAACACGGTCTACTAAAACTCTCTAGTGTTCGGCGTGTACTTGGGTCGAAAGGTATGCGCAGCGCAAGTTTGTCTGCTTCCTTTGCAGAGGTTGCGGTAACGTCAGAGCACCTAGCTCTGATTGGTTCTGATTTAAGGTTAGTGGGTAAACCTCAAAGCAAGCTGCCTTGAAGTCTACCGGGTGTCCTTCAATCAGAGCCAATCAGAGCTTGGCGTTCTGACGTCACCACAACCCCCGCAAAAGAAGCAGACGAGCTTGCGCTCCTCATTCGACATGAGTGCCGCGTCAGCGCTTGGCGTGAACTCGGACTCAATCTCAGGCTTCGCGCAGAAAGCGACGACAAAAATATGGCGGCCCCCAGTGTTGCTTAATGCACCCCCGCGGGCAATAAGAGCCAAAGCATTCGATTCGGCGTTTTTCCGCGTAGGCGGTCCCGACAGGCTCAATTATCTCTCAGTTTGTCAGATAACCAGAAGTATCGGTTCCTATCTTGTGGAGATCACGGCCGCGAGCGGGCCGGACATGAGCCAACGGGGGCGAAGGGAGAAGGGAACCAGGTAGGCACGAGGCAGATCTTTGGTGGCGAGCTCGAGGATGGTGTGCGACGGAACGGTGAAAGGACAAGATGCTGCCAGTGCTGCCTCCAGAGCGTCCAACTGTGAAACAGTAAATCCTTTGTATCTCGCGTGTGTGAACCTAATTCAGGGCGGTCGAGGCGGGGCCTGACCGGGCGGTGGCTAAAATGGACACCATCATTATCTTGCGCTCCACGTTGGGCGCCAGAAAAGGGTAACCTGCAGCAAAACACCGCAACAGCACAACACCATTTCTTCTCGCTCAGAGTGACTTCCCATCTGTCATTGTGTAGAATCATCCTGGAAGATTCTACAACCGCGTATGACGCCAAAAACGCTCTCATATTTCTTTTTTTTTTTTTTCTCCCGGGAAGGAAAAAGGAATGTTTCCGCGATCCATAGTTTACTTGTTTAGTCTCCACGGGGCCTTAGAAAAGTCGAGAGTGAAAGAATTAATCGTTGTCTCGGGCGGTGGTCGGTTCTGTGCGGCGGCAGTTCCGAGTTGCAAGAAAATGATTTACAAGAGGACGTTTGGCTTTTTGCGTGTGGCGGGTGCGGTGGTCGATTGCGTGCATGCCTCCATGCGTCTCTGGGGAACCATTAAAATGCTTCTTTTTTCCCACAAAACAGGGGCTTGTTAAAAAAAAAAATTATGAACACATGAAATTCAATTGGAACGGGTAAACTTTCAGGCGGCATTAATTAAAGATTCTGTGGAATTCCACGCATGATTCAAAATTTTCGCAATAAGTCCGGGCAGAAGGATTTATTTGTATGTCTTAGAAGCAATCTCACTGACTTGCGTCACTGCCGGAGGCATGAAGACAGTCCTCGGTCGAAGACGTCGTGTCCGATGTTCATTTTTCAACAGAATCAGGTCAATCAATCAAGGTGTGAAATAAAAACAGAACAAGCGCCTTCGCTTGTCTAGTATTCACTGCGACGCGTCTCGTTGCGTGCCGTCGCTTCATCCATACGCCAACCCGCTGTTCACAAACACGCCCGCGTTTGCCCACACCAGGTGTGGGCATTGCGCATGCGCTGTACCGACAGCAGCGCCACCACTGCAGCGTGACGTCAGAGCGTCAAGTTTGTGCGCATGCGCAGAACCAACAGCAGCGCCACCACTGCGGCCTGACGTCAGAGCGTCAAGTTGGTGCGCACGCGCAGTACCGACAGCAGCACCACCACTGCGGCGTGACGTCAGAGCGTCAAGTTGGTGCATTCCAGTCCAGTGAGTCAGCATTTTTTGCGTGGGCGAACAAATCCCTGACGTTATTGACCTGTGGAACACCCGTTAGTTTTTCACCGCACGCAATCGAAGTCGCAGAAAAAGTTAAAGAAAAATTACACCATCTTCCCGAGGGGAACCATGGGGTGATGCGGAGCATCGCGGATCGTTATTAACGGTGTTATTAACGGTGTTAGTGACGTTGTTAACTTGCGTGTTATTACGTTGTTAACTTGCGTTGGTTACCACACATCGCGTGAACGTTGTTGGAAACTCCGCGATGCTCCGCATCACCCCATGGTTCCCCTCGGGAAGATGGTGTAATTTGTTTGCTTCCATCACACTTCATCGGAAGAACGGAGTGAAGTGGAGTCAACAGCGGTGAACTGAACGCGCGCAGCGCGCTACCGCTGCTTATATTCACACTTGAAGGAGAGGAGACTAGAGGAGGAGAGTTGCGCATGCGCGCGCGGTGTGAGTAGAAGCGAACGCACGCGAAGTGCACGCAGCTGGTAGAGAGAGAGAGAGCGGAGAGAGCAACGCGCAGATGTTGGAGAGAGGGAAGGAGGAGAGTTGCGCATGCGTAGTGTGAGTGCGGACTGCGACGCCGCGGGACATAGACCCGAGCAAGAGATGCTCCGCATCTAAATCTAGCAGCGTTCATCCCCTGAACTTGCAGCCAGAACAAGCGACCACGTGATCTGGAGCCGATTATATGCCGCCAATGTTGATCATAGCCACGCGCTGGGGTCGGCAAGGCACAGGACACGCGCTGAGTTCCAGACATCGTTATGGTTCGGCAATTTTCGTCATTGCAGTGATTGGACATGGGCCACTTCCCGAATGCTTCTCGGGCATCCGACTATCACGAGCCCAAATCGAGTGCCCAAGCAATGCACGGTTAGAATATATAAGCCGCACTCAAATATCGCCACTGAAAAATACTGCGATCCTCCAGTTACGTCATCAAGTTTCGCGAAGGAGAGGTTGAATGAAAAGAACGCTCGGTTTTGACTTTGAAATTAGACCGCAACAAAGGAGGTTCTTGGCCAGTGGCGTTACGTGCGAGTATCCTTGAGTCCCACTAGTGACAGTCAGAGCCGTATATGTAGAGTTTGGCCACTCATTCGAAAGTATAGGAGACAAATGAAGAGGCGCTATTGGCCGAAAGTGGGCAGAACGTGTTCCAGGGCGCCTCCACAAACTTCGCAAACTTCACAAATGGGAATGTGGTCAACCAGAAGCCGGAAATAATACCCTGGCGGTGGTCACGAGAAACAAACTTTAGAAGTGCGTCAGAGTAACTGTCGGTGACTGAAAATATGGTGCACGTGATGTTTCAATCATCGTCATTCAAATATCATGGTGGGATAGTGCGACTAGCGGAAAGATCGATATAATCCGTACGCCAGGCGCCGAGGGCGGGGAATCTGCCGTCCGAGGGGTCACACCCTGTCCGAGCAAAAAATAGTTCAACTGGCACATTCGTTTCTTGCATCTTTCTGCATGATCATGATCCAAACATCACGTGCACTCTATTTCGAGCCATGAAGGGTTACTACATTTATCTATTACGCGCTTATTAAAAAGATTAAAACTGTTCCTCGCTACCACCGCTAGGGGACTGTTTTCGGCTGTTGATTGGAAAAGAGAGCATGCCAAGACCCCTTTCTGCGTCTGGTGCACGCCCTGGCTCTGCCCGCGCCTCCTATTAATAAAACTCTCTTTATACAGGGCTCTGGTGCCAGTAAGCTCGTGTAAAGGGAAAAACATTCCAATTGAATATCGTTGCATCGACCCTTTAATAACTTGAGCATGCCCCACCTTTCCCAAACCCCAAGCAAAAGTACGGAAGAAAAAGGTGTAGTCGCTTGACACGCAGAGTCATAATTATGTATTGGTCTTTGTTCCCATATCTCGCTTGAACGTGTTGCGGTTAAACGTATAAAACAAAACAAAAAAACATTAGCATTTTTATGAAAGTGTGGCCTATCTTGACGTTTTATGACACCAACAAATTAATATTTTTTTTAGCTCGGATTAGTTTTAACACACAATGCGTTAATGAGCCGGAATTCGTGCGAAAAGTGTCCCACTTTAGTGTGACGAAAGCGATTTACATGCAGGCCAAGGCAATATAAAACATTCATAGCTCATAGCAGGGAACAACTGCATTCGCATCTAAAGCATGTAGAAGGCACATTTAGTTTTACTCACAGATTCATAATCATAACTAGGCACAGTTATTTTTGCCAGCGAGATTCGCCAAGGGGCTCAGCGGAAATCGAATCCCGGACCATGGGCACAAGGAGGAAGTGAAAGAGGGCGCAGTCAACTGGATTAACCATGACTTGCCGGCGACGGTCAGTTGTTATAGCACGCGACTGTCCGTGGCGACTGATACTTAGTCCAGGAGATATAGTCCGTGGCCGATAGCCGGCAGCCAGTCATACTTAGTTCAGCATTCTTAGACCGTGGGCGACCATCGGCGTCGAGTCATACTTAGTCTAGTATACTCTGTCTGCAGGAAACCGCTGGCAGCTCATCATACTTAGTCACGCGTACTTCGGCGACGAGTCATACTTAGTCCAGTATACTTAGTTTGTGGGTGACCATCGGCGCGCGCAGCTTGCCACCGAGTGACGAAGTAACAAGAGATACCGTTGCGGGGATATGACGTCAGATTTTCCGGGCAGAACTCAAATAGCAGCCTAAAAGGTGCACTACACCTCCTACCCTCGCGATTACATCAGTTACCGCAAGGGGTTCCTTGCCCCTCAAGAGCACTTAGAATTCGAGGCCCTACACTCACCCGTGGAAGAAGCAGAACCTGTGGAAATATTCTCATTTCGTCATGCTCGTGGCACAGTCGGGCTCAGAATGAACTGAAACTTGTAATTTTGATAGACCAGAGAACAGAACAGTATCACCGTGTGCGCAGCACTTCGGAAACCGCTGTACGCTTCCCGTAAGCAAGTATAGGAAGTCATAACATATGCGTAATAGATTCATGGCACATTTTTTGACGGGTTTAGCAAGAAAAAAAGAAATAAAGACACGACTCTTTTTTTATTAGAGTGTACATTGTTTTCAGTATTGCTTTCAATTATCTTTATAGATGCCAATTGATTATAGTGATATTTTTTGGTTATTTTTTTTCTCCTGCGTATTTCATGAGCACTTATTTCACATATCTTTCACAACCGCCGTAGCGGTAAACAATATTGATAAAGAAATAAATAAAAGTAAATAAAACGTAGACGTTCAGTTATTCAAAAGGCGCGGGAACCATGAACTCTCAGAAGTTTCGACAAATCAGAATCGCCTACGTGGTCTGAAAGATGAATACATACCGACGCGTCTGAAAATTACGAACGCCATTGGCGCAACTTATTTCGCATAGGCTAGATGCTAAAATTAGAAAACGCTCGGTTTGAGGAATGGAAGGACCAGCTTTTCCTCAGCGACCCCTCTAATGACGTCAGGACCCCCGCGGCCGCAAGGCTTGAGGCGGGGTCTCCACCTCGGGACCAATAAGTCTGCGAGCAGCGGGAAGTTGCCTCGTATTTTCCGTTGCGGACGGTGCTTCGAAAGCTACGCACACCCCGGACCAATGAACAGCCTCCATTTCATCCCCTGACCCAGCAGTCCGAGCATGGAAGGAAGCGCGATCACGTGGCGAAAGATAGACGGACGAGTGGTCCAACGTGCACGTACAGTTTCCACCGCACTGTCAGATTACGGGGTGAACGGAGTTTATAGGAGTTGCTGCTACGGGAAGAATCGTTAGACCGAAGGGATCGCTGTCGCTCGGTTTCCCGCGGGACGGAGACGTTGTTAAGGGGTATAAGGGGGCACTCTCTGCCATCATCCCGTCACGGGACCTCGTTTAGGCACCGAAAGGTTACCGACCCACTGACGTACTGCAACGAGGAAGTTTCAAAATCAGTAGAGAGGTTTACTATTGCCATAGTCTCCTCTATGCTCACAAAGCCTGGCAATTCAACGACGGAGCCATAGAGTGCCCTGTCGCAGATTTGCAGCGCGAGGATCTGGTAGCACAGAGCATAAAAGAGCCGTTTCTCGGGGAACCTGGATGTCAGCGCACAGCTTTTGTGCGACGAGGACCCGAAGCACACTTGTTCGCTCGGGAGAAATGTGTTTCGGTGTCTCGCCGCCGCGGGGCGCCAGAAACGTGGCTTTTCTTTCATCCGTTGTCTGCCGCTCCAACTTTTTCATTTCGGCGGCCGCTTCTCGAGGCTATGGTACTGCGTATAGGAGCAAACGCAAGCTCCGCGCATTTGCGTGTCGTCCCCATGCGCCAATTCAAGACGCAGTTTGGGCTTCCACGCACGTTCAGTGTGGGAGACGCAACGCTAACACGAACGCATGGTGCTCGCGTTCGCTCGTATAAGCGATACAAAAACACACTATTGTAAGAAGGCGCATTTATCGTACGGATGTTCGGACAGAGCGATGATTGCCCGCTTTGGAAATAGGTGCCTTGTACGTGAATCGATGATCGTCTTTGACACGTAGTCAAGGTTACGTGTTCGTTCAATGCTAGGCTTCTTTTTGCAGGACGCGCGTGATGTGTGTGATATGCCACGGAAGAAAGCTATTCGGAGTGCAAGTTTGCCTGCTTCTTGCGTACGGGTTGCAGTGACGTCAAAACGCCGGGCTCTGATTAGCTCTGTTTGGAAGGATAGTCGGTAAACTTCAGTGCTAGCTGCCTAGGCCCACCCCCCATCCTTCCAATCGGAGCCAATCAGAGCGCGACGTTCTGAAGTCACCGCAACCCCTACGCAAGCTGTAGACCAGGCTGTAAGATAGACAGGTGGGGAAACGAGAGCCAAATGAGCGACCGGATTGTGTCCCCCTCGGTTTTCTCTTTTTCTGTGGCGCCATCCATGTGGAGCACCGCGAACTCTCACTCCGAGTGGGCGACCGGTGGTGACCGGCTAAACTGACGGAGATGATTTCTCGTGGATTTTCAATGGATGACTTTCGTGCTCTCGGTTTATTTTGCGCACTCTCCCATAAAGTTTCATGCAAATGCGATTCCGATTTTTTTCTTCTCGCCGTAGCGCCATCTGTCGCAAATCGGCGGTACCCGCAAGCAGACGAGTACACAATCCGGTCACGGCGCTGCGGTAGGCTTCTATGGGCCGTTTCCCCACCTGTCTATCTTACACCCTGCTGTAGACGAACTTGCACACCGCATTGCGCATGCTAAAAGCGCGTTTTACAGCCCAAGACCGCGATCATGAGGAGACTATTGGAACTATCTGTACTTGTATTGACCTCAAGAAGCGACGTAAAAAAAAGTCCGGCTCTACGCAGTACGTTACTAGCTTCCTCCTTTCCGTGATGAATTAAGGTATATATGGGTGGATCCTAAACTAGCTTTATGTCGTTTTATCAAGGCGTACACGTTTCAAGCGTCAAAAGCGTCTTTTCTCCTCTCGACAACCAAATCTTGTAAGAAGTATGTCGCGCGGGGCATAAATCATGCGTAAAACGTTGTTTTTTTCCCTCTTTATCTGACAACGATTATACCTACTCCGTTGTAGAGGGTAAGTGGGAGAAGAGGAAACCCGGTTTTTCTCGCCGCAAAAATGAGCTACACATTGCCGAATACTACTCTGCGCCCAACTGTAGCGCTAGCGGTTGGGACAGGCCATATGTCACCTGTCCCAATTGCTAGCGCTGCATGACGCTAAGTGCCGAAGCCTATAGGCTTCAGCACTTAGCGTCATCCCGTGCAAACGTTAAAAGTCAATTTCCGAAAATTTTCAGTGAGGAAATGACGGTCACGAGAGCCCGCGGATACCTGGCGTTGAATGGCGTCTGCTACCGGGAACGGAAGCTATTTTCTCATTGAAAATTAACGAAAATATTCAATAACTTTTTTTTTTTTTTACCAGATAACGTTACGTTTCGATGCTTTGAGATCTGCTCCTACCAGCAAATGCTACATTTGTGTAAAAACTGAGCAATCGGCAAATCGTAACTAACGCTTGCTGTAAGAGAAACATGGTTCCCCTTTCAAGGCAAACACTCCACATGTAACCTTAAGTCTTAAGTAGTATAACGCCCCCTTGCTCCCAAGAGGTCAGCCCCGAAATACAAGATAATATTGTCAACTCAACCAAGTAAAGCGTAAATAATATTAATGCCAGGACAATCTAGACAGATGATTCTCTGAATATATTTACCCAGCTAACGCCAGCAGCAGCTTAAGTATGCATGCTTACGGACGTTATATAAAGTCATAAATAAATTTTCTTTTGTACGACTTTGCCTCCAAGCAGTTCATAAACGTTGTTCCTACCGTAAATTCTCGGACACCCCGTGAAACGATTGTCTCCAGAATGGGATTTTAACCGCGTCACGAGCGGTCCGTTATGATCTCGTTCCGCGATTCTTTAAATGTTGAATTAGCCTCGGATTTTAATCTCGCGACAAGAAAACTCGTTGTTAACGAGTCCCGCTGTTCTATATAGAGCGAAACGGGACGTGTTCATGCCTTCCTTATGAAGATTAGAGGGTCCTTCCTCTGCACCCCTGCGCTGGTGTTGTCTCATCATAGATTTATATCCAATTTCGGGAAGTCACCCTTTCGGCTCATACTTCCCAATGCCCACTTTTTTTGTTTGTTTTTCTTCTTTATTTTAGTGGGTAAGCGGGGGTCATACGTTGTTTTCTTGCTGGGGTCGCATATAGCGTTTTCATTATCTTTAGCAACAAGACTTTATTTCCCCGTATTTGTCTCTGTTAAAATACTCTTTTCTGTAAAAAAGAAAAAGAAAGACACGCATGAAAATTTGGAAAGAAAAGCTAGCGCCAAGAACGGAAGTAACTTTCGGTCATAAACGAGTAGGGTAGAGATCTGAGAAATGATTCAAACACCGCACGCTGCTGGAGGCAAAGGCTCTTTTCTTATTTGTGTGCAAAAATTGTAAATTTCACATCGATTTGCAAGACTCTAATTTCTTTCACAGGTTTGGATGATTGGAATTTTTGTTGTTATCGTATAGCATATGATGGTGATTTTTCGTTTTCTTGTCGCTTTTCAGGATTCTATGCCTATCGAGTGTGCGGACTCGAGGGCGACTGGTTGTGGGGAAATTGGACCAACTACACCGAGTGCTTGGGACTCATCAACCACGAGGTAATGTGTTCTTAAGGCGGGCCTCGTTTTTCCTAACGTGGACATGGTAGAAGCTGCCTTTCTCTTTACCGTGCCTATGAAACAGCTTGAGAGACGCGAGGCGTAGCTGAATGCGTTGACCCTTCTCTCTTCGTGATCAATATCTTGGCGTTCTGATTGGCTACCGAGCGATGGTAAGATGCTCGGGTATTGCTACATCCTGCGTTTCTTAAAGTGTCCGTTCTCAAGTTTCCAGCGACCATATCTGCTGCGTTGCTGAAGCGTGATACAAAGAATTGAACAAGACAAGATCGAAAATGGCGGACTCGCTTCGAATACTTCTATCATTCCCTTTTACGAACAACGTCCGATGGGGACGTTGCCGAACTTCAAAGCCGTCAGGAAGTTAACTCGGAGGCTGACTATGGTCACATAATTACCAAAGACGACCATTAGACGCTTTATCTTATGCTACAATTGAAAACGAGCGTGTTGGTTAATAGATACAAAACTTGAAAGTATAAAACAGAGAGGACGAGGACGAGAACAGGACATCTTTCATTTAGCAACAACATAGAATGGCACAACGATAAAAAACCGCCCCCAAGGGTCTCAGCGTTCTCAAAGAGGGAAAGGAGATACTAGTTATGAAGGAAAGGGAATACACTAAAAGAAAAGTTTGAAAAGCGCATCAGTAATCAAGTTATTTTCGATTAGTTAAAATTAACCTTGGTCATTGTCAATGATAATGCAGAATTATTCTTGTTTGCAGTCCAAAAAGGGAATTGTACTATAAATATAAGAGTCTAAAAATCTGTAGCGTCACGACGAGGTGTCAATATTCTAGTTATCTCTGGTGTTAAGAATTCGACCTCTGTCTTTGTCAATGATAATGACGGTGCAGAAATGTTGTTGTTAACAGTCCCCATGGCAAATGACTCGATGATTTCTCTCCCAAATCTGTTGTTGTGCCCTCCCAGTATCTTAGTATTAGAAAAATGAGGAGTACAGTCATCGCATGTGCGGCTGTGAACGACAATGGGGTGATACGACTCGGTTGAAGCCTTTGATGCTTCCAAGTTATGTTCTCTGAGTCGGTGGTTGTGGCAGTCAGTACATTGGACAGACTGGCAGTCAGTACATTGGACAGTTGTGGCAGTCAGTACATTGGACAGACTGGGAGATGCGTCAACCACCGACTCAGAGAACATAACTTGGAAGCATCAAAGGCTTCAACCGAGTCGTATCACCCCATTGTCGTTCACAGCCGCACATGCGATGACTGTACTCCTCATTTTTCTAATACTAAGATACTGGGAGGGCACAACAACAGATTTGGGAGAGAAATCATCGAGTCATTTGCCATGGGGACTGTTAACAACAACATTTCTGCACCGTCATTATCATTGACAAAGACAGAGGTCGAATTCTTAACACCAGAGATAACTAGAATATTGACACCTCGTCGTGACGCTACAGATTTTTAGACTCTTATATTTATAGTACAATTCCCTTTTTGGACTGCAAACAAGAATAATTCTGCATTATCATTGACAATGACCAAGGTTAATTTTAACTAATCGAAAATAACTTGATTACTGATGCGCTTTTCAAACTTTTCTTTTAGTGTATTCCCTTTCCTTCATAACTAGTATCTCCTTTCCCTCTTTGAGAACGCTGAGACCCTTGGGGGCGGTTTTTTATCGTTGTGCCATTCTATGTTGTTGCTAAATGAAAGATGTCCTGTTCTCGTCCTCGTCCTCTCTGTTTTATACTTTCAAGTTTTGTATCTTATGGGCATATATTTTAATGAAGGATCGGGTATTTTTTCCGTTTCTACAATAGAGCGTTTTAGTATTGGGTACAGGAGCAAACGCGGCGAGCACAGTGCGTTTCCGGTAGCGTTAGCGTGCTCCACGCTGCGCATGCGCGGCGTCGTCATGCGCCCTGATTCAAGACGCAAGTTTTGGGATCCCGCGCGGGCCTTGCCGTCTCGGTGCCGTGCGGAGATCAACTCGTCTGGTTCTTGCGCTGGAGTTGTGATGACGTCAGAAAGAAGCCGAACTCTGGTGGACCTTTTTCCGAGAAGCGTTCTGCGCACGCGCGAGCGCCCGATGCCAAGCGGCGGAAGTCGGAACGAAAAATCGAGGAAATTCGGAAGGAGGCTGTATATCAGCGAGTAGAACACGTAACTGCAGCATATATATAATTGTCTTACACAAAAAAAAAGAACGTCGACGGAAAGGAAAACACGACGTTTGGGTGGACGCTACGGATGCCCCTCTTTAAAGTCGCGTTGGGCAGGCACCGCTGCTCAGAGAGCGAAGAAACTGGTAGCCTAGCTCCCTATATCGATTGGTAGCGCAGGTAGGTCACTTCCTCGATTTATAGTTCGTGCAGCCGCCGCCTGGTGCCGTCGGTATGTGGAAAAGGTCCCTTGGCTTTGATTGAAGGATAGTGGGTAGACCTCAGAGCAAGCTGCCTTGAAGTCTACCCACTATCCCTCTTTTAGAACCAATCAGAGCTCGGCTTCTTTCTGATGTCATCGCAACCCCTGCAAAAGCAGCAGACGAACTTGCGCTTCGCATTGGCTGGGGCTCATGGCCGTCTTAGTTGCCGCTGACGAGACGTCAGTGCGCGCCATGTATAGACGCTTGTAAGTACGTCCTCTGGGCGCCGCCATTTTGTTGCTGGAGTGGGTAGATCGTCCGGCAGTTAAGGACTGCTGAAGCGTACCCACGGACTCAGCAGTGCTTGACTATCAGACGATCTAACCTCTCTAGTAGCAAGATGTCGGCGCCCAGAGGCCGGGATTCTATGAAGCGACGAAATAAATTGTCGATTATTTCTTGCAGCCTCAAGAAATGTCATCCGTGGTCTCTCTAGCGGTCAGCTACATCCTCCTGCTCTTCTCGCTTCTCTCTCTCATCTTCCTTTCTGCTACGATGTTTATTTTTTGCTACTTTCGGTACGTCGCCTTTCTTGTTTTGAATCCTTTTCTGACGATAATAATCCCCGGAGACGGGAACAAGGGGGGACAAGGGACAAACGCAAATCTCCAAACACCGCTAGGTGTTTCGAGATTTGTGCTTGTCCTTTGACCCCCTTGGTTCCCTTCTCCAGGGATTATCATCGCATTCTTTACAGCCCGCCTACACCGTTGCGTTATTTGCTTTATTAGCAAATCCCTTTCTCTCTCTCTCTCTCTCTTGTATTCTAAGGAAACATGGTGGTCCACTTTCCCGCACAGCATGTGGGAGAACCAATTGGTGCTATCTCAGCGAATAACCAGGCTAAAAATATGTCTAAACTAAAAAAAAAAAAACAGCAAAAAAAAAAAAAACGAAAGAAAAACAGTTTCCGTTTTAAAACTGTGCATGAAAAAGCGCCACGTTCAACACTACAGCATAGATTGTAGTTTGTTTTATCTAAATATATGTTTAGACTCTCCAATGGGTGAGCTTCCTCTGCAGATCGCAGCGATTGGCTCTTACAAGTGCATTGCGGGATAGTAGGCACTCCATATTTATTACGGCGTGTGATGCAATGCAAATTGTCATTACGGATATGAATATAGACCTAGGTTACAAATATTTTACCGAACATCAAAAAGAAAATCAAACATGAATACCGATTTATACTGAGATACTGTAGGCATCAAACCCCCGCTTACTTTATTACATTATCGTAATTGGAATTTTAATAAAGACAACAATGAAACGGACCCGTATATCTGTTGTCAAAACCTCTTTCTCTGTAAAAAGAACAACAACAAGAACAACTGAAGGCCGATTTTAGTTAGTCATCCGAAACGTATATGGCAACACAAGTGGAAGGGCACAAGACACAGTTTCTGACGAGTTTCGAGATAAAGCTTCAACGATTTCCCTTGACAACATTGTGCACCCCGCAAGAATAGGCCACCTCTGAGAGAACAAATTAACTCGGCGAAAAGAGCGCCCGCCTTAAAAACCCCGCTAAGGCTTGCCCTCATCTTGATTTGCACATTGTCACCAACACAAATACAGGGCGCTACAACCCTTACGATGAACCGCGGACGACGCCACGAGCCTCCAAGGCCAATGCGCTGGGTTGGCCCGGACGGCTCGAAGCATCGCCTGCGGTCGATCGTGAAGTGAAACGAAATATACGCTTCTTCTCACCCTAAGACAAATTATAACAAAGGCTACAGACCACAAGCTCCCATCAGAAGCCGGTTTGAAACCACGTGATGTATTTCTCAAACTTCCTTATCGAAGCGGAGCACTGATCAAGCACGTTGGAGTGATGCATCACGTGGTGTCTGGGTCGCTCGTGGTCTGACGCTAGTTGTCCGTGGCTTTGGATGTGGTTTGTCGTGAGGGTGAGACGAAGGGTAATTCGATTATCGCTACCGTATGTCCCTCACAGGAGCGAGACAAGTCAATTTTGTGATGCAAGTTTGTAAACAGAACGGTTGGGAGTGATTGCGTATCGACGAATTCCTGATTTGTTAGCTCAAATTTGGCGGTTAGCAAATTGGGTTATACGTTTCCTCGAGCGAAATTAGTCTGTTTCGTTAGCGAGGTCCCAGGAGGAAATTGAAGTTCCGTGTTGACCCGTATTTTCTTCTTTTTCAATCAGGTCTTTGTTGAAATGCAGTGCTTTTCATGGTTCTGCAAACATATGTTTAACAAAAGCGTCTGTCCAGACAGTTGTCTGTCCTAGCTTATAACAAGAGACGTTGCGTGATGCCGGCAGTAAATGCATCGAGAAATCTATTTGATAAATACACTCGAAGGGTTGGCTCTGCAGAAATTAGAAGTTCGTTATAGGCACCTTTTATTTACTGAAATACGAATAGAACATTTTCGTAAGCTTGAAGTTCGTGACTAAATTAGAATATACATCGTAGCTCAAAGGAACGGTTGATTTGAGGCAACTTTAGCAATATAAACTGCAGGTACATGGTCGCACAAACCGCCCTTTTTAACAGTTTTATTAAAAAAAGTATGGAATTTTTTTATTACTTCTTCGATGCGTGCAACCCGTTGCTCTTTCTACCGCCAAACTATATCAATATTTGTTCTTTCAAAATTTCCGAAATTGTTTCGCTAATAGTTACTTGCACCTATGGCAAAGTGTTTCACATTTGTTGCAGGTGGAGCCACGCGAGTAATATCACTTTGGTGCCCGAAACGCGATTCTGAATGGTGTGCTTACCGCGTCATCGAACGCGGTCCCTTGATTTCAGCCTGATCACGTCGTACAAGTGTCGTGTTGCTGCCTGCCGTGATTCTGGCGGTGGCACAACAAAAGGAGGTAGAATCGGCAGACGCCTGTTCTGCTGCAGATCGCACTCCCGATTGAGTGTCCATGAAGTTTCAGTAGCCCCCCGCCCCCTCTCCCCTCCCCTAGAACGTGGTACACAGACCAGTCGGAGGCGCGTTCCAGACACACATCAGTACATAACTCCCAACATCAATAGGGCTCAGTGAAACCGAATGTATTCTACTACCCGGCGTGACAGGTCGCTGCAGTGTTCCCGAACCCGAGTTCACCAAAACCTGGTGCTTGCACTAATGGTGCACGCCGTCATGCTCGTCGTCCTCTCTCTGCCAGTGGTGGTGCAATCGGACGCACCGACGCCATTCGCGCAAATAGTGAGTACACTCGATGATAACCTTCCGACTGTTTTTCTCCTTTCTTCCGATGGAGCCAACCAAGCGGGGCCAGAAGCGCATCCACACGGCATTCGTCGTCCTTGCGCGTTTATTTTTAATGGCTAAACCAATCACGCATAAAAAGAAAAAAGAAAAAAAAACAGGGATAGACGCACAAGGAGGACGAGTGCCGTGACGGCGCCGTTCAGCGCCTCTTCATTGTCTCCGTCGGACCGTTAGCGTCGGCTGATATTAGACTAAACCATTGTGGGCCTTCATCACGTGCATAGAATTATTATAATGTACGCTAGAGATTCAACTGACGCTAGTGTGCTGTTGCAAATTGAAACAGACAGCAAACAGTCCGAAATTGACTTCCGGTAATGCATTTCTACGGAAAAAAGCGAGTGCATTTCGTTCCTGCGCTCGATTATAAGAGCAAATATTACGAATAATTCGTACCTACTAAGCACATTGGAACATTTCCCAATCACGCAGATGAAATAATTGAACAATTACGGCGTTTTTATTTTAAAATCGTGGAATGAAAAAGGTGCTAAAACTGATTCGTACATGTATTTATGTGCACTGTCGAACACTGTTAGCGCGAACACGGCGTCGGCGCTTTCCAGCATGGGGGATATACGTGCTAAACGAACGAAGGACATGTGGAAAACCAAGAGAGACGGCAAGAACTACGCAGTAACACTGGATGAGTAACTCCTTGTGCACGCAGACGATGAAAATAAATTGAAATTCACGTAATATAGTCCGATTTGCAATAAATAAGTACTGCTTTATTCTTTCTGCTCATGAATATATGCGAAGATGCTTGTTCTGGGTTCAAATCGTCACCCGCACGCTCCAAATCTTTGCAAATAGGGGGAAGCCAGAGAACAGGTGAGCGATAAAAACTGCCCAACATAGGAAATAAGAAGAAAACACACTTTCGTAGCCCACGTACTTTATTCTTTACCTTTCGAAAGTTTTTTTAACCACTCGTAAAGATGCACGACGGGGACAGGCATATTAGCAATATATACGCCCCAGCAGAATACTGGCAAACTTTGAACACACTCTACATTCCTTTCGATCGTTATTTCGCTTAGAATCGTCGCTCGTTTCTACATACCTGCCATGTGACAAAGGTTCGGGCCTGAAATATAGCGAAGTTTAGCATCGTTCAGTGGTAAAAGAATGCTGTAACTAAAGCAATCACACTTTCACAATATCAATAAAGGTACGTACTATCCGGTACAACCGAAGTAACAAAAGTTATTCGTGTTATTTTCCGGCGACGAGCCAAAATTCACGCCCGTTTTCCCATAGGAATACGCAGGAGGACTGGAAAAGTAGACTGCATGCTGTCTGCTTCAATTTGCAAACGGAAGTCCCGTGGACACTAGCGCCAGCTGAGCCTCTAGCGTTTATTATAATAACTCTATGGTCACGTGATTTGTTGCGTGCGGTTTTTCTTTCCAAATTAATAACCACTGACAGTTTAAGACAGGCAGGGCGTGGAGAGCTCCTAGCATCTCATCACTGTTCTACGGCCAATCAAGTTGCGGCGACAGCAGATAAGGACGCGGAAGAACAACACATCACTAAAGCAAAAATAACGTGAACGTCATCCTGCGTTTCTCAAGCCGTCTGCGACTATGCGGAACGCGAGGTCGTCCGCTTCTTGCGCTGGGGGTTGCGGTAAAGTCATAATGCCGAGATTTGATTGGCTCCGATTGGAAAGACGCTGGATAGACCTCCTCGAAGCAGCTAGCATCGAAGTCTACCCGCTATCCTTCCGATCAGAGCTAATCGGAGCTCGGCGTTCTGACGTCACTGCAACCCCCTGCGCAAGAAGCAGACGACCTCGCGCTTCGCATAATGGTGCGGGCTCATCTAGTGCTTGCAACGTGCTCATGCACCCTACTTCTTCGTTAGCGTTCAACGAGCACAGTGCTCACCGAACGTACACGAAACAAGCGGACCGTGTCTTACCCCCATGGGAACGCTATCCCGCTCTCCTGGCGCCAGCCGAAGAACTTCTCCATGACGTAGCGATCGAGGAAACAGCCCGAGCAAGGGGAGGTGGCTCACCGAAGGCCAAAACTGCGGCTACACTGCTCTCCACTTCAGGTCCGGCCACAGCCGCCGCTGCGACCGGATGGAAGCGAATCAAGCGGCGCCCAAAAATGCGTCGTCACGCTGCTCGTTGTCTCTTTGGGGCTTTCACGCTGGAAAGGTCTACGAACCTTTCTGACGCGTATCACCCAGGACGTAAAACGCTGAGTCACTTGGGCTGTGGGCGCATGCCTGGGGTCTCATATTTCTCAAAAGAGAGCTACTGCGCATGCTCAGAACGTCTTCCACAGCTTAGGAGGCAAAAATGGCGGCGCCCAGAAGGCGAATATTGGAAAGGTCTATAAACAGCGAGCAGCGCACGTTCGGCAGTCACCCGCAATTATCGCGGCGCGAGGACGAAGCGAAAAGCGTAGATTACTCGCCAGACGAAATTTTTGCGTGGTCACGATTCCAACCTTGAGCGAGCGGTCTTCTACGGTCGAGCTGTTCCAGTGAACGCCTCAAGCAGTTCTCCGGTTTTTGCCAGGATAGCGCTCCCGTGAGATAAGACGCCGTTTGCGTGTTCCGGATAGGTTTGGTGAGCTCCGAACAAATACTCGTTTAGGGCTGAAGATAGTTTAGTGTTTGGTCTAAAGTGGCGCTCGTGCTCGTTTTGTGTTCTCGCTACATGGCGGCTCACACGTATTTTGATGCCCACTCGAATTTATAGTGCACTCCGCTGTCTTTGTTCTAGCTACATACTCATTTAGTACTGGTACTATAGTCTATAGGGCTCAGAGTTAGAAGAAACATTCGCTCATTTATTCTTATTTGGTACTTGCATATGAGTCAATGTGCACATCTAGTTCTTTTTCATGCTCCTTTCGTGGATTCATTTACTGTGGTTACTACTTTCTTTTACATTTACTCCTCAGTTTAATTTAGACATCAAATTTATATAGTGTACAACTTACAACAACAACAAAAAAAAAGAAGTCATAAGGCCAGGTGTGTATGTCTGCATACTGAAAAGTATTTTGTTTATTCGTCAAGAAAAGTTAACATCCCCGCCCCCCCCCCCCCCTTATCCATAAGACTCTTTAATATTCTTTTGACTTTCTGCTTAATTAAAACAATTAGCTTTTTTCACCAGACGAAGTTACGTATTGTTAGCAAAGTTAAAACTAACTTCGTCGTGGGAATAAAAAAGAAAAAAAGGTTCCCGGTATCCGCTAAATACCCGGCAGTCCATCTTCACCTTGTTGCGTACTAGCGAAAATACTAAAACGAAATTCATTTTTCATCCCTGCGAAGGCCACATAAAATGTCAAATAAGGGAGTTGCGAAATTCGCACAGTCGGGACAACTTGACATCTGAATAGAATTCGAACATAATCTAGACAAACCCACCCTTTAGCTAATGCGTGTGAATCGATGCGAGGACAGATTCAATTCGACACAAAACGCAATCACGGTTCATTCTTTCTTACAACTCCGCGCTTAACTTCTCCGTCGACACAGGAAATTAAACTACGCCACCGGTACGAACGATCGGGACGTTTCTTCAGTCCCCGACTGAAGGACAATGGAAATTGGGGGTGATATCTTTCAGTTGTGCCGCCTCATGCGCGAGGGGTTTCCTGTGTTCGTTCGATAAAACTTCGCCGTCTCGCAAGCCTAAAGCGAGCCCCCGCAGCCAAGGCACGATAAAAGACAACGGACACGTGCATAAAACATTTCCGTGCCTCTCTTTATTTCAACGACTATGCGGGTCGAAATTGTGGGAGAGGAGGAGATCAGAGCGTGCGGGGGCGCCAGCGGGACGAGCTCTGACTGGAATATGATTCGCGGGCAAACGCAAAGCTTCCCCCCCCCCCCCCCCCCCCCCCCTAAAAACAAGATTTTGTTTTTTATCCGCAGGCATAAACTACGCCTCGCCGAAGCGCTCGTTCGCCGTTCAAGTGTAGTGCTAGCGTTGAGAGAACCAGACGACAAAGTTTCAAAGCTTAGCCTTCATGCTATTCAAAAGCTATGAGTGATTTTCTGAAACGTTCGATAGAAAAATGGGGCTCGTCATGTTTTTGGCAGTTTTCGGTTTCTGGCCCGCCGTAGGGCTCCTTTGTATTCAAGAGCTCCGTCGTCCGCCATTTTCCCCATTGAACCTTTCAGAAAGCCACTTATAACTTTTTTCAATAAAAGAACGGTTAGAACTGTACCTGTGGCACCTGGTTCGGACAGCTAGCGCTTCATTTTGGCGGAAAATGAGGGTTCGGTGACACATAGTTTATTTTTGCAACAAAACAAACCCCCCCAAAAAAACCAGTAATTTGTTTTGGCAACCTTGTCCAATTAGTCTCGCGTATATCAGATGTATGGAACTCGAATGCAAACGGAACGATGCCTTAAAGAGCACTACTCTAACGAACCGCAAAATCACTGTTTTCTTAAACTACACGCTGCCCTCAGTTCAACGCACCAAACTGATTAAAAGGCACATAAGTAAAGGAACAACAGCTGACATCGTACATTGTGGCTAAATAAGACCCTTATGTTAAAGTGTATACCGGTTCATGATAAATCCTAAAGATCATCCATATTATGAGAGAAAATTTACGAGTAGAAGTATTATAAATACCAGTAAAGAACGGTTTTCACACAAACAACGTGGCGCTATCTAATCGCTGTATCAACCTAGCAGAAACAACGCAGATGCTGCGCTGCCTTGAAAGTAGTCTGCAGTGATTTGAACCGCTGTATCAGCTCTGTGCACTGATAGAGCGAAAAGTGAACGCTGCATCGGCACTAAGATCGACGATAGTTTCAGCGCTGACTTAGAGTTGCGCTATGTTCGTCTGCTTCTTTTGCAGGGATTATGGTGACGTCAGAACGCCTAGTTCTGATTGGCTCTGATTGAAGGATAGTGGGTGGACCTAAAAGCACGCTGCCTTGACGTCTACCTAATATCCTTCAAACAGAGCCAATCAGAGGTCGGTGTTCTGACGTCACCACTACTTGCGCAAAAGAAGCAGACGAACTTGTGCTCCGAATTGTGTTGTTTGTTTGTTTAGACACTGGGAAGTTAGGCTGCCCGGATTGGCGTCTGATTTCTTGGCTGTAGATGCAAAATGTAGCCAGTACAGTTCTACTGCTAGCCTGGGGTATTTGACTGGCACCGCGCAGTAGTGATACACGACCGCACGGCGGTACGATGCTCTCATTCAGATCGAAACCGACAGGGGCTCAGATTGAGCCAAGGTACCCTGATTTCTGCAGTGCGAGCTTTCACTTCACGTGTTCAGAGCTGCGTTTTGCTAACCATGCTCAGTCACAAACCTCCATAATATGGAGTTTTAGAATAGCGCACGCTAAAGCTTTGCGCACGCAAAGAATAGCGTCGTCGCCACTGCGCATGCTCCGAACGCAAAGCAGGTTTTGCGCTTTGCGTGCGCAGTTTTAGCGTGCGATATTTCTCGGAAATAGCGTGCGTACGCAAAGAGCCTTTGCGCTTCTCCTAGGAGGATTCGTGATGAGAAGTTGGCTAAAGCCAAGACGAGCACAGTTAAAAAAATGGCGGCTTCCAGGATTATGTCGGCGGCTGCTTTGGCGGCGTCGTGAGTTCGACGTCGGCGGTATCCTCGCGACGGCAATTTTCGGTGCGGGACGACATTGTACTCGGTTTGGCAGCGATCACCGGCAACTTGATGCTTGCGACGCGCGAACATTTCACGGCGAAGGAACGATGTGCGAAGGTCAGTACACGAGACCTCTCTTGCCGAGGCGACGCAAGCGGACACGACCGGTCAACCGCTCGCGTCGTGTTCTCATGTTTAAACAAATTAAAATGCTACTCTAAACCAAAAAACTCGTTTTCTTTTAAAGTTATACATCATTTCGTGTATGAAATAAAAATTTGACTGCATCTTGGTGGCGTCGCAAGCGCGAGATGCTTGGGCTTTTGCGTCGCGGCGGAGAAACGCTATTCTAAAACTCCCCTGCGTCGCGTGCGCTAATACAAGCGCTAAATTTAGCGCTAGCGTGCACTAAAATTGCGTACGTTATTCTAAAACTCCCTATTAAATATAAAAAAATAACGTAAAATACCCAGGGTCAGGGAGCAAGGAGGACGCAAACACAATTAAGTTGCCCCTTGGCTTTTTTTTTTCTCTTCTCTTTCTGTATTTTTTGTTTTTGTTTTTGCTCTGTTTGCTAATGTTTATACTTTTCGCTCTGACTCACCCAACACCAAACGATGGAAAAATATAAAAGTATACCTAGACAACGTCTGGACTATATTAATAAATATTTGGGGGGCACGGACCACCCAAAACAATTCTCGCGCTTCGTGTACTTCTCACCCTTCTTTTACAAAGGCGATTTATTACAGGCTTCGGCCAAGGATGGAAACTTCGCGGAACGCCCGTGTGGCTGCACTCTGACCGCTCTGGCATTCCTATTGGTGATCGCGTGCATTCCTTCGTCAATCTCGACCTCTCTCTCTAGGGCCTATTGACGACAAACTCGCCAGGTCAAACACCTCGGCATTGCTCGGTCCCCACGTACCTGATGACATTCCAGGTGTTGATCGCCCCGCAGCACGATATACCGCGTTCATCGCGTTCACGAGTGTCGTGCCTGCAAATGGAGGGCCTTCGACCCGCTTGTCTGGAGCAATTCGGTACCTCTGCAGTACCACTGTCACACGAGGCTATACTAGAATGCTGTGGGTCCTACGAGAACTATTTTTTATGTCCTTTTCGCAACTGTGCACTTTTTTATTGTTTTTTTCTTTGTGTCAGTTGTACTGCGAGTTTGTGGTTTAATGTCTTTTCTTTTTTATAGACATGCAACACGTCCGCAAGTAACTTTTTGACTGCGTAATATATAACAAAAAACAAAAAACACCATTCCACGTAGCTTTCTGTAAGGTCTATCGCAGTTTGGGCAGTAAAATATTATAAAACGGCACCTATTCTCCGTTTTAGTACGACAGCGAGCTCTGGGATTTCAGATTCACTGCCAAGCAGGCGCCTGTTGTGCGGCAGAAGTACCGTTAAGGCAATGGTTCAGGGCGCGCGCTTAATCGTAGCTTTTGGCTTCGCCCGCACTTAGAACGTAATATTTATGCAATTTACAAACAGTGCGTTCACATATTAAAGAGAGCAATATTGCGATAAGGACTCTTTCGGTATATCTTCTCCAGTGATACCGGTTGTCTCGTGCTTTTGTAATCGCCTCCGCCGCGTAGCGTGTTATTGACCCCGATCCCCAAGTCAAGCACACCCCGAGTCCATGATTGGAACACTATCCCAGCAAAAACATTGACGTAACACTCGTGTTAAATATGGGCTCAGGATGGGGGTCGGTAGCTGATAATAAATATAAAATAAAAAAAAAAGGATCGGTGACTGAGCTTTTTTACGCAATACCACGTAGAACACGAGGCCTGGGCCTTTCGCCTCCAAAAAAAAAAAAAAAAAAAAAAAAAAAAAAACGACATCACTGGTGTATCAACGCAGCGTCGCCTAGCTGACGTCAGCGTCGTCGCCAACGCGTCTAGCAGCGTCTCACAGAGGGCGCGACGCTAACGACCGGCGACGCCAAACGGATGCGCCTGCCGCTTCGCGGCGTATACCCTCGTCGAGCTTCGCAGTGTGTGCCGCTAGACGTCGAGTCGGGGAATCCTCTAACAGTGACGTCATATGCAAACCTTGTCTTCAAGATTGTGTTTTTGTTCTTGCGCCCTGCAGCTCGGAGGACGTTCAGCGATATCTTGCGCTGCAGAATGGTTCAGTCGTGCATCGATCCCTACCCCTATAGCCGTTTCGATAGAGATGAACTTTCGCATACCGGCGTGCGGTCGTGAACAGTTACTGCGTGATGCACGTTAGGGACCCCAGGATGGCAGTTGTATAGTGCGCTGGCTACATTTCTTTTCTTCAGCGTAAACCAGCGTAACCGTAGCACGAAAGCAGATTCATCTTATGCTGTGTAAATACACACGTTTAATTTTTTTTTTTTTTTTTTTGATTTCAGAATGATTGATTTGCGCGTCAGATTATTTCCGTGGTAGCCCAACCGGATTTGGCGCATATACTTAAAAATAAACTACTCTCAAAATTTATATGAGGGAAAAAAACTACGTTTATTCACAATTTTTGTTTTGTCCCGTCAAAGGAACAAACGTTCTAGCAGAATTTAATTTTACAGCTGCTTTAGGTGTTTTGTTTCCTCATGGGAGTGAGTTTTGCTTTGCAATTTGACTGATTAGTTTTTTCTTCAATCGGGATGCTTATAGTTTTCTGAGATTATTTGTTGACACGGGGACTACGCCTGATGATAGGGCAAAATTCTACCTACCATTGTCATTGGTAAACAATGAATAGCCCGAAGGAAACACAACGACCAGAGCACGAAGATGGGACGAGCGCTTGTCCCGTCTTCGTGTTTTTGTCCGTGCGTACCTTTTGGTCTCTGTGTTGTTCATTTAACAAACTATCCCACTTTAACATTCTCGTACGTGGTGATCGGCGTCGCTGTATGTCGGAATATCGTTTACACTGACCGAAACAAGATGATAACAAAAACGTCAATTTGAAGACAGTGAAGGCTATCACTGTGATTATACGAAGAGCAAGTCGTCTGCTTCGTGCACAGCAGTTGCGGTTAGGCCAGAGCGACGCCAAGTTCTGATTCGATAGTGGTTAAAGCTCAATGCTAGATGCCTTAAAGTCTACCCACTATTCTTTTTTTAAATCAGCCAATAAGAGCTCGGCGTTCTGACATCATTGCAACCTCTGTGCAAGATTCAGACGTACTTGCGCTCTGCATTATCTTGACAATAATATTAGTTCCTCGTAATGAATACCGTATTTATACTTAAACGGTACCTTGAAAAAGTATGGTATCATTGGACATTTCTAAGATTGTACGTGTAAGTTCTTCGTCCCTCTTGGCCAGCCTCCCCTCTGCAAGAGCATCCTGTCCCTGAAGATGTACGCGGCCATGGCGTCCATCAACTGGATGTTCGTCGAAGGGCTGCTTCTCCACTCCAGGATCACCATCTGCATCTTCCGGCAGGACGCCCCCTTCAAGCTCTACCACGCCATCGGGTGGGGTGAGTGTGTGCTCCAGGCCACTCCGTTTCCGCTCCACTGTGAACGGTCTGCCGATGCAGGGATAAGCAGTATTTCAAATACAAGTATTTGAAATACGTATTTCAAATACTTTTTGTATTTTGCATTTGTATTTAATTACAAATTGGGTAATGTATTTGACGTGTGTATTTAAATACTAAAACGTGGGTATTTCAAATACAATTGTAATTAAATACAATTTTGAGGGCGAAAATACATCCCTCAAATTTATTGTCACTGCCCAGAGTAGGAAGAAAACTACGTTCTGCACCGAATGCAGTGTCTCTCAATTAAGCACAAGCGTTTAGTGACTTTGTGATTACGGTGCTAGTCCAGGGCAAGAATAGTGACGAAATCGACGTTCACAGGCAGACTGGCTAAATAAGTGCCTGTCACAACTTGTTATGCTTTCCAGCCTGATCTCCATTCATAGTGTTGCCTGGAACATTCTAAATGTGCGGGCCGTCCAGATTTTCATAACTGGTGCGAGTTGCAACAATAAAAATTCTCTGGCTAGTGCTGCGTGTCTTGGTCGTCTCGGTTCTTTGTTGGTCTATACCAAGATGTAATCGACAAAAAAAAAACTGTTTGAAGCTTTGTACTTTTTTCACCTATTACGTCCAAGCAGATTACATTTTTTTTTAATCATATTTCTATTACATTACTAGAACCTCGCACACTAACTCCCGAGTATGCGATGCAAAATTAAAATGAGATACCCAGAAACCCGCTGCAGGTGACCTGAAGTCGCTGACGCAAATTTTGAAGAATGTATTTGGGAAAGTATTTGGAAGAGACCAAATGCATTTGGTTGTATTTTTATCTTGTACTTAAATGCTTTTTTTGGAAATGTAATTAAATTTTTAATTAAATACATTTTTGACGAAGTATTTGTATTTGTATTTCGATACATATCTGCATGTATTTTGCCCATCCCTGTGCCGATGGTTTAATTTGGTCGGGGGAAACAAAAGTCCTCAGAGCGGCCTGAATGACTGGCATTGAACCCGGTAGCACTGATCAGCGTCCATTAGCAGTCACGTCCTGGCGGCGAACAAACAAGAGTGATGCGCAGCCCGAGCAACACAAAAGCATGGCTAATAAAAGATAGTCCGGTTCCACACACAGCGTTACGAATTTCCTCCTTCATATGTTCAATTAATATTCATATATGTGAGTGCATCATAGGTTAGGTTTTTACTGTTTTATGAAGACGTGGGGCGTTTGAAACGCCAAATCCGTCGTGTCTTCCTTCGACAACCAAATGTTGTAAGAACTACTTCGTGCAGCGCATGGGTGATGAGCAAAACTTACTTTTTTTTCCTCGATGTGACAACAAGTACAGGTGGTATTCAGTGGTGGCCATAGCTGAGGGTGTAGCTGCTCAGCGCATACTGCCGAAAAGCTTCCACCTAGCTTTTGCAACGTGCATTCCGCCGTATCAAGATTGCCGGTCTTAGAAACCTATTGGCGACGTGCGCGACCGAAAGCGTCGCTGTGGTCGGCCTTCCACGATTGGACCAAAAGCTGACTATGACGTCGGAAAGGGTATACCATCGACGGAAATAAGAGGAATGAAAGAACTTTAATTTCGACGGTGTTGGCAGTGTTGCTTTGAGAGCGCAATGATTTCAGGCTTCCACCATGCTATTTACAAACACCATCGAACTTGATGTTCGCAAGGTAATGACGTCACAAGAGGGAACCATAGGAGGGCGCCACCAAAACATCTCGCCGCTAATAAGTGTGAGATCGTTCTGAGCCTGTCCACTAAGCGGTGCACTCAAATATGGCGCCCAGTCAATAGCTCCTGTTTTCGACGTGCGCGACTAAAATAGTTGCTGTGGTCGGCCTGCCACGATTGGCCGAATGCTGACTATTACGTCAGCAAAGGATTTTTCATCGACGGAAATAAGAGGAAAGTAAGAACTTGAATTTTGACGCTGTTGGCAGTATTGCTTTGAGATGGCAGTGATTTCAAGTTTCTATCATGCTAACTACATACACCATCGAACTTGTTGCTCGCAAGGTCATGACGTTACAAGAGGGAACCATAGCAGGGCGCATTTGTCTGGCAAGTAGTAGGGTGCCTTCATACACTTTCGGGTGGCGGCATCTCGGTCATTTCTATGCCCAGAATGCACGCGCTTCGATCTCGTTCGGAGCGAGCGCTTAGCCCTGCCCGGTGCCTTGGCGCCGTTTTAAGGCCCATTCGGCACGCGCAGGCAGTTTTCAATACAACAATGGGTGTCTTCACTCTATGACATACGCACATTGAGGCACCCTAGCAAGTAGCGTGAAATGCGCCAAAGCACGAGGCTCATGACTCGTGCAGCATTTAGACGCAAATGGTGACGCAGCACTAGAATCAGTAGCCCTTGGAAGCAAACGGCGGCGTAGCACTAGCTAGTGGCACGTGTTTCGCGCGTTCGCACAAAATGGTGGTCGGTACTTGCGTAAGAAATTCGAGAGCGTAAATTCATCAGGGGCATTTACTCAGCTTGATTTCTGCTTATATGGATCCGCTGACATCTGCTGGTTCGGGAAGGCCGAAGCGAAGCGGCCGTAATCAAGCTTCATTGTTCAGGGTTGCCAGAAAACGCGACTCCTGTCATAGTGGCACCTGTATCCTGTTGTTAGCCTCTTGCGTGAAGTGTGAACAACGAAGAACTAGAAAGGGATGACAGTTTTAAGAAAGAAAGAGAAATAGCGTGAAAAAGAGAGAGAGTTAAAGCTATATCTCTATAACTTCAGGACTCACATGAGGAACGGTATTTTGTTTCCTTTATCTTCTCCTTTCCCAGACCTTTACTGATAAAGCGTAGACGCATTCTGGCTTATCGACGCTGCAGTGAGCTGCATGCTTAGGAAGTCTACGTGGATTTAGTGTGGAAACTGGAACGACGCTCAACGTGTTCTGAAAAAACATTCATATAAACAAAACAAAAAAAAAAAAGAAATAAAAAAAGGAAAAAAGAACACCCTATTTACAGCCTTTGTGCGAATTAACCGAACGCAGCGGCTATTTATTTAGTTGTTTATTTATTTTACCCTCAGGGCCAGAGACATCACTTTAGGAAGTGGGGAGAGAACCAGCAAATTAACAGTTAACAGCAGTCGGTACACCTCCCAGTTCCAGATTTGGGAAGTAATCTGTTAAGGCCCGTTCACACTCCTGCGACCGAGTACGACCGAGAGAGACGAGACTTGTTGAAACCTCTTAAAATTTCTTAGGACGAGAGAACACACTGGCACGTTGGCGCCATCTATGCGGTGACCCTGGAACTGCATTGTACAAGAGCGAAGGTTTTGCGGTATTGCCGAGGTCAAATGTGCGTAATACCTGTAAGAAAGGCTCGTTTATGACGTTGACAAATGTTTTCAAGCCAAGAGAGAAAGGATAATGCGCGAGAGAATTAGAAAGTATGCCGGGCTGCCAAGTTTACACTGCTACCCAATAGATGGCGCCTGTCTGTCCTCTCGTTGTAATAGGTCTCAAGGAACCCAGTTTTAAAAGGTCGCTAGAGTGTGAACGGGCCTTTACTTTTTTGAGTAATTTTGTAATTACCACGTTACTTTTTTCTGAAGTTATAATGTCATTTCGTTACAAAATATTGGTAACTGATTACTTCAATTACTCGTTACTTTTTAAAAATATGAGGATAATACAGTAACTAGAGCAATATGAGCAGAATATTCAGCAGCATAGAGAGAGCAAGTGCAACAAAATAGAAAACACCAGGAAGGGTAGAATAGCCGAAAAAGAAAACACGATTTTTCGTAGGACCGACCGCTAGAACCACTAGAAAAACGGGCAGGGTATGTACAAATAAACGAAAGACATATATCAAGTAAGATAACGCCGGGCAGTCTCTCTGTCGCCTTCCATCGTGTTTTTTTTTTTTCTTCTCCCGGGTGGGAAAAACCTCTTCGACGTCTCCCGCCACCTGCACAGACATCAAACGCGGGTCCGTAACCCCTCGATTCGCGGGTTCATAACTCGCATAACAGACTATGTGGCCTCGTGCGAGGGGTTCGAATTCTCTTTGTCTTTGATGTGCGCTACAGCATTCTATACCCCGTTTCACCTTATGTTGTACCGCAGCGAAGGCTGGAAGCGCGAGCTCAGAGCGTTGACAGCTGCCCTTACTGCACGAGAGCTTGTGCCGCCGAGATCTGCCCCAGAGCAAGGAGCTCGCGCTTGCAGCCTTTCCTGCGGTACAACCAGAGCCTTTTATACTGGGAGAGTTCGGCGGGTGGGAGGGGCTTACGGCCCGCTAGGTCTAGCGGACTCAGCGGGCGCCGCTTCCGCCATGATGTGCCTCCCGGCGAGTGGGTCCCCATTGACATGCGATGCATACGCGTGTAGGTTTTGCCGTTTGCGCTTTTGTTGGCGTAACGAGAAAGTCGATAAATCACGCATTTTGTTACGTTAATCATACGTTAATCATAAACTTACCTCGCACAATCGAGAACTCGGCTTCCAGTCAGCCCTTCTTGGTTTGGTTTCCCAGATCTTGTGCCTTTCTTTTCCTTGCGGGAACCGGTACATCCTGAACCCCTTTTTCGCGTTGTTCGAGCACCCAACGGCACTGCAGTCCCCCATTTATTTTTCATCTAACCTCTGGCAGAGCGCAGCGCAGAACGATCATTTTCATCGTCGTCTCTCGCTCCATGGACTCTAGCGAGCCGACTGCCGGCTCGAGTCAGTAGGGCAAACGGGTCTTATCAGCCTCCACCAGCCTTACACCAAACAAGGGTTAAGCTTGCAATTTAAGGTTATAATTATAATGCAATTAAATGCAAAGGTGCAATCAAGCTAGACGGCAAGGCACATCATGGCGGATGCGGGCAGTTGCCAGACTGTTTGATCAGTGCTGCCAGACTGGCGGCTGGATCAAAGAACCGCCGAACTCTCCCAGTATAAAAGGCTCTGGGTACAACATAAGGTGAAACAGAGTATAGAACAACCTTGAGGCACGGCTGAAAAGCGCCCGGCGCGAGGCTAAGAGCATCGTTTTCGAGGGTACGGACGATACTTTTGGTTTACTTATCTGGACATGGCGGTCGAGTCCACTCCTCATTTACAGTCAACGGTCAACATAAAAAAAAAGGGGGGGGGGGGGGGGGGGGAGTAGCCATTGAAGGTGTGCCGACGGAGAGAGAGAGAGAGAGGACGCGTAAAAGCGGTGTGATCATCTGTTGCCACCACTTTTCTCTTGCCACTTTTTCTATGACTGTCGAGTTTTCGGTTATACTGTGTCCGTCGTCTCCACGGATGAGATGTTCAAAATTCCGGGCATTAAAGAAAATGCAAACCTAGGGTTTCAATGCATACTTTGCTTGCCAAAACAACAACAACAACATATTGTCATCACCAAGAACACCAAACCCTAATCTACGGAAACGCATCGATTGGCTATACATTGGGGAATTGTAGTAGACCGTTTCCGCAGCCCGCTAAGCACCCGGATAGCGCTCCGTAATCCGCCATAAGACCTTGAACTATGCAGATAAGGCTGGCGGCGCGCATGCGCAGCTGCGGCGTTTTCTTCGGGGATACCGGAGCGGAGGAGAAAAACGGTCTACTACAATTCCCTAATGTAACGTTAGCACCAAGTTTTTCTTTTCTTGTGAATAGCAGGCGAAATACCCATGTCAAAAGGGAGCTTTGGTAGATCGATTCTTTAGCTCCGAATCTCGTAGCAGAGGTAGACGCTGCTACTGAGCATGAGCACCACTGGCTTTGTCTGCACAATTCCAGGGACCACTTTCCAAGGCCGTAAGCCAGCGGGATAGCGGGTGTGGTTGCAGCTTTCGGTGCCTCGTCAGCTTACAGAGGAACGGAGTGCACCTACACTCTCTCATAAAGGGATACTACAACAAAATTTCGGCGCTTATTTTGTGGTCTATATCTGTTCAAAGAAGCAGTATCTCATCGAACGCACCAATATCTTGTTAAAAAAGTCTCGAAAAGGAATTTTAAATCGAATTAAACGATTAGCAAAGAGCACCTTGTGGATGTCGCTAACGCCTCGTTTGTAATGCCCGTCTAGGAACCTTGACAGCTAGTGAAGTTGAGTGCCTCGCCTCCGGCAACGACGAGAGAAGAGGGGAAGGAGGAACTCCCGTCTTCCCGAGAATGCCTTTTGTGTGTTCCAGAAGTAGCTGTTGTCCCCCTACAAGATTATAAAAGATTAACCCGTCGCTCAAAATTCGTACAAAAGCAGCCGCTTCGGTGGCTGGAACGACTAGGCCATCCTCTCGACGTCAGCCTCGCCGTAGCCTTGCTCTTCCCGAGACGACCTACGTCACGATTGTGTCGGATGTCACGTGCTCTAAGCCGGTCCTTTTCCGAGCGCTTGCTAGAGTGGGCCGTTTATAACAAAAAATAGAGCCACCAGGCTCAAAATACACACGCGCGATTGTCATTTACGGATATTGTGGATCATATTCAAAGTATTTTTGAACACGAAGAATATATTTCAAATTTCTTTGAAGTATCTATTTAAATACAATATTTTATTTCTACAAGGGCTACTATAATACGGGTGTTTGAGAAATGGAGAGTAGTGTTGCAGAACACTTGTGCAAAATATCAAATTTGTTTCTATTGTTTGCTGGGTAAGTGTACAAAAAAAGTAACGTGAAAGTAATTTGTAACGAAACGAGTAAAGTAATCCTTTACTTTTCAGGGAAAGTAATTTGTAACGGTAATCCATTACATTTGCGATTCGGTATTTTGTTATTATAATCCATTACATTTTTTTTTAAATAACGAGCACAAGTCCGTCCACATCTAGCGCACCCTAGCTTGTGGCCTTCTTGACTGTTCTTAGTTATGGGGAACTTCTCCCCTTTAGCTGCTTACTTGTTGTCTCAAAAAGTACACTTGTTGCCTTCAAATAAAGCTTATAGCCAGAAGTAAGACGGGAGCAAAATTAAAAAAAAATATGCATATATATATATTTAGTGCTGCCATTTTGTTAAAAGAGCTGGAAACCAAGCAGTGAGCGAGCCTGGTTCGTCCAAAGCGGTTGAGTGCGTGAACCGGGGAAAACAAACGAGCCATTAAGGAGTTTTCGCGAGTTGTCTCCACACGAAAGGTTCGTCCTCAAACGCATTGGCGACGCCACTGCGCATGCGCGCGCGAGTCGTTGCCGGCTTCGGGACGCTATTCTCTTTCGTTTCTCCTATTCCGGCCGCTGAAGTCTTTAGATGGCCGCTGCCACCTAGCGGTTGTCGCCGCCTACTCGTCGGGTAGCAATTGCGAATTACGCGGGCCCAGTGTGCCCGTTATTATTATGACGGGTTTTAAGGTTCTCACGAATTCCTCAAGATTTTTTTTTTCCGTGGTGCACAACTCGAGCGAACGTAATCCGAGTGTGGCGGGTAAAAAGGGATCTACCGATGAAAAGGATCTATTCGCCGCTAGGGGCGCCCTTGTAGGGGTTCTGGCGGTGTGACAACAGCGGGGGTAAATGTGGCAGACGTTTGTTCTGCTGCAGGTCGCTCTCGAGATCGACAGTCCGCGGAAGCTTCGGTAGTCAGGAGTTAGGACGCCGTGACGACAGCAGCACTTGCGTTCGCTCGCGCTTTTCGCCAGCATTTCTACGCCCAACCGCCAGGATCGCGACAGGCAACAACATGACACTCCGGCTTCTGTGACGTCATTTGCAGCCACCTCGGGGCCACTTTCAATGCATGGGTGGAATAGGACGCGACGTCAGGTTTCGTGACGTTAGTTTTCCCGCTAAATTTAGCGGTGAAACTGAATTAACGTTTATGTCACTGTCGTCAAGTTTTTACCTGAATATAGCGAGACATTACCGGACGCACGAAGGGTCAATATTTTGTGATCTGGGTTTTTTAAAAACGCATTTCCCTCTTTAAAAAAGTCACGCGTTATTATTTTCCAGTATACACCTTTCCAAAAAACACTCGACCCCAGGGGCAACAAAGCGCTTTCGAGCCCAGTCACTGAGTTTGAGGCTAGACTCTCACCGGCGTCCCTGCTAACCCTAACCGACTGGACTGTGATTTCAGTAGGCGCAGCCTGCGTAGGCGCAGTTCCAAACGCTGCTGGCAGCTAAATTCTTGTGTTTTCCCGCCATATTTTGTGTTTCATGGGTCGTGTATTTTCCCGAGGACATTAAAAAAGCATTGTGCCACATTAAAAAAAAAAAAAAAAACTATTTTTGTTGGGTACGCGCGCGACAGAACGAATGCGACTGGAATATATAGTTCTAGTTATTTTTTTTTCTTACGATAAGTTTTGACGGCGCCGCGGGATTCGCCGCATGTGAAACGACAAAGCGCTTTGCAGACAAAAATAAATTGCAACAGAAAAGGGCCGAAAGGCATGCATTTTTCACGCTCACAAATAACGTGTTTACCGATGGACAGGACACAGCAAACAATTGAGGAAGTGTTCACATTCGAACAATATTTCGTACGTACCACACGATGCAGCGTTATCCGAAAAAAATTTATTTGAGAAAGATCTCAAATAACACAGTCACAGTCGACGACAGTCACATCTTGACGACCGGACGGAATCCGAGATGACTTGGGGGCACGTTTTGGGGAGAGCTTCCTTTTTTCACAACCGCACCAAGGCAAAGAAACAAACGCGACTGACCCGTTTCTCACCCCAACCCGGACAACTAGTTTTGGAGATGACTGAGGATTCTACACGGATTATCTCTTGGAGGGGGGAGAACAATGTTCGCAAAATCGTGTCTAGGTTCGTTGGACGTCCTTCACCTCCTTCGTTTCCCGTGAATGTCGAGCAGAAAAGCTGGAATGGCAGGCACTTACCAGCTTCATTTCTCACAATGGAAGATAACACAAAAAGGGTGCGCAGCACGCATAAAAAAAATTAAGTGGAAACTTTCAAGAGGAGCGAGAAAACGTCGAATGCAAAACCGCAAAAACGTACGTAGAGAACCGCGCTGAGCGGGTCTTCACAGTCCCAGAGAGTGGCACAAAATTTCTAGCTGATAGAGGGCGCGAGAGTCGCACCAGCCGCATCAGCATCAGCAACATGGCGGCGGCCTAGAAGCGCTTTTTGGAAAGGTGTATAAACACACCTGTAAACGAAGTTTCAACGTAAAACGGAAGACTGCAAAGAAGCCGTCTTCTACCCAATATTTCTAATCCCGCGTTCACTTCGTGTTTCTTCAAGGACTTCCTCTAGTGTTCATCGTGGCGTGGGCGTACCTAATGGAACAGCAGCTGCGCACGGCATGTTGGGAAGGCTACGGGTCCAATCCCTACGTCTGGCTGCTCATTGGACCGAGGCTGGTTGCTCTCCTGGTGCGTGCCGCCTTACTAATAGCCGTAATAATACTGATAACATATTAATTATTTACTACCCTCTTACTTAAGATAACCACTCTTGTTGAAAGATAACACTTCCTCGTTCAGCCTGTCACGTTTCGCATAACCTCATTCGGTGATGTTTAAAAACGTCTTGCTTTTAATTAGAATGCAATTAAATGCAAAGGTGCAAGCGAGCTGGACAAGAATGACGAAAATAATCCCTGGAGAAGGGGAACTAATCCTATATATATCTATATATATATATATATATATATATATATATATATATATATATATATATATTTATTTATTTATTTATTTATTTATCAACTAATCCTATATATATTTATATTTGACCTTTGTCCCTCTTGTTCCCCTTCTCCAGGGATTATCTTCGTCTTGCTTTTGACAGATAAAAATAAAAGAAAAAAAAGTGCCTCCTACTTTTTCAATAGCAGCAGACGAGTACAGCGGAGTTTCACTACAATTGGTAATTGGGCTCATTTGGTAACAATTTGCCAAAAAAAAAGAAAAAAAAAAAAAACGAGGAAAATTAAAAAAGCAAAAAACAAGAAAAGCGAGGACAAAAAAAAAGAATTGATTGCTCCTTTTTGTTTTTTCTTTGCTGAATTGGGAATGGAATGTCCTCCGAACTTCGCTTTTGTGCAAAGTGAGGAGTGCCACGTACCTCAAACGCAATCTAAACGTCCTCGGTGTTTTTTTTGTTTTTTTTTGTGCGCTGTTGAGTTTGCCTTGTCCCGCGTACGTTCCCTGAACGTCGTCATTTGTGTGCAATGATAATGACTTTGTCCTCGAAACGTCTTACGAACGTCGTCTTCGTTCGACCCTGGTGATTCGCACGTCCCCCGAAAGTGTAACAAATGTCGTCCTAACATCGTTTTTTTTTCTTTTTTTTACCATGCAGTTGATTTTGTTTTTCTTCCCCGAAACGTTGTGTTCGCGCGCAGTGGAGATTACCTTGTTCCGCGACGTTCGCTCAAAAAAGAAGCCCTTCCTTCTCCCGTCGCAAAATAAAAAAAAAATAAAAAAATAAATAAACAAACGTTCACGTTGTTAAAGATGAATTTGCATGTCGGTCCTCATATCCGACGCTAAGTATTAATTAGCGACGATGCTCTCCAAGAAGCGCAAATATTAAAACCTGAGGGACGCACTCCTTAATAATATTACAAACCGACTGCGTTAAAAAAAAACAAAAAACCTTAAAACTTTCCAAAATCTTTTTAAAGCGCTCAAAAATAATATCAAAAATAAAAATTGGCGCAATTTTTACATTGCGAGACACATATAATGACAGGATTGGTTCCGAAACATTGCTTTTGTTTCCAGAGCAAGCCCGCGGACCAGAACCGTACGCAGGCGTGTTGGAAGCATACATATATGTATGAAGGAAACATGCTTCCCAACATCTTCTTAATCAAACTTCAAAGCTTCAAGCTTTGAAGTTTGACTTCACCAAACTTGAAACATGCTTCAAACTTCAAAACTTCAAGCTTCAAACAAAACACTTCGAACATGTCTGCAAACGTTTTTTCTGTATAAGCAATGTGTTTGGAGCGTCCTACAAGGAAGCTACACGCCTCAGTAGACTCTCGTTTTGCATGAAGCATTATCAGTCTGACCGTGGCTTTAGGCTTAAATATACTTCTGTGTGTCTTTGTTTTCTTGCGGTGCACGGCAGGTGAACTTCGTGTTCCTGGTGAACATAATTCGGATTCTGGTGACTCGGGTCAAGTCTGCCGTGTCCGTTGAGACAACCCAATTTCGGTGAGTGAAAGTATACGCACCCTCCTTAATGATCCGCTTTGCGACGAAGCCGTCGCGCCGGCTGAACCAATTACAGTGAGAACCGAATTCTTTATGCGATGGCGCGGCATCTCGCCTTTGTGCGATTACGCCGATCCCTCCCGCTTCGATTTCAACTAATCCTACTTTGAGACGGATTCTTGCTGACGCCCATGGCGGAATTAGGCCGCGCGAGAACTTCGTATATATATTTATGGACCTCTGAACAACTCTCAACCCAGCTCATTATCATTATTATTATTTTAGCGCCACAGATCGCGGGACGGAAGCGAATTAAGCTTGGAATCAGTTCTCGTGGATGAATTCGCGAAAGAACCTGTAATCCATGATCCTCCCCAGAAAAAAAGTAAAATAGTATTGAACTAGTGAAACACTGGAATGGTGAAGCCAACCATGCAAGGGAGCTGCATCGGCAGTGCACTATCTAAAAACAAGAAAACAAAGAATCTTTTCCTGTTTTTGTTAGTTGAAGTAGTAGTGTGGGGGCTCTTGAGGTCTGAGATAAGTAAATACTGACACGGCAAGCATGGTAAAGTTGCTCACACGTTGTTCAACCTTCAGTTTGAAGGTAGGTTTCAGATTTATTTTATGTATTAGTGTGCCTTGTAGTACTGTCTTGAGCATACAAAAGTAACAAATGTTTCGTCTAGCGATCTCAACAATAGTAGAAACAACGTAAACACAAAACTTCCACCTTTTTTCACAGCAAACTAGTTGGCATTTAAAAATAGTTGAGTGGGTTTATGGATAATTACGCATGAATAAGAAAGAAACAACTTTCATTTTCGTTCACGCGTAGTGATTTGGCTAGATCCCAGTTCTTCTTGTGACAATTGAACAAACGGGACACAAATTGAACCGAAATTTCTGCTTGCTACCAGAGACAATTTTTTTTTGTGGTGAATTTTTACAGAATGAGTGTTTCGTGAAGGCCATATAAATAATTTATAGTCTACCTACCCGCATTTCCCACAAAAACACCTCAGCCTCATAACAAGTATTGGCCGCTAAACAGATCTACACTCTAAAAAAAGCCCGTGCGTCCACTTTCCCGCACAACAATTGGAGAGCCAATCACCGGAACTTACGAAGGCAGCTCAGCGAATGACGATGCCGAATCATATGTTTAGACCAAAAAATTCACTCTGAGTTGCGACATTAAGCAATGCAAAACGTCACGCTTGCATTGCTTAATGTCACAACTGAGACTGCGTTTTTTGGTCTAAACATATGTTTCGGCATCGTCATTCGCCGAGCTGCCTCTGTAAGTTGAGGTGATTGGCTCTCTGAGTGTTGTGCGGGAAAGTAAACACACGGGATTTTTTTAGAGTTTCAAACTGCGCTGCCATGTCGTTTAACAGGAAAGCAATCAAGGCGACGGTTCTACTCTTTCCACTGCTGGGCATCACGCACCTGCTGTTTTGCATCAACCCTAAAGACGAAGACATGGGCCTCAAGGAGGCGTACATGGTCATCAACGCTATCCTACAGTCCTCGCAGGTGAGTCAACCCACAGAGTATCCAACCATAACATCTTCCAAAAACATACTTTCTTAAATTAGTTATAAATTACTTGATAGGCGATAGGCATCCAAAAAACAGCTATCGCGAGAGACGAGGACAAGCAGAAGATCGGACAGGACAAGGAAAGTAGGGGACTGTGCAAGACGGCGGGGCGAGGCGGGACGCTGACCAATCGCAGCAGGCGGCGGTGTCCTAGTCCCTTTGTCCCGCCGTCTTGCATAGACCCCTGGACAGGATAAGGACAAGGACAGAACAAGGGGAAGTAAATGATACGACAGGACATCGACAAGTAGAGAACTGTACAGAACATGGACAATGGCAAAACAAGTAGGAGTAGAAGACTGGGCAGGACAATGACAAGGACAGAATAAGGACAAGTAGAAGACTTGACAGGACAAGGACAAAGACTGGACAAGGACAAGTAAAATACTAGACAGGAAAAGGACAAGGACAGGACAATGACTAGCGGAAGACTGGTGAGGACAAGGACAAGTAGAAGATTGGACAGGACGAAGGTAAAGATAGAGTAGGGGCAATTAGAAGACTGGACAGGGCAAGGACAAGGACAGGGCAGGGAAAAGTAGAAGACAGGACAGGACAAGGACAAGACAAGGACAAGTAGAAGACTGGACATGGCGAGTCTTCTACTTGTCTTTGTCTTTCGGGCTGGCTGTCATTGAGTGTTTAACCACCATCAACTTAGATTCTAAGCTATTTAATTTAGTGCCATCATCGGGCACATCACTTTGTAGGGAACACTATCTATAGTAACCGGCAGCATAACAGAGGCAGGGCGTGGCTTACTGTGCTCGCGATTCTTGCTTTGGGATTAATTCTTGAGCGTTCTTATTGACTAATGCCGACGATAGCAAAGCGAGCGATAATCATATGCACGAGGCTCACCCAATCATGCGTTTCTTTAGCAGGAAGCTGAAGAGGTCTTTGAATTCAAACAACCAGTAAAGGTCGCAATGTAGACACCTTAAAAAAATTTACGTCTGAAGGTTTCTTTTGAGCTTGTTGTTAGGAGCGCCGTAATAATCAATTACAATTTTTGACCTAGACCCGCTTGTTTTGCGGCGCTCCGACGGTAGCAAAGCGCGAGAGCGGGGGAAAAACTAGCGAAAGTGACGTCATCAAGGGGGTCAGATGATCCTTTCTCGCCATTATGCTGGCTCGGGGATGCCCACGATGACGTCACAACGCTGTGGACAGGTAACAGGCGGCAGACTGGATCGCTTCACGGCCGGCGGCAATCGCTGCACGTAGTTTTTTCGTAACAAATGCGGTTTACATTTACTTCTTCCCAAGATAAGTGCGATAACCGAATTCACGGAACAAATAGCTATACAAGTCTGCTCGTAACTCAGATTTGTTGAAAAGTACTGCAGACAAAAAGCTGTAAGGGACTGTTGTCAATTTCCTTCCGTACGTTTCGATTCCAAACTTTTCCAATGCATACCTAGCAAAATGGTATCAGGGAAGGAATAAACTTGTTAGTTGACACAGGTTCGGAATTAACCGAATACAAATCGAGGAAGAATTTTCGTTTTAGTTAACACGTAAGAGTTGCTTGTGCTTTTTTTTTTTATTTTAAGATAAATCTTAATTGTGTACTTTAATGACATGTTTTCTGTTTTTTTGTTGTTTTTTTTTCTGTTTTCCACAGGGAATATTTGTGGCTGTGCTCTACTGCTTTATGAACTCCGAGGTAAGTTTCACGGAGCATTGAACCCTCTGTCAATTGTCTCAAATATGAATACATTGTTAATTAACTTGACTTTTAATGTAAGAATGTGGCTTGTATAAACGACCCTGCTCACAAAAAAAAAAAGAGAAAACAAAAGTGATGCTAGAAAATGTGGACACGCCCTTTATTCTGCGTTAAAGACAAATATAATATACTCAAATATTTTACTATACAAAATAGCCAGACACGAAGCACCACGCTCCTAAAACTGGAAAGTATCAATGCGGGAGGAAATGACAACGGATTCTTTACGAAGAGACAAAAATACCATTTGAAGCTGTCTATTCATCCCCCGGACATGCCTCGAATTAAAATTCCTTGGTTTTGCTTCAATTCGTTCCGAAACGTTTACAAAATTGGACGCTTCGTACCCCAAAGGTATTTTACATTTCTGAAACTAAGCCGCAAATATTCGTTGCAGTTTTGAAGCCCTGAAGCCGTTAACGATTATCGCAATCGTAACTAACTATTTACGTATTAGAACGCAAGTACAGTCTCCGGCGATATGAAAGACCCACTGGGAGCGCGTGGCCGAGGCGGTGGCTGGCGGGGGCGCTGTGAGCGCTCCGGGCAGTTCCGTTCTGCTTCGAGGGGAGTACGCTCACTCGAAGCTCAGCTAAAGCGCGCTCTTATCAGTTTGTGCTGAGCCCCGAGTGAGCGTCTTCCCCTCGAAGCAGAATGGAATTGCCAGGAGCGCTCGTAGCGCCCCCGCCAGCCACTGCCTCGGCCACGCGCTCCCAGTGGGTCTTTCATATCGCCGGAGACTGTACAATATTAAACCATAGAAATATAATTTGGAATTTATTTCCAACATTTGCACAGCTTGCTTGATAAACATTGCTGCGATGTCTCCCCCAAATAGACGGCAAAAAGAACGCGATAAAGATCTAATTATCCGCGTTCCGCCACTGCTAGCTTTGCGCCTGCTGCACGAGCGTTAACTTTGGCGCGCCCCCGAGTTTCCCACGAGCTTCAAGTCGTTCTAGAAAGTGTTGATTTAGTGGTTCTCAATGGCGCTCTGTAAGTTTCTAGTTGGAATCATATATCTATTTTCACGAATTAAAAAGTTAATTAACGAATTTTAAATAATTAGACGACTTATCGCAAAGATTAGCCACCCACATAATGTCCCCCTATTCGTATAACTCACCTGCACAAACCGCATAAGTGTAACTTTCAGGCCTTTTTTTAAGCCCGCGTTTGCCCACGCCGGGTGTGGGCACTGTTAAGTGCGCAGAAACCTCTGACGTCAGGCCACCACAGTGGTGGTGACGTCAGAGGGTCGAGTTGGTTCATAGGAATCAAGACAAGCGATCGTAAGCCTGACCAAACTCGCTCAGCTCCATCCGGTCGTTGTATTTCAGGTCCAAACGGCTGTGAGGAACGCATACCTGCGAGCCGCCATTCGTCGCAACCCCAACAAGGACCGTTCCTTCGTGAGGGGAAACTTCTCGCAGACGTCGACGGTGTTCCTGTCCCACTTCAACGGTTCCACGGTCGAGAACAGCGCCCCCTCGCGGCTGGGCACCAAGATCGTCCGACAACTCCCCAAACGGGCGACGTCTGGCCCTCAGAGGATACCGAGGAACACGGCGGCGGTGGCCGCAGTCTAGTTCCCCGAGAGAGCGTCTAACGCGAAAGAATAACACCGGCAAAGAGGCGCGACAGACAAGTAGGACGAAAGAACAGACCCAGCGATAGTATTTGTACGTGTCAGTTGTTTCTTCCTGGTTCTTGTCTGCTGTCTCCTCGCGCTGTTGTCGTTTCTGGTTAGGCTCTGCCAACTAGCTCTACTCTTCAAAGGAGAGATCGTCCAACGAATGGGCTGAAGACTGCAGCAAGTCGTCATGTGAGTTCTGTCTCGTACACCGTGGGAAGCAAGAAAGATGAACGAATGCAACCGCAATATTGACCGAGCTATACTATATATTGTATCACTTTAAGTCAGAGCGGAGTGCCAAGCAGCAGCAAAAGCGCCATGTCATGGCGTTCGTTCGTCATCTCCGTGCCTTAGGAACCATTGGCTAGAACAATCATGCAAAGATAATGCGCCGCGTCCTTGGCTTTGTATCTGTATTTGCGTTTGTATGTCTCCTAGCCTTTGAATGCGCTCTGACTGTTAGTAATACGGAGTATAGTAACATTTGACTAGCGTACTGGGGGGCTATGTCCGACAAATGTTTTGTTTCTCCTAAAAAGAAACGGAAGTGACACAAGTGATGATATCGCGTCTGATTGGTTAGAGGCTCAAATGACGGAAATTCCCTCTTTCGTCATTTGAGCCTCTAACCTATTTTTAGGAGAAACGAAACATTTGTCAAACACAGCCCCCTGGATTACTCAATACTAAAACCATTTGGAACTGTAAAAAAACGTCGCCAATCCCTTATGGGGTTAATTGTGCTAGGTGGCGTGATCATTAAAAGTCGTCATGTGGAGGTGTTCGTGTAAGCTTAAAGAAGGCCTTTGTGTGCGTGATTTTCTTACATTCCTGTCATTTATGTAGCTCGGACGAAATTGGTATAAAATGTAAAGAATAATACAAATCCCAGAGCGAAAAAAATTATTGACATATTTTTTTAAAGTTATTACAGTTAGAAAAAAGGCAGCCTATATATTCTAGGTAAGATAAGAAAAAAAATTAGCGTTAACGTGAATAGTTTAGATACACAATCAATAAGAATTATTTTCACTAGCAGCACTACGTGTCGTGAGTAGTTTCGAATTCCGCTGAATTGTACGTGACAAATTAATTCCGGCTGCAATTCCCTATGATTTTTTTTAAATTTCCTTTTATACTTTATACAAATTAGTGGCTGGTTTTACTACGACATAAGGGTAATTGTAATTGTAATAGTAATATACCAGTATAAAGTGGTACGGAAACGAAATGACATGGAGCGCGAGCTCTCCACCCCACGCTTCAAAGTCGAACAGCGAAAAGCGCAATGCGTATCGCGCTCGTGGCGTCAGTAGTTCTCGCACGGTAAAGGGTACTGTAGTTGCGAGCCTTTCCGCTTGGTGGTGCCACCGCGCGACAATCTCGCCCAGTAGTAATTTCCGAGGACTGCACGCATCATGACCTATACATAGCTTGCCCGTAGCATCATTTGCGGCCGTGAAGGTATTTTATGCGCCACAGGCGTTCGCTTCACCCTGTTAGTTTCACACCGCCAAAGTAGTGGCTCGAGAGAACCATAAAGTAGAAAAATCCGTCAGTACCCAGCAATGGCGTACGGTTGCCATTACAGAAGTCCCCGCGTCCTCAGATCAAGTTCCTACCTAACGTCTGCGAAGAACGGCGATCTTGATGATAAGGGAATGCACGTTTCAGAAGCACTGTGGAGCTGAGACTGTAATCAATGCCAAAGCAAATCCACAACAACGAGAGTTCGAGGTCGCTGCTTCGAAGCGCTGTTCCGCAGAGCGATCCAGCGCTCGCGCTAGAAATGCATATCTCAAAGCGCGGGCTAGCTCGAGCTTTTAGCTTTGCCTGTAGTCTCAGCTTATGAGCGTTCTCCGCCAAGTCCCAATCAGGACTAAGTAACTCCACGAGAGAGCCATAGTGCCGCGAACTGATGTTGCTTCTGAGGAACTTATGACGTGACGGCGTTCCAATGGAGCTTCACAAACTGCCACCAGACGCGAATTTGAAAGCTGTTCATTCGTTTTAAAAATCGTTTTCTTAACTTTTCTGCCTCCAGCCCAGAAACACTAGTCTAGGTTAGTGTTTCTGGGCTCCCGGTCCAACATAGACCATATCTAAACAAAAAAAAAAAATAAGTGCAAAACATTTCGTTTACGTACCCCTTTCAGTGTACAACAAAGCGGTTTTCTGCTTTTCGCCACATGAGCCATGCCGATCGAATATCGAGGCGAATAGTGGTGGCTGCGCCAATGAACTCTGTCCGTCATTTCTGGGCGCATACCTCGAGTACCAATGCGGAGGCTAAGTTCGTCTGCTTCTTTTTCGAGGGTTGTGGTGACGTCAGAAAGACGCCGAGCTCTGATTGGTTCCGACTGAAACGATAGTGGGTAGACCTCAACGCAAGCTGCCCTTCAGGTCAGCTCTTCAAGAGCTAACCAAAGCTCGGCGTACTTACGTCACGAGAACCCACGCAATAGAAGCAGACGAACTTGCGCTCATTATGGGACGCCAATGCCGTGTCAGCGTTCGGCGTGAACTCGGCTCAACTCGCGTCGAGAAAAAGTGCTGTGGCGGCGTTAGGTAACTAAAAGAATTAGGCAACTTAAACTTGTTGATAATGCATTTAATGAAAAGGTTCAAGCGATCTGGATAAGAATAACGATAATAATCCCCGGAGGAGGGGAGCAAGGGGGACAAAGGACAAACACAAATCTCAAAAACAGAGCTAGACTTAGCTTCTTAAATTATATCGTCAGAAGAGACCTTTTTCAAAACCCCATCGAGCAACATTGTCGGGTCGCCATTTTTGTGTGCACGATAGCGTGTGGTGAAAATCAGAAAAAAAAAAAACGCTTTGTTTCACACTTATTCGCCTGTTCTGTTTCCAGGGACTCGAGATCCTGGAAGGAGTGAGCACTGGACATCTATGAACACTCAATCCTGCCGTCTATATCTCGTGGCTGGCATGTCAGGAACGTGTGCGTCAACAGAGCGAAAACAAGGCGATCAACACGGACCAATTTAATTCTCGTGTACCTTAAAGGGTCACTCAAGCGTTTTTCGTTGAAGGTTGCTTTCGATGGCATAATGTTTGTGACCAACTCGAGATGGCTGGACGTCCTAGTTAACTCGCAGCAATAAAAATACGCGCAGGATCATTTTTCTCTTGTGGGGCAGGGGAGCCTTTTCGAGTTCCTACCAGCTCCGTAAAATTTGACCAATGACGTTACCGGATGTTACAATTATTGCTCTTTTTAGTCGCGCTGTGCATTGTATTTTGACAAACGTCCGACGGCGCCGCCCCCCCTGGTGTCTGCTCCAATGCGCAGAAAAAAGGGGCGTGCCCGATCATTCATTCGATTTTAGTATAGAAATCGGCCGCCCATGACATTAATCTCGGTTCTTTTTTGAGAATGCTTAAAGTCCGTAGATTGAGTTATCGCAATAAACAGGCGACCTGAGATTCCACCTGAGTTCCCCCTCAAAAGTCACCATCTACTTTCCCGTGAAGCACCTGGAAGAGCCAACCGCTTTACTCCACACAGGGAGATCGGCATACGTAAGGCTTCAAATGCGCGTAGACCAAAAAAGGTTTGTGTTATTACATTGAGCTTCAAGTTTTAGAGGATAACGTCGGTGCGCAAACGGGGTTCTTGTTTACTGAAAAGGGGGGGAAGGGGGGGGGGGGGGGCGGCAGGGGCTAATGTTGGCTCTATAGACCGACACGCTGTGTACAAACAAGCCCGCGTTTGCCCACACCAGGTGTGGGCACTGCGCGTGCGCAGAAACCAGATTCGCGTGAAGCGAAGCGTCTGCGCATGCGCAATGCCGTCGACAGCGCCACCGCGGCTGCGTGACGTCAGAGCCGCGTGTTGGTCTTAAATCCAAATGGAGCAGACGCTGCGAGGTAATGGGACCAATGAAACAGCGTGGAAAGCGCAAGTCACTGGGCCTTTTCTGTTTATGTTTGGCTCAGCGATGATAGAACCCGTACGGAAACCTGAAAAAAACCATGATGGTGCGCTTTTGACAATCTATGATTGGTCTCGTCAGCTCGTAGCGTCGGCTGCGTTTATACGAAGGGCGAAACTAGGTATAAACATATTTTATACAAGGAAGAACACGAGCAAAAAAAAGTAGTACTTTTTTTAGCAAATTAGTTTGCTGAGCTTGATTTCTACCTTCCCCTTCGTTTATCAGTTGCGCAATGTTCGATTGCAACCAAATCAGAACGCAAAAAAAAGAAAAAAAAAATTTAAAAATAGCGTACCGTTGCAATCAAATCAAAAAAGCAAAAAACAAATTTCGTGATTTGCAAAAAAAATCAAGCTTTTTTGTTTTTTTAGTATGGTGGGTATTAAATCAATAAAACGTTGTTAATACAATTGTACTTTATATTTAATGTGATTCTTTCTGACGCGCTATTATTAGTTATGGAACAGATTGCGCGATCAATCTCTCATGTTCAAAGATGCACCTTTTTAAATTTACGGACTTAAATTTAAATTTTCGGATTTCACTTAAACCAAATAAATTTGATTCAGATAAAATAGATGCGATGTAAATAAAATAAACCCGAATTAAAATAAAATAGATAAGATGTATTTTAATTGGGATTTTTTTGCCGCCTTGTTTGCGTAGACATAAACGCTCGGTCCATACGTTTTTCACCTTAGATCACAGTGCAGCCAACACTAGGAGCCGACCTGGCCTATCGGGCCGTGCCAAAAAGGGCAACAAGACGGCGCTGGTCATTTCTTTAGCACGTCTGAGCTATCATCGGCTAATAAAATCGAGTGCATTGTCTGGCGTCACAAGTAAGCGTATTTACGCGTACACGTTTGCATATCTGCCAGCCTGTGACGTACTGTGCTCTGAATTTCGTTGAAACGAGGTATAAAGTGCAACGAGGAATTTCACGTCATTCACGTTCTTGCTGGATTCTCGTATCGCAAAACCAATAAACGTTAGAAAAAAAAAAAAAAGAAACGCGTAGGCATGGCGAATTTGACAATGCCTTTCAAGTGTGTACTTCGATGGAATACTTGTTCCTACCTGAATAAAGCGGCGTTGTGAACAACGTGCCCATTTTACGAGCATCGAAATGGTCTGGTGATTCCTTCGTGCGTTTCGACGAATACCTGTCCGTTCAAAATTAAAATCTGTCAGCCTTTCCACTCCGGTGAAGAAGAAAGAGCAGTGGAGATGTACTATGAGCCGCAATCTATGAGTGAAGGCGGCAACCAGACTCCCTGCAGCCGGTTGTCTGGTTGCCGCCGTCACTTTTAGATGGTGGTAGCTGACCAGAGGGTTGTGTCGAGAGTTATTTGTCGACGGACACGAAACTGAGGAAACTAGAACTTAACAGTGCCGCTCTAAAGAAAAAGAAAAATTAAGTTACGAAACATGTGGGAAGTCAACTTGATCTGAAAATACCGAACTGTGCTCCGTTCCACTTGAAGTCCGACCGCAGAGGACGCTATACACACCGAAGGAGCGGACGAAGATAAGCAAAAGTTCGTCATCACCGCGTCCGTCGTTTTCGTGCGTCTGACGTCGCCGACTAAACAAATCACAAACAGTGAGGGTGTCACTCGAGCCTGCGCTTTCTTTCTCCGCGTGATGTGTTTATCAGGTGGTAGTAAACGCGCCAAGAAAACGAGCTCCGTGTCGATGCAACTTTGGCACTAGTTCATTGCCTCATTAGATCGTGTGGGTTGCGCTGAGATTAAGGTCGGACCAGAGGTTTGAGCCTAGGGTTGGACTAATCGTTCTAACCAGAGCTCGGAAGTCCCCGCCTGATCTTGTCTCCTCTTCTCTCTCACTCTCACCGCGGATAGGTACCACGACCGGCTTGAATACGCTTGATTCAAACTTTCACTCCTTGGCGAGGGGATCGACCTATAAGTGGAGTCTCGCCTATTCTCACGAGAGCTCGGTGTTTGCCTAGCAGGAGGAAGGCCGGGCCGTGGACTGGATCCTCTACTGCGCGTATCTTCTTCGATCGAGTGCCGGGACACAGATCGGACACGAGTACTCCGTCGGCATTCGAACCAAAAGTCCTTGCATGCGACGCTGGGTGCGTTGCATTATGGCATTAGTTGGGCCATGGAGAGAAGTGGCACGTTTTCGGTTGACGTTGTAGTGCGTCTCGTTAGGCATTGAGTGGAAATAAAATCGGACCGTCAGCGGTCTTTCACAAAGATGGATGGCTGCGTTGCAGCCATCCGTCTTTGTGAAAGACCCCGTTGAAGCAGGGACCGTCAGCGGCCTCGTAAGGAATTGCTTAGACTTAGCGAGGTGTAGGAGTAAAGCCGGCCGCGTCTCCTACCTTTTCGGCGGCCTGGCTATCCCTCCAGAGTGCAGAATGTCTCTCGCGGTCCAGGGATAATAAAGGAAAGCTAGAAAATTAAGGAGGATTGAACAGGATGATCGGTTCAGTACACTCCTTCCATCTGCTATCGTAGTCCTTTGTTTACCTGCAGAAGCTCGGGTACGTCAACCCCTCCTCCCCCCAAACAAAAACAACAACAACAGCAACAAAAATTTGTCCCCTCAATCTATGCGTATTCGTAGGCAACACCAAGAGTTTAAAGTATTTAAGAAAAGTCATACCGTCGAAACCGGTTATAACTAAGTCAACGGGAATGGGAAATCATTTTGCTATATCCGCTACTTCGTTATAACCCACTTCGGTTATAACGAAGTGCAAAAGGGTATCGGAAATCGTGATAGCTTCGCTGTAGCCGCTATTTCGTCATGACCGACTTTGATATAACCGTTCTCGACAGTATATTCACAAATGCATCTATTTGGTCGTGACGGAATGTCGTGAAGTGCGGTTAATAAAACGAAACCGAAACTTTTGCCACTGAGATCCGAAGGTGCTTTGGAAGGCATTAAACGCCGTTAGAATCGCTTCGATTGTGCGAGAGGTTGCGAAATCAAAGCGATTTTACGACCTTGCGCAAAATCACGACTTTGCAAAAAATCGCTTCGATTTTGGGCAAAAAAAAAAAAAAAAGAAAAAGAAAAATATAAATAATGGTTACGTTGTGTTTATTGGTTTAGTTCTTAACTTGGTTGCTAAGTGACGCGGCGGTTAAATCTCCTCTACAATACATGGCTTGCCCGTGATGGCATCCCCCATTTTGGTGGTCCTTCCCACTTGTTGTCACCTTAAACGAAAATTCGGTTATGAAAAATGCATGCTGCAAAAGGTACGTACGCACTCATCAGCAAAGCCATCCCAATGGACTCTAATATGACTTTCAGTGAAAGCCACGTATGGCGGAACTAGCGGAACTAGTCTGAGCATGTCGCATACAATTGACGTCGTTCTGCTTTAAGGCCAGCAATGTTATGCACCCTGATTAGCTTCATATTTTGTGTTCATTATCTCGCTGCTTCGAACGAAAACAAGAACAACAATAACAACAATAACAACAAACCCTCTTTGCTTTAGCGACATTTGCACTTGCAGCCCGGCACCCAGCACTCAGTCGCCCGGATATCGTATATTCGTTAGGATAATGCCGGCCTTGCTTCGCAGAACAACCCCACTAACAACTACGGCATACATATGTATATACCGAGCACGGGAAACTAGCGACGACTCCGTATAAGCGAAAGCAGTACTACTGGAGGCGCTGATACCAGCTGCGTAGCTTTCTGCAGCCACTGTACTCCGTACACTCGTAAGCTGACAGTGCGGTCGGAGACACACGTTCGGCGAACCAACCAATCGCCTTCCTTGATCAGCTGACCCCGATTTTTGCGCGAGGGCACGATCACATGCCGAAAGATGGGGGCATGAGTGGCTCAAACGGGCACGTGGCTTTTACCGCACTGTCAGCTTAGGGTGAACGGAGTATAGCTGTAAGGATGGATTAAGCGAGACTTCATAATATGCGGATAGAATTTGTACTCGCTCGTACTTCACTCTAGGGTCATGTCGTCAGAGCCTTCTATCTTATATCTCGGATCTGTTTATGCCAAAACACAATTCGGCCGGGTTCAAGAAAATACCTCTCTTGCTTTAGGGTAAATGAAGCCAAAACTAGGGGTAGCCTGCTTCCACCGAATATTACACGGACAGTCCGTCGAATAGAACGTCATCATGTTAAACGTGTTTCTCCCACCGTGTGTTACTTAAAGTGACCGTCAACGGCGGTCATGTACAGGGTGTCTGACCTTAATTCAAACAGATTTATTAAAACACCGTCGTAAAATGTACACTGACACGGTCTGTACATGTAAATTATAAGGTCAGGGGGACATAACACAGGGCTGCTAATCGTCACAATAAGCAAAAAAAAAAAAAACTATCGAAAACTTGTTGAATGGGGTCTTTAACGTGCATCACGCGGCCGCACGCCGGTACGATCATAATCCAGATTGAAACAAGCAGGGGTTGGGTAGATTCACTAAATCAGCTGCGCTTAGAGTATCGGCACTCTGTTCCTCGATATTGTCGTGGGCGCCACCGTCTTGGTGCTTGTGCAGAGCAGACGAAACTGCCGATCGTCATGATTCAAAAATGCGACTTCTTCAGCATTAGATTCGGTGCATTCAGCGTTAGATTCGCGAACAGTTTAAACATTTTATGGAAGGCAGAAAAGCTTTCATTGTGATTTCAGATTACGTTTCAGATAACTGGTAACCATTATTTAAGCCACAAGATGGATAAGTGAGGTTCACTGATCTCCTATTTCAGTACTACTACTACTACAATAGAGATCAGTGGTGAGGTTACTCTAAAGCGTAGCTTATTTAGTGGCATTAGGGTGGGGACTGAACCAGGTTCTGCCTAGAGCCACTTTATGTGGCAGCGTAGCTGCCAGAGTAGCGACACGACGCAAAATTATCTAGATGCACGACGTCAGAAGCGCTGATAGTGATCTCCATTTTGGGCCTGGGAGGTTGCCATGGTAACCGTGCTTCTAGCGTCGCCGGGCGGCAACCGTTGTAGTCTACTCTAGTTGATATCTCCATTCGTTCATTGAAAAGTGGTATAAGACCTATAAGACGCTTGGCATCGCGGTACGGCAAGAACTTCTGGAGGAACGGTGCCTGTTTTTTCTGAAAGGTGAGACGATTTGCAGCCCGGGGACTGTCGGGCGACGAGAGCTGCTATGGTATCGTACGTGCACGGACAAGGCGAGTGGTTTTCGGCGCCGCCGGGATGGCGGCCGCTTCGTGGGACGAACGTACCGTGCTGGTACTTTCGGACTTCGCTCGGATGGAACAAAATCCGATTACGCCGGCCACGACAAGACGATTGGCTCGGAACATGACTGCTGCTCGACTGCCCCATAGTGAGCGAGTATATATGTTTAGCATCATACTTCTTCAAGACCCGATCATCCCTTCAAGATGAGATTTTCCCACCGACTGGTGAGGAGCGACGTCGACGGGGTTCAACCAAGAAGGACGGCATGGTGGTCTCTTGGGAATTGTGGACGCCATCAAAAGAGACGGACGCCGGATATGAGGTGTTCTTGCAGAAAGGCAAAATGGTCGTTCGGAAGTTTACCGGCATTCAAAAAGTCAATATTTTTATCTGGTGTAGCACACATATCCGTGTTAATGGGGTATTCACACGAGGGAGAAATCTCGGGGATTTCTCCCCGGCACGCGCATTCCACGACGAAAACGTCAGGCTTTGCGATGTGCAAAAGCCTCGCGTTTTCATCTCGTTATTTTATTTTTATTTTTTTATTTTTTATTTTAAACTTCTTCTTTCTTACCTGTAATCCTCAACTCGGAAGAGAACTGTGAAATCACGCAGTCGTGACATACTAGGGCACCGGTGCGATGACCCTAAGCCTTCACCATGCTTTTTAAGCACACCGTAGAGCTTGGCATTCGCAATTAATGATAAGTTCCGTCAGGGCACTCATTCGCCAGGAACGCGAATTAAAATATCCATGGACGAATTGATTGCTGACGAGCGCATACATCCGAGCGCCGCAGTTTTCGTGTCCAATGCGCGAGTTGGGGTCGGCTGACGTCATTTTGGCCTTTGTAGGCATTGTAAATAGGATATTTAGAACCATACACATATTATGATAACGTCATGGCACACTGACATTAAGGAGCACAAAACGGGCCCAGCTACAGAAAATAAATATTACACTCGTAAGAAATAAATACGTCTGTAACTTGTTAATTACAACGACGAAAACCCCTCTGAGCATCTAAGTTCAATAGTATGTGTTGATGAATTGTCATATAGCAGGACATTTCATATACGTCACTTGAGCAAACGCCAGTTTTTCACTTGAAAAACAAACCAAAAAACACTGCGATCAAATGCAAGCTATTGCAACGAAAACAAGTTATATCAAAATCTTCAGAACTGCCATTTCGTAAAATTGGCGATTAGTAAAAAAGATTAAAGATCGCAGGAGCTTCCTCGCTAAAAGTTTGTGATCATGCGGTTACCTGGGGCAAAAACAAATTCTCCAAGGCCCAACATGCGACGCACAGATTTCGCATCGATTCTCAGACACTCCAACGTTCAAGTAAAGCTAAGAGAATGCAAAAATTCCATGCTAAATGTCTTATCGATCCTCAAACACATCCGGAAACCCAAGCACCTCTAAGGCAATATTAATATGCTGTCGCACAGGTGCTAATATCCAGAGCGATCTTGCACAGAAAGGGTATAAAGTATACCATTCTTTCAGATCTTCACGTTATACCTACGTCAGAAAGCACGAAGAAGCCCTAAATCGCCGGCAAGCTGCGGCACAACACGACTAAGGGCACCGAACAAACTCGCATCCACCAGCTCTGGGCGCTGCCATCTTACCGATGACATCACGGCTGTTGAGAGGTCACGTGACGAGTCGTCACTCGGTTGCTACGGAAACCGAGTCAGCTCAGCTCGTTGCTATGGTACCGCGTGTGACCAATCGCGGTGAGAGGCGGCACAGGGAAAAGCGTGGCGCTACTCTGGCAGCTACGCTGCCATATCGAGTGGCTCTAGTTCTGCCGCGGGAGATTTTGCTTCACGTGCTTCGAGCTGGTGTGCGCCGCGTGGGCTAGGCCACTCGGCCGTCAGTCCCCCTGGCGAAGAGATAGCCACTTATCTATATTGTTAATAGTTTATACAGTATATTATGCAAGAACATGGCGACATTGTCACCCATTGTAGATAAGCAATTTAGCCAGTGCGGTACGACCGATATAGCCTGGGGTCTTTAACGTGCACCACGGAGCAGTGACACACGACCGCACGCCGGTACGATGCTCATCCAGATCGAAACGGGCAGGGGCGGGGATATACAGGGAGACAGCTTTTTTGATGTCGTTCATCCACGGGGCCCCGACACGAAGACGAGAAAGCGGAGTTATATATAGAGTGAGCAAAATGGCAAGGACATCAAGATCAACAACATAAGCGTACGAGCGCGAGATCGAGGGCCGTCTCAACATGGACGAGTGCTCGGGAGCGGCGAAGACCCAACAACAATGCATAAGTCCTGAAAAGGAGACTGCTCTTCCCGCTCCCCTTGCCGAAGTCCAAGCCTTGACAAATCTCACCGAGGGATGGCTAACATTTGCAGTGCGATGGATGGAGATCTCGGAAAAACTGATAACCCTCGCAGATCACGTCGCGTTTTCTCTTGCAACAAGAAGCCTTCCTGTAAGTACCCGATCCAATGCTAAATCTTCGTATAGGTTGGCCAGAGCGTGTGTGTTTTTGTAGCATATGGATTGCTCGTGATATCATACGTATCCTGGTGGCGGGGAGAAAAAAATCGTATTACTTTTTCTGGAAAAAGCAAATTTTTATTTTTACTGAAATCGGATGAATTTTATTTAAATCACCATAGCACAGAAAAAGTAATGCGGTGTCACTGAATATGTTTTTAAACATGAAAGATTGTCTGATGAATTCGTCCAACTACTGAAAGCTACGGCGAAAAAAACAACACAAAGTTTAAGCTTCTACATTACCATTTAATTGACAATCTTTTTTGAAGTAATTAGCATCATGCTACAACAAAAGTAGCTTGATAGTCTTGGTTAGTTAAAACGTTTTTTTTGTGTTTTCTAATTTTTTATATGAAATTACACTTGTTCTCGTTTCGTTCGCGTTTTGATTTTCCTGTAAAGGAGATTATGTAACTGAAGAACGAATTCGTGGATGGTAGAAAGAAAGCTCGAAGCTCTGATTTGGTAGCACCGCCTTTTGTTCGTGTTCTGCCTGCTATGAATCTTCCTTGCCTGATGCCCATTTATTGTAAATACAAGAAATGCACTTAAAAAAGCATAAATGGTTAGACGGACATTAAATATAAAATTATTTTGGCGATAATATTTTGGAGAAAAATGTTGATTTAAATCATCATATGCTGTGATTTAAATCGCGAGTTAAAGGGACACTGACAGGGTGTTTATGCTCGCCGAGGTTTTTAGTTGTACGTGACATATGAGAGCTGAACTACCCAGAACAGAATTTGCGGCTCGAAATTCGGTTTCTTTCCGCCCGAAAACCGCCGATCAAGAACTGGCCGGTTCGAGTCTCGCTCACTCTCTTTTCCGCGGTCACGGGCCGTTTTCTAAGGTATCGATGCGACCACCAAATTTAATCAAAGTTGTGGGTCACTGAAGGCACACACTCAATGTTAAAAATAGAAAAAAATATGAAACCCATTTTTTGTGGCTTCTAAAAAGCTGCAAATACGTTGATTGAAAAAAAAGTTCCACAGACAACCGGAAGCATTCTGTGCGTTCGTCGTTTCGCGTATCGTGGGACTCGCGGGGACGGCGATGGCAGCGGATGACCGGCGTGGGACCTTTATTTCAGAACTGTTGTTCGCGGTACCGGCGACTTCTGTCTACCTTTAAAAGAGAAATTTGGGACTGATCAAAAGAATTGGTATTCATCCCGTACGACACGCCCGACCACCAAGCCGATTTGCACGAAGACGTCGCCGAGCCGTCGCTCCCTGCTCATGGCTGAAGACATCGCTCGCGCAAACGTCAAGCACGACGTGTCTACTTCGAGTTGAATATGCACGCGTACGATTTCTTTACTAGGTGTGAATGTCGCCAATGCGTGGTGCTTCCCGACTTCGGCCCGGGAGTGCTTTTGCTAGAGAAAAATCGGCAGCAAACTTTCGAACTTACAGTTTACCGATCATTACTAAGGAGAGAGATCCACCAGTAAAGAGGTGCCCCGGTAGGACCGAAATCGACTCCCCGTGAAACTTTTTTTTTTTTTTTCAAACATTTTCCGATGTTAACATATCTTTTTTTTTTTTTTTTTTACAATTATCACTGAAGAAACAAACAAAAAAATAACAAATAAATGTTGTGGACGACACTTGGCTGAGTTAAATGGTATGGGATTTCCTTTTTGACACTTGCGAACTCAATGTAATCACTTTCCACAAAATGCAAGAAGCATATAAATCAGGAAGCCTGTGCTTTCCGAGGTGCCCGTAAATGTTGAATTGCAGCCAGCCATTGGTCCCGATCCCGTTGATCTTTCGGAAACTCTGTCGCACAATGCCCCTTTTTTTTTCGGACGCAGGACATGTGAGCCAGCTCTTCACGCAACATCTTGGGTGTATTCTTTTCGGAGCCGATCATGGAAATTCTCCACGGGCACTCACTACTCATCTCCAACTCCTCAATGTACAAAACAACTCATCTTGGAGTTCAGAACAACGAGCGGAACAATCATAACTGCAAAAGCGAACAGTTCCCGTACGCCGCATGTCGTGTCGTCTGCTACGGAAAGGAGAAAAAAAAAAACAAAAAAAAAAAACGCACGGTCGGGTGTAGTCACGTGACTTCCGCCACTCACTCTCTTCTCTCGACTTCTCCGACCTCCGTCGGGTTTCGGTTTCGAGCAGTTGCGTCTTTTGGCTTTATTAAAAAAATACGCTACTCTGTTGCAAAATATTAATTGGGTAGTCCTCCGACACCATAATGAAGCGCCTGGCAAAAAATGGAAAAAAAAAATTTGGGGGTGTCAGTGTCCCTTTAAATCATGGTGATTTTTCTCCTCCACTCTATAGCTGGTACGCATTACTTGCTCTTGCAAAAAAAAAAAAAAGAAACCCGTTTACAAATATCTAAAATGCGAAATTAGAGCGCAGCTCTCGAGAAGGAGGAGGGAAGGGTACAGAGGAGGAGGAGAGGAGGTAATCCGAACCCCCCTCTCCTCTTCCTGCGTACCCTTCCCTCTTCCTCCGGTTACGCCGACGGCGGCGACGGCGACGCCGCTAAACACGGGAACGAGCGCCTAAGAGCTGCGCTCTAAAACAAATTCAATGGTGCGATATGAATGATGGAAAAGGTACGCGCTCAGTAGCAACCAGTAAAGTCACCCGAATGGTCACTGACCGTGAAGTCAATGGAATCTATTTCTCCGTGAGTGTTTTCTTGGACAGGGTTGTTAAAGTCATGGGACACAAAGATTCTTTGCGTTATAACATAGCAGGAGGAGCGGCCGAAAAAACGCCGAAAGGTTTTCATTTCCCACAAACCCGCAGGTCCGTTTATTTTTTTGACGTATTTCGTCACGGCGCGAAAAATCCCTATTACTCCAAGGCGCCGAATTAGAGCGGCACGAGAGCACGCGGAGGGGACCGTGGTTCACAGGTGTAACGTCAGAACAAAGATTATCGGCTGTTACCACCGTGGCTGTGACCAATACGTTCGATGATCTCTAAAAAGCACGGCGGAGGTTTGGGGTAATTGCATTTTTAAACTCAACACCGTCGAAGTTGACAGTCTGATATCGCTCTTATTTTCGCCAATGAAATAAAAAAAAAATAAAAAAAAACGTTTCTGTTATTTTTTTTCTGTCCTTGATCAAAGAGTAGCCCTTCGTAGCTAGGTCAGAGCTAAAGTTACTAGATTCTGGAAAAGTAGAGTCATTGCCTTCCCTGCATGCTGGCCGAACACAAACAAATACTAACATACAGACGAAAAGATCTCACAAATCGAATTGCTAATCGGACTCGGGTGCTATGACAATCGCCAATTTGGCCCCTTCAAATCTTTGAAGCTTCGAGAGGGTCGTTCTAATCCAGTCGTACCAAAAGCTCACCATGGAGAATCATCGTACTGGTACAGTGTTCTAGAGGGGGTTGAAGTGGCAAGAACGGCGGCCGCTTTGTGAAGATTTTGCGCGTAGACGACACCTTGGCGCTGCTGTTCTGTGCCCTATAGAGTGCCTTCATACACACGCGCGCTTTTGCTTGAGTGGTGACATCTCAGCCATTTTCCCGCCCAATCGTTTTTTAAGCATCTTGAAGTGCGTGCAATGCGGTGTCACTCAGCTCGAGCGCGTAGCTTTGGCCAATGCATAAGCGCCATTTTACCGCCCAAGTCACGCACCGAGTGCGCGAGAGCCTCACGCGCTCGCACATTCAGGGCAACAATGAATGTCTTCACCCTGAGACAGACAGACATGTAGGCACCCTAGTGCCCTAGGAGCGCGCCCCCGTCAGCGCCATCATCAGCGCTGTTCGGCGCTTACTACTGTGGTTTGACTGGAGCTTTTCGCGGTGCGAAACAACTCTTAATGTTCTTCTGGATACTCTGTTTCACCTTATGACGTAGCGCCGGAAAGGCTACAAGCGCGAGCTCCTTGCTCTGGTTCACATCTCGGCGGCACAAGCTCTCGTGCGTTAAGAGCAGCTCCCAACGCTATGAGCTCGCGCTTCTAGCCTTCGCTGCGGTACAACATAAGGTGAAACGAAGTATATTAAATTGTAGTTCTGCCTTTGGACTAATGCCTCTAGAGTGTGTGCTATCCTCTACTTGAAATGTTCCCGTGTTTTGAGGGAGATTATTTAATTAATATCGACTCCTCCCCCCCCCCCCCCCCCCCCCCCACCCCAGTACTGACGCATCGTTCGGCAACGCTATCACTTAGGCTGCAGGCTTAATAGCTGCGAAAGAAGTTCTACGGTGCTACATTTTGGAGAAGCGTATTGCGTCACCCTCGTCGTCTTCTTCGTTCATCGCACACGTGTCATTAATTCTCCTAGGGCACAGAACTCCAGCGCCACTCGCGGTATCTACGTCGACCGTCTTCACGCGCTTCATTAAAAGCGGGCGCCGCTCTTGCCACTACACCCTCTAGAACACTGTAGTACTGGGCCCGTTTGCTCGAAGCTGATTTGCTTTGACAACGGTAGGAGGTTAACAGCATTTCCCTACGAGGGCGAATTTTAGGTCACGTGACCGGCAGAGTAAGGACGGCGGGGATGCATGGCGGTGCCCCTGAGAGCGTGCGTCGCTCGATTTGGAATATGTCGCAGTAGCTGCAATAAAGACGCTTTAGTCAGCACTGAATGGTGCAGCAGGCTTTCGCTTTGCCTTACCTCACTTATATCGCAAAACCTGAGCAATGACCTCGCCACATTTTTTAGATAGTCTTTTGATTCTGGCCAAGCCTAAAGAAACGCGGTAATTGCCGACATGGCAAAGTTTTTGGAATACCTTATTGGATTGCCTTGACTCGATCGGCCGGGTACTAATAGCAAGCAGAAGCACACAGAGCCCCAATGAACGTTAAATTTTCCAAACACCGAGATGCATGCTACGAGTGTGGTTACACGCGCTGCACGTGCTAGAGCAAAGCCTCCTCTATACTGACAAAGCCTGGCAGATTGCTACCAGACGCGGCCGCCGAAAGAGAAAAGGTAGAGCTGCAGACAACGGATGAGAGAAGAGTTGTGTGACGGGCGCCCCGCTGCGGCTAGACGGCGAAATACACTTCTCCCGAGCGATGGAATGTCCCCTAGTGCTCCTCGCGTTCCTCGCGCTACTGCTTCTTTTCTCGTCGGGTTTCATAACCTTGTTACGGGACCTCGCCGCTGCAAAAGCTGTGCGCTCACGTCCAGGTTCCCCTAGGGTGCCTGCATGTCTGTCTGTCTCAGGGTGAAGACATCCATTGTTGCACTGAATGTGCCAGCGCGTGACGCTCTCGCGCACTCGGTGCATGACTTGGGCGGTAAAATGGCGTCTATGCATTAGCCAAAGCTACGCGCTCGAGCTGAGTGACACCGGATTGCGCGCACTTAAAAAGGCATGACAAACGATTGAGCGGAAAAATGGCTGAGATGTCACCACTCAAGCAAAGGCGCGCGTGTGTATGAAGGCACTCTAGGTTCCCCGAGAAATGCTCTGTGCTACCAGATCCTCGTGCTCCAAACCTGGGACCGGGCTTTCTATGGCTCCGTCGTCAAACTGACAGGCTTTTTGAGTATAGGGAAGGCTATGGCAGTAGTAACTGCTCTAAATCAGAAGCCGCCATATCCGCGTGCGCTGCTGCTGAGCGCGTGCTGACGGCGAGCTTCCGCAGTCCTTTTGGAGCGTGCATTTAGCAGCATCAAGGTTGCCTGTCTCAGCAAGCTATTAATGTGAGCTCGTTCTGAGCATGCGCTCTAAACATCGCCCTCAAATATGGCATCCAGTGAATACCTCCTATAAGAAATCGTGCCTTGCACGCGCCTTCGTCAAAGCCTTAATGTGAATACTTACTTCGAATCATTCATATGGGAAAGGCGAGCGCGCACGAAGCGTAGAATAATTTCACCATCCTCCACGGTGCTCTGGTTATTTAGTAATAGGTCTATTTTCTCTAGAGCCGAAGCACAGGTTTTTAATTTATGATAGTTTTATGTACAGTTCTTACATGCTGGCCAACCATGCTGTGGGCGTACCGCCCGCCGTTTACTGCTCACTTCTACCTCATCGTTTTTAGGACTAAACTTCGCCATCCTCTACAGATAGCCGAACATTTATGAATTTTCCAAACATGGAAAAATTAAGTTTTATCTTACCCAATATTTGTTCCATGAGGAACAAAAATGTTTCTTAAGCTCAAACGTATGCCGTGCTGCGTCGTGAAAACCTGGCAGCGCGCGATCTTGGGTTCCCATTTTTTAATATAAGTGGTTCCCACGAAAGCCACTTATATTCGCTAGAACCAGTAGGTGACACAGGCTACCACCCCATAATAAAACGCGGAGCTATCTCTCATCCAGACCTCGTCAAACTTGGCTAGGTACTTGTAGGTACCTAGTAGGAAAGGGTGGTTAATGTTTTGCCGCGGTTAGTTGTTAACCGGCTTCGAGCAGACTGAGGTGTTCCTCGCTAATATAAGCGTCTTCGGCACTGAGTATGCAATCAACCTATCAATCACGCCCAACTCCACGGATCTCTAACAACTATATTGTTCTTCTTGCGCATTCCAAAACAGTAAACTTATTTTTCAGTGCCTCCAAGCACCGACACAGCATGTGGTGGTGGTACGAAGATGTACGCTTGTTTCGCCGGTGTGTGGTTAGCGAAATCTCGGTATAAAAAAAAAAAAAAAAAAGTCTCTATAAAGATACCCGTTACCAGGGGATATAAGTCGACTCACCAAGAATGGAGAGGTCAGGAAGAATTTGCTCATTCGTGAGCCAAAATGGCGGCCATAGGGGGAGCTTGGCGCTGCTTTCCCACGTTCCAGTTACTTTAGTAAGTACCAGCGCAGTAGCGTTGTCCGCCGTCGGGCGCATTTCTCCACCGGGAAGTTGTCTCCTCATCGGCGAAATAAAATAATTTTACTGCGTTCTTTTTTTTTTTTTTTAAGTGACTATTGGTAGCTGTAGGCCAGTGGCGTAGCCAAGAATTCATTTCGGGTGTGGGGTGAGCTTTGTTTTATCATCGCGTATAGTAATCGACGTACTGTACAATTCACGGGTACAGATACGGCCGTCCCCTGCCCTCCGGTTGGCTGGAACAACTCGGTAGTCATTCAATATTTCTCTTCCTTTTTTAATAAAAAAAAAAAAAAGTTATGACTTTGGAGGGAGAGGGGGGGGGGGGGTCGGTTGACCTCTCAAACCACACGCCTGCCTGCACCATTGCTGTAGGCTACCCAAAGCGTCGGTGTATGGGGTTTTAAAGATTAGCCAAAAACGAATTAACCCTGCTTTTATCAACGGAAATAAGGGTAATGTCAGGTCGTCAATATTGACAGTTATGTCTTAAGAACTCGATGACCAAGCTTTCATTGTACACAATCAAAACTCATCACCGTCGATTCTAAAACCCACCATCGAATTTGTCGTTCCAAACTGACCATCCTAACCCTGACGTCAAGGGTAAGAACTACAAAAGGACGTCACTGAAACCGCCCGCACACTACGAGTCCTGGTACGAGCCTCTCATTTGGAAGTCTGTCATGACCGCTCGTGAGTTCATGGAAAGCGAACCAGCAAGGCATGTAGTTGGGTTAGTTGGTGGTACATACTGTTTGGAGGGAACAGCGCAAAAAGGACGTAGGACGAGGTCGAAGAAACACACAGACAGGGCGCTGACTTACAACTGAAAGTTCATTGCTCTGAAGAAAGAGAAAGAAACACAGAAAGGAGGAAGGGGAGAGAACAAACAAATCAAACCAATAACATGCGGCATCACCCACGCCCACGCTCCGTCACACGAACCTGCCACACTTTCTTACAAAATCCACCTCGTCATTTGCAAGGGCAACCGAAGGAGCGCTCACACACGTGTCAGCTCCGATGGACGCGATAAAAAATGCTTCGTCTATCTCCCTCGCAGTTTTGTTTTTGTGACGAGACAAAATATTTATGTCGCGCAATGACGGCGTGCAGCCACACCTGTCACAATGAACCGCTAGGTTCATTGTGACAGTTTCTCGCCCTCAGGAAACCTAGCGGTTCATTGTGACAGGTGTGGCTGCACGCCGTCATTGCGCGACATAAATATTTTGTCTCGTCACAAAAACAAAACTGCGAGGGAGATAGACGAAGCATTTTTTATCGCGTCCATCGGAGCTGACACGTGTGTGAGCGCTCCTTCGGTTGCCCTTGCAAATGACGAGGTGGATTTTGTAAGAAAGTGTGGCAGGTTCGTGTGACGGAGCGTGGGCGTGGGTGATGCCGCATGTTATTGGTTTGATTTGTTTGTTCTCTCCCCTTCCTCCTTTCTGTGTTTATTTCTCTTTCTTCAGAGCAATAAACTTTCAGTTGTAAGTCAGCGCCCTGTCTGTGTGTTTCTTCGACCTCGTCCTACGTCCTTTTTGCGCTGTTCCCTCCAAACAGGAAAGCGAACCATTTTAATTTCAGAACCTCTAGAAACATTATTTTCAAAAATTGTACGTTGTGTTGTTCCTCGTCGTCGATCAGTTGGAACGCATCTAAGCAGGATTGTCGAAAAATGAGACGGGGAGCGGAGCGGATCCCCCTCCTTTCCTTCTAACCTTTCCCCCACGTGGCGTCGAAAGAGGGGCAAGGGGCATAAAGGGGTGAGGAGGAGGCCTTCGCCCCACCCTTATAATAAAAACATTTTGGGGGAAGAGATATCCCCCTTCCTCTGTTTCCCGAGCATTTTCTTCGCCACTTCCCGACCTCTAATTTGGTTTGATCTGTGTGTTCGTCGTACCCGTTTTTATTTTCCTTTCTCCAGTTTTTTTTTTTTTTTTCGTCATTCCCCGCTGCCCCATTATTTCTCAAACACTACCGACGCCAAGACCCACACCGCGTTTCGATGACTTCGGTAGCGTTGTCGAGAGTGACGGAAGTTGAGCTCTATATAGCCATTTACATCACGCACGGCTCCACAATATAATAAGGTGCCACCTTTGCCTCGATTTCGAAGCGGAGGTTTTGTCCACAAATTCTTCCCAAAGTTGTGAAACGCCACTTTGTATAACTTTCACAAACAACGATCTTGCGACGAGAATGTTTAGAGTGTTCAGAGCCCGCCTAGGGACAATCTAGACAGCATTAAGCCTAACGAGGCGGAGGATGTGAACACAGGCGGGCGCGGCGTTACCAGTGCAGCCGTTGAATCGGACGGCTCCACGGTGTTGCTCGCGCGCGCTCCGATGAAGCTCGCTACTACTTTGTCTTTCACAATCTCGCTGGAATTGAACACCGAAAGAGTTTGGATGATTGACGTCTTGTCCCGCAAGGCGCCATTGTCGAGAGGGTCCAATCAGCAGGCTCCGCGAACTTCGGGCCCAACTTTGTGTTTTACGAGTTCAGCGACCCAGGAGATTGAGGCTGGCCGAATTTAGGCTTTGTTTTAAACTTGAGCATGCGTAGACTGAAGAGTTTCTCGTGACCCCTTTCAAAGTATTTTTGAAGATGAATTAGGGGGACCGCGAACCAGACTCTGGAGCACACGAAGATTGTACACACCATCATGCCATTATACAGTGATGACGTCATCAGGGCCTTCGGGTGACGTGTGTAACTCCAAATGAGTGATTGGCTGGATTGGTGATTTTTTAAAATTATATTTTGATTATTTCTGAGCTTGTATAAAAAAAAGTTTTTTCCCCTCAATAGTCTGAACTAACGTACGAACAAATGATACGCTATCTTTGACTGTCACTCCGTTGAGGCCTTAGCTTCGACATTGTGACCTTTCAGCTGTTTTGAGCACGTCAGATGTGCATTATCTGCCGAAAACCTTCAATTGGGGAGGTTTGAAAGTGCACACGCAGGACGTGTGCTCTATAGATATTACATAATGTATCTAATTCTTATGAAACGTAGTAGCTTTGTTGATACAATTTATGTAAAGCTTGCGCACGGCATATTATCGCTGTGCCCAGTTGAGGCGACTTTTGTATGGCATGTTTTCAATCTACTGAAGATATCATAAGCGTTGCCTTTGCATTGCCAATTTTGCACTATAGAACTACTACATGAAGCAACCACCAGCACTGCAGGACAACGCCACGTGCAAATGGTGTACTAAATGTTTAATGCTGAAAGATTCCGCGTAATCGTGTTTTCCTTCTTCGATTCTAGAGTACCGAGCCCGTGCCTGTAGACAATTGTAGATTTGATTAAAGTTTCTCACTGCATTTGTAGAAGAAAATTGACAAAAACTTTTCTATAAATTAATACCCGTGCCACACGGGCAACTCGAATGCCATTTACAACGAATGACATTTGAGCGGACGGCCAATCAGCGCGCGACACTCCAAGCATAGCCGAGCTGATTCGCCTATCACACAAATGTGATTCGTTGTGAATAGCATTCGAGTTACCTCGTGTGGCACGGATATTAGACATTTCATCAAAATCTTTTTCAAGCTTTGTTAAAAAAAAATTGCAAACACTTCGTCATGCTGACAAAATACCAAGGAGCACAGAATCTTTCCAACTCAAACCACAGACATTTAGTATTTTTTTTTAAATATTCTGACTTTTTTAATTTTAATTTAACCTTTTTTTAGTAACGATAGTCTATGATGCTCATTCGTGAGTGTTTTAGCCACCGGCTCATAATACACACACTGTTAAAAATTGGAAAGAGGAAGAGGTACGAAGACTTGAAAGTATAAATACAATTTACTCGTATAAATATAAATGACAATTTCCTCTTTTAAAAATTTGATACTGCACATGTGCTACATCACTGTCGCGTTAGAGAGTGCTTGTAACTCCGATATGCTAAAAAAAAATAAAACATTTTACATCCGAACCATACAAACACAGCAGAGTGCTATCAGAGACATGCTATATATATATATCGGTGGTTTCATTTGAATTCGACCAAGCTTGTCGGGGTCGGTCCTCAGAATTACCGGTCAAAAATATATGTGAAATCCCAATCCCTGCGATGAACAAAACTGCCTTTCAAAAAAATAGAAATATGTCGTTCGAGAGAAAAAAAATATGGAACGCTGCCGGGTGAAATGCCTGGAAATCGCGATTCCATTTCTGCTCAAGTTTACACGGTCTTTACAAAATATTGAGTTATCACTTACTCCTAATACTTTTTATACTATAAGTATGTGATGTGTTCTATTTTTAGAGGTAAATTATAGTTTTTTTTACCATTTTTAGTTATTTTTACATAAAATCGCAAACATGCCACCCAGAGCAATTTCGACTAACATTGGGATAGCTATATCAAACGAACGGTATGGAGCTATGTCATGAGACATATATCAATACGTAGCTATTTAAATAACCTATCGATTGGTATGTGTTTCTTGTTTATCGATTTTATTGAACACTATTGATTTCACCCCAAATGTGTTCAAAAATTGAAAATATACAAATTTCGAAATAACTTTTTTCAAAAAGGCCATTTTTTATTTTCTTCTAACTTCTCTACTTCATACCCCATAAGGTGTAGAAATAGTGTATATAAGCCTTGGGTGTAATATTTTTGTTGTATTTTGGTGACAACCAGTTAAATAAGCCAATTTTAAGCCTGTCACTCGATCCTTGGTTCAGCTATTCTGGCTTCACCACAAGGGTACTGGCAGCCTCAATAATAACAATCGGTTTTAGAAGCCAGTTCATCATGATCCGTTTGCCATTATATATGCTCATGACGACTCCTGGAAAATCTGACGCACGTTACGGAGGGCAAAATTAACCATTCATGTTAACAGTAATGCCACCTGCAGTCTGAGAGCGGGACAAGCTAGACATTATATTTTGAGATTTGGCGGGCGAGTGTCCTTACCGATTAAATCGCTGAAGCAGAGTGCGGTTAAGTGAACTTGAATATGCAACCTATATGTTACATACGATAGCCCGGTTTCTGAGAGAAATGAAACCCCTTACTATTATTGCAAAAGCCGTTATAGCTATAGAAATAACAATGATTAAAATGTTCTTAATGCTTTGTAATTTTGCCTTCAAATTTCACGGCTAAAGGAAGCTTCTTGCCATTTTCTTTACTTTGAAACACGAACAGGAGCGAAATTGGTAGGAATTAAGAACGTGGAGCTCCCGAAAGCGGCAGCCGGCGTTTCACCAAGAGAGTTGGACATCTGGTTGTAATTTGTTTACGTAGTTTAACAAATCACGAACAAAATATTTCTGACAGCCACGTAGAACTTGAAGACGACTCCTCTTCAAAATAAAAATAATAAAACAAACTGTTTTTTTTTTCTTGCATCAAACGGGGTGCTAACGTAAGTAGCACTCTGTTCTTCATCGAACTGACTCAAACGCGGGTCCCTTTTGATCAGCGCGAGGGAGAGCAATGATTGTCTCAGACGATACATCTGAGGCAATCATTGATAAGCTTTGTTGACCTCGTTGACCTACGATAAGCTTTGCTGACCTCGTGCTCCCGACCGAGGCTGTTTATCGGATCGGTTCGCTGTCCCCAACTATCCTTCTCTGACCAAAGGACCTCACTGCGCAAACTTGTCTGTGTCCGTCTAGTCAAGGTTATCTAGAGGAGGAAACGAACAGAGTAGAGTTTTGACTTTATCATGCCGATCTCCTGAACGCGCGGAACTTTGTTTACGCAGGAGTGGCAACTCATCTTAGTTATGATCACTGTGATTTTTGGCAGTTGCCGGCAAGACCAGTCTCGGGCACGCAAGCACCACACCAAAGAGGAACTCTCTGTCGGCGTCTATCTCTTTTAAGTTCGTCAATTTGATTTTGTACGTGTTTCCTAAAGTTTGCAGTCCTCATTTTTCCCGCGATTTTATTATCGTCGTTTTTCGCTATTTATTACTTCCCTCCCCTTTAAATGAAAAGACATACAGCGCGCTCTTTCTCGGTGACGGTTTTCAGCGATTATATTCACACAGTCGTCGATACTAAAACAACAAGAAGATCTGAGGCAAACACAAAGAGAGAAATAATAAACAAGCAAAAGATCGCGGCAAGGAATAACACACGGGTTTGAACTTAGAATTAGATGGCCACTCGTATTTCTCACATCCACGTTTCAGTCATGGCTGCAGTTTTCAGCCTCAAAAGGAAGTCCTGTGCCGACTACTTTGAGAGACATAAGCGAGTGATATACCGCAACCGACATTTTCGACCCGTAACCGACCTCAACGTAGAAGCATTGAAAAGAATTTTGTCTCCAGCCAAAGCTGCTACTGTTCTGTCGACGGATATGCTCTGCCAGAACTGTTTTCGACGCACCGGTGAGCAACTTTCAGCCTGTGCGGTGAGTGACCCATCTTCAAGCTCTCCGGCAAGCTTCATTGAAGAACATGAAGTAGTAGATGACATTAACGAAGAAATATCTGCTAAAGGGCTTGAGACAACTCCCTTGCGGATGCCGTCTGTCGTAAACCCGAAGAGCCGTCACTCCTATGCGGCAAGAAAACAGCGGGAAATGGAAGTGTCATACAGCAGACAAGTACGTAAAAAGTTGGCTACAGCATATAGCCTGGAAACGAGTGAGTCAAACTCTGGGACTGAATCCTCCTGCCTTAACTGTGACGAGTGGTGGGCAAACCTCAGAGAAGCCTTTGTCAAGACACAGTCTTACCAGGAGAGATGCCAGCTGCTCACGCTTGTGCCTGCAAGTGTAACTGTTAACGAGGTCGCAGGTTTAATCCCGGAGGCATCGAGCTACATACTAAAAAAGGCCAAGCGACTTCGTGAACGTTTTGGCGTATGGGATCGTCTCGAGCCATACCAAGGCGCTAAGATAGGCGAGGACATCGTGCAGTCAGCCACGCGGTTTTACACCGACGATGATTTCGACTGTTCCCGGCAGAGCCCCAACAAAAAGGACGTTGTAAACATTATGAAGGATGGGGAACAACAAGCCGTTGTCAAGCGCTACATGACCAGGTCCATAAGAGAAGCCTACAAGCTGTTTAAGAAAGCTAACCCGGACTCCAAATTAGGATTGACCAAATTTTATTCGCTGCGACCAAAATGGGTTAAGCTGAACCCTGACCAAACCATGTGTGCATGCGTGTGCTGCACAAATTTTGATTTGTGCTTATCTGCCCTCAACAGCGTACGGGAAGAAAAAATAACGGCTGAGGATATTGTCGCTCTGTGCCTTTGCCTAGACTCAACGCCCAATTGTTTACGGGGCGAATGCAAGAAATGCCCTAGCATTGATCGACTCTCCTTACAAGAATTACAATTGGTTCCTGATGAGGAGATTAGATTTTGCACGTGGGAAAACGGCAAAATGGTGAATAAGACTGCGGACTCGAACGCCTTTTTGAAAGAGATGCAAAAATGGGCCACAAGGTTTTCTACTCACGACTTCATCCGTAGAAGTCAACGGGAACCTGCTCGGATTGAGAAGAGCAAGGTGACAACAAGACATATTGTCATGAACTTTGATTTTGCGGAAAACTGGACGGTGACCCTGCCACACGAAATACAAGAGCATCACTGGCACAAGCGTCAAATCTCCGTGTTCACGTGTGTTGCGTCGACATCGCAAGGTCCCAAATGTTTCGGTGTCGTGTGTGAAGACCTGTGCCATGACACTGCCCACGCAGTACTCGCTCTAAGGTGCATTGAGGACTGGCTGGAGAACAACATTCCAGTTTATACGTCATTAACGTATATATCTGACGGTGCACCAGCTCCCTTTAAGAATAGATTTCAGCTCTACGAGTTCCAACGAGCCGGTCTTCCGAAGATAAAGTGGGTTTTTTCTGCCTCAGGACACGGCAAGAGCGCCTGTGATGGAGTAGGGGGGCTACTGAAGCATCAGGCGACGGTGCACAACCTCCGTTCGCCTGTGGATGAGGCCATACAGAAATCAACGGACTTTGTGCACAAGGTGGGAAAGTTTGTAAAAAATGTGACTCTCCTAAATTTAAAGAAAGACGACGTGAGTGATTTCCGCAAAACCAAGAGAGCCGAATGGGGATCCATACCGGTTCAAAAAGGCATCCGCCTCTCACACGTGTGGCGACTTGAAAAAGGTCAAGTCCCTCTTCAGCGAACTGCATAATCGGTATTTTAGTGCCTACATGTTGTTTCAAAATGTGCGACTTTGTTAACTGTGTAGGCAAATTCCAGACGTTTCGCAAAAGCCTCTGCATGTATAGACGGGGGAGTGTTGTGCACCATGTATTTTATTAACGTGAATACATTAGTAGTTAAATCGAGTGTCTTTTTGTGTCGTGATACAAGCGTTTTTGTTTTTCATTTTGTCAGCTGTACTTTGTATTACGTGTGTAAGCTTATAAGCAAAACTATCTACACAGCTCAAACAGTTCAAGTTTGTGCAAAAAAAAAATGTCCATGCGTTCATCAGTGGAAAACAATTTCCATGATCACAGAAGATAGGTACTGAGCTGCTTCATGAGTGATTGTTTGGTCTTTATATTTAAATTACACTTATTTATGTCACACTGTGCGTGAGCAATTTTTAAGATGAGAACGTTCACCTGCCAGAGCTTTGGACATGTCGGCTCGTCTCACAAATAGACTGAAGGTGGCATTTCCGTTAACGTGAATGGTTAGTTTTGCCCTCCGTAACGTATGTCAGATGTTCCAGGAGTCGTCATGAGCATATATAATGGCAAACTGATCATGATGAACTGGCTTCTAAAACCGATTGTTATTATTGAGGCCGCCAGTACCATTGCGGTGAAGCCAGAATAGATGAACCAAGGATTGAGTGACAGGCTTAAAATTGGCTTATTTAACTGGTTGTCACCCAAATACAACAAAAATATTACACCCAAGACTTATATACACTATTTCTACACCTTATGGGCTATGAAGTAGAGAAGTTAGAAGAAAATAAAAAATGGCCTTTTTGAAAAAATTTATTTCGAAAATTGTATATTTTCAATTTTTGTACACATTTGGGGTGAAATCAATAGTGTTCAATAAAATCGATAAACAAGAAACACATACCAATCGATAGGTTATTTAAATAGCTACGTATTGATATATGTCTCATGACATAGCTCCATACCGTTCGTTTTATATAGCTATCCCAATGCTAGTCGAAATTGCTCTGGGTGGCATGTTTGCGATTTTATGTAAAAATAACTAAAAATGGTAAAAAACTATATTTTCCTCTAAAAATAGAACACATCGCATACTTATAGTATAAAAAGTATTAGGCGTAAGTGATGACTCAATATTTTGTAAAGACCGCCTAAACTTGAGCAGAAATGGAATCGCGATTTCCACGCATTTCACCCGGCAGCGTTCCATATTTTTTTCTCTCGAACTACATATTTCTAATTTTTTTGAAAGGCAGTTTTGTTGATCACAAGGATTGGGATTTCACATATATTTTTGACATATATATATATATATATATATATATATATATATATATATATATATATATATGAAAATATCAATGTCTTTCTTATCTTATTCCTACCGGCCATCGGTGTTGAGTCCGTTTTCTCTGATCATGTGCAAGTTGCGAGCGTCAACATTAATATTAATAAGATTTATTTTTAAAGACTGGCAGCTTGCCCTTTACGGGAGATGAAAATGCAAACACAAATGTGACACCCCGGTGGATATGACATCATAGCTCAACTCGTGTAACACTAACAACAATGTAACATAAAAAAGTAACATAAACAATTACTTGCCAGACGATAATGCAACTTTTGATTTTCACTAGTGAACACGTAATTATCGCTCATTAGTCTTGGATGATGGAATGAACAAAAATATGGGTTGACGCACACCAGGAGGCCAACGGTTCTAAACCGCGTCTTGTCCCGGTGTTTCAAAACCACCGTTCACCGTTTTTATGCGTTCTTGCAGGAGACTTCTGCTATCCCCGGTTCGAGAGTACAAAGCGCCATAACAAATTCGCGACTTGAGATAAAGCGCAAGCGTAGTGCCAAAGAAGAGAAGCCCGAAGCCTCCGTCATGACAGCTGCACCAGTGAGGAGGAGGAGCGGGGGAACCTTAAATACTTTCTCTTCTCAAAGCAGTGGATACAAGAGGAAGAAGGCTGCGGTCTTCAGAGGCAGTTCCTGGTCATCATCCGTTTCCTCCGCAAAGCCAAGAAAGAAAAGACGCTGTGGCACTTGTCGCGCTTCAACGACCGGAAGTGCCACAGGGACAACTAGAAGGTCCAGGACGAAAAGGGCAACGGTTGCGAAGACCCGAAAAAAGAAAGCCTAGACACAAAAGCTTCAGGACTAGCGGGACATCGCCAAAAATGCCCAAGAAGACGAGAGGAAGCTGAGCCATTCAGAACTAAAAAAAAATTGAAAGCGGCTGATGAGTATGGTTTGAAGATTTCTGCAACAAAAAGGGACCTTCGCCAGGGGCAATAACACTTGTGCAAGGCCCTCAGGATGGGGAAAAAGACAAAACCTAAACTTCCTATCTCCGACGTAATAAAAAAAAAAAAAAAAAGAGAAGTGCGTTTGTCTTGGAGGACGTTTTTCTAGTCGGTCTTATCTGTCAATGAAGTTAAAATATCTTCGGATGTGCGTCCAGCCACGTCGTAAAGGTAACTGAACATATGTGAGAGTCATGTAATACAAAAAGTGCTTTTGATTTTGTGTTGGAAGGAATGGTTTTGCCAAGCCCAGCTCGTGGGAGTTCTTCGCTTCGCCATACGAGAAATACACGCCATACGCACGTACTCTGAAGATGGCTCCCGCCCGAAGGTGTCAGCTAGAGCTACAACCGTAAGTACTGAGACAGATCTGAGAAAAACCATCCGAAAATAGGATAAAAATCTGAACTTTTAATTTTTTTTAGAGTATTCTTGAAACAAGAGGGGTGTTTATTGTTTGCGAAGACGAAAATGTGGTATCGTTACTAAAATGTTTGCAATCTCTATGTCGTAAACATCCCTGTGTAATATAAAAAAAAGGTCCTTAAAAAACACTTTTTTCTTTGATTTTTTTTCTAGTTCTTTGGCTTATATTTTTCGCATATATTTCCGACTCAAAGACGGGAACATATGTGCAATAAATGAATAAAACAATCACACGGAATTAATGACAAAAATTTATTTCCACGTCATTAAAAGGAATTGGCTATTTACTTGACGGATATAAAATATATGGCTTAGTTTAAAGCAGATTTACAATTTCTGCACGATAAATATTCTACGTAGTTCGTAAAACAACAAAAACAAATATTGCCTGAAATTAGATGTGACAGGGAAATTACAGTAATGTAATTACACTCATTTATTTACTTTTGGCAGTGATGAATAATTTAAAGAATTGCGTTCTCGTGTAGAAAATTTGGTATTGTAATCAAGTCGCGGTAATTTTAATTAGGTTCCTTTAATAATGTTTATCTTTAGGCATATGTTGTGCATCAAAAAAAAAACAACTTAAAGGTTCACTGAAGTGGTTTCTTAGATCGTTATTTTGTTGTGTTAACGAGATCTACGCGCTGAAAGCTTCCCAGCAATCTAAAATTACGGTATTGCGCGGCCTATTTCCCTGTTAGAAAATTGTTCAAAGGTCGTGGACACAGCCTTTCTCAGGCCAAATTCCCCGAGTGAAGCGGTCGAAGGCGTTCGCGCGCGGACGGATCAGCGGAGTGGTTGAGGATCCCAACCAGCCCCAAGCTGCCTCTGCCTCGGACGAACTACATTTCAGCAGCTGTTTGCGCATGCAGGTGATGGACATTCGCAATGTGACGGCGTTAAAATTTTAAATCCATCGGCGGACGAGTCTGTTTACGCTCCAGCGCCGACGAGCGCAACGCGAGCCAGCGCAAAAACAACGTGGCTACGGCGTCGTCTCGCACAGCCGTATATCCATTTCCTGGTCAGTACAATTCATGCTATCTTGTGCCTATCTCAAATACTCTACTCAAGAAACTGTATTTCATGTACTTTTTGAATTATCTTGGTATCTTGCAAATACTTTCGATCGAGAGTATTTGATACTTTATTTTAATTACATTTCTGAGCCTCTTGTACTCATTATTTTAAATACATTTTTTTGCATTCCGCCATTTTCCTACTTTTTCGGTGTGAAGTGGCGTAGGCGTGGTACGAGAAAACGTGAACATTCTTTTGAGCAACTAAATCCTGCTGCTAGCTCCAATTAGCTACGGTGACTTTGGCTCGTGAAAACATCGCTTTTTTGCCGATTGTGACTCATATTTCAGCCCAAAGTTCGTGCCAGTGAAGGTTTTCCCCTCGCCTTCCCAAAGGCACCTTTTGTTTCTTTGAGTTTCCCCCAAGGTTGGGTTTACGGCAGTAAAGATTGCCACACTGAGGCGCAACGCAGACCGGGTAACGACCTACGACAACAATGCAGACTTGAGTATCCAGATAATAATAAATCAATAAATGATAAATGGACAAAAAAATGTTTTGTTTTTTGTATATTTGACCCCGCTATGGCAAAACATCGCGGTTTTCTGTTGTTTATTTTCTTTTTGTGGTCAGTCCGTCACTTATTGCTTATTGCTCTCGCGAACACTGTCTGTAAGCAGGACAGGAAACGAACTACGCGTTGTATGACCTCTCGAAATGCCAACAAAGCGTCCCAAACGTTGAGGGCCTTTCTGAATGCAAACTAGTTGAAGAAGGTGCGACCACTGCCGTGGCTATTAGGTGGGTTCTCTTTGTTGTCCATTCACTCATATCCGTATCCCAAGTTCGTTTATAGTGAACTCCCTATATAGGGAATAAGGATTGTAGTTGAACGATAAATCTAAGGTGCGCCGCAGGACGTGATATTCAGGGGTGTCACTATTGGCGAGGCGCCCTGACCCGTTTGTTGCCCCCAAACCTTGGTGTATACCTAACACAAGGCCTGTGCACATGCCCACAGGCCTTGTGGGAATGTTCATGTCATTGTCTTTAATAGAGCGCGGGGTACAGTGTAATGTAAAAATACTAACAATAAACGAAGTGACGTTAAGTGCCGGATCTCTCCCGAAAACAGTCGTCAGAGGATGCGAGCTTGACCCTCTTGGGCTTTGGTGTTGAGCTGGGCACCTTGCATGCGACATTGTTCATGCAGGCCGGAGTGGTCACAAAAGAGAGCCTCCTCCCACTCACCGAAGAACACGATCTCCGGATCCAGCCCAACGCTGACGCCGTGTTCCGTTATGTCAGCCGAGCGCTGAGTCATTGTATTCGTTGTCCCCATCTGTGTAATTCTAAAGTTAACCAATTGGTGCGCTACGGTCTGATCTCGTCCCCAATAGCTAAGCGACCTCTTTCTTGTTGTCCCAGAAATGTTTTGTAACATATATCAGTGATATTGCCACGCGCGTTGCCAAGCTTGCGCGTGGCCGAATGGTTGGCTCTCACGCGGAGGCTCCGGGTTCGATTCCCCAGGGAGCGCACCGCTGACCTCTATTGCAGTAGGCTGGATCGGGGACCGTGGCCTCGGCAGCTGGGGCCGAGTGTCACCACCGGCAGCTATTGATTGACACCACCAAATGCATGGGACTCTATGGTGAAAAACAAGAAAAAGTGACGTTTCCCCCGCTTTTTGGCTGCTTTTCGATTAGCCCGTCAAATAGCTTGCGTACAAACATTAAAACTGACAGCCCTCGCAGTTCTTATAAATAAATATTTTGTGGTTGACTTCGCTGGGCGAAAAATGTAGTGCAGCTCAATGAGGCGAGAGTTACTTAGAGTTACCGCGGAGTCGGTGGCGGTTTTGTTGAGTTGGGTTTAGCAGACAACATGCTCGAAGATTTTGCTACGCGAAATTCACTCACTCCCGGAAAGCCGCTGTCGAGATGGGACTTCTTTGTCATTCATCAACTTCTGGGCTTCCCCAAGAACGGTCTCATTGTCGGCAACTTCCTTTGTTTACTCCACTACGATAGTAAGCTTGACAGCTTAACCCATATGTTGCTCCGGTACGTTTGATTTTTTTAATCGGCGTCCGAACGCTTGACAAATACCGGTTCGTTCTCCAAACACCTGACATAAGGATCGCAGCACACCATATAATATTCGCCTTCGAGCACAGCGTACATGCTTTAATATTCTTACTTTAGCGCGCGCGCTAAAGTTCTCGTTTTCGCGTTTCTCCCAAAGACTTGCGTGTATTGCCTGGTGTCAAGCAATGGCCGCCGGTGGCGACACCGACGGGCTCCCGATCCGCGATCCAGCCTACTACAATAGAGATCAGTGGGGCGGACTCCTCTTTTATTTATTTTTTCAACTTCACATTCTCCTCAAGTTCGACAACCTTGTCGTCTGATCGAGTGACGAATGTTCTAGGCGCCGAACGTTCTACGCCGAATGTTCCAGAAACCCACGCAGGCGTCGATGTTTCTCCAACATCGACGCCTGCGACGCTAGCCTTTCCCTATTTTTTTTGTGCAGAAGTTCGCCCCAGTGAGCGTTAAGCTCCTTCAAGTATTCGCCGCCTCGTTATTTGTCATTCGTGACAATATCCTGCTCCTTATAGTTGGACTGCATAAAATAGCCCTGCAATACTTCGCCCCTCCCCCCCCCCCCCTCCCTCCCCCCTCCCCCCCCCGCCCATCCCGTTTTGTGTTGTTGCGTAATAATAAACCATTCGGATAAACCTGATTTGCGCAACCGTGTAATCGTTGTGTCTGATGACGATAAAAATTACGCAATGCAGAAGTATCTTCAAAAGTAATTGAAATACATTTTTAAGTATTTGTACTCCACCCAAGATACTTTACAGTGAAGCTAACTTGAGTAGTATTTTAAATACTTTACAAAGCAGGTGCTTAGTAAAGTAACTTAAATACATGTATCGAGTATTTTTTCCAACACTGGTGTGTGGTTTGTACACGTCATGTGGTCATTCTTCGAACCAGCAATTTATTTATTTATTTATTTAAGTACCCTCATGGCCCTGGGGCATTACAGAGGGGAGTGGTACAAGACAAATTTGGAACACAAACAATATACAAACACTAAAAGCCAAGCACGAAAAATGTAAAAAAAAATAAATATGTAAACAAATTAAGAAATGTATAAAACAAGGCAAACAAACAAAGAGAGATATTAACATAGGTAAGTAGTCAACGCACTTTTAAACAAGTCAAAGGATGGTATGTTTACTAATTGCGCGGGAAGGCGATTCCACTCTGAAGATGTCCTTGGAATAAAAGAGTTATAATAGGCTGAGGTAATGCAATGAGGAATTCCGACTTTAAATTGATGATCTACGCGCGGCGAGATGAAAACAGGATTTAACATTAGTTTGTTTTTTAGCGGAGTATTGGAATGATAAATTTTATAAAAAAGACACAAACGAGATATTTTTCGGCGTAATGAAAGAGCAGGAAGTGATAAATTAGTTTTCATAGTTGAGACACTAGATGTGCGATGATAGTTAGTAAATATAAAACGGGCACCGCGATTCTGTAGGGCTTCAAGATCAGTCACGAGAGTTGAGAGACCAGGATCCCAAATTGCTGCTGCATAGTCTAGTTTGGAACGGACAAGGGTTTTATACATTAGTAGTTTTAGTGACACTTGGGCTAACCTAAAGTTTCTCTTCAGGTAACCAAGCATGGAGTTAGCGTTGGCGATAATGTGGTCAGCATGAGTTTTTCATGACATGTTAGAAGTGATGTGCACCCCAAGGTACTTATAGCATGGTACAGTTTCAAGAGGAATTTCAACGATTGAGTAAGTAGGAGATATAGTAATTCGACGGGAGATAGTCATCGCTTTACATTTGTTAGTATTGAGGGACATTTGCCACATATCACACCAATCAGCCACAGCTTGTAAGTCATTTTGAAGAAGTTCGATGTCAGTAGTATTAGTCACTTCTCGATAAATTACACAATCATCAGCAAAGAGGCTAATCGATGATGATACACACAGTGGTAAGTCATTTACGTAAATTAAAAACAACAGTGGCCCCAAAACAGACCCTTGCGGTACACCAGAAGTAACAGGTTTGATTGGGGCAGTGATTAGCAGTTCAAGAAGACGAAAATGAAGGGGATAACGAGTGCGCACCAGCATTTATTTTTTTCCAAAATGTAGTAAAATGTCGACAAAAAAAAATCACAATATCGCTCCAGTCGAAGCTAGCCGCTTGGCAGGTTCGCCGAAGTTGTACTTTGATGGAAGCGATACACTCGATATTCCACAACGACTTCTTTCTGACAGATGGCCAGTGTGCTATCATCATAGCTATAGCCCTTCACGTTGACTCAAGAATCTAGCACGGAAGACAGCGTTCGATGACTAAATTACGCAATGTATCGGATTCGAAATTCTAGCGCACTTGACGGATCCCATACAAACAATACATTATTCAGAACCATTTTCATCGCCCAACCGCTACCATCGTTTACAAACGGAGACACCCAGGTTAAAAATTTCCGGCCGGCTACATAGCATATGATTCACTGGGTTCCACGTTTCCGTAGATTCGACGGCGCTTGTTGTTTCGATCGGAAACGGCCTTCGGCGAATCTTCGAACTTCCAGCTTTTCCCGTCACAACGTGCATGTGAGTCTTGCGTGTTAGGCCTACTAAGCGTCTTCTGGGGGGGGGGGATTGTGGATTCTGCTTTAGGCCTATGAAGCGTCTCGGGGATTGGGCTCACATTGGCCCAATCAATCGCACGAACTTTAAAAAGGCACACCAGCAGAAGAACACGGTAACAGCACACGACACATAGCAAGAACGGCAGGTTCAGGTCGCAGACATGAGCGTCTCGCACACTCTGACTGGCCTCGACGGCCCCGACACCTTGATTCCCGAATCAAGATGTCGCGTGAAAGCTTCTGTGAATGTCACCGTCGTCGGTGTGCGGGTGATGCGGTTTGCTACACCGTCTTGAGCTGCTACACCGACGTTTGCTGGGCTATATTTACGTGGCGTTGTACGTGACGTTGGAGTAAAGCAACGAGGTAGAGGGCCTTAGACCTATAAACTGGCAGCTGAAAGTGACCTCCAATTGGCCGCCGCCATGTTGACCATTTTTCGACCACTAGACACGTGACCTTGTAGTTTTACGTCTAGGTTTTAACGATGTATCGTGCACAAATAATTGCTTATTGATCTTTAATAACAGTACTGAGAAGATAAGTTATGTTTCGTCTAAGTCCAAAATGTGCTTTTAAGACAAAAACGCGGTCAGCTTCGCAATGCCTTCGCTAGATGCCGTCAGTCGTGGTGCTGTGTTTCGGGGTCCTATCGGAGCTATAGACACCGATCTTTAGGGCTAACAGTATTGAAAAAATAGTTTATCATGTTTTGTACAGCGATCGCCATACAAATCTCGGCTGTTTTTCGTAAATGCCTAAGGATTTGGTACGGTCGTCAAAAGTGTACAACATGGCGGCAGCCAAGTGGGGGTTCACTTTTGCCTGGTGAACGGGATACCAGTTTATCGCTCTAAGCCCCTCTATCTCGTTGGAGTAAAGAGTCCCGTTCGCAGCCAGCGTCGGCCAACGCGATCGGACGCGTGCGCTCGTCGACGTTACGACGCGCGACGCCGACGAGTGGAGCGCGATGGAGACGAACCGCGACGGCCCATCGTGGCTAGGAAGTGTTAGGTACCGCCCACTGTAAAGAACACGATCGATATCCATCGATCTATGCATCCATCCGACCTGGGTGCGGCGAAAAACGAGAATACATATCGTTTGCTGGTTTCGAAGCGAAAGTTTAGTATTACGACTTTTGCACCATTTACAGACTGCGTCTTCCTTAAAATTCAACGCACAACGCTCTAAAAAACGTGTTATAATAATAATAATCGTAATCTCCATTGGTAAAAAAAAAAACAAGAAAAAAACAACAACAACATAGAACTGAAGGAAAAAGAGTCCGCAGGAGTTTTGTTGCCATGAAATCACTAGGCCATATTGTATTGTCGAACTCAATATAGATGTTAACTGACACCTTTTATACAATATAACACCAAACAAGTATGTTTTCAAGCAACATTGCACTGCAACTTTAAAGAAATATTTAAAAAAAGAAGAATAAAAAATACATGCTTCACGAGGTTTCATGGGGTGAACTAAAAGGGAAGAAAAAATGTATTAGGTGACTCATGATCAAGGAGGGACACACCTTGAAGACCACATACCTTTGAAGTGGTTGGGAGCGTACAATAGTTCGAGAGCGGGGCACTCATCCACAATGATAATCTACTCATAAAGAAATAAACAGAACAGATTACTAATAAACGAGGAAAGGCTGCAGAGACCGAATCTTTGTTCGGAAACAATTATGAAGCTTCTTTTATGAGGCGGATCCTGGCATGAGTTTTGCCATCGCCCCCTGAGCACACGGAGAAGAAATCCTTCCCTTTGCCTTCTCGGGAAGCTCATACCGTAGAAACGTCACTCTTTTGCGCGGAGTCACGCTGACGTAGACATCCTAGTGAATGGGGGAGGTTTTTGTTCGGGCTGCACTAAAGCGCTGGATAAATTGGGACCACCAAGCTGGTCCATGCTGGGACGCACTTGAGCCAAAAATGGCGGAGCGTCGCTGCCAATCTAGTTTGTCGCCGCGGCGCGGCGCCGGCATCTATAGTAGACCAATGAGAGCGTGCTCGCAAACGGTGGCACGTCACCGGCAGCCACAGCAGACTAATAAAAACCTGCGCATTTCCCCCCCAAAAAAAGCGTTACGAGTCAAAAATGGCGGCGCGCCGCCGGCGTGCAATCGGAGCGTCTGCGGCACGATCAAATGATGGCAGCACTTGGATCAATTAAGCGCTTTATGCTGCACAAACTCTCCCCGTCTTGGCGTGGGATATCTTCGCAATTGATGGCATTTTGTTCGCGTGTCTCGCAACTTTAAAAATTTTGCTCAGCGACATTATGGTGGCTGGAAGGGTAAGTGTGCCGTGAGCGAGATGCTGCAAAGGGTTGCGGTGAAAACGACTCGTCTGCAGAGTGCAGCGCCCTTCGCCGTGGCGAAGATTTTCATCGCAACGCACACACTGCCCGCAGCGCGCGTGTAGGAAAGTCACATAGCCTCTTTATATTTTGACTCAGGTTTCCTAAATTAGGCGATGAAAAATTTGCAAAGAAATATTTGGGGACCGCTAGGGGCGGTGCAGCCAGCAGACGAGTTAAGCGGTGTCAAAAAGTTTGAGAGAACCACTGATTGATTTCTTTGTCTATTTACTGGATCGCGTTTGACCAGCTCCGCCTATGAACGAAAATGTGGCCACCGTCGGCCATCTTTTTGGTAGAGTTATATTATCTCTAGCCATCATAGTAATATGGCGGACAGTGCTATGGCGGCAGGCTGCCATAAAATAGCCGTAGATCTAGCACACTGTACCGTGGGTGATATTTCGTGCTTCATTGAAGTTGTTCGACGAAGCAGATTCTTGAAACCCGGCGTGAACGGTAGCATCATCTTTGAGGACCCGGCGAAGGTTCTACGAAAGCGCAGCACCGAGGGATAGTAGCGCAGTTCGCACCGAAAGCAGACTCCGTACCGGCGGTACCGGCGTCTGCTTTCGATGCTTCTTTCGGTGCGACTTCCGATGCGTGCTGTGCTGCTTTCCCCAGGTGCTGCGATTTTGTGAAACTTTCACCGGGTTCTCGAAGATCGGGCTACCGTTCACGCCGGGTTTCAGAAATATGTTTCGTCGAACAATTTCAATCAAGCACGAAATATCACCTACGCTATTTTAATGGCGCCCTGCCACCACAACCAACGCCCACAACTGCCACAACGCTGTCTGCCATGGATGGATGATAGTGGCTGCAGCAGCTGTACCTTGGCTAGTGGTAATATAACTCTACCAAAAAGATGGCCGCCTTAGTCCGTATTCGCGGAGCGGGCAAACGCGATCCAGCAATTGTCATAGAGATCACTGGAGAGAACCTACATTACAGAGAGTTTCGAACTAATCAATCGGAGTCACGTGGTTTATGGGCAGCGTTTGCAATACGGGCTGCGAGTAGGTGGCGAACACGTTAGTCGTCGGCGAGCGTCTCAGCCTTTCCGCCTGCTTTCCTTATCGCCACGCGAAAACGCAGCGCATGAGCGCTTGCGACCGATCTTGGCCCGTGGAGTCCCCCATTACATTGCAAACGTTTCCCATGAATTGAGATGGACACACTCTACAATCTAGGCTCTCTAAAAAAAAAGGTTTTCGTCGCGTTTCGTGCCAACACCGCCTAGAAGACAAGGCCGTAGTGCTGAAATGTTTTCGTTATCAGCAAATTAGGCCAACGCTGGACACAGGTTCGAAACGAGTGCTGCGTCAGCGCTCGGCTTCGAGTCAAGTTTGAGCCGAACGGCGACGCAATCGTCGTGTCCGATCTGTGACCAGCGTTGGCCTACGCTGAGGACGACATCCTTATCAGCACTACGGCTTTGTTTTCCAGGAGGTCGTCTTCGTGCTCTTTCTTATCATCGCGTGATTTCCCCTTCCAGCCACCACAGCGATATACCGCATCCCACAGAAGGATATTTGTATTTTTTTTAGCAGAAAGCAGTTTGTCGTTTTCTGCATTTAACAGCGGTGCTGCCATAATCGCTTATTCACTAGGCATACCCTGCTTATGATTGGTTCAGAGATTATAGAACACGTACAAAAACATGACGGATGCCACGATGGCGCGCTTTTGACGCTCTCTGGTTGGCTCCATCAGCTCGTAGCGTTGGCCGCGTCTGGGGTTAAGTTCAAACGAATTATGCGGAACGCAAGGTTCGTCTGCTTCTTGAACAGGGGTTGCGGTGACGTAAGAACGCCGAGCTCTGACTGGCTCCGATTGGAAGAATAGTGGGTAGACCTCAGGGCAAATAGCATTGAGGACTACCCACTGCCCCTCCATCAGAGCCAATCAGAATTCGTTCTGACGTCAATTCAATTCCTACGCAAGAAGCAGACGAGCTTGCGCTTGGCATAGCCACGATCGGAATGATTAGTAGATAGACGCGAAGGTTAACCGTCTTTTTCTCTACGCACCGTCTCTTTACAATCGGCGCGAACGAGAGTGTCGTCTGCTCTTCACCCAATATCTCGCGTTCGAACGCCGGATTCCGGTGTTCAGGATTCGAACGCATTCGGACAGTATGGAGTGAAACAGGCAGCAAGCCTTTCCGTCTACGCCCTAATCCTTCCAATCAGAATTCGGCGCTCGGACGTCCACGCGAGCTGTCCTCTCCTCTCTTTCTTGCTTTGTCTCTATTTCTGTCTGCATAGCTACTGAATGCTGTACCCAGGAAGCGTACATCTCCTACATAGCAACTAGCGCTTACAGTAGCATAGGATAAAAAGACGCTGGCACAAGACTCACTTTAAACTAAAAAAAACAACAAAAAAAAAACAAAAAAACTAAAAGAATTAGGAAGCTCGTTCATACAACACGAATAGTTTTTATGAGGCAATCAAGAGAGACGGTAAACCGCACGTATCACGCCAGACCAGGTGCCCATCCGTCACGACTTCTCGCAGCCCGCCCATCCGTTTCTTGCGGACCCAATTGCACAAAGATCGCAATGGAAAAAAAAAGCGAGAGTGTTTTAGGGTCGGGCGTCACGCGCGCAACCGGCGACGTGCGTCTCCCTTTCTACGAGGTCTTCGTCACGCATCACGTAAATCAAGAGTCAGAAGAAACACGCGCTCTCTCGCAACGCAACACTCTGCAGCCTCGCCAAGCCTCCACGAAGTGTCACTGGCTGCTGCGAAGCGGACGCGTACGAAAGGTAACCCAAGGTGATATCGAACCGAATCCTCTAACGATGCCTTATTTCCTGTCGTGCGCGAATTACATGCCCGAGTCCCACTAGAGGGACAAACAGAAACAAACGGCAGCGACAAGCCTCGAACCAGAGTCTTTCGCGATTCGACGGTCTTTGTAGATTAAAGTAAGCTATGCTCAAACACAAGCATCATGCACGTGGTGGTATCATTGGCAGGCTCGCAATCACTCGTGCTAACTTCGCGAGCACCGAACGACTAAACTCCAGTCAAAGGTATATCGCGACCATGCTGTATGTGTTCGAGGCTTGTCGCTGTCGTTTGTTTCTTTTTGTCGCTCTGGTGACACTCGGGCATAGACCCACAAAGACTACGAGCACCGTGACAATGCACTTTTGAATCTGCTCGATTGACGCCGTTGGATATTAGCGTCGAATTCACGCGAACTTTGTGTAAAATGGAGTAATGGAGTAACGCAGGACGGGGCGAGACGGAACCATCTTATATATTCATTGCCACGTGGTTAATGAGTTCGCAGAGTTAGAAAAATGCTGAAGAACGAACCGCAAACCAAATCGTGTAAACCAACGCTTCCAATGGCACTTCGTAGACTGTCCGCAAAAAATCGCTTTCTCAGTGTATCGAGCTGCCCTTTCGCGATACGAGTTGCCCGTTGAGGCAGACTAACTTCAGACTGTATACAGGCCATTATTATTTCACCCAATCTCAGCCGAGACGCTGTTCTAAAAAAGCGGCCCAAGATTTTTTTTTTTTTTTTTTTATTCCTGACGAGGTAAGTTTATTTCCGAATTTTTGCTCACACGAGCGCGCGTCCTTGACACGGACGCTGAAAGCCCGGAACTCGCTCTTGTAGCTCCCGCTACGCTCACACTTGAAGTAGAATGAGGTATATTCGCTACTCCAGAGACCTATGGAGCCGCCAATATCGAGAAAATATGGCGGTCTAATGCAGGTTGTGCCGTGACATGTGCCAGCTCAACGCACAACGCTGGGGCATCAGCAAGCAAGCCTTGGACTCAAAATGGTTTGCCCCGCTTTTTATCCTTCACTTTCTGAACCTGATGTGATGTCTTGGCATAAGCGAGCTTCCAAAGGCTTGACATTTTTCAGGAAGCGATAGAAGGGCTGCCTACTCTCCTTCCATGGTGCTGTTCCATGGTGCTGGTGAACATTGATAAACGTGGAATGTCTGGTTCACGCGTTTGCGCATAGGTTGCGTGCAGAGTAACCTAAGAACAAGCTGATACTACAGTTACGACAGAGTCACTGGTACAATTGTTGTCTCGCGCAAACCACCGACAACATGTAATCACGGAAGCCACAAGAGACGTGCAGAAATCACGAAAGAACCTGTTCCGGTCAGTTCAGTGTTTTTCCGCTAGTTGCCGCCCGTTTTGCTGGAGTCGCGAATAGCAACTTAATAACATTGATAAGTGCACCACTGAGGGTGCGTCAAGTTGTTTCTCGGTCACTCCAAACAAATAAAATAAAATAAAATAAATGTAAGACGAAGGTATAAAAGTTCGATGTAGGTCACCTTATCTTTGTCATCATTCTGACGTTGAGTAACTTAGGTGTTTCGAAAATACGAGCACGACATATATGCTCGCAGAATAATGGCTCTCGCTGCTGTTGCAATGTTGAGAGGACGAGGCTCTCAATGAACCGTGGGAAACGGCAGATTGTACTATTTGTCTTCACTGTGTTCGCCCCTTTATGCATAGACAGGGTTCTCCCGAAACTCCGGAAAATTTGATTTGGCAAAACTACGCATCGTCACTAACTTAATTAAACGCAATCGAGTACTCCCGCAGAAAGAATCACTGAACCACTGAAGCCACCGTGTCGTCTGCAGTGATAGTAAGGCCAAACTGGCCGTAATACTTTATTACGTGCTTTTATAATCGAGTTTTGCTACTGAGAAGATAGAAAAAGTCTTCATTATAAGATAATAAAAAAACGATATGCTTTCAAAAATTTACCTTTCTTATCAAGCAATATTGAACCTCACGTCGAGCCCCCATGCATTTGTTTATAACAACGGCCCTAGCAGCTGTTTGCTTGCAGCACAGCGCCATGTTGCGACGTCATTACTTACGGCGTTAGTTAGAAACTTGCTCGGTATCATCAAAAACAACTAAATCAACCTAGTATACAAAGATGAAAGGCTCATGTATCATTTCACGACGTCAAGAAAAACAAACAAACATGGATGCATTTTCAAGTTTCGGTGTCATCTCGGAGCACATTTTGCTGCAGACGGTCCCGCTCCTCGCGGCGATTGAGCGCAACTAAACGCTGGCGGCTTGCCCGCCTTGTATGTCTTAAAAAAAAAAAAAAAAATAAAGAACGGGGTAAAAAGAGGGGGGGGGGGGAGGGGGAGGGTGCGAGCTGGCGAAGTGAACAGCTGCGCTTGGCTGCGCAGTAGTCGATTTTCTGCCCTTAGGCGCTCTACCTATGCGGTGAGTGCGTCAAACTTCGCACTCATTGAGCCAATGAAAAAGAAAAACATAAATAGTAACACACTTACCACCAAGTTGGTCAGCTGGTAGCGATGACGTAACTGAACCACGGCGGTTGGTTTCGTCGATATCCAATTCACATCCCGGCGATATTCGACGTTGGCGGGTACAATCCTTGCATTTAAAAGCACTGGTGCCACTTTTCATGACGATGTTATGTTATTTCGGGCAGATGTTATAGGCATTTTCAGAGGAAGCGCCGGTTGAAACCAGCCGGGCAGGGGCCCTAAATTGGGCGCTTGGCGGAAAAGTCGGCGAGGAATTCAACTTCCGTGGTTGGCCGGCGCCGCGCTTGACCTCAGCGCCTGCCAATCACGGCGATCGAAATCATTCCCCGCCTTTTCGCCAAGTTTCCAGATAAAACCACCAGATAAGAAATTACTGCATCCCATACAAGCGAGCAGCACACGTGCCTCAAACGCCTTTTTTGTGGAGCGAGCTGTCAGACAGGTCTTTCTCTGGTGGCGTCATACCGCAGAAGTGCACGAATTTGAAACCTTCCACGGAGGCATGCGCACGCAAATCTAACGTTCCCATTTCTTACATCTATAAAACACTAAAAACAAAAACGGCAAAAAAGATTCGAATCGGAAAGTGCTCTGTCACCGGAGCTCAAAGCCATAGCGCTTTTTATGTCGACTAATCCTTTGCCTGGCGGAGGTGAAACCAAGACCCGATACCTATTCCCGCAAGTCACCGTAATTCAAACAGCGCAGCGATTCCGATTTTTTCCGGCTCGCACTCCATATTTTATTTCCTTCAAGATAGGCAAGGCTGGCGAGTTGGAAGCGTTTAGCAGCAAAAATCGGAACCGTCCGCACAAAAAAAAAAAAAAAAAATAAGTCTAAAGGTGTGCGAACAGTCGTTTGAATAACGCTTCGTCATTCATAGCCTTCATAGTGCTAGGAAAACCCACGACACGCCGGCTCTCCTCACAGAAGGCTCGTCGGTTAAACGGCATCTCCTGCACCGCTGCTGAAATGTGTAGGGCGGCGTATATTTCCGGGTCGTTTCTCAATACGCATACCGGAAGTGCACTACCCTACGTTTTTCGGCACCGATGCAAGAGGTGCAAGTGAATCGAACTAGCCTAGTGGGGAAGCTAGAGATAACTCTGCATTACTCGATTCAAAGTAGTTATTCACACATCACTAAAATACGCTTCAAGATGAAACCGAAATTAGGAAATGCATCCAGAATTTATGTTTTTTTTGAAACGCCGGGAATCGATGCACGAGTTTTACATCGTTCTATTTATTGGTTTTCAATGATGCCCATGATGTTTTTCATTGATATTATGGCGTCAACTTCAATATTTAAGAAAGTTAATTACTCGAAAATAATGAACGGCACAGTTATTCTTATTTTTTCGTTAATTTTTTTTATTCGCGGCGAGAAGTTTGAGAATCGCCGCCATGTGGAATTGTTTCACAACCCAGAGTGAGGATGCTTCAACTTCCTCCGTTGGTGCAAACACGTGCAAAGCGAAGTTTCTAGGCGCTATGAAAATCTAAAGATAAGCGAGCGGGCAGCACTTGCACTACCCGTAGTGATGAAAAAAGAACTCCACAGCGAATATAGAACCCTGGTCAAGGGACCAAAAATATATCAAACTTGGTCTCGTGCGATGCGTCCTTTTCGTAAAATCGAATTTGCCGGAGTTTCGCGAAAGACCCCAAAAACTTACCTTTTTTTTTCGGTTAGGTCCATATGTAGCTTGTCATTAAGTGCCCTCTGGGGAAGAAGCTGGAAAAAATATCTGCTTTTGTGCCTGCGAAGAGCTAACGATAGCCACTCTGGACGTGGAAGAGCGGAGGCAGGAACGCCGACAAAGTTGGAGCTCAGAAATAAATAACTGCGCTGATACGCTTACATCAGCGAACATTATGCTCGGCCTCCCACGCAGATCGCTATTTCTGTAAGCTCGTAGGGTTAGCGTTTATTTATTTTATACGTGTCACGCGATTCTCCGGAGTAATGCAACGAAGGACTACGGACAAGAACGGGGCATGCAAAGAATGTTATTCTGAGAGCGTCCACGTTTACGCAGAACATGGCGACTCTCCGACCTTCCATCCTACTACAACTTTAAAGGAGCTGTGCAACGATATTCAGTTGGAATGTTTTTCACTATACACGAGCTTACTGGCACTAGTGGGACTCAAGGATACTCACACGCAACGCCACTGGCCAAGAAACTCCTTTGTTGCGGTGAAATTTCAAGGACAAAAGCAATTATTTTCGTTCAATCTCTCCTTTGCAAAATTTGATGACGTAAGGTGGGGATCGCAGAACACCCAAGTGACGATATTTGAATGCGGTTCATAAATTGGACCCGAACCCTGTGTGGGCCCTCGATTTGGGCTCGTGATAATTACTAGCTCGAGAAGCATTCGGGTAGTGGCCCGTGTCCAATCGCTGCAACGACGACAATAGCCGAGCCATAACAATGTCTGGAACTCAGCGCGTGTCCTGTGCTTTGCCAACCCCAGCGCGTGGCTATGATCAACATTGGCGGCATATAATCGGCTCCAGATCGCGTGGCCGCTTGTTCTGGCTGCGAGTTGAGGGGGTGAACGCTGCTCGTTTTACTTTAATTTTTTTCTGGGACTTCTATTGCGTGAAGCGAAAAACGAACGCGTGTTTCATAGGTCATTAACGTCAGGAATCTGTTCTAAGCGGTATTTGCGCAAAGTACAAAAATTGTTGCACAGCTCCTTTAAGCTGCAGTCACAACGCTAACACATCGTACAAAAACGACAGTCTGAGGACACTGTCTCTGAGGCGAGTTTCTTCCTTGTAGGACGGCCCTCTCACACTGGTAATCAAAAACAAAAATGGTTTGTAGACATTTTTGAAGCATACATATGCACCAACGCAATGTTTAGAATAGGGTGCCTACATGTCTGTCTGTCTCAGGGTGAAGACATCCATTGTTGCACTGAATGTGCCAGCGCGTGACGCTCTCGCGCACTCGGTGCGTGACTTGGGCAAAAAAATGGCGTCTATGTATTAGACAAAGTTGCGCGCTCGAGCTGAGTAACACCGTATTGCGCACTTCAAAATTCATAAAAAAACAATTGGGCGTGAAAATGGCTGAGATGTCACCACTCAAGCAAAAGCGCGCGTGTGTATGAAGGCACTCTAGTTTAGAAACGAGCCCGCTGCGTGGGCAGAAACCAAATTCGGGAGGAGTGAAGCATCTGCGCATGCGCAGTACCGACAGCAGCGCCACCGCAGTAGGCGTGATGTCAGCGAGTTGAGTATTCATGGAGTAGAGAATTTTTCACTGAGATTGGACCTTCTTTTCCGTAATGAGCACGGTCTGGCGGTTTATTTGAGAACCACAAATGAAGGGTCATGGCCTCGGCATGGTGGCTGTAGGGGGAGGTGTGCTCATTGCCTGCATCGATTCAGTCCAGAGATCCAGGACGGAAGTAGGTGGCGCAGCCGTCGAATCTGATCAAAATGTCTGCCAAGAGCCTGTTGTCGCGTCGCCGCTTGCGCTGGGGTCATCTGGTATTGTAGCGTAATAAGCACTCAGATGGATGATGCTAAGGACTGCTCTTCCACCCATTGCACTTTATCTCTTTTTTATTTTAACAGTTGTGTTGTCCCAGCGCCCCCCCCCCCCCCCCCTCCAACCCCTCTCTCTTGTTCTGACCACGTGGTCCTGAAGTCGCGGATTATTTCTGGTCTTGAAGCCGTGAAATATTTGTCTCAATGCGCTGAAAGTAAATTGGGCTAGACGGAAACGTGCAGTCATAGTTGGGCGAGGGTTCATCAGTCGATTCATGACATGCCGGAGCCTGCCCCAATCCGACGAGAATATCGCGATATGATTCAGATGTTTCTTATGTTCATGCGACAAAGACTACACGTCTATAAAAGCTTTGACAGTACACACGAGTTCCGAAAACTAAATAGATGTAAAGCTCACCTTACTAAAGGCTGATAAGTGCCTCCTTTATACTTTCTGTACATGACAAAACGCCCCCGAGGAGCCGTCGGCCCACCACTCGTGGTGGGCTGCAAGATCATCATCAACATCATCATCATTATCTGACGGTATTAGTGGTATTAGCGTCGTCTGCTTCGGCGTGGTTTGCGTCACCGTTACTAGATCAACTCAGCTATGGAACTTCCTATAGACGCTGTACATTGGAGGACGTTCGAAACCATGTCCGAAGCCGTGTGCGATGGCGCTGCCGGCGCATTATTCCACGCGTTTTCGTCTGCTACTGCTCCGTGGCTGCTTGCGAGTCCCGCCTCCTCTCGAGGTTCTGCATGGTGTTTGGTTAATTTTTTACCTTTCGCCAGTAAAAATTACAATTTGAGCATGAAAAGCGCTACGACCGTTTTGGCATACGCTTTACATTATTATAAAATGCTGCTGCCTTAGCTGTGCTGACAGCGCGAAGCGTTTCGAAAAACCCAAATTCGTCGGCGCCACAATCCGGTGGCTACATTTAGGGCAAGTTTGCACATACTGTTATAGTAGATGTTCTGATGACTACCAACTGCAGCAGAAACAAATTAAAAGTCGTCTGCTATACTGTCAGAAAAAAGCGCCACGAACATCCGTAAGCTCAGTAGGCCGGATGCAACGGCCACAATCGCGCCGTTCATGATGATGATAGCGAGTATTAATGCGGAGCGCCCGTCCTCTAACAGGGCGCCACGCAAAGGGACCCCCCTCCGGATCGGAGTTCCAGAACTGAGTTGGTTCTAATAACGTTGGTTTGCGCGGTGCGTGCTCGGCATTCGTTATGGGCTGCGCCCGCTTCGCAGCGGAACTTTGTTGAAATGGCCTACTTTTGTGTGCCCCGTTGCATATCGGACAAAAAGAAGAAACATTTAAGGTAATTTTTTTATGAACTGCCCGCTGATATGTATCTAAGAGATTGGATGACGCGACAGTTCCCTGTATGTTCATTATTTTACCGCCCTTTCTCGTTCTTTTTCTCTCCTTTTTTTCAACATAACACAGCGTGAAACAAACAAATTAGTCGTTAGTTGTTTATACAGCAGGAGTTTAGTCTGCCAGAACATGGCGACATTGTTACCCACTGTAGATGAGCAATTTAGCCAGTGCGGAACAACCGCTAGCCTGGGGTCTTTAACGTGCACCACGCAGTAGTGATACACGACCGCACGCCGGTACGATGCTTATCCAGATCAAAACGGGCAGGGGTGGGGCTCGAAGCCAGGATCCCTGGGTTCTGCAGCGCGAGCTTCCGCTCCACGCGCGTCGAGCTGGGTGTGCGCTTTAGCCCACTCGGCCACCGATCCCCCTACACACAGCGTGAAGATTTCTCGCCAACGCTCCCGAATGTACGGAAATTAAAAAAAAGAAGAAGAAGAAAGGAATAGAGGAGGCACTGAATAATATCAAAATAACTTCAGCCACATTTTTTTTTCCTTTTTTCTAATCATAGACATTGCATTTCCTAGAAAAAGGTGCGGTGTATCATGTGTGAACTATGTATTTGAGGCGCAATCTCTTTGCGTACCTGATATGTAGCAACAGCGCTGCCGTGCGTATCGTGCACAGGTGGCGCTGCTGTCAAAATGCAAAAAACCAAAAAAAAAAAAAAAAAAAGCCTCACCATTCCTTTTTGCCTACCATGCCAAACCAGACAATGAACACACCTCTCCCTCTAGCCCAGCCTAGCCTTAGAAAGGTACCCAAAACTAAACAAACAAGTAAAACGAAATCGTGTTCATGCACTATTATCCTTCGGAAGTAATCTTTATTTTTTTAATAATCGTGATTTTTTTTTATTCCTAGTACACGTCGTGTTCTTCTCTATTTATATTCGTTCAGGCCACGCACTTGGTAATAATGACGCAAATTTTATATTTAGTTTTTCATAAAGTTTATTGCCTTTTTAATCTTCTATGAGACCACTAAGCGAGGCATTTATTTAATAAAAATTTTGGCTTTGGTAGTCTTTTTTTTTTGCGGACGTTTATACATTAGCCGGAAAGCATACAAAAGTTTGACTGCCCTCCCCCCCCCCCCCCCCCCCCCCTGAAAGAAAAAAAAATTAAAGAAAAACTACGTTTGGAAACAACAACAATGACTGACGGTGGGTATATTAGTTCTGCCTTCGTTTTTTGTCCCTGTTGTTTTGGCGTATTACAGCATGATGCAAAACCAACTAGCCCAACTAGCCATCCTTATATTAGTAGAGTTTACAAGATCCGAAACATTTCCTTGTGCCCCCTTCTCCAGTAAGAATCTCTCAAAAGCTCCGGACAATATTGTATTTTTATACCCACATATTGCATATTCGGGCACCTTTCATCGGCTGCCAGGACAAACGATCACCACGCAAGCTACTGCGCTCCGTTTCTTTCGCTGACTGACCTGGAACATTAACAAAAAAAAAAAGCGCAGCAAAAAAAAAAGAAACAAAGACGTGCACCGTTCTCTCTTCCCGTTCCGAAAGAGGTTTACGGCATTACTACACCACGTTTCCCGGGATCAATTTAACAGGAAAAGTTGCCACTCTGCCGATAATATGCCGGGTTACCGATGATGCCGGGCAATGAAGAGAGCAACAAACCAGCCGCGCAACCCCGGCGCACTACAGATAAACACGATGAACACCGATCACAACACAACTCTAACTAACGTTGATTACAGAGCGGCAATCTCTCTACCACGGAGTACGTGCCCTTCAGTGATAGCGGCAACGCGCTGGGAGAGAGAGTAGGCACATGCGCGGTGCTTACTGAAACAAAAAAAGGACACTTTCGGCTGCGCTGCATCTCCCGCATACCTAAAGTTGTAACTATGAGGCAATGACTGTAACAAACTATTCGCAACTTTCAGCGATGGTGGCTCCGCGGCGTGAGAACCGCGCTCCCAATAGCTCCTGGATGATGGGCTTCCAAATGACGTAGAAGAATCGGGTACGGCGCTGATGTCGCTCGTATTTTACGAGAGTAGAATTACTTAAGCGCCGCGGACCCAACCTCGTACGATATGGATGTGGATATCACATCGATATGGATATCATCTGGATGATTATTCTACGATAATCATCCAGATGACAGCCATTTTGATAGAAACTATACTTCGTTTCAGCTTCGGTCCGAGCGCGGCCGATGTTATGAGCCGATGGCCAATCGAACAGCGAAAGATGCACAACGTCAGGGCGTGCTTTGTGCAGTTGATAGGACCAGCCGGTATTCGCCGTCTCTCTGAGCGTGCTCCTCCGCCGGCTACTCTTATTAAGCGCAGAGAGCACACCATGACGCTGCACTTTTTGCGGTGTTTGATGGCCCTTCGGCTGATAACATCGGCCGCGCTCGGACCGAAGCTGAAACGAAGTATAGCGCGCTCCACTATAGGCGGTGAAAGTTGCGAATAATCTTTTTCGCGTCGCGTCGCGCGACTGGCATATGTCCTGATTTAATGGTGAACGATGACCAGTTCCGCCCTAGCGGGAGTCGAAACCTTTCACTTCCGCACTCATGGTCGACGCTAGCTAGTAAAATGCCATCCATCAGCTACGCTCAACTCCATTATTTTAGCACACTTCTAAATCCTCCCCAAGAAAAACATCAAAAAAAAAAAAGATCACACTTTTAAATGCGTTCCTTGATTATGTGCGAAGGGAAATCAATCAACCCAACCGGAAGAAGAATGTGGCGAAGGCGTGTAGTGAGATAAATGTTTAATTAAATCTATATTTTAGTTGTAGGTTTTACCACGTGAAGTTCTGTGGCGTTGGGTTATTTCTGTGAAACAACCATGCAGAAAAGCGCCGACACCGTGTTTGGGCGAACAATGCCCAAGAGTACACTTAAATGCATGCATGAAGCTGTTTTAGCACCGTGTTTAAGGGCATGAATTTGAGAGAAAACCACTGGAACTTTTCAATAGTTTCACTTACGTGATTGATGTTCAAAACTGTTCACTAAATTACAACTATTTGTAATATTTGCTCTTATATTCAAGCGCGGAGAACAAACGCGCCTTTTTTTCCTTACAGAAATGCACTACCGGAAGTTAATTTTCGACTGGTTGCTGTCTGCTTTAATTTGCAACAGCACATTAGCGCCGGCTGAACCTCTAGGGCACATTATAATAACTCTGTGCTTCTGCCATGCCGGCTATGGTGGACAAGATGAAAGATGACTTTTGGGTGATTTAAAGTTAGTCTAGAATTAAACATGCACAGTGTTGTTAAAACCGAAAATAAAAAAAAAGAACATGGTAAACGTTGTTGTGAACAACGTTTTTATACCCTAGTTACGCTAGCGTTTTCAACTGTCATTTGGCCAACTATCGTTGACATCTCCCAACAATCATTGAGCTCAGCTGAGTTGTCCGGTGTTACACGGCGCATAGGCGTAACAAACCCAGCTAAGATGCGTGTCACGGGACACAGCTAAAACCAAAACTGATGCCAAATGACGTATTAAAAATATGAATGCAAATTAGTTGCACATGCAGATTTTTTAACTAATTATGAACGTTTAAAACAAAATAAAAATTTATGGTTGTTTTTAGAGTAAAAAAATGCTAATCAGAACGTTTCACGTGAATTCAAGCAAGAGAGGCATAGCGAAAGTCTCATCGGGCACCGAGATCACAATGGCCGCCCTCGCCCAGCTTTGGCTTCTGCCACGTTCCGGGATCACTCTAGCGGCAGCTCTAGCCCCGAATCATGCCTCTGTCGATAATATTTGCTGCTACGATACTTTCTAGATATCTCCATCAATCCTCCGCAATACTAAGTGCTTCGCTGGTGCTGGCCATGGACGCCGATGCGGCGGGCACCGACCGTCTCTGGGGTAAACCCCCAAAAGTTAACTGAGGTAGCCAAGCTGAGTTGAACTTAATGATCGTTCATGGCTTAATGACCGTTGGCGCCGCCGTGGAACTCCGGCCGATCGCGATTGAGTCAACTGTCGTTGGCTTAATGACAGTGAAGAGCGTTAGTGAAACTAGGAGTCGACAAGCCCCACGGAAGAGCGGCGTTCAAAATCGGTTCTTCTCTGTTGACTGCATACGAGGAGGTATGAGCGGATAGCGTTCTTATACGGAGAGCAAGTCGTCTTCTTCTTGCGCAGGAGTGGCGGTGACGTCAGGACGACGCCGAACGCTTACTGGCTGATTGGAAAAAAAAAATAGTGGGTAGACCTTTAAGGCATCTATACTTCGTTTCGGTTTCGGTCCGAGCGCGGCCGATGTTATGAGCCGAAGGGCCAATCAAACACTGCAAAAAGCGCAGCGTCATGGCGTGCTCTCTGCGCTTGATAAGACTAGCCGGCGAAGGAGCGCGCACAGAGAGACGGCGAATACCGGCTGGCCCTATCAACTGCAGAGAGCACACCATGACGTTGTGCCTCTTTCGCTGTTTGATTGGCCCTTCGGCTGATAACATCGGCCGCGCTCGGACCGAAGCTGAAACGAAGTATAGCATTGAGGTCTACCCACTATTTTGTTTCAATCAGCCAATAAGAGCTCGGCGTCGTTCTGATGTTACCACCACTGCTGCGCAAGAAGAAGACGACTTGTTCTCCGCATAGCGCTACTATTTTCAACGCCTCCAAGAGCAACGAAGGATGGCGCCCTTCGTTTTCGAGCGACGCTCTCCTTGCGCCGACTTTCGAGCAAACTTTTTGTTTACTATAGAAACCTCGATAGAACCCTTTCCCACCGCACTATGGGCGCAATAGACAGAAGCGGTTTCACCGCTTCTGTCCATTGCGTCCATAGGGTAGCGAGCGCCATCCAGTCCACGAGCCACGCAAAGCGTTCTAGCATGCATGCCAAGCGTTCTAGCGTGCTTGTCAACTGAGTTTGATCTTTGAACGCTGGTTGTGAAAGCGTGCCGCAAATTTTTCGCTCCCCTGCGTCGCCTGATTTTAGTAAGTCTTTAAGTCCTATGGCGCCGACTCTGGACAGTCGCACCTAACCAGATACTCAGCCCACTCGCTGGGTGTGCGTCTCGCGTTCGAATTTACAGAATATATCGCTCTAACGTTTAAAGCGCACCTCTTAGGCGCCCGTCTCTGGCTTGAGCGGCGTCGCCGTCACCGTCGGCGTAACCGCGCGCGTTGCATTATGGGAGGTTTCCCCACTAAAGCCAGCGAGGAAATTTTTCCGCTAAGTTTAGCGGGGAAATTTTTATGCTCAAGTTAGCGGGAAATTTAGCGAAAATTTGCCGCTAAATGGGAGGGGAGCAGGAGAGGAGGAGGGGAGGGTACGGTGGGGAAGGAGAGGCATACCCTCCCCTCCGTACCTTTCGTTCCTCCTCCTCAATAGCTGCGCTCTAATTCGGCATTACAGAAGATAGTAAACGTTTTTTTTTTTTGCTGGGACGAACCGGCCGTTTTAAAATTGCACCAGGTATAAACTTGACCATTATAATGCACCATTTGAGGGTGCTATGTGAAGGCGCTGATGATTCTTGCTCACTTTAGAGTCAGCCTCGGCATCCATGCCGTCATAAACAGCAGGGTGCCATTGGTACTAATTAGTTCTAAGTTAGAAATGATAAAGACGAGAGCTGAGTTCGTTTGATGAAGAGCCGAAATTAAAAGGATTTTATACTCGTGGACAAATTTCTGTGGCATTTCCGGCAAGATGATTGGAGCTCGGGTGCGCAGCTTTGATCAGAGCCAAAGCACGTACTCACGCACCTTTGATCGGATAGCCACATAAAGTTGTCCACTGGTATAGTAAAAGTTTAGATGATTAAAACACTGACAAGTTATAGTCGTTTCCGGTGAAAGAATTTATTGTGTACAATAATACCGAAAAAGTTTCTTTAAGGCAGAAAGAACCTGCAGCGGCATCTGATGCCTTCTTCGCAGAGCGATTGGAACCGACGATTATTGGACGTTTTTTTGCAGTGTGCGGCACATTGTTCTTCGTTGCATTCCTGAATGAGGTAAGAACAAAAAAAAAATATTTGAAAATACAATTTAGCACGACTCTATTTCTTGCAAAAACTACACACACTGATAGCCTAAGAAATGTAGTTGGTATACTGAACTCCTACATCTTATTATAACTCCGCAGCCAATCATGTTGCGGAATTAGTCAATAAGAAAACCTAAAAAAGAGTTTCGCAGGTAGCACAAGTATTTTTGCCGAAATTCGGTTTTTGTATGGGATTTTAGGACCTTACAAAATATGAAGAGGTCGAGCTAAGAGTCATAAACCTGACCTTTTTCGGCCATGGTCTGAATATCTTGGCTCTGATTCGCAAAACAAGTTTGTCAGTTTGGCTTCACTACTGGTAGTTGGACTGCCATCTGGCACCTTTCGGACTAAATTGCCAAACAAGTGCCAGAGTTTGACTTCGCCTCTGGGTGTTCGGTTTTCAAGTGGCAACTTTGGGCCGAAATCGACAAACATGTGCAAGACTTAGGCTTTATGCTGCTGATTCAAGAGAAAAGCTATAGAAATCCCAATGAAGAGTACTGTGGCGGTAACTAATGCCTTGGAGCAGAAACCGTGATGGGCCCATCATGGTAGGACCCATAGGACTGCAAACTTTATGCCAAGGTATACAGGCGTTTCTCTGGCGTGGTAAGTAAAAAAGTAAGAAACGTAAACAGAATAAGCCATGTTTCTTACGCTGTCGAAGGTCATGGACATACAAACAAACAACAACCAACAATGACTATGGTGTTTGCTCTAGAAGTAAGCCAAGCAAATTGTTGTGTGCATGTTTATGCAGCCGGAAGTTAGTCTGCCTCAGTGGGCGTCTGGTGTCTCAGCTGTAGATGAGAAATTTAGCCAGTGCGGTACAACCGCTAGCCTGGGGTCTTTAACGTGCACCAAGCAGTAGTGATACACGACCGCACACCGGTATGACGATCATCCAGATCGAAACGAGAAACGGTGGGGATTGAACTCAAGATTCCTGGGTTCTGCAGCGCGAGCTTTCGCTCCACGTGCTCCGAGCTGCTGTGCGCTAGCCCACTCGGCCACCGATCCCCCTAGAAGTAAGCACGCGCACATTCCTACGATTTATAATAGGTACTTAAATTGGTATTCGAATAAAAATGTATGTGTGAGAAATGGGATAAAAAATATAGACAAATTGCGGTATGGTTGTCGCTACCTGCTGGGTATCTTATAAAATATTAGCGACGGCATTTCCTGGTCCACCTGAGTAGCATGCACTCACTGGACTTCGTGAAGTCATGTGTCTATGAGGGTTGGCTAGGGATTTTCTGCCAACTCTGAAACGTGTGGCCAATTTCGCGTCGTACATATGGCGAAAGTTCAATAACACATTAACCTTTTCAGCTAGGGAGTAAACAAACTTTGATTGGATCTTCTGTTTTACAGGAAATCGAGTTTCTTGTTAGGTTTCAAAGGATGTAAAGTAGATTCAACTGCGATAGGTACCACTATTAGACATGTACTGATCGCCAAAAAGAGGAGGTCGCCTTGAAATGTTTAGAAGGAAATCTCATTGGACGGTTCATCCAACTCACATCGCTTGCCAGACAATCGCAACTTGCTGGGTTTTCGAGATTTCAATGTCGTTAGAAGTGAACCAGCTACTAGGGCCTAGCCCTGCCAGCCCGACATCCGCCCAGCTCTGCTTGCTACGTGAATAAAAGAGTCAACTGGTAATGCGATCATGCTTCGAAGTGTAGATTATTTTGCTCTTGAAAGCAGTTGACGACCATAAAGCGGCACAAACGCGCCTAGAACGTAGGTAAGTGTTTCGCGTCTGTAGAACTTCACTCTCATTCCCACTGGAAACATAACGTGCCGACATTTAAACGTCACAAGGATGATGGCCAACCCTTATGATTCAAAAAGCTACAATGAAAAAAAGCGAAATGTCCTCCTGATGTTAAACCGGATGGTGAGTACAGCTTTCCAGCACCGCATTGAATCATCTAGCGTTGACTTCTTAATTATACCACAGACTCACATGAATGTGCAGTGCTTTAAACAAATAATAGTTTTGATAAAATATTGACAAATTTCAACATTCGACACAAAGTTGTCCGACGGAGATATGAAGAGTTAAATGAAACGCCAAGCGGCAGCAACAGCCACACTCACAACCACAGTCACTTCCGAAGAAGAGGCGGAGCAGGCCTCCAAACGTGGGGTCCTAGACTAATCAGTGATAGGTCGGACATTTTTTTTGAGTGTCCAATTTAAACAGTTATTTTGGCGCGACAAGATATTTATTAGGTGATACGAGAACGATTGAAAGGTTAAGCTGAACGATGGCGAGGGCGCACCACACTGGAATGAGAAACGGGTAGGTACGAAATAAGGAGATGGAATCGGAACTGCGAGCGGGACACTGACAAGCCAATTGGGACGTTCCTGTGGTGTTCCCACAACTCCAGTTCTCTGGGTTTAGACAAATTATGCGAAGTAAATAGGAGCCACAAATTAAATGGACGGTCTTGTAGCTTTCGTCGAGGCTTCTGGTCGCTTTTTTACGGTTCTGACATCATGTATGAATAAAGATTCTGTCTTTCAGACTCCATACTTTTCTCCCAAAGTGGCTTCTCTCCTGTGCAAGAATAAACAAATCATCGATGAGGCAACATAAAAGACTTGAAAAGGTTCGCAGTACTTCTTTATTTACTTGATGCAGGAAGTACTTGGAAAGGATCCTTCAGAAGTGATGACGTAGTTTAGACTCTTGCTGCGAGCTCTGGTGAACATTTGATTTTCAATCGCGTGTCCGTCAAATACGTCTCCTGGTGATACTGCTCGGGAGTGATCGGAAGCAGTGTGATTGAACACTGTTTGTACGATTGCGTTTATTCCATCCGGTGATCACTGGATGATTACTTTCTGATATCATTTTGTGAAGAGATTTGCTTAATGCTGTTCCCGGGCAGGTTCACAGTCACTACTGCAGTTGCTTGAGAGTCCAGCCATATTTGATTTCAAACGTTGCTAACTTTCTTATCTGATAAATGCATATCATCCTTTTATTAAATATATATTTATATTTACAATTTGAAACGTTTCACTCACTATAAGTTTTTCCAGCATTCGTCACTGCAGTGAACGTAGGCACAACACACACGCCCGTGGTCTGTTGGAACTGAGAATGAATTAATCAGCGCTTTCGGACCATTTTATTCAACCTGACTAAATTGTTACGCACATGTTTTTACTGCCAATCTTGTTAGGTTATGGGCCAAAATTCAAAGTGGCAGTCATGAGCTTGCTCCTCAGAAACTTTAGTCTGCGTTACAAAAGCTGTGTTGACTTGAAAGAATGGCAGACTTATTAGATCGCAGCTGTGAATCTGGAACTGGGTGCATCAGAAAAAAAAAAAAAAAACGCGTAATAGTTTTGGAGTTTTGTTTGTGTACATGCTTCATTAGCTGGTGAACATTGTTTTCTTGTTTAAACAGTAGACATCATAATATTGACAACAGTAGCTTCAGAGGCTCATTATGATTGCCAATTTCCAGTCAATGACTAAAGTAGCCCTCATCTGTAGGGTGGTAATTATTATAAGTTGTCTGCTACGGTTCACTTATTTTTCATCCGAAGAAATCATCTTACGATGACTATTTTTTTTAAACATACCAGAACGCTGCCACTGTGCGTTGCGACATCGCGTTAAGTGATATAATTAAGAAAATGGAAACGTTGCGTCTTCTTCGCAGGTCTTTTGCAACTGCTGCATCGGGTCTTGGAGGTGGCTGCTGGGTGGTAAAATATTGCGGTTCCACTTCAACCGGGCTTTCTGTCCAGTGATGGTGTCATGTGCAGACAAAACCAAAAACCTCTTCTTTCACGCAATGAATAAACAAAAACAAACCAAAACCAAGCAATATCTCGTGTATGTGCCCATTAAAAAATGTCCTTGAGTCAATTTATTTCGTAGATGATTCGGCATAATTTATATTTACGAAGAAAACTCCCTGACCCCAGCCTCTTTCCAGTCTGAAGATGAGGACATGTCTCCAGTAGAGTGTTGGGGCGGATGGATGTATGGTAATGCGTATGAATTTTGTAAAGGGCGGCAGATTTTGCTACCTAGCCTGTGACATTTACACACCTCATTTTTAAACCTAGTATGTTGCCAGACTTCAAATTGTATGAAAAAACAAGTATATGAGCAATTATAAAATAAACAAAAATACAGAAAGCTATATGTAAAATATATTCAGTGTCTTTTGTACTGTCCAATATTAAAATCTAGTCTGATGTCGCATAGTTGAGAATGTAAAATTGTTCAAAAGAGGCTTTTGTTTAACGATCGCATCTCTTTGTAACTAGCAGAGCCACTTCCAATTACCAATAACGCTCATCACCGTAAAAAAAGGCTTCTGAAGTATTTATATAAAGATACGTACAAGTTTCTTATTAAAAAAAAACCTTCAGTGGCGCATACTATTTTATTATTGTGGTATCCGTTAGAACAGATGGCATAAAATACGTTCACTGAAAACGGCCGGCAATGAATGCTCGGGGAGTCCAAGCCAAAGGATTACTCCTGGCTCGATCTTTCGTTCAAAGTTATTCGTGGTACTGAGTCTTCTTAGGATTTAGAAGTTTTCAGAGAGCAGTCGAGAGTGCCTAAGCTCACTTTGCTTAATGATGTATTCTTCGTCAGTCACCGTCAGAAGTTCAGCAACAGAGTGCCACATACAAATCGGTCAATTCGAATCTCGCTGAAAACAAAATGTCTGTTACGTCCATTTCGGTTTATTTCTTCCCAACATAAAAAAAAAAGTTACAGGAAGGCCCCGTAACCAGGTTACCACATCAGCCAAAAAGGCGCGGGAAAATCGGTGCCTGTCCTTGCGGAAACACTTGCCCCTACGAAAGGAAGACACATGGGCAGTTCACATTACCGTAGAAATACCATTCCCGATCCCTCGCCGCACCTTGCAACTAAACTGCGGCAACAGCTGAGGCGCTACACCAATACCACGTAAAAGAAGGCCTGCGCCTTATTCAGGCAAACCTCACCACTAGTGTATCCACGCAGAGTCGCCACCAGTGAGTCTTGCAGCCTCTGCCGCCGCGTCTGCTGCTAGGCGGCGGTTCTTGCCGAACCTCAGTAGGGTACCTCCATTTGCCGGCCGCTCCGCTGACAATGTGGAGACACCCGCCATTTTGAGGCGAACTTTGCGATGCTCTCACTGGCGTCGTATTGGGTCTATCTTTCCAGAACGTTTGCTAACCACAACTTCTTCTGCACCACGACTTTGTCACACAACCTCTACAGGACCCACACTCAATCTGGAGCCAATACTGACCTCACGCGCCATATTGTTGCGCTCCATTGGCTCCATTGGTTCCATTGGCTCCATTGGCTTCAATGGTGTCTCCACCCTGTCAGCTGAAGCAGCCGGCAGATGGATCCATCCTAATCCTCAGCGTGTTTGTCTCTTGGGGCGGGTCGGGGATAAACTAACGACGACGTCATGCGCAGGTTTTGTCTTCTAAGCGGTATTGGTTACACACACTGCTGGACGCTCTGCTGCGCACAGGCTACACACACAATCGCACTATACACAAGCATTTCCTCTCCACATTTATCGGATACATTTTTCCGCTATATTTAGCGAGAACCATTCTCTGCTGAACGTCATGGTGTCGGGTGATGTCATGGGGCACTATAACGTCACGTGATACTGTGACTTTGCGTTACGCCACGGCCCTGTGCGAAACAGACACATAGGGATCTGCTGCGAAATTCGGCGAATAAGTGGCTGTCAGTGTAAAACATCGATGCGAGTTACTAGATGTAAAAGATGCAGATTGCGCTCAGGCACGCAAGGCCCTAGCACGTCTGTTCACAACCTATCTAGATATTTCGAAGACCATTACGCCATACCATGTCAACTTGTTTTGTCGGAGGTGCATTCCGCCCCCTCCTTTGTTACCTCTCTTTCACACTATAGACGCGGATCAGTTTAAGTAGCGCAGGGCGACGCGTGAGCACCGAGCGTCATATCGATTAATTTGCCAGGGAACACGCCTTAGTCCGCCAAATATCAAATGACCTTGAAGCCCACAGCCTCTGCCTAGTTGGAAAAGCTGGACGCGAGCAAAATCGGAGTTTTCACTTTTGGATTGGGAGGGGAGGCTGCTGCCATCTATCGTCGCCCTTCGGGACAGCGGAGACGGCTGCTTCCGCTGCCTCGGCAAATCCGCTATTTCGGTTGTGTCGGCGGCAGCCCTCCCCCTCCGCGCTAGCCTCCCCCTCCGCGCTAGGCGAAAGTGAGACAGCGTGCACAATACGATGCCCATGTTCAACTTTCGGACGCCGGCTGTCCGCGTAGCTATAGGGGAGGATTCGGTGTCGTAGGCGCGTCATCTGATGCAAATGAGCGGCAAAGAATGCATCCTCTTAGTAATGCCATTCGTCGTACTATTACTCCGGAGCCAACGAGGTTGCGGCATCAGTTGATAACCTTGCCAAAGAATGAATAATGACAAAGCAAGAAGTTTAAGTATGGTGCCTGGAACGCGCCTCCGACTGCTGCGTTTACCGCGTCAAAAAAAAAAAAAAGTGGTCCCTCGATTTTCTTTTTATGACGTCACGAATGTGTCATGCCGTCGCCGGTCGCTACCCTGGCGGTGTCACAACAGCAATGGTGGATGTGGCTAACGCAAGTTCTGTTTGAGCTTGCTCTCCAGCTTGACATTCCTCGGAAGCTTTGGCAGCCGGGAATTGAGACGCCGTGACGACGGCGACACTTAAGGCCGGTTCAGACACTTGCGCTTGAGTGCGTTTGACTGCGTTGCGTCGAGTGCGGAAAGCTAGTCACCGGCACATCTGTGCTTCGTATGAAGCGTGGAATCCAATCCAAGGAATCATCTTGGCACGCGAAATAAGCAGCAGGGATGTCCTGGTTTCTCGCTGCCGCAACGCAGTCAAACGCAGCCAAACGCAACTGTCTGAACCAGGCTTTACGTCTGCTGGTGCATTTTACCGGAACGTTTGCGACCAACCACCAGGATCGCGACATCCGACAGCGTGCCATTTCGGCCATTGTGACGTCATTCGTTGCCACGTCGGTACCCGTTTCGACGCGTGGGTGGTATAGGACACTAAACACACAAGTCGGAGACGAAGAAGATGCTAACGTATGCATTTGGCAGGTTAGCGAAAGGCAAAAGGCACGCGTTAGCGAGAAGGGAGAGAGGTGTATGCTGGGCGGACATGTGGTTCGAGTTAACGATCGGTTAAATGTCCATCCCTGTCCGTTTCAATAGGGAGTTTTCGTATATCGTCCTCGTCGTCCCACAACTCACTCCGCAATCCGCTACAATACCGGGAACTCTACATTCAAGGCCATCGGCGGGTAGGCGCAGTAGCGGCTTATTCCTTGCAGATGTTTTAGCGGAGGGAGAAACGCGGACTACGAAAACTCCCTAATCTGGGTGAGCCTCGTACCGGCGGGCGGTCGTGCATCACTACCGCGTAACGCACGATAAAGACCCCAGACCAGCAGTGGCGCTGCACTGCTGGTCTGCTACAACAGAGACACCAGAAACGCATTCAGGCTGACTAACTTCTGGTTGTCTAAACATACACATAACATAATTATTAGATTAGCAGAAACAGAGCACCTACCTCGTGAGCGATTTATAAAATCTAGAGCGCTTCTTCTGATCGACGTTTTATTAAGATTACGTTTTGACACCTGGAATTTGTATCTCACGCAGAAAATCACCTAAAAGCGGCTGCCTCTTAAAATGACTGTTGGCGAAGACTTGCCTAACAAAAAAACATAAAAATGCTTTAAAAAATCTTCATTGCGTCATTGAACCTTGAATTTTACCATTTTAGTATCGCAGTACCAAGTGTCGCGAAATTCGTGCGGATGCTTACATAAATTGTAATATTTGAAGCACAACGCAGAGTTAAACCGACCGAAGCGCACCTAAAAAACGAATCAGAACCGCTTGGTGCGTAGTTAAAATTGTTTTTAGTTCCTAAGCTTGAAACTTGTATCTGTTCTGCAGATTGTTCGACTGTAGACCGAAAAATGACGTCAGGTACAGAACTCAAACTAGGCTCACTGAAGGGCCACCTAAACTACTAATGTTTCTGAGAATGAAGTGCACCACTATATTATGCATACTCAGTTGCAACATTAAAACTACTATACACACTAAAAAAAAAGCACGCTTTGTTCAATGTAAATTGCGCCGGGGCGGATAGTGTAATTTGGAGTCCATAGTAATAAAAATACTATGTTTAGAACAGGTTTCCGGCTGCGGTTCTTAGCTTCACAAACCGACCGTTGAAACTTTCCGCTGTGCACGAAGAAAAACTACAGAGGTTGCAAGCAGACAACAACACAGAAATCACACCAGTCATACAAAAGAAATTCAATGAGCCCTCATCAAAACATGATGGCGTCCCCTATCCCAATTTTAAATAATTTAGAATTCCTGATACCATCGGACACCTCCTCTGGGATTTTAAGGCAATGGAAAAACCGCGACATGAATCTAGTTCCAAACTTCCTTAAGATTTACGACCCCTGGGGCGTAAAGACTGGGTGAACCCAGATAAGAACAACAGAAGAAAGCACACAATGGACACGCTCCTACGTTAAGTCCTTGCTTGCGCCTGACTACGTCAAGTGTAAAAGAGTTGCTGAAATTTGTTTTTTACTTGACATATTTCTAATAGTTACTTATTTGCTCTTTTGTGTCCTACACTTGCATGGCAGGCGGTCGGGTACAGGTGCGCAGCATATTCTAAATAAATAATTAATTAATTAAAAAGTCAGCGAAATTTCACAAAACTCCACCCCGTTCAGCCACCCGTCGCCCATACACGCTAGATAAGGCAAGTCATGCTCTCTCGGTTTCTCCTTTCTCCCAATAAACGTACTATATCACTACTGGAGGTGCCAGGGGGAGTGAAGAAGAGACGTCAAGAAACACTCCAGTCAAGATGTGAAAACATAGAAGGCCGAAAGAAAAAAAAAACATGTTGGCGTCATGGCGTCCTCGGTGAGGGTCGCATTCATAGACAGCAAAGTAAAGTAGTTTCGTGTTTACCTTAAACTGAAGCGCCAACCGTTTATATACCAGAACCAAGTTATTGGAATTTAGTCGAAACGGCAACAAATGCATTTTTGTGATGTCAGGTATAATGCTACCGGTTGTCGCGATCCCTGATAAGGATCATAAAGAGTCGTTCTTGCATTTGCGTTTCAGAAACTTTAAATACGTTTGACGATGTTGTAAGGACCGTATCTCATTGATTGTGCATGCATGATCTGAGCTCGAAAATACTGCAAAATCTTGAGTTTAGTCATGTGCAGTTGAGGGCTGCTTGACAGATGGTGCCAGTGTGGCAGTGTATTCTAGGAATCTCTGGTGTGTTCTCTCGTCTTGAGTGGTCACAGATGACAACAGCGCACCTGCTCGCACTCAAACGCAAATCTGTGAACCCGTCTTCAAAGTTCCGGCTGGGAAGATGGGAGGACGCAGGCTGTCCTCTCGGCACCACAAGCCGCATCTGCTTCGGTTTCCGTCGATAAACAGTCTGGGGCTCTAATCTGGACACTTGGCAAAAAAGTCACCGAAGAATTTGACAGCCGCGATTGGTCAGTGCCAAGGTCAATCGCGGCGCCGGCCTATCACGACCGCCAAATTCCTCGCCGACTTTTTCTCCAAGTGTAAACGCCTCCTAGATAACAAAGCCTTAGTGCTGATAAAGATGTTATCAGCGAAGGCCAACGCTGGGCACAGATCGGACACGATGATTGCATCAACGTTCAGCTCAAACTATGACTCGAAGCTGAGCGCTGACGGGCACACGTCTCCAATCTCTGTCCAGCGTTGTTCTTCGCTGCTGGCGCAAAACCGTCGGCACTACGGCATTGTCTTCTAGGCAGTGTTGCGTGTGTCCAGATCCGAGCTCCCGGAAAGCAAGCTACCCCCCCCCCCCCCCCCCCCCTGAAGCTACTTGCTAATGAGTGGCTGGGAAGCCCACGATTCCCCATTCGTCGCTGCTTGTTTGGTAGTTGTCATTGTTCTTAAGAGCTTTAGAAATACGAAGTGTGACTTATTATGCTGATTTATCTTCGTGAGTCGCTCGTTGGTGTTCATGTCGGCGCGGAACCTCGGGTACCTCAGTTTGTCGAAGCAAAAGAAAATTGGAATGGACTGCCACATTTCTTATTGTTACATGCATCATGGCAGTCGCTTTTATGGACTAGCGTGCAGGAGGCACCCTAAACAGCATATTACCTCTTCTGGCTAGCACTAAACAACTGGGTCATCTCATAACACCCTTTGAGGTGTTATGACCTAAGGTCTAAGTCCTCGTTCGTAGGAACACCGATGCATCCCAGGAAACCGTAGAAAAAGGTAAGACAGTTTTCTCTAGGGCTTGCAGACGATGCCACCGCTCAATTTGAACAAGGAGGAGGCGACGCTCATGCTCGCTCTGCTTGGAGGAATACAGTGGGCGGAGACAAAAGCAGCTAGCTTTTGTGCCTACTTGCTGTATCCCTCCAAACATATCTCGGCGCTGTGACGCCTGTTTCGGCTGGGCAAGAGGCGGACAAACTTGATTGCTGAATCGGTGACTCCGGCAAAATCGACGCTGGTAGTGGCTAAAAGAGCAAGCTGTGGCGGCAGGTTCGCTCGCTAGCCTTCTTGAGCGAATAAAATATTCACAGTCTATGGCGGTCAAAAGATGGAGTCGTGTAAGTAGGTTCAAAGAACACGTGATGACAATCGCCAATACACCAACACACTGGTTACAAACAAGGCCGCGGTCTGTTTGCACCAGGCGTGGGCAGTGCGAATGCCCAAAAACCAGAATGACATAAAAAAAAAAGCGTTTGCGGATGCGCAACCCTGGCAGCAGCGCCGCGGTGGTGGCGTCTCGGGCGCACTTCCGGTCTCGGGCTGTGGCCGGAAGTCACCGTGCGGGACGGGCATTCCCGAGTTGTTCTCGGAGAAACCTGGCTAAAATCTGCCTTCTCGTCAAAACGCCGCGACTGGGGCTGTACCAAAAGAGCGGGGAAACGTGTGAAGATCAGTTTTCATGCGTTTTATGCCTGCTCGGTTCGTCCGAGGAGAACGTGGAGAGCTGCCGTGGAAAAGGAAACCAGACACCATCGGACCACGATTGCTTGTCCGGGGAGCCCTTTGGGTTGAACTTACAGATACTTGTAGTCGTCATATTTATTTGTTTTGCTCCAGCATGAACGCGGGAAAACCATTAAGTTGTTCGGACCACGTTCTGTGCGTCTTCACGTTCAAACGGCCGTCTGATCGTTCAAACTGTTGTCTACTCGTTCAAACGACAGAAACGAGTAGACAAAACGTTTCGATAAGAAATAAGTAAAGGCCTCAAAAGACTTTTAAAGTTTGAATGTTGTTTGGGATAAGTAGGCTTTGCGCAAAAAGTAGATAGGAGGAGGTGTTGACCCTTATTACTAGTGGCCATCAAAAACTTGTTATACCTGATTCACTTGGGCCGGTTCTACTTGCGAGTTTCGGTATCGACGACGAGCATCGCAGCTACCGTACACGCTTTGTGAACGCGAGCGACATCGCGATTACCTGGGTCAGACGGGAACGTTTAAGGCCTTTAGAACGAACCTCTTTAAAGGGTCGACGAACCAACGCACGCAGATAAGCCCAAGATCGCGAGATAATTCGCCGATTATTTAAAGGAGTTCGTTCTCAAGGCTTTGCCCGTTTAAAAGTTGTGCCCGATGGACCCGGGTATAAAATAGCGAGCAGAATCTCATCATATAAATCAGGCTTTAGCATCCATTCTGCGGAGTTGACGCAGAATGAATCGCCGCACGCCACATTATTTAGACGAAGTTTTAGCGGTGTAACGAGCCTTGTTAATTTCTCTCACTCCACTGAAATGGTGAAACGTTGTTAAGAAGACGTAGAATCGAAATTTTCGACGCGAAAAAGAGCACTGAGACTCACACCGATGCCGACAAGACATTCCAACGGATTGTTGATGCTGGACGCGCCACTTATTGCCAAAATTCCATCGCGCATTCGTGGCGGCGGTGGCCTGCTGCTAAGGGCGCTCCGGTTTGTTTGTATACATAAGTTGGTGTATAGACGTTTGCAAGCTGCAACGCTTCGAGATTTATAGTCTGGCCACCGTGGATGGAAAACGCTTTGTTTGGGCGCCAGTCTGGAAACCGTGGGCACGCCTCAGCAATGCTTGACTATCAGGCAATCTACCCACACCATGAGCAAGATGGCGGTGCACAAAAGCCGTACTTGCAAACGTCTATAGACCAGCTCAACTTTCTGACGTCACTAGAGTACGGCGGCGCCGCTGTAGGCACTGCGTGTAAGCAAACGCTTCCTTTTACGAGGATCTGGTTTCTACGCACGAGCAATGCCCACAGCTGGTGTGGGCGAACTGCGGACTTGTTTGTAAACAGTAAGTTATTCTATAGGCACCAATAAAAAATAAATATAGGTACCGTACACACAAAAGAGGGAGCAAAAGAAAGGAAGGTTCTATGGAGAAATAGGTCTTTTTGCTCACCTGCTGGTAGAAGCACCTGCACGAACCGTTCACCCCGCATTTACTGTGCAGGAATAGCCTGCCGCCAGCTCCGTTTCGGCAAGAGATGTCGCATTTGTACTGAGAGCATATCCCCTGTGTCGGCTGCACGCAAAGGTAAGCGAAGTTAGGCGCTGGAGGGGTGTCCCCAAAGAATTGTTCCCATTTCACGCGGCAGTGCAGATCGACAGCGTCTGAAGATTATATCGTCATTTGTCGTTGGGGCGTCACTTAAAAAAATGCCCTGTTTCAATGTTATTTAAACGCACCTGAGCTTTATTTTAATGTACACCTTTTAGTTTTTCTTGAACCAAACCCCAATACGTGTACCAGATTCGGCAGCGAAGAATTGATTTCGAGCCCGACACTGTTAACACAAACTCGTAACTAAAGGTGTTTTCTGTTTTTCTCTTAAACTCAAGTCCTCCTACATTGAATTCGCTCCGTAGAAGTCATCAACCGGACGGTTTTCGCCAAACGCAAAAACAAACACCTCATTTTTGCCCAATCTGCAAGGACCCCCAGTGGCACCCTAGCTTGAGTCTTTGATGTGGGAGTGAAAGGCACTGGCCCAGTCTGAAACAAAAGCCCTCCAACACTTTCAGGCTCCAGGTAACCATGCTCCCGCAAGTCCAGAAAATTAACCTCCGCAGCCTCTTGAACGATGTGCACGAGGTGGGTCTTAAGGACTCCATCTCGTCCTCCCAGTTCGTTGTCAATGCTTCGCTGCCGACAAAGACGTACCCACCCCTCTCCCCGTTTTGGTCTCTCAATCAATGAAATTCGAGAGGTTAAATAATGGGCGGCCATCAAAACTACTAATAGTGCAAAGTGCTACCTTTAGTGACTAACCTCGGCATGAAATCAGATTTAGGTGACGCTAAAAATGAACCACTAAGGCTTTGTCATTTAGAGCCGCTGACAGCTTAAGAAATACGGGGCGTGGCTTATTGCGTTATTGTTTCCCGATTGGTTCACGCATGTTCTTATCGGCTAATGCTGGAACCTGATTGACTGCAAGGCAGTAATTAGACGTTTGGAGCTCGGTGCGCCCAGCTTCTCTTACGCTGTCAGCGACTATGTGTAGAAGGTGTTGGTTCTACACCTGTGGACATCCTTTTAGGGACAATTTCGACAAGAGGAAGGGTGCTCGTGCACAGCTTTCATTGGGGCTCATGCACGCGCCTCCATATGTTTCCCCGCATAGCCACAAAAAAGTTGTCCACGAGTGTGGACCTCGTCGCGCTACGCAACGTTCTGTACATCGATGGCGATGATGATAATTGTGTGGACGAAAGCTCGTTTTGAGGATGTGATAAATATGGCGGCTGGAAAGGGGGTGGGGGTGCTGTCTAAGAATAACGGAAGAAACATGCTGCCGGTTACGTACTGGTCCCAGCCATTCACATGCGCAAGTGTTCGAAGGGGTACACTTGGCGCCCACCACATCTTGATTATACTCGCGGCAGGTGACAATGCACTTCTGAGGGGTGCAGAGGTTCATTGGTCCCACGTTCATGGCAGGCTAAAATAAGAACGCCAAGTTAAGACAATAGAAGAAGAAAAATTTCTGCGACTCAGCACCAAATTCTAGTGAACGGTGAATGAGTCCAGACAAAAAAAAAACTCTGGACAGACATCACATGACTCCGTCCAGAGCAGCGTCTCCTGACGTAACGTGGTCACGTGACCAGGTCACATGACGTAACCATGTCCCGCGATGCTACCGCATACCACGCGGTCACGCTACCAGGTTAGATGAGGTCACGTGTCACGTGGTCTCGCGACCGCGTTACCGCTGTGTCACGTGACCAAGTGACCCGATGGTCATGTGACCTTAAACGCTCCGTTTATGACGTTGCATCTATTTTCAAATTCACATTAAGCCAAGAAAAAACAGTTCTTTGTTAAGAAAACCAATAACAGAAGGCTGGACACGACGCTCGGAAGAATGTATCGCCCTGGCGAGCCGCCACAATGGCTCGATAACGATGAGGATGGAAAACCATATAAATATTTGTAACCCTGAGCCTAAAGGGTAATTAGTGTCCAGTCAATTTTGCAATCCGAAATTTAAGGGTAGACATGTGAACATGACTTTACGAACAATGCTTTGTCACTGCAGCACACAATCTGTTGCCAAAGCTCCGTTGACAAAAAATGAATAAAAATAAAATAACAGCAACAGCACATATGCTTTGCGCATATCACTGCCAATCTTTAAAGAAAAGAGCTGACGAGTGCTTCTTCTTTTAAGCAACGTTAGAGAAATGGTTGGCTCGTACTGAGTGACGTGATGCCGCTGCTTCAATTTGAGGACGGAGTTCGCTTTTGTGTACAGATCTTATGTTGCGACTGTTGGTAGTGCCAGGTTCGACATATTACGTTCTCGATTCCACAAATACTGTGTTGGAATTGCTAGTATTAGGTTTTCTTTGTTACGTCTATCTACCTGTACTCTAAACGCCCACTGAAGCGGTAGCATTTCCATACGCTCGTGGGCTTACGACTAGACAGGACTGCGTTTTACCATAGCGGTACGAATATATGTTCTGTCAACTGACTGGTATGGCAACCGTCATTCGTACCTCTACGCCAGCCCCTCGCACCTTTCCTTTAACAAAGTGAAACGTGATCAAAAGCTACTACTGCCTGAACGAGCCTTTACAATATTCGGGTGCCTTTAAAAACAACATAACAATGTATGGCGGTCATGAAGGTGATCCAATATACGAAAAAAAAAGGATGTATATAATTATTATAGCTCTTAACACCGCTGTGTATTTTCAGAACTTCATATCACTTCGTCCTCGACACACGCGGTGAAAGATACCAACCGAGACTCCAGAGTGAAATTAAGTTTCCAAAAAATGAAATATACTTACGAAGGCTCCTGTAACGACAAAGAAACGTGCATCGTAATTGGTATTATTGCCAAAAAAACATCTATGAAAAAAAAAAGAATATCCCGATAAACAACTTTTTTATATATGACACGACATGGGGCGGCAAGTGTTGAACTTGCGATTCCATCCTGAGCAACCGGTGCACATGGACAACATACTGTGGCTAAATCCGCAGTCACACTGATAACATAATGTTAAAAAAAAAAGACTTTCAGCCTTTCTACTCTGGTGAAGAAGGGAGACCAGCGAAGCTGTACGTTCTTATGATAGGTGGTAAGGTTGCCGCC